>NC_047658.1:115338498-116644748 GCF_011762505.2 Arvicanthis niloticus | reverse complement strand
TAACCTGGACTGTTGTCTGTTAACTCCTCTCAGCTATTTCTAAATAAAATATGGGAAACCTCCTAACAATAAACTCAAAGCCATGAGTTTGCTATAGTCCCTTAACACATAGGTTAACCGTCCCAAATCAGTTAAAAAAGTTAAAGAAGGACTGGGTCTAGGCCTTGTATTCCTAAATGTGTTATACAGGCACAATGCCCATGAGAGTATCAATATTCATCTCACTTTTACATTAATAAGAAGCTCGTACCAATGAAAACCTTAAATCAAAGTAAATTTTGTACCATTTAAGAAATTATAACTTCATCTTGATAATAATTATACAGATTTCTACCAATAGGTTATGGCTATGCAATAAGTCCTAGCTAATCCTCCCTGTTCCAACAAAACCACTACTTTTCCCTAGAAAGACAGACCATTATTAACCACATTAGTCCCCAAGCCAAGGGAATAGGGGTGCTGACTCTTCTTTAACTTCTTCAAGTTGATTACGGGCATTGAGATATTAGAAGAGGGGTGGGGGGAAGAGTAAATTGATAGGCCTCTGACACTGTGTGTTCACTGAATCCAGATGGATTTCCAAGACATTGGAGGTTTGGGCAGGTCTGCTCAGTATGCTTGATGAATAGATACACCATGGCTGTGTATTCTGCAATATACAATTCTCAGAACAAGTTTTAGTATCAAGAAAAAAAAATTTTTCCCCTAGGGGGCTGACATTTTTTAAAAGATGTTGGTTCTAACAACTTTTCTTTTTTTTTTTTCCTTTTTAAAATTGGTTGTAATATTTACATTTTAGATTTTATCCCCTTACCCCACTTCCTCCCACCACCCAGAAACCTCCTATCCTATCCCCCTCCTCATGCTTCTATGAGGCGGTGACTACACCCCCCATCCCTTCCCCACCCTCACATTTCCCCCCACTCTGTGTTTATTTTTTTTGGGGACCAAGAAATTCCTCTCCCACCTATGCCCGACAAGGCCATCCTCCCCTACATATACCACTGGAGTCTTGGGTCCCTCCCTATGTGTTCCCAGGCTGGTGGTTTAGACCCTGGGGGGCTCTGGTTGTTTGGTATTGTTGCTTTCCTCCTGGGGTCACAAACTCTTTCTGCTCCTTCAGTCCTCTCTCTAAGTTCTCCATTGGGAAACCCCTGATCATATCAGTGGTTAACTGTGAGCATCGTCCTCTGAGTGTGTTAGTCTTTGGCAGACCTCTAAAAAGATAGCTATATCATGTTCCCCAGATTATGCACTTCCAGCCATCCACAACAGTGGATGTACAGCTTAGGTGGCTGTACATGGGATGAATACCCAGGTGGAATGGTCTCCTGATGGCTCCTCCTTCAGTTTCTGTCCCATGTTTTGTTTCCATATTTGCTCCCTTGAGCATTTTTGTTACTCATTCTAAGTAGAACTGAGTCATCCCCTCTTGGTCTTCCTTCTTCATGAGCTTCATGTGGTCTGCGGGTTGAGTCTTTGCTAATCCTAGCTTTTGGGCTAACATCCGCTTAACAGTGAGTAAATACCCTGTGTGTTCTTTTGGGATTGGGTTAACTCACTCAAGATGATAATTTCTAGATCCATCCATTTACCTAAAAATTTCTCAAATTCATTATTTTTAATAGCTGAGTAATACTCCATTGTGTAGATGTACCACATTTTTTGTATCCATTCCTCTGTTGAGGGACATCTTGGTTCTTTCCAGCTTCTGGCTATTATAAATAAGGCTGCTATGAACATAGTGGAGCATATGTCCTTGTTATATGTTGGAGCATCTTCTGGGTATATGCCCAGGAGTGCTATAGCTGGAACCTCAGGTAATGCTATGTTCAGTTTTCTGAGGAACCGCCAGACTGATTGCCAGAGTGGTTGTACCAGCTTGCAATCCCACCAGCAATGGAGGACTGTTCCTCTTTCTCCACATCTCCAGCATCTACTATCACCTGAGTTTTTGATCTTAACCATTCTGACTGGTGTGAGGTGGTATCTCAGGGTTGTTTGATTTGCATTTCCCTGATGACTAAGGATGTGGAGCATTTCTTAAGGTGCTTCTCAGCCATTCAAGTTTCCTCTGTTGAGAATTCTTTGTTTAGCTCTGTACCCCGTTTTTTGATAGGGTTATATGGTTGTCTGGAGTATAATTTCTTGAGTTCTTTTTATATCTTGGATGTTAGCCCTCTATCAGATGTAGGATTGGTTAGGATCTTTTCCCAATCTGTTGGTTGCCGATTTGTCTTATTGACAATGTTCTTTGCCTTACAGAAGCTTTGCAATTTGATGAGGTCCCATTTGTCAATTCTTGATCTTAGAGCATAAGCCATTGGTGTTCTGTTCAGGAACTTTTCCCCTGTGCCTAGGTATTCAAGGGTCTTCTCTACCTTCTCTTCTATTAGTTTCAGTGTATCTGGTTTTAAGTTAAGGTCTTTTATCCACTTGGATTTGAGCTTTGTACAAGGAGATATGAATGGATTGATTTGCATTCTTCTACATGTTGACCTCCAGTTGATCCAGCACCATTTGTTGAAAATGCTGTTCTTTTTCCACTGGATGGTTTTAGCTCCTTTGTCAAAGATCAAGTGACCATAGGTATGTGGGCTCATTTCTGGATCTTCAGTTCTATTCCATTGATCTTCATGCCTGTCTCTGTACCAATACCATGCAGTTTTTATTACTATTGCCCTGTAGTATAGATCGAGGTCAGGGATGGTGATTTCCCCCAGAAATTCTTTTGTTGTTGAGAATAGTTCTCGCTATCCTGGGTTTTTTGTTGTTCCAAATAAATTTGCAAATTGCTCTTTCTATCTCTACGAAGAAATGATTTGGAATTCTGATGGGGATTGCATTGAATCTATAGATTGCTTTTGGCAAGATGGCCATTTTTACTATATTAATCCTGCCAATCCAGGAGCATGGGAGATCTTTCCATCTTCTGAGATCTTCTTTGATTTCTTTCTTCAGAGACTTGAACTTCTTGTCATACAGATCTTTCACTTGCTTAGTTAGATTCACTCCAAGATATTTTATATTATTTGTAACTATTGTGAAGGGTGTCATTTCCATAATTTCTTTCTCAGCCTGTTTATCTTTTGAGTATAGGAAGGCTACTGATTTGTTTGAGTTAATTTTATATCCAGCCACTTTACTGAAGTTGTTTTTCAGGTTTAGGAGTTGTCTGGTGGAAGTTTTAGGGTCACTTAATTATACTATCATATCATCTGCAAATAGTGAAATTTTGACTTCTTCCTTTCCTATTTGTATCCCTTTGACTTCCTGTTGTTGTCTAATCGCTCTAGCTATGACTTCCAGTACTATATTGAATAGGTAGGTTGAGAGTGGGCAGCCTTGTCTGGTCCCTGATCTTAGTGGGATTGCTTCAAGTTTCTCTCCATTTAGTTTGATGTTGGCTACTGGCTTGCTGTATATTGCTTTTACTATGTTTAGGTATGGACCTTGAATTCCTAATCTTTCCAAGACTTTTAACATGAAGGGATGTTGTATTTTGTCAAATGCTTTCTCAGCATCTAGTGAGATGATCATGTGTTTTTTTTTTCTTTGAGTTTATTTATGTAGTGGATTACATTGATAGATTTTCGAATATTGAACCATCCCTGCATTCCTGGGATAAAGCCCACTTGATCATGATGGATGATTGCTTTGATGTGTTGTTGGATTTGGTTTGCGAGAATTTTATTGAGTATTTTTGCATCGATATTCATAAGAGAGATTGGTTTGTAGTTCTCCTTCTTTGTTGGGTCTTTGTGAGGCTTAGGTATGAGCGTAATTGTAGCTTCATAGAACAAATTGGGTATTGTTCCTTCTGTTTCTATTCTGTGGAATAGTTTGAAGAGAATTGGTATTAGGTATTCTTTGAAGGTCTGATAGAATTCTGCACTAAAACCATCTGGTCCCAGACTTTTTTGGTGGGGAGGTTTTTAATGACTGCTTCTATTTCTTTAGGGGTTATGCGACTGTTTAGATGATTTATCTGCTCCTCGTTTAATTTTGGTACCTGGTATCTATCTAGAAAAATGTTCATTTCAACCAGATTTTCCAATTTTGTTGAGTATAGGCCTTTGTAGTAGGATCTGACGATTTTTTAAATTTCCTCTGTTTCTGTTGTTATGTCTCCCTTTTCAGTTCTGATTTTATTAATTTGAGTATTGTCTCTGCGCCCTTTGGTTAGTCTGGCTAAGGGTTTGTCTATCTTGTTGATTTTCTCAAAGAACCAGCTCCTGGTTTTGTTGATATTTTGTATAGTTCTTTTTGTTTCAACTTGGTTGATTTCAGCCCTGAGTTTGATTATTTCCTGTCATCTACTCCTCTTGGGTATATTAGCTTCTTTTTGTTCTAACGCTTTCAGGTGTGCTGTTAATTTATTAATGAACGTTCTTTCCATTTTCTTTTTGTGGGCACTTAGAGCTATGATTTTTCCTCTTAGTACTGCTTTCATGGAGTCCCACAAATTTTGATATGATGTGTCCTCATTTTCATTTAGATCTAAAAAGTCTTTAATTTCTTTCTTTATTTCTTCCTTGACCAAGTTATCATTGAGTAGAGCATTGTTCAGTTTCCACGTGTATGTGGGCTTTCCGTTGTTTTTGTCCAAGTCAAAGACAAGTCTTATTCCATGGTGGTCTGATAGGGTACAAGGGATTATTTCAATCTTTTTGTATCTGTTGAGGCCTGTTTTGTGACCAATTATATGGTCTATTTTGGAGAAGGTGCCATGAGGTGCTGAGAAAAAGGTATATTCTTTTGTTTTAGGATGGAATGTTCTATAGATGTCAGTTAAGTCCAATTGGTTCATAACTTCAGTTAGGTTCATTGTGTCTCGGTTTAGTTTCTGTTTCCATGATCTGTCCACAGCTGAGAGTGGGGTGTTGAGATCTCCCACTATTATTGTGTGAGGTGCAATGTATGCTTTAAGCTTTAGTAAAGTTTCTTTTATGTATGTGGGTGCCCTTGCATTTGGAACATAGATGTTCAGAATTGCAAGTTCCTCTTGGTACATTTTTCCTTTGATGAATATAAAGTGTCCTTCTTTATCTTTTTTGATTACTTTTGGTCGAAAAAACGATTTTATTTGATACTAGAATTGCTACTCCAGCTTGTTTCTTGGGGCCATTTGCTTGGAAGAATGTTTTCCAACCTTTTACTCTGAGGTAGTGTCTGTCTTTTTCACAAAGGTGTGTTTCTTGTATGCAGCAGAATGTTGGGTCATGTTTGTGTATCCAATCTGATATTCTATGTCTTTTTATTGGAGAATTGAGTCCATTGATATTAAGAGACATTAAGGAAAAATGAATGTTGTTTCCTGTTATTTTTGTTATTGGCGGTGGTATTATGTTTGTATAGCTGCCTTCTTTTAGGGTTGTTAGAAGATTAATTTCTTGCTTTTTCTAGGTTGTAGTTTCCCTTCTTGTGTTGGAGTTTTCCACCAATTATCCTTTGAAGGGCTGGATTTGTGGTAAGATATTGTGTAAATTTGGATTTGTCATGGAATATTTTGGTTTCTCCATCAATATTGATTGAGAGTTTTGCTGGGTAAAGTAGTCTGAGCTGGCATTTGTGTTCTCTTAGGGTCTGTATGATATCAGTCCAGGATCTTCTGGCTTTTATAGTCTCTGGTGAGAAGTCTGGTGTAATTGTTAGAGGTCTGCCTTTATATGTTACTTTATCTTTTTCTTTACTGCTTTTAGTATTTTTTCTTTGTTTTGTATATTTGATGTTTTGATTATTATGTGACGAGAGGTGTTTCTTTTCTGGTCTAGTTTATTTGGGGTTCTGTAGGCTTCTTGTATATTTAAGGACATCTCTTTCTTTAGGTTAGGGAAGTTTTCCTCTATAATTTTGTTGAAGATATTTACTGGCCCTTTAAGTTGGGAGTCTTCACCCTCATCTATACCTATTATCCTTAGGTTTGGTCTTCTCATTGTGTCCTGGATTTCCTGGATGTGTTGGGTTAGGGTGTTTTTTGCATTTTGCATTTTCTTTGACAGTTGTGTCAATGTTTTCCATGGTGTCTTCTGCACCTGAGATTCTCTCTTCTATCTCTAGTATTCTGTTGGTAATGCTTGCATCTATGACCTCTGGTCTTTTTTTTTTAGGTTTTCTATCTCCAGAGTAGCCTCCTTTTGAGATTTCTTTATTGCTTCTACTTCCATTTTTAGATCCTGGACAGTTTTGTTTAATTCCTTCATCTGTTTGGTTGTGTTTTCTTGCATTTCTTTAAGGGCTTCTACCTGTCTACCTGTGTTCTCAAATTCTTTGAGAGTGTTATTTATGACCTCCTTAGAGTCCTCTAACATCATCATGAGAAGTGATTTTAATTCTGGGTCCTGCTTTTCTGGTGTGATGTGGTGTTCAGGACTTGTTATGGTGGGGAACTGGGTTCTGGTGATGCCAAGTAACTTTGGTTTCTGTTGTTTACATTCCTGCACTTGCCATTCACTATTTGGTTAGCTGTAGTTCTACTCGCACTCACTGGTTCTGACTGGAGTCTGCCTTTCCAGTTATCTTGGTTGTATCAGAACTCCTCGGGGTAAGGATGACTCTATGATCCTGAGCTCCAGGTGCTCTGGGTTCAGTGGCTCTTCTAGGATATTTCAGGATATGGAGTCTCCACAGTGGTAGACCAGCTAGGTGTTTGCTGTTCTGAATGTAGTTGCTCCTCTAGGATGCTTCAGGATATGGTGTCCCCTGCTCGGCGGGCCATGTCCTCACTAGGTTGCCTGCAGCTCTATGGTCCTTGACCTCTCTTGGGTGCCTCTGCAGCTCTGGGGTCTGTGACCTGTGAACTCCCTAGGGTGCCTCTGGACTCAGTTTCCAGAGGGGAGCAGATCAGCTGGGAGACTGCTTGAGCCACTGGTATCCAGGCCAGAGGCGGAAGGGGAGTGGTTCTCCACAGGGGCAGGGTCTGGCTGCCAGGTGCCCTCTGGGGGGCTCTCAACTGCCAGTTGTGGGCGGGTTCTCCTACCTTCTGCTCTGCAATCGGTGCCCTCCCTAGGGTGCCTCTGAACTCAGTTTCCAGAGGGCAGCAGATTGGCTGGGAGACTGCTTGAGCCACTGGTATCCGGGCCAGAGCTTTTTCTTAGTTTTTTTCTGACTTATAAACAGCCATTCCCAATCTATTTGTATCAGTATAAAACGTAGGTTTAATTGGCATTCCTTTTATAATACATAAGAGAATCTAATTATGTCTTTTTATAAACTGAAGATGCTTGCTTTTTGTATATTTGCTGTTAATTTTTTTTAAAGAGTTGCTACAAGTTTCTTGCCAATCTTCATTGATTACTCATAGCAAAATAATCTCAGCATTAGTATAAGGCACTCCAATTTCTGCTGGGTCTATTCTTGACAATTGACACAGTTATATTCTTCCTTTTATCATTAAATCAGCAAACTTTTATATATGTCTTTAATTTTTACTTTGTTAGTGTCCTAAGAAGATCCATTTTAACATACTATCTTCCCTTTGCATAATGAGCTCTGTAGAATGAGTTGAAGGCAAAATAACCAAAATAAAATCTAGTTTGAAATATATGTGATCTACATATACATCTTGCAGTCTCCTTTTTTATTAAAGCTAACTTTTTCTCTGCTTCCTTTGTTATCTGTCTCAAATTGTCTAAGTCTGAATCTCTTTGTAATGTTTGAAACAAATTACTAACTTTCAAATTAAATACTTAAATAACAAATCCATTGACAGGTTTGCTGCCTGTCTTAATGGTCAATGCTCCAGAATGAAAGACACACACAGAGCTTTTATATTTTGATATGTCTTATACAGTTCAATCAGCTGGGCCACTGCATAAAACATGGTTAATTTCGAGTTATTACTTACTAAATTCTGTGTTCTATTTTGGCGGCTCTAGACCCAGAGGGCTGCCCAACTGGGCTGTGTTCTGGGCCACAGTCTCCTGGCTCCTTCACATGGCTGCCATGCCTCTCTGTCCTGCACTATTCTCAGGCATTGTAGACATTATCTCCTCCACACTCTCCTGGCATGGCAAATCTCCCTGCTCTTTCAGTCCTTGTGGCCCCAAGCCTTGGAATCCTAAAAATTCTGCCTCTGTCTTCCCTGCCCAGCCATTTACTGCCCACATCTTTATTTACCAATCTGAACCAACTGGAGACAGAGTTCCTCAGTGTCTTATGTGCAGATGTGAGGACTATCTCATGCAAACAATTTTGGGGACTCAAATTAACATTAGAATACAAGCAGCATTAGGCCAAACCCACTACACTTAACTCTTGAGTAGTTAATCCAATAGTGGACCATAGCCAATTAATCTCTTCCATTAAATTTTGAAAACCAATAAGAGTTCACAACTAATCTCTTCTGATCTGTACCTTCTATGATTGTTTGGGATGACAATTTTTAGTAATTTTTTCTACATATTAAAATATCCACACCTGTGTTGGCTAATAGAGTCATCTGAGAGGAGGGAACCTCAATTGAGAAAACACATTCATAATATTGTATTTAAGTCTGTAAGTAAATCATACTACAAACTACCTTATTGTAGAGACTCACAAATAACATATTGTAGGCAGAACTGCTATATAACAGGTTGACTCAGATTTGTGTTCAGAAATTATTTGCCACAGTTTAAATGGTCATTATAGCACAAGGATAGACACAAGCTGAACTTTAACAGATTTAAGTATAGACAGCATGTGGGCAGAATATTCTTAGCCCTTTAAAAGAAATATCTTTCTACCTAACTGTAACATCACTAAGTAATGCTATCTCTATGACCTTGATATAGAAATGAATAGAGGACTGTTCAGGTCAGGGTCAATCCTATTTAGTATGTCTTGGTGAAACCCATGTCTTTCCCCTCTTTGTACTTAGGTAAATTGTTGCCTCTCATTGAAGATAGTTATTCAGCCTGGATGGCCTATCAGGACCATCTGAGTCAAACTGGAAGCCTGGGGCGATTCCAGAGTTTTCAGATGACTTTTCTGCTGATCTGCAGTGCTGTTGTGCTCCCTCATGTTATATTGGAGAACTTCACAGAAGCTACTCCCAGTCATTGCTGCTGGGTCCCCATCTTTAACAATGACACTGTCTTTGACAATGATGGGATCCTGAGCCAAGATGACTTTCTAAGGGTCTCCCTTAACCCTGCCCCCAGACTCTAACCTGAGACTAGACAAGTGTCCCTTGGTCCAACCACAGTGGCATTGCCTTCATCTAGATTGCATTTTCTTCAGTATAACAGAGCTAGACACAGAGTTCTGTTTGGATGGCTGGGTGCATGACCAAAGCACTTTTTTCTCCACCTTGACTGAGGTAAGTGACCTAGTTACCCCCTCAGGAATTGAATGTTGGAGATGGAACAAATAGTACATTTGCTTTGTGCTTAGTCTTCATTCTTTTAGCTAATGTTGGTTACTTCTTTACTAAATTTGAGATGTGTACTTGTTGAACAAAATGACTCAGAAAATAAGACCCTTCATTTACAAAATGACCACAATAAAAGCAGCTAACCCGCATGCTTTATTATGAATATTATAAAAAGTCCACTAAGCAAGTGATTTGTGTGTTCTTTTGTAAATGTTATATAAAATTCATAATCTTTAGCCATGATTTAAAGTTGAAAATATACCTGGGCAATCATATAAAACCCTAATAGAAGATTGTGAGAATGGCTCAGCTGTAGAGTCCTAGTGTAGCAGGTATAAGTCCCTGGATTTAACCCTAAGTACTATAAAAATGTTTTCAAAGTTTACCGTTTTTTTTTTTTTTTTTTTTTTTTTTTTTTTTTTTTTTTTTTTTTTTTTTTTTTTTTTACAGGATGCAATATGGCTAATTTATAAAGCATTTTCAACCAGTGCACAAGGCTCTTGGTTCAATCCTTAAAATATGTATGTATGTATGTATGTATGTATGTATGTATGTATGTATCTTCTATCATCAATCAATCTATCTATCATCTGGAATAAGGACAAATAAAACTCAGTGTCTAGGCTGGAAAAAATGTCTAGAACGAGAGACTTGTGGTAAATACATGAAATGTTCCATCTGAGATTTAGTAAAGCACTTGGGTGAATTTTTCTGAGAAATTAAAAATTCTCCTTACATATGTATGAAAGAAGAAAGTTATGCATATTGCCTAATGGCACACATGTTCCAAACAATTAAATGTCTTAAAAGTATACACACAAGACTAATAGTTAAATGAGAGTGCAGGCAGCAATGTTCAGGATGCACTAGATTATTTAAACTCCTCAAATTATTGTACCATATAGCCAAATTGGAGAAGCTCCTAGTGTGGGATACCAGCCATTAATATAACCTTCAAAATTAGAAAAGACTTCTTGGAAAAGACACTTTTAAGTTGATAGCTATCAAACTTCAATAGAAGTCAGGTAACATTCAAAAGAGAAATTGGAGAAAAAGAAACTAAACTTCAAGGTCATGTTGGAAGGTTTTTGAACAAATACCACTTTGCTGATTTATTTCTCTTCCAATGGGATCTCAGAGACCGAACACAATGCTTCAGTTTTTACTCATGGCTGGCATGTTGGTAGGAAACATCCTAAGTTGCCATTTGACAGATATGTGTGTGGCTTTGGCTTATAGGTCTCTCCATATGAATTTTCACCACTTTGTGAGTAATTGATTCAGTATAAAACAGTTATAGCAAACTATTGTGTTCTATGATCCTGATATAGATCTAAGGATCGACAGTTGAGATGGTGTGAAGAACAGTTTCACTTTGAGTGGCTTAGTGAAACAGATATTTCCCCCCCAAAGGGATAAATTATATGTACTTGCCTACATATAATTTTGCCAGTAATGGGTATAGTCATATAGACTTTGTGGCTTTTAGGACCTTCTGAATCCAGTTGGCAGTCTAAGGAGATTGAAATTAAAAACAAGAGAATCTGGAATGAAAAAAGAGGTACTTTTACATTTATAGCCTGAATCAATCAAGAGCTAACTTGATTAATCAACTTAAGGGAGAAAGAAGTATTTTGGTTCATAGTTTGAGGGTACAGCTATCCTTACAGAGATGGCTTGGTGGGGTAAGTGACTTGGGCCAATGGCAGTAGAAGCTTGAGCTTATAGAATCACATCTTTGCAGACCAGGAAACAAAAATGGGACATGAAATGGGGGCTGTCTATAAGCAATAAGAAATATCCCCCACCAAGAGGCCTACTTCTTCCAATGAGGCACCACTTCTTAAGGTTCTACAACATTCCAAAATAGTGCAACCAACTGGTGTCAAGTGTTTAAGCCTTGGATTGATATTTCACATACCATCATCATATGAGTTGCTGCACTTCCCCTAAAGTCATGGTTTATAAAGTATGACATTTATGTTTATATATTTTTAAATTCACTTATTTTCCTGAGACAGTGTTTTACTAGGTAACCCAGATTTGTCTGGAACTCAACATGACTGGCTCTGGTTGACCTTGAACTCCAGGTGACTTTCCTGTCTAAGATCCTTGAATTCTGGTACTATAGGCATGAGATAATAGACTTGACTTTTAGTTGATAGTTTATACATGTGTGCCACTATTTTTTTCTATGCACTGTCTTTTGGAGATATAGATGCATCCTCCTGGTATTTTTAGTTCATGGTTTGATTGACCAAGCTTTAGAGTCAACTGCCATTTCATCATTTCACTTAATGCATTACTTATTTACATATTTTACTTTACTCTGAAAGGAATTACAAATTTAGGAATCATGCATGTGTTGTATAAATACTAATGACATATATAATTAATATAATTCATGTTATAATATGAAGACATTGCTGAGAGTTCATCAATCATCAATTTTGCTAACTTATTAATATGGTTGCTCATATTCCTCCATTACTGGTGGGCTTATAAACTGGTACAAACACTCTGGAAATTAATGTGGAGGTTCCTCAAAAAATTGGAAGTGATATACCTAAAGACCTAGCTATACCATTCTTGGGCATGTATCCAAACAATGCCCCATCATAACACAGGGGCACATATTTTACTATGTTCATAGCAGCCTTATCTATGATATCCAGAAGCTGGAAACAACCCAAATGTCTCACAACAGAAGAATGGATACAGAAAATGTGGTTCATTTACACAATGGAATACTACTCAGCTATTAAGAACAAGGACATCCTGAGTTTTGCAGGCAAATGGATGGAACTAGAAGAATATCATCCTGAATGAGGTGGCTCAGACCCAAAGAACATGCATGGTATGTATTCACTAATAAGGTAAAGTACAGAATACTTAGGATACAATCTACAGAACTTAAGAAGGTTAACAAGCAGAAAGACCCAATTCCACTTGGGAGGGAGAAGAAAACAATCATGGGAGGCAGAGGGAGGGAGGGATCTGAGTGGGAGAGGGGAGGGGGAGGGGAAAAGTGAAACATGATCAGGTATGGGGACAGAGACAGGATAGAAGCCCTGAGGGTCAGCAGAATGAAGGAAAATATGCAACCTGGGTGGGGGGGGGGTGGAGAATGCCACATTGGGGGATGCTCCAGAGACCTGGGAGGTAAGAGACTCTTAGGACTCAAAGGGAGAAACCTTAGGTGAAATGCCCAACAGTGGGGAGAGGGAACTCATAGAGTCCACATCCAGTAGAAGACAGGGTATCAAGTGGAGGGATGGTTGTCATCCTACAGTCAAAAAACTCTGACCAAGAATTGCTCCTGTCTAAAAGAATTGCAGGGATAAAAATGGAGGAGAGACTGAAGTAAAGGAGGTCCAGTGACAGGCCCAAATTGGGATCCATCTCAAGGAGAGGCTCCAAGGCTGGACTCTATTACTGATGCTATAGTGTGCTTACAGACAGAAGCCTAGCATGACTGTCCTCTGAGAGTGCCAACAAGCAGCTGACTGAGACAGATGCAGATACTTACAGCCAACCATTGAACTGAAATCCAGGACTCTGTGGTTGAATTAGGGAAAGGCTGGAAGAAACTGAGGAGGGTGAACTCTTAGGAACACTAGCACTCTCAACTAACCTGGACCCCTGAGATCTCTCAGACACTGAGCTACCAACCAGGCAGTATACACTATCGGGTAGGAGGTGCCCAGCACATATGCAGCAGAGGACTGTATTTGGCTTCAGTTGGAGAAGTAGTGAGGCCTGGCCTGAGGGTTGGGGTTGGGGGTTTGGGACATGGAAATGGGTGTGGGTTTGGGGAGGGAGGAGGAATGGAATGAGGTACTGTGGAAGGGTAGATCAGGAGGGGGCAATGATTGGATTAAAAAAAAGTAAATCAAATCAAATCAAAACAAAAAACCCCAACCAACCAACCAACCACCCAACCAAACCAAGACAAGACAAGACAAGACAACACAACACAACACAAGACAAGACCCTCTGTACATGTACTTTTTGTTCAATTGGGCAAAAATTCTAATGGTCTATGAAATTCAGAATTCTGTTTTCCTATATTACACTTGTTAATACTACAATCCTTCATTTCTGCTGGGGTCCATCCTTAACACAAAATCAGGGTTCTCAACTGGAAGCAGGGATATCTTAAAGCCATGTAAGAAAACACAGGCAATGTTTTGTGTACAAGCTGAAGGTCAAGTCTTGAGGCTTGAGGTTACTGTTTTATTCTCCCTCCCCTCTGCTTCCTGTCTGTGTTGCACTCTCCCACTCCTTTTTCCCTTCCTCCTGCCCCCTCTCTCACAGCTCTGTGTCCACTCACTGGAGCTTGCTCTCTCCTCAGGCTGGAGGTTGACATCTCTCTTTGGCTGGCACATGCACTTACGCACTCTCTGTGTGCTCTCCTTTCTCACTCACACACTTCTCATCTTCCTTGTCCCAGTCTTTTATTGTTACTCAAAAGGCAAGTAGAAAAAAGGCATTGTATTATCATTTTCAGATCAAAATCAAAAGAATGATCCCATGTCACAAAGAATTAAGAATTGTGCATTCTGGTCTGGGCCCAGGCATTGAACAGATCCTGGGCAGCAGCTATACACCCAATTCCACAGAACCCAGAGGAAGCGGGGCTCCCAGGAGCTCTAACCTGGGCAGGATCTTAGGTAAGGAGACAGCAACACCCACTCCAAATGGGGAGTAACTGGGACCCACTAGGACCCAGGAATTTACTCCTGGCCCAGAGCACTGGTTCCTTCCAGTCTGGGCCTGAGCACTGAGCAGATCTTGGGCCTTAGCTCTAACCCATCCCACACAGTTCTGATACAACCAAGATAATAAGAAAGACAAGGTACAGTCAGAGACAGGACAGGTAGCACTAAGGAGATCCAGATGGTGAAAGGCAAGTATAAAAACATAAGCATCAGCAACCGGGGGTACTTGGCATCCTTAGAACCTAATTCTCCCACACTAGAAAGTCCTGAATTTCCCATATCACCAGGAAAGCAAGATTCAGATTTAAAGTCACTTCTAATGATGATGATAGAGGACTTTAAGAAGGACATAAATAACATTCTCAAAGAAATTGAGGAGAACACAGGTAAACAGGTAGAAGCCCTTAACAAGGAAACACAAAAATCCCTTAAAGAACTGCAAGAAAACACAATCAAACAGGTGAAGAAATTGAACAAAACCATCCAGAACATAAAAATGGAAGTAGAAACAATCAAGAAATCACAAAGGGAGACTACCCTGGAGATAGAAAACCTAGGAAAAAAATCAGGAGTCATAGATACAAGCATCACCAACAGAATACAAGAGATAGAAGAGAGAATCTCAGGTGCAGAAGATATCATAGAAAATATTGAGACAACTGTCAAAGAAAATGCAAAATGCAAAAAAATTCTTAACACAAAACATACAGGAAATCCAGGTCACAATGAGAAGACCAAATCTAAGGATAATAGGTATAGAAGAGAGTGAAGATTTTCAACTTAAAGGGCCAATAAGTATCTTCAACAAAATTATAGAAGAAATCTAAAAAAAGAGGTGCCCACAATCATACAAGAAGCCTACAGAACAACAAATAAACTAGACCAGAAAAGAAATACCCCCTGTCACATAATAATCAAAACACCAAATGCACAAAACAAAGAAAAAATATTAACTGCAGTAAGGGAAAAAGGCCAAGTAACATATAAATCAGACCTATCAGAATTACACCAGACTTCTCACAAGAGACTATAAAAGTGAGAAGATCCTGGACAGATGTCATACAGACCCTAAGAGAACACAAATGCCAGCCCAGGCTACTATACCCAGCAAAACTCTCAGTTACTATAGATGGAGAAACCAAGATATTCCATGAGAAAACCAAATTTACACAATATCTTCCCACAAACACAGCACTACAAAGGATAATAGCAGGAAAGCTCCAATACAAGGAGGGAAATTACTCCCTAGAAAGAGCAAGAAAGTAATCCTCTTCCAATAAATGCAAAAGAAGATAGCCACACCAACAATGCCACCGCTAATAACAAAAATAACAGGAAGCAACAATCTCCTCTCCTTAATATTTCTTAATCAATGGACTCAATTCCCCAATAAAAAGACATAGGCTAATGGACTGTATAGGTAAACAGGACTCAGCATTTTGCTGCATACAGGAAACTCACCTCAGTGACAAAGACAGATACTATGTTAGAGTAAAAGTCTGGAAAACAATTTTCAAGCAAATGGACCTAAGAAACAAGCTGGAGTAGCCATTCTAAAACCTCCAGCCTGAGAACAGAAAGAGATGGACTCATGGCTCCACTAGTATAGGTAGTTGAGGGTGGCCTTATCAGGCATCAGTGGAATTGGAGGGCCTTGGTGCCTGAGTGTTGGGGAATTTGAGAGCAGGGAGGCAGGAATGGGAGGATGGTGGGAGCACACCCTCATAGAAATAGGGGGAGGGGGGATGGGATAAGGGGTTTTGTGGGGGAAATGGGAGAGGAGATAACTTTGAAAGGTAAATAAATAAAATATCCAATAAAAAAAAAACAGATAATGAGTCTAGCAACTGTAGTTGAACAGTTAAGATTTTTTGTCAACAATTTATTATGGGGATTTTATATAATCCTCAAGGACAAGGTATTGTGGAAGAGGCCCATGGAACTTTAAAAAGATTGGTGAGACATACTGTTGCTGAGACAAAGACTGATGCCAACCTGTGAGCTTGCTGAGTGTTGGGCCTTGGACAAGGTAACTCCATTTAACCTGCGCCTTTCAGGCACATAGAGGGTGTGATTAACAAGTCTCCACCTCCAGAGATTTAAATATTAATGTGTTATCTAAAGGCCAGGGGCGTAGCTAATTAAGTTATTCCCTCCCCTCTTCCCCCTCCCTATGAAAGGCCAGGTGAGCCTGGCTTTTGGGAAAGCGCATACCATCTACATCCATTCACCAAACCATGAACAATAAAAGCTTTGGAAAACTGGACTCCACGTGTCTCCTGGTCCTGGGCCTTCCCAGCCTTTGGAACCTTGAACTGCAGCCACCGCCAGCCAGCCTGCAGCGCTGTGTGAATGTGGGACCCTCTGCCGGCCAGCAGTGTGAGAAGCGCGTCCTGGACTCCCCCCCCCCCCCCCCCCCCCCCCCCCCGTGAGGTTTTTCTTCTCCACAGCTGAGTGCCCTGAAAAGGATGACTGGGGAGCTGTATTGGACATATGTTCCTGACCCACCTTTGCTTGACTATATCCCAGATGGGACAAGCTGCCTTGCCTAAAGTTTTTAGACCTTGTGGGATAGAGAATCGAAAAGAGAAATTATGTCTCTTGTATTCTTAAAGGTGCCCAGCTATTAGAACTCAATTATGTACTGGTCTAGAAGTCAATCCAACATGGAAAACAACAGTCTACTTTTGGAAAACTGGATCTGGACTTTGTCAGAGACAGCTTTAATTCCATTAACTGCTAGCACCACTGCTTCTGCAATAGCATTGACACCAGGAGTTAAGATAACTATTTTTGTTAATCATGTAGCAAAAAAAAATGTTACTAATGTATTGAGTATACAAAAGGATTTATATAGATATCTGGAACAATGAATGATGCTCTATAACCCATTTAAATTATCTGAAGGAGGTTCAGGGTTCAAGAGTTAGAAGCCATCCCAATTGTTATGACAAATATCATTGGAGTAGTGTTACTTTTGAAATTCACAATGATTGTCATTATATGTCAGGGGCATCTCTGTCTATACACTAAAGGCCTAAAATCAGCCATAGGCCTAAGTCAGCCTGCTAGCACAAAGTCTTGGGTCTCTGTGGAAAGACACTGAAACAGATGGCTAGAAGCTAAACAAACATATGTTGTAAACAAACAGATAGTTGTCAGGCTCTAGTCATAGACCTTGTAGATAGGTGACCTTGGGTAGACAGTACCAACTTAGATTAGGATAAGTGAATCATAGGTGGAGTCATAGTGGCCTGTCCCCTGGACCTTCACCCAGCTGACACACTGTTCTGGAAGATATCTGTACTTCCCCTGAACACCTACTCTCCTGCGTCATCCCCTTCCCCACATCCTGCCTTTTTGTGTATATAACCTGTGTGTGAAAAAGTAAAAATTGCGATCTGATCAGCCTATAGACAGGTCACCGTTCTTTGCATCTTTGCCTGCTACCCCCCGTCCCCCCACCCCGCTCTCTTTCAGGTGATCTCCCTGGACCCCTGTTTAATGTTCTGCTGGACAGGACAATTATAATTAGAAAAAAGTTTAAAGACACCTGTAGGATATTTGGCATAATTCTAACACCTCTCTGGGTGTGTTAACTTTTCATAGTGAGATTATGAATTTAAAGAATGCTGTTCTGTTGAGCTTTGATGCTGCAGATAATGCCAATAAAATTAGCCATGGGCTGAGCTCAATATTTCCATTTTGGACAAAGCTCAGGAATGGCATATATAGCTTGATCAGGCTAGCCCTTGTCCTGGGAGTACTTTTATTCCTGACTACTGTGTTAAAGCTTATCTTTAACAACATCGACATGTTGGCAGCCAAAGTACATTGCTTAAACCTGAAAATGGACCCCCAGGCAGAGTTATTAAATTAACAGGCTGGCAAGCCAAGTACGGGTAAGATTCTGCATAGAGCCTTACCAACCTAAGACAGAAGTGCATTGCTTTTGATAATGCATATTCCACAATGAATAAGGAAGGCTTTCTTGTCAGAATGACTTAAGACAGGCTCAGTCTTGTTAACAAAATAAAAAATGGGGAGATATGGAAAGCCTTTGGGGCTGCTTGGCAAGAAGCTGACATGGGCCAAGGAGAAGGAAATGGGCTGCTTAGAAGGAATACAACATTGACCAAGGACAAGTAAGTAGGCTTCAAACAGAAATCTGACATTAGACTAGAACAAAGAAGTAATTTCAGGTAGGAATCTAAATCTTAGGCTACAATAAAGAAGTAATTTCAGACAGGAATTTAAATTTTAGGCTAGAATAAGCAAGTGGGCTTCAGACATTAAAATGACCTTGGGCTAGGACAGGGAAGTACATTGAGATTCTTTGGTCATCCCGATAAGCCTTTAGAAACAGTGACAATGGGAGTGTTCACATGATTGGGGTTAATGCCTTGCTTCTTCTTTGACTATTTGTATTTATTGTATTGCTTGTTCCTCGACTATTTGCACCTATTGTATTGCTAGTCCCTCAATGTAGAACTGACCTTAATGCATGCATGTAATCAAAATGGTGTAAAAGCACAAAGGAAGAGGTGGTATAGGATGCAGGTTCTAGGGAGGGGAAATGGGGAAATACAATGCATCTGTATTGTAAATAATAAAATATTTAAGAAAAAGAATTGTGCTTGTTACCTGAAGTTTCAAGCTTTCCCTATTCCCAGTCATGTGGCCAAAGTAAAGATTGCAAACTTATTACTTAAACTTTAACTATTGACTTTTTATACTTCAGAGCTCAAAGTTCCCAGGTCAGCTACATGTGATTTTCTGTTAAGCTCTAATAATAAATGACATGGGCAGAAGTGCCAGGCAATGGTTAGAAAGAATCAGGTTAATCCCTAACTCAGTTCCACTAAGTTCTGTTTCTGCATGTTACACACAATGACTCACTAGCTTTTGCCTTTCTGAATTAAAATATTCTGTGTTTGTGTTTCCTTATTCCATTCTTTCCCTTATCCCAATGATTGTGTCTTTATACTAATACTTTTTCATAATTTCAAAAAATTCATTCACTCTCTGGTAATGAACCCTGTATGACTACAGCAGTATGTGGTTCTGTTTCATTTTCTGAATCTCTCTCTCTCTCTCTCTCTCTCTCTCTCTCTTTAAATCTTTTTTTTACAGTCCAGTTGTTATCCTGTCCTGATCATACTTCATCCCATATCTCCTCCCTTCATCCAAGAGGATGTCCCCACACCCACCCCCATCCGACTAGACCTCCCCACTCCCTGGGGACTCAAGTCTCTCTAGGGTTAGGGGCTTCTTCACTCACTGAGGCCAGACCAAGCAGTCCTCTGCTGTATATGTGTCAGGGGACTCATATCAGCTGATGTATGCTACCTGGTTGGTGGCTCAGTGTCTGAGAGATCTCAGAGGTCCAGGTTAGATGAGACTGCTGGTATTCCTATAGGGGTCCCCGGCTTCTGCCCACTGGTTGGTTGTATGTATCTGTATCTGTCTGAGTCAGCTGCTTGCTGGGCCTCTCCAAGGACAGCCATGCTAGGCTCCTGTCTTTAAGAACACAATAGCATCAGTGAGAGTGTCAGGCCTTAGAGCCTCTCCTTGAGATGGATCCCAATTTGGGCCAGTCACTGAATCTCCTTTCCCTCAGTCTTTTTTCCTTTTGAGTCCCTGCAGTTTTTTTTAGACAGGAACAATTCTGGGTCAGAGCTTTTGACTGTGGGATGGCAACCCCACCCCTCCACATGATGCCCTGTTTTTCTATTGGATTTGGACTCTACAAGTTCCCTCTCCCCACTGTTGGACATTTCATCTAAGGTCCCTCCCTCTGAGTCCTGAGAGCCTCTTACTTCCCAGGTCTCTGGTATATTCTAGAGGCTCCTCCTCCTACCTCCTGAGGCTGTCTATTTCTGTTTTCTTCTGGCCCTCATGGCTTCAGTTCTGTTTCCCACTTCCAATACCTGACCATGTTCCCTCTTTTCCCATTGTGGCCCCTCTTCCACCCAGGTCATTCCCTCCCTCTGCACCCCTATCTCCTGTGGTTACTTTCTTTTCCCTCCAAAGTGGGATTGTTCACCTTGAGTTCTGTGGATTGTATCCTGGAAATTCTGTACTTTTTTGGCTAATGTTTACTTATTAGTGAGTCCATACCATGTTCTTTTGGGTCTGAGTTACCTCACTCAGGATGATATTTTATAGTTTCAGCCATCTGCCTGCAAAACGCAGAATGTTCTCATCCTTTTTCTTTTTTTCTTTTGTTTTTGTTTTTTTTTTTCTAGACAGGGTTTCTCTGTGTAGTCCTGGCTGTCCCGGACTCAGTCTGTAGACCAGGCTGGCCTCAAACTCAGAAATCCTCCTGCCTCTGCCTCCCAAGTGCTGGGATTAAAGGCATGTGCCACCACCCGCCCGGCTGAATGTCTTCATCCTTAATAGCTGAGTAGTATTCTGTTGTGTAAATGAATCACATTTTCTGTATCCATTCTTCCATTGTGAGACATTTGGGTTGTTTCTAGCTTCTGGCTCTGACAGATAAGCCTGCTACGAACATAGTGGAACATGTACCTCTGTGGCATGGTGGGGCATCTTTTAGGTATATGCCCAAGAGTGGCATATACTGTGTTTTCAGGTAGATCTATTTTCAAATTTCTGACGAACCTTCAGATTGATTTCCAGATGCAATCCCACCAGCAGTGGAAAAGTGTTACTCTTTGTCCACATCCTCATCAACATGTGTTGTCACCTGAGGTTTTGATCTCAGGGTCGTTTAGTTTGCTTTTCCGTGATCACTAAGGACTTTGAATATTTATTTAAGTGCTTCTCAGCCATTGGAGATTCTCCTGTTGTAAATTTTCTGTTTAGTTCTATACCCCATTTTTTGATTGGGTTGTTTGGTTTATTTTGGTGATTAGCTTTTTGAGTTTTTATATATTTTTGACATTAGCTCTCCATTGGATATGGGGTTAGTGAAGATTTTTTTCCCAATTTGTATGTTGCTGATTTATCTTCTTGACTATGTCCTTTGCCTTATAGAAGCTTGTTGGGGACCGCACTAGTCCCATGTTGGGATGGCCAAAAAAATGTCTTGGCCTGAGCAAAATGTTGAGGCCTGAGCTGACCCACGTTTGGGCGGCCACTGTATCCCGGCCCAAGCTGCTGCTCCGGTCTGCAGGTCGGGGTTCAGCAAGAGCGAGGGTGAGGGCAGATTCTACCTAATGTCTGATGTGCATGAATCTCTCTCTCTTGTCTGATGTCTGGTTCTGTCTTCTATAGTCTGATTCTAAGCCACGCCTCTAAGTTACACCTTTAATCATGCCCTTAGGTCTTGTCTCTAACTCTGATCTCTATACTTCTAAATCATACTCTTAAATCACACACCTTTAATCTCACACACCTTTAATCTCACGAGCCTTTAATCTCAAGGTATCTAAACCAAGATTATTGGAGTGTTCTCAGCTGTTGTAGGCTATTGTAATTCAAGTCTCATGTCAGGGTATATGGCTCAAGATGGCTGCAAAGCTGATAGCCGCTTTCTGCTAAAAGTCGGCCCCCAACAGGTCCCCCTTTTTAATTTTTTTTTTCAAAAGGGAAGGCTGGGAAAACTTATGGAAACCGTGCCTGTCCTAGGTTGGAGCAAAGGACCCCAGCCTCCCTTTCCCGTCCTTGGATACTCAACAGCCATTGGCTGAGCTCCTGTCTTAGGATGGTGAGGCCTCCCTTCTTTTAGGGGCAAGGGTCTTGGTATGCTCTCTTACCCGTCACTGACTATCCGGCTTAGCTCGTAAGTTAGGGGATATACCTCATTAGTCTTGATGACAGAGGTTTTACAGTCCCTTACTTCCAGCCTGTAATAATGGACCTGTGTGGGTTTCATTTGAATAGCATCTCATACAAAAGCCATCAATTTGTTGAACCGCATGGACCCAAAAGACAAGAGACTTAACAACGCCTGAATAGTTAGTATGACAGCAACACTCTTTTTAAAGGGCAACATATAACTCCCTCTATCAGAGGAGTAAAAAGTGTAAGCCTCTTCTATTCTGTTTATAAATGTCTTATATCAGAATCTAAATCTATATAAATACAAAACTGATCATAGCTTTGATCTAAAGAAAACTAAGGAAATCCCTGTTCCTGCTCTAGTCAATCTCAAACCCAAAAAAACTATAGTAACTGTGGTAGCGGGTTTTCTCCTGGGTCTAAACAATCTAAATTCCCACTAAATCTAAAACAATCTAGTTCCCCACTAAATCATAAGTCAGGGAATCAAGAGTCCAATAGAGCCACCCTGGAGATATGGGTGGTGATGTCTCCTTCAGCACGGATAACTTCCCAAGTCAGGTTTACTCGTTGATTGTTGATCTGTTCCAGTTTGAAGGCAATTGTGAAGCATCTTCATGTTTCCTGTGAAGAAAAAATATGCTTCTCAGGGGGTTTCTCCTCCCTGGATTTGTTATTGTTATCTATTTGTTTAATCAGTCTCTCTGGCAGCCAACGTGCAGCATCTGCAGTTTGGGAATATATGCAAACAGAACCTCTTCCCCAGATAAGCACTGGATCTGGCCCATTCCAGGTTCCAGTTAATGGGTCTTTCCAGAGGACTGTTGCAAAATTCTTTTTGGTATCAGGATGCCAGAATCTATCTGCAGCAGATTTTCCTTCAGAATCCAAATTAAAAAAATTTAAAATGAAGAGTGCATGATGAAGGATATTTCTGGGGGATCCCTTGGTAGGGTACCATTCCCCCTTTTTAATTTTTTCAAATTGACATTTAATGGTTTGATGTGCCCTTTCTACCATACCTTGGCCCTGTGGATTATATGGACTACCCATTTTATGTAGTATTCCCAATCTTTCACAAAATTGGTGGAAACTGGAGCTTGTATAACCTGGGCCATTGTCAGTTTTTATCTGTTTAGGCACACCCAATACAGCGATTGTAGCAAGCATATGAGCAATCACATGCTTGCTTGCTTCTCCAGTTTGTAATGTTGCATAAATGAAATCACTGTATGTGTCTACACATACATGTATATATTTTTGCTTGCCAAATTCATTATAATGAGTAACATCCATTTGCCAGATACTGTTTGGTATCAGTCCCTTTGGATTTACACCCAAATGAGGAACTGGTAAAAGTTTAACACATGATTGACATTGTTTGACAATTTGTCTAGCTTGTTCTCTGGTAATTTTAAACATACCTTTTAAAGTTTTAGAATTAAGGTGATGTAACTCATGAGCCTTTATGGCCTTATCTAAGTTAGATTGCGAATCTGATAAAGTAACTGCAGCTATTCGAGTAGCTAGGTCTGCCTTGGTATTTCCTTCAGAGAGAGGACCTGGTAGCCCAGTGTGGGCTTTCAGGTGTCCTATAAAGAATTTACACTTTCTCCTCAAAATTAACTGTTGGCACTGTAAAAACAAATCAGCTGCTTCTGAGGAATGCTTTATTTGTGCAGCAGTTTCTAGCAGAGGGATAGACTGAGCTATATATGAGCTATCTGTATAAATATTAATAGTTTGATTTGGAAATGCTTGAAACACCGCAATAACAGCATGTAATTCAACCAATTGAGCTGATACAGATGATGTAGCAAAAGAGATTACTTGATCCTTAAAGGCATAAGCAGCTGTTCCTGATGAGGAACCATCAGTGAAAACTAGCAATGCTTCCTTGATAGGTTCATGTGCAGTACGAGATGGAAAAACAAATTCATGATGATTACAAAACTGAACCAATTTATCTGGTGGATAATGATTATCTATCTGACCAGCAAATGAGGCACATGCAATAGGCCAGACTTCAGAATTCTGCATAAGCCAATCAACCTGATGCCTTGTATAGGGTTGTACTATGATATCAGGATCTTTTCCAAAATATTTTTGACTGTTATCTCTGCCTAACATAATTATATCTGCTACAGCTGCATAGTATGGATTAAGAACCTTCTTGGGGGATGAGGGAAGATGAACCCATAATATGGGTGCAGTTTGCCAAAAAACTGCAGTAGGAGTTAATTTAGTGTTAAAGATAAGAAAATATAAAGGCTTAGAATAATTAATATGAGTTACAAATTGAGATGAAATAGCATTCTCTACCTTCTGTAAGGCTTTTCTACCCTCCTCTGTTAGAGCCCTGCCAGATTTTGGGTCAGGGTCTCCCTTGAGAATATCAAATAGAGGCTTCAATTCTCCTGTTGTAAGTTTCAAATATGGTCGTAGCCAATTAATATCTCCCAATAGTTTTTGAAAATCATTAAGTGTCTTAAGGGAATCAGTCCTCAGTGTGGCTTTACTATTAATAATACATGGACCATTAATCTGAAATCCTAAATAGGTATATGGGGTCTTGTAATTGCACCTTTTCTGGTGCTATTTGTAACCCTGAAGTCTGTAAAGCTGTTCTAAGATCATCAAAGCACTGGAGTACCTGTTTTCCATCTTTTCCAGCTATCAAAATATCATCCATGAAATGAATCATGTAGATTTGCTTCCACATGTTTCTAACACCCTCTATGGCAGAAGCCACAAACTTTTGGCACAAGGTAGGACTGTTAGCCATACCCTGAGGCAAGACCTTCCATTGATACCTTTTCATAGGTTCCCTAAAGTTTATAGAGGGAACACTGAAAGCAAAATGTTTTCTATCATTAGGATGCAAGGGGATAGTAAAAAAACAGTCTTTTAAATCTATAACTATTTTATAATAACCTAAATGTATGGCCACCGGTGTGGGCAGCCCAGGTTGTAAGGCTCCCATTTTAATCATGGTTGCATTAACAGCCCTCAAGTCTTGCAACAATCTCCACTTTCCTGACTTTTTCCTAATGACAAATATTGGGGTGTTCCAGGGAGAGTTACTCTCTTCTAAATGTCCTGCCTGTAATTGCTCCTGTACTAGCAACTGGGCAGCTTGTAATTTTTCGGTGGTTAGGGACCACTGATCCACCCAGACGGGCGAGTCCCCATTCCAGGTGATGGGATCCGCACAACGTCCTAGGGGTGCAGCTGAATCAGTAGCCCCCATCAAAAATACCCCAAGCCTCTTCTTTCATTGTTACCATAAACCTCAGTAGGGTGAATAATTCCATTTTCACCTTTTCCTAATCCTTTGCCTGGGGAAGGCTCAGAGTTTACCATTTGAGCCATGATTACTTCATTAGGGCTGCACATAATCAATCCCAACTGGGATAACAGATCTCTGCCCCAGAGATTAATGGGAAGGCCTGAGATGACATAGGGTTGTATATTTCCTGTATTTCCTTCTTTATCTTTCCACGTTAGCACCTTAGAGCTTTGTAGTGGATTTTGACTTTGGCCAATACCCCTTAAATTGGTTAAGGTTGGGGTCAGAGGCCAGGTAGCAGGCCAATCACTTTGTTTTAGGATAGTCACATCAGCTCCTGTGTCAACCAAGCCTTGAAATGCCTTTCCATCTAGCCAAATTGTCATCATAGGTTTTTGTTTAACTATAGGCTGTACCCAGTATGCATCAGAGAAACCAAAACCTTGATCCCCTCTTTTAGGATTCTTATATTTGTGATTAGTAGGGTATAATGGAAGTAACAATAGTTGAGCTATCCTCTTTCCTGTAGGAATGGTGACTATGTTTTGAATTGCCTGTGCCATTACTTTAATCTCACCCTGATAATCATTATCTGTAACTCCAGGAAAAATTTGTAGTCCCTGCATAGTAGTACTGCTTCTTCCCACTATCAGGCCAAACACATTTGGATAGAGAGGTCCAAACACTCCAGTGGGTAAGGCCTGAGGTCCCATTTCTGGGGTTAATACTGTGTGGGTGGCAGAACTGAGGTCTAGTCCTGCACTTCCTGGTGTTGCTCGACTAAGTTCAGAAAGGGATTGGTGTTCGCTGGTAGGACACTGACTGCTCCATAAGCCTGTTTTGGCTTGCATCGGTTCGGGGCCTGGAGCTGGCCCCTGTTCCCGTTTCCCTGATTATGGGAAAGGGTTTTACCTTGTGCGTCTTGTTTAGACCTACAATCACTAGCCCAATGCCTTCCACGTTTGCAAATTGGGCAGAGCCCAGGCTGTTTTCTGGGCTGTCTCTGGCTTAACTCATTTTCTACTTTGCAATGTCTTGCAAAGTGTCCAGGCTTACCACATTTAAAACATGCCTTTCTGTCTTTACTTGCCAAAAATTCTCTTACTGATTGTCCTTGCATGGCAGCCGCCATAGCTAAGCCCTGTTGGTAAGAGGGACCTATGTCAGAACAAAGTCTGATATACCCTGTAAGGTCTGTCTTTTTCCTATAAGGTCTAATGGCCGCTTGGCAGGCAGGATTAGCATTTTCATATGCAAGTTGTTTCACATAGTCTACACCTGCCTCTGCATTACCAAAAATCCTTCCTGCTGTTGTCATTAATCTATGAACAAAATCAGAAAATCGCTCATCATGCCCTTGCCTGACTGCTGTTAAAGATGCACCAGGGTCTCCCTTTACCGGAAGTTTACACCAAGTCTTCATGGCTGCATTTTGAATTTGAGCAAATAAACCTGGGTCATATTGCATCTGGTTATCACTAGAAGCAAATTGCCCTTCTCCTACTAAGGCATCAAAGGACCAACCATTGCCTGCCTGAATGTTTCTACTAGCTGTCTCTTTGCAATTCTCATGATACTCTGATTTCCAAATTAAATAGTTTCCACCAGTAAGAACTGCTCTCGCTAACGTATTCCAATCACTAGGAGTTAGCCACTCCTCTGCGGCAGAGTCTAAAATTGCAAGAGTAAAAGGAGCAGTGGCACCGTATTGAGATACTGCATTTTTTAATTCCTTAATAATTTGAAAATTAAAACCTGTGTGATGTCTCCAAGCAACTCCTTGATTGTCTCTAGTCTAGGATACAGGGAAAGCCGCAGCCTTTCCCTCCTCTGGCTGATCTGTGGCTAATCTTAAACTAGGTGATAGGGACTGCCTTTGGATTCCTGGTTGAGAAATGCAAGGAGCCAGGGGATTTTCACAGTTTACCTCTTGAGACATCTTTCCTGTCTTTAATTTTTGTAGCTGATTAATTAAGTCCTGATACTCTTTTTCTAACTCTATTTGTTGTTTAAGAACAGATATTTTTTCCTGTAACTCCCTAATGGGATCTATAACCACCATCTCCATTGGGGGAGCACTTGGAGGTGGAGGTGCATAGGGAGGGGGCATTTCAGCATCATAAAATTTGACTTCCTCTTTCTCTTGGTCAGCACAATCTGTCTCTGACAAATTGTCATCAACCTTTGGTTGTATTTTGGATTCTAACTTACGCTTCCTTTTATTTTGAACAAAAAAGACAGCATTCAAGAACAAAAGCACATGTGAGCAGCAAATAACAAAACCAAAAGAGAGAGTTGAATTCAGGCTGACTAATTTCTTGTCCCATTTTCATTACCTTTCTTGAAGCAAACCAAAACAGAGAGTTGGATTCAGGCTGACTAATTTCTTGTCCCATTTTCATTACCTTTCTTGAAGCAAACCAAAACAGAGAGTTGGATTCAGGTTGACTAATTTCTTGTCCCATTTCCTTACGTTTCTCAACGAGGCAGATTCCTGGGACAATCGACAGATCCTTCTTCCAGTAAAGTCCGTCACTGGGTCTCTCGTTCTTGCTGCTCCACGTTCGGGCACCAAAATAATGTTGGGGACTGCACTAGTCCCATGTTGGGGTGGCCAAAAAATGTCTCGGCCTGAGCAAAATGTTGAGGCCTGGGCCGACCCACGTTTGGGCGGCCACTGTATCCCGGCCCAAGCTGCTGCTCCGGTCTGCAGGTTGGGGTTCAGCAAGAGCGAGGGTGAGGGCAGATTCTACCTAATGTCTGATGTGTATGAATCTCTCTTGTCTGATGTCTGGTTCTGTCTTCTATAGTCTGATTCTAAGCCACGCCTCTAAGTTACACCTTTAATCATGCCCTTAGGTCTTGTCTCTAACTCTGATCTCTATACTTCTAAATCATACTCTTAAATCACACACCTTTAATCTCACACACCTTTAATCTCACGCGCCTTTAATCTCAAGGTATCTAAACCAAGATTATCGGAGTGTGCTCAGCTGTTGTAGGCTATTGTAATCCAAGTCTCATGTCAGGGTATATGGCTCAAGATGGCTGCAAAGCTGATAGCCGCTTTCTGCTAAAAGTCGGCCCCCAACAGAAGCTTTTTCAGTTTCATAAGGTCCCTTTAATCAATTCTTTTTTTATTTGTTTCAAGCATATCTCTGCTTTTTTCACTGAAGTTTATTTATTTATTTTTATTGGATATTTTATTTATTTACATTTCAAATGTTATCCTCTTTTTTTGTTTTCTTTCTGCAAACCCCTATCTCATTCCTCTCCCTCTGCCTCTTTGAGGGTGCTTCTCTACCCTTCTACCCATTTCCACCTCACTACCCTGGTATTCCTCTACATTGGGGCATTGAGCCTTCACAGGGCCAAGGGCCTCTATTCCCATTGATACCAGATAAGACCATCTTCTGATACACATGCAGCTGGAGTCATGCAAACCCCTTCAGGTCCTCCATTTTTTCCCCTAACTCCTCCATTGGGGTCCCCATGCTAAGTCCAATGATTGGCTGTAAGCATCTGCCTCTGTATTTGTCAGGCTCTGGCAGAGCTATATCAGGTTCCTGTCAGCAAACACTTCTTGGTATCTGCAATAGTGTCTGGGTTTGATGTTTGTATTTGGGATGGATTCACAGGTAGGGCAGTCTCTGGATGACCTTTTCTTCAGTCTCTGCTCCATACTTGGTCCCTGTATTTCCTTTAGACAGGAGTTTTCTGGGTTAAAATATGTAGATGAGTCTGTGGACCCATCCCCCAACTGGGAGCCTTGCCTAACCACTGCATATGGTCTCTACAGGTTCTTCCTCCCCTTTGTTGGGCATTTCAGCTAGTCTCATCATGGTTGGGTCCTGGGAGCCTCTTATTTTCCTGGCATGTTGGATTTTCTGGTGGCTATCCCCAGTTCCCCATCCCCAGCTGCTACATACCTCTGTTCAATTTGCTAAACTTCTGTATATTGTCCCCATCTGTTTCTATACCTGATCTTGTCCCCCAATTTTCCCTAACCCTCCTATCTTCTTTCCAAGTCCCTCCCACCCTTGACCTCTTGTGAGTATTTTGTTCCCCCTTTTTTTCTTGAGCTTCATATGGTCTGTGACTTGTATCATGGGTATTCTGAGCTTCCTGCCTAATATCCACATATCAGTGAGTATATACCATGTGTGTTCTTTTGTGACTGGGCTACCTCACTGTGGCACTGGCTATAGCAGATGCCCTGGGAGGCCTTGAGACTATGGGGTCTTCAAAGAAGCAGACATGCTGGTGGTCTGCTCAGGTGGAAGGCACAGGCCTGAAAGTCAATAGAATCCTTAATAGAGAAATCTCATATGGGTGAGAAACTCTTACAGAAGTGTTCAACATCCTTAGCCATAAAGGAAATGCAAATCAAAGATGTTTTGAGATTCCTTCTTCCATCTATTAGAATGGCTAAAATTAACAACTCATGCTGGCAAGGATGTGGAGCAAGTGGAACTGTTGAAATTTGATCTTTTGCTTATATTGTAATGCTAAATGCTGGTCCCCAAGTCCTGGTTGCCTCCAGTGATGAGAGAATCTACATGTACACAAGTGACTTTCCCAAGTGATGCTATTTAACCTTGCCTTTTAAGTTATCCCTGGTTGGTCAATAAAGATGCCTACAGCCAGTAGATGGACAGAAGAGAGATAGGTGGGCTCCTGGATTATTTGGCTTGGGGTTGGTAGAGACCACATGGAGAAATA
Organism: Arvicanthis niloticus; assembly: GCF_011762505.2. Classification (NCBI taxonomy): domain Eukaryota; kingdom Metazoa; phylum Chordata; class Mammalia; order Rodentia; family Muridae; genus Arvicanthis; species Arvicanthis niloticus. Next base: position 116,614,915 of record NC_047658.1, on the reverse strand, counting down.
AGGTTGAGAGAGGAAAATATGCCATGGGGTAAGAATCTTAAAATTATGGCTAGGAATGGTGGCCAATTGGAGTTAAGAGCAGCCTGGATGAAACATATAGTAAGTAATAACTCATGGTTATAGATAGGAAAGTAGATTCTAATAGTATAGAGGAGAGATATATGTCTAGCTTTACTGCTGATAAAGCCTTATTGTAAATAATATAAACTGTGTGTCTTTTATTTGGGAACTGAATGATCAAAGGCAGGGTAGAAGTCCCAGATTGAGATTAAACTTTTTAGCAACAGAGAATACTTCTCTATTGCCAGCAAGTGTCCCATGTCCAAAGTTCCTGAGCTGACCAAGAATGTTAATTAGCCTCTCCCTTTTGGGGGGACCAGTGTTCCAAAGTTTCTCTTTACATTTTAACTAATTTAGCTTTAATTCTTTTTCTTAACTCTTTTAACAAAATTTAATATTAAACATAACACATTGAGTAAAAAATAAAATGGTTCACTTTGAAATCTTTTAAAGGACGCATTCTGTAGTGCATATCTTCCATCTCAAAGTTTTTTTTTAACCTTGAAATGTTCCTGTCCAAAGAAAGAACAGGGACAAAAAATGGAACAGAGACTGGAAGGGCCAACTGGAGAACAGCCCCACTTGAGGATACATCACGTCTTTAGACACCAAACCCAAAACTGTTGCCATGATCAGGAGTTGCTTACAGACAGGAACCAAGTGTGGCAGTTCTTGGGGAGGTCCAGCCAGCAACCAACCAATACAGAGGCAGATGCTTGGAGTCAACCATCAGGCTAAACTCAGGAAACCTTGTTGGGGAGCTGGCAGAAGGACTAGAGGAGCAGAGGGGATTGCAACCCCATTGGAAGAACAACAGAGGCTGACCTGATCATCTAGTTCTCCCAGAGACTAGACCACCAACCAAGGAGAGTGCTGAAAGGGATCTTTGGCTCCAGATACCTATGTAGCAGAGGATGGCCTTGACTGACAGCAATAAGAGGAGAGGCCCTTGGTCCTGGGAGGTTTGATGCCCCAGGGTAGGATGATGCTGGAATGGTGGGAAAGAAGAGTATTGGTATGTGGGGAGCACTTTCATACAGGCTAAAGGGAGGGGGGAAGGGCAGATGTGGGATGTGGTGGGTAAGTGAGATATCATTTGAGATGTAAACAAATGGAATGATTAATAAAAATTAACAAAAGTAGTAAGTTAACTCTCTTTTTTTTTATTTTTTGAGATTTGCAGATCAATGACCGTATTTGACCATGGAAGTTATGTAAGCAAAATTCCTTTAAAAATTAATCTTTAACAAATCCAATTGCAGAATTCTTGGTGACTTTAAAAGAAGAAGCTCCATACCTAGCCCTTAGCTCATTAGAAGGTAATGTTTCTATGACTGCAATGGAGAAATGATGAGGGACACATTAAGAACAACTCAGGATCAACCCTGCTTAGGGTATCTTTCTGGAATATAAGTTCTCTTTAAATGCTTTGTACTATCCTACATGAAAGTATTATTTGTCACCCATTGGAGATAGTTATCAGCCTCAATGGCCTTTCAGGAACTCCTGAATCAAGTTGGAAGCCTAGGGAGATTCCAGATCCTTCAGATAACTTTTGTTATCTTCGTCAATGGCCTTATAATAAGTCATATTATAATGGAGAATTTTACTGCAGCCATTCCTAGTCATCGGTGCTGGGTCCCTATACTTGACAATGACACTGTCTTTGATAATGACAGTAGGACACTGAGCCAAGATGACCTCCTGAAAATCTCCATCCCCTTGGACTCTAACCTGAGACTGGATAAGTGTCGTCGTTTTGCCCAACCACAGTGGCATCTTCTTCATTTGAATATCACTTTCTCCAGTGTGACAGAGCCAGACACTGAGCCCTGTGTGGATGGCTGGGTGTATGACAGGAGCAACTTCTTTCCCACCACTGTGACTGAGGTAAGTCATTTCCCAAAATGAATTCATGGTGTGGATTTACGAATAGCACAAATAGTGGATTTCCATTTAGCTCAGTCTCCAACTTTAAGCCAATGTTAATTCCTGATATATTAAATGTGAAACATTTCTTTTTCTTCTAGTATTTTATTCTAAGAACGACCACAGTTTTTATTTAAAAGTATTTTCTAGAACATATATATATATATATATATATATATATGTGTGTGTGTGTGTGTGTGTGTGTGTGTGTGTACCACATGTGTGATGTGTGCTTGGTACACAAATAGGTAAAAAGAAAGTGTTGTATCTCAGGCAAGTGAAATTAGCGATGTTTGCGAGCCACTATGTGTATGCTAAGAACTGAACTCAGTTCCTTTGCAGCAGCAGTAAGTGCTCTCTATTGCGTAGGTATCTCTTCAACTCTATGTACATTTTAAGCTAATACTTATGTACATTCTTAGATATGTTATGACAAGGCAACTGTTATTAATTCTTGATTTAAAATATAAAAAGAACTGGGTCATTAAATAATCAAAGCACAAGGTCAGCTAAGGCTATTTCTCAAAGGTAGAGTGATTATGTTTCCTGTGTGTGATTCAGGATTCAATCTCTGCATTGCCAAACAAAGGATATTATGTTTTACCTCTATAACAGGCTAGAATGTTTCTCATTATTAGAACACTTTCTCACTTGGTTAAATACTCAGTTTTAGCAAACATAAGAAAAGAAAGAAATGTGGGAAGAGAATGCAGTCATTTCTCGGCTCTATCTACACCTAGTGGAGTAATATGAGAGTTTATACACTGATGTGTGCGATCCAGAAAGTTCTTTAAGTATCTCAAATGATTGCACTTTATGGCCTATTTGAGAGAACTTCTTAGCATGTTTTACAAATCATTAACATAAGCTACAGAGAGTTAGATGAAGGTTCTTAGAGAGAGGTAACTTTACCTAATAGTAGAAATAATTTTATATTCAAAAGGAATGTTGCAGAGTAAGATAGGGGTTCAAAGTTACACCAGAGGTTATGATGAAGGCTTAGAACAAATGGCACTGTGTAGCTATAATTTCTGAGTTTGTTATTTTCTTCGTTTTTAGTGGGACCTGGTATGTGAATCTCAGGCACTGAATTCTGTCACTAAATTTTCATTCATGACTGGCCTATTTATAGGAGGTATCATATGTGGCCATCTGTCAGACAGGTGAGTATGTTTAAAGTGCTCCTACCTATTCTACATGTACTTTTAGCAGCTATGACTCATTGAAGATGAAGTATTGATTGTATATTATCTATTCTAGTTCTGTCCCTGAACCAATTAAAAAATTTATTAACAGATGTTCAAGAGGTAGGTGCATAAGGCAGTTTAGAAATAGAGAATTAATTATGGGATCAGGACTAAGAAATGCCACACCATTCTCTATGTTTTATTTAGAAATAGCTGAGTGGAGTTAACAGGCAACAGTCCAGATTACCTCACATGGATAGTTGGTTTTCAAAACATCAGAAATTCTTAGAATTGACATCACAAACATTTCTGTATTAATGTTCATTTTCATTAGAGACCTGTCTGCTCCGGACAGCTTCCTATATTGAATTCTAAGAAGAAATTGAGCATCCTTGGAGTTACTCCAGTTGTGTTGAGACAGCCACCAGGCAAGAATTGCCACTTTCCTTCTACAGACAAATTACTGTCCAGAAAAGGACACACTTGCAGAATAGTCGACTGATTATATCTGCCTAGACAGAGTAATCAGCCCTTAATAATTCTGCAGCACTAAGGTCTGTCAGATGATCCTGGGCCAGAAGGCAGAAGAACAGATGCTCCAACGTTTTGAAGTAGAGCGAGTGTCCAGGTGTTCAGAGGTCTCTATAAATTGGCTAAGTTTTAGAAGCTACGCTTTGTGCTTCCCACAATTATAGTTAACTCAGTCATTCTGGATTTCTGACGGGGTTGAAAACTTATAGCTATTTACCTTGAGAGAAAAGATTTGAGTGGATGGTCGTCAGCTGACCTAAAAAGCCTAAAGCCAGGTTCAGAACTAAATGTTTTAGTTAGGATAGATGACAGAGGTGCTGGTTAGTCAACAAAAGGATGGACTGTGTATTAGGACTATCTTGTACCTCACTGGTACAAATTGGCATAATTATGCTCTAATTGTATTTTGTGAGAAAAGTTTCATTTTAATAGGAAGGGTGATGTGTAGGAGGAGCTAAGGTAGGAGGAGTACTGAGAGGAAGAAAAGGAGTAAGAAGAGGAGAAGAAGGAGAGGAGAAGCTAGGTGATGAAAGAGAGAAAGAGGGGGGAGACAGGGAGGCAGATGTTCATGTATCTCCACCAGTCAAAGATAGTTGTTATATCTAGGTTGGGTAGTGGGTTACACCTCTGATTGAACAATACCAAACTTATAAAGCCTATGATTAACATTTTTTAAAAAAATGTATAAATGCAAAAAGGAAAAGGGGGCATGGGATAGGGGTTTTCTGAGGGGGGGGAATGGGGAAAAGGGATAGCATCTGAAGTGTAAATAAAATATCTAATAAATAAATAAAAAAATAAAAAAAGAAATGCCACACCATTAATTTCACAGTATTTACATACTTTATCAAAAACAATGTTGTTCTGGTCAAGACATTTAGCTGCTTTCCTCCTGGACATTTGACTGAGTAGATATGATGTCAAGTTAAAAATATGGTATTTTAGTTGCTTGATCATGACAAGCAGAATATCTCTTGATGCCTGTGAAATATACAACCATGTGTCATTGGGGATGTGTTGATTGAAGGAGACAGTTGTCTGAGTCCAGCCATATCAGTGATAACACCTCCATCTTGCTGCCAGGGTCAAACTAAGTTCATGTTTCCAGGCTAGAAACCAGCTTCTATCCTGTTTCTCCAGATGTTTCTTGTTTCTAATAAATTAGAAAAGAATGTAAATAGAGAAATTGCCTGTTATCTAAACTAAGATACAGAAGTCATAAATGTATATAATTGATTGCTTGTCATGACCTAATTGACTACATGCAGCTTGATCACTTATTTATTTTCTAATCATTTTAGTTATGGGCCACATGTCCAGAATGAGGTCTAACCTTCAAGACTCTGAGTCAAGGAACTGGTAACCTGGATAAACCCTGGATAAATCCCAACTACACTCATTTACTCCCTTCCTGTGACTGGCTGGCCCCAGTCAGTGACAAAACCTTAATGGAAATTTCTTTCGGAACCCTCTGTGTCAAAACATGACTAGACAATGCCACAGCCCCCTGCTCCTCCCTTGCCCTGTGGTTTCATCTTTCAAAGATGCTGTACAATTTCCCTTCAAGGACATGGTTCAAATCCTGAGCTGACCAACTGCTTGAGTGATCAGAGTATAAAGTCTTCATTTTAATCTTACTTTTTGAAGAGAATTTCCTCAGCTTCTCTAGAACCCAATATTGGGAACTTACATCAATCACTTCTATGCTTGCTTCTGCTGACACATACATCTGAGAGTTACAGAATCCATATTATGTAATTAGGTAAATAAATACTGTAAACATTAACTGTGGAATAAGAATTGGCATCTTGTGTCAGATAATATTTTTCTTAAATGAACAATTTCTGCAAATCTACTTGCTTCAGTTTTCTTCCCTGTTGTATGGACTCTCATTAAAACAAAGTAGGTTGAAGTAGAGGAGAACAAATCACATTTTTTTTTTACAGAGGTGTAAATTTCATTTCCAGGTATCAGAAGTAGTGATATAACATGGTCTTTCTAAAAATTACAGTTCTGAAGTATTTTTTTAATTTTATTTAATCTTTTTGTTTTTTACACTTTAGATTTTATTCACCTCCTGGTCCACCCTCTGACTGTTCCTTACCCCATCCCTCCTCCCCAATCCTTATCCACGAGGATATCCCCAACTCCCCACCCTTTACCTCACCAGACTTCTAAACTCCCTGAGGTCTTCATTCTCTTGAGGGTTAGGTTCATCTTTTCTGACTTAACCCAGACCTAGCAGTCCTCTGCTGTATATTTGTTGTGGGCCTCATATCAGCTGGTATAAGCTGCCTGGTTGGTCATCCAGTGACTGAAAGATCTCAGGGATCCAGGTTAATTGATAACTAACTGCTGCTGAGACTGCTGATCCTCCTACAGGGTCGCCCTCCTCATCTTCTTCCAGCTTTCCCCTAATTCAACCACAGGGGTCAGCAGCTTCTGTACATTGGTTGGGTACAAATATCTGCATCTGACTCTTTCAGCTGCTTGTTGGGTCTTTTGGAGGCCAGTCATGACAGGTACTTTTTTGTGAGTGCTCCATTGCTTCAGTAATATTGTCAGGCCTTGGATCCTCCCTTGAGCTGGATCTCAACTGGGGCCTGTCACTGGAGACAGGATATTTACAGGGAGATGAAACATGGGATGTTCTTTGGGGAGGTAAAATATTCACTCTGCGGGAAAGCTCAGGAGGTAAACAATCAAATAACGTAAGTCCCTGAAATTGAGCAGATTAATTATTATCCCCCTTTTTCATGCATGTATAAGTACTAAGCATTTGTACTTGAGATTTTCAGACAAGCTGATCTTCTAGAAAAGGCTCAGACTAGATGAATGCTCTGGAAAAAAACCAGAATTGATTAAAGTTACAAATTTACCAGAAAGAGGCTCAAACCTATTGAACTATCTGTGGGCCAGATAGGGCACTCTATGTTTCCAGCTTTCATGAGCTATCTTCCATGCAGGATGTGTTTGGTGATGGATCTGCCTTTGAGTCATGTTACTCCTTTAAGGAACTTCTCACCCATATTCATTTGAGGAGCACAATAAATCTCATTGGTTCAACAAGTTAGATTTTTTTTGTTATCTCTTTTTTAGTCTCTTTTCAGTTCCCTATCTGAAGTGACTAGATGTTTGTTAATATCTTTCAAAAATAGTGTCTCATAATGCTACCATGGAACAATACAAGTTTCTTCTTTGAGGAGTGCCACAGAATATGTCATTACTCAAATACAGGGGCAATACACTTAATGATAATCTAGGAAATATGTGTCAAAACTTTAGATAGTATGCTATAATGAAACAAAGACATGAGAGACTGTTGAAGTTGGGTCTTGGTCCTTCCTCTTATCTCCATGCTCCCAGAAATAAGACTTAGACTCAAAATATATTTACAAAGATGCCTTGGCCTCATAGCTATGACATTCTATGATTATATCATAACCAAAGATAACCCATTTTAACCTACATTCTGCCACATCTCTGTTTACCTGTGTTCAGGTACCATTCATCTTTTTCCTTACATTTTTCAGGGCCAATTCCCACACCCTTGCTATATCCCTGTATCCCCCCACCCCCAATGTCCAGCACTTATTTCCTGGCTATGCCATAGGCCATAGGCTTTTTAATTGACAGGTGATGTATCCATACAATACACAATATATTATATCTACAAGTGAAGATATAAAAGAAAGAATGCTTTTTAAAAGAACAGGTTAATAAAGTCACTGGAGTCACAGAGTATTAAATATTTTTTATTGGATATTTTATTTACATTTCAGATGCCATCCCCCTTCCTCAATTCCTCTCCCTAGAAAACCCCTATCTTATGCCTCCTTTTCCTTTTTGCTTTTATACAATTTAAAAAAATGTTAATCAAAGGCTTTATAAGTTTGGTAATGCTCAATCAGAAGTGTAACCCAATACCCAACCTAGATATATCAACTATCTTTGACTGGTGGAGACACGTGAACATTTGCTTCCATGTCCCTCCCTCTCTTTCTCTCTCTTTCTCTTTCTCATCACATAGCTTCTCCTCTCCTCTTCTCCTCCTCTCCTTACTCCTTCTTTTCCTCTCTCTTTAGCTCCTCCTACATATCACCCTTCCTGTTAAAATAAAACTTTTCTCTCAAAAGTACAATTAGAGTGTAATTATACCAATTTCTACCAGTGAGGTACAAGATAGTCCTAATACCCAGTCCTTCATTTTGTTGACTAACCAGAACCTCTGTCATCTCTCCTAACTAAAACACTTAGTTCTGAACCTGGCTTTTTTCTTGGCTTTAGAATGAATGTCAGCTGAAAACCATCCACTCAAATCTTTTCTCTCAAAGTAAATAGCCAGGATTGGCTATGAGACCATATATTTTCAACCCCGTCAGAAATCCAGAATGACTGAGTTAACTGAAATTATGGGAAGCACAAAGTATAACTTCTAAAACTTAGCCAATTTATAGATACTGCTGAACACTTGGACAGTCCCTATACTACAAAACATTGGAGCATCCAATCTTCAGCCTTCTGGCCCAGGATCATGTCACAGACCTTAGTGCTGCAAAATTATTAAGAGCTGATTACTCTGCCTAGGCAGATATAATCAGTCAACTATTTTGCAAGTGTGTCCTTTTCTGGACAGTAATTTATCTGTAGATGTAAAGAAGCAATTCTTGCCTAGTGGCTGTGTCACCACCACTGGAGTAACTCCAAAGATGTTCAATTTTTTTCTTAGATTCCAAGACAGGAAGCTGTCAGGAGCAGACAGGTCTCTAATCAAAATGAACATTAATACAGAAATGTTTGTAACATCAATTCTGTGGACTTCTGATGTTTTGAAAACCAACTATTATGTAAGGCAATCTGGACTGTTGTCTGTTAACTCCTCTCAGCTATTTCTAAATAAAATATAGAAAACACCCTAGCAATAAATTCCAAGACATGAATTTGCTATAGGCCCTTAACTCACAGGGTAGCCATCTTAAATTAGTTAAGAACGTTAAAGAAGGACTGGGTCTAAGCCTTGTATTCCTAAATGTATTATACAGGCACAATGCCTATGAGAGTAAATATTTATCTCACTTTTATATCAATAAGAAGCTCGTACAAATGGAAACCTTAAATTTGAAATCAAATTTAAGGTACAAAGTTTTGTACCATTTAAGAAATTATAACTTCATCTTGATAACAATTATACAGATTTCTACCACTAGGTTATGGCTATGCAATAAGTCCTAGCTAATCCTGTTCCAACAGAACCACTACTTTTCCCTAGAAAGACATCCCAATATTAACCACCTAAGTCCCCAAGCCCAGGGCATAGAAGCACTGACTCTTCATTAACTTCTTCAAGCTATTATAGGCGTTGAGATAGAAGAGGGGCAGGAGGAAGAGTAAATTGATAAGCCTCTGATGCTGTGTCATCACTGCATCCAAATGGAATTCCAGGACATCAGAGGTTTGAGCAGGTCTTCTCAGCTTGCCTGATGAGTAGATACACCAAGGCTGTGTACTCTGCAATATACAATTCTCAAAACAAATTTTAGTATCAAAATGATTTTTTAAAGAGGGCTGACATTTTATTAAAGATGTTGGTTCTAAGAACTTTTTTCTTCTTTTTTATTGGATATTATATTTACATTTCAAATTTTATTCCCTTACCCCATCCCCCCTACCACCCAGGAGCTCCTTATCCCATCCCCCCTCCTCATGCTGAGACAGGCAGGAAGATCAATGGAATAGAATTGAAGATCCAGAAATGAACCCACACACCTATGGTCACTTGATCTTTGACAAAGGAGCTAAAACCATCCAGTGGAAAAAGGTCAGCATTTTCAACAAATGGTGCTGGCTCAACTGGAGGTCAGTATGTAGAAGAATGCAAATCAATCCATTCTTATCCCCTTGTACAAAGCTCAAGTCCAAGTTGATAACGAACCTTCACATAAAACCAGATACACTGAAACTAATAGAAGAGAAGGTGGGGAAGACCCTCAAATACTTAGGCACAGAGGAAAAGTTCCTGAAGAGAATGCCAATGGCTTATGCTCTAAGATCAAGAATCGGCAAATGGGACCTCATCAAATTGCAAAGCTTCTGTAAGGCAAAGGACACTGTCAATAAGCCAAAACGGCAACCAACAGATTGGGAAAAGATCCTAACCAATCCTACATCTGATAGAGGGCTAACATCCAAGATATAAAAATAACTCAAGAAATTAGACACCAGACAACAAAAGAACCCCATTAAAAATGGGGTACAAAGCTAAACAAAGAATTCTCAACTGAGGAAACTCGAATGGCTGAGAAGCATCTTAAGAAATGCTCAACATCCTTAGTCATCAGGGAAATGCAAATCAAAACAACCCTGAGATACCACCTCACACCAGTCAGAATGGTTAAGATAAAAAACTCAGGTGATAGTAGATGCTGGCGAGGATGTGGAGAAAGAGGAACACTCCTCCATTGTTGGTAGGGTTGCAAGCTGGTACAACCACTCTGGAAATCAGTCTGGCGGTTCCTCAGAAAACTGGACATAGCATTACCTGAGGTTCCAGCTATAGCACTCCTGGGCATATATCCAGAAAATGCTCCAACATATAACAAGGACATATGCTCTACTGTGTTCATAGTAGCCTTATTTATAATAGCCAGAAGCTGGAAAGAACCCAGATGTCCTTCAACAGAGGAATGGATACAAAATGTGGTACATTTACACAATGGAATATTACTCAGCTATTAAAAATAATGAATTTGAGAAATTCTTAAGGTAAATGGATGGAACTAGAAAATATCTGAGTGAGGTAACCCAAACACAAAAGAACACACATGGTATTTACTCACTGATAAGCGGATATTAGCCCAAAAGTTTGAAACAACAAAGACTCAACACACAGACCACATGAAGCTCATGAAGAAGGAAGAACAAGCATGGATGCCTAGGTCTTACTTAGAAGGATTAACAAAATACCCAAGGGAGCAAATATGGAGACAAAGTGTTGGTCAGAAACTGAAGGGGAGGCTATCTGGAGAGCATTCCACCTGGGTATTCATCCCATGTGCAGTCACCAAAGGTAGAAGCTGATATGGATGACAGGAAGTGCATGCTGACAGGAGCCTGATAGGGCTGTCTCCTTAGAGGTCCTCCAGAGTCTGACATACCCAGAGGCAGATACTCACAGCTAACCATTGATCTGATCAAGGGTTCCCAATGGAGAAGTTAGAGAGAAGACTGAAGGAGCTGGAAGTGTTGGTGGCCCCATGAGGAGAGCAATAATACCAACCAGCCAGAGCTCCCCAGGGTCTAAACCACCAGCCTAGGAGCACATAGGGAGGGACACATGACTCCAGCTGTATATGTAGGGGAGGATGGCCGTGTTGGGCATAGGTGGGAGAGGATAGATCTTTGGTTCCATGAAGAGTATTAAATTTTAACAACAAAATCAAGAACAGTGTACATAAACAATGGAAAACTGAATTTTAGAATTTCTATATTTTTAAATCTTCTTTTGGAAAAAGCAATAAAGCCAGCACCAATGGCTTGCCATCTAAAGCATCATTACATTTATCAATTCTGTGAATGACTATTTCTTGTGAGAACATACATGATTTATTTAATAGCTTTATGTAATACTTAAGCCAAACAATCTTTACGATTCCTGCTATTTAGTCATTTTATTTAATATATAATTTATTTATGCATTCTTCTCTTATCTAAATTGAGTCATATTTACATAAGACATGTATGTCATATAACTACTTGTCTTAGTTTGGGGTTCATTGCTGTGAAGAGGCACCATGACCAAGGTAACTCTTATACACTACATTTAATTGTAGTGTATACATTTAATCTGGCTAACAGATTCAGAGATTCTGTCCAGTATAATCATGGCAGGAAACATGCCAGTGTATAGCCAGACATGATACTGGAGAAGGAGCTGATAATTGTATATCTTGATCCAAAGGCAGGAAGAAGGATATTGCACAGGTAGCCAGGAGGAGGCTCTTTTTCACACTGGGAGGAATCTTAGCATTGAGAACTCTAAGCCTATGCCCACAGTGATGCACTCCAACAAGGCAATGCTTCCTAATAGTGCCTTGTTTAATCTCAAACACATAAATAGTAGGCTTACCTGGGTAGAATTTTACCCTGAGGTTACACATCCTTTAATATTTTATCTTTTTTGAACACATAATTCAGCTCCACTCCACTATCTGGTGCCCATTTAATACTTGAACCATACATTTTGTATTTTTTTCTCAGCTTGTGGTGTATTTTCATCAAAATGCTCTTCATTAGTTTGAAATTTAGTAACCACACAAAAATTTTATACTAGGGTCTTTTGAGAGTTCCTTTGCTAATGTGATGAGTATAAATCTCTTTACTTTAACCTCAGGCAGACTCTTAGAGTCAAAGTGAAAAGCAGCCACATTTCCCCCCCAAAATTTCACAAAACAGTCTCTAGGCAACCTACTAACATTATTGTTCTCTGAAACCTCTTGAGCCAGGGTTTCACAGTTAAAATCACTTTCAGCACCAATGTCTTCCATATTTCTACTCTGCCCATTTAACTCAACTTAAAGCATTCCACTGATTTCCATATTCCAAAAATCCTCAAAGTTACATTCCTCTAAACAAAAACATCAATACTCCACTCCTGGTACCAACTTCTATCTTAGAGTTTTATTGCTGTGAAGAGACAACATGACCAAGGCAATTCTTATAAAAGACAGCACTTAACTGTAACTGACTTACAGTTTCAGACATTTAGTCCTTTATCGTTATAGCAGGAAACATGGCAGTGTCTAGGTAGACATGGTGATCCAAAGGCAGGAAGAAAGCAAATGTCTTCTGCAGGTAGATAGGAGGGGGCTTTCTTCCACACTGGGAAGATCTTGAGCATTGGTACCTCAAAGCCTACACCCACAAGGAGTTCAGTTATAAATACATTCCTCCAACAAGGCCACATCTATTCCAAAAAGCCCACACATCCTAATAGTGCCACTTCCCATGATCCTAGCATATTCAAACCACCACTGTACTCATGAGATGGAGTGTATAATTCATTTTACGATGTGACTAAGCTGTGAGAGTTGCAAATAACACAGCAAATTCCCAGTTCCCATTGGTTAGCACAGCTGCTCCTATAAATTCTGTACAATGATTTGTTCAATTTGACAGAAAGTATTGCATTTCTAGTATTCTGAGAAATTCAGAATTTTGTTTGCCTGTGTTAAATCACCCTTCCTTTGTCTTTCTTAATTCTCAGTGTTGTTCATTTTTCTCTTTGAAACCTAGAAGTCACTTGTCCTGCATTATGAATGACTGTCTTATACGCAGTACTGAAAAGTGGAATGGGAATTTCAGAGTCAATAAATTCAAATTCACCAAAAGTAGTTTTCATGAAGGGACAGATCAAACATTCCTCTGATATTACTGTAGCCATGATCTCTACATTACTAAACTGCTAAGTGCTGGCTTAAATATCTAATTTTACAAGTACTATTTGTGTTTTGTACTATGCTTGTGTGTCCTTCAAAAGTTCATGTGCTTGAATACTTTGTACTTTAGCTAATGAGGTGTTTTGGGAGGACACAGAACATTTGTCAGTGGAGTTTGCTTAGAGGAATTGTATTTATTGAGTACATATTGTGGTAAATACCTATTTGAGGTCTGATATGATACTAGTTAAACCTCTGAATGAGTTATCTATCTCATGTTCATGGCAATTACCATGTTTTATTTATTGTGTATCTGTTGCTACTCCATCAAAATATGTCTTTTCTCTATTAAGTAGCTTTTAACAAGTATCTTGTCATATCAACAAAACAAATCAGTAATAAATATATTAAGCACATTATGTGGTACGATGTCTTTATGATATGTTATAATACCAACATAGTATTTTACATATGGCATGAATTAATAAATTCACTGGTACAAAACTGAGAAAAATATTGTTTATGTATTTATTTATAAAAATGAAAAATCTGAGTTCATGTACTCTGTTATTAATAATTCATTATTATTTATAATTATAGCTGTTTTGAAGTTTCAAGCAAACTGAATTGTTCCCATAATCTAATTTCTCCCCTTTTCTCAGGTTTGGGAGGAAGTTCATTTTAACTTGTGCTTTATTACAATTGGCCATCACTGAAACCTGTGTAGCTTTTGTTCCCACCTTCCTCATCTACTGCTCACTTCGATTCCTGGCAGGAATGTCTGTGGAACCCATATTAATGAATAGCAACTTGCTCAGTAAGTCAAAGCTTTTGAAATGGGACCGTGTTCAAACTTTGGTTTTGACCCTGCAAATCCCTTTCAAGTCAATATTTCTTTTTATTTCAGTGTTAGAATGGACAAGACCTAAATTCCTAGCCATGGTACCAGTGATTTTATCTTGTGCTAATAGTATTGGAAACATGGTATTGGCAGGCCTGGCTTTTTTTTTTCGAAACTGGCACCACCTCCAGCTGGCAATGTCTGTGCCAATATTCTTCTTCCTTATACTCACAAGGTATGAGCTTCCTTTCCTATTCTGTGTTATGGAATCTGTGAAGACAATGAACAGGAATAAGCACATAAGACATGCATTTCTGTTTGGCCTACACCTGATAGAGTGAGCTCCTCTTTGCAATTATGGGAGAGAAGGACAAGGACAAGTGTCAGATAAAACTGAGGAGACTGAATTCTGCTTAAACTTGGGGTAAACATCAAATAATTTTATAAAATCATACATAAGTGTAACAAGAATTACTGGTATATTGAAGAAGATTTAGTTCTTATACAAAAGTTGTGTTTAATTGCAAATTCTGTATTTCACTAATTAAGTAGATAAAATGTATAACATCTAATTAAGTTTATATTATGAATAAACATTTAATATTAAAGATAGTATATTGAAAATATTAGATACGTTATTCCAATAGAAAAAATTTATACTATTTTGTAGTTAAGTGCTATTATGCAGAGGTTAAGTTTCTTGGTAGGAAAAACAAAACAAACAAAATAAAACAAAAAAACCAAACCAAAACAAAAGGAGAGTAGCAATGAATGCAGCCTGAATATTTTTCTTCTTTCTGCTTGTCTTTTTGTGATGGATGTTCTTGTTTGTCAACCTGACTACATCTATAATGAACTAAAATTCAGAAATTAAAAGCACACCTGTGAGAGATCATTTTTGCTAGGTTTAACATGGGTTAATACATTTCTAGTCCAGCCCTTTGAAGTTGGAAGACACATATCTTTGATTTGGATCTTGAGACAGGAAGACACATTTTAAATCTGGGCTATACCTTCTGCTAGAAACCTACAAAAGGACATGGAAGCAGAAAGCTTTTGCTTTTTGCCTACTTGCCCTCACTTTATTAGCACATCTATTCCTGTAATTGGAGACTACTTCTTTGGGATTTTAGAATATAGCTTTGTGGGACTGAGCAACTACTAGATTTGTTAACTTCCATTTCACAGCTAGTCATTGTCGGATTAGCTTGACTGCAGTCTGCAAATCATTCTAATAAATCCCATGTATATCTCCTTTTCAATTTTAGTGTTTAACTTTTTGAATTTTTCTTCCAGGTTCTGTGTCCATTTTTCATACCCCCTCTCTTGTATCTCTAATATTTTAGCATTTTCCTCATTCTGATTCATAAATTTCTTTAACCTCTCCTCTGATGTTTGTTTCATATATTATCTCTTTCCCTTTGTTTCATCTTTGATATATTAGCATTTTTCTCAGTCTGATTTATAAATTTATTTTACCCTCTATGCTTACGTATATATTTGATTTTATGTCTTCTCTTG
Organism: Arvicanthis niloticus; assembly: GCF_011762505.2. NCBI lineage: Eukaryota > Metazoa > Chordata > Mammalia > Rodentia > Muridae > Arvicanthis > Arvicanthis niloticus. Next base: position 116,599,412 of record NC_047658.1, on the reverse strand, counting down.
TCTTTCAGTTATCGCAGTATTTTCCTCCTTCTGATTTACAAATTTCTGAAATATCTCTTCTAATGTTTGTCTCCATATTTCACGTTTTTCTTTTCCTATCTTTAGATATCTTAGTGTTCTTCTCTTTCTGATTTTTCAATTTCTTAAACTTTTCCTTGAAGTCTTGTGTCCACCATCCTTTATACTTTTTTCCTGTTTCTCTATAGCCCTCATCTTTGAGAAGACATAGGAAGACAAAATGATTATGAGTATAAGAATGAAGATTATCAGTGCAATAATTATAATCAGTAATGTTTCAGTTTCATTCAGGTCATTTATCTTCTTCACCTTTGTTTCCATCCTTGATCCATTCATGAAAGCAATATACAATCTCCAAAATTCTTGTGTTATTATTTGTCTCATCTTCATATGCCCTATTCCCTCAAATCTATGAATTTCAAACTATATGTATATACATATCTATATATGTCTCTCTCTATATATCTATGAAATATGTCCTATTTTTTCCCTTTAAACGTAAAAACAGAATTTTTACCTTTTCTGTAGTTTTGTTCTATTTGGATTCCTTTTGTATGTACTCTGTTTCCCTCTGGTTCAGTTCAGGACACTCCAGTGGTTGGTCTTGTCCTAATCCTTTTGCTCACAGGGAGGGGTAGAAAATTCCTTCAACTGGTAAAACCAACTTGAGGCAATCTGAGTCCTGGGGTATTTTGCCATCTTGCTTTGTTGGGCTGAGTCAGCACTTGTGACCATCCCCATCTCTGGGAAGATGGTGCCTGTCTCAAATGGGCTGTTCTTTAAGCCTTCCATGTGTTTGAGTTACTTATAGCCTCAGTACTTTGGGAAGTGCAGCTCAGAAAGTGACCAGTTGAGCCAGTTGATAGCCAAGTTGCATGGGCTCTTTTGCATTTGGTGCAGTCCTTGTACGCTAGTTCTGCTTACATGGCAGTACTATGCTATCACTCATGTGATCTGAGCACAATGAACAGTGAGCTACAATTCACCTGTGTAACAGGGGTAGGGAGTTCTAGTGTCTATTTAGTCCTGGTGCTAGTGTATTTTAGCAGCATGGGTATTGCTCTGCTAGCATTTGTGCACAGCAGGAATCCTCCTTTCTCCTGTACCATTTTGACGATTTATTAGTAAGCTGTAGGCACTATGCTGGACAGGTTCTGAGTGACTGTAATACTTCCACCTGTTAAATCCCACCCAAATGTCAATCACTTGTCAATCTAATGTCTCTTTGGCTTCCTCTATCTGCCTGTCCTCAGGGTGAACTCTCTTGACCACATACTCTTGGTCCATCCTGTCTGATGGAAACTTCCTCTTCTTTTTGTCTTTTTTCCTTCCTTCTGGTCTCACTTGAGACCCCTCACTTGATTCTAAGCCCTTCCTTCTTATTCTTCTGCCCAGTCATAAGCCCCTGCCAATTATATATTAATGAAGAGAATTCTTTGCAGTACATTGGTTAATACAGTGTCCTATCATCAGGTTACAATCTGGTCTGGGGCAAAATATTTATGTTCTGAATACACAACACGGAAGATGAACTCTAACATGATCCCTTTCAAAAAGTTTTTTTTAATCCCCTTACCCCTATTCCCTCTACCACCCAGGGACCTCCTATCCCATCCCCCCTCCTCATGCTGCTATGAGAATGTGCTCCCACCTACCTCCCCACTCCCACCTCCCTACCCTCGAATTCCTCCCCCACCCCCCCCAGTGTTCATTCTTCATGGGACCAAGAATCTCCTCTCCCACCTATGCCTGACAAGGCCGTCCTCCCCTTCATGTACAGATGAAGTCATGGGTCCCTCCCTATGTGCTCCCAGACTGGTGGTTTAGACCTTGGGGAGCTCTGGTTGGTTGGTATTGTTACTCTCCTCATGGGGCCACAAACCCTTTCCGCTCCTTCAGTCTTCTCTCTAGTTTCTTCATCTTTCAAAAAGTCTTAACAATTACTTCAATAGGGTCATCAGAATAGAAATATTTGATCAGTAATGACTCTACAAAGTGACCACAGACTTAATACAGAGAAACGAGTTTATACTGACAAGTACAAAAGACTCATGTGCCACACATGTTTTTTTTAATCCACACAGCCTATCAGTATTATTATGTGTCAGGAGCCATCTATGAAAAGCTAAGACTAGCAGATGGCCTTCCTGGAGGTGGCCCACTTTTTTGCATGGACTAAGATGAGTAATCTCTGAGAGGGAAGTCAAAGAAACTTTATCTCAGGACTGCTTCTTGTAGCTGATATGCATTTTCTGTCATTATGAAATTAATATAAAAATCCCTAGGCATCAACCAACCCTATTGACCTGATTTCCTAAAGATCAATATAAAAATTAACTTTCATGAATTAATGCTGTTTGGTGAATCAATGATTTTATAGAGTTCCTGTTTGATTTAAATAATTTTAGAAAGAAAGTTTTAAGGAATGGTTTTAGTTGTTTTGCTAAAAAGATATATTAAAATTAAAATCAAGAATAGAATGTGCCCACTCCTCATAATATTAAGTAAAGGCAGCATAATAAGAAATACAATGGCCGGGCGGTGGTGGCGCACGCCTTTAATCCCAGCACTTGGGAGGCAGAGGCAGGCGGATTTCTGAGTTTGAGGCCAGTCTGGTCTACAGAATGAGAATGGTTCCAGGACAACCAGGGTTATACAGAGAAACTCTGTCTCGAAAAACCAAAAAAAAAAAAAAAAAAAAAAATAAGAAGAAGAAGAAGAAGAAGAAGAAGAAGAAGAAGAAGAAATACAATGAGCTATGCATAATTACACTAAAAAGAGAGATAAGATTAGGACAAGTTTGTGTTCAAGACAAAATATTCATTCTAGTTCAGATCCAAGGATGAAGCCATAGGTGTGCTCTATGATAGGACAAGATCACATAAAACTGTTGTTTTGAACTTATAATCAGCTTATAGAATGAAACACTGCTTTGAACTTACTATCAGCATCCTTTTGTGTAGTGGTAATTCTCCAACCCAAATAGGACCAATCAAAGAAAACACAACTCAATAATCATGGATATAAACTGCACGCCTAGATTGGGCAGATTTACCATTACACTATTCTATTCCCCAGCTATGAGATCCCTTATAACTTGTGGCTTTTCCAGGCCATGTGCCTCCATTGTCCTTCCACCTTCTGCTCTTCTGTTGTCTTACTCCTCGGTTGCCTTCCTCCCCTGTCGACTTCCTCTTCTGTTCTCTCTCGTTGTCTCTCTGTCTCTCTGTCTCTCTGTCTCTCTGTCTCTCTCTCTCTGTCTCTCTCTGTGTCTCTCTCTCTGTCTCTCTCTCTGTCTCTCTGTCTCTCTGTCTCTCTCTCTCACCTCCCCAAAGCCTTTTTCTCCACCTCCACTTCTACTGCCCAATCACTGGCTCTAGCCTTTCTTTTACAAATTAAGGTGGACAGAAGGGTCACAAGAAGTCACCTGTGTACTGATTCACTCCTCCTCTGCAGCCCTTCCCAGGAAAGTGGAATTAGCATAAAAAACAAGGCTGGGGCTATCCACAATACTCTTGTATCTCCCATTTTGTGTAAAATTTTATTCATGTAGTTTTCTAAAGTACTTTTGTCTAGAATGTTTAAAAGGTCTAGAGAAAAGAAATAAATCTGGTGTCTTGGGGGTCTCTGCCTCATCCATTCATCCATCCATCCATCCATCCATCCACCCATCCATCCATCCATTCATATATTCAAATGTCTGTGTATATGTGTGTATGTATGTATATGTGTATATATGTAAGCATGCACAAACACTTGTGGAGTTGATTGAGACAGATGGTTGGGCCTGCTAGAAGGTGTGTGTATAAATGTATGTGTATCTGTGCATAATTGTCCATGTAAAGGATTCTAGTTCTTTTATTTTATTTGTAACATTTTATCTATGAGGTAATTTTTTTATACGCAGAGAAATTTTGTCTATAAAAAGATAAAGCAAGAAATAAAAGGTGATATAGCCATTTTCAACTTTTCCAGTTTGTGTATTTCCTCTGTTTCACAAAGAATTAACCACCTTGATCAGTGAAAGACTCCTGGCTGCCCGGCCAGAGAAGGGAGAACTAGCAATAAATAAATCCTTTACTTAATCCTCTGTTGTTAAGCAATAGGTGTTAGTTTGTCTGAAAACATTGGCTTCTGGCCCCAGAATAATGAATCAAGGAGAGTAAATATTATTTATACCAATCAACCTTTTCTCTCACAAAACCAAGTTTGCCCCTCCACCTTTGTTTCACTATATTGAGCTTCCATCCAAAGAGAACCAGTGCTGGGACAATTTCCCAGCCATATGCAGCTGCTTCCATCATGTAAATGAGAAGCAGGACCAGTTTTACCTCTCTTGCATGGCCATAGGTCCGCAGCTGATTAGATGAAGGTATAAATGTAATTTGGATGATATAATTAGTATACAAAATTTATACAGTGCTTTTCATTTGGAGAAAAGAACACATTATTAAATGGTGTTTCCTATACTCTAACAAGGAAGTTGGTATATGTCTGTGGAAGCATCCCTCATAGTCTAGTTCCATAACCATACTACAAATGTATATCCAGGTAGAGGGAGACATATCCCCACTGGGGATCTAGGTATGCATTTCAGAAGTGCAGTGCATTAACTGGTTGAATCATTCCTTACTTTTAATGAAGGAGTTAGATGACAAAAGATTATAGAGACTGATATATCAGAATGTTGTAGGTATTCAATTAAAGAGCAAAATTTTGAAGGTTAAATTTTGTATGGAAAATGACTGCACAAGAATTGTTTCTACCTCCAAAATCTTCCTTGACAGGTGGCTCTCAGAGTCAGCTCGGTGGCTGATTGTGACCAACAAACCCCAGAAGGGCTTAAAGGAACTTAGAAAAGTTGCACACATGAATGGATTGAAGAATTCTGGAGACACCCTAACCATGGAGGTGAGCATAATGGGTGATGGTTATGGTATGTGTATGAGTTAGTGCCCAAGATGCACTATGCTGTCAGAAAGAACACTGCACATGAGAGTTTCATTCTAATGAGACTAAAAGCACTGATGTTTTCATTCCTTTGTTTCTTGAATTCAGTTTGTAAAATTCTTTTGCACAGGATTTCATTCACAAAGTAATTGTTTTAGTGGACTGTTAGTGATATATATATATATATATATATATATGCTACATTTAATATATTTAGATAACATATTTTGATAATTTTTATTTTATCTTTTTATTATCCTCACAGCACTCTACAAAGCATGAGAGGAACATAGGATGATGGCAGGATGAAAAGAATTCTTTTCTTCTTTCCAACAAATGCCCAAATACTTCCTATCTCTTTGAGTGTGTTTTATTTTTTGGTGAACTAATAAGATAAATTAAGATTTCTTACATAAATATGATGAGGATCTATTTATAGGAGTATAGGCAATATACAAGGAGCTATATCACTTAAAAAACCTCTCCCTTATCTAGAGTAATCATTAATCATACATTCTATCTCAAGATGATGGAATTTTATTCACTGAATTTTGTATAGGTCTAGTAAGAGATAACCACAGCTGTTGAGAGTGCATTGGCCATATCATGCCTAGAATACAGCATTGCATTTCACCCTGCACCTAACTTTAGACCTCATATTATCTCAAAACTCTTTTTCAGTATGGCCCCTGATACTTGGAAATAGTGCTGTAGACATCTAGTTTAGAATTTACTCATTTAATAATTATTTAATTTAATAATCCCTTATTTTCTGAAAAATGGCCAGTTTCAGTTTTGAAGTAACTTTCTCAAACAGTGGAAAGAAGTTTCTCTGATCAAAACTGAAAACAACATTAATATATGGATTTGAACAAAATCACTAGAAGGTAATTTAACTGACACATAATCTCCATATAGATAAATAGCAGAATTAGCTCTAATACTAGGGCCCAAGAGTTTATTGTTGAATAAAATGACATAGACTATGTCTAAAACAGCCTACATAGCAACTTTCAGTGCAGTGAGACAAAAACCACCAGAGAATAAGTAAGATTCCAGCTTAATTTTAGCTTGATTTTTATATGTCCATCAACCAGAAATTGTAGTATATTCAGCAATTGGCTCTTAACATTCTTTCTATTTGGAAATTACATCTGTGATCATTAATAATAATTGTAAATTGTAAGAATCTTTAATCACTAGATGATGATCTGCCAGACATGCCTACAGGACTTATTAATGTTAAGTTAATCTACAATAATGACAGAATTGTTATCCTGATTAGTAAAATTGATGAGAAATGACTATTGTAAAGGAAGACAATATTTTTCCCTGTACTTATGTCCTGGGTTACTTAAGAAGAGGCAGCTAGCTGAATTTTCTATTGAATTTTCTCTTCTTCTTGCATGCATATACAATGCAACTATCTGGGTTTTCAAATTCTTATAAGGTGTCATTCCCACCTGAAATTATGACACAATTGATGTATGTGCCAAAATAATCCTTTTTTTCTTTAAAGATGTTTTTGTAAGGGTATCTTATTCCACCAACAGGAACACTTACTAGTAAAATAATAGTGGCATTGGGGATGAGATCTTTGTTATCATAAAGCTCATATGCACTCTCAGTGCCTTTGTAGATGTTGAGGGAAGGCTATAGAAATATTAGAAACTGTGTAGTGAAAAGCCCTTGGATAGTGTATAAGTATGGCTCAAGGAGCCATTCCAATGCCTCTTGGGTAATGAGAATAATGAAAGAACGCACAGGCAGTGCAGGTAGAACCCATGAATTTCTGAAGGTCACAGACTCTATCAAAGAGGAGTTAAGCACAAGTTAAGAGGAGGATCAAACAAGTTAAAGTTTGCAGCCAAGGTATTAGCTAAGAGTTTGCATTGCCTGCAGTGAGATAGCATGCTCCACACCAGACAGAAGGAATACAGCCATGAGTGCAAGAGGCCGGTCATCAAATGATTCAACTTGTGAAAATGCAGAAGACCTCTAAAAGGAATGAGTTTGAACTGAGGCTTATGACCTCAGTTCATGGGAATCCATGTTCCAGGAAAGCAACTGCCCAAGAATTTGGTTTCATGGGGATTAATAAATGGAAGGCAATAGAATTGTGGTTTATAACAGCCAGACTTCATTCTGAGCTGCTGACAGAATGTGAGTGTATGACCACATGGTACTGGTTTTGCAAACATGAAGTGAAGATTGAGTGAGTCAGGGAGTACTGATCCAGTTTCTAAGAGCAGCAGAGGCCTTATGATGTGTGGCAGGAGGCAACTGTAGCATTCCTTCAGAATGCACTGTATAAATCTGTGATGTTGAATATCCTGTGCTGAAACAGAGATTCCTGGATGTTGTAGATGCCAGAACCACAGGTTGTCTGTTGCAGAACATCACACTCATGAAGTATTGTTTTCTCAAGATAAAAGTTACATGCTCTCAAAACAGTATGACTAGAGAAACAGACTACCTAATTCTTTAGAAGCAGGATATTCTATTTTGAACCAGCTACTGAAAACATGATACTTGTGCTGGGTAGTCTTATGTCACCTTGACACACATAATAGATGTATTTAAAATGAGGAAAACTTACTTGAGAAACTTGCTGCATAAGATCTGGCTTTAAGGCATATTCTATTCCTTTCTTTCTTTCTTTCTTTCTTTTGATTACTTGTTTTTGTTGTTTATTTTCAAGTTTTATTATTTTACTTAAATGCTAGTAATTGTCAAGCTTCCTTGTCCCCCTCCCACAGTTCTTCATCCCGTTATTCCCCCCTTGCCTTTGAATGGGTGCTCCCACACCATCAGGCCTCTCCTTTCCCTGGGGCCTTAAGTCTTTCCAGGATTAAGCAAATCTTTTCCCATGAAGGCCTGGACAGGCAGACTTCTGATATATTTGTGCCAGGGGTCTCAGATTAGCCCTTGTTTGCTTCTGGTAGATGGGTTAGATGGGTCAGTCTTTAGGAGCTTCTTGGGGTCTGAGAAGTTGAGAATGCTGGCCTTCCTATGGGGTTGCTCTCCCCTTCAGCATCGTCAATCCTTCCCTTAATTCAACTACAGGGGTCTCCAAATCACTCCAATGGTTAGGTATAAATGTCTGCCTCTGTTTCAGTCAGCTGCTGGTAGCGCCTCTCAGAGGACAGCTGTAGGGAGGAGTAAAGAGAGGAAGAGGAACAGAAAGGAGAGGAAGAGGAAAAGGAAAAGGAAAAGGAGGAACTAAGGGAGAGACGGGGAATGAGAGAGGGTAGATGGAGGCTGATGTTCGCTTGTCTGTAGCAGTCAAAGGTAGTTGGTATACCTAGGTTGGGTATTGGGTTACACCTCTGATTGTAAGGGTATCTTGTTATTGATCATTACTAAATATATAAGCCTTTGGATAACCTAAGCATTAAAGTCTCATCTGTACCGAGCCCGTGTGGTTGGGCACTGCCCAGCCTTGCAGAGACAGCATGGAAGATTGGCAGAGCCATCTCCCATGCTGGCATCTTGTGAGTGGCAAGGCTGGTGTCTCCAGCTGGCCATTTCTAGCTGCGGCATGCACGTGGCCTCTGGCCATACAACATGGTGGCTGAGCTCAGCAGAGCTGCTGCAGCCTAGACAGCCGGCCTGCTGGGCTGCTTTTTAAAATAATTACTACAACAAAGTGGTGCGCCAAGTACTGGCATAAATTCACTAAAAATCTAAGTCTATTCACCTGAGAGTAAAAGTCTATTCACCTGAGAGTAAAAGTCTATTCACCTGAGAGTAAAAGTCTATTCACCTGAGAGTAAAAGTCTATTCACCTGAGAGTAAAAGTCTATTCACCTGAGAGTAAAAGTCTATTCACCTGAGAGTAAAAGTCTATTCACCTGAGAGTAAAAGTTGTATTTTTTTTTTTTTTAAGAAAAAAGAAAGTGAGTGAGTGATTAGCACTGATAGGAGTCACCTGACTCCAGCACAGGAACTGTGAATAAAGAGATTGCTGGCAGGCAGGTCCTCTGCTGAGAGAAATTGCAGGCTGCTGCAGTCAGAGCCAAATAAATAAGCCTCCATTGTGGAGCAGTTACTGATTCAAGTATAAAGTTAAAATATAGGGATTATTTGCTTTTAGGAAAGATTTATAAACAGATTTGTCTGAATCACATGGAGATTATTGCCTGCTGTTTGGAACTTAGGGAAAATTGTGTACAAGTGTACAAGTTTACAAGTGGAAGCTGCTCTGGAGTACAGTGCTAAACACATAGAAGGTATAAATAAAAACTGTTCTAGGCAGAGGGCTGAACAGAAAGAGAGTGTAAATCAGGTGTGTTTAGATGATATAAAGTTACATTCCCTCATAGGAGACTCAGGTTCTGTCTAACGTAGGCCCCACAGGAATTCTGGGTTCATTTCCTGCTTGGCAAAATAGGGAAGAAAGATGGGTGTGATTTTCAGTTTTGCAGTTATATTTTTCCTCTGGAAACGAGGTCAAGATAAAGGTTTTTCTGGTTACTGGCACAAGGATATTCTGTTTAGGGAAAAAGGTTTTGGCTGTGTTTTTTCAGAAGAGATGATTAAGGTATTTCTACCTCCCAGAATTATATGGATTAGACATGACAGAGGCAGGCCACCAGAACACTAGATTCCAGAATTCAAACAAAAAATTATCTAGAAACTAAAATTTGTTTTGAGAATCATATATTGCAGAATACACAGCCTTGATGAATCTACTCATCAAGCAAACTGAGCAGACCTGCTCGAACCTCTGATGTCCTGGAATTTCAACTGGATGCAATGAAGACACAGACATCAGAGGCTTATCAATTTACCCTCCCCCCACACCTCTTCTAATATCTCAACACCTATAATCATCTTGAAGAAGTTAATGAAGAGTCGGCGCCCCTATTCCCTGGGCTTGGGGACTGAGGTGGTTAATATTGGGCTGTCTTTCTAGGGAAAAGTAGTGGTTTTGTTGGAACAGGAAGGAATAGCTAGGATTTATTGCACAGCCATAACCTATTTGGTAGAAATCTGTATAATTGTTATTAAGCTGAAGTAATCAGCCCTTAATAATTCTGCATTACTAGGTTTGTCAGATGATCCTTGGCCAGAAGGCTGAAGATTGGGTGCTCCAACGTTTTGAGGTTTAGGGACTGTCCAGGTATTCAGTGGTCTCTATAAATTGGCTGGTTTGTGTCATGATATTTTTGTATTCATCATTTTCTTTGATCGATATACTGATTTCTTTAATCATGTCTTTTATCCCCGAGATTCTTTCTTCTATCTCTTGTATTCTGTAGGTGATGTTTAACATCTACATTCTTTGTCATTCTTTGTGTAGGGTTCAGGATTTGAGGACTATCCCAAGCCCAGTTTAGCATGTTTATTTTCTTGTCCAGTTCACTTTTAGGCAGTCATGTTGGGGACACCTTTTGACTGTTTCTTCCGATAGTCATAAAACTTTGTACTTTTAAATGGTGTTGGAAATGTTCTAGTAGATAACCATGACCCCCAGTTAAAGGTAAAACCATCCACCTGTCTCAAAATGTTTGGCCCAGAATTGTTGCTCTCTAAAGGTAATGCAGGGATTTAAAAAAAATGGAACAGAGACTGAAGAAAAGGCCATCCAGAGACTGCCCCATCTTGGGATCCATCTCATGTGCAGACACCAAACCCCGATACTGTTGATGATGCCAAATTATCCTTGCAGACAGGAGCCTTGCATGGTTGTCTTCTGAGTGCCTGACTGAGACAGATGCAGATACTCATAGCCAACCATTGGACTGACCTCAGGGACCTCTTTGGTGAATTAGGGGAAGGACTGAAGGAGCTGAAGGCAATTGCAACCCCATAGGAAGAACAATAGTAGCAACTAACCTGATCCTTCAGAGCACCCAGGTACTAACTTATCAACCAAAGAACATACATGGGCTGTTCCATACTCCTCACTACATATGTAGTAGAGGACTGACTTGTCTGGCCTGAGTGAGAGGGGATGTGCTTTGTCCTGTGGAAACTTGATGCCACAGAGAACGGGGAGTCTAGAGGGGTAAGGTAGAAGTGGGTAGGTGGGAAAACACCCTTATAGAAGGAGGGGGAAGGGGTGGAATAGGGGAATTCTGGGGCTGAAACCAGGAAATGTGATAACATTTGAAATGCAAACTTTAAAAATCTAATAAAAAAAAAGGAAAAATTGTGTTGCTTAACTGGATGCAGAATTTTTTTCCAAGATTAAATGCCCATGAGACTGTGCAGATAAGAACAAGGCCAGGGCTGGAGAGATGGGTCAGTGGTTAAGAGGTCCTGAGTTCAATTCCCAGCAACCACAGGGTGGCTCACAACCATCTGTAATGGGATCTGATGCCTTCTTCTGGTCTGTCCGAAGACAGCTATAGTGTACTTATATACACAAAATAAATAAATCTTAAAAAAAAAGAAAAAAAAAAAGAAAAGAGAAGAGAAGAGAAGAGAAGAGAAGAAAAGAAAAGAAAAGAAAAGAGCCAAGTCTTAGGACTTAAAAATAGTGTGTCTGGATTTCAAGTTAATGATACAGTGATCTCTGATGGCTAATTTTGTTTTCCAAAATGACAAGTATCAAGAAGCACTTGAGATACTCCACTATAGCTACACATATAGGGGACAAATAGCTTCATGTATTAAATTTTTGTGCATGATTATCTTTCTTGGTTTAGCTGAAATAAAATAAATAAAAAAAAACAGTAGTTCTGAACTTGAGGCTTGGACTATAGAAAACATGTGGCTCTAGCGAACAAAAATATCTGTCACCTTTTGTGTCTAACCACAACACAGCCTAAATGCTGCACAACCTTGAAATTTTTGTTCTCAAGTCATTCAGTTCATAAAATGAATTCAACTTCATGTATGTTTTCATATCATGGTCAGTATGTAGCTGCAATCCTCCATTAACCTCTGTTCATAGAACTCTAAGGATTTTTTTAAATCCAGTATCTAAGAGCTCCTCCAAATCCCACATCAGAGTACAACCAAATATCAGGAACAATACAGTCAGCTTTGTCTGTGTAACAACTTCACATATCTGGTACATATTTTTTATGTTGGTTACTTTCACAATACCATGACTAAAATTCCTGGCAGAAACAGGTTAAAGGAAGAAAAACCTCAGTGTGTGTTATGAATTCAAGAGTTTAATTATAGTGGACAGACCATGACAGAATTTGTGTAGGCAGGTGTTGGTGGCAGAGGATTCTCACATCATCAAGGCCAGCATTCATGACTGCAATTGAAGGCCAGATTATAAGTGACCTACTTGACAGGAAGACTCTACCACCTAAAGGCTTATTAGTCTCCAAATTATCACTACCAGCATTCCCAAATGAAACTAGGAGATGTAACTCTTAATATCATCCTCAACTAAATTTTAGGCATTATGAAGATATTGAATTGTGTTCTTTTTTAAAAATAGAATAAGTTCTAAGCTAAAATAAAGACCCCTGCAAAAAATTATTTTCTGAAAAATTTTCAGTCATCTAGAATCAGTGGAAGCCCAAGATAAGCAACATTAGCATTTAAACTCAATGGTCTAAAGAAAACTTGTATTTTATGTTAAATAACTTTCAGTTGTTTCCTTTCTAATCTTTATTTCCAGAACCAAGGATTCTTATAATGTTCAATAGCTGCCTATAATCCCTTGTTTAATATTTTTCACTGTAGAAATCTTCTAAGTGGCTTTGTCTCCTGGGCTTTCATTTCACTCTAATTATTTGCTGTAAATGTATCTTTGATGTTCTTATTTTCAGTATAGAGAAACAATAATTATTGATCTGGTCTTCTACAAGTGTCTGTAATGCCTTCCTCCAGAGATCTCATCATTTTGTGACAATTAAACAGACTGTTGGTTTTATTTTCAAAGGTTGTGAGAACAAGTATGAAGAAGGAACTTGAGGCAGCAAAGACAAAACCTTCTCCAAGAGACTTGTTCCACACACCCATCCTACGTAAGCGGATATGTCTCCTGTCCTTTGTGAGGTATGCTTTCAATGTGCCTATTGAATTAGTGAAGAGACAATTTTTTTTTACTGACAGATTTGAGGTAGAATATGACAATTCTGCAGCTAGAAGTGGTCAAAGAGTTTTGAGTATAGCCACATAGAACTTACTGTGCAGTGAGGAGTGTATTCATCCAAACTACTTGCCATGCTCATCTCCATGGTCTGATGCTGAGAATGCCAATCATGGTATGAACATGTTGTTACTTCACATTTATCTGATTCCACTTCAAAGAAAATGAAAATTCTAATATAATGCACATAAATAAATTCAACCCAAGAACATGTATAGATGTAAAGATGCAACTTCACCCATGTGAGTGTATAGAAAGACCCACCATGTATACCAGAAACCCACTAACACTTTTCAAAACCTCAAGAGTGATTATGTGTTCCCTCATCACATAATAATTTTTGGTGGCTATAAAATTATACCCTAGAAGTAAAAAATCCAAAATGCAAAAATGCCTTCACAGCAAAACTACTAGAACTTGGTTTCTTGTCCAATAATATTAACATCTGCTGAACAACAATTCCAAATTTTAATATGCCATTTTTCTTTTTTTACTACAGATTTTTATTAACACTATCAATTTTTGGCATGTCAATTCACCTCCAACACCTGAGTACTAATGTTATCCTGTTGCAGTTTCTCATTAGTTCAGTGTCCATACTATTAAGTGTTATTGGACATTTTGTACTTAATCACATGGGCCGTAGAATATCTCAGCTGGCTTTCATGTCCCTGAGGGGATTCTTCATTCTGACTGTCATATTTGTACCTCAAGGTAAGGAAAGAGTCCATGGTAAGCAGAGAGAATTATGTTCTTTCATTTCCTCAGGATTTTATTATCCCTTACCTACAATATATTAGAGCACTAATCAAATAATTTCTGGTCACTATGCTGAAAAGTTAAGGCACATGTTCCATTAAGAAACTAGATAAAAAAGAAGTCAAAATTAAATAAAGAATATTTATTACAGTTAAAAGTGTCTGGAATTGATGTCATTTATTCCCATTATAGATTATTTATTTTTGGTCATTATAATTTTTATTCTAGTCATATATGTTTTAGGCCTTATAAGTATAACCTAGATCATACAAAAATGTCTGACCAACTGTATGTGCTTTGCCAGTTGAGTTGTTAAACAAGAAAATAATTTTAGTTGTGTTGGTATATAGGAGATGTGCAGAGAAGAACAAATAGCCTGAAAATTAAAAATCTCAAGACTGAGTTTAATAAATAAAGTACATACATTTAATAAGTAGTGGCATCTATGTGGTCAACTAGATTTGTTAAAATGTAAGATTGTAATATGTTTTTAAAAAATTCTATGATGATGGGATCTATAACCCCTGAACTCTCAGCTTCTCTTTCTCTCTCTCTTAGTCACTGTTCTATTTTTGTGAAGAGAGACCATGATTAATGGAAAGTCTCATAAAAGAAAGCACTTAAATGGAGGTTTGCTTAATGCTTCAGTGATTTAGTTCACTAACATCATAACAAGGAGCATGACCCAGGAAAACACAGACCTGATAAAGGAGCTAATATCTAAAACCTGATTCATAGACAAGAGAGAGACTGGCCTGGGATAAGCATTTGATACCTCAAATTCCAACCTATGATATAATTCCTACAATGAATCTATTTATCATTCTATTCTTTTCTAATATTGGCACTTGCCCTGTGACTAAGCATTGAAAACTATGAGTCTTTGAGGGTTTGTTCTTATTCAAACTACCACTGCCAATCTCTGAACCCCATAGGTATTCAGTCTCACTTCAAAAGTCCCCACAGTTTATTGCTGTCTCAACACTGTTTAAAACTCCAAAGCTTAAGTCTCTTCTGAGTCTCACAGCAATTTCTTAACTAATCTTTTGTAAATTAAAAAAAAAAAACAGATCATATCCAACATACAATGGCACAGAATATTCATTCCAAAAGGGAATACTATTCCAAAAGGGAAGAACTAGAGCACAATGAGGAGCTTCTGTCCCAAAGCAAATGAAAACCTGCAGGGCAAACTCCAAACTCTGCATTTCCATGTCTGATCCTTGCTTGCTGTAACACATTTCTATGGCTTGGGTTGGTTCCAGTCCTGCTCTGCAGTTCCCCTTAGCAAGTTTGATTCTGGGATCTTCAACATCTTGAGGTCTCAAATGAAATCTAGAGTTCACTGTCACAGCTTCAGACAATGGTCTCTTTTGGTCTCCATCAGGGAACCATCTGACACATACTTGGAATCACATGATTTCCTCAGTCATGGAGGTATATTTCACCACCCCATTTTTACACCCTTGACTATTACTCCAGATCCAATTGGCTAAACCTATCAAGTTTGGCTGCTTGATGGGAATGAAACTTAACCCTCTTATTCAATTATATTAGCACCAGCTTTCTTTTGGTGATGGTCTCTTTTACACCTTAAGGTTTTCTTTAGTTAATTTAAAAAGTTGGAAGCATAGCTAGTTTAGTTCTTACCCGGAGGTTATCACTCCATTTATTCCACTAAGCATTAGACTGTTCTTTAAATTTTTATCTTCTTAAGAACTTGTCTTAGCTCTATTATAGTTACTGGCACTCATTTTCTCCTCAAACTATACATTTTGTATTGTTTTCACTTTTCTGTTTTCTCCTTTTTATGTAGATCTATATAATAGTGACCACTAAAAACCACATGACACAATCAGTGTTAGGCTGTCTTGTAATCTTCTCTCAGAGTTAATTAATTCCAAATTATTTAAGGGCCAAATGCAGCAACATTCTTTGCTTCCAAATCACAAGAATGGTCTTTAGCCAGTTACTAGAATTTTTCCCCTCTGAAACCTGTTGATATGGGCCTTTACCTTTCAAATAAGCCTTAGCACTGTTCTTTATTCTTCTACTACTATGGCCCACTAAGCCTCACTTAAATAATCCAACCATTCTTCTAGTCCAAGTCTCAGTGTTTTCAGTATTGTTTTGATAAACAGTATGGTCATGCTTGTCACAAACATGGTCAACCAAGTCCCTGGTGCCATTAACTGTCTTAGTGAGTGTTCTATTTTTGTGAAGAAATATCGTGACCAACCAAGGCAACTCTTATGAGAAAAAAACATTTAATTGGGGGCTTGCTTGAAGTTACAGGGGCTTAGTCCAATATCATCATGGTAGTAAGCATGGTGGCAGGAAGCATGGAAGGAGGGAAATGTGGTACGGAGAGGTAGGTGAGAGCTTCATTCTAATCTAAGGTTGAGAGATATTGGGCCTGGCATGGGCTTCTGACACCTCAAGTCCCACCCCAGTGACACACCTCCTCCACCAAAGCCACACCCTATAATCCTTTTAATCATTTCAAAAAGTTCTACTCCTTGGTACTAAGCATTCCAACATATGAGTTTATGGAGGGCATTTTTATTTAAACAACCACACCACTCAGAGAACATTCAGTGTTTGAAGTTTTCATGAGGCTTTTGAAATGAAGTTGGAAAATAGTTCTAAGAACCTTTCTTTGAAAGGTATCCAGAGCCTGACATTGTCCTAGAAGAAATCCTTATTCTTTATTCCTGAGGAATATGCCACCTCAGCAGTAGAGGCTTTAGGTTTATATGACACTCTTGTTTTATTCCATATTTACTATGGATTTCAATGGCCTATGATTCTTTAAGAGTTTAGATTCTTTCCTGATTTCCCCAATGACAGTCTCATATTCTGCATGAAGGGCCATTTAGACACTAAAGAAGAAATATGAAAATGAATTCTCCCTGGACCTATCACTCTCTGAAACATGAAGGAATGAACACAATTGTTCAAAAAAACCTTGATTATCCACAAACCAGTATGAATAAATTGTTCGCTTTCTTCAACATACTAGCCATTGTAGGATTTCTTTTCTCTGTGCTGGTTTTCCTCTCTGTATTTTATGCATGTACATATCTCTGATGATAGTATTTTTGTTTAGGAATTTGGAACTACAAATTGCAACAGGCAAGCTGAACTAACTACTGCCATTGTTCTTCCTCTCTTTAGAAATGCAGACCCTGCGTATTATTATGGCCACATTGGCAGGAGCACTTTCTTCTGTATGTATTGGTATTAGTGGTCTTTATACAAATGAGCTACTCCCGACCACACTAAGGTACAAGTTTCAAATCAGTCACAAAAGAGACTTCTCTGCTCATTCTGTATAACTAAAGGAAAAAAAATAAAGACTGGGTAGTTATCTAACTAATTAATTGTAAAAAGAATGTTTATAACTTTAGTATCCTGGAAATTTACTTAGTTTTGAGACAGTTAAGTCTAGAAAAGCACTACTATTTAGCATCTAATGTAAAAATATGGAACAACTTAAAGCAACAACATACTCTAAATTTTACATTTATTATATTTATTTAAGGCAATTTCATAGAGGTATGGAATATCTTTTTACCATATTCATTTTCATTATTTTTTCTGATCATCTCCTTATTTCTACTTAATTATTTTTTCTTTACAATTGAACCCTCTTGTGGTGGATAGCCCTAGCCTCTTGTTGTCATGGTAATTCCACTCCTGGGAGGGGCTGCGAAGGAGGAGCGAATCTTGTAAACCTTCTGTCCAATCAAATTTGTTAAATAAAGGCTACAGCCAGTGATTGGGCAGTGGAAGAGGAGTGGGAGGAGCCAGAGGCAGGGAAAGAGGAGAAGACCAGGAGAGCCGGAGGAAGGAAGGAGTAGCAGTTGGTGGAAGCAGATGGCAGTTAGTGGAGAGAGAGAGACGAAGACGAAGAAGACCTTGACCTAGGAAACTGCAAGTTGTTAAGAGCTCTCATAGCCGGGGAAATAGTGTAGTTTAATGGTAAATCTGCCCAATTTAGGCATGCAGCATTCATTTGATATTTATTGACTTGTGTCGTTATTCTATGGACTCCCTATGGGCCGGAGATTTACCGCAACACCCTCTCATACTATTTTTTTAAGGTTGTGTAGGTGAAGATACAACTCTTTAAACTGGCATAATTACTTGCTTTAGAACATTATCACAGAGATGATCTTTCTGTAGATTCAACTCTGCCAGTTCCTGATCCACACTTCTGCTGGTCGCTTCTACTGCTCAGTAAACCCCTTTATTTTCATTTCACATTTATACTCCAGCTCTTATCCATCTTGAGATGGAGTCTACCTCTTTTCATACCTCCTTCCAAGTTTTAGAGCTTATACCCATAACTCACATGTGTATACACACATATAAAGCTAAAATACAGAATTTATGTATAAGATAAGTTATGCAGTATTACTCTTTCTGTATCAGTGTGTTGAATAAGGAAGTGTCTTCATAGTCTGATTCTGACCAAAAATATTACAAAATGAAACAAATTTGAGAAGGAAGAGTAAGTTATCAAGATTCTTAAATTTAATTGCACTGGTTCTGACAAGTAACAGGTTCTAAGATTTTTAAAAGGGTCTGTATGATACTAAATCACAAGTTTCTTTTTTCTTTTTTCTTTTTTCTCTTTTTTTTTTTTTTTTTTTTTTTTTTTTTCGAGACAGGGTTTCTCTGTGTAGCCCTGGCTGTCCTGGAACTCACTCTGTAGACCAGGCTGGCCTTGAACTCAGAAATCCACCTGCCTCTGCCTCCCAAGTGCTGGGATTAAAGGCGTGTGCCACAACCGCCCAGCAAATCACAAGTTTCAAGTGTGTATTTTTATCAGATTTTTTTTGTGCATTGTATTCTTGTTCCAAGGGCAACAAGTGCAGGAGCCATTGGAATGTTTGGTAATAGTGGATTAATCCTGGCCCCCCTGTTTATGATGCTAGCGACATACTCTACCAAATTGCCTTGGATCTTCTATGGAGGCTTCTCCATCCTCAATGGGCTTACTGTGTTTCTCCTTCCTGAAACTAAGGATCAGCCTCTTCCTGAGTCCATCCATGATGTAGGAAATGAGTGAGTAAAACCTCTCAGTGTTCTTTAGGAGAGTTCTTTGCTAATGGACTGTGCTGAGGGAGGCAAAGCAGCAATGAAGGACAGGATAAACTTGGTTTGTTTAATGGTGGTTACTACCTTTGATTTGGGAGTATGTATTCTATATATACTGATATCTGGGGTTATTCTAATTGTGGTCAGTATTTTTGAATGGGAAAAATTTGTTAATCCATTTGTACTGTAGAGTCAGATGTCCCTAGAAACTCTCTAGGTCATATGATTTACTTATGCTCAAGCTGTGCCAGAACAAATTTATTGGTTTTATTGCTATTCTGTCTGCTGTGACATATATATCAATATATCAACATATCTGTCTGTCTGTCTGACTGTCTGTCTGCCTGCTTATCTATCTATCTATCTATCTATCTATCTATCTATCTATCTATCATCTATTTACCTCATGTATCTATCATCTATCGATATATTTTGTAATATACCACAAGCATATAAGCATGCACAAATATAAATGTCATTTCATCCCCCAGATCCAGCTACCTTCCAACTCAGTGAATGCTGATAAACTGTATGAAACCAACAGCCTATATGTTTGAGTATGCAATGTTTATGAAATAATTTAAGATAAATAAATAACATATGAAGACTAAAGGACCTGCCACAAATGACTGCATCTAGTAGTACATGCTTCTATTCTCTGTGACATTTTGATCACCTTGATTTTTTTTACTTTCTTTTTCTTTAAACTTTTATTTAATCTTTTTTTACACTCCAGATTTCATCCCGATCCCAGGCCATACTCTGACTGTTCCACATCCCATACCTCCTCCCCCTGTCTCCACTAGGATGTTCCCCACCCCACCCCCACCCCATAGACCTCCCCATTCCCTGGAGTATCCAGTCTCTTGAGGGTTAGGTGGATCTCTATCTCAACCCAGACTTGGCAGTCTTCTGCTGTATATGCATTGGAGGGCCTCATATCAGCTGGTGCATGCTGCCTGTTTGGTGGTCTAGTGTCTGAGAGGTCTTAAGGGTCCAGGTTAATTGAAACTATTGGTCTTTCTACAAGGTTGCCCTCCTCCTCAGCTTTTTCCAGCTTTTCCCTAATTCAACCACAGTGGTCAACATCTTCTGACCATTGGTTTGGTATAAATATCTACATCTGACTCTTTCAGCTGCTTGTTGGGTCTTTTGGAGGTCAGTCATGATAGGTCCTATTTTGTGAGAACTCCATAGTCTCAGTAAGTTTCAGTCCTTGGCGCCTCCCCTTGAGCTGGATCCCACTTTGGGTTTGTCGTTGGACCTTAATTTCCCCAGGCTCTTCTTTATTTTGGTCCCTGCAGTTCTTTCAGACAGGAACAATTATGGGTCAGAGTTTTGACTGTGAGATGGAAACCCTATCTCTCACTTGATGCCCTGCCTTTCTACTGGAGGTAAGCACTATAAGTTCCCAATTCCTACTGCAGGGTATTTTGCCTAAGGTTTCTCCCTGTTAGTATTGACAGTCTCTCACCTCCCAGGTCTCTGGTACATTCTGGAGGTCCCCCTACCTCCTACCTCCTGAGGTTACCTGTTTCCATTTTTTCTGCTGGTCCCCAGGGCTTCAGTCATTTTCCCCACCCTATACCTGATCATGTTCCATCTTCCTCTTCCTGTACCCTTTCTCAGACAAGTCTCCTTTCCCTCCCCCCTCTTGTGATTGCTTTCATCTCCCTCCCAAGTTAGATTGAGGTGTCCTCATTTGGGTCCTCAGGCTTGCTAATCTTTTTGAGTTCTGTGGACTATATCCTGGGTATTCTTTACTTTTTTGGCTAATATCCACTTACTAGTGAGTATATACCATGCATGTCCTTTTGGGTCTGAGTTACCTCACTCAGGATGATATTTTCTAGTTCTGTTCATTTGCCTGCAAAACTCAGGGTGTCCTCATTTTTAATAGCTAAGTAGTATTCCATTGTTTAAATAAACCACACTTTCTATATCAGTTCTTCTGTTGTGGGACATCTGGTTACCAGATTCTGGCTATTATGAACAATGCCAATATGAACATAGTAGAGCACATGTCCCTGTGGCATGTTGGGGCATCTTTTGGGTATATGCCCAAGACTGGTATAGCTGGATCTTCAGAAATATTTATTTCCAATTTTCTGAGGAACCTCCAGATTGATTTCCAGAGTGGCTGTACCAGTTTGCAGTCCTACCAGCAATGGAGCAGTGTTCCTCTTTCTCCATATCCTCCCCAACATGTACTGTCAAGTGGGGTTTTGATCTTAGCCATTTTGATTGGTATAAGGTGGAATCTCAGGGTCATTTTGATTTGCATTTCCCTGATCACTAAAGACTTTGAACATTCTTTAAGTGCTTCTTAGCCATTTGAGATTCCTCTATTGTGAATTCTCTATTTAGTTGTATACCCCATTTTTTGTTTGGTGTTTTGGTGGTTAGCTTCTTGAGTTCTTTTTTAAAAATTGGATATTTAATCTATTTACATTTCAAATGTTATCCTCTTTCCCTGTTTTCCCTCCATAAACCCTCTATTTCATCACTCTCCCCCTGCTTCTGTGAGAGTTCTCCCTCACCCACCCATTCCCATCTCACCAGCCTAGCATTCCCCTACACTGGGGCATCAAACACTCACAGGATCAAGGGCCTCCCCTCCCATTGCTGCCAGATAAGGCCATCTTCTGCTACATATGCAGCTGGCATTATGGCTCCCTCAATGTGTATTTTTTGGTTGGTGGTTTAGTTCCTGGGAGCTCTGGGGGTGGTTGGTTAGTTGCAAACTCCTTCAGTTCCTTCAATCTTTTCCCTCACTCCTCAATTGGGGTCCCAGTGCTTAGTCCAATGGTTGAATACAAGCATCCATATTTGTATTTGTGAGGCTCTGTCAATGCCTCTCTGGAGACAGCTATGTCAGACTCCTGTCAGCAAGGACTTCTTGGCATCCACAATAGTGTCTTGGTTTGGTGTCTATATATGGGATGAATACCCAGGTAGGGCAGCCTCTGGATGGCCTGTTATTCAGTCTCTGCTCCACACTTTGTCCCTGTATTTCTTTTAGACAGGAGAAATTCTGGGTCAAATATTTGGAGATGAGTTGGTGCTCCATTCCTCAACCAGGGACCTTGCCTAACTTCTGGATATGGCCTCTGTAAGATATTCCTCTCCTTTGTTAGGCATTTCAGCTAATCTCATTTCCTTTGGGTCCTGAAAGTCTCTTGAATTTTTGGCATCTGGGATTTTCTGGTGGCTATTTTCAGTTTCCCACCCCCCATTGCTACCTACTCTGTTCAATTTCCTGACTCTCCATATATCATCCTGTCTCCTCCAATACCTGATCCTTCCTCCCCATTTTTTGCCTCCTCCTTGTTCCTTGCTCCCAAATCCCTTTCACTCTCTACCTCCTGTGAGTATTTTGTTCCCCCTTCTAAGAAAAACTGAAGCATTCACACTTTGGTCTTCCTTCTTCTTCTTCAGCTTCATATGGTCTCTGACCTGTATTTTGGGTATTCTAAGCTTTCAGGCTAATATCCACTCATCAATGAGTGCATATCATGTATGTTCATATGTGATTGCATTACCTCACTCAGGATGATATTTTCTTTTCTTCTTTTTTTTAGCTAGACAATTTTTACTGCATATTTTATTTATTTATATTTCAGATATTATTTTTTTCATTCCCCCACTAAAAACTTCTATCCCATCCCCCCTCCTCTTTTTTGCTTTTATATAGTTTTAATTGCATGTAAGTCAGTTCCAGGTTGAATAACTAGCAATACAATAGATGCAAATAGTCAAAGAACAAGAACGACAATAAACAAAGTTCCATGATTACTTGTGATCACTATTTCTAAGGGCTTATTGGGATGACTGAAATATCTGAGCCTATTTCTCTGTCCTAGCCCAAATTCATTTTCCTGCCTGAAGCCTACTTCTTTGTTGTAACCTAAGATTTAGATTCCTGCCTGAAAGTACTTCTTTGTTCTAGCCTAATGTCAGATTCCTGCCTGAAACGCCTTTGCTTGTCCTTGGCAAATGTCAGATTTCTGCCAAGCAGCCCCCAAACCTCTCCACATCTCTGCCTTTTTTATTTCACAAACAAAACCAAGCCTTTCTTAGGTCCTGCTGACAAGAATGCTTCACTATTTCTAAGAGCTTATTGGGATGACCGAAATATCTGAGCCTACTTCTCTGTACTAGCTCAAAGTCATTTTCATGTCTGAAGCCTACTACCTTGTTCTAACCTAAGATTTAGATTCTTGTCTGAAATTACTTCTTTGTTCTGGCCTAATCTTTAGATTCCTGCCTGAGATTACTTCTTTGTTGTAGCCTACAATTTAGATTCCTACCTGAAATTACTTCTTTGTTCTAGTCTAATGTCAGATTCCTGCTTGAAGCCTACTTACTTGTCCTTGGCCAATGTCATTTTCCTGCCAAGTAGCCCTTTTCTTGTCTTTGGCCCACGTTAGTTTCTTGCCAAACAACCCCAAAGGCTTTCCACCTCTCCCCCTTTTTTATTTCGTTAACAAGACTGAGCCTGTCTTAGGTCATTCTGACAAGAATGTCTTTCTTACCCATCATGGAATATGCATTATCAAAGGCAATGCACTTCTGTCTTAGGTTGGTAAGGCTCTGTGGTAAGAATCTTACCAGTACTTGGCTTGCCAGCCTGTTAATTTAATAACTCTGCCTGGGGGTCCATTTTCAGGTTTAAGCAATGTACTTTGGCTGCCAACATGTTGATGTTGTTAAGACAAGTTTTAACCTGATAAACAGGAATAAGAGTATTCCAAGAACAGAAAGAAGCTGCTTATCTGTTGCCCCAGCTGCAGTAGGTCTTTTGGGAGGCCTTCAAACTGTTGGGTCTTCAGAGGAAAGCAGTCAGGCTTTTGTTCTATGTGAAGATGTTCTCGGTGGACGGGTTCTATGGACATCTTTTCTGTTTCCCTGTGTGCAGCCAAATTCCAGGGAGGCTTTCAGTCTGTTGGGTAAGTTTCCCTGCATGCCACAGAGCCCCCAGGAGGTCTTCAGAGCTTGATATCTGTTGCTCAGTTGTCCTGTGTATGGAGGTGCTCCTGGAATGCCTTTAAGCTGTGGTGTCTTCAGGGGAGCAGACAAGGTGGTGATCAGTTGCTCAGTTGCCTGTGTGTAGCAGTTCTGGGATGCCAGTTACCCTGTGTGTAGCAGATCTCCTTGGATGCCTCAAGCTGTGTTGTCCATTGCCCTTAGTGCAGTGAATTTTCTGGGCTGGCTCAGGATTTGGTAACTCTATGGGAGCAGACTAGCTAGCAGTCTGCCCAGCAGAAAGGACCAGGCAGAAGGGGTTTTCTGTATTTCTTTAAGGGATTTATTTTTTCCCTCTTTAAGGGCATCTACCTGTTTACCTGTGTTTTCTTGTATTTCTTTCAGTGAGTTATTTATATAATCCTTAAAGAACCTTATTATCTTTATGAGTTAAGATTTTATGTCAGCTTCCTCATTTTCCAGTGTTTTGGTGTATTCAGGGATTGCTTTAGTGGGAGAACTGTATTCTGCTGATGCCCATGTATATTGGCTTCTGTTGGTTATGGTCTTGCATTTGCCTCTTGCAAAGATATTTGCTTGTCTGGAACCTGCCTCTTTTGCTTCTGGGTTGCTTCAGGTCTCCTGGTAGTCCTGTAGCCCTGAGTGTCCTGTGGTTCCTTCTGACTATGGGGTCTTCAGAGGGTCTGAGAAGCTGCTGATCTGTTGCCCTGGCTGCAGCAGATCTTTTGGGAGGGTTTTAGACTGTTGGGTCTTCAGAGGAACAGTCAAGCTGTTGTACTGTGTGAAACTGTTCTCAAGGGTTCAGAAATATGGACTCTTGTTTCTGTTTCCCTGTGTGCAGCAGAACTCCAGAAAGGACTTTAGTCTGTAGGGTGAGCTACTGTACATTCCTAGAGCCCCTGGGAGATCTTCAGACTGTAGTGTCTGTTGCCCAGTTCCCTTGTGTGAAGAGGACCTCCTGGGATGCCTTAAAGCAGTGATTTCTTTATGGGAGCAGACTAGTTGGCAGTCTGTCAAGGTAGAAGGTACTGGCCAAAAGGGGAATCGAATTTGGGTAGGTGGGAGGTTTTGGGGGGTGATGAGTTCTTAGTCCACTGGGCTCCCAGTGGCAGCTGTTGGACTTCCAGTAGTTCCTTACCAGTTGCCCTGTGTTTAGTAGGTCTCCTGGGATAAATGTAGGCTCTGTTGTCTTCAGGGGAGTGGACTAGCTGGAAGTCTGCCCTGGCAGAAAGTGCCACCCAGAAGGGCCATCTTGGTTTTTCTAGAAACAAAAATGTTCAGGTAGAGAATAATGTGTAGGTTAATTAAGGGATCTTAACAAGGAAATTAATGGAGTGGATTTTAACTTTTTTGGTGTACTTCAAATGCTTTCTTCCAAATCTCATTTGGTAATCCCTTAATGACCAACATAGAAAGTACTAAATCTCACTTACAACTTACCACAGAATTTATTTGACAATATTAACCAAAATCCTCCAGAAGTAGTCATTGTTACAAAGGTGATGGGTGGAAGTAGATTATTCTGTGAAGGACCCAGAGAGTAACACATTTTCTGCAGATTTAACTGACTTTGTTTTGATGTTTATGTTTTTTGTTGTGTATGTTCTAGTTGGAAAGAGTCAAGACAATCAAAGAAAGAGGATCCCATCATTAAAGTCACAAGGTTTTAAGGAACTCCTGGATTTGTCATCTGATCAAAGAACAAGAGAAAAAATGGTATTCGGAACATGATGACATTTTTTTCAGAATGATTACTCAGAATTACACATTGATATTGTCAAACTTCTTAATAAATATAGATAAATAGAAAACACAGATCACATTGGAAATGCTGCGATAGATTACTATATGTCAAATACCTAGGACTAATCACATAAGTGATTTGAAGAATTGAAAAGAACATTGAAAGAAATCCTGCTTGACTATTTCTGTAATCATGCATATTATTTCTGGATAATATATATATTCTATTTTTCCACTGCTGTGGTACAATGCTTGAGAAAATTAAAGGAAGCAATCTTTATTGTTTTTCCCAAATCCACATTATTGGCTTCAGTTCATGATTACTAGGAGACACTTCAGCTCTAGTGTGAAACAGTAGTATGGTAGGAGGAGAATGTTCATTTCATACTGGCAAAAATGGTAGGGAGGAAGGGAGGGAGGGAGTGGGGAGAGAAGGAAGAGGGAGCAAGGGAGAGAAAGAGAGAGAGAGGAGAAGGAAATAGAAGAAGAAAAGAGACAACATTGGAGAAAAGTAGCTAGATATGGTCAAGAACAAAGTAGAATCCTGAAAGCAATGCTTCCTCAAATTGTTGCATCAAAGTAACCCTCCAATGTGCCTCCTTTTTTTGTTTTTTTCTTTTTTAGTGCCTCCCTTAATATTTCTGTTTTCTTGCAATAACACCAAATGGAGGTGACCAATTCTTCAGTAGACGAAATTTTTAGAGTCATTTAAATCCAAGTTATAACATGAAGATTGACTACATTTGAAAAACTGTTTCTCATCACTACAGAGAACAGTGGAAAGATTGCATAGTTCTTGCATACAGAAGAATATGCATAAGGAAGACACAGGACAGAGCAAAGGATAGATGACAACTGGCTTACAAAGTAGAACACTACTTTTGGTACACCAACCTTACCAAAGCAATACTCAGAGTATTTATTTATCAATTAATCTATTTATTTGTGTGTATAACCTGCATTGCTTATAGAAGCCAGGCAAAGAGAAAGAGTGCACTGTGAGTGGGTGAGGAAGAAACTGCTTAAAGGAAGAGGACAGTGGAACAAAGATGAAATGAAAAGGAAGTGAAATAACATGGTAGAAGTAGAAAGCAGTGGGTAATGGAATGGTGGACAGAACAGGGAGGGCATGAGGAAGGATAAGTAACATTAAACATCTTTAAGTAAGGTATTTTAAAACACTTTTACTTTGTCAGATGTATATTTTATATATAACATATGTATACATGCACACACACTCTCTCACACATATAAATATATATGAAAAAAATCACCTGTAATTAGAACACATGGGGTGGAAAGAAAGGAAAAATGCTTATCCCAAAAATTGTGGATTATAAAACAAAAAATTTAATTGTAAACATGGGATAACTCTACTAAAATCATTAGTCTTAATCAATTCAAGATTAACCCCCTTCCCATTCACATCTGCACCTGGGAGCAGATTCTGTGTTCCAACCTCCCCACCTTGCCCACACTCAGAGACAGTTTGACCCCCAGGTGTTCTGACACACCCAGGCTCACAGATGAGTCCCTCACCCTCACCCCAATACATGGCCTGACAACCATAGGACCCATAGGATACAGGACCTCTAGTCTTGCTGAAGACATAAGTTGCTTCCAGTTTGAATCTATGCTCAGGATCAGATTCTATGCTTCAGCTCCACTCCCTACCACTTCCAGACACAGCTTGACCCCCTGGAGTTCTGACACAGCCAGTCTACAATTCAAGCTCTCCAGTCACCCTCCCATACCCAAAGACAGCCTGGCCTAACAAAGTCCCACATAACCAGGCTCACAGAAACAGCAAGGCCAGTTAACACCAGATATAATCAGATGGAGAAAGGCAAGTGCAAGAACATAAGCAACATAAAAAATGCTACTTGACCACATCAGAATCTAGTTTTTTCACCAGAGCAAGCCCTGGATACCTTAACACAACAGAAAAGCAAGATTCTGATCTAAAATCTTATTTCATGAGGAATTAGGTAGGACTTTAATTAGGATAGGACATAAATAACTCTCTTAAAATACAGTAGAACACAGGTAAATAAGTAGAAGCCCATAAAGAAGAAACATATACATGCCTTAAAGAAATACAGGAAAACACAAGCATATAGGTGAACAAATTGAACATATCCGTTCAGGATCTAAAAATGAAAGTAGAATCATTAAAGAAAACTCAAAGAGAGACAACCCTGGAGCCGAAGTCACAGATGTAAGCAACACCAACAGAATACAAGAGACAAGAAATAATCTCAGGCATAGAAGATACCATAGAAGACATCGACACAACAGTCAAAATAAATATAAAGTGTAAAAAGTTCCTAACCCCCAAATCTCTAAGAAATCCAGAACACAATGAAAAGAATAAACCCAAGAATAATAGGTATAGAAGAGAACAAAGATCCCCATTTCAAAGGTCCAGTAAACATCATCAACAAAATTATAGAAGAAAACTTCCCTAGGCTAAAGAGCTGGCCATAAACGTATAAGAAGCCTCCAGAACATCAAACAGATTGGACCAGAACAGAAATTTCTCCTAGCAAATAATAATCAAAACTCCAAATGCATAGAAGAAAGAATATTAAAAGTGGCAATGAAAAAGGTCCAGTAATATATAAAGGCAGAGGTATCAGAATTACACTAGACTTCTCAGAGACTCTGAAAGCCAGAAGATCTTGGGCAGATGTCATACAGACCTTAAGAGAACACAAGTGCCAGCTCAGGCTACTATATCCTGCAAATCTCTCAATTATTATAGATGGAAAAACCAAGATATTCTATGCAAAAATGAATTAAACAATATCTTTCCACTAATCTAGCCTATAGAGGATAATTTAAGAAAAACTATAAAACAAGGAGGAAAACTATACCTAATATAAAATAAAAATTAATCTTTTCACAAAAAACCCATAAGAAGAGAACCACACAAACGTAATTTGACCACTAACAACAAAAATAACAGGACACAACAATTAACGGTCTTTAATATCTCTCAACATTAATGGACTCAATGGCTGGATACATAAAGAGGACCCAGCATTTTGTTGCATGCAGGAAAAACACCTCAGTTACAAAGACAGACACTTCCTCAGAATAAAAGGCAGGAAAAAAGTTTTCCAAGAAAATGGTCCCAAGAAACAAGCTGGAGTAGCCACTCTAATATCAAATTAAATAGACTTCCAAGCAAAGGATATGAAAAAAGTGGGGAAATGTGGGTAAAGTGGCTGGGAAATGCTGAGAGTTCCTCCAGGCTGGAAGTTAGGCGCTGCAGCTGCAGCTGTGGTTCATTAAAGGCCTCCTCCACAGTTCCTCACAGGCATGGTTGCAATGACACAAGAACATCCATGGGTTTTTACAGGCCTTAATGTCATGGCAGATGGTGGATGGATCTGGATGCACGCCCCCACCCCCCCAGAAACCCAGGGTATACCTGAGTTAAATGGGGAGGAAGAGAAGGGGTAGGGGCTGGAGAAGAATGTTTAATTTGTTCCACCCTCTGGCCTTCAGGTAACTCATTAGTATGTAAATCTCTCTAGGGCCTGAGGCCTGTCCCTCATGACTGTTGGCCATAGAACTTTCTGTAGGAGTGCTTGTGGAGGGCTGAAACTAAATAAAAAGAACCAGGGCCCGGGAGTAGAGCCAAACTCCTGCCATCCAATAATGATCTGAGGATCCAAGCTTGTGCTCGACCAAGCACCCAGATGCTTCTCACAGTCCACCACCACACAGGGAAGGACACTTTATACTTATCAAAGAAAAAATACATCAAGATGAACACTTGTAAGGCCCCCACGAAGGGAGGACCTCACCCAAGCCTCAGGAATTCACGGTCACCCATTAACTCACAAGACACCGAACTTGATGCAGTCAGCAAGATGTATATTTCTATCAACATGTTGAGGTCAACACCTATGACCCACACAGGGGCAGTGGGGTCTGACCCCGGGGCTTTGGAGACAGAGAGAATTTAAAGTCAAAAACCACAACTCAGGGGGGAAATCACAACCCAGGGGGAGTAAAGGAGGGCTATTGGAGAGCACCTGTGGAAAGTCCCAGTCCATTATTCAGTTTGTGACAGGGTACAAGGAACAGTCATGGGGAACATTTTGTATAGGCTATTCTCTAAGAGCCTGTACATAATCAGCCATCTATCTTGTGGTCAGCCAACTTCCTGAAACACAGAGCTCATGACCAAGCTGACCTGCACTCTTGGTTCTGCTCTGCCTGTTAACACCCAATCCTGAATATCTATGCCTGAAATTCAAGAATACCCATATTTGTACAAGGAACATTAGTAAAGATCAAAGCACACATTGAAGCTCACACAATAATAGTGGGAGGCTTGAACACTCTACTCTCACCAATGGACAGATCATTTAAACAGAATATAAACAGAGACATTGTGAAACTAACAGAAGTTATGAACCAAATGGATTTAATAGATATCTACAGAACATTTCACCCCCAAACAAAAGAATATACCTTCTTCTCAGGATCTCCTTGTACCTTCTCCAAAACTGACTATATAATCAGACACAACAGATAAAAGAAGATTGAATTAATCTCATAAATTGAATAGTCAATAGCTTATCTAAAATAACATCAAAACAACAGAAAGCCCACACATACATGGAAAGTGAACAAGTCTCTACTCCATTGAGTAATATGGTTAGCAAAGAAATATAGAAAGAAATTAAAGATTTTTTTAGAATTTAATGAAAATGAAGACACAGCATACTCAAACTTATGGGACACAACAAAAGCAGTTCTATGAGGAAAACTCATAGCTCTGTAAGCCTTCATAAAGAATCTGGAGAGAGCACACACAAGCAGCTTAACAGCACATCTGAAAGCTCTAGAAGCAAAGGAAGCAAATACACGTAAGATGAATAGATAGCAGGAAAGAAAAAAATTGAGGCTGAAGTTAACCATCTAGAAACCAAGAGAACCATACAAAAAATCAACAAAACTAGGAGCTGGTTCATTGAGAAAATCAATAAGATAGATAAACTTTTGGCCAAACTCACCAGAGAACACAGACACAGTATCCAAATTAACAGAATCAGAAAGAATGGAGACATAACAATAGAAACTGAAGAAGTTAAGAAAAATCACCAGATCCTACTCCAAAAGCATATAATCAACAAAACTGGAAATTCTAGATGAAATGTATAATTTTTCAGACAGAAACCAGTTACCAAAGTTAAATCAGGATTAGGTAAAACATCTAAAAAGTCCCATACCCCCCTATGGAAATAGAAGCAATAATTAAAAGTCTCCATAACTTCAAAAAAAGTCCTGGGCCAGATGGTTTTAGTGGAGAATTTCATCAGACCTTCAATAAAGACCTCCTACCAATACTTCTCAAACTACTCCACAAAATAGAAACAGAAGAAACACTACCTAATTTGTTCTATGAATACACAATTACACTGATACTTAACCATACAAAGACCCAACAAAAAAGAGAACTTCAGACCAAATTCCCTTATGAATATCAATGCAAAAATACTCAATAAAATTCTCACAAACTGAATCCAAGAACACATCAAAACAATCATTCACCATGATCAAGTAGGCTTCATTCCAGAGATGCAGGTATGGTTTAATATATGAACATTTAACAATGTAATCCATTATATAAACAAACTCAAAGAGAAAAAAATGATCATTTTATTAGATGCTGAAAAACAATTTGAAAAAATTCAACACCCCTTCATGTCAAAAAAGGTCAGAAATAAAGGCTCATTCCTAAACAGTAAAAGCAACGTACAGCAAATCAATAGCCAATGTCAAACTAAATGGAGAAGAACTTGAAGCAGTCCCACTAAAATCAGGGAAAAGGCAAGGATGCCCACTCTCTTTATATTTATTCAAGTTCTATTTAGTGAAGTTCTAGCCAGAGTAACATGGCAACAAAAAGACGTCAAAGGGATACAAAGTGGAAAGGAAGAAGTCACAATATCACCATTTGTAGATGATATCATAGTAAACATAAGAAACACCGAAAATTCCACCAGAGAACTCCTACATCTGATTCACAACCTCAGCAAAGTGGCTGGATATAAAATTAAGCCAAACAAATCAGTAGCCTTTCTCCTCACAAAGAAATTAGGGAACTAGCAATAATCAAGCTGACTACCCTTTTGCTTCTGCTTAAAGCCTGACTCCTTTCTTCCAGAGCTTGCAGGCTAGTTTTAGAATACCAAGGTTCTGTGATACTCAAGGCACTAAGACAAAAGTTGGATGACAGACCTCCATAAACTGGCATGCCATATTTCAAAACACTAATACAATTAAAAGGTGTATAATCAATGCAACTTACATTAAATACTGTAGAAGAAACAAAAGTAATTTTAACTCGACAATTAAAAGAATATTAACCCATATGCTAACACATGTTTGAAATCCAGATCCTGCCCCAACTTTATGTCTTGCTAACATAACATCATTTAGAACTGCAGCTAACTTCCATATATATCTCTGAAAATGTCCAGAACTGGACTTCCAAATGAAGACTGTTATTTCAAATATTGGATTGTTTTCTAGATTAGTCCATGATTGAATCTGAAAACTGGTCACATTTAAAAACAATACAAGAGTCATTATAATTTCTCTTTTTAATTCTCTGTTCTAAAAGGTCTAAAAACTTGAGTCAAGGCAGCATGTCCCATCAGGGTTATACGTAAGCATTGGTGGGTCAGGAACATATGTCCAATACAGCTTCACAGTCACTATTGTCAGGGCACTCAGCAAGCTCACAGGTCAGCATTATTCTTTGTCCCAGTATCAGCATGTCTCACTAATCTCTCTGGAAGCCACCATGTTTCTTCAGCATCCTGCAGAAGAAACACAAACATGCCCTCTTGCCCATATTTAAAACCTGATTGGGATCGTGCCTTATGCCAGTAAGTGGATTCTTCCTTCTCATGTATGCATAAGTATGCCTAGTTGTAGAGTAGCATAGACACTCAGCAGAAAGTTCCTTGGCCTTCAAATGTTTTTAAAAAAATTTAAAATAAAAATAAAAAGAAGATGATTTTATATTTTGAAGATATTGTTTTAAGTTTCCATGGTCCCCTTCCACAGGTAGATACTGCTGATAAAATTACTTATGGCCTGAGGTCAGTATTTCTATTTTGATCAAACCTCAAGAATGGCATATATAGCTTGATCACACTAGCCCTTTTTGTCCTGGTAATACCTGGCAATTCCTGTCCATAGTGTTAAAGCTTGTGTTTAACAACATCAACATGTTGGTAGCCAAAGCACATGGCTTGAACCTGAAAATATACCCCCAGACAGAGTTACTAAATTAACGGGCTGGAAAGCCAAGGAAGGGTAAGATTCTGCACAGAGCCTTACCAACCTAAGATGAAAGTGCATTGCTTTTGATAATGCATATTCCATGACGGGTAAGCAAGGTATTCTTGTCAGAATGAACTAAGACAGGCTCAGTATTGTCTATGAAATAAAAATGTATCAATATTCATCTCCCATTTATATCAATAAGAAGCTCATACCAATGAAAACCTTAAATTTGAAATCAAAGTAAATTTTGTGCCATTTAAGAAATTATAACTTCATCTTGATAATAATTATACAGATTTCTACAAATAGGTTATGGCTATGCAATAAGTCCTAGCTAATCCCCCCTGTTCCAACAAAACCACTACTTTTCCCTAGAATGACAGCCCAGTATTAACCACCTTAGCCCCAAGCCCAGGGAATAGAGACGCTGACTCTTTAACTTCTTTAAGCTGATTACGGGCATTGAAATATTAGAAGAGGGGTGGGGGGAAGAGTAAATTGATAAGCCTTTGACTCTGTGTCTTCACTGCATCCAGAAGGAATTCCAGGACATCGGAGGTTTGAGCAGGTCTGCTCAGTTTGCTTGATGAGTAGGTACACCAAGGCTGTGCATTCTGCAATATACAATTCTCAGAACAAGTTTTAGTATCAAGATAAATTTTTTTCCTAGAGGGCTGACATTTTTTAAAAGATGCTGGTTCTAACAACTCTTCTTCTTTTTTTCCCTTTAAAAAAATTGGTTATAATATTTACATTTCAAATTTTATCCCCTTATCCCATTCCCCCCCACCACCCAGGAACCCCTTATTCCATCCCTCCTTCTTGTGTTTCTATGAGGGTGTGATTTTCCAGTTTCTATGATGCTGTTTACATTAACATAAACTGCCTCCTAAATTTCTAAATCCTTCCATTTGTATTATTAAATCTTCTATTTTTCTTTTTTCTTTCTTTTTTTTCTTTTTATGCTTAGTGCTTCCCATAATTTCAGTTAACTCAGTCATTCTGGATTTCTGACAGGGTTGAAGACCTATAGTCTCTTAGCCAATCCTGGCTATTTACTTTGAGAGAAAAGATCTGAGTGGATGGTTTTCAGCTGCCATTCATTCTAAAGCCAAGAAAAAAGCCAGGTTCAAAACTAAGTGTTTTAGTTAGGAGAGATAACAGAGGTTCTGGTTAGTCAACAAAATGATGGACTGGGTATTAGGACTATCTTGTACTTCACTGGTACAAATAGGCATAATTACGCTCTAATTGTATTTTTGAGAGAAAAGTTTTATCAGGAAGGGTGATATGTAGGAGGAGCTAAGGGGAAAGGTGTACTGAGAAAAAGAGATGGAGTAAGGAGAGGAGAAGATGAAGGAGAGAAGAAGCTAGGTGATGAGAAAGAGAAAGAGAGAGAAAGAGAGGGGGCATGAAGGCAGATGTTCACATGTCTCCACCAGTCAAAGATAGTTGATATATCTAGGTTGGGTATTGGGTTACACTTCTGATTGAGCATTACCAAACTTATAAAGCATTTGATTAACATTTAAAAAATTGTATAAAAGCAAAAAGGAAAAGGGGGCATGGGATAGGGGCTTTCTAGGGAGGGGTAATGGGGAAAGGGGATGGCATCTGAAATGTAAATAAAATATCCAATAAAAAATAAAAAAATAAAAATATAAAAAAAGAAATAAAAAAGGAGGAGAGGCAGAGATTCTTTTGGGCTTCTTGGCAAGAATCTGACATGGGCCAAGGACAAGGAAACAAGCTTCAGGCAGGAATCAGACATTGGGCTAGAACAGAGAAGTAATTTCAGGCAGGAATCTAAATATTAGGCTAGAACAAAGAAGTAGGCTTCAACATGAAAATGAATTTGGGCTAGGACAGGGAAGTTGGCTCAGATATTTCAGTCATCCTGATAAGCCCTTAGAAACAGAGATCATGGGAGTGTTCATGGAATTTTGTGTATAGCCTCGCTTGTTTTTGGACTATTTGTGTTTATTGTCTTGCTTATTCCTTGACTATTTGCATCTATTGTATTGCTAGTCCCTCAATCTAGAACCAGTCTGAGTACTTGTGTATAATTCAAATGTTATAAAAGCAAACAGGAGGATGGGGGATGGGATAAAGGGTTCTAGGGAGGAGAATTGGGGAAAGGGGATAACATCTGAAATGTAAATAAATAAAATATCCAAAATAAAAAAAGAAAAAGAAATTATGGAACCAACACCCTTCACAACAGCCATGAAAACTATAAAATGTCTTGGTGTAACTCTTACCAAGCATGTGAAAGATCTGTATGATGAGAAATTCAAGTCTGTGAAGTAAGAAATTAAAGAAGACCTCAGAAGATTTAAAGATGTCACATGCTCATGGATTGGTAGGAATAACATAGTAAAATGGCCATCTGACCAAAAGCAATGTACTGATTCAATGCAATTCTCTTCAAAATCCCAACACAATTCTTCAAAGACATGGAAAGAGTAATTCTTAAATTCATCTAGAATAACAAAAAACCCAAGATAGCAAAAACTATTCTTATTTATTTAAAATACATTTCAGATTTTACCTCCTCACCCCATTCTCCCCACCACCCAGGAATCCCCTATCCCATGCCCTTTCCTGCCTCCACAAGGGTGTGCCCCAACCTACCCCCTACTCCCCCCTCCCCACTCTCGAATTCCTTCCCAATCGGTGTCCAGCCTTCATGGGACCAGGAGTCTCTTCTCCTACCCATGCCCGACAAGGCCATCCTCCCCTAAGTATACAGCTGAAGTCATGGGTGCATCCATTTGTGCTCCCAGGCTGGTGGTTTAGACCCTGGGGAGCTATGGTTGGCTGGCACTGTTGCACTCCTCTTGGGGCCACCAACCCTTTCAGCTCCTTCAGTCTTCTCCCTAACCTCTCCATTGAAAACCCTTGATCAGATCAATGGGTACCTGCGAGCATCCGCCTTTGGATATGTCAGACTCTGGCAGACCTCCGAGGGACAGCTACATCAGGCTCCTATCAGCATGCACTTCCTGACGTCCATATCAGCGTCTATCTTTGGTGACTGCACATGGGACGAATATCAAGGTAGAGTGGTCTCCCGACAGCCCCTCCTTGACTTTCTGTCCCACACTTTATCACCTTATTTGCTCCCTTGAGCATTCTGTCACTCCTTCCAAGAAGGACCGAGGCATCCATACTTGTTCTTCCTTCTTCATGAGCTTCATGTGGTCAGTTAGTTGAATCTTGGCTATTTCAAGCTTTTGGGCTAATATCTGCATATCAGTGAGTAAATACCATGTGTGTTCCTTTGTGATTGGGTTACCCCACTCAGGATGATATTTTCTAGTTCCATCCATTTACCTAAGAATTTCTCAAATTCATTATTTTTAATAGCTGAGTAATATTCCATTGTGTAGATGTACCACATTTTTGTATCCATTCCTCTCTTGAAGGACATCTGGGTTCTTTCTAGCTTCTGGCTATTATAAATAAGG
Source organism: Arvicanthis niloticus (assembly GCF_011762505.2). NCBI lineage: Eukaryota > Metazoa > Chordata > Mammalia > Rodentia > Muridae > Arvicanthis > Arvicanthis niloticus. The sequence continues at coordinate 116,562,998 of NC_047658.1, read as the reverse complement.
CTGCTATGAACATAGTGGAGCATATGCCCAGGGTATATGCCCAGGAGTGGTATAGCTGGGTCCTCAGGTAATGCTATGTCCAATTTTCTGAGGAACTGCCAGACTGATTTTCAAAGTGGTTGTACCAGCTTGCATTCCCACCAACAATGGAGGAGTGTTCCTCTTTCTCTGCACCCTCACCAGCATCTACTATCACCTGAGTTTTTGATTTTAGCCATTCTGACTGGTGTGAGGTGGTATCTCAGGGTTGTTTTGATTTGCATTTCTCTGATGACTAAGGATGTTGAGCATTTCTTAAGGTGCTTCTCAGCCATTTGAGTTTCCTCAGTTGAGAATTCTTTGTTTAGCTCTGTACCCCATTTTTTAAATAGGGTTATTTGGTTGTCTGGAGTTTAATTCTTGAGTTTTTTGTATATATTGGATATTAGTCCTCTGTCAGATGTAAGATTGGTAATGATCTTTTCCCAATCTGTTGGTTGCTGTTTTGTCTTATTGATAGTGTCTTTTGCCTTACAGAAGCTTTGCAATTTGATGAGGTCCCATTTTTCAATTCTTGATCTTAGAGCATAAGCCATTGGTGTTCATTCAGGAACTTTTCCTCTGTGCCTAAGTATTTGAGGGTCTTCCCCACCTTCTCTTCTATTAGTTTCAGTGTATCTGGTTTTAAGTGAAGGTCATTTATCCACTTGGATTTGAGCTTTGTACAAGGAGATATGAATGGATTGATTTGCATTCTTCTACATGTTGACCTCCAGTTGAACCAGCACCATTTGTTGAAAATGCTGTACTTTTTCCACTGGATGGTTTTAGCTCCTTTGTCAAAGATCAAGTGACCATAGGTATGTGGGCTCATTTCTGGATCTTCAATTGTATTCCATTGATCTTTCTGCCTGTCTCTGTACCAATACCATGTAGTTTTTATTACTATTGCCCTGTAATATAGTTTGAGGTCAGGGATGGTGATTCCCCCAGAAGTTCTTTTGTTGTTGAGAATAGTTCTCGCTATCCTGGGATTTTTGTTATTCCAAATGAATTTGCAAATTGCTCTTTCTATGTCTATGAAGAATTGCTTTGTAATTTTGATGGAGATTGCATTGAATCTGTAGATTGCTTTTGGCAAAATGGCCATTTTTACTAAATTAACCCTGCCAATCCAGGAGCATGGGAGATCTTTCCATCTACTGGGATCTTCTTTGAGTTCTTTCTTCAGAGACTTGAAGTTCTTGTCATACAGATCTTTCACTTGCTTGGTTAGATTCACTCCAAGATATTTTATATTATTTATAACTATTGTGAAGGGTGTCATTTCCCTAATTTTGTTCTCAGCCTGTTTATCTTTTGAGTATAGGAAGGCTACTGATTTGTTTGAGTTGATTTTATATCCAGCCACTTTGCTGAAGTTGTTTATCAGGTTTAGGAGTTCTCTGGTGGAAGTTTTAGGGTCAGTTAAGTATACTATCATATCATCTGCAAATAGTGAAATTTTGACTTCTTCCTTTCCTATTTGTATGCCTTTGACTTCCTTTTGCTGTCTAATTGCTGTGGCTAGGACTTCCAGTACTATATTGAAGAGGTAGGGTGAGGGTGGGCAGCCTTGTCTAGTCCCTGATCTTAGTGGGATTGCTTCAAGTTTCTCTCCATTTAGTTTGATGTTGGCTACTGGCTTAGTGTATATTGCTTTTACTATGTTTAGGTATGGACCTTGAATTCCTGATCTTTCCAAGACTTTTAACATGAAGGGATGTTGAATTTTGCCAAATGCTTTCTCAGCATCTAGTGAGATGATCATGTGTTTTTTTCTTTGAGTTTATTTATGTAGTGGATTACATAGATAGATTTTCGAATATTGAACCATCCCTGCATTCCTGGGATAAAGCCTACTTGATCTTGATGGATGATTGTTTTGATGTGTTCTCGGATTCAGTTTGTGAGAATTTTATTGAGTATTTTTTTGCATCAATATTCATAAGAGAGATTGGTCTGTAGTTCTCTTTCTTTGTTGGGTCTTTGTGAGGTTTAGGTATGAGCGTAATGGTAGCTTCATAGAAAGAATTGGGTATTGTTCCTTCTTTTTCTATTCTGTGGAATAGTTTGAAGAAAATTGGTATTAGGTATTCTTTGAAGGTCTGATAGAATTCTGTACTAAAACCTTCTGGCCCTGGATTTTTTTTGGTGGGGCAACTTTTAATGACTGCCTCTATTTCTTTAGGTGTTATGGGATTGTTTAGATGGTTTATCCGCTCCTCGTTTAACTTTGGTACCTGGAAAATTGTCCATTTCTTCCAGATTTTCCAATTTTGTTGAGTATAGGCCTTTCTAGTAGGATCTGATGGTTTTTAAATTTCCTCAGTTTCTGTTGTTATGTCTCCCTTTTCAGTTCTGATTTTTTTATTTGGATACTGTCTCTGTGCCCTTTGATTAGTCTGGCTAAGGGTTCATCTATCTTGTTGATTTTCTCAAAGAACCAGCTCCTGGTTTTGTTGATATTTTGTATAGTTCTTTCTGTTTCTACTTGTTTGATTTTAGCTCTGAGTTTGATTATTTCTTGCTGTCTCCTCTTCTTGGGTATATTTGTTTCTTTTTGTTTTAACTCTTTCAGGTGTGCTTTCAAGTTGTTAGTGTATGCTCTCTCCAGTTTTTTTGTAAGCACTTAGAGCTATGAGTTTTCCTGTTAGTACTGCTTTCATGGAGTCCCACAAGTTTTGGTATGATGTGTCCTCCTTTTTATTAAGTTCTAAAAGTCTTTAATTTCTTTCTTTACTTCTTCCTTGACCAAGTTATCATTGATTCGAGCATTGCTCAGTTTCCATGTGTATGTGGGCTTTTCATTGTTTTTGTCATTATTAAAGACCAGCCTTAGTCCATGGTGGTCTATAGGATGCAAGAGATTATTTCAATCTTTTTGTATCTGTTGAGGCCTGTTTTGTGACCAATTATATGATCTCTTTTGGAGAAGGTACCATGAGGTGCTGAGGAAAAGGTATATTCTTTTGTTTTAGGATGAAATGTTCTATAGATATCAGTTAAATCCATTTGGTTAATAACTTCTGTTAGTTTCATTGTGTCTCTGTCTAGTTTTTGTTTCCATGATCTGTCCATTGCTGAGAGTGGGGTGTTGAAGTCCCCCACTATTATTGTGTGAGGTGCAATGTATGCTTTGAGCTTTATTAAAGTTTCTTTTGTGTATGTGGGTACCCTTGCATTTGGGGCATAGGTGTTCAGAATTGAGAGTTTTTCTTGTTACATTTTTCCTTTGATGAGTATGTAGTGTCCTTCCTTATCTTTTTTGATTATTTTCGGTTGAAAATCAATTTTATTTGATATTAGAATTGCTACTCCAGCTTGTTTCTTGGGACCATTTGCTTGGAAAATTGTTTTCCATCCTTTTCCTCTGAGGTAGTTTCTGTCTTTGTCACAGAGTTGTGTTTCCTGTATGCAGCAAAATTCTGGGTCCTGTTTAAGTATCCAGTCTGATAGTCTACATCTTTTTATTGGAGAATTGAGTTCATTGATATTAAGAGATATTAAGCAAAAATGATTGTTGCTTCCTGTTATTTTTGTTATTAGAGGTGGAATTATGTTTGTGTAACTATCTTCTTTTGAGGTTGTTGGAAGACTACTTTCTTTCTTTTTCTTGGTTGTAGTTTCCCTCCTTGTGTTGGAGTTTTCTATCCATTATCCTTTGAAGTACTGGATTTGTGGGAAGATATTGTGTAAATTTGATTTTGAGAGTTTTGCTGGGTATAGTAGTCTGGGCTGGCATTTGTGATCTCTTAGTGTCTGTATAATATCAGTCCAGGATCTTCTGGCTTTTATATTTCCTGGTGAAAAGTCTGGATAGCAAAAACTGTTCTGAACAACAAAAATACTTTTGGGGTACCTTACAGATTCCACATTTGCCTGCTGGGAGCAGAGATCTAGTGCTGGACCCGGTCCTTCACAGCACACTCCCCAATTACTGCTTGTTTCTTCCCCACCAATATTCAGACATCCAGCTTCACAGGTGAGACCTAAAACCCCTCTAAGAAATCTGGCATACCTGGACCCCTGGGACCCTGGGTAGAAGATTCCCACCCAGTCAGATACCAAGGTGCCTTCCTGCTACCACCTGTGCCTACTGGGAGCAGAGACCTGATCCCACACAGCACACACAGCAGTGGCAGTTCAACTACTCAGCTTGTCTTTCCAGGATCACAGGATCACAAGAAGAACAGGCTCCAATCTGAGACAGGAGAACAGATAACACCAGAGATAACTAGATGTGGAGGGGCAAGCATAAGAACATAATCAAAAGAAACCAATTTGACTTGACAGCATTAGAACCCAGTTCTCCAACCACAGCAAGTCCTGGATACCCAATCACACCCTTAAAACAAGATTCAGATCTAAACTCTCATTTCATGAAGATGATAGAGGACTTTAATAAGGACATAAATAACTTTCTTAAAGAAATGCAGAAGAACACAAGTAAACAAGTAGAAGCCCTTAAAGAGGAAACACATAAATTCCTTAAAGAAATACAGAAAAATGCAAACAGGTGAAGGAATTGAACAAAACCATCTAGAATCTAAAAGTGTAAGTAGAATTATTAAAGCAAACTCAAAGAGAGACAGCCCTGGAGATGGAAAACCAAGGAAAGAAATCAGGAGTCACAGATGCAAGCATCACCAACAGAATACAAAAGATAAAACAGAGAATCTCAATGGCAGAAGATACGATTCAAGACATGGACCCAACAGTCAAGGAAAATGCAAAAAGCAAAAGTTCCTATCTTAAAATATCCAAGCAATCCAGGACACAATGAAAAGACCCAACCTGAGAACAATCAGTATTGAAGAGGGTGAAGAATGCCAACTCAAAGGGCTAGCATATATATTCAACAAAATTATAGAAGAAAACTTTCCTAACTTAAAGAAAGAAATGTCCAGAATGTAAGAAGCCTACAGAACACCAAACAGATGGGCCCAGAAAAGAAATTCCTCTTGTCATATAATAATTAAAACTCCAAATGCAAAAACAAAGAAAGAATATTGAAAGCAGTAAGGGGAAAATGTCAAGTAACATATAAAGGCAGACCTATCATAATTACACCAGACTTCTCAACAGAGATTATAAAAGCCAGAAGAGCCTGGGCAGATGTCATACAGACCCTAAGAGATAAAAAATGCCAGCCCAGGCTACTATACCCAGCAAACCTTGTAATTACCGTAGATGGGTAGATGGAGAAATCAATGTTTTCCAAGACAAAACCAAATTTAAGCAATCTTTCTACTAATCCAGCAATATAGAGGATACTAGAAGGAAATGTCCAATGCAAGGAAGGTAATTACATTCAAGAAAAAGCAAGAAGTTAATCTTTCATAACAAACCCAAAAGACCAGAAACACACAAACATAATTGCAACTCTAAGAACAAAAATAACAGAAAGCAATGATCATTGGTCGGTAAAATCTCTCAACATCAATGAACTCAGTTCCCCAATAAAAAGACATAGGCTAACAGACTGGATACATAAACAGGACCCATCGTTTTGTTGCATACAGGAAACACACCTCAGAGTCAAAGATAGATATTCCCTCAAAAAAAAAAAAAAGGATGGGAAAATTTTTTTCTAAGCAAATGGTCTTAAGAAACAAGCTAAAGTAGCCATCCTAATATCCAACAATATAGATTTTCAACCAAAAGTTATCAAAAAAGACGGGGAAGGTTTTTACACATTCATCTAAGGAAAAAACCACCAGGAAGAACTCTCAATTCTTAACATCTATGCCCCAAATGCAAAGATACCCACATTTGTAAAAGAAACACTAATAAAGCTCAAAACACACATTGAATCCTACCCAATAATAGTAGGAGATTTCAACACCCCATTGTCACCAATGGACAAATCATGGAAACAGAAACTAAATAGGGACACAGTGAAACTAAAAGAAGGTATGAACCAAATGGATTTAACAGACATCTACAGAACATTTCACTCTAAAACAAAAGAATATAAATTCTTCTCAGCACCTCTTGGCACCTTTTCAAAAAGCGACCATACACTCAGGTACAAAACTAACATCAACAGATATAAGAATATTGCATTAATCCTATATATTCTATCAAATCACCACAAACTAAAGCTGGTCTTCAATAACAACAAAACTAGCAGAAAACCCACATACATGTGGAAGCTGAACATCTCTCTAGTCAACGATAACTTGGTTATGGAAGAAATACAGAAATAAAAGACTTTTTAGAATTCAATGAAAATGAAGGCACAACATACCCAAACTTATGGGACAGAATGAAAGCCTTCCTTAGAGGAAAATTCAGAGCTCTGAGTGCCTCCAAAAAGAAACTGAAGGGAGCATAACAGCTAATCTGAAAGCTCTAGGACAAAAAGGAGCAAATTAAACCCTTGAGGAGTGGACAGAAGGAATCAATCAAACTGATCGCTGAAACCAAACAAGTAGAAACTAAAATAACTATACAAAGAATCAACAAAACTAGGAGCTGGTTCTTTGAGAAAATCAACAAGGTAGACAAACCTTTAGCCAGACTTACCATATGGCCCAGAGAGGTATCCAAATTAACAAAATCAAGAATGAAAAGGTAGACATAATACAGAGACTGAGGAAATTAAAAAAAAAAAATCATTCTACTACAAACGTCTATACTCAACAGAACTAGAAAACCTGGATGAAATGGATGGATTTCTAGACAGATACGAGGTATCAAAGTTAAATCAGGATCAGATAAACTATCTAAAAACAACCCCATAGCCCCAAAGGAATTAGATGCAGTCATTCTCTCAACTAAAAAATGTCCAGGATCAGATCATTTTAGTGCATAATTCTATCAGACCTTCAAAGAATATCTAGTACCAATACTGTTCAAACTATTCCACAAAATAGAAACAGAAGGAACACTACCCAATTCTTTCTATAAAGTCACAATTACACTGATACCTAAACCACAGAAGACCCAAAAAAGAAAGAGAACTACAGACCAATTAACCTTATAAATATTGATGCAAAATACTGAATAAAATCTCACAAACTGAATCCAAGAACACATCAAAATGATCATCCATTATGATCAGGTAGACTTCATTCCAGGGATGCAGGGATGGTTCAATGTATGGAAATCTATCAATAGAATCCAAAATATAACAAACTAAAAAAACCCCACATGATTATCTCAATAGATGTTGAAAACTTTGATGAAATACAACACTCATTCATGCTGAAAGTATTGGAGAGATCAGGACTTTAATGTGCATACCTAAATATCATAAAAGCAATATACAGTAAACCAGTACCCAACATCAAACTAAATGGGGAGAAGCCGAAAGAAATCCTATTAAATCAGGGAGTAGACAAGGCTGCCCACTCTCTCCCTATCTATTGAATATAGTGCTTGAAGTTCTAGCTAGAGCAATTAGACAACAAAAAGAGTTCAAATGGATACAAATGGGTAAGGAGAAAGTCAAGTTATTTACAGATGATATGATAATATATATGTGACCCAAAAAATCGAACAGGGAGTTCTTACAGGTGATACAGAACTTTAGCAAAGTGGCGGGCCATAAAATAAACAAATCAGTAGGCTTCCTCAAGTCAAAGGATAAACAGGATTAGAAAAAAATTAGGAAAATGATTCCTTCAAAATTGTCACAAACAATATAAAATACCTTGTTGTGACTTTAACTAAGCAAGTGAAAGATCTGTATGACAAGAACTTCAAGTCTCTGAAAAAAGAAATCAAAGAAGTTTTCAGAAGATGGAAAGATCTCCCATGCTCATGTATTGACAGGGTTAACATAGAAAAAAGATGCCCATCTTACCAAAAGCAAACTACAGATTCAATGCAATCTCCATCACAATTCCAACTCAATTCTTCACAGAGTTAGAAAGACCAATTCTCAAATTCATTTGGAATAACAAAAAAACCTAGCATAGCAAAAACTATCTTCAACAATAAAAAAAAAAAAAAAAAACTTCTGGGGGAATGACCATCCCTTACCTCAAGCTAAACTATAAAGCAATAATGAAAAAAACTGCATGGTATTGGTACAGAAACAGGCAGGAAGATCAGTGGAATAGAGTCAAAGACCCAGAAATAAACCTACACATGTATGATCACTTGATCTTTGACAAAGAAGCTAAAACCATTCAGTGAAAAGCAGACAACATTTTCACCAAATGGTGCTGGTTAAAATGGTGGTCTTCATGTAGAAGAATACAAATTGATCCATATCTGTGTCCTTGCATAAAGCTCAAATCCAAGTGGATCAAGGACCTCCACAAAAAACAGATTTACTGAATCTAATAGAAGAGAAAGTAGAGAAGAGCCTCAAATACTTGGGTAAAGGGAAATCTCCCTGAATAGAACACCAATGGCTTATGCTATAATAGCAACAATTGACAAATGGGACTTCTTAAAATTGTAAAGCAAGGGATGCCATCAATAGGACAAAATGGTAACTGGGAAAGGATCTTTACCAACCCTACATCCAATAGAGTACTAATATTCAAAATATACAAAGAACTCAAGAAGGTAGACTCCAGAGAACCAAATAATCATATCAAAAAGTGGAGTACCTAGCTAAATAGAGACTTCTCAACTGAGGAATCTCAAATGTCTGAGAAAGACTTAAAGAAATGTTCAACATTCTTAGTCATCAGGGAAATGCAAATCACAACGACCCTCAGATTCCACCTCACACCAGTCAGAATGGCTAAGATCAAAAATGCAGGTGACAGCAGATGTTGGTGAGGATCTGGAGAAAGAGAAACACTTCTCCATTGTTGGTGGGATTGTAAGATGGTACAACCACTCTGGAAATCAGTCTGGTGGTTCCTCAGAAAATTGGACATAGCATTACCTGAAGACCCAGCTATACCACTTCTGGGCATATACCCAAAAGATGCTTTAACAAATAACAAGGACAAGTGCTCCACTATGTTCATAGCAGCCTGTGGGGCTGTGAGCTATGAGAGACAGCCAGGCGCCGGTTGAATGATCTTTGAACCCCAGAGAACCCTCTGGGATGGAGGGTGTTCAGCTTTGTTCCTGGGTCCCTGGGTCTCTCAGCTTCAACCTTCTACAGTCCCTCTTACAGACCATTGACCATTGGTCACGTAGGAATAACGCCCCAGGTTCTCTCACATGTAGATGAGGCAGGCATTCCCAAGCTCTCAGACCAAGCCAATACGGGTTACCTGCTGCCTAACCTTAACCCACCCCAAACTGTATATATTTAGCCTAACTCAGAAGTAAAGGTGTGCAAGATTCATCCAGTTGTCTGAGAGCTTCTGTTGTGGACCCTCCCCTCTTTGCCAGCTAGCCAGTGCCTCACCAGGACACCTCACTGGCTCAGCAAGAGATGTAACACTTGGGAAAAAATCCTCTCTTTTCCCTGCTAGCTGGCCAGCACCTCCCAGTTCAGCAAAGAGCTGTAACACTTATGAAGATGCCAGGTCTCATGAAATGCCTTTGGGATTTTTCCCTCTTTTCTCCAGAGATGCAGTTGGAGGCAGCAGCAGCAGATGCTTCAGTGAGTTCTCCCTGCTGGCACTCCATCCTGGACCACTTACATGCAGAGGCATAGCAGAGGCAGTTTGCACCCTGTCCTCAGACAAGGCAGAGATTCTCATGGAAGCTTCTCTGGAGCCTTATTTATAATAGCCAGAAGCTGGAAACAACCCAGATATCCCTCAACAGAGGAATGGACATAGAAAATGTGATACACAATAAAGTACTATGCAGCAATTAAAAACAACGACTTCATGAAATTCTTAGGCAAATAGATGTAACTGGAAAATATCACCCTGAGTGAGGTAACCCAGACACAAAAGAACTCAGATGGTATGCACTAACTAATAAGTGGATACTAACACTAAAGTTCACATTGCATATAATACAATTTACAGACCATATGGAATGTAAAATAAAAGAAGATCAGGGGGTAGATGCTTCAGTCCTGCACCGAGCAGGAAACAGGATGATTGTGGGAGATGGAAGGAGAGGGGAACAAGGGAGGGAGAAATGAGGAGGAGGAAATAAGGGTGGCAGTATCAGAATCTGGAGGAGACATGAGAGTGGTACAGAGGGTCAGGAAATTGAATAAAATATTCAATTTTACAAAAAATGCAGAGGGGAGATGAGGAACTTGGATTGCCTCTGATGGGTCTCAAACACCAGAAAAATGTGAGAATCCCAGGACACAATGGGATTCACTTTAGCTGTAATAAGCAGAGAAGGGGGAGATAGAACATGTAGAGACGACCTACAGTAGATAGGTATGGCCCCTGGTAGAGGGATGGAGCCACCCACCCTTCCCAAAGATTTCAAACCCAGAAATGTTTCTGTCCAAACAAAGAACAGGGTCAAAAAATGGAACAGAGTCTGATGGAAGGGCCAACTTGTGGGGGGTAACTGCCACACCAGAGAATACATCATGTCTGCAGACACCAAACCCAACACTGTTGCCTTAGTCAAAAGACACTTGTGGACAGGAACCAAGTATGGCAGTTCCTGGGGAGGTCCTGCCAGCAACTGACCAATGCAGAGGATGATGCTTGGAGCCAACCAACAGGCTAAACTCAGGAAACCTAGTGAGAATGTTGGCAGAAGAACTGGAGGAACAGAGGGGGATTGCAACCCCACTGGAAGAACAATAAGAGGCTGACATGACCACCCATTTCTCCCAGAGACTAGACTCCCAACCAAGGAGTGTACAGAAAGGGATCTTTGGCTCCAGATACATATGTACCGGAGGATGGCCTTGCCTGACAGCAACAAAAGGGGAGGTTCTTCATCCTGGGGAGGCTTGATGTCCCAGAGTAGGGTGATGCTATGTGGGTGGGGAGGGAGAGCTTGGGTGGGTGGGGAGGGAGAGTTTGGGTGGGTGGGAGAAGCACTCTTATACAGGAAAAAGGAAGGGAAGAGGGCAGTTATGGAATGGAGGATGTCAGAGGTGTAACTGTGAAGTGGGATATTGTGGGATGGGGGTAGGTCAAGGGTGTAACCAGTAAATGGGATATCATTTGAGATGTAAACAAATGGAAAGTTTAATTAAAATAAAAAAAAAAACTTCTGGGGGAATCAGCATCCCTTACCTCAAGCTCTACTACAGAGCAATAAATACAAAGAAATGCATGGTATTTATACTGAGACAGACAAGTAGATTATTGGAATAGAATTGAAGACCCAGAAATAAACCCACACAGCTATGGTCACTTGATCTTTGACAAAGATGCCAAAAACAGTAAGTGAAAAAAAAACCACAGTATTTTCAGCAATTGGTGCTGGTTCAACTGGTGGTTTATATGTAGAAGAATGCAAATTGATCCATTTTTATCTCTTTGTACAAAGATGAAGTCAAAGTGGATCAAGGACTTCCACAAAAAAGTTGATGCGCTGAATGTGTTAGAATAGAAAGTGGGAAAGAGTCCTGAACATATTGGCACAGGGGAAATTTTCCTGAAAAGAACGCCAATGGCTCATGCTCTAAGATCAACAATTGACTAATGGGTCCTCCTAAAATTGAAAAAGCTTCTTTAAGGCAAATGACACTCCCAATAGGACAAAATAGCAGCATACAGATTTGGAAAAGATCTTTACCAACCCTACATCTGATAGAGGGTATTATGCAAAACATACAAAGAACTCAATAACATAGACTTTAGAGAACCAAATAACCCCCCAAAATGGGTTACTGAGGTATACAAAAAAAATTCTTTTTTTCTTCTTTTCTTAGATAATTTATTTACACTTCAGATGCCATCCCCTTTCCCCATTCCCCCCTTAGAAAGCCCCTATCCCATGCCCCCTTTTTCTTTTTGCACATATACATTTTTAAAAAAATGTTAATCATAGGCTTTATAAGTTTGGTATTGCTCAGTCAGAGGTGTAACCTACTACCCAACCTAGATATATCAACTATCTTTGACTGGTGGAGATACATGAACATCTGCCTCCCTGTCTCCCCCCCTCTTTCTCTCTTTCATCACCTAGCTTCTCCTCTCCTTCTTCTCCTCCTCTTCTTACTCCTTCTCTTCCTCTCAGTACGCCTTCCACCTTAGCTCCTCCTACATATCACCCTTCCTGTTAAAATGAACCTTTTCTCTCAAAATACAATTAGAGCATAATTATGCCTATTTGTACCCATGAGGTGCAAGATAGTCCTCATACCCAGTCCAACATTTTGTTGACTAACCAGAACCTCTGTCGTCTCTCCTAACTAAAACACTTAGTTCTGAACCTGGCTTTTTCCTTGGCTTTAGGATGAATGTCAGCTGACAACCATCCACTCAAATCTTTTCTCTCAAGGTAAATAGCCAGAATTGGCTATGAGGCTATAAGTTTTCAACCCTGTCAGAAATCCAGAATGACTGAGTTAACTATAATTGTGGGAAGCACAAAGCATAGCTTCTAAAACTTAGCCAATTTATAGAGACCTCTGAACACCTGGACACTCCCTCTACTTCAAAACCTTGGAGCATCTGTTCTTCTGCCTTCTGGCCCAGGATCATCTGACAGACCTTAGTGCTGCAGAATTATTAAGGGCTGATTACTCTGTCTAGGCAGATATAATCAGTCGACTATTCTGCGAGTGTGTCCTTTTCTGGACAGTAATTTGTCTGTAGAAGGACAGAGGCACTTCTTGTCTAGTGGCTGTCTTACCACAACTGGAGTAACTACAAAGATGCTCAATTTCTTCTTAGAATTCAATATATGAAGCTGTCAGGAGCAGACAGGTCTCTAATCAAAATGAACATTAATACAGAAATGTTTGTCACATCAATTCTGTGGACTTCTGATGGTTTGGAAACCAACTATCCATGTAAGGTAATCTGGACGGTTGTCTGTTAACTCCACTCAGCTATTTCTAAATAAAACATAGAAAACACTCTAACAATAAACTCCAACCCATGAATTTGCTGTAGTCCCTTAACTCACAGGCTGACCATCTCAAATCAGTTAAAAAAAGTTAAAGAAGGACTGGGTCTAAGCCTTGTATTCCTAAGTGTGTTATACTGGTACAATGCCTATGAGAGTAACAATATTCATCTCACTCTTATATCAATAAGAAGCTCATGCCAATGAAAACCTTAAAATTTGTAATCAAAGTAAATTTGTGCCATTTAAGAATTTATATCTTCATCTTGATACTAATTATACAGATTTCTACTAATAGGTTATGACTATGCAATAAACCCTAGCTAATCCTCTTTATTCCCACAAACCACTACTTTTCCCTAGAAAGACAGCCCAACATTTACCACCTTAGTCCCCAAGCCCAGGGAATAGGGGCGATGACTTTTCATTAGCTTCTTCAAGCTGAGTATGGGCGTTGAGATATTAGAAGAGGAGTGGGGGGAAGAGCAAATTGATAAGCCTCTGATGCTGTGTCTTCACTGCCTCCAGATGGAATTCCCGGACCTCAGAGGTTTGAGCAGGTCTGCTCAGTTTGCTTGTTGAGTAGATACACCAAGGCTGATCATTCTGAAATATACAATTCTCAAAACAAATTTTAGTATCAAGATAGTTTTTTATAAAGAGGGCTGACATTTTATTAAGGATGTTGGTTCTAACCGCTTTTCTTTTTTTCCCCTCTTTTATTGGATATTATATTTACATTTCAAATTTTATCCCCTTACCGCATTCCCCCACCTCCCAGGAACCCCTTTCCCCATCCCCCCTCCTCCTGCTTCTATGAGGGTGTTTACCCACCTACCCCCAATCCCCCTCCCCACCCTCAGATTACCCCCCCCCCACTCCCTGCTCAGCCTTCAAGGTACCATTGACCTCATCTCCCACCTATGCCCAACAAGGCTATCTTCCCCTGCATATATAGCTGGAGTCATGTGGCTCTCCATATGTGCTCCTAGGCTGGTGGTTTAGACCCTGGGGGAGCTCTGGCTGGTTGGTATTGTTGTTCTCCTCATGAGGCCACCAACCCTTTAGGTTCTTTTCAGTTTACTCTGTAACTTCTCCATTGGGAACCTTTGATCAGATTAATGGTTAGCTGTGAGTATCTGCCTCTGTCAGACTCTGGGGGACCTCTAAGGAGACAGCCTTATCAGGCTGCTGTCAGCTTTCCCTTCCTGACATCCATATCAGCGTCTATTTTTGGTGACTGCACATGGAATGAATACCCAGGTGGAATGGTCTCCCTACAACCTCTCCTTCAGATTCTGTCCCACACTTTGTCTCCATATTTGCTCCCTTGGGTATTTAGTTACTCCTTCTAAGAAAGACCTAGGCATCCTCACTTGTTCTTTCTTCTTCATGAGCTTCATGTGGTCTGGTAGTTGAATCTTTGTTGTTTCAAACTTTTGGGCTAATCTCCGCTTATCAGTGAGTAAATACCATGTGTGTTCTTTTGTGATTGGGTTACCTCACTTAGGATGATATTTTCTAGTTCCATCCATTTACAGATAGGAAAGGATACAGATAGGAAAGGAAGAAGTCAAAATTTCACTATTTACAAAAAAAATTCTTAACTGAGGAATCATGAACAGCCAAGAAGTACCTAAAGAAGCATTCAACCTTATAGAATTTTTTCAGTTTTCTGAGGTCCCATTTATCAATTCTTGGTCTTAGAGCCTGAGCCATTAGAGTTCTGTTTAGGAAATCCCCCTGCCCCCATGTCAATGTGTTCTGGCTCTTTCCCACTTTCTCTTCTATCAGATTCAGTGTATCTGGTTTTATGTTGAGGTCCTTGATCCACTTGTACTTGAGCTTTGTGGGAGGTGACAAGTATGAATCTATTTTCATTTTCCACATACAGATTGCCAGTTAGACCAGCACCACTTATTGAAAATGCTTTCTTTTTTCCATTGTACATTTTTGGCTTCTTTTTCGAAGATCAAGTATCTGTAGCTGTGTGTTTTTATTTCTGGGTCTTCAATTCTATTTCATTGATCAACTTCTCTGTCTCTGTACCAATACTGTGTAGTTTTTTTTTTTTATTACTATTGCTCTGTAGTATAGCTTGAGTGTCAGGGATGGTGATTCTACCAGAAGTTCTTTTATTGTTGAAGATAGTTTTCACTATCCTGGGTTTTTTGTTATTCCAGATGAATTTGAGAATTACTCTTTTCATGTCTTTGAAAATTGTGTTGGGATTTTGATGGGGGATTGTGTTGAATCTGTAGATTGCCTTTGGTAGTGTGGCAATTTTTACTATCTTAATCCTACCAATACACAAGCATGGAAGTTCTCTGTTTTCTTTTTTTCTTATTTATTCTTTAATCATTTTTTACTGTCCAGATTTTATCCTCCTCCTGATCCACCATCTGACTGTTCCACATTCCACACCCTGTTCCCAGGTCTTCAAGAGGATGCCTGCCAAACCCCATCCCACCACACCTCCTAACTCCCTGGGGTCCAAGTCTCTCAAGGGTTAGGTGCATCTTCTCTCATTGAGTCCAAACCCAGCAGTCCTCTGCTCTATATGTGTTGGTGGCCTCATATCAACTGGTGTATGCTGCCTTGTTGGTTGTTCAGTGTTTGAGAGATGTCGAGGGACAAGATTAATTGAGACTGCTGGTCCTCTTACAGGGTCATCCTCCTTCTCAGCTTTGTTCAGCCTTTTCCTAGTTCAACAACACAGGTCAGCAGCTTCTGTCCATTGGTTTGGTGCAAACGTCTGCATCTGATTCTTTCAGCTGCTTGTTGGAGCTTACAGAGGGCAGTGGTGGTAGGTACCTTTTTGTGAGCACTATATTGCCTCAGTAATAATGAGCTGGATTGTATTTTGGATAGTCACCATAGCATCAAAAATAGTGTCAGGCGTTGGAGTCTACTCTTGAACTGGATATCAATTTGGGTTTGTTACTGGACTTCCTTTTCCTCAAGCTCTTACCATTTTGTTTCCCACATTTTTGTGGTCTTCTTTGATTTCTTTTTTGAGAGACTTGAAATTCTAGTCATACAGCTTTTTCACTTGTTTGGTTATAGTTACTCCAATATATTTTATATTACTTGTGGCTATTGTGAAAGATATTGTTTACCTATTTTCTTTTCTGTTTCTCATTTGTATAAAGTATACTGATTTGTTTTAGTTAAGTTTCTATCCAGCTACTTTGCTAAAGTTATCAGCTCTAGACCTTTTCTGGTAGAATTTTTGGGGTTGCTTATGTATACTATCATCTGTAAATAATGATACCTTGACTTCTTCTTTGTCAATTTGCATCTCCTTGACCTCCTTTTGTCTTCTTGATGCTTTAGCTAGAACTTCAAGAACCATATTGAAGAGATATGGGGAGAGTGGCTATCCTTCTCTTGTCCCTGAATTTAATGGGTTTGCTTCAAGTATCTTTCCATTTAATTTGATATTGGATGTTGGTTTGCTATATATTGCTTTTATTATGTTTAGGTATGGGACTTCAATTCCACCAGCAACCTACAGATTGGGAAAAGTCTTCACTTCAATGGGAAAGAGGCCCTTGGTCCTGTAAAGACTTGATGTTTCAGTGCTGGGCAGTGAGGTGGAGGTGTGTGGGTGAGTGGGTGGGTGAGTGGGTGAGTGGGTGAGTGGGTGAGTGGGTGAGTGGGTGAGTGAGTGGGTGAGTGGGTGAATGGGGGAAGCACCCTCATAGAAACATGGGGCAGTGGAGGTGTTTTTATAATTTTTAAAGCAGTTCAATAAAAGCTGCTTCTTCCCATACTACATATGATCTGGTCTTCTTTTTTCATTGACCTCCTTCCTAGGACTCCTGGACTGTTGGAGTCTTCTCTGTGATTTTGACTATTGTGTTTTCTGTTACTCCTTGTCAGTTAACTGGATATTAACAGTGCGTTCCTCTTCTCAGGTATGGCAAATCCTCTGCTAATTTTGTGAAAATAAAATTTGTAAAATCATTTTAGATGATTTGCAATTCTGATAAAACTCTCATTCTATCTGTGGGTTTGTAGCAGGTCAGACTCCAGAGGGATGGACAGACTTACAGACTAAAAAGGCTCCCAGGAATCATATGCTGATTTCCCAGTCATGCTTGGGATACTGTTTTTCACTTCCTTTAGTATGAGTGAACTTTTTAGGGTGTTAAGGACATTCTTTTATTCAATGTACTCTGTATAATCTTTGTGACATTTAATTATGGGTGGAATTGTCTTACATAGGGTTTCCATCACTGTGAAGACACACTGTAGCCAAGGTAACTCTTTTTGTTTGTTTGTTTGTTTTATTAGATATTTTATTTATTTACAATACAGATGTCATCCTCTTTCCCAATTTCCCCTCCATAGAATCCTCTATCATATATCCTCTCTTCCTTTATGCTTTTTATACCTTTTTTATTACATGCATGTATTAAGGACAGTTCTAGGTTTAGGGTCTAGCAATACAATGATGCAAATAGTCAAGGAACAAGCAAGAAAATAAACACAAATAGTCAAAGGAAAAGCAAGGCATTAAACTCACTTATGTGAATACTCAGGTGATCACTGTTTCTAAAGGCTTATCAGGATGACCAAAGTATCTGAGCCTACTTCCCTGTCCTAGCCCAAGGTCATTTTCTTGTCTGAAGTCTACTTCCTTGGTTCTAGCATAAAATTTAGAATCCTGTCTGAAATTACTTCTTTGTTCTAGCCTAATATTTAGATTTCTGCCTGAGATTACTTCTTTGATGCAGCCTAAGATTTAGATTCCTACCTGAAATTACTTCTCTGTTCTAGCCTAATGTCAGATTCCTGCCTGAAACCTAAATGACTTGAAACTGCTAATTGACCCCCAGACAGAGGTATTAATTTAACAGGCTGGCAAGCCAATGATGGGTAAGATTCTGCACAGAGCCTCACCAACCTAAGACAGAAGTGCATTGCTTCTGATAATGCATATTCCATGATGGGTAAAGAAGGTATTCTTATCAGAATGACCTAAGACAGGCTCATTCTTGTTAATGAAATAAAAAAGAGGGAGATGTGAAGAGCCTTTGGGGCTGCTTGACAAGAATCTGACATGGGCCAAGGACAAGGAAAGGGGCTGCTTGGCAGAAATATAACATTGGCCAAGATAACTCTTAAAAGGGAGAACTTTTTCTTTTGATTCCATTTATATTTTAAGGAGGACAGGATAAATAATAGATACCATCACTTTGGTACATACTATTTAGAAGCTAAAACATTCCATGAATAAGAAAATAGTGCACAGAAAGAAGAACTTGAAAAAAAGCAAAGGTTCTGGTGAGTAGTGTGGATAACACTTATATGTAAAAATGAGTGATAAAATTATGTTTTATTGTAGTACTATTATTTGTAAAGGCATGAATTAGTTGCAGTTATAGCAATATACATGCTTCATGTTAACTAATTTAATTTTAATTTTTTCTTAACTCTTTTAACAAAATTTAATATTAAACAGAACACATTGAGTAAAAAATAAAATGGTTAATTTTAAAGTCTTTTAAATTGTACATCCTTTAGTGCATAAAATGTAATAGATTAACTCCTGTTTTTATTTTCTGAGATTTGCAGGTCAATGTCCATATTTGGCAATGGAAATTGTGTAAACAAAATTCCTTTAAAAATAAATCATTAACAAATCTAACTGCAGAAATAAAAACATTAGTAGAATGTTTGTTGACTTTAAAAGAAGAAACTCCATACCTAACCCTCAGCTCACTAGAAAGTAATGGTTATGTGACTGCAATGGGGAAGTGACAAGGGACACAGTAAGAACAACTCAGGATCAACCATGCTTAGTGTGCTTTTGTGAAATATAAGTTCTTTTTAGATGCTTTGTACTAATCCACATGGAAGTATTATTTGTCTCCCTTTGGAGATAGTTATTTAGCCTCAATGGCTTTTCAGGAACTTCTGAATCAAGTTGGAAACCTGGGAAAATTTCAGATCCTTCAGATGGCTTTTGTTTTCTTCCTCAATGCCATTGTGACTCTGCCCCAGACTTCGGACTGTGGGGCAGTGAACTAGGATCCGGGGGACCTGGAAGAGGGAACTGGAGGACAGGGGACACAAGGAATGAGTGCCTTGTCTATAGTCTGATCAAACAGCTGATTTTAACTTTTTCACACATGGATTATATACACATAGAGGTAGGATGTGGGGAAGGGGATGATGCAGGATCACAGGTGTTCTCAGGGGGAGTACAGATATCTTCCAGAACAGGTGTCAGCTCGGTGAAGAATCAGGGAACAGGTCATTATGACTCTGTCTATGATTTACTTGTTCTTATCCCAGCTGATACTATCCACCAAGGCTACCTATCCACAAAGTCTATGACTACTAGTTCTTATCCAGCCTGGTAAATTTCTACCAACACTGCCTGTTTACAAGATCTTATAGCCATTTGTTCTAGGGTCAGTGTTTTTCCACAGAGACAAAGACTTTGTGTTAGCAGGCATGTATGATTGACTCAGGCCTATGGCTGATTTTAGGCCTTAACTGAATAGGCAAGGCTGCCCCTGATATGACACTTTATATTGCATTGGGAAACTTTACTGAAGCCATTCTTAGTCATTGGTGCTGGGTCCTTATATTTGACAATGACAATGTCTCTGATAATGACAGTAGGATCCTGAGCCAAGATGACCTTCTGAGGATCTCCATCCCCTTGGACTCCAACCTGAGACTTGATAAGTGTTGTTGTTTTGTTCAACCACAGTGGCACCTTCTTCATTTGAATGACACTTTCTCCAGTATGACAGAATCAGACATGGAGCCCTGTGTGGATAGCTGGGCATATGACAGGAGCAACTTCATTTCTACCACTGTGACTAAGGTGAGTCATTTCCCAAAATGAATTCATGATGTGGCTTTATGCATAGCACAAATAGTGGATATCCATTTAGCTCAGTCTTTAACTTTTAGCCAACATTAATTACTGGTATATTAACTCTGAAACATTTCTTTTTCTTCTAGTATTTTATTCTAAGGATGACCACAGTTTGTGTATTAATTTATTCATTATTATTATTATTATTATTATTAGCAAAGGATACTCCACCAATCTGTTGAAGTATCTGTGGGCCAGACAGGCCATTCTGTGTTTCCAGCTTTCATGAGCTATCTCCTATGCAGGATGTGTATGTAGGACATTTATTTTTATATATCTTTAAATTCACTTATTTTCCTGAGAAAGTGTTTTACTAGGTAACCCAGATTTGGCAGGACGTCAACCTGACTGCTCTGGCTGACTTGAACTCAAGGTGACTTTCTTGTCTAAGATCCTTGAATTCTTGTATTATAGGCATGAGGTAATAGACTTAGTTGATAGTTTATATGTGTGTACCACTATTTTTTTTTCTGTGCACTGCCTTTTGGGGATATAGGTGCACCCTCCTGGTACTTTTTTTTCATGGTTTGACTGGCTAAACTTTACAGTCAACTGCTATTTCATCATTTCACTTAATGCATTACTTATTTATATATTTTACTTTACTCTAAAAGGAATTACAAATTTAGAAATCATGTGTGTTGTATAAATACTCATGAAATATATAATTCATATAATTCATGTTATAATGTGAACACACTGCTGAGAGTTCATCAATCATCAATTTTGCTAACTTATTAATATGGTTGCTCATATTCCTCCATTGCTGGTGGGCTTATCAATTGGTGTAAACACTCTGAAAATTAATCTGGAGGTTCCTCAAAAAATTGAAAGTGATCT
The DNA here is from genome assembly GCF_011762505.2 of Arvicanthis niloticus. Taxonomy (NCBI): domain Eukaryota; kingdom Metazoa; phylum Chordata; class Mammalia; order Rodentia; family Muridae; genus Arvicanthis; species Arvicanthis niloticus. The sequence continues at coordinate 116,542,366 of NC_047658.1, read as the reverse complement.
ACCTAAAGACCTAGCTATACCATTCTTGGGCATGTATCCAAAAGATGCCCCATCATAACACAGGGGCACATATTTCATTATGTTCATAGCAGCCTTACCTATGATATCCAGAAGCTGGAAACAACCCAAATGTCTCACAACAGAAGAATGGATACAGAAAATGTGGTTCATTTACACAATGGAATACTACTCAGCTATTAAGAACAAGGACATCCTGAGTTTTGCAGGCAAATGGATGGAACTAGAAAATATCATCCTGAATGAGGTGGCTCAGACCCAAAGAACATGCATGGTATGTATTCACTAATAAGGTAAAGTACAGAATACTTAGGATACAATCTACAGAACTTGAGCAGGTTAACAAGCAGAAAGACCCAATCCCCCTTGGGAGGGAGAAGAAAACAGTCATGGGAGGCAGAGGGAGGGAGGGATCTGAGTAGGAGAGGAGAGGGGGAGGGGAAAAGAATATGATCAGGTATATGGGGCTAAGAGAGGATAGAAGCCCTGAGGCTCAGCAGAGTGAATGGAAATATTCAACTTTGTTGGGTGGGGAGAATGGCACATTGGGGATGCTCTAGAATGTTCAGAGACCTGGGAGGTAAGAGACTCTTAGGACTCAAAGGGAGGGACCTTAGATGAAATGCCCAACAGTGGGGAGAGAGAACTCATAGAGTCCACCTCCAGTAGAAAGACAGGGCATCAATTGGAGGGACAGGGTTGCCATCCTACAGTCAAAAAACTCTGATCCAGAATTGCTCCCATCTAAAAAACTTGCAGGGATAAAAATGGAGGAGAGACTGAAATAAAGCAGGTCCAGTGACAGGCCCAAATTGGGATCCATCTCAAGGAGAGGCTCCAAGGCTGGACTCTATTACTGATGCTATAGTGTGCTTACAGACAGAAGCCTAGCATGACTGTCCTCTGAGAGTCCCAACAAGCAGCTGACTGAGACAGATGCAGATACTTACAGCCAACTATTGGAGTGAAGTCTAGGACCCTGTGGTTGAATTAGAGAAAGGCTGGAAGAAACTGAGAAGGGCAAACTTTTAGGAAGACCTGCAGTCTCAACTAACCTGGACCCCTGAGATCTCTCAGATACTGACCTACCAACCAGGCAGTATACACTATTTGGTAGGAGGCCCCCAACACATATACAGCAGAGGACTGCCTGGTCTGGCTTCAGTGGGAGAAGTAGGGAGGTCTGGCCTCAGTGTTAGGGTTGGGGGTTCGGGACATGGAAACAGGGGTGGGTCAGGTTGCAGGGAGGACGAATGGGATGAGGTACTGTGGAAGGCTGGGTCAGGAGGGGGGCAATGATTGGATTTAAAAAAATAACAGTAATAAAAAATGAAATAAAAACAAAACAAAAACCCCCAACCAACCAACCACCCAACCCAACCAAACTAAACCAAAACATGTATTTTTTGTTCAATTGGCAGAAATTCTAATGGTCTCTGAAATTCACAATTCTGTTTTCTTATATTACACTTGCCAATACTACAGTCCTTCCTTTCTGCTGGGGTCCATCCTTGACACAAAATCAGGGTTCTCAACTGGAAGCAGGGATATCTTAAAGCCATGTAAGAAAACACAGGCAATGTTTTGGGTACAGGCTGAAGGTCAAGTCTCCAGGTTGAGGTTGCTGTCTCCTTCTCCCTCTCCTTTGCTCCCCATCTCTGTTGCACACTCCCACCCCTTCACCCCCTCCTCCTACCCCTTCTCTCACAGCTCTGTGTCCACTTACTGGAGCTTGCTCTCTCCTCAGGCTGGAGGTTGAGATCTCTCTTTTGCTGGCACATGCACTTACTCCCTATCTGTGTGCTCTTTTTTCTCACTCACACACTCCTCATCTTCCTTGCCCCAGTCTTTTATTGGTACTCAAAAGGCAGGTAGAAAAAAAAACATTGTATAATCAATACCAGATCAAATTCAGAAGAATGACCACATCTCACAAAGAATTAAGAATTAAGAATTGTGCTTGTTCCCTGGAGTTTCATGCTTTCCCTATTCCCAGGCATGTGGCCAAAGTAAAGATTGCAAACTTATTACTTAAACTTTAACTATTGACTTATTATACTTCAGAACTCAAAGTTCCCAGGTCAGCTACATGTGATTTTCTGTGAAGCTCTAATAATAAATGACATGGGCAGAAGTGCCAGGCAATGGTTAGAAAGACTCAGGTTAATCCCTAACTCAGTTTCACTAACTCCTGTTTGTGCATGTTACACACAATGACTCACTAGCTTTGGCCTTTCTGAATTAAAATATTCTGTGTTTGTGTTTCCTTATTCCATTCTTTCCCTTATCCCAATGATTGTGTCTTTATACTAATGCTTTTTCATAATTTCAAAAAATTCATTCACTCTCTGGTAATGAACCCTGTATGACTCCAGCAGTATGTGGTTCTGTTTCACTTTCTGAATTTCTCTCTCTCTCTCTCTCTCTCTCTCTCTCTCTCTCTCTCTCTCTCTCTCTCTCTCTCTCATTTTGAAATCTTTTTTTACAGTCCAGTTGTTATCCTGTCCTGGTCATACTTCATCTGATACCTCATCCCCTCATCCAAGAGGATGTCCCCACACCCACCCCCATCCGACTAGACCTCCCCACTTTCTGGGGCCTCAAGTCTCTCTAGGGTTAGGTGCTTATTTACTCATTGAGGCCAGACCAAGCAGTCTTCTGCTGTATATGTGTCAGGGGACTCTTATCAGCTGATGTATGCTACCTGGTTGGTGGCTCAGTGTCTGAGAGATCTCAGAGGTCCATGTTAGATAAGACTGCTGGCATTCCTATGGGGTTGCCCTCCTCCTCAGCTTCTTCCAGCTTTTTCCTAATTTGATCACAGGAGTCCCCAGCTTCTGTCCATTGGTTGGTTGTAAGTACCTGCATCTGTTTCAGTCAGCTGCTTGCTGGGCCTCTCCAAGGACAGCTATGCTAGGTTCCTGTCTGCAAGAACACCATAGCATCAGTGATAGTGTCTGCCTTGGAGCCTCTCCTTGAGATGGATCCTATGTTGGGCCAGTCAATGAACCTTCTTTTCCTCAGTCTCTTTTCCTTTTGAGTCCCTGCACTTTTTTTTTTTAAGATAGGAACAATTCTGGGTCAGAGTTTTTGACTGTGGGATGGCAACCCCACCCCTCCACTTGATGCCCTGTCTTTCTACTGGAGGTGGACTCTACAAGTTCCCTCTCCCCACTGTTGTACATTTCATCTAAGGTCCCTCCCTCTGAGTCCTGAGAGCCTCTTACTTCCCAGGTCTCTGGTATATTCTAGAGGCTCCTCCTCCTACCTCCTGAGGTTGTCTATTTCTGTTTTCTTCTGGCCCTCATGGCTTCAGTTCTGTTTCCCACTTGATCATGTTCCCTCTTTTCCCATTGTGGCCCCTCTTCCACTCAGGTTGTTCCCTCCCTCTGCATCGCTATCCCCTGAGATTGCTTTCTTCTCCCTCCCAAATGGGATTGAGGCATCCTCACTTGTGACCTTCTGCTTGTTCACCTTGAGTTCTGTGGATTGTATTCTGGAAATTCTATACTTTTTTTGCTAATGTCTACTTATTAGTGAGTACATACCATGCATGTTCTTTCGGGTCTGAGTTACCTCACTCAGGATGATATCTTCTAGTTCCATCCATTTGCCTTCAAAACTCTGGATGTCCTCATCTTAAATAGCTAACTAGTATTCCATTGTGGTGTAAATGAACCACATTTTCTGTATCCATTCTTCCATTGTGAGACATCTGGGTTGTTTCTAGCTTCTGGCTCTCACAGATAAGGCTGCTATTAACATATTGGAATATGTACCCCCATGGCATGGCTGGGCATCTTTTAGGCATATGCCCAAGTGTGGCATATGCTTCATTTTCAGGAAAATCTATTTCAAATTTTCTGAGGAAGCTTCAGATTGATTTCCAGATGCAGTCCCACCAGCATTAGAGAAGTGTTCCTCTTTGTTTACATCCTCATCAGCATGTGTTATCAATTGAGGTTTTGATCTCAGGGTCATTTAGTTTGCATTTCCCTGATCACTAAGGACTTTGAACATTTATTAAAGTGCTTCTCAGCCATTAGAGATTCCTCTGTTGTAAATTTTCTGTTTAGCTCTATATCCCATTTTTTGATTGGATTATTTGGTTTATTTTGGTGGATATCTTCTTGAGTTCTTTGTATATGTTGGATGTTACCCCTCTAGCCTGTCCAGCAGGGCATTAAACAGGGGTCTGGGGAGGTCACCTGAAAAAGAAAGTGGGGGAACAGGCTGACGCAAAGAATGGTGATCTGTCTATAGGCTGATCACATGGCAATTTTTACTTTTTGACACAGGGGTTATGTATACAAAAAGGCAGAATGTGGGGTAGGGGATGATGTGGGAGCATAGGTGTTCAGGGGGAGTACAGATGTCTTCCAGAACAGTGTGTCAGCTGGGTGAAGGTTCAGGGGACAGGACACTATGACTCTGCCTATGATTCACTTGTCCTAATCTAAGTTTGTACTATCTACCAAGGTTACCTATCTACAAGGTGTATGACTAGAGCCTGACAACTGTCCATCAAAGCTGCTTGTTTACAATAGCTTCTAGCCATCCGTTTTAGAGTTTTTCTACAGAGATCCAAGACTTTGTGCTAGCAGGGTGACTTTAGGCCTATGGCTGATTTCAGTCCTTCACTGGATAAGCAAAGCTGCCCCTGACATCTCCCGCCTTCTCCAAGTATAAAAGGATCATGGCGATTCCAATTTTGCAAAGGTGGGGATAGATGCCTGACCTCCAGTAATTAAAGGGGACCTTGTAATGGCTCTGGTCCTCTTGTCATTGTTCAGTGAGGCGTGAGAGCCATACCCATCCCGATGTCTTTTTCCTGGAGAGGGGATATTTTCGACATCAACCCCTATGCAGTCAGGCTTGTCCCTCAGGGAACCCAGAAAGATATTTTTAATTTGTATATTCCCTTGCAGTGCTTAGCCTTGCAGCCTAAGCAAGAATTTAGATTGCCAGTCAGAGGGGGTTCTGGGTGGCACCTCTCTGCTTGGTCTAGGGGCAGAAGTCCCCTCTTTTAGGTTGGGTGGAGATGTGTTTTGAGAACACTCATCTTGAGTCTCATGGTCCTCCATAGCTAATTTGTGATAATGTACCTGAATAGGTTTTGTTATCAAATCATCTATTGTTTCACAAATTTAGTAAGCCTATTTAAGGCCCAGGGACCAAAAGAAATAAGTAGAAGTAACCCAATTAATGGTCCCAAAAGGAAGTAGGGTTGACAACCATGAAGAGGTTGAAAACCAATTCTCGTACCAGCTCTCATCTCTGTCTTTTTTAAAGGCCTTTTCTGACCTTTTTCATGTTTTCTTTAACCATCCCTGTCTTGTCTATGTAAAAGCAACATTCTTCTTAAGGGCTGTACACATTCTAGAGCTGTACACAGTCTTTTCTATTGTAAAAGTATAAATCAAGTCCAATGAAGTCCTTTGCAATTTTTGGAGATCACTTCAGACAACAAAACGAGGGATTTCTTCAGATAGTGATGTCAAGTCTCTAGCTGTTTCATGTCCTTGTCAATGGCCTATTGACAGTCTAAGTAGTGTAAGTCTGGAGGCCAGCATCAGGATTAGATTTTCCAACAGCAAACATCACGGGTGATTCATTTTTACCTGGAAAGGAAAAAAAGAAGGGAAATCTCGGGGAGATTTCTCTTCCCTGAATGTCTGTTATTATTTATCTTATTTATAATTGGGCCTGGCTTTGTGGGGGTATCTATTTATTTCATTAATCTTTTAGCAGCCACTTAGCTGCGCCTTCTTTGGTATCAAACAGGCATATCAATCCTTGGCCCCATATAAGAAATGGGTCTGGGACATTCCATTTAAAGGTAAGAGGGTCCTTCCTCATAACAGTGGCATAGTTTTTATTGGTCTCAGCATGCCAATGACAATTTGCCATGAGCTTTCAGATTTAGAAGATTGAGAATAACAAGGCATGATGGAGAGCATTTCTGGGAGACTCCTTTTGGGGTATAACTCCCCTCTTGTGTTTTTAAAAGCCAATTTTTTTTAGAGTTCTTAGTAAAACCAGGGCAAAAGTGCCAGCAGCTGCTTTTCCCACACTCAGAGAGTCATAAAGACACTATTTTAAAGTTCCACAATATCTGTTCTATAATACCTTGTCCTTGAGGATTACAAGAAATTCCAGCAACATGGGTAATACCAAATTGTCAACAAAACATCTCAAATGTCTGACTGCAACAGTCAGTTTTGTTTATTTTAATATGTTATGGAACACCAAGTATAAAAAGATAATATAGGTAATAACTAATTGTACTTTAAGTTGTTTTTCTTGTTAAAGTAATTGTAACTAGAAAGCCTGAAAAGATGTCAAATCACATATACATATTTTAATTTTCTAAAATCAGAAATGAGTAACATCTACTTACCATATTGATTAAATATAAGTCCTCAAGTATTAACACCATTATTAAAAAATTAAGGACACTAAAAGCAAATTTTGCAATTTGACATATACACTTTCTGAAAATACCAAATTGTTGTCTCAAGCAACATTAATTATTATTAAACATAGATCCACAAAGATGCACTGTCTTGTGGTGATGTTATATAGACAAATAGATGGCTTTTTACGGTCATCTTAATGATGATCTTATAAAAAATTTTTAAATTTTTAAAATTATATCCATGATTATTAAGCTCTTTTTATAATGAGACTGTTACTATGTCTTTTTCTGATAGTCAAAACTGTAATAAAAATTTTGTCAGTTTCTCAGATAATAGCAATGAACTGTTTTTAGATAATATTCGATATTAGCCCTCTATCAGATATAGGATTGGTAAAGATCTTTTCTCAATTTGTTGGTTGCCATTTTGTCCTATTGACAGTGAACAATTTGCCTTACTGGATCTTTGGCAATTTTATGTGGTCCCATTTGTTGGTTGGTGATCTTAGAGCACAAGCCATTGGTCTTCTGTTTAGGAAATTATCCCCTGTGCCCGCATGGTCAAGGCTCTTTCCTACTTTCTCTTCTATTAGTTTCAGTGTATCTGGTTTTTTGGACTTCCTTGATCCACATGGACTTGAGCTTTGTAAAGGAGATAAGAATGGATCAATTTGCATTCTTTTACATGCTGACTGTCAGTTGAATCAGCACCATTTGCTGAAAATGCTCTTTTCTCCACTGGATGGTTTTAGTTCCTTTGTCAAAGATCAAGTGACCATAGGTGTATGGTTTCATTTCTGGGTCTTCAATTCTATTCCATTGATCTACCTGCCTGTCTCTGTACCAATACCATGCAGTTTTTAACACTATTGCTCTGTAGTACAGCTTGAGGTCAGGGATGGTGATTCCCCCAGAAGTTCTTTTATTGTTGAGAATAGTTTATGATATCCTGGGTTTTTTGTTGTTCCAAATGAATTTAAGAATTCCTCTTTCTAACTCTATGAGGAATTGGGTTGGAATTTTGATGGGGATTGCATTGAATCTGCAGAATGCTTTCAGAAAGATGGTCATTTTTACTATATTAATTTTGCCAATTCATGAGCATGAGAGATCTTTTCATTTTCTGAGATCATCTTCAGTTTCTTTCTTCAGGGACTTGAAGTTTTTGTCATACAGATCTTTCACTTGCTTGGTTAGATTTACACCAAGGTATTTTATGTTATTTGTGACTTTTGTGAAGGGTGTCATTTCCCTAATTTCTTTCTCAGCCAGTGTATGCTTTGAGTAGAGGAATGCTGTTGATTTCTTTGAGTTAATTTTATACCAAGCCACTTTGCTGAAGTTGTTTATCAGATTTATGAGTTCTGTGGTGGAATTTTTGGGGTGACTTAAGTATACTATCATATCATCTGCAAATAGTGATATTTTGACTTTTTTCTTTCCAATTTGTATCCCCTTTGACCTCCTTTTGTTGTCTAATTGCCCTGGCTAGGACCTTGAATACTTTATTGAATAGGTAGGGAGAGAGTGAGCAGCCTGTCTAGTCCCTGATTTTAGCAGAACTGTGTCAAGTTTCTCTCCATTTAGTTTGATGTTGGCTACTGGTTTGATGTTTTAACCTGTTTGATGTTTACCTGTTTTACTATGTTTAGGTATGGGCCTTGAATTCCTGATCTTTCCAAGACTTTTACCATGAAGGAGTGTTAAATTTTATCAAATATTTTCTCATCATCTGATGAGATGATTATGTGTTTTTTCTTTAAGTTTATATAGTGGATTATATAGATAAATTTTCATAAATTGAACCATCCCTGAATCCCTGGGATGAAGCCTACTTGATCGTGGTTGGATGATTGCTTTTATGTGTTCTTGGATTTGGTTTGCGAGAATTTTACTGGGTATTTTCATCAGTATTCATAAGTGTAATTGGTCTGGAATTCTCTTTCTTTCATAAGTTTTTGTGTGGTTTAGGTATGAGTGAAAATTTGGCTTTATAGAATGAATTAGGCAGTATTATTTGTGTTTCTATTTTCTAGAAAAGTTTCAACAGAATTGCTATTAGGTCTTCTTTGAAGGTCTGATAGAATTCTGCACTAAAACCATCTGGTCCTGGGCTTTTTTGGTGGGGAGACTTTTAATGACTGCTTCTATCTCTTTATGGGGTATGGGACTGTATAGATGGTTTATCTGATGTTGATTTAACTTTTGCACCTGGTATTTGTCTAGAAAATTGTCCATCTCATCCAGAGTTTCTAGTTTTGTTGAGTATAGGCTTTTATAGTACTATCTGATGATTTTTTGAATTTCTTCAATTTTTCTTGTTTCTTGTTCTCTCATTTCTGATTTTGTTAATTTGGATACTGTCTCTGTGACTACTGGTTAATTTGGCTAAGGGTTTATCTATCTTGTTGATTTTCTCAAGGAACCAGCTCCTAGTTTTGTATATTCTTTATACAGTTCTTTTTGTTTCTACTTGGTTGACTTCAGCCCTGAGTTTGATTATTTCTTGCCATATACTCTTGGGTGTATTTGCTTCTCTTTGTTCTAGAGCTTTCAGGTATGCTGTCAAGTTGCTAGTGTATGCTCTCTCCAGTTTCTTACTGGAGGCACTCAGAGCTATGAGTTTTCCTCTTAGCACTGCTTTCATTGTGTCCCATAAGTTTTGATATGTTGTGCCTTTGTTTTCATTAAATTCTAAAAAGTTTTAAATTTATTTCTTTATTTCTTCCTTGACCAAGTTATTATTGAGTAGAGCATTGTTTAGCTTTCACATGTATGTGGGCTTTTTTTGTTGTTATTTAAGACCAGCCTTAGTCCATGGTGATCTCATAGGATTCATGGGATTATTTCAGTCTTCTTGTATCTGCTGAGGCCTGTTTTGTGACCAGTTATGGAGACAGTACCATGAAGTGTTGAGATGAAGGCATATTATTTTGTTTTAGGATGAAATGTTTTATAGATATCTGCTAAAACCACTTGGTTCATAACTTCTGTTAGTTTCACTGTGTCTCTGTTTAGTTTCTGTTTCCATGATCTGTGCATTGATGAGAGTGTGGTGTTGAAGTCTTCCACTATTATTGTGTGAGGTGCAATATGTACTTTGAGCATCAGGAAAGATTTTTTTGTAAATATGGGTGCACTTGCATTTGGAGCATAGATGTTCAGAGTTAAGAGTTCTTATTGGTAGATTTTTTTATTTGAGGAGTATGAAGAGTCTTTTCTTATCTGTTTTGATAACTTTTGTTTGATAGTCAATTTTATTTGATATTAGAATGGCTACTCTAGCTTGTTTCTTGAGACCATTTGTTTGGAATTTTTTTTCTAGTTTTTTACTGTGAGATAGTGTCTGTCTTTTTCACTGAGGTGCATTTCTTCTATGTAGAAAATTGCTAGGTTCTCTTTACACATCCAGCCTCTTTGTCTATGTCTTTTTACTGGGGAATTGAGTTTATTGATGTTAAGAGATATTAAGAAAAAGTGATTGTTGCTTCCTGTTATTTTTGTTAGATGTGGAATTATGTTTGTTTGGCTATCTTCTTTTGAGTTTGTTGAAAGAAGATTACTTTCTTGCCTTTTCTAGGGTGTAGTTTCCCTCCTTGTGTTGGAATTTTCCATGTCTTACTTTTTGTAGGGCTGGATTTGTAGAAAGATATTATGGAAATTTGGTTTTGTCATGGAATATCTTGGTTTCACCATCTATATTAATTGAGAATTTTACTGGGTATAGTAGCCTTGGTTGGCATTTGTATTTTCTTAGGGTCTGTATAACATCTTCCCACGATCTTCTGACTTTTATAGTGACTGGTGAGAAGTATGGAGTAATTCTGATATGTCCGCTTTTATACATTACTTGACTTTTTCCCCTTACTTCTTTTAATATTCTTTCTTTGTTTTGTGCATTTGATGTTTTGATTATTATGTGACAGAAATTTCTTTTCTGGTCCAGTCTATTTGGAATTCTGTAGGCTTCTTTTATGTTCATGGGCACTTTTTCTATAGGTTAGGGAAGTTTTCTTTTATAACTCTGTTGAATATATTTACTGGCCCTTTAATTTGGAAATCTTCTCTCTGTTCTATACCTATTATCTTTAGGTTTCATCTTTTCATTGTGTTATTTATATCCCTTTTTCCATTTTATTAGATATTTTTTCCATTTTATTAGATATTTTATTTACACTTCAGATGCCAGCCCCTTTCTCCATTCCCCCCTTAGAAAACCCCTATCCCATGCCCCCTTTTTCTTTTTGCTTTTATACACTTTTTAAAAAATGTTAATCATAGGCTTTATAAGTTTGGTATTGCTCAATCAGAGGTGTAACCTACTACCCAACCTAGATATATCAACTATCTTTGACTGGTGAAGATACATGAACATCTGCCTCCCTGTCTCCCCCCTCTTTCTCTCTCTTTCTATCTTTCATCACCTAGCTTCTTCTCTACTTCTTTTCCTCCTCTTCTTACTCCTTCTCTTCCTCTCAGTACTCCTCCCACCTTAGCTCCTCCTACACATCACCCTTCCTGTTAAAATGAAACTTTTCTCTCAAAATACAATTAGAGTATAATTATGCCGATTTGTACCAGTGAGGTACAAGATAGTCCTAATACCCAGTCCATCCTTTTGTTGACTAACGAGCACCTCTGTCATCTATCCTAACTAAAACATTTAGTTCTGAACCTGGCTTTAGGATGAATGTCAGCTGACGACCATCCACTCAAATCTTTTCTCTCAAGGTAAATAGCCAGGATTGGCTATGAGGCTATAAGTTTTCAACCCTGTCAGAAATCCAGAATGACTGAGTTTACTATAATTGTGGGAAGCACAAAGCATAGCTTCTAAAACTTAGCCAATTTATAGAGACCTCTGAACACCTGGACACTCCCTCTACTTCAAAACGTTGGAGCATCTGTTCTTCTGCCTTCTGGCCAAGATCATCTGACAGACCTTAGTGCTGCAGAATTATTAAGGGCTGATTACTCTGTCTAGGCAGATATAATCAGTTGACTATTCTGCAAGTGTGTCCTTTTCTGGACAGTAATTTGTCTGTAGATGGGAAGAGGCAATTCTTGTCTACTGGCTGTCTCACCACAACTGGAGTAACTACAAAGATGTTCAATTTCTTCTTAGAATTCAATATATGAAGCTGTCAGGAGCAGACATGTCTCTAATCAAAATGAACATTAATACAGAAATGTTTGTCACATCAATTCTGTGGATTTCTGATGTTTTGAAAACCAACTATCCATGTAAGGTAATCTGGACTGTTGTCTGTTAACTCCACTCAGCTATCTCTAAATCAAAACATAGGAAACACCCTAACAATAAACTCCAAGCCAAGAATTTGCTATAGTTCCTTAACTCACAGGCTGTCCATCTTAAATCAGATAAAAAAGTTAAAGAAGGACTGGGTCTAAGCTTTGTATTCCTAAATGTGTTATACTTGTACAATGCCTATGAGAGTAACAATATTTATCTCACTCTTATATCAATAAGAAGCTCGTACCAATGAAAACCTTAAAATTTGTAATCAAAGTAAATTTGTGCCATTTAAGAATTTATATCTTCATCTTGATAATAATTGTACAGATTTCTACTAATAGGTTATGGCTATGCAATAAATCCTAGTTAATCCTCTCTATTCCCACATACCACTACTTTCCCCCAGAAAGACAGCCCAACATTTACCACCTTAGTTCCCAAGCCCAGGGAATAGGGGCGATGACTCTTAATTAGCTTCTTCAAGCTGATTATGGGCGTTGAGATATTAGAAGAGGAGTGGGGGGAAGAGCAAATTGATAAGCCTCTGATGCTGTGTCTTCACTGCCTCTAGATGGAATTCCCAGACCTTAGAGGTTTGAGCAGGTCTGCCCAGCTTGCTTGTTGAGTAGATACACCAAGGCTGATCATTCTGAAATATACAATTCTCAAAACAAATTTTAGTATCAAGATAGTTTTTTTAAAAGAGGGCTGACATTTTATTAAGGATGTTGGTTCTAACTGCTTTTCTTTCCCCCCCTCTTTTATTGGATATTATATTTACATTTCAAATTTTATTCCCTTACCACATTCCCCCCACCACCCAGCAACACCTTTCCCCATCCCCCCTCCTCCTGCTTCTATGAGGGTGTTTACCCACCTACCCCCAATCCCCCTCCCCACCCTCAGATTACCCCCCCCCCACTCCATGCTCAGCCTTCAAGGTACCATTGACCTCATCTCCCACCTATGCCCAACAAGGCCATCTTCCCCTGCATATATAGCTGGAGTCATGTGGCTCTCCATATGTGCTCCTAGGCTGGTGGTTTAGATCCTGGGGGAGCTCTGGCTGGTTGGTATTGTTGCTCTCCTCATGAGGCTACCAACCCTTTAGGCTCCTTCAGTTTACTCTGTAACTTCTCCATTGGGAACCTTTGATCAGATTAATGGTTAGCTGTGAGTATCTGCCTCTGGGTATGTCAGACTCTGGGGGACCTCTAAGGAGACAGCCTTATCAGGCTGCTGTCAGCTTTCCCTTACTGACATCCATATCAGTGTCTATTTTTGGTGACTGCACATGGAATGAATACCCAGGTGGAATGGTCTCCCTACAACCTCTCCTTCAGATTCTGTCCCACACTTTGTCTCCATATTTGCTCCCTTGGGTATTTAGTTACTCCTTCTAAGAAAGACCTAGGCATCTTCACTTGTTCTTTCTTCTTCATGAGCTTCATGTCGTCTGGTAGTTGAATCTTTGTTGTTTCAAACTTTTGGGCTAATCTCCGCTTATCAGTGAGTAAATACCATGTGTGTTCTTTTGTGATTGGGTTACCTCACTTAGGATGATATTTTCTAGTTCCATCCATTTACGTAAGAATTTCTTGAATTCATTATTTTTAATAGGTGAGTAATATTCCATTGTGTAATTGTACCACATTTTTTGTATTTTGGCCTGGACCAGACCTCTGCCTGGCCTGCTATTCTGTGGACCCCGGATCCCACCCGAGACATTCTGGAGGCTCCATGGATCCCACAGCCAGCATTAGGTAGGAAGACCCACATACTGCCTTGAGCCCATTGCTGGGTGCTGTGAGTGCTCAGATTCCAGCAGATACCTCCCTCCCCGCCCCTGCGGACTAGCACTCTCCTTCCACCCCTCTCTCGGATCTGAGGCCTGGACCAGACCTCTGCCTGGTCTGCTGTTGTGTGGACCCCGGTTCCTGCCCGAGACATTCTGGAGGCTCCACGGATCCCACAGCCAGCGTTAAGTAGGAAGACCCACATACTGCCCTGAGCACATAGCTGGGTGCTGTGAGCACTCAGATTCCAGCAGATACCCCCCTCCCTGCCCCTGCAGACTAGCACTCCCCTTCTGCCCCTCTCCCGGATCTGAGGCCTGGACCAGACCTCTGCCTGGTCTGCTGTTGTGTGGACCCTGTATTCCACGTGAGACATACTGGAAGGTCCACTCAACACAAAGCCACAGAGGAACAACTGAACTCAGAGTGTCAGACAACATATCCGGAGATATCCTAGAGGAGACACTGCACCCAGAACAGCAGACACCTAGCTGGACTCTACCTTGGAGGCACCATATCCTGAGGCACCCTAGAGGTACCACTGTAATCAGTGCAGCTGGAAAAGATCACAGAGACATCTGGACCCCTAGAAGATCAGACACAAGTGAGATAACTGGAAAGGCAGGCTTCAGTCAGAGACAGCAAGTACAGGCAGCACTAGAGTTAACCAGATGGCAAAAGGCAAGCGCAAGAACATAAGCAACAGAAACCAAAGTTACATGGCATCATCAGAACCCAGTTCCCCCATCATAGCAAGCCCTGAACACCCCATCACACCAGAAAAGCAGGATTCAGAATTAAAATCACTTTTCATGATGATGATAGAGGACTTTAAGAAAGACATAAGTAATACTCTCAAAGAACTTAAGGAGAACACTGGTAGACAGAAACCCTTAAAGAGGAAACACAAAAATCCCTTAAGGAATTGCAAGAAAATGCAACCAAATGGGAGAAGGAATTAAACAAAACCATGCAGGATCTAAAAATGGAAGTATTTATATCCTTCTTAAGGGACTCTACTATTTTCATGAGACAGGATTTCAGTAAGCATCCTTGTTTTCATGTGTTTTCATCCTTGTTTTCCAGGACTTGCTGTTTTGGGAGACCTGGGTTCTGTTGGTGCCAGAATAGATTGGCTTATGTTGTTTATGGTCTTGCACTTGCTACTTGCCATTTGATTATCTGTGGTGCTAACTGGCCTGGTGTGTCTCTCTGGAGCCTTCCTCTTTTGTCCCTGGTTTTCTGCAGGTCTCCTCTTAGGCCTGTGGTCCTAGGTGTAGGAGACCTGCTGAGAGGCCTTCAGACTGTGATGTCTTTAGAGGAGCAGACACACTGATGGTTTGCCAAGAGCGAAGGCACAGGCTTGAAGGTGGGTGGAGTATATACACAGGGTAGTCATAGAGATGGGTTCCAAGTTTACTGGGCTCCTTCCAGTTCCCCTCTGCTTCAGTTACTTGTGATCATCCCCTATCTGTGGCCCTGGCTATAGCAGACCTCCTGGGAGTCCTTGAGACTATGGAGTCTTCAGAAGAGCAGACATGCTGATGGTCTGCCCAGGTGGAAGGCACAGGCCTTAAAGTCAACAGAATTCTTAATAGAGAAATCTCATATGGGTGAGAAACTCTCACAGAAGTGTTCAACATCTTTAGCCATAAGGGAAATGCAAATCAAAGATGTTTTGAGATCCCATCTTACATTTATTAGAATGACTAAAATTAACAACTCATGCTGGCAAGGATGTGGAGCAAGTGGAACTGTTGAAATTTGATCTTTTGCTTATACTGTAATGCTAAATGCTGGTCCCCAAGTCCTGGTTGCCTCCAGTGATAAGAGAATCTACATGTAAACAAGTGACTTTTCCAAGTGATGCTATTTAACCTTGCCCTGATTGGTCAGTAAAGATGCCTACAACCAATAGATGGACAGAAGAGAGATAGGTGGGCTCTTGGATTCTTGGGCTTTGGAGTTGGTAGAGACCACATAGAGAAATAAGGTTGAGAGAGGAAAATATGCCATGGGGGTAAGAATCTTAAAATTATGGCCATGAGTGGTGGCCAACTGGAGTTAAGAGCAGCCTGGATGAAACATATAGAAAGGAATAACTCATGGTTATAGATAGGAAAGTAGATTTTAACAGTATAGAGGATAGACATATGTCCAGCTTTAGTGCTGATAAAGCTTTATTGTAAATAATATAAGCTGTGTGTCTTTTATCTGGGAACTGAATGATCAAAGGCAGCATAGAAACCCCAGATTGAGAATAGACTGTTTCAACAACAAGGAACACTTCTTTATTGCCCACCTATCCCAATCATTGTCTTCAACCAGGGCTAACACCTTCACTATTTGGGGGTGTTTTTTCCAAGGCCTGAGATTTCCTGCCTCTGGCTTCCATTTGATAGGGCACTTTTGGGCCCAGTGGCTTCTCTATTTGCAATGTGCACACTGGTCCCTTTCAAGGAGTTTTCTGTCTCTCTTTGATTGGAGTCTCCCTTCTCTGCTTTCCCTAATTACTGTAGCCAAGATTCTTTATAATCTTGGCTTTCTTTGCTCATCTCTCTTTCATCTTCTTCCTTTCTCTTTCTCTGCTTTTCTCTTTCTCTGTCTCCATGTTATGGTAGACTTCCTCAGCAAGCTACACTGAATCCTTTAATGATGTATCCTGCAGTCCCTCTAACCTTTGAAGCTTTTTCGATATATCTACTAGCCTGGTCTATAAAGGCCATAGTGTGTACTGTCAGAATGCTTCCACGAGCCTCTGTGGGCAACTCATCTGATTTCTGCCCCTTGAGACCTGCCAATAGAGTCTGGCAGTAGGCTTTTAGGTGCCCCTTATTACAGCCTGGTCGATTGATGGTTATACAGACAGTTCTTGCCCATTCTATGGGCACAGAAACCATGTTATACAGTCAGTTCTTGCCCCTGCCACGGGCGAGTCATGACATATCACACAGAGAGACAATCAAGATGTAGGAAGAATCGAGTGGGCAGTGGTGGTGCATGCCTTTAATCCCAGCACTTGGGAGGCAGAGGCAGGAGGATTTCTGAGTTTGAGGCTAGCCTGGTATACAGAGTGAGTTTCAGGACAACCCCAGGACTACACAGAGAAATTCTGTTTCAAACAAACAAACAAAAAAAGATGTAGGAAGAATCCAGTAACCAGGTGACTTGGCCAAATGTAACAAATTCAGATGAATTGGCCGACTTATTCAGGACCAAATCTAACAGGTTCCAAAAGGAGTGGGGTCCTCCAACCCCCTCTTGGGGACCAGAAGTGTCCTTCGGCCCCTCTCCAACCCCTATGGTAGTAATGTTGTGGCAGTCTGCCCACTGTTCTTGACCCCCACCCCCCATACACTTTGGGCCCTCTGACCACCCCTGATGCTTGCAAAGAAACTGAAAGTTCAGACAGGCTTACAGGTCCAGACTTTGACAAATAGTGAGACAGAAAAACCGTGTTATCTGTTTGAGTCCTCCAATTCACTCCTCTCCAGTAAGTCCCCACAGGAGGTTGGCTTCCTGACCAACACATCAAATGTAAGACTCTTGTGAACCTCAGCTTACAGGAGATCCCTTCAGTGAACCATGTAGAGATATGAATCAATGCAAAACACAAGAGGAATTTTAATGATCCAATGCATTGGGGTCATCCTACACTGAAGGTGGAGTGGCAACCCCAGGTAGCCCATTTGGTCAGTTTTTATGGTTTTTAAGGCAGCAGACATTAGGCACAATGTGATTGACAAAATAGTGTGACTTTTTAAACTGATCAGTCTTTAGTGAATGAGGTGGCAGGGACTTCCGTTTTCGACAGGTGGCATAGGTTGGTCAGTCCTGCAGAATGTGTCTACTGTGCTCTGGGTCTTCCCCACCTACAGGTGGGTTCCCTCCCCTGTGGCCTGAGGAATGTTAATCAGCCTCTCCCATCTGGCTAGTGTCCCATGACTTTTCCAAAGTTCCTGAGCTGACCAGGAATGTTAATTAGCCTCTCCCTTCTTGGGGGAACAGTGTTCCAAAGTTCCTCTTTAAATCTTAACTAATTTAGCTCTAATACTTCTTATTAACTCTTTTAACAAAATTTATTATTAAACATAACACATTGAGTAAAAAAATAAAATGGTTCACTTTGAAGTCATTTAAATTACACATTCTGTAGTGCATGCCATCCATCTCAAAGTTCTTTTAACCCAGACATGTTTCTGTCCAAAGAAAGAACAGGGACAAAAAATGAAACAGAGACTGAAGGAAGGGCCAAGTGGAGAATGGCCCCACTTGAGGATACATCATGTCTGCAGATACCAAACCCAATACTGTTGTCATGGTCAGGAGGTGCTTACAGACAGGAACCAAGTGTGGCAGTTCCTGGGGATGTCCAGCCAGCAACCAACCAATACAGGGGCAGATGCTCAGAACCAACCATCAGGTCAAACTCAGGAAACCTTGTTGGGGATCTGGCAGAGGATTAGAGGAGCAGAGGGGGATTGCAACCCCAGTGGAAGAACAATATAGGCTGACCTGACCATCTAGTTCTCCCAGAAACTAGACCACCAACCAAGGAGAGTGCTGAAAGGGATCTTTGACTCAAAATACCTATGTAGCAGAGGATGGCCTTGCCTGACAGCAATAAGAGGAGAGGCCCTTGGTCCTGGGAGGTTTGATGCCCCAGGGTAGGAGGATGCTGGAATGGTGGGGTAGGCGAGTGTCAGTGAGTGGGGGAGCACTCTCATACAGGTTAAAGGGAGGGGGAGGGTAGATGTGGGGTGTGGTGGGTAGAGGGGGTAACTGGGAAGTGAGATATCATTTGAGATGTAAACAAATGGAATGATTAATAAAAATTTAAAAAGTAATAAGTTAACTTTTTTTAAACTGAGATTTGCAGATCAATGTCCATATTTGATCATAGAAGTTTTTTGTTTTTCTTTTTCTTTTCTTTCTTTTTTTTTTTTTTTTTTGGTTTTTCGAGACAGGGTTTTTCTGTGTAGCCCTGGCTGTCCTGGAACTCACTCTGTAGACCAGGCTGGCCTCGAACTCAGAAATCCGCCTGCCTCTGCCTCCCAAGTGCTGGGATTAAAGGCGTGCGCCACCACCGCCCGGCTTGATCATAGAAGTTATGTAAGCAAAATTCCTTTAAAAATAAATCTTTAACAAATCCAATTTCAGAAATAAAAATGTTAGTAGAATGCTTGGTGACTTTAAAAGAAGAAGCTCCACACCTAGCCCTTAGCTCACTAGAAGGTAATGTTTCTATGACTGCGATGGAGAAATGATGAGGGACACATTAAGAACAACTCAGGATCAACCCTGCTTAGGGTATCTTTCTGAAATATAAGTTCTCTTTAAATGCTTTGGACTATACTACTTGAAAATATTTTTTATTTGTATTTATTATTTGTCTCCTATTAGAAATTATTATTCAGCCACAATGGCCTTTGAGGAACTCCTGAATCAAGTTGGAAGCCTAGGGAGATTTCAGATCCTTCAGGTAACATTTGTTATCTTCCTCAATGGCCTTATGGTATATCATATTGCAATGGAGAACTTTACTGTAGCCATTCCCAGTCATCTGTGCTGGGTCCCTATACTTGACAATGACATTGTCTATGATAATGACAGTAGGATACTGAGCCAAGATGATCTCCTGAGGATCTTCATCCCCTTGGACTCTAACCTGAGACTGGATAAGTGTTGTCGTTTTGCCCAACCACAGTGGCATCTTCTTCATTTGAACATCACTTTCTCCAGTGTGACAGAGACAGACACTGAGCCCTGTCTGGGTCTATGACAGGAGCAACTTCTTTCCCACCACTGTGACTGAGGTAAGTCATTTCCCAAAATGAATTCATGATGTGGGTTTATGAAAAGCACAAATAGTGGATATTCATTTAGCTCAGTCTCCAACTTTAAGCCAATGTCAATTACTGATATATTAAACATGAAACTTTTTTTTTATTCTTCTGGTATTTTATTCTAAGGATGACCACAGGTTTTATTTAAAAGTATTTTCTAGAATATATGTATGTATGTATGTATGTATGTATGTATGTATGTATATGTATGTGTGTGTGTACCAAATGTGTGCTTGGAACAAAAATAGGAAAAGAGAATGTGTTGTATCCCAGGAAACTGAAATTAAAGATGTTTGTGATGTTAGAACCAACATCTTAAAAAAATGTCAGCCCCCTAGGGGAAAAAATTTTTTTTTCTTGATACTAAAACTTGTTCTGAGAATTGTGTATTGCAGAATACACAGCCTTGGTGTATCTACTCATCAAGCACACTGAGAAGAACTGCCGAAACCTCCGATGTCCTGGAATTCCATCTGGATTCAGTGAACACACAGCGTCAGAGGCTTATCAACTTACTCTTCCTCCCACCCCTCTTCTAATATCTCAACACCCATAATCAGCTTGAAGAAGTTAAAGAAGAGTCAGTACCCCTATTCCCTGGGCTTGGGGACTAATGTGGTTAATAATGGTCTGTCTTTCTAGGGAAAAGTAGTGGTTTTGTTGGAACAAGGAGGATTAGCTAGGATTTATTGCATAGCCATAACCTATTGGTAGAAATCTGTATAATTATTATCAAGATGAAGTTATAATTTCTTAAATGGTACAAAATTACTTTGATTTCAAATTTAAGGTTTTCATTGGTATGAGATTCTTATTAATATAAAAGTGAGATGAATATTGATACTCTCATGGACATTGTGCCTGTATAACACATTTAGGAATACAAGGCTTAGACCCAGTCCTTCTTTAACTTTTTAAACTTATTTGGGATGGTTAACCTATGAGTTAAGGAACTATAGCAAATTAATGGCTTTGAGTTTATTGTTAGGAGGTTTCCCATATTTTATTTAGAAATAGCTGAGAGGAGTTAACAGACAACAGTCCAGGTTACCTTACATGGATAGTTGGTTTTCAAAACATCAGAAGTCCATAGAATTGACGATACAAATATTTATATATTAATGTCCATTCTGATTAGAGACCTGTCTGCTCCTGACAGCTTCCTGTTGTGGATTCTAAGAAGAAATTGAGCATCCTTGGAGTTACTCCAGTTGTGGTGAGACAGCCACTAGGCAAGAATTGCCTCTCTCCATCTACAGACAAATTACTGTCCAGAAAAGGACACACTTGCAGAATAGTCAACTGATTATATCTGCCTAGACAGAGTAATCAGCCCTTAATAATCCTGCATCACTAAGGTCTGTCAGATAATTCTGGGCAAGAAGGCTGAAGATTTGATGCTCCAACGTTCAATAGTATAGAAGCTTTTCAGGTGTTCAGTGGTCTCTATAAATTGGCTAAGTTTTAGAAGCTATGTTTAGTGCTTCCCATAACTTCAGTTAACTCAGTCATTCTGGATTTCTGACGGGGTTGAAGACCCATAGTCTCATAGCCAATCTTGGCTATTTACTTTGAGAGAAAAGATCTGAAGAGATGGTTTTCAGCTGACATTCATTCCAAAGCCAAAATAAACAAGGATCAAAAGTAAGTGTTTTAGTTAGAAGAGATGACAGAGGTTCTGGTTAGTCAACAAAATGATGGACTGAGTATTAGGACTATCTTGTACCTCACTGGTACAATTAGGAATAAGTATGCTCTAGTTGTATTTTGAGAGAAAAGTTTTATTTTAACAGGAAGAGTGATATGCAGGAGGAGCTAAGTGGGAAGGAGTACTGAGAGGAAGAGATGGAGTAAGGAGAGAAGATGAAGGAGAGGAGAAGCTAGGTGATGAGAGAGAGAAAGAGAGAGTGGGCATGGAGGCAGATGTTCACATGTCTCCACCAGTCAAAGATAGTTTTTATATCTAGGTTGGGTATTGGGTTATGCTTCTGATTGGGCATTACCAAACTTATAAATCCTTTGATTAACATCTAAAAAATTGTATAAAAGCAAAAAGGAAAGGGGTGGCATGGGACAGGGGTTTTCTAGGGAGGGGAAATGGGGAAAGGGGATAGCATCTTAAATGTAAATAAAATATAAAATAAAAAAATAAAAAAAGAAGTCAGGTAAGGGAAAAGTGATGTGATTTTATGATAACTTCAAACAAAACATCGATAAAAAATTAAAAAAAAATATATATAAAAGGTGTTTGTGATCTACTATGTGTATGCTATGAACTGAACTCAGTTCCTTTGTAGCAGCAGTAAGTGCTGTCTATTGCTTATTTATCTTTTAATCTCATGTACTAATTCATTTTAAGCTAATATTTATGTGCCTTCTTAGATATGTCATGACAAGGCAGTGTTATTTAGTCTTGATTTAAAATATAAAAAGAACTGGGTCAGTATATAAAACCACAAGGTCAGCTAAGGCTATTGCTCAAAGGTAGAGTAATTATGTTTCATGTGTGTGATCCAGGATTCAATGTCCTCATTTCCAAAGAAAGGATATTGTGTTTTACCTCTATAACAGGCTAGAATGTTTCTAATTGTTAGAACACTGTCCAACTTGGGTAAATACTCAGTTTTATCAAACATAAGAAAAGAAAGAAAGGAATAAGTGGGGTGTGAAGAGATTGCAGTCATTTCTCAGCTCTATCTACACCTAGTGGAGTAATATGAGAGTTTATACACTAATGTGTGTGTGACCCAGAAAATTCTTTAAGTATCTCAAATGATTGCACTTTATGGCCTATTTGAGAGAACTTCTTAGCATGTTTTACAAATAATTAACATAAGCTACAGAGAGTTAGATGAAGGTTCTTAGAGAGAGGTAACTTTACCTAATAGTAGAAATAATTTTGTATTCAAAAGGAATGTTGCAGAGTAAGATAGGGGTTCAAAGTTACACCAGAGGTTATGGTGAAGGCTTAGAATAAATGGCACTGTGTAGCTATAATTTCTGAGTTTATCTTTCTCTTTTTTTTAGTGGGACCTGGTGTGTGAATCTCAGGCACTGAATTCTGTTAGTAAATTTTGATTTATTATTGGTGTATTTATAGGAGGTATCATATGTGGCCATCTGTCTGACAGGTGAGTATGTTTAAAGTGCTCCTACCTATTCTACATGTACTTTTAGTAGCTGTGACTCATTGAAGATGAAGTATTGATTGTATATTATCTATTCTAGTTCTGTCCCTGAACCAATAAAAAAAATCTATTAACAGATGTTCAAGAGGTAGGTGCATAAGGCAGTTTAGAAATAGAGAATTAATTATGGGATCAGGACTAAGAAATGCCACACCATTAATTTCACAGTATTTACATACTTTATCAAAAACCATGCTGCTCTGGTCAAGACATTTAGCTCCCTTCCTCTTGGATATTTGTCTGAGTAGATATGATGTCAAGGTAAAAAATATGGTATTTTAGTTGCTTGATCATGATAAGCAGAATGCCTCTTGATGCCTGTGAAATATACAACCATGTGTCATTGGGGATGTGTTGACTGAAGAAGACAGTTGTCTGAGTCCAGCCATATCAGTGATAACACCTCCATCTTGCTGCCAGGGTCAAATTAAGTTCATGTTTCCAGGCAAAACCAGCATGTATCCTGTTTCTCCAGATGTTTCTTGTTTGTTAATAAATTAGAAAAGAATGTAAATAGAGAAATTGCCTGTTATCTAAACTAAGATACAGAAGTCATAAATGTATATAACTGATTTCTTGTCATGACCTAATTGTCTACATGCAGCTTGATCACTTATTTATTTTCTAATCATTTTGAGTTATGGGCCACATGTCCAGAATGAGGTCTGACCTTCAAGATTCTGAGTCAAGGAACTGGTAACCTGGATAAACCCTGGATAAATCCCAACTACACTCATTTACTCCCTTCCTGTGACTGGCTGGCCCCAGTCAGTGACAAAACCTTAATGGAAATTTCTTTCTGAACCCTTTGTTTCAAAATATGACTAGACAATGCTACAGCCCCCCTGTTCCTCCCTTTCTTTGTGGTTTCATCTTTTTAAAATGTTGTACAATTTCCCTTTAAGGACATGGTTCAAATCCTGAGCTGACCAACTGCTTGAGTGATCAGAGTATAAAGCCTTCATTTTAATCTTACTTTTTGAAGAGAATTTTCTCAGGTTCTCCTAGAACTCACTTTGGGAAGTTATACCTATCATTCTATGCTTGCTTCTGCTGACACATCTATCTTAGAGTTACAGAATCCATAACATTATGTAATTAGGCAAATAAATACTGTAAACATTAACTGTAGAATAAGAATTGGCATCTTGGGCCACATAATATTTGCCTTAAATGAAGAACAATTTCTGCAAATCAACTTGCTTCAGATTTCTTCCCAGTTATGACCTCTCGCTAAAACAAAGTAGGTTGAAGTAGAGGAGAAACAATCAAATTTTAAAAAATTGATGTATAAATTTCATTTCCAGATGTCAGAAATAGTGATATATAACATGGTCTTTCTGAAAATTACAGTTCTGAAGTATTTTTTAAAAATTTTATTTATTTTTTTTACACTTCAGAATTTATTCCCCTCCTTGTCCATTCTCTGACTGTTTCCCATCCCATCCTTCCTCCCCATCCCTTATTTTTTCTTTTTTTTTCTTGGACATTTTATTTACATTTCAGATGCCATCCCCTTTCCACATCCCCCCACCAGAAAAGCCCTATCCCATGCCCCCTTTTCCTTTTTGCTTTTATACACTTTTAAAAAATGTTAATCAAAGGCTTTATAAGTTTGGTAATGCTCAATCAGAAGTATAACCCAATACTCAACCTGGATATATTAACTATTTTTGACTGGTGGGGACACGTGAACATCTGCCTCCATATCTTCCCTCTTTCTCTCTCTTTCTTTCTCTCTCATCACCTAGCTTCTCCTCTCCTACTTCTCCTCCTCTCCTTACTCCTTCTCTTCCTCTCAGTACTCCTCCCACCTTAGCTCCTCCTACATATCACCCTTTCTGCTAAAATAAAACTTTTCTCTCAAAATACAATTAGAGCATAATTATGCCAATTTGTACCAGTGAGGTACAAGATAGTCCTAATACCCAGTCCATCATTTTGTTGACTAACCAGAAACTCTGTCATCTCTCCTAACTAAAACACTTAGTTCTGAACCTGGCTTTTTCCTTGGCTTTAGAATGAATGTCAGCTGAAAGCCATCCACTCAAATCTTTTCTTTCAAGGAGAATAGCCAGGATTGGCTATGAGACTATAAGTTTTCAACCCTGTCAGAAATCCAGAATGGCAGAGTTAACTAAAATTATGGGAATCACAAAGCATAGCTTCTAAAACTTAGCCAATTTATAGAGACTGCTGAACATCTGGACACTCCCTATACTACAAAATGTTGGAGCATCTGATCTTCAGCCTTCTGGCCCAGGATCATCTGACAGATCTTAGTGGTGCAGAATTATTAAGGGTTGATTACTCTGTCTAGGCAGATATAATCAGTCGACTATTCTGCAAGTGTGTCCTTTTCTGGACAGTAATTTGTCTGTAGATGGGAAGAGGCAATTCTTGCCTAGTGGCTGTCTCACCACAACTGGAGTAACTCCAAAGATGCTCAATTTCTTCTTAGAATCCACAACAGGAAGTTGTCAGGAGCAGACAGGTCTCTACTCAAAATGAACAGTAATACAGAATGTTTGTAACACCAATTCTGTGAACTTCTGACGTTTTGAAAACCAACCATGTAGGGTAATCTGGACTGTTGTCTGTTAACTCCACTCAGCTATTTCTAAATAAAACATAGAAAACACCCTAACAATAAACTCCAAGCCAAGAATTTGCTATAGTCCCTTAACTCACAGGAAAACCATCTCTAATCTGTTAAAAAAGTTAAAGAAGGACTGGGTCTAAGCCTTGTATTCCTAAATGTGTTATACAGGTACAATGCCTATGAGAGTATCAATATTCATCTCACTTTTATATCAATAAGAAGCTCATACCAGTGAAATCCTTAAATTTGAAATCAAAGTAAATTTGTGCCATTTAAGAAATTATAACTTCATCTTGATAATAATTGTACACATTTCTACCAATAGGTTATGGCTATGCAATATATCCTAGCTAATTCTCCCTATTCCCACAAAACCATTTCTTTTATCAAGAAAGACAGCCTAATATTTACCACCTTAGTCCCCAAGCCCAGGGAATAGGGGCACTGACTCTTCATTAACTTCTTCAAGCTGATTACGGGCATTGAGATATTAGAAGAGAGGTGGGAGAAAGACTGAATTGATAAGCCTCTGACACTCTGTCTTCACTGTATCCAGATGGAATTTGAGGACCTCTGAGGTTTGAGCAGCTCTGCTCAGCTTGCTTGATGAGTAGATACACCAAGGCTGTGTATTCTGCAATATACAGTTCTCAAAACAGATTTTAGTATCAAGATAATTTTTTTAGAGGGCTGACATTTTATTAAAGATGTTGGTTCTAACAGCTTTTCTTTTTTCCCACTCTTTTATTGGATATAATATTTACATTTCAAATTTTATCACCTCCTGCATTTCCCCCACCACTCAGGAACCCCTTATCCCTTCCCCCCTCCTCCTGCTTCTATGAGGGTGTGCACCCACCTACCCCCTACTCCCACCTCCCCACCCACATATTCCCTCCGCATTCAGTGTTCAGCCTTCATGGGACCAAAGATCTCCTCTCCCACCTATGCCCAACAAGGCCATCTTCCCCTACATATACAGCTGGAGTCATGGGTCCCTCCCTATGTGCTCCTAAGCTGGTGGTTTAGACCCTGGGGAGCTCTGGCTGTTTGGTATTGTTGCTCTCCTCATGGGGCCACCAACCCTTTCAGCTCCTTCAGTGTTCTTTCTAACTTCTTTATTGGGAACCCTTGATCAGATTAATGGTTAGCTGTGAGTATCTGCCTCTGGGTATGTCAGACTCTGGGGGACCTCTAAGGAGACAGTGTTATCAGGCTGCTGTCAGCATGCACTTCCTGTCATCCATATCAGCATGTATTTTTGGTGATTGCCCATGGGATGAATACCCAGATGGAATGGTCTCCATACAATCTCTCCCTCAGTTTCTGTCCCACACTTTGTCTCCATATTTGCTCTCATGGGTATTTTGTTACTCCTTATAAGTAAGAACTAGGCATCCACACTTCTTTTTCCTTCTACATGAGCTTCATGTGGTCTGTTAGTTGAATCTTCGTTGTTTCAAACTTTTGGGCTAATATCTGCTTGTCACTGAGTAAATACTATGTGTGTTCTTTTGTGATTGGGTTACCTCACTCAGGATGATATCTTCTAGTTCCATCCATTTACCTAATATTTCTCGAATTCATTATTTTTAATAGCTGAGTAATATTTCATTATGTAAATGTACCACATTTTTTATATCTTTTCCTCTGTTGAAGGGCATCTGGGTACTTTCCAGCTTCTGGCTATTATAAATAAGGCTGCTATGAACATAGTGGAGCATATGTCTTTGTTATATGTTGGAGCATTTTTTGGGTATATGCTCAGGAGTGGTATAGCTGGGTCCTCAGGTAGTGCTATGTCCAATTTTCTGAAGAACTGCTAGACTGACTTCTAGAGTGGTTTACCTGCTTGCAACCCCACCAACAATGGAGGGGTGTTCCTCTTTCTCCACATCCTCGACAGCATCTACTATCACCTGAGTTTTTGATCTTAACCATTCTGACTGGTGTGAGGTGGTATCTCAGGGTTGTTTTGATTTGTATTTCCCTGATGACTAAAGACGTTGAGCATTTCTTAAGGTGCTTTTCAGCCATTCGAGTTTCCTCAGTGGAGAATTCTTTGTTTAGCTCTGTAACCCATTTTTAATGGGGTCCTTTTGTTGTCTGGTGTCTAATTTCTTGAGTTTTTTGTATATATTCGATATTAGCCCTCTATTGGATCTAGGACTGGTAATGATCTTTTCCCAATCTGTTGGTTGAATTTTGTCAAGTGCTTTCTCAGCCTCTAGTGAGAGGACTGTGTGGTTTTTTTTGAGTTTATTTATGTAGTGGATAACGTTGATAGATTTCTGAATATTGAACCATCCCTGAATTCCTCGGATAAAGCCTACTTGATCATGATAGATGATTGTTTTGATGTGTTCTTAAATTCAGTTTGTGAGAATTTTATTGAGTATTTTTGCATCAATATTCATAAGAGAGATTGGTCTGTAGTTCTCTTTCTTTGTTGGGTCTTTCTGTGCTTCAGGTATGAACATAATGGTAGCTTCATAGAATGAATTGGGTAGTGTTCCTTCTGTTTCTATTCGATGGAATAGCTTTAGAATTGGAATTAGGTCTTCCTTGAAGGTCTGATAGAATTCTGCACTAAAACCATCTGGCCCCAGACTTTTTTTGGTGGGGAGACTTTTAATGACTTCTTCTATTTCTTTAGGGTTTATAGGACTGTTTAGATGGTTTATCTGCTCCTGATTTAATATTGGTATTTGGTATCTATCTAGAAAATTGTCCATTTCATTCAGATTTTTCAATTTTGTTGAGTATAAGCCTTTGTAGTATGATCTGATAATTTTTTAAATTTCCTCAATTTCTGTGGTTATGTTTCCCTTTTCAGTTCTGATTTTATTAGTTTGGATGCTGTCTCTGTGCCCTTTGTTTAGTCTGGCTAAGGGTTTATCTATCTTGTTGATTTTCTCAAAGAACCAGATCCTGGTTTTGTTGTTATTTTGTATAGTTCTTTCTGTTTCTACTTGGTTGATTTCTGCCCTGAGTTTGATTATTTCCTGCTGTCTACTCCTATTGGGTATATTAGCTTCTTTTGTTCTAGATTTTTCAGGTGTTCTGTCAAGTTGTTAGTGTATGCTCTTTCCAGTTTCTTTTTGTGGGCACTTAGAGCTATGAGTTTTCCTGTTAGTACTGCTTTCATGGAGTCCCACAAGTTTGGTATGATGTATCATCATTTTTATTAAATTCTAAAAAGTCTTTAATTTCTTTCTTTATATCTTCCCTGACCAAGTCATCATTGAGTAGAGCATTGTTCAGTTTCCACGTGTATGTGGGCTTTCTGTTGTTTTTTTCCATATTAAAGATGAGTCTTAGTCCATGATGATCTGATAAGGTACAAGGGATTATTTCAATCTTTTTGTATCTGTTGAGGGCTGTTTTGTGACCATTTATATGGTTTATTTTGGAGAAGGTACCATGAGGTGCTGAGAAAAAGGTATATTCGTTTGCTTTAGGATGAAATGTTCTATAGATGTCAGTTAAGTCCAATTGGTTCATAACTTCTGTTAGTTTCATTGTGTCTCAGTTTAGTTTTTGTTTCCATGATCTGTTTATTGCTGAGAATGGGTTGTTGAAATCTCCCACTATTATTGTGTGAGGTGCTATGCATGCTTTAAGCTTCAGTAAAGTTTCTTTTATATATGTGGGTGCCCTTGCATTTGGGGCATAGATGTTCAGAATTGTGAGTTTCTCTTGGTACATTTTTCCTTTGATGAATATGAAGTATCCTTCTTTATCTTTTTTGATTACTTTTGGTTGAAAATCAATTTTATTTGGTATTAGAATTGCTACTCCAGCTTGTTTCTTGGTACCATTTGCTTGGAAGATTGTTTTCCATCCTTTTACTCTGAGGTAATGTCTGTCTTTTTCACAGAGGTGCGTTTCCTGGATGCAGAAAAATGCTGGGTCGTGTTATGTATTCAGTCTGATAGTTTATGCTTTTTTATTGGAGAATTGAGTCCATTGATATTAAGAGATATTAAGGAAAAATGAATGTTGTTTCCTGTTGTTTTTGTTATTGGCAGTGGAATTATGTTTGTGTAGCTATCTTCTTTTAGGGTTGTTGGAGGATTACTTTCTTGCTTTTTCTAGGTTGTAGTTTCCCTCCTTGTGTTGGAGTTTTCCAACAATTATCCTTTGAAGTGCTGGATTTGTGGTAAGATATTGTATAACTTTGTTTTTGTCATGGAATATTTTGGTTTCTCCATCAATATTGATTGAGAGTTTTGCTGGGTATAGTATTCTGGGCTGGCATTTGTGTTCTCTTAAGGTCTGTATGATATCAGTCCAGGATCTTCTGGCTTTTATAGTCTCTGGTGAGAAGTCTGGTGTTATTCTTATAGGCCTGCCTTTATGTTACTTTACCTTTTTCCCTTACTGCTTTTAGTATTTTTTTTTTTGTTGTTTTATACATTTGATGTTTTGATTATTATGTGGCAGGAGGTATTTCTTTTCTGGTCTAGGCTATTTGGAGTTCTATAGGCTTCTTGTATATTCATGGACATCTCTTTCTGTAGGTTAGGAAAGTTTTCCTCTATAATTGTGTTTTTGTTTTTTATTTATTTTTTTGTTTTTTTTTTTATTGGATATTTTATTTACATTTCAGATGCCATCCCTTTTCTCCATTTCCCCTCCCTAAGGACATCTGTTTCTGTATTTTAGGAAAGTTTTCCTCTATAATTTTGTTGAAGATATTTACTGGTCCTTTATGTTGGGAGTCTTCCCCCTCATCTATACCTATTATCCTTAGGTTTGGTCTTCTCAATGTGTCTTGGATTTCCTGTATGCTTTGGGTTAGTAGCTTTTTGCATTTTGCATTTTCTTTGACAGTTGTGTCAATGTTTTCCATGGTATCTTCTGCACATGAGATTCTCTCTTCTATCTCTTGTATTCTGTTGGTGATACTTGTGTCTATGACTCCTGATCTTTTTCGTAGGTTTTCTACCTCCAGGGTAGTCTCCCTTTGTGCTTTCTTTATTGTTTCTACTTCCATTTGTAGATCTTGGATGGTTTTGTTTAATTCCTTCACCTGTTTGATTGTGTTTTATTGCAATTCATTAAAGGATTTCTGTGTTTCCTCTTTAAAAGCTTCTATCTGTCTACCTGTGTTCTCCTTAAATTCTTTGAGAGTGTTATTTGTGTCCTTCTTAAAGTCCTCTATCATCATTATGAGAAGTGATTTTAATTCTGAATCCTGCTTTTCCGGTGTGATAGGGTGTTCAGGGCTTGCTATGATGGGGGAACTGGTGCTGATGATGCCAGTAACTTTGGTTTCTGTTGCTTACATTCTTGCGCTTGCCTTTTACCATCTGGCTAACTCTAGTGCTACCTTTACTCACTGTCTCTGACTGGATCCTGCCTCTCCAGTTATCTTGCTTGTGTTTGATCTCCTTGGGGTCCAGATGTCTTTGTGATCTTCTCCAGCTGCTCTTTGTACAGTGGTACCTCTAGGATGACTTAGGATAAGGTGTCTCCAAGGTAGCAGACCAGCTAGGTGTCCGCTGTTCTGGGTGCACTGTCTCCTGTAGGATGTCTCAGGATAGGGTGCCCACTGTTCTTAGTGCAGTGGCTCCTCTAGGATATCTCAGGATATGTTGTCTGTCACTCTGAGTTCATTGGTACCTTGGCTTCTCTGGCTTCAATGGAGCCTCAAGGATGTCTTGGGCAGAATTCGGTGTCCACACAAGAGCAGACCGGGCAGGGCTCTGCTCCAGGCCTCAGATCTGGGTCAAGGGCAGAAGGCGAGTGCTTATCTGCAGGGGCAGGGATTTGGGTATCTGCTGGAACCTGAGAGCTCCTGGCACCCAGCTATGGGCATAGGGCCATGTGTGGGTCTTCCTACCTAAGGCTCTGGCTTCAGTGGAGCCTCCAGGATGTCTCAGGCAGAATTCAGTGTCCACACAAGAGCAGACGGGCAGGGTTCTGCTCCAAGCCTCAGATCTGGGAGAGGGGCCCTCCCCATCCCTTATCCATGAGGATTTCCCCAGCTCCCCACCCTCTACCCCACCAGACTTCTAAACTCCCTGAGGTCTTCATTCTCTTGAGGGTTAGGTTCATCATTTCTGACTTACCCCAGACCCAGAAGTCCTCTGCTGTATATTTGTTATGGGCCTCATATCAGCTGGTGTATACTCCCTGGTTGGTCATCCAGTGTCTGAAAGATCTCAGGGATCCAGGTTAGTTGAGACTGCTGGGCCTTCTACAGGGTCGCCCTCTTCAGCTTCTTCCAGCTTTTCCCTAATTCAACCACAGACAGGGGTCAGCAGCTTCTGTCCATTGGTTGGGTGCATATATCTGCATCTGACTCTTTCAGCTGCTTGTTGTGTCTTTTGGAGGCCAGTCATAATAGGTTTCTTTTTGTGAGTGCTCTATAGCTTCAGTAATATTGTCAGGCCTCGGGGCCTCCCCTTGAGCTAAATCCCAGTTTGGGCCTGTCACTGGAGACAGAATATTTACAGGGAGATGAAACATAGGATGCTCTAGGAAAAGTGAAACATTTTCTTTGCAAGAAAGCTCAGGAGGTAAACAATCAAATAACTTAAGTCCTTGAAAGTGACCAGATTAATTATTCCCCTCTTTTCATGCATGTATAAGTAGTAAGCATTTGTACTTGACATTCTCAGATAAGCTGATCTGCCTAGAAAAGGCTCAAACTAGCTGAGCACTTTGGAAAAGACAGAGTTAATTAAACTTACAAATTTATTAGAAAGAAACACCCACCAACCTGTTGAACTATCTATCTTTGGGCCAGATAGGGCACTCTGTTTCTAGCTTCCATGAGCTATCTTCTATGCAGGATGTGTTTGGTGATGGAGCTGTCTTTGAGTCATGTTACTCCTTTAAGGAACTTCTCACCCATATTCATTTGAGGAGCACAATAAAGCTCATTGGTTGAACATGTTAGATTTTTTTGGTATCTTTTCTTTAGTCTATTTTCAGTTCCCTATCTGAAGTGAGTAGATGTTTGTTAATATCTTTCAAAAATAGTGTCTCATAATGATATCATGGAGCAATATTAGTTTTTTCTTTGAGGGGTGCCACAGAATGTGTCATTTCTCAAATATAGGGGCAGTACACTTAATGATATTCCAGGAAATATGTGTCAAAACTTTAGATAGTATGCTATACTGAAAAAAAGACATGAGAGACTGCTAAAGTTGAGTCCTGGTTCTTCCTCTTATCTCCATGCTCCCAGAAATAAAACTTAGACTACAAATATATTTACAAAGATACCTTGACCTCATAGCTATGATTAGCTATGATATAATCATAGCTCTTCTATGATTATATCATAACCAAATATAATCTACTTTTTAAACCTACATTCTGCCACGTCTTTGTTTACCTGTGCTCAGGTACCATTCATCTTTTTCCTTACATTTTTCAGGGCCAATTCCCACACCCTTGCTATATCCCCGTATCCTCTCCCCTCTCCTATGTCCAACACTTATTTCCTGGCTATGCCGTAGGCCATAGCCTTTTTAATTGACAGGTGATATATACATACAATACACAGTATATTCCGTCTACAAGTGAAGATATAAATCTAAGAATGCTTTTTAAAAGAACAGGTTAATAAAGTCACTGGAGTCACAGAGTATTAAATTTTAACAACAAAATCAATCAAGAATAGTGTACATGAACATTGGAAAACTGAATTCCAGAATTTATATATTTAGTAATTCTTCTTTTGGAAAGAGACAACAAAGCCAGCACCAATGGCTTGCTATCTAAAGCATCATTACATTTATCAGTTTTATGAATGATAACTTCTTGTGAGAATATACATGGTTTATTTCATAGCTTTATATAATACTTTAAGGCAAACGACCTTTATGATATCTGCTATTTAATCATTTTATTTAATATACCATTTATTTATGCATTCTTCTCTAATCTCAATTGAGTCATATTTACATAAGACATGTATGTCATATAATGAATTGTCTTAGTTAGGGTTTCATTGCTGTGAAGAGACACTATGACCAATGTAACTCTTATACAGGACATTTAATTGTGGCTGGCTTACAGATTCAGAGATCCAGTCCATTATAATCATGGCAGGAAGCATGCCAGTGTATAGCCAGACATGATGCTGGAGAAGGAGCTGATAACTGTATATCTTGATCAAAAGCAGGCAGAAAGATATTGTCTTCCACAGGTAGCCTGGAGGAGGCTCTCTTTCACACTGGGGGGAATCTTAGCATTGAGAACTCAAAGCCTATGCCCACAGAGACACACTTCCTCTAAAAGGAAAACAAGCACTCCAACAAAGCAATACCTCCTAATAGCACCTTGTTCAATCTCAAACACATAAATAGTATGCTTACCTGGGTGGAATTTTACCCTGTGGTTACACATCCTTTAATATTTTATCTTTTTGAACACATAATGTTGCTCCACTCCACTGTCTGATGACCATTTAATACTTGAACCATACATTTTGTATTTTTTCTTTTTTAGCTTGTGTATTTTCTTAAAAATGCTCTTCATAAGTTTGAAATTTAGTAACCACACAAAAATTTATACTAGGGCCTTTTGAGAGTGCCTTTGCTATTCCAATGAATATAAATCTTTTTATGTTAACCTCAGGCAGACTCTTAGAATCAGAGTGAAAAGGCAGCCACATTTCCCCCCACCCCCAAATTTCACAAAACAGTCTCTAGTCAACCTACTAACATTATTGTTTTCTGAAACCTCTTGAGCCAGGGTTTCACAGTTCAAATTACTTTCAGCACCAATGTCTTCCATATTCCTACTCTGCCCATTTAACTCAACTTAAAGCATTCCACTGATTTTCATAATCCAAAACTTCTCAAATCCACATTCCTCTAAATAAAAACATCAATACCCCACTCCTGGTACCAACTTCTATCTTAGAGTTTTATTGCTGTGAAGAGACAACATGACCAAGGCAATTCTTATAAAAGACAGCACTTAATTGTGGCTGATTTACAATTTCAGACATTCAGTCCTTTATCGTTATAGCAGGAAACATGGCAGTGTCCAGGTAGACATGGTGATCCAAAGGCAGGAAGAAAGCAAATGTCTTCTGCAGGTAGATAGGAGGGGGCTTTCTTCCACACTGGGAAGATCTTGAGCATTGGTACCTCAAAGCTACACCCACAAGGAGTTCAGTTATAAATACATTCCTCCAACAAGGCCACATCTATTCCAAAAAGCCCACACATCCTAATAGTGCCACTTTCCATGATCCTAGCATATTCAAACCACCACTGTACTCATGAGATGGAGTGTATAATTCATTTTATGATGATGTGACTAAGCTGTGAGAGTTGCAAATAACACAGCAAATTCCCAGTTCCCATTGGTTAGCACAGCTGCTCCTATAAATTCTGTACAATGATTTGTTCAATTTGACAGAAAGTATTGCATTTCTAGTATTCTGAGAAATTCAGAATTTTGTTTGCCTGTGTTAAATCACCCTTCCCTTGTCTTTCTTAATTCTCAGTGTTACTCATTTATCTCTTTGAAACCTAGAAGTCACTTGCCCTGCATTATGAATGACTGTCTTATAGGCAGTACTGGAAAGTGGAATGGGAATTTCAGAGTCAATAAATTCAAATTCACCAAAAGTAGTTTTTATTAAGGGACAGATCAAATATTCCTCTGATATTACTGTAGCCATGATCTCTACATTACTAAACTGCTAAGTGCTGGCTTAGGTATCTAATTTTACAAGTACTATTTGTGTTTTGTACTATGCTCATGTGTCCACCAAAAGTTCACGCACTTGAATATTTTGCTCTTTAGGTAATGAAGGTGTTTGGGAGGACACAGAACATTTGTCAGTGGAGTTTGCTTAGAGGAATTTTGTTTATTGAGTACATATTGTGGGAAATACCTATTTGAGTCTGATATGATAGTAGTTAAACCTCTGAATGAGTTATCTATCTCATGTTCATGGCACCTACTGAACAATTACCATGTTTTATTTATTGTGTATCTGTTGCTACTCTATCAAAATATGTCTTTTTTCCATTAAGTAGCTTTTAACAAGTATCTTGTCATATCAACAAAACAAATCAGTAATAAATATGCTAAACACATCATGTGGTATGATATTTTTATGGTATGTTATAATACCAACATAGTATTTTACCATATGGCATGAGTTAATAAATTCACTGGTACAAAACTGAGAAAATATTGTTTATGTATTTATGAAATGAAAACTGAGAAAATATTGTTTATGTATTTAAAAAATGAAAAAAAATCTTCTGAGTTCATGTACTCTGTTATTTATAATTCCTTATTATTTATAATTATAGCTGTCTTGAAGTTTCAAGCAAACTGAATTGTTCCCATAATCTAATTTCTCCCCTTTTCTTCAGGTTTGGAAGAAAGTTAATTTTAACATGTGCTTTATTACTATCGTCCATCACTGAAACCTGTGTAGCTTTTGCTCCCTCCTTCCTCATCTATTGCTCACTTTTATTCCTTACAGGAATTTCTATGGAACCCATACTAATAAATAGTAACTTGCTCAGTAAGTCAAAGCTTTTGAAACGGGACCTTGTTCAAACTTTGGTTTTGACCCTGCAAATCCCTTTCAAGTCAATATATCTTTTTTCTTTCAGTGTTAGAATGGAAAAGCCCTAAATTCCAAGGTACATTGGCAGTGATTTTATCTTGTGCTGCTAGTATTGGAAACATGGTATTGGCAGGCCTGGCTTTTTCATTTCGAAACTGGCACCATCTCCAGCTGGTAATGTCTGTACCAATATGTTTCTTCCTTATACTCACAAGGTATGAGTTTTCTTCCCTATTCTGTGTTAGGGAATTCTGTGAAGACAATGAACAAGAATAAGCATGTAAGACATGCACTTCTGTTTGGTTTACACCCTATAGTATGAGCTCCTCTTTGGAATTATGGGAAAGGAGGAGAATGAACAGTGTCAGGTAAAACTGAGGAGACTGAATTCTGCCTAAACTTGGGGGGTAAGCATTAAATAATTTTATAAAATTGTACCTAAGTGTAACAAGAGTTACTGGTACATTGAAGAAGATTCACTTCTTATACAGAAGTTGCATTTAATTGCAAATTCTTTGTTTCACTAATTATCTAGATTAAAAGTATAACATCTAATTAAGTTTACATTATGAATAAACATTTAATATTAAAGATAGTATATTGAAATTATTAGATAGGTTATTCCAACAGAAAAAGTTATACTATTTGGTAGTTAAGTGCTATTATGCAGAGGTTAAGTTTCTTTGGTAGGAAAAACAAAACAAACAAAATAAAACAAACCAAAACAAAACAAAAAACCAAACCAAAACAAAAGGAGAGTAGCAATGAATGCAGCCTGAATATTTTCCTTCCTTCTGCTTGTCTTTTATGTGATGCTATTCTTCATTGTCAACCTGACTACATTTATAATGAACTAAAATTCAGAAATTAAAAGCACACCTGTAAGAGATAATTTTTGCTAGGTTTAACATGGATTAATACACTTCTAGTCCAGCCCTTTGAAGTTGGAAGACACATATCTTTGCTTTGGATCTTGAGACAGGAAGACACATTTTAAATCTGGGGTATACCTTCTGCTAGAAACCTACAAAAGGACATGGAAGCAGAAAGCTTTTGCTTTTTGCCTACTTGCCCTCACATTATTAGCACATCTATTCTTGTAATTGGAGACTACTTCTCTGGGATTTTAGAATATAGCTTTATAGGACTGAGCAAATACTAGATTCGTGGACTTCCATTTCACAGCTAGTCATTGTCGGATTAGCTTGACTGTAGTCTGCAAATCATTCTAATAAATTTCATGTATATGTTATTTTCAATTTTAGTCCTTAACTTTTTGAATTTTTCTTCCAAAGTCTGTGTCTTTTTCATACCCCCTCTCTTATATCTCTAATATTTTAGCATTTTCCTCAATTTGATTCAAAAATTTCTTTAATCTCTCCTCTGATGTTTGTTTTCATATATTATCTCTTTCCCTTTCTTTCATCTTTGATATATTAGCATTTTCCTCAGTCTGATTTATAATTTTTTTTAATTTACCCTTTATGCTTGCCTATATATTTTATTTTATGTCTTGCTGGTCTTTCAGTTATCTCAGTATTTTCCTCCTTCTGATTTACAAATTTCTAAAATATCTCTTCTTATGCTTATCTCCATATTTCACTTTTTTCTTTTTCTATCTTTAGATATCTTAGTGTTTTTCTCTTTCTGATTTTTCAATTTCTTAAACTTTTCCTTGAAGTCTTGTGTCCAACCTTCATACTTTTTTTCCTGTTTCTCTAGAGCCCTCATCTTTGAGAAGACATAGGAAGAGAAAATGATTATGAATATAAGAATGAAGAGTATCAGTGCAATAATTATAATCAGTAATGTTTCAGTTTCATTCAGGTTACCTATCTCTCTCACCTTGGTTTCCATCTTTGATCCATTCACCAAAGCAATATACAATCTCCAGAATTCTTTTTTTTCTTTTTTTTTCTTTTTTTATTTATTTTTATTTTTTATTTTTTTATTAGATCTTTCATTTACACTTCAGATACCATCCCGTTTCCCCATTCCCCCCCTTAGAAAACCCCTATCCCATGCCCCCTTTTCCTTTTTGCATTTATACATTTTTTAAAGAAATGTTAATCATAGGCTTTATAAGTTTGGTATTGTTCAATCAGAGGTGTAACCCACTACCCAACCTAGATATATCAACTATCTTTGACTGGTGGAGATACATGAACATCTGCTTCCCTGTCTCCCCCCTCTATCTCTCTTTCATCACCTAGCTTCTCCTCTCCTTCTTCTTCTCCTCTTCTTACTCCTTTTCTTCCTCTCAGTACTCCTCCCACCTTAGCTCCTCCTACACATCACCCTTCCTGTTAAAAGGAAACTTTTCTCTCAAAATACAATTAGAGCATAATTATGCCTATTTGTACCAGTGAGGTACAAGATAGTCCTAATACCCAGTCCATCCTTTTGTTGACTAACCAGCACCTCTGTCATCTATCCTAACTAAAACACTTAGTTCTGAACCTGGCTTTTTCCTTGGCTTTAGGATGAATGTCAGCTGATGACCATACACTCAGATCTTTTCTCTCAAAGTAAATAGCTATAAGTTTTCAACCCCATCAGAAATCCAGAATGACTGAGTTGACTATAATTGTGGGAAGCACAAAGCATAGCTTCTAAAACTTAGCCAATTTATAGAGACCTCTGAACACCTGGACACTCGCTCTACTTCAAAACGTTGGAGCATCTGTTCTTCTGCCTTCTGGCCCAGGATCATCTGACAGACCTTAGTGCTGCAGAATTATTAAGGGCTGATTACTCTGTCTAGGCAGATATAATCAGTCGACTATTCTGCAAGTGTGTCCTTTTCTGGACAGTAATTTGTCTGTAGAAGGAAAGTGGCAATTCTTGCCTAGTGGCTGTCTCACCACAACTGGAGTAACTCCAAGGATGCTCAATTTCTTCTTAGAATTTAACATAGGAAGCTGTCCGGAGCAGACAGGTCTCTAATGAAAATGAACATTAATACTGAAATGTTTGTCATGTCAATTCTAGGATTTCTGATGTTTTGAAAACCAGCTATCCATGTAAGTTAATCTGGACTGTTGCCTGTTAACTCCACTCAGCTATTTCTAAATAAAACATAGAGAACACCCTTATAATAAACTCCAAGTCATGAATTTGCTATAGTCCCTTAACTCACAGGCTGACCATCTCAAATCAGTTAAAAAAGTTAAAGAAGGACTAGGTCTAAGCTTTGTATTCCTAAGTGTGTTATACTGGTACAATGCCTATGAGAGTAACAATATTCATCTCACTCTTATATCACTAAGAAGCTCATGCCAATGAAAACTTTAAAATTTGTAAAGAAAGTAAATTGGTGCCATTTAAGAATTTATATCTTCATCTTGATATTAATTATACAGATTTCTACTAATAGGTTATGGCTATGCAATAAACCCTAGCTAATCCTCTCTATTCCGACAAAACCACTACTTTTCCCTAGGGAGACAGCCCAACATTTACCACCTTAGTCCCCATGCCCAGGGAATAGGGGCGCTGACTCATCATTAGCTTCTTCAAGCTGCTTATGGGCATTGAGATATTAGAAGAAATCTCCAGAATTCTTGTGTTTTGTGTGTCATCTTCATATTCCCTATTTCCTCAAATTTATGAATTTCCACCTACACACTCTCTCACACACACATATATATACACATATATACATATGAAATATATATATATATATACATATATATATGAAATATTTCCTATTTTTTTCCTTTGAACATAAAACCAGAATTTTTACCTTTTCTGCAGTTTTGTTGTGTTTGGATTCCTTTTGTATGTACTCTGTCTTCCTCTGATGTTCAGTTCAGGACACTCCAGTGGTTGGTCTTGTCCTAATCCCTTTGCTCACAGGAAGGGGTGGAAAATTCTTTCAACTGGTAAAACCAGCTTGAGGCAATCTGAGTCCTGGGGTATTTTGCCATCTTGCTTTGTTGGGTTGAGTCAGCACCTGTGACCATCCCTATCTCTGGGAAGATGGTGCCTGTTTCAAATGGGCTGTTATTTAAGCCTTCCATGTGTTTAAGGTACTTAAAGCCTCAGCAATTTTGGAAGTGCAGCTCAGAAAGTGAGTCTTTTTTATTATGTTTTCCTGTATTTTTTAAAA
Organism: Arvicanthis niloticus; assembly: GCF_011762505.2. NCBI lineage: Eukaryota > Metazoa > Chordata > Mammalia > Rodentia > Muridae > Arvicanthis > Arvicanthis niloticus. Next base: position 116,502,569 of record NC_047658.1, on the reverse strand, counting down.
AAATATTGGATATTTCATTTACATTTCAGATGTAATCCCCTTCCCCCTCACAGAAACCTTCTATCCATTTTCTCATCCCCCTACTTCTATGAGGATATGCTTCCACCCACCCTCTGACTCTCATCTCCCAACCCATGATTCCCCCCACACTGGGGCATCCAGACTTCACTGGACCTCACCTATGCCTGACAATGCCATCCTCCCCTACAGCTGGGGCTATGCATTCCTCCTTATGTGCTCCCAGGCTGGTGGTTTAGACCCTTAGATCTCTGGTTGGTTGGTATTGTTCCTTTCCTCATGGGGCCTCAAACCCTTGCAGCTCCTTCAGTCTTCTTTCTCACTCCTCCATTGGGTACCTGTTCCGTGCCCCTTCCGAGTCCCCTTGCCCACAAGAGAGACACGGGAGGCAGTGTTCAGGTAGTTACTACAACGAGGCTTTATTCTTGTATCAGCTGAAGCGGAAGACCCCAAGCCCGGAAAAGGCACTGTTTATATGCACCCTAGAGTGGAGTGTTCACTTCTGATTGGCTGTTCATTCATCATCCCATATTACGCCCCAGCAGTGACTTGGCGCGTTTTCGCCACTTGCACTTGTGCAGTTTGGTTGTTTACTTGCGGGAGCACCGGATACCAGCGCCATCTTGTAATGGCGAATGTTGTCACCACTCGCAGCGGCTCCCTACATCTCCCCCTTTCAATTTTATTAAGATGGAACAGCCTTTTGCCTATCAAGCGCAGCACCAACTCAGTGAAGGAAAGCAGAGGCCTGATCCCCTGTGCAAAATGAGATATTGTAATGGGTTTCTTCTCTTGTCTTCATGCAATGAGTAATACTTCCCATACCCATCTCGATGCCTTTTGACAGGGAAAGGGAGCCTCCACCCTGGGGCGCCACCAGGGGAGGAGGTTTCTTGGCATCGAACCTTTGTGCAATCAGGCATACTGTCGGGAAATCTATCCATACTCGTGGAACATTCCCTGTCGAGTACCCACTCGCAAACTCCTCTAAATATTCAGGTACCACAGTTATTCAGGCAAGGGCTGGCTAGACTTAGACCTCTCATTGACCCAGTGCAATGGGCTGAACCCTTGGGGTGCATTGACTGAGGGTCTCAGTCATCAGTTACTTTCTTAGCATAGATAGCCAAATTTCAGGGAAGATCCTTGTTCCAAGGCTACGAGTGCTTGGGCGATAGTGACCTTGTCACGTTTTTGTTGGGCTCTGAGCTTGCAGACCAACCATAACATGAACACTAATCCATAACATAGGGCTGCACCAAACAGGCCTATCCCCACCCTTTCCTTAAAGAAAAAAAAGGCAGAAGAAATTCAAGAAGAAAGTCTTTTAATGATGGAGGGATCCAGGTGGGTGGAGTTGACAAGAATAATTTCTCTGCGAAGTTGTTCAAGAAGATTACCAAAATTTTCAGACCGATTTCCTGAAAGATATAAGGACAATTTATGTGAGAGATTGGCTGCTTTTGTAAAGTTTTTGTATTGAATGTTGGTAATACACAAAGCTCCAAATTTCCTTTCACAGTCAATTTATGTCAACTGAAATAAGATATCCAGTCTTTCCTCAACCAAATCTAATCTCTGACTGAGTATCATAATACCTCCTTTCAATTCTGCTGTGAAGGAAGAGTGGGTAGCCATTGCCTGGCTAACTCTTTCTGCCAAATATTGACAAATTCAGTGGTTTGTACTTGGTGAAACATGGCAGTAGCTCCAACTGTAGCACCGTCTGCTCCGAGCATAATAGCTGTGACAATGGCTGCCGTTATATCAAAATCTCTCTTCTGTCGAAATAAAGTCAAGGTCCCAGATGTCTGAATGGGGATAGGGATCCATTGTGGTATTCTGGATATTAGGGCCTGCTTATAGACAAGAGCAGACCAGCACTGGGACATAAAGCAAGTTACATTGGTACAAGTATTAAAGGAGTGGTTGGATAAGATGAAAAGAAATGGAGGATACACACAAACTGGTGTGAGGCATTAATTTGCTCGGTATAGTTAAAGGTCTAGGAGAAATTCTGGTTAGCAGAAGCAGCGCCTTTTAAGAAGACAAGGGCATAGGTTTTGGAAAAGCAGATAGGATAGCCCAACTAAATTCACTATATATACTAGGAACCCAAGCTTGAAGAATCCATGTAGCGATCAAAAGCATTCGTAGGGGAACCCGCTGAGGAATCATTGTCCACAACTGTGAGGCGTCGCGTCAGGCGTTCCAGCAACCAAAACGGGTTGTCTTCTTCCTGTGGAAAAACACAAACCACTCCCCTGGATCTTATAGGACCTGGGCCTTTCCATTGACCAGTCAAAACATCTTTCCATTTTATCATTTCTTTTGGCCTAGTTGGTTCCAGGCAATGGCGATCAGCTGCCGTGTTGCCCTCACTGTCCAAATTCAAAAAGTTGAGGGTAAAAAGTTCCAGAGAAACAGGAGCTCGTGGCACCGTGGGCAGAGCTTCCTCAACTTCTCCTTTTTGTTTTATCAAATAAGTTTTAAGGGTACAATGAGCACGCTCAATGATGCCCTGTCCCTGAGGGTTGTAAGGAAGACCCGTCAGGTGTGTCACCTCCATATGGTGACAAAATTGTTGAAATTTTTGAGAAGTGTAGGCTGGTCCATTGTCCGTTTTAAGAATTTTAGGCTTTCCCCAGGCACTCCAAGCCTCGAGACAATGTTGAATAACATGGGCCGCCTTTTCTCTGGTCAATGGAGAGGCGAACATAACTCCAGAACAGGTATCAATGGAGACATGCAAATATTGTAATTTGCCAAAGGATGGGATGTGAGTAACATCCATTTGCCAGATCTGTAATGGCCTAATTCCCCGAGGGTTAATTCCGGTATGGGGAACAGGTAGGAATTGACAGCAGTTTTGGCATTGAGTCACGATATCTCTAGCCTCCTTTCTAGTAATGTTAAATCGACCTCGTAGCGTCTCAGCTGTCACATGAAACCTTTTATGAAAGGCTTTAGCCAAATCTAATTTTGGCGAAAGGGCAATTGCAATCAACTTTGTGGCTCGATCTGCCAGGTCATTTCCACGGGACACAGGTCCCAGTAAGCCCGAGTGAGCCCTAATATGAGTTATAAAAACAGGGAATTTTCGCTTAGCCAGGGTAAGCTGAATCTTTTGAAAAACTTCTACAAGTCTGCTAGATGTCTTAATTAACCCAGCAACTTCTAATGCTTTTACTGCATTAACCACATAGAAGGAATCTGAAACAATATTTAAGGGACATGGAAAGATTTCCAGAACCTCTGACACCACTAGGCATTCCACAATTTGAGGTGAAGTTTCATGGTATTGTTTGGATGTAACCTTATCATTAACCACATAGACACCCACTCCTGTTTTTGACCCATCCATATAAACTACCATTCCATCTGGGAGTGGCTCCTGAGACACAATATGTGGAAATATGATAGCTTGAGTTAAGGCAAATTGTAAGATGAGATGCTTAGGATAATGATTATCTATTTGACCATTGAAGAAAGTAACCAGCACTGCCCAAACATCAGAGGTCGCTGTTAATATTTGGACTTGATGGGCAGTATAAGGCACTATCAAAACCTTAGGCTCCCTTCCAAAATGGGTAATGGCTGCTTTTAGTCCACGAAGGGCAAGTTGAGTGACTGAATCTGGATACCATTCAATAATCTTTGCGGAAGAAGCATTGGGATGAATCCATAACAAAGGCCCCTCTTGCCATAATACAGCGGTGGGTAAGCATCTAGTTTTGAAAACACGTAAATCAAAGGTTTTGGTTTCATCTATGCGTTCCAACTGGGCATCTTGTAAAGCATTTTCTACTACTTGTAGAGCACGGCTCGCAGCCGGTGTTAAGGTCCTCGGTGAGGAAATATGAGCATCCCCTTCCAAAATATCAAATAAAGGTTTCAGCTCGGCCAAGGGAATTTTTAAAAATGGTCTTAGCCAATTTATATCACCTAATGATTTCTGAAAATCATTCAAAGTATGTAAATGGTCTCTACGAATTTCCAATTTCTGAGGAATTATCTTTCTGGATAGATAACTGTTCCTAAAAAGGAGCCAATTTCTGAAATTTTTGGGATCTGAAATCCCCAAAGATTCTGCCAGCTGCCTCAGTCATACGGACCACAAAGTCAAAGAAGGACTCACTGGTCCCCTGAGTTATTTTGGACAAATAAAGATTACTGCCTTCCTTCCTAGGGAGAGACTTCCATGCCTTTATTGCACCTGATGCTATCTGTGTGTAGACCTGCCAGGGATGAGTGGTCTGGTCGTTTGCGTGTACGCCAACTCCTGCCAGCATGTCAAAAGTCCATAATTGTTGACCCTCAATGCTTGCATTAGCTCTGGCTTGTGCTTGTAACTGCTCATGCCAGAGCACTTTCCATTCCAAATATTGGCCCATATTGGTAAGTACCGCCTTCACTGTGTCCTGCCAGTCTCCTGGCATCATAGCAGCTGCACTTAATCTCTCCACTCACTTGGGATACGGTAAAATTAGCCCCAGTTCCATATGCACGTACTGCCTCAGCTAATTCTTTGACCTGCCTATACTCTACTGGGGCATGAACACAGACTCCCTCTGCCCCTTCAAAGACCGGAAATGCCAGCTGTAGCTGTCTCCGATGTCCTGGGCTGAGAAATGAATTAGAGACGCTGCCTGGGGCATAGGCTGGAGGCAAGGGCAGGGGCCGAGGGACTCAAGGTCTTTCTTAGTCTTATCTCAGGATGGTTATTTTTTGGTCCATATCTGTTTTGTTCATAGGCGGCTGCCTCTTCCTCTAGGGTTTCTTCCTCTCCTTGCGTTAGATCTTCTTCGGAGCTGCTAAGATCTATGGCGGCAAGCTCCTTAATGGGGTAAAGGGGGGTCCTTTTGACCTCCACTCTCTCTTCACCAGCTGGTGAAGGGTCCTTATTCTTAATAGGCCCTGCAGTGGCCTCTGTTTCTTTTGAGTACTCTCCCTTTTTACCAGACTCCTGGGTCTGCTTCTTTTGTCCAGGCCTTCTTGCCTGCTTCCCTTTCCCAGGCTCCTTGGCCTTATCTTTTTCCCCAGGCTCCTTGGCCTGATGCCGGTTAACACGCTCTGATACACTGATACACTGGAGTGGACCTCTTCTAAAATCTCTTGACTTGCATTAATAGCTGTGCTGCAAGCTGGATCTTCACAACATAAATAAGCTAAAAGCAAAAACAACACAAGCAAGAGGCCAACTAGTGCAGCGGCGGCAATGGGTGAAAATCCGCTCACAACCAAGGCTTCCACCCCAAACATACCTCTCAGAGACATACCTCAATCCTGTAGTCTTTTAACCCACCCCGAGTTTCGGGGGTCTCCGCGGCGCCTTGAAGTTCCCGGGTTTCAGCACCAGATGTTCTGCGCCCCTTCCGAGTCCCCTCGCCCGCAAGAGAGACACGGGAGGCAGTGTTCAGGTAGTTACTACAGCGAGGCTTTATTTTTGTATCAGCTGAAGTGGAAGACCCCAAGCCTGGAAAAGGCACTGCTTATATGCACCCTAGAGTGGCATGTTCACTTCTGATTGGCTGTTCATTCATCACCCCATATTACGCCCCTGGATGGGCAGTGACTTGGCGTGCTTTCACCACTTACACTTGCGCAGTTTAGTTTACTTGCGGGAGCACCGGATGCCAGTGCCATCTTGTAATGGTGAATGTTGTCACCGCTCGCCACAGTTCTCTACAGGTACCCCATGATCAGCTCAAAGGTTAGCTTTGAGCATCCTACTCTGTACATTTCAGGCTCTGGCAGACCTCTAAGGAGACAGATATTTCAGGCTCCTGTCAGCATGTGCTTCCTGGCATCCACATCAGTGTCTACCTTTTCTGAATGCACAATGGATGGATACCCAGGTGGAACAATCTTTGAATGGCCCCTCCTTCAGTTTCTGTCCCATGTTTTGTCTCAATATTTGCTCACATGAATATTTTGCTACCCCTTCTAAGAAGGGTCAAAACACCCACACTTTGGTCTTCCTTGTTTATGAGCTTCATGTGATCTGTGAGTTGTATCTTGGACATTTTGAGCTTTTGGGCTAATATATAATTATCAGTGAGTACATACCATGTGTGTTCTTTTGTGATTGAGTTACCTCACTCAGGATGATATTTTCTAGTTCCATCCATTTACTTAAGAATTTTTTGAATGTGTTGTATTTAATAGCTGAGTAATATTTCACTGTGTAAATGTACCACATTTTCTGTATCCATTCTTCTGTTGAAAGACATCTGGGTTCTTTCTATCTTCTGGCTATTATAAATAAAGCTGCTATGAACATAGTGGAGCATATGTCCTTGTTATATGTTGCAGCATTTTCTGGGTATATACCCAAGACTGGTATAGTTGGGACCTCAGGTAATGCTATGTCCAATTATCTGAGGAACTGCCATACTGATTTCCAGAGTGGTTGTACCAGCTTGCAGTCCCACCAACAATGGAGGAGTGTTCGTCATTCTCCATCACCTTACCAGCATCTACTATCACATGAGTGTTTTATCTTAGTCATTCTGACTGGTGTGAGGTGGTATCTCAGGGTTGCTTTGACTTGCATTTTTCTGATGACTAAGGATATTGAACTTTTCTTTTGGGTCCTTCTTGGCCATTTGAGTTTCCTCAGTTGAGAATTCTTTGTTTAGTTCTGTACCCCATTTTTAATAGGATTATCTGGTTGTCTGGAGTCTAATTTTTGAAGTTCTTTGTATATATTAGATATTCATCCTCTATCAATAGGTTGTAGAATTGGTAAAGATATTTTCCCAATCTGGTTGGTTGCTATTTTGTTCTACTGACAGTGTCCTTTGCCTTACAGAAGTTTTGCAATTTTATGAGGTCCTGTTTGTCAATTCCTGATTTTAGAACATAAGCCATTTGTGTTCTGTTCAGGAACATTTCCCCTGTGTCTAGGTATTTGAGGGTATCCCCTACTTTCTCTTCTAGTATTTTCAGTGTATCTGGTTTTATGTTTCAGTCCTTTATTCACTTGGATTTGAGCTTTGTATAAGGAGAGCACCATTTGTTGAAAATGCTGTCCTATTTCACTGGACAGTTTTAGCTCCCTTGTCAATGACCAAGTTACCATAGGTGTGTGGGTTCATTTCTAGGTCTTCAATTCTATTCCATTGATCTTCCTGCCTGTCTGTGTACCAATACCATGCAGTTTTTATTACTATTGCTCTGTAGTACAGCTTGAAGTCAGGGATGGTGATTCCCTCAGAAGTTGTTTTTACTTTTGAGAATAGTTCTTGCTATCTTGGGTTTTTTTGTTATTCCAAATGAATTGCAAATCGCTCTTTATATCTCTATGAAGAATTGATTTGGAATTTTGATGGGGATTTCACTGAATCTGTAGATTACTTTTGGCAAGATGGCCATTTTTTTTACTATATTAATCCTGCCAATCCATGAGCATAGGAGATCTTTCCACCTTCTGAGGTCTTCTTCAATTTCTTTCTTCAGAGACTTGAAGTTCTTGTCATATAGATCTTTCACTTGCTTGGTTAGATTCACACCAAGGTATTTTATATTACTTGTGACTATTGTGAATGGTGTCATTTCTCTAATTTTTTTCTCAGCCTGTTTATCCCTTGAGTAGAGGAAGGCTACTGATTTTTTTAGTTGATTTTATATCCAGCCATTTTGCTGAAGTTGTTTATCAGGTTTATGAGTTCTCTAGTGGAAGGTTTAGGGTCACTTAGGCATACTATCATATCATCTGCAAAATTTTTACCTCTTTCTTTCCTATTTGTATCCTTTTGACTTCCTTTTGTTGTCTAATTGCTCTGGCTAGGACTTCCAGTACTGTATTGAATCAGTAGGGAGAGAGTGGATAGCAGTGTCTAGTACTTGATTTTAGTGGGAATGCTTTAAGTTTCTCTCCATTTAGTTTGATGTTGGCTATTGGCTTGCTGTATATTGCTTTTACTATGTTTAGGTATGGACCTTGATTCCTGACCTTTCCAAGTCTCTTAACATGAAGGAATGTCAAATTTTGTCAAATGCTTTCTCAACATCTAGTGAGATGATCCTGTGGTTTTTTCTTTGAATTTGTTTAAATAGTGGATTATGTTGATGGATTTCCAAATATTGAACCATCCCTGCATTCCTGGGATAAAGCTTACTTGATCATGATGGATGATTGTTTTGATGTGTTCTTGGCTTTTGTTTGCCAGAATTTTATTGAGTATTTTTGCATCAAAATTCATAAGGAAGTTTGGTCTGAAGTTCTCTTTCTTTGTTGGGTCTTTGTGAGCTTTAGATATGAGTGTGATTGTGGCTTCAGAGAATGAATTGGGTAGCGTTTCTTCTGTTTCTATTTTGTGGAATAGTTTGAAGAGAAGCGGTATTAGTTCTTCCTTAAAGGACTGATAGAATTCTGCACTAAAACAATCTGGTCATGTTTTTTTTTTCTTTGGTTGGGAGACTTTTAAGGACTGCTGTTATTTCTTTAGGGGTTATGGGACTGTTTATATGGTTTATCTGCTCCTGATTTAACTTTAGTACCTGGTATCTGTCTATAAAGTTGTCCTTTTCATCCAGATTTTTCAGTTTTGTTGAGTATGGGCTTTTGTAGTAGGATCTGATGATTTTTTTTGAATTTCCTCAGGTTCTGTTGTTATGTCTCCGTTTTCAGTTCTAATTTTATTAATTTGGATACTGTCTCTTTTCCCTCTGGTTAGTCAGGCTAAGAGTTTATCTATTTTGTTGATTTTTTCAAAGGACCAGCTTCTAGTTTTGTTGATATTTTGTATAGTTCTTTCTGTTTCTACTTGGTTGATTTCAGCCGTGAGTTTGATTATTTCCTGACATCTACTCTTCTTGGGTGTATTTGCCTCTTTTTGTTCTAGAGCTTTCAGGTGTGCTGTCAAGTTGATAGTGTATTTTCTCTCCAGTGTCTTTTTGTAGGCACATAGAACTATGACTTTTCCTGTTAGCACTGCTTTCATGGAGTCCCACATTTTTTGTATGATTTGTACTCATTTTCATTAAATTTTAAAATGTCTTTAATTTCTTTCTTTATTTCTTCCTTGACCAAGTCATCATTGATTAGAGTGTTGTTCAGTTTCCACATGTATGTGGGCTTTCCATTGTTTTGTCAGTATTGAAGACCAGCCTTAGTCCATGGTGATGTGATAGGATGCAAGGGATTATTTCTATCTTTTTGTATCTGTTGAGGTCTGTTTTCTGTTCAATTATATGGTCTATCTTAGAGAAGGTACCATGAACTGGTAAGAAGAAGGCATATGCTTTTGTTTTAGGATGAAATGTTCTATAGATATCTGTTAAATCCATTTGGTTCATAACTTCTCTTAGTTTCACTGTGTCTCTGTTTAGTTTCTGTTTCCATGATCTATTCATTGCTGAGAGTGGGGTGTTGAAATCTCCCACTATTATTGTGTGAGGTGCAATGTGTGCTTTGAACTTTAGTAAAGTATTTTTTAATGTATGTTGATGTCCTTGCATTTGGAGCATAGATTTTCAGAGTTAGGACTTCATCTTGGTAGATTTTTTTCTTTGATAAGTATAAAGTGTTCTTTCTTATCTTTTTGATAAATTTTGTTTGAAAGTTGATTTTATTTGATATTAGAATGGCTACTCCTGTTTGTTTCTTGGGGCCATTTTCTTGGAGGATTGTTTTCTATCCTTTTACTCTGAGGTAGTGTCTGTATTTGTCACTGAGGTATGTTTTTTGTATGCAGAAAAATTCTGGGTCTTGTTTATGTATCCAGTCTGATAGTGTACATCTTTTTATTGGAGAACTGAGTCCACTGATGTTAAGGAAATTAAGTCCAAGATATTAAGGAAAAATGATTGTTGCTTCTTGTTATTTTTATCATTAGTGGTGGAATTATGTTTGTGTAGCTATCCTCTTTTAGAGTTGATGTAAGATTACTTTCTTGCTTTTTCTAGGTTGTAGTTTTTCTCCTTGTGTTGGAGTTTTCTATCAATTATCCTTTGAAGTGCTATATTTGTGTAAAGATATTGTGTAAATTTTGTTTTGTCATGGAATATCTTGGTTTTTCTATCTATAGTGATTGAGAATTTTGATGGGTATAGTAGTCTGGGCTGACATTTGAGTTCCTTTAGGGTTTGTTTTATATCTGTCTAGGATCTTCTGGCTTTTGTAGTCTTGATGAGAAATCTGGTATAATTCTTATAGGTCTGCCTTTATATGTTACTTTACATTTTTCCCTTACTGCTTTTAGTATTTTTCTTTGTTTTGTGCATTTGATGTTTTGATTATTATGTGACAGGGGTAATTGATTTTCTGGTCTAGTCTATTTGGGGTTCTGTAAGCTTCCTGTATGTTCATGAACATCTCTTTCTTTAGGTTAAGGACATTTTTTTATAATTTTGTTGAAGATGTTTACTGGCCCTTTAAGTTGTGAATCTTCACTCTCTTCTATACCTATTATCCTTAGGTTTGGTCTTCTCATTGTGTCCTGGATTTTCTGAATGTTTTGGGTTAGGAGCTTCTTGCATTTTGCATTGTCTTTGACAGTTGTGTCAATGTTTTCCATGCTATCTTTTGCACAAGAGATTCTCTCTTCTATCTCTTGTATTCTGTTGGTGATGCTTGTGTCTATGAGTCCTGATTTCTTTCCTATGTTTTCTATCTCCAGGGTAGTCTCCCTTTAAGATTTCTTTATTGTTTCTACTTCCATTTTTAGGTCCTGGATGGTTTTGTTAATTCTTTCACCTGTTTTGGTGTGTTTTCTTCCAGTTCTTTAAGAGATTTTTGTGTTTCCTCTTTAAGGACTGCTACTTGTTTGCCTGTGTTTTCCTGTACTTCTTTATGAAGTTATTTATGTCCCTCTTTAAGTCCTCTATCATCATCATGAGAAGTGATTTTAATCCTGAATCCTGCTTTTCTGGTGTGATGGGGTGTCCACGGCTTGCCATGATGGGCAAACTGGGTTCTGATCATGCCAAATAACTTTGGTTTCTGTTGCCTATGTTCTTATGCTTGCCTTTTGCCATCTGCTTAACTCTAGTGTAACTGTACTCATTGTCTTTGACTGGAGCCTGTCTTTTCAGTTATCTTGCTTGTGTCAGAACTCCCAGAGTCCAGATGTCTCTCTGATCCAGATCACCTGGGTGGAAGAACTCCTGGGACTCAGTCCACCTCTGGGATCCTGAAATCCTGCTTCTCTGGGTGCAGTGGTTCCTTCTCTGCTCTGAGTACACCAATTCCTTTAGGATGGCTCAGGATATGGTGTCCGCTGCTCTGTGTACAGTGGTTCCTCTTGGATGGCTCAGGATATGATTTCTTCATGGGAGTGGAACAGCTATGTGTCTGTCCCAGCCAAAAGGATCAAGCAAGGTGTGAAAAAGGAGTGGTATTTCAGAGAGGTGGGGTTTGGGGGGCTGATGGGTCCTTAGCACCCAAGGTTCCCAGTTGTAGCTCTGGTTCATAGGGTAATGAGTGAGAGAGTTCTTACCCATTGCTCTCAGTGCAGTGGTTTCTCTAGGATGGCTCAGGATATGGTGTCTTCACAGGAGCCAACCAGCTAGGTGTCTGTCCCAGCCAAAAGATTTCCTGTATTTTTTAAAAGATGTATTTGTTTCTTTTTTAACAGCTTCTATCTTTTTTTTCTGTGTTTTCCTGTATTTTTTTTCAATGAGTTAGTTATGTCCTTCTTAAGGAACTTGACTATTTTCATGAGATAGGATTTCAGGTCAGTGTTTTTGTTTTCATGTGTGTTGGTATATCCACAGCTTGCTGTGGTGGGAGAACTGGGTTCTGTTGGTGGCAGAATAGATTGGCTTATTTTGTTTATGGTCTTGCACATGACACTCACCATTTGGTTATCTATGGTGTTAACTGGCCTGGGTGACTCTCTCTGGAGCCTGCCTCTTTTGTCTCTGGTTTTCTACAGGTCTCCTCTTAGGCCTGTGGTCCTAGCTATAGCAGAGCTGATATGAGGCCTTCAGACTGTGAGGTCTTCAGAGGAGCAGACACATTGATGGCCTCCCCAGATAGAAGGCACAGGCTTGAAAGTGGGTAGAGTTCATACGTAGGTTACTGGTAAAGGTAGAGATGGATCCCAAGTCCACTAGGCTCCTTTGGGTTCCCCAGTGCTGCAGTTATTTGTGATCATCTGCTACCAGTGGCCCTTGCTATAGCAGACCTCTTGAGAGGTCTTGAGACTATGGGGTCTTCTGAGGAGCAGATATGCTGATGGTCTGCCCAGGTGGAAAGACACAGGCCTGAAAGACAACAGAATTCTTAATAGAGAAATCTCATATGGCTGAGAAACTTAGAGAAATGTTCAACATACTTAGTCATAAGGGAAATGCAAATCAAAGATGCTTTGAGATCCCATCTTACATTTATTAGAATGGCTAAAATTAACTCATGCTGGCAAGGATGTGGAGCAAGTAGGACTGTTGAAATTTGATCTTTTGCTTATATTGTAATGCTAAATGTTGGTCCCTGAGTCCTGGTTGCCTCCAGTGATGAGAGAATCTACATGTACACAAGTGACTTTCCCAAGTGATGCTATATAGCTGTGCCCTTTAAGTTATCCCTGGTTGGTCAATAAAGATGCCTACAGCCAATAGATGGACAGAAGAAAGATAGGTGGGCTCATGAAATCTTGGGCTTAGGGTTGGTAGAGACCATATGGAGAAATAATGTTGAGAAAGGAAAATATGCCATGGGGTAAGAATCTTAAAATTATGGCCATGAATGGTGGCCAATTGGAGTTAAGAACAGCCTGAATGAAACATATAGTAAGTAATAACTCATGGTTATAGATAGGAAAGTAGATTCTAATAGTATAGAGGATAAATATATGTTCAGCTTTAGTGCTGATAAAGCCTTATTGTAAATAATGTAAGATGTTTTGCCTTTTATCTGGGAACTGAATGATCAAAGGCAGGGTAGAATCCCAGATTGAGATTAAATTTTTTCAGCAACAAGGAACACTTCTTTATTGCCCGCTTATCCCAATCACTGTCTTCAACTGGGGCTAACACCTTCACTATTTGGGGGTGTTTTTTCCCAAGGCCTGGGATTTCCTGCCCCTGACTTTTATTTGTTAGGGCAGTCTTGGGCCCAGTGGCTTCTCTACTTGCAATGTACACACTGGTCCTTTTCAAGGAGTTTTCTGTCTCTCTTTGATTGGAGTCTCCCTTCTCTGCTTTTTTCTAAGTACTGTAGCCAAGATTCTCTGTAATCTTGGCTTTCTTTTCTCATCTCTCTTTCATCTTCTTTCTTTCTCTGCTCTTTCTCTTTCTCTGTCTCCATGTAATGGTAGACTTCCTCAGCAAGATACACTGAATCCTTTAATGATGTATCTCATAGTCCCTCTAACCTTTGAAGCTTTTTCGGTATATCTACTAGCCTGGTCTATAAAGACCATAGTGTGTACTGTCAGATTGCCTCCACGAGCCACTGTGGGCACCTCATCTGATCCCTGCCCCCTTGAGACCTGCCAATGGAGGCTGGCAGTAGGCTTTTAGGTGTCCCTTATTACAGCCTGGTCAATTGATGGTGCCCCCATGTCTGAGAGAACATTCTTTTCTGCTTCCTGCATTATTTTCTCTCACTCTTCACTCCTGAAAAACACTAAAACAGTCTCAAAGAGATTAATCAGCCCCTCAGGGTTATCTGAAAGGGGGAGTTAGGCCCTCAGTGGGTGGGAGAGCCACCACATTATCAGGGGAGGTGGCTTCAGGTCCCCATGGAGGGACCAGGAAGTTGGAGGGTTTCCTCCCACTTCTCCCCCTAGTAAAGGGGGGGTATAGTGGCCCTGGTCCCATATGGACTGAGGATCTTAGTGCTGGTGCTGGTGGGGCCATAGAGAAGGAGTCTCTTGGAGGATTGATTTCTTTTCATGTCTAGAACCCTTCTCCTGTGTTTCCTTTTATGTGACAAACAGAACCTACAAGAAGGGTCTTGGGGAAGAAAGGCTTTTATCCATGAGGGGGGATGTCCTCTAATATATTCATTTAGGTAACTATATACTGCACTTGTTCTAGGTGCCCGAAAGACCCTGGTTTTAAGACTCTTTCCTCTATTGCTTTGATCACCTGTAATAAGGTCCCTATGTGTGGCCACCATACTAAAGGTGAACTATTTGGAGAAGCCGAATGTAACTAATTTGCCCTTCTTTACTACTGACAAGTTCTCTTTTTTTCTAACTTCCCTCCAGTGTTTAACTAGGATGTTTAATGGGGTAGATTCAGTCCAAAAATAGCGTCAGTCCAAGTCCAAGAAAACAGAGAAAGAATACACAGGCAGTTCACTCCTGCCATGGGTGCAGAAACCAGGTTATACAGACAGTTCTTGCCCCTTCTATGGGCAAAAAGCCCATGTTATACATACAGTTCTTACCCCTGCCACTGGGGCACAGAAACCATGTTATACAGACTGTTCTTGCCCCTGCCATGGGTGAGTCAAGACATAACACACAGAGAGACAATCAAGATGTAGGAAAAATCCAGTAACCAGGGGACTTGGCCAAATGTAACAAATTCAGATGATTTGGCCGACTTACTTCAACCAAGTCTAACAGGTTCCAAAAGGAGTGGGGTCCTCCAGACCCCCTTTAGGGGACCTGAAGTGTCCTTCAGCCCCTCCCCAACCCTTGTAGTAGTGATGTTGTGGTACACTGTTCTTGACCCACCCCCCCCCCCGTACATCCTGGGCTCTCTGAGCACCCCTGATGCTTGAAAGAAAACAGAAAGTTCAGACAGGATTACAGGTTCAGACTTTGACAAATAGTGAGACAGAAAAACCAACCATGTTACCTTCTCAAGACTTCCGATTCACGGCTTTCTAGTAAGTTCCCACAGGAGGTTGGCTTCCCGACCAACACACCAAATGTAAGACTCTTGTGAACCTCAGCTTATAGGATATCCCCTGAGTGAACCACACAGAGATATGAATCAATGCAAAACACAAGAGGAATTTTAATGATCCAATGCATTGGTGTCATCCTACACTGAAGGTGGAGTGGCAACCCCAGGCAGCCCATTTGGTCAGTTTTTATGGTTTTTAAGGCAACAGCCATTAGGCACAATGTGATTGGCAGAACAGTGTGACTTTTTAAACTGATCGGTCTTTAGTGAATGAGGTGGCAGGGACTTCCATTTTTCGACAAGTGGCATAGGTTGGTCAGTCCTGCAGAATGTGTCTACTGTGCTCTGGGTCTTCCCCACCTGCAGGTAGGTTCCCTCCCCTGTGGCTTGAGGAATGTTAATCAGCCTCTCCCATCCAGCAAGTGTCCCATGACTTTTTCAAAGTTCCTGAGCTGACTAGGAATGTTGATTAGCGTCTCCCTTCTTGGGGGAACAGTGTTCCAAAGTTCCTCTTTAAATCTTAACTAAGTTATCTTTAGTACTTCTTATTAACTCTTTTAACAAAATTTATTATTAAACATAACACATTGAATATAAAATGAAATGGTTCACTTTGAAGTCTTTTAAATTGCACATTCTGTAGTACATACCATCCATCTTAAAGTTCTTTTAACCCAGAAATCTTTCTGTCCAAAGAAAAAACAGGGACAAAAAATAGAGAACAACCTCACTTGAGGATACATCATGTCTGCAGACACCAAACACAACACAATGTTGCCGTGGTGGTCAGAAGGTACTTGCAGACAGGAACCAAGTATGGCAATTCTAGGGGAGGTCTAGCCAGCAACTGACCAATACAGAGGCAGATTCTTGGAGCCAACCATTAGGCTAAACTCAGGAAACCTTGTCAGGAAGCTGGCAAAAGGACTAGAGGAGCAGAGGGGGATTGCAACTTATTGGAAGAACAACAGAGGCTGACCTGACGATCCAGTTCTCCCAGAGACTAGACCACCAACCAAGAAGAGTGCTGAAAGGGATCTTTGGCTCCAGATACATATGTAGCAGAGCATGGCCTGGCCTGACAGCAATAAAATGGGAGGCCCTTGGTCCTGGGAGATTTGATGTCTCTGGGTAGGAGGATGCTGGAATGGTGGGGGAGGAAGGTGTCAGTGGGTGGGGGAGCACTCTAATGCAGGCTAAAGGGAGGGGAAGGCAGATATGGGATGGTATGGGTAGAGGAGGTAACCAGGAAATGAGATATCTTTTGAGGTGTAAATCAATGGAATTGTTAATAAAAATAAAAAAGCAATATGTTAACTTTTTTTCTGATATTTGCAAAGCAATGTCCATATTTGACCATGGAAGTTATGTAAGCAAAATTCCTTTAAAAATTAATCTTTAACAAATCCAATTGCAGAAATAAAAATGTTAGTAGAATGCTTGGTGACTTTAAAAAAAGCTCCATACCTAGCCCTTAGCTCACTAGAAGGTCATGTTTCTATGACTGTAATGGAGAAATGATGAGGGACACAAAAGAACAACTCAGGATCAACCCTGCTTAGAGTATCGTTCTGAAATATAAGTTTTCTTTAAATGCTTTGTACTGTCCTGCATGGATGTATCATTTGTATCCCATTGGAGATAGTTATTTAGCCTCAATGGCCTTTCAGGAACTCCTGAATCAAGTAGGAAGCCTAGGGAGATTCCAGATCATTCAGCTAACTTTTTTCATCTTCCTCAATGGCCTTATGACACCTCATATTCTAATAGAGAACTTTACTGCAGCCATTCCTAGTCATCGATGCTGGGTCCCTATACTTGACAATGACACTGTCTCTGATAATGACAGTAGGACACTGAGCCAAGATGACCTCCTGAGGATCTCCATCCCCTTGGACTCTAACCTGAGACTTGATAAGTGTCATAGCTTCATCCAACCACAGTGGCATCTTCTTCATTTGAATGGCACTTTCTCCAGTGTGACAGAGCCAGACACTGAGCCCTGTGTGGATGGCTGGGTGTATGACAGGAGCAACTTCTTTCCCACCACTGTGACAGAGGTAAGTCATTTCCCAAAATGAATTCATTAAGTGCCTTTAACCATAGCATAAATAGTAGATATCCTTTTACCTCAGTCTCCAACTTTAAGCCAATGTTAATTACTGATATATTAAATGTGAAACATTTCTTATTCTTCTAATAATTTATTCTAAGGTTAACCACAGTTCATAAATTAATTTATTTATAAGTATTTTTCTAGAATATATATACATATATATGTATATATATATATATGTGTGTGTGTGTGTGTGTGTGTGTTGTATGTGTGTGTATGTGTGTACCACATGTGTGTGGTATACCATGTGTGTATGTGTGTTTGGTACATAAATAGGTAAATAGAAAGTGTTGTGTCCCAGGAAACTGAAATTACAGATGTTTGTGAGCCACTATGTATATGCTAAGAACTGAACTCAGGTCCTTTGCAGCAGCAGTAAGTGCTCTCTGTTGCTTAGTTATCCCTTGAACACCATGTACTAATTCATTTTAAGCTAATACTTATGTGCCTTCTTAGATATGTTATGACAAGGCAGTGTTATTAAGTCTTGATTTAAAATATAAAAAGAACTGGGTCATTATATAAAACCACAAGGTCAACTATTTCTATTGCTCAAAGGTAGGGTGATTATGTTTCTCGTGTGTGATCCAGGATTCACTTTCCATATTCCCAAAGAAAGGATATTGTTTTACCTCTATAACAGGCTAGAATTTTTCTCATTGTTAGAACACTGTTCCACTTGGCAAAATATTCAGTTTTATCAAACATAAGAAAAGAAAGAAAGGAAGAATGAAAGAAAGAAAAAAGATATAAGAGGGGTATGATGAGAATGAAGTCATTTCTCAGCTCTATCGACACCTAGTGGAGTAATATGAGAGTTTATACACTGATGTGTGATCCAGAAAATTCTTTAAGTATCTCAAATGATTGCACTTTATGGCCTATTTGAGAGCATTTCTTAGCATGTTTTACAAATCATTAACATAAGCTACAGAGAATTAGATGAAGGTTCTTAGAGAGAAGTAACTTTAGCTGATAGTAGAAAAAATATTGTATTCAAAAGGAATGTTGCAGAGTAAGATAGGGGTTCAAAGTTACACCAGAGGTTATGGTGAAGGCTTAGAACAAATGGCACTGTGTAGCTATAATTTCAGAGTTAATCATTATCTTTTCTTTTAGTGGGACCTGGTGTGTGAATCTCAGGCACTGAATTCTGTTAGTAAATTTTCATTTATGATTGGCCTATTTATAGGAGGTATCATATGTGGCCATCTGTCAGACAGGTGAGTATATTTAAAGTGCTCCTACCTATTCTACATGTACTTTTAGCAGCTGTGATTCATTGAAGATGAAGTATTGATTGTATATTGTCTGTTCTACTTCTGTCCCTGAACCAATAAAAAAATCTATGAACAGATGTTGAAGAGGTAGGTGCATAATGCAGTTTAGAAATAGAGAATTAATTATGGGATCAGGACTAAGAAATGCCACACCATTAATTTCACAGTATTTACATACTTTATCAAAAACCATGCTGCTCTGGTCAAGACATTTAGCTCCCTTCCTCCTGGATATTTGTCTGAGTAGATATGATGTCAAGTTAAAAAATATGGTATTTTAGTTGCTTGACTATGACAAGCAGAATGCCTCTTGATGCCTTTGAAATACAACCATGTGTCATTGGGGATGTGTTTTTGAAGGAGACAGTTGTCTGAGTCCAGCCATATCAGTGATAACAGCTCCATCTTGCTGCCAGGGTCAAACTAAGTTCATGTTTCCAGGCTAGAAACCAGCTTTTATCTTGTTTCTCCAGATGTTTCATTTGTCTGTTAATAAATTAGAAAAGAATGTAAATAGAGAAATTGCCTGTTATCTAAATGAAGATACACAAATCACAAATGTATATAACTGATTGCTTGTTATCACCTAATTGACTACATACAGCTTACATTCACTTATTTATTCCCTAATCATTTTGAGTTATGGGTCACATGTCCAGAATGAGGTCTAACCTTCAAGACTCTGAGTCAAGAAAGTGGTAACTCA
Source organism: Arvicanthis niloticus (assembly GCF_011762505.2). Lineage (NCBI taxonomy): Eukaryota > Metazoa > Chordata > Mammalia > Rodentia > Muridae > Arvicanthis > Arvicanthis niloticus. The sequence continues at coordinate 116,483,638 of NC_047658.1, read as the reverse complement.
TAAACTCTGGATAAAGCCCAACTACACACATTTACTCCCTTACTGTGACTGGCTGGTCCCAGACAGTGACAAAACATTAATGGAAATTCCTTTGTCACCCCTTTGTGTCAAAACATGTCTAGACAATGCCACAGCACCCCTGCTCCTCCCTTGCTTTGTGGTTTCATCTTTTAAAGATTCTGTACAATTTCCCTTCAAGGACATGGTTCAAATTCTGAGCTGACCACCTGCTTGACTCATCAGAGTATAAAGCCTTCATTTTAATCTTACTTTTTGACGTGAATTTCCTCAGCTTCTCCTAGAACCCAACATTGGGAAGTCATATGAATGCTTTTGCTGATACAGTTTTGTGATAGTTACAGAACCTATAATATTATATAATTAGGTAAGTAAATACTGTAAACATTAATTGTGGACTAAGAATTGGCATCTTGTGCTGGATACTATATTCCTTAAATGAAGAACAATTTTTGCAAATCAACTTGCTTCAGTTTTCTTCCCTGTTTTATGGCCTTTCATTAAAACCAAGTAGGTTGAAGTAGAGGAGAATGAATCACATTTTTTTTTTTTACAGAGGTGTAAATTTCATTTCCAGGTAGTGATATAACCTGGTCTTTCTAAAAATTACAGTTCTGAAGTATTTTTTAATGTTATTTAAGTTTTTTCTTTTTTACACTTTAGATTTTATTCCACTCCTGGTCCATCCTCTGACTGTTCCCCATCCCATCCCTCCTTCTCAACCCATCTCCACAAGGATGTCACCAATTCTCCACCTTCTACACCACCAGACTTCTAAACTCCCTGAGCTCTCCATTCTCTTGAGGGTTAGGTTCATCTTCTCTGACTTAACCTAGACCCAGCAGTCCTCTGCTGTGTATGTGTTGGGAGCCTCATATCAGCTGGTGTACACTGCCTGGTTGGTCATCCAGTGTCCAAAAGATCTTAGGGATCCAGGTTAGTTGAGACTGTGGGTCCTCCTACAGGGACTTCCTCCTCAGCTTCTTCCAGCTTTTCCTTAATTCATCCACAGGCCAAAGTCAGCAGCTTCTGTCCATTGGTTGGGTGCAAAAATCTACATCTGACTCTTTCAGCTGCTTTTTGGGTCTTTTGGAGGCCAGTCATAATAGGTTCCTTTTTGTGAGTGCTCCATAACTTCAGTAATATTGTCAGGCCTTGGGACCTCTCCTTGAGCTGGATCCCAGGTTGGGCCTGTCACTGGAGACAGGATATTTACAGGGAGATGAAACATGGACTATTCTAGGAAAAGTGAAACATTTTCTCTGCAGGAAAGCTCAGGAGGTAAACAATTGAATAACTTAAGTCCCTGAAAGTGACCAGATTAATTATTTCCCTCCCTTTTCATGCATGTATAAGTAGAAAGCATTTGTACTCGACATCCTCAGACAAGCTGATCTGCCTAGAAAAGGCTCAGACTAGCTGAGCACTCTGGAAAAGACAGAATCAATTAAAGTTACAAATTTATCAGAAAGAGGCTCAAACTAACCACCCACCAACCTGTTGAACTATCTGTGTGCCAGATAGGATACTCCATGTTTCCAGCTTTCATGGGCTATCTTCCATGAAGGATATGCTTGATGATGGAGCTGTCTTTGAGTCATGTTACTCCTTTAATGAACTTCTAACCCATATTCATTTGAGTAGCACTATAAAACTCACTGGTTCAACCAGTTAGATTTTTTGATATCTTTTCTTTAGTCTCTTTTCAGTTTCCTATCTGAAGTGAGTAGATGTTTGTTAATATCTTTCAAAAATAGTGTCTCATACTGCTACCATGGAGCAATATTAGTTTCTTCTTTAAGGAGTGCCACATAATGTGTCACTACTCAGGTATAGGGGCAGTACACTTAAGAATATTCTAGGAAATATGTGTCAAAACTTTAGATAGTATGCTATACTGAAACAGAGACATTAGAGACTGTTGAAGTTGGGTCCTAGTTCTTCCTCTTATCTCCATGCCAGAAATAAGACTTAGACTCAAAATATATTTACAAAGATGCTTTGGGCTCATAGCTATGCTCTTCTACGACTATATCATAACCAAAGAAAACCCATTTTTTAAATCTACATTCTTCCACATGGCTGTTTACCTGTGTTCAGGTACCATTCGTCTATTTTCTCACATTTTCAGGGACAATTCCCACTCCCTTGCTATATAGTATTCTCTCTCTCTCTCTCTCTCTCTCTCTCTCTCTCTCTCTCTCTCTCATCCAACACTTATTTCCTGCCTATGCCATAGGCCATAGGCTTTTTAATTGACAGGTGATACATCCATACAATACAGTCCATCTACAAGTGAAGACATAAAACAAAGAATACTTTTTAAAAGAACAGGTTAATGAAGTCACTGAAGTCACAGAGTATTAAATTTTAACAACAAAATCAATCAAGAACAATGTACATAAACAATGGAAAACTGAATTCCAGAATTTCTATATTTAGTAATTCTTCTTTTGTAAAGAGACAACAAAGGCACCACCAATGACTTGCCATCTAAAGCATCAATACATTTATCAGTTTTATGAATGACCATTTCTTGTGAGAATATACATGATTTATTTCATAGCTTTATATAATACATAAGCCAAACAACCTTTATGATATCTGATATTCAATCATTTTATTTAATATACCATTTTTATGTATTCTTTTCTACTCTAAATTGAGACATATTTATATAAGTCATATATGTCATATAACGAATTGTCTTAGTTAGAGTTTCATTGCTGTGAAGAGATACCATGACCAAGGTAACTCTTATACAGGACATTTAATTGTGGCTGGCTTACAGATTAAGAGATTCAGTTCTTTATCATCATGACAGGAAGCATGCCAGTGTATAGCCAGACATGATGCTGGAGAAGAAGCTGATAATTGTATATCTTGATACAAAGGAAGGCAGAAGGATATTGTCTTCCATAGGTAGCCAGGAAGAGGCTCTCTTTCACACTGGGGGTAATCTTAGGACTGAGACCTCAAAGCCTGTGCCCACAGTGACACACATCATTTGAAAAGGAAACAACCCCTCCAACAAGGCAATACATCCTAATAGCACCTTGTTCAATCTCAAACACATAAATAGTACACATACCTGGGTGGAATTTTACCCTAAGGCTACACATTCTTAAATATTTTATCTTTTTGAACACAAAATTCAGCTCCACTCCACTGTCTGGTTCCCATTTAGTACTTGAACCATATATTTTGTATTTTTTCTTTCTTAGCTTGTGTATTTTTCTCAAAATGCTCTTCATAAGTTTGAAATTAGGTAACCACACAACAAAACTTATACTAGGGTCTTTTGAGAGTTCCTTTGCTAATGTGATGAATATAAATCTCTTTACTTTAACCTCAGGCAGACTCTTAGAACCAGAGCAAAAGGCAGCCACATTTTTCCACCAAAATTTCACAAAATAGGCTCTAGGCAACATACTAACATTCTTGTTTTCTGAAACCTCTTGAACCAGGGTTTCACAGTTCAGATTACTTTCAGCACTAATGTCTTCCATATTTCTACTAGGCCCATTTAACCCAATTTAAAGCATTCCACTGATTTCCATAATCCAAAAATTCACAAATCCACATTCCTCTAAACAAAAACATCAATACCCCACTCCTGGTACCAACTTCTATCTTAGACTTTTATTGCTGTGAAGAGACATCATGACCAAGGCAATTCTTATAAAGGACAGCATTTAATTGTGACTGACTTGCAGTTTGGGATATTAAGTCCTTTATCATAATGGCAGGAAGCATATTAGTGTCCAGGTAGACATGGTGATCTAAAGGCAGGAAGAAAACAAATGTCTTGTGCAGGTAGATAGGAGGGGGCTTTCTTCCACATTGGGAAGATCTTGGGCATTGAGACCTCAAAGCCTACACCCACAGACAGTACATTTATAAATACATTTTTTTCAACAAGGCCACATCTATTCCAAAAAGCCCACACATCCTAATAGTGCCCCTTCCAATCACCCTAGCATATTCAAACCACCACAGTACTCATGAGATGGAGTGTATAGTTTATTTTATAATGTGACTAAGCTGTGAGAGTTGCAAACAACACATTAAATTTCCAGTTTTCATTTGTTAACACAGCTGCTCCTATAAATTCTGTACAAATGATTTGTTCAATTTGACAGCAAGTATTGCATTTCTAGTATTCTGAGTAATTCAGAATTTTGTTTGTCTGTGTTAAATCACCCTTCCTTTGTTTTTTTTTTAATTCTCAGTGTTGCTCATTTCTCTCTTTGAAACCTAGAAGTCACTTGCCCTGCATTATCAATGACTGTCTTATAGGCAGTACTGGAAAGTGGAATAGGAATTTCAAAGTCAATAAATTTGAATTCATCAAAAGTAGTTTTCATGAAGGGACAGATCCAATATTCCTCTGATATTACTGTAACCATGATCTCTACATTACTAAACTTCCAAGTGCTGGCTTAGGTATCTAATTTTACAAGTACTATTTGTGTTTTGTACTATGCTCATGTGTCCACCAAAAGTTCACGTGCTTGAATATTTTGTTCTTTAGCTAATTAAGGTGTGTTGGGAGGACACAGAACATTTGTCAGTAAAATTTGCTTAGAGGAATTGTGTTTATTGAGTACATATTGTGGGAAATACCTATTTGAGTCTGATATGATACTAGTTAAACCTCTGAATGAGTTATCTATCTCATGTTCATGGCACCTACTGAACAATTACCATGATTTATTTATTGTGTATCTGTTGCTACTCTATCAAAATATGTCTTTTCTCCATTAAGAGGCTTTTAACAAGTATCTTGTCATATCAACAAAACAAATCAGTAATAAATATGCTAAGCACATTATGTGCTATGGTATCTTTATATATATGTTATATTATATGTATATACTGTACTATATACTATATTTTATATATATGTAATACTATGTTATAATACCAACATAGTATTTTACATATGACATGAGTTAATAAATTCACTGGTAAGAAACTGAGAAAAACATTGTTTATATATATATTTAAAAAATAAAAAATCTTTTGAGTTCATGTACTCTGTTATTAATAATTCTTTATTATTTATAATTATAGCTGTCTTGAAGTTTCAAGCAAACTGAAATTTTCCCATATTCTAATTTCTCCTTTTTCATCAGGTTTGGGAGAAAGTTCATATTAACATGTGCTTTATTACAATTGGCCATCACTGAAACCTGTGTAGCTTTTGCTCCCACCTTCCTCATCTACTGCTCACTTCGATTTCTGGCAGGAATTTCTTTGGAACCCATAGCAACAAATAGTAACTTGCTCTGTAAGTCAAAGCTTTTGAAATGGGACCTTGTTCACGCTTTGGTTTTTATTCTGCAAATTTCTTTCAAGTCAATATATCTTTTTCTTTCAGTGTTAGAATGGACAAGTCCTAAATTCCTAGCCACATTGGCAGTGATTATATCTTGTGCTAATAGTATTGGAAACATGATATTGGCAGGCCTGGCTTTTTCATTTAGAAACTGGCACCACCTCCAGCTGGCAATATCTGTACCAATATTCTTCTTCCTTATACTCACAAGGTATGAGCTTCCTTTCCTATTCTGTGTTATGGAATCTGTGAAGACAATGAACAGTAATAAGCACATAAGACATGCATTTCTGTTTGGCCCACACCTGATAGAGTGAGCTCCTCTTCTCAATTATGAGAGAGGAGGACAAGGACCAGTGTCAGATAAAAATGAGGAGACTGAATTCTGGCTATACTTGGGGTAATCGTTAAATAACTTTATAATATTATTCCTAAGTATAAGAAGCTAGTGGTACATGGAAGAAGATTCACTTCTTATACAAAAGTTGTGTTTAATTGCAAATTATTATTTCACTAATTAACTAGATAAAATATATAACATCTAATTAAGTTTATATTATGAATAAACATTTAATATTAAAGATAGTATATTGAAAATATTAGATATGTTTTTCCAATAGAAAAAAATTTATACTTTGGTAGTTAAGTGCTATTATGCAGAGGTTAAGTTTCTTTGGTAGATTCGTTAACTTCCATTTCACAGCTAGTCATTGTCAGATTAGCTTGACTGCAGTCTGCAAATCATTCTAATAAATCCCATGTATATGTCCTTTTCAATTTTAGTCCTTAACTTTTTGAATTTTTCTTCCAGGTTCTGTGTCCAATTTTTGTACCCCCTTTAATATTTTAGCATTTTTCTCATTTTGATTCATAAATCTCTTTAATCTCTCCTCTGATGTTTCTTTTCATATATTATCTCTTTCCCTTTGTTTCATCTTTGATATATTAGCATTTTTCTCAGTCTGATTTATAAATTTCTTTAATTTACCCTCTAATGCTTGCCTATATATTTGATTTTATGTCTTCTCTTGTCTTTCAGTTATTTTAGTATTTTCTTCCTTCTGATTTACAAATTTCTGAAATATCTCTTCTAATGCTTGTCTCCATATTTCACTTTTTTCTTTTTCTATCTTTAGATATCTTAGTGTTTTTCTCTTTCTGATTTTTCAATTCCTTAAACTTTTTCTTGAAGAATTGTGTCCAACCTTCATACTTTTTTCCTGTTTCTCTATAGTTCTCATCTTTCAGAAGACATAGGAAGAGAAAATGATTATGAGTATAAGAATGAAGATTATCAGTGTAATAATTATAATCAGTAATGTTTCAGTTTCATTCAGGTCACCTATCTTTTTCATCTTTGTTTCCATCCTAGATTCATTCACCAAAGCAATATACAATCTTCAAAATTCTTGTGTTATTATGTGTCTCATCTTCATATGCCCTATTCCCTCAAATCTATGAACTTCAAATTCATATATATATACATATATACATACACACACACACACACACACACACACACACACACACACACACACATATATATATATATATATATATATATATATATATATATATATATGAAATATGTCCTATCCCTTTGAACGTAAAACAGAATTTTTACCTTTTCTGTAGTTTTGTTCTGTTTGGATTCCTTTTGTAGGTACTCTTGTTTCCCTCTGATGTTCAGTTCAGGACACTCCAGTGGTTGGTCTTGTCCTAATCCCTTTGCTCACAGTGAGGGGTTGAAAATTCCTTCAACTGGAAAAACCAGCTTGAGCCCATCTGAGTCCTGGGGTATTTTGCCATGTTGCTTTGTTGGGCTTAGTCAGCACCTGTGACCATCGCCATCTCTGGGAAGATGGTGCCTGTTTCGAATGGGCTGTGCTTTAAGCCTTCCATGAGTTTAATGTACTTAAACCCTCAGCACTTTGGGAAGTGCAGCTCAGAAGGTGACCAGTTGAGCCAGTTGATAGCCAAGTTGCATGCCAATCTGGGCTCTGCTGCATTTGGTGTAGTCCTTGTAAGTTAGCTCTGCTAACATGGCAGTACTATGCAACAATATTTAGTTTCTGAATACATAACACACAAGATGAACTTCAACATAATCCCTTTACTTACCTTCTTTTAAAAAGTCTTAACAATTACAATAACAGGGTCATCAGAATAGACATATTTGATCAGTAATGACTCTACAAAGTGACCACAGACTTAATAGAAAGAAACGAGTTTATACTGACAAGTAAAAAAGACTCATGTGCCATACTTTTTTTTTCATCCACATAGCCTATCAGTTTTATTATTTGTCAGGAGCTATCTATGAAAAGCTAAGACTACAGATGGACTTCCTGGAGGTGGCTCATTTTTTTTTTTTTGCTTGGACTAAGATGGGAAATCTCTGAGAGGCAAGTCAAAGAGACTATCTCAGGACTGCTTCTTGTAGCTGATATGCCTTTTCTGTCATTATGAAATTAATATAAAAATCCCTAGGCATCAACCAACACTATTGACCTGATATCCTAAAGATCAACATAAAGATTAACTTTCATGACTTAATGCTGTTTGGAGAATTAATGATTTTATAGAGTTTTTGTTTGATTTAAATAATCTTAGAAAGAGAATTTTATGGGATGGTTTTAGTTGTTTTGCTAAAAAGATGTAATAAAATTAAAATCAAGAATAGAATATACCCACTCCTCATAATATTAAGCAAAGGCAGCATAGTAAGAAATACTATGAGCTTTCATAATTACACTAAAAAGGGATATAAGATTAGGAAAAATGTGTTCAAGGCAAAACATTCATTCTAGGTCAGATCCAAGGATGAAGTCATAGGTGTGCTCTATGATAAGACAAGATCATATGAAACTGTTGCTTTGAATTTATCATGAGCTTATAGAATGAAACACTGCTTTGAACTTAATATCAGCATCCTTTTGTATCTCCCATTTTGTGTAAAATTTTATTTATGAGGTAATTTTCTAAAGAACTATTGTCTAGAATGTATAAAAGGGCTAGAGAAAAGAAATAAATTTGGTGTCTTGGGGGCTCTGCCTCATAAATCCATCCATCCATCCATCCATCCATCCATCCATCCATCCATCCAAATGCCTAAGTCTGTCTGTCTGTCTGTCTGTCTGTCTGTCTGTCTGTCTGTATATGTGTATATATGTAGCATACATGACACTTCTGGAGTTGATTAAGATAGATAGTTGGGCCTGTAAAAAGGTGTGTGTATGAATGTATATGTATCTGTGCATACCTGTCCATGTAAAGGATTCTAATTTTTTCTTTTATTTGTAACATTTTATCTATGAGGTAATTCTTTTATACACAGAGTATTTTTGTCTATAAATTGCTAAAAATCAAGTAATAAAAGGTGATCTAGTCATTTTCAACTTCTTCTGGTTTGTGTGTTTTCAGTGTGAGTTACACTTTCCTCTCTGCTTCACAAATAGTTAAACAGCTAGATCAGTAAGGGGCTCCTGGCTGCCCGGCCAGAGAAGGGAGAATTAGCAATAAAACCTATACTTAATCCTCTGTTGTTAATCAACAGGTGTTAATTTGTCTGAAACCATTGGCTTCTGGCCCCAGAATAATGAATCAAGGAGAGTAAATGTTATTTATACTAATCAACCTTTTCTCTCACAAAACCAAGTTTGCCCCTCCACCTTTATTCCACCCCAATGAGCTTCCATCCAAAGAGAACCAGTGCTAAGACAAGTGTCCAGCCCTTATGCAGGTGCTTCCATCATGTAAATGAGAAGCAGAACCAGTTTTATCTTGCTTGCATGGCCATGTCTGCAGCTGATTAGATGAAGGTATACATGTAAGTTCGATGATATAATTAGTATACAAGATTTATACAATGTTTTTCATTGAGAGAAAAGAACACATTATTAAATGGTGTTTTCTATACACTAACAATGAAGTTGGTACATGTCTGTGGAAGCATCCCTCGTAGTCTTGTTCCTTGAACCATACTACAAATGTATATCCAGGTAGAGGGAGACATATCCCCACTGGGGATCTAGGTGTGTATTTCAGAAGTGCAGTGCATTATTTGGTTGAATTATTCTTCACTCTTAATGAAGGAGTTAGATGACAAAAGATTATAAAGATTGATATATCAGAATGTTGTAGGTATTCAATTAAAAAACAAAATTCTGAAGGTTAAATTTTGTATGGAAAATGACTGCATAAGAATTGATTCTACCTCCAACATCATCCTTGACAGGTGGCTCTCAGAGTCAGCTCGGTGGCTGATTGTGACCAACAAACCCCAGAAGGGCTTAAAGGAACTTAGAAAAGTTGCACACATAAATGGAATGAAGAATTCTGGAGACACCCTAACCATGGAGGTGAGCATAATGAGTGATGGTTATGACATGTGTATGAGTTAGTGCCCAAGATGCACTATGCTGTCAGAAAGAACACTGCACATGAGAGTTTCATTCTAATGAGACTAAAAGCACTGATGTTTTCATTCCTTTGTTTCTTGAATTCAGTTTGTAAAATTCTTCTGCACAGGATTTCATTCACAAAGTAACTGTTTTAGTAGAATGTTAGTGATATATATTAGTGTACTACATTTAATATATTTAGATACTATATCTTGATAATTTTTATTTTAAGTTTTTATTATCTCCACAGTACTCTACAGAGCATGAGAGGAACATAGGATAATGCAGGATGAAAAGGATTCTTCTCTTCTTTTCAACAAAAGCCCAACCACTTTCTCTCTCTCTGAGTGTGTGTGTGTGTGTGTGTGTGTGTGTGTTTTTGGTGAACTAATAAGATAAATTAAGATTTCTTACATAAGTACGATGAGGATCTATTTATAGGAGTATAGGCAATACACAAGGGGCTTCATAACTTAAAAAACCTCTCCCTTATCTAGAGTAATCCTTAATCATACATTCTATCTCAAGATGACAGAATTTTATTCACTGAATTTTGTGTAGGTCTAGTAGAGATAACCACAGCTGTTGAGAGTGCATTGGCCATGTCATGCCTAGAATACAGCATTGCATTTCATCCTTCACCTAACTTTAGACCTCATATTATCTCAAAACTCTTTTTCAGTATGGCCTCTGATACTTGGAAATAGTGCTGTAGACATCTAGTTTAGAATTTACTCATTTAATAAGTATTTAATTTAATAATCCCTTATTTTTTGAAAAATGGCCAGTTTCAGCTTTGAAGTAACTTTGTCAAACAGTGGAAACAAGCTTCTATGATCAAAACTGAAAACAACATTAATATATGAATTTGAACAGAATCACTAGAAAGTAATTCAACTGACACATAATCTCCATATAGATAAACAGTGGAATTAGCTCTATTTCTAGGGCCCAAGAGTCCATTGTTGAATAAAAATGATATAGACTATTGTCTAAAACAGCCTACATAGCAACTTTCAGTGGAGTGAGACTAACCACCAGAGAATAAGATTCCAGGTTAATTCTACCTTCGTTTTTATATGTCCATCAACCAGGTAGACCTCTGCTATATTTGTGCCAGGGGCATCGGATTGGCTATTCTCTTCTGGTAGATGGGTCAGTCTTTGGGAGCTTCCTGGGGTCTGAGAAGTTGAGAATTCTGGCCTTCCTATGGGGTTGCTCTCCCCTTCAGCTTCTTCAGTCCTTCCCTTAATTGAACTATAAGGGTCCCCGACTTCAATCCAATTGTTAGGCATCAGTGTCTGCTTCTGTTTCTGTCAGCTGTTGGTAGGGCTTCTCAGAGGACAACCATGCCAGGCTCCCATTTGTAAGCATATCATGACACCAGTAATAGTGCTTTGGTGCCCTACCACAAGATGGATCCCAAGTTGGGCCAATCATTGGACTATCTTTCTTTCAGTCTCTTTTCCATTTTAGGCAGGAACAGTCCTGGCTCAGAAATTTTGACTGTGTGTTAAAAACACTGTCCGTCTGCTTGAGAATCTGTATATACTGGAGGTAGACTCTTCAAGTTCCCTCTCCCAAGTGTTGAGCATTTTGACTAAGGTCATGCCCATTGAGTCCTTTCAGTCTCTCACCTCCTGGGTCTCTGTTACTTTCTAGAGGATATCTGCACATCTCACTCCCTGAGGCTACTTATCTCAATTCATTCTCTTGGCTCTCTGGGCTTCTCTCCCACAGGATTCTGATGCTGTTCCTCTTTTCCCCTCTCCCTAACTTCTCCAAGCCCTGCCCCTACCTGCGTCTGCCTCCCTTGATTATTTCCTTCTCCCTTCTCAGTGGAATTGAAGCACCCCCACTTGGGCTTTTCAACTTTTTACACTTCTTACTGTTTGTAGAGTATATTCTCTGTATCTGTACTTTCTGGCTAATGTCTACTAATCAGTGAGTACATACCATGTATGTCCTTTTGGGTCTGAGTTACCTCACTCAGAATGACATTTTGTAGTTTGATCCATTTGACTTCAAAATTCATGATGTCCTCATTTTTAATAGCTGAATAGTATTCCATTCTGCTGTTGATGGACATCTGGGTTGTTTCCAACTTCTGGCTATTACAAAAAAAGGTTGCTAATGAACATGGTGGAGTACATGTTCTTTGGGTATGGCAGGGCATCTTTTGGGTATATGCCCAAGAGTTATATAGCTGGGTATTCAGGTAGAACTATTTTCAATTTTCTGAGGAACCTCCAGATTGATTTCCAAAGTGGTTGCACCAGCTTGCAATCCCACCAGCAATGCAGGAGTGTTACTCTTTCTCCACATCCTTGCCAGGATATGCTGTCACTTGATTATCTTAGTCATTCTGATTGGTGTGAGATGGAATCTCAGGGTTTTGATTTGTGTTTTTTTTTCATGACCAAGGGCTTTGAACATTTCTTGAAGTGCTTCCTGACTGTTTGATATTTTTCTTTGGAATTCTTTGTTTATTTCAGTATCCCATTTTATATTACGGTTATTTGTTTTTTTAGAGGTTAACTTCTTGACTTCTTTATATATTTTGTATATTAGCACTCTATCAGGTGTAGGGTTAGTGAAGTTTTTTTTCCCAATATTTTCTACTTCCATCTCATTGCTGATTAATCCTATTGATGGTTTATTTTTCTTTGCAGAAGCTTTTTTTGTTTCTTGAGATTTCATGTAGCAGGATATTTATTCGGCAACATTGTATTCATAGAAGAGCTCTGTAATTAGGCACTGGAATATGAGGTGGATCTGGGAGAAGAAGAGAGGAAGGAGAGAAAAGAAAAAGAGGAAGGGGAGGGGAGAAAAGAGTAAGGGGAGAGAAGGAGGAGGAATATGGATGGGTTGAAAGCAGTTATGGGTAGCAACTTCTATCAAAATGTTAGATATTGGGTAACAATTCTAATTGTGTGGCCATCTTATTATTTGAGCATTCCCAAACATATAAATCCATTGGATAATCTTTAAGCATTAAGAGTCTTCATTCTACCACACTGCAAGGGTGCCAGATATTGTCAGGAGTTCAGCCAATCTTTGTGGATGCAGCATGGTGGATTGTCAGAGCCACCCCCCATGCACACATCTTGTGGCTAGCTAGGGCCCCAGTCAGAGCCGAGGAGCAGCAGGATCATGATGGCAGCCCAGGAAAAAGCTGGATCAGGTGCCGTTTTCTAAATATCACCCTACAGTCTTATTTAACAATTGTTGATCTTAGAGCCTGAACCACTGGTGTTCTGTTCAGGAAATTTCCACGGTGCAAATGAGTTCAAGGCTCTTTCCCAATTACTCTTCTATTAGATTCAATGTATCTGGTTTTATGTTGAAGTCCTTGATCCACTTGGATTTGAGCTTTGTGTACTGTGATAAATGTGAATCTGTTTTCATCCTCCTACATGTAGATTGCCAGTTAGACAAGCACCAATTATTGAAGATGTTTTTGTTTTCCACTGTTTGTTTTTGGCTTCTTTGTCAAAGATCAAGTTTCCATAAGTATGTGGGTTAACTTGTGGGTTTTCAATTCTATTCCATTGTTTGGCCTGTCTGTGTTTCTACGGATACCATGTGGTTTGTCATCACAATTACTTTCTAGCACAGCTTCAGGTCAGGTGTGGTTATTTCCCAGAAGTTCTTTTATTGATGAGAATTGTTATCTTGGTTCTTTTGTTTTTCTGTATGAAGTTGAAAATTGCTCTTTCCAAGTCTGTGAATTGTGTTAGAATTTTGATAGGATTGCATTGAATCTACAGATTACTTTTGGTAAGATGGCCGTTTTTACTATGTTAACCCTACCATTCTTTGAGTATAGGAGATCTTTCCATCTTCTGAGCTCTTCATTGATTTCTTTTTTTTTTAAAGTTTATTTGATGTTCTTGTTATACAGATATTTCACTTGCTTGGTAAGAGTTACACCAATATATTTTATAGTATTTGTGGCTGTTGTGAAGAGTGTTGTTTCCCTGATTTCTTTCTCACCCTATTTATCATTTCTGTTAGGAAGGCTAATGATTTATATCAGTTAATTTTATATCCTGCCATTGTGTTGAAGTTGGTTATCAGCTGTAGGAGTTCTCTGGTGGAATTTTGGGGGTGGCTTATGTATACTATTATATCATCTGCAAATAGTGATACTTTGACTTCTTCCTTTCAAATCTGTCTCTTCTTGATCTCCTTTTGCTGTCTAATTGCTCTGGCTAGAATTCTGAGTACTATATTGAATACATTGGAAGAGAGTGAGCAACCTCATCTTGTCCTGGATTTTAGTGGGATTCCTTCTAGTTTCTCTTTTCTTACTTTGATATTGGCTGTTGGTTTGCTATATATTGCTTTTATTATGTTTATGTATATTTCAGGATTTCTGATCTCTCCAAGAGTTTTAACATGAAGGGGTGTTGTACTTTGTCAAATGCTTTTTCAGCATCTGATGAGATGATCATATGCCTTTTTTCATTGAGTTTGTATATATAGTACATTATATTGAGGAATTTTCATATATTGAACCATCCCTTAATCTCTGTGATGAAGCCTACTTGATCATGGTGGATGATATCTTTGATGTGTTCTTGGATTCAGTTTTCAAGAATTTTATTGAGTATTTTTGCATCAATATCCATAATTGAGATTGGCCTGAAGTTTTTTTCTTTGTTGGTTCTTTGGTTTAGGTATCAAAGTAACTTTCACTTCATAGAATGAATTATATAATATTCCTTCAGTTTCTATTTTTGTGATATATTTTGAGGAGTATTTGTATTGTCTCTTTTTTGAAGGCCTGGTAGAATTCTGCATTAAAATTATCTGGCCCTGGGCTTTTTTTAGGTTGAGAGATTTTTGATGACTCTTTCTATTTTCTTAAGGGTTATGGGACTGTCTAGATAGTTTATTTCATCATAATTTAATTTTTGTATGTGGTATCTATCTAGAAAATCATCTATTTCTTCTAGATCTTCCAGTTTTGTAGAGTATAGGCTTTTTTTATTAGGTTGTAATGATTTTTTTGAATTTCATCAATTTATGTTGTTATGTCTCCCTTTCATTTCCGATATTGTTAATTTGTATATTATCCCTGTGTCTGTTATTATTTTGAGTAAAAGTTTATCTATCTTGTTAATTTTCTCAAAGAATCATCTCTAGGTTTTGTTGATCCTTTGTATCTTTCATTTTGTTGATCTTTTGTTTCTACCTGGTTTTTTACAGCTCTGAGTTTGACTATTATCTTCCCTTTATCCCACTTCGGTGTGTTTGCTTCTTTCTGTTCTTGAGTTTTCAGATATGCTGTTAAGTCACTTGTCTGAAATCTCTCCAATGTCTTTCTTTTTATTTTATTTAATTTTCTATCTATCTATCTATCTATCTATCTATCTATCTATCTATCTATCTATTTTTTCCAATTTCTTTATAAAGGTTGTTAGTGCTATGACTTTTCCTCTTAGCACTGCTTTCTTTGTGTACTGAGTTTAGTATGATGTGTCTCCTTTTTCATTGAGTTCATTTTTTATGGCGAAAAAAGTATATCTTTAGAATTAGACATCTGGACTCACTTTACATGATCCCAGTCTTGATGGCAACATCTAGAGCATCATAATCAGGAGCCAAGGGAACATATGCCTTCTTCTCTCCATCAGGCATTATCAGGGTATTGACTCTGGCCACATCAATGTCATGGAGTTTCTTCACAGCCTGTTTGATCTGGTGCTTGTTGGCCTTGACATCTACAATGAACACAAGCATGTTGTTGTCCTCTATTTTCTTCATGGCTGACTCAGTGGTCAGTGGGAATTTGATGATAGCATAGTGGTCAAGCTCATTTGTCCTGGGTGCACTTTTTCGAGGATATTTTGACTGCCTCTGGAGCCATAGTGTCTTGAACCTCTCTGGCAGGAGGGTGACATTTGGTTCTTCTTCTTCTTTTTGTGGCTGAGAATGCCTTTCAGCACTGCTTTATTTGCTTCAAGGCCTTTGCTTTGGCTTCAGCTTTGGGAGGGGAAGGAGCTTCCTTTCTTTGCTTTCTGTGCCATCTTGGCAAAAAGCTTCATTGAATTCTATAATCTTTGATTTCTTTTTTTGTTTCTTCCCTGACAAGTTACTGAGCAGAGAGTTGCTTACTTTCCATGATTATGTGTGCTTTAAGTTGGTTTTGTTGTTGTTGAAGTCTAGCCTTAGGCTGAGGTGATCTCATAGAATACATGGGATATTTCAATCTTCTTGTTTCTGTTGAGGTTTTTTTTTAAATCTTTGTTTATTTGATCAGTTTTGGTCAAGTTTCCATGGGTGCTGAAAAGAATGTATAGTCTCTTTTTTTGGCCTGAAATGTTCTATAGATGTCTGTTAAATCCATTTGGTTCAAAACCTTTATTTGTTTCACTGTGTATTTGTTGAGTTTCTGTTTCAATGACCTGTCCATTGGTGAGAGTGGGGTGTTGAAATTTCCCACTATTATTGGGTGAATTTCAATGTGTGTTTTAAGCTTTAGTAAAGTTTCCTTCATAAGTGTGGGTGCCCTTGCATTTTTGGGGATAGACGTTCAGTTTCTCTTGGTGGATATTTTTCCTTGATGAATATGAAATGTCCTTCCCCATCTTGTTTGATAACTTTTGGTTGAAATTCTATTTTATTGTATATTAGAATTTCAACTCCAACTTTTTCTTGGACCATTTGCTTGGATTTTTTCCAGTGTTTTATACTTATGTAGTATCTGTCTTTGTCATTGAGGTGTGTTTCTCATATGCGGCAAAATGCTGGATTCTGTTTATGTATCTGTTATGTATCTTCAATCTGTTATTCTGTCTTTTTATTGGTGAATTGATTTCATTGATGTTGAGAGATATTAAAGAGAGATGATTGTTAATTCTTGTTATTCTGTTACTGAAAGTGTATTATATGTGTATGATTCTCTTCTTTTGTGCTTGTTGTGAAATGTTTAGTTTTCTGTGTTCTTTTGAAGTATATTTACCCTCCTTGTGTCAGCAATTTTGTTCCAGTATCCTTTATAGGGCTGGATTAGTAAAAATATATTGTTTAAATTTCTTTTTTTTTCATGGATTATATTAATGTCTACATTTATGATGACTGAGAATTTTGCTGGGTATACTATCTTGGGGTGGCATTTGTGTTCTCTTTGGGTCTGTATGATATCTGCTCCGGTTCTTCTGGCTTTTAGAGTCTCTGTTGAGAAGTCTGGTGTAATTCTGTTAGGTCTCCCTTTATATGTAACTTGATCTCTCCTCTTACTGCTTTTAATACTCTTTCATTGTTTTCTCCACTTGCTCTTTTGATAATGATGGAAAGAATTACTTTTCTAGTTCAATCTATTTGGGGTTCTATAGGTTTCTTGCATACTTATGGCCATCTTTTTCTTTAGGTTAGGGAAGTTTTCTTCTATAATTTTTTTGAAAATATTTACTGGCCATTTGAGTTGGGAATCTTTGTTCTCTTCTATACCTGTTATCCTTAGGTTTGGTCTTTTCATTGTGTCCTCGATTCCTTGAATGTTTTGGGTTAGGAGCCTTTTGCATTTTGCATATATTTTGACTGCTTTGTCAATACTTTCTATGGTATCTTCTGAACCTGAGATTCTCTCTTTTATCCCTTGTATTTTGTTGATGATGCTTGCACCTATGACTCCTGATCTCTTTCCTAGGTTTTCTATCTCCAGGGTTGTCTCCCTTTGTTATTTATTTATTGTTTCAATTTTTATTTTTAGATCCTTGATGGTTTGTTTAATTTCTTTACCTGTTTGATTGTGTTTTCCTGGAATTTTTTTTAATACAAATTTTATATTTAATTTACATTTTAAGACTAACTTTCATCTCAAAAATACTTATCCATATACCTATTTCCTTTTTGTTGACTTTACTTAAAACTTTATTGGACTTGATTTTCTCTTTTACAATAGAAAAGACTGTGTACAGCTCTAGTCTGTGTACAGCCCTTAAAGAAGAATGCTGCTTTTACATAGACAAAACAGGAATGATTAAAGAGAGCATGAAAAAGGCCAGAGAAGGTCTTGAGAAAAGACAAAGAGAGAAAGAGAAAAATGAGAACTTGCACAAGAATTGGTCTTCAGCCTCTCCATGATTGTTAACCCTATTTCCTTCCATCTTGAGACCATTAATTAAGTTAAAGGATGAAACCACCCACTCATTTCAACATTATTGACCCAGAATTGTTCCTGTCTAAAGTTAATGCAAGGATAAAAAATGGAGCATAACCTGAAGGAAAGACCATCCAGAGACTGCCCCATCTTGGGATCCATCTCATGTGCAGACACCAAACCCTGATACTATTGATAATGCCAAGTTGACCTTGTAGAGAGGAGTTCACATGGTTGTCCTCTGAGTGCCTGACTGAGACAGATGCAGATACTCACAGTTAACCATTTGACTGACCCCAGCGACCTCTTTGGTGAATTAGGGAAAGGACTGAAGGAGCTGAAGGCAATTTCAACCCCATTAGAAGAACAATAGTAGCAACTAACCTGATTGCTCAGAGCTCTCAGGGAGTAACTTACCAACCAAAAAATATACATCGGCTAGTCCATATTCCCCACTACATATGTAGCAGAATACTGATTTGTCTGGCCTGAGTGGAAGAAGATGTGCTTTGTCCTGTGGAGGCTTGATGTCCCAAAGAACAGGGAGTCTAGAGGGGTGAGGTAGGATTGGGTGGGTGGTAAAACAGCCTTTTAGAAGGAGGGGGAGGGGGGATGGGATAGAAGGATTCTGGGGCCAAAACTAGGAAAGGGGGATAACATTGAAATGTAAATAAAAATATCTAATAAAAAAGAAAAAAGATTGTTGCTGAAATGGATGCAGTATCTTTTCCAAGATTAAATGCCCATGAGACTGTGCAGATAAGAATAAGCCTGTGGCTGGAGAGATGGCTCAGTGGTTGAGGTCCTGTGTTCAATTCCCAGCAAGCACATGGTGGCTCACAAACATCTGTAATGGGATCTGATGCTTTCTTCTGGTCTGTCTGAAGACAGCTGTAATATATTATATAATAAATCTTGAAAAAGAAAAGAAAAGAAAACAATAAGGCCAGGTCTTAGAACTTAAAAGTGGTATGTTTGTATTTCAAGTTAACAATACAGTGATCTCTGGTGGTTAATTTTGTTTTCCAATCTGATAAGTATCAAGAAGCATTTGAGATACTGCACTATAGCTACACATATAGGGGACTAATAGCTTAGTCTGAAAATTCTTGAGCATGATTATCTTGCTTTGCTTAAATGAATTAAAAAGATTCTCCCTAAAGCAGGAACAGCAGTTCTGAACTTGAGGCTTAGATTATAGAAGACATGTGGCTTTAGCTGAGAAAAAACATCTGTCACCCTTTGTGTCTAACCACAACACAGCCTAAATGCTGCACAATCTTGAAATTTTTGTTCTCAAGTCATTCAGTTCATGAAATAAATTCAACTTCATGCATGTTTTCATATCATGGTCTGTATGTAGCTGCAGTCTTCCATTAATCTCTGTTCAAAGAACTCTAAGAGTTTTTTAATCCAGCTTCTAAGAACTCCTCCAATTTCCAAACCAGAGTACAACCAAATATCAAGAACAATACAGTCAGCTTTGTCTGTGCAACAATTTCAAATATCTGGTACATATTCTCTATGTTGGTTACTTTCACAATGCCATGACTAAAATTCCTGGCAGAAACAGGTTAAAGGAAGAAAAACCTCAGTGTGTGTCATAAATTCAAGAGTTTAATTATAGTGGACAGAACATGGTAGCATTTGTGTAGGCAGGTACTTGTGGCAGAGGAGTCTCACATCATCAAGGCCAGCATGCATGACTACAATCAAAGGCCAGATTATAAGTGATCTATTTGACAGGAAGATGACCTAAAGGCTTATTCTCCAAAATTTCACTATCAGAATTCCAAAATGAAACTAGGAGATATTACTCTAAATATCATCCTCAACTAAATTCTAGGCACTTTGAAGACAGTGAATTATGTTTTCCTTTAAATAGCATGAGTTCTAAGCTAAAATAAAGAGCCCTGCAAAAAATGATTTTTCCTGAATCTATTTTCAGTCATTCAGAATCAGTAGAAGCCCAATATAAGCGGCATTAGCATTTAAACTCAATGGTCTAAATAAATCAATTTTGTATTATTTTTCTTTCTAATCTTTATCTCCCACTCCAAGGATGATTTTAATGTTCAATAGCCACCTATAATCCCTTGTTTAATATTCTTTACTGTATAAATCCCCTGAGTGTTTTTTGTCTCCTAGGCTTTTATTTCACTCTAATTTTTGTCTGTAAATGTATCTTTGATGTCTATATTTTTAGTATAGAGGAACAATAATTATTTATCTGGTCTTCTACAAGTATTCAGAATGCCCCAGAGATCTCATCACTTTGTGAGAAGTAAACAGACTGTTGGTTTTATTTTCAAAGGTTGTTAGAACAAGTATGAAGAAGGAACTTGAGGCAGCAAAGACAAAACCTTCTCCAAGAGACTTGCTCCACACACCCATCCTACGTAAGCGGATATGTCTCCTGTCCTTTATGAAGTAAGTGCACAATGTGCCTATTGAAATAGTATAGAGACAAATTTTCTCACTGATAGATTGAGGTAGAATATGACAATTTCTGCAGCTACAAGCAGTCAAAGAGTTTTGAGTATAGCCATACGAAACTTACTGTGCAGTGAGGGGTGTATACATCCAAGCCCATCACCATGAGCTGATATTGAAAATGCCAATTTGTGTAAACTTGGATGTTGTTACTTACCATTTGCATGGTTCCACTTCAATGATGATAAAAATTCTAATACCTTATGGTATGAACTTGTGCTCTGAGCAGATCTTGGGCACTGGCTCTGTACCTAGTCCCATAACACACAGAGGAAGCTTGACTTCCAGGTGCTCTAAGAATGCCTAGGATCACAGTTGAGGAAGCCACAATATCTGCCCCAACATCTGGAGTAGCTTGAATATCAAGGGTCAAAGTATACAGGAACTCCCACTTAGCCAGTGGCACAGGTTCTTTCCAGTTTAAATCTGTACTCAGGGAAGACCTGGGGTTCTGGCTGTGCATTCTTTCTAACAACACCCAGAGGGAGCCCAGCTCTTAAGCGGTCTGAAACATCCAGGATCACAGGATCAGGGGATCACAGGATCACTGGCTCACAGGATCACAGGATCACAGAGGAAGCTCAGCTCCCAAGAGATTGGACACACCCAGGTGCAATGGAGCTTTGACACACTCAAGATCATAGTTGAGACTAAAACATCTTTCCCAAGATACAACATAACTGGGTCTCCCTATAGGAACCGGGGAAACAAACCTCTGTCAGGCTAGAGACACTGCTTCCTTCCAACTTGGACTTGTGCCTGGAGCAAACCCAGGGTTCTGGATCTCCATCCATACCAGCACTACCCAGAGAAATCTTGACTCCAAGGAGCTCTGACACACCCATAATCTCAGGATCATAGTATCACAGGATCAGAGGATCACAAAATCACAGCATGACAGAGAAAGCTGATCTGAGGAGTTCTGACACAACCATGATCACAGGAGGGACATGCTCCAGTCAGAGACAGCAAGGGCAGAGAGTGCTAGAGATAACCAGATGGAGAGAGATAAGCACAAGAAGATAAGCAAAGTAAATCAAGGCTACTTGGTAACATCAGAACCCAGTTCTCTCACTACAGCAAGTCCTGGATACACCATCACACTGGAAAAGCAAGATTCTGATATATGGATTCTGATCACATATCATAATGATGAGAGAGAACCTAAAGAAAGACCTTAGTAACTATTTAAAGAAATACAGGAGTATATAGGTAAACAGGTAGAAACTCTTAAAGAGGAAACACAGAAATCCCTGAAAGAATTACAGGAAAACACAACCAAATAGGTGAAGTAATTGAACAAAGCCATCCAGGATCTAAACATTGAAATAGAAACAAAGAAATCACAAAGGGAGAGAACCCTGGAGATGCAAAACCTAGGAGTGAGATCAGGAGTCATAGATGCAAGCATCACCAACAGAATATAAGACATAGAAGAGAGAATCTCAGTTGCAGAAGATACCACAGAAAACATTGACATAGCAGACAAAGTAAATGCAAAATACAAAATGCAAAATGCAAAATGCAAAAAGATCCTAACTTAAACATCCAGGGAATTCAGGATTTAATGAAAAGATCAAACCTAAGGATAATAGGTATAGAAGAGAGTGAATATTCCCAAGTTAAAATACCAGTAAATATCTTTAACAAAATTATAGAAGAAAACTTCCCTGACCTAAAGAAAGAGGTGTCCATGAACATTCAAGAAGCCTACAGAATTACAATTAGAGTGGAATAGAAAAAATTCTTTCCATCACATAATTATTATAACACCAAATGCACAAAACAAAGAAAGAATATTAAATACAGCAAGGGAAAAATGTCAAGTAACATATAAAGGCAGACCTATCAGAATTACAACAGACTTCTCACCAGAAACTATAAAAGTCAGAAGATCCTGGGCAGATGTTATACAGACTCCAAGAGAACACAATTGCCAGCCCAGGATACTATACCCAGCAAAACTTTCAATTACTATGGATGGAGAAACCAAAATATTCCGAGACAAAACCAAATTTACAGAACATTTCTTTCCACAAATCCAGCCCTACAAAGGATAAGAGATGGAAAACTCCAACACAAGAAGGGAAACTACAACCTAGAACAAGTAAGAAAGGAATCTTCTTTCAACAACCCAAAATAAGATAGCCAAATAAACATAATTCCACCTCTAACAAAAAAAAAAAAAACCAGGAAGTAACAATCACTTTTTAAAATATCTGTTAATATTAGTGAACTCAATTCTCCAAATAAAAAGACATAGACTAACATTCTAGATACGTAAACAGGACCAAGCATTTTGTTGCATACAGGAAACTCACCTTAGTGACAAAGATGGGTACTACTTCAGAGTATTGGGCTGGAAAACAATTTTCCAAGAAAGGGTCCCAAGAAACAAACCAGAGAAGCCTTTCAAAAATTGAATAAAATCGACTTCCAACCAAAAGTTATCAAAAAAAAAAAAAAAAAAAACCCAAGAAGGACACTTCATGCATGTCAAAAGAAAAGTCTACCAAGATAACTCTCAATTCTGAACATCTATGCTCCAAATGAAAGGGCATCCACATTCATAAAAGAAATATTAGTAAAGCTCAATGCACACATTGCACCTCACACAATAATAGTGGGAGATTTCAACACCCCACTGTGTACAGATTATGGAAATAGACACTAAACAGAGACACAATAAAACTAACAGAAGTTATGAACCAAAAGGATTTAACAGATATTTAACAGATAACAGATAGAGCACTATATCCCACAGCAAAAGAATATACCTTCTTCTCAGCACCTCTTGGTACCTTCTCCAAAACTGATCATATAATTGGTCACAAAACAGGCTTCAACAGATACTAGAAGACTGAAATAATCCCAAGTATCTTATCAGATCACCATGAACTAAGGCTAGCCTTGAATAACAACAAAAAACAACAGAAAGCCCACAAGGAAGTTAAACCATGCTATACTCAATGATAACTTGTTCAAGGAAGAAATAAAGAAATAAATTTAAAACTTTTTAGAATTTAATGAAAATGAAAGCATAACATACCAAAACTTATGGGACACAATGAAAGCAGTGCTAAGATTAAAACTCATAGCTTTGAGTTCCTCCAAAATGAAATTGGAGAGAGAATATACTAGAAAGTTAACAGTATACCTGAAACCTAAGAACAGAGAGAAGCAAATACTCCCAAGAGGAGTTTATGGCAGAAAATAATCAAACTCAGGGTTGAAATCAACCATGTAGAAACAAAAAGAACTATACAAAGAATAGACAAAACTAAGAGGTGATTCTTTGAGAAAATCAACAAGATAAATAAACCCTTAGCCAAACTAACCCGAGGTCACAAAGACAGTATCCAAATTAAAAGGGTGACCTTACAAGAGAAACTGAGGAAATTCAAAAAATCATCAGATAGTACTATAAAAGCCTGTACTCAACAAAACTGGAAACTCTGAATGAGATGGACAATTTTCTGGACAGGTACCAGGTGCAAAAGTTAAATCAAGATCAGATAAACCATCTAAATAGTCTTATAACACCTAAAGAGATAGAAGCAGTCATTAAAAGTCTCTCCACCAAAAAAAGCCCAGGACCAGATGGTTTTAGTGAAGAATTCTGTCAGATCTTCAAAGAAGACCTAGTACCCATACTCTTCAAACTATTCTAGAAAATAGAAACAGAAGCCACACTACCCAATTTGTTTTATGAAGACACAGTTATGCTCATAGCTAAACCCCACAAAGACCCAACAAAGAAAAAAACCAGAATAATTTCAGTTATGACTATAGACAAAATATAATCAATGAAATTACAAACTGAATCCAAGAACACATCAAAATGATCATCCATCATGATCAAGTAGGCTTAATCCAAGGGGTTCAGGATGGGTCAATGCACAGAAATCCATAAATGTAATCCACTATATAAACAAAAAAGGAAAAAAACCCACATGATCATCTTATTAGATGATGAGAAAGCATTTGACAAAATTCAACACTTCTTCGGGGTAAAAGTCTTGGAAAAATCAGGAAGTAAATGTCCATACTTAAACATAGTAAAATCAATATACAGCCAACCAGTAGTCAACGTCAATGTAGATGAACAGAAACTTGAAGCAATCTCACTAAAATCAGGGACAAGACAAGACTGCCTACTCTCTCCCTATTTAGTCACTATAGTACTGGAACTCCTAGCCAGAGCAATTAGACAACAAAAGGAGGTCAAAGGGATACAAATTGGAAAGGAAGAAGTCAAAATATTACTATTTACAAAAGATCCGGCTGCATACTTAAATAATGACAAAACTTCCACCAAAGAACTCCTAAATCTAAAAAACAACTTAAGCAAAGTGGCAGGGCATAAAATTAACTGAAAGAAATCAATAGCCTTCCTCTACTCAAAGGATAAACAGGCTGAGAAAGAAATTAGAGAAATGATAGACTTCATAATAGTCACAAATAATATAAAATACATTGGTGTGACTAAGCAAGCAAGTGAAAGATCTGTATAACAAGAACTTCAAGTCCCTGAAGAAAGAAATCAAAGAACATTACAGAAGATGCAAAGATTGCCCATGCTAATGGACTGGTATAATTATCATAGTAAAAATAGCCATCTTGCCAAAAACAATCTACAACTCATTTCTTCACAGAGTTAGAAAGATCAACTTGAAAATTTAAGAAAAAAACCAGAATAGCAAAAACTATTTTCAATTATAATACAACTTCTGGGAAAATCACCATTTTTTATCTCCAGGTGTATTATAGAGCAGTAGTGATAAAAATTGTATGGTATTGGTACAGAGACAGACAGGTAGACCAATGAAATAGAATTGAAGACCCAGAAATGAACCCACAGACCTATGATCACTTGATCTTTGACAAAGGAGCTAAAACCATCCAGTGGAAAAAGACAGCATTTCAATTAAATGGTGCTAGATCACCTGGTGGTCAGCATTTAGAAGAATGTAAATTGATTAATTTTAAATTTTTAAAAAATTTTTATTAGATATTTTATTTATTTACATTTCAGATGATACTTCCTTACCCCATTCCACCTAGAAATCCCCTTTCCCATCCAATCTCCTCCTGCTTTTATGTGGGTTTACCTCCACCCACCTACCTACTACCACCTCCCTGCCCTCTAATTTTCCAACACTTGGGCACCCAGCCTTCACTTGACCAATGACCTCTTCTCCCACCTATGGCTGACAGGGCCATCCATTCTTATCTCTTTGTACAAAGCTCAAATACAAGTGGATCAAGGATCTTCACATAAAACCAGATACATTGAAACTAATAGAAGAGGAAGTAGAGAAGAGCCTCAAACATATGAACACAGGGAAAATTTCCTGAATAGAACATCAATGGCTTATGCCCTAAAATCAGCAATCAACAAATGGGACCTCATAAACTTGCAAAGCTTCTGTAAGACAAAGAACACTGTCAATAGGATAAAATGGCAACTGATAGATTGGGAAAAGATATTTACCAATTCTACAGCTGATAGAGGACTAATATACAATATATACAAATAACTAAAGAAATTAGAGTCCAGAAAATCAAATAATCCTATTTAAAAGTGGGGTGCAGAGCTTACCAACGGATTCTCAAATGTGGAATATCAAATGGCTGAGAAGCACCTAAAGAAATGTTCAAAATCCATAGTCATCAGGGAAATGCAAATGCAAAACAAAACTGAAATTCTATCTCACACCTGTCAGAATGGCTAAGATCTAAAACTCAGGTGACAACAGATTCTGGGGAGGATGTGGGAAAAAAGGACTACTCCTCCATTGTTGGTGGGTTTGCAAACTGGTACAACCACTCTCAAAATCAGTCTGGCTGTTCCTCAGAAAATTGGACATAGTCCTACCTGAGAACCCAGCTATACCACTCCTGGCTATATACCCAAAAGATGCTACAACATATGACATGCTTGACTCCATTCATATAACCCTTCTTTATAATAGCCGGAAGCTGCACACAACCCAGATGTCCTTCGACAGAGGAATGGTTACAGAAAATGTGGTGCATTTACACAACGGAGTACTACTCAGCTATTTAAAAAAACTTCATTAAATTCTTAGCCAAATGGATGGAACTAGAAAATATCATTGTGAATGAGGTAGCCCAATCACAAAATAACACAGTGAGGGTATTGACTCACTGATAAAGTGTATATTAGCCCAATAGCTCAGAATACACAAGATACAGGTCCATATGAAGCTGAAGAAGGAAGACCAAAGTGTGGATGCTTCATTCTTTCTTTGAAGGGGGAACAAAATACTCAAGGGAGGAAGTACGGAGATAAAGTGTAGAGCAGAGACTGAAAAAGAGGCCATCCAGTGACTGCCCCACTTGGAGATCCATCCTATATACAGTCACCAAACCCAGACACTATTGAGGATGTCAACATGTCCTTGCTGACTGGAGCCTGATATAGCTTTCTCCTGAGAGGCTGTGCCAGAGCCTGTACAATGCAAGAAGGCAGCCATTGGATTGAGCAAGGGCTCCCTAATGGAGGAATTAGAAAAAGGAGTGAAGGAGTTGAAGGAGTTTGCAACCTTATAGGAAGAACTATGATATCAACAAATCAGACCCCCCCAGAGCTCCAAGAGATTAAACTACCCACCAAAGAGTACATGTGGAGGGACCCATGGCTCCAGCCACATATGAAGCAGAGAATGTCCTTGTTGGGCATCAATGGGAGGAGAGACCTGTAGTCCTGTGATGACTCAATGCCCTGGTATAGGGGAATGCCAGGGCAAGGAGGCGGGAGTGGGTGTGTGGATAGGAGAGCAACATCATTGAAGCAGGTTGAGGGGGTATGGAATAGATGGTTTGTGGAGGGGAAACTGTTAATGTGGATAACATTTGAAATATACATAAAGAAAATATCCAATAGAAAATAGAAAAATTCTAATACAATACACATAAATTCAACTCAAGAACATGTATAGATGTAAATTTGGAACTTCACACATGTGAGTGTATAGAAAGATGCACCATGCATACCAGAAACCCACTAACTCTGTAAAACTTCAAGAGTGATTATGTGCTTCTTCATTGCACAATGATTTTTGTTGGCTATAAAATTATGCCCTAGAAGTAAAATATCCAAAAAGGCAAAATGCCTTCATAGTGAAACTACTAGAATTTGGTTTCTTGTCCAATAATATTAACATCTGCTGAACATCAATTCCAAACTTTAATATGCCATTTTTCTTTTTTTACTACAGATTTTTATTAACACTATCAATTATTGGCCTGTCAATTCACCTTCAACACCTGGGCATTAATGTTATTCTGTTGCAGTTTCTTATTAGTGCAGTGTCCATACTAATCAGTGTTGTTGGACATTTTGTACTTAATCACATGGGCCGTAGAATAACTCATCTGGCTTTCATGTCCCTGAGGGGATTATTCATTCTGACTGCTGTATTTGTACCTCAAGGTAAGAAAAGAGTACAGGGTAAGCAAAAACAATTATGTTCTCCCATTTCCTCAGGATTTATCATCCCTTACCTACAATAGATTAGAGAACTAATTTAACAGTTTCTGATGACCATGCTGGAATTTTAGGGCACATGCTCCATTAAGTAGCTGGATAAAAAAGTCAAAATTCAGTAAAGAATGTTTATTACAGTTAAAACTGTCTACAACTGATGTGATTTATTCCCACTATATATTATTTATTTTTGGCCATTATATTTTTTATTCTAACCATATACATTTTAGGGGTTATAATTCTCCCCTAGATTGTACACAAATTTCAGAACAACTGTATGTGCTATGCCAGTTTGGTTGCTAAACAAAAAAATAATTTTTAGTTGTGTTGGAATATAGGAGATGTGTAGAAAAGAACAAATAGCTTGAAAATTAAAAATCTCAAGACTGAGTTTATTTAATTAAGTACATACATGTAATAAGTTGGGAGCCAACTTGTAGTAAAAAGCAGCTATCATCTTTGCAGCCATCTCAAGCCATATACTCTGACAAGAGACTTGTTTTCAAAAGCCTATAACAGCTGAGCACACTCTGATAAATATATTCTTTATCCCACATATCTTGTTTTGCTGTTTAGTGCCCCCAGCTACAAGGTGCACGTGGTATCCATGCCTGCAAGGCACACAGTGCAGGAGCTATCCATGCTATACATGCTTGTAAGGCACATGCGGTATCCATGTGGCAATGCATATAAATACCCCAGACTTCCCTTCAATGAACGAGAAAATAAACGAGACTTGAGACTTGATCAGAACCTCTGTTTTGTCTCCATTCTTCGAGTCTCTTCCCCTTCATTCCCACTCTC
Source organism: Arvicanthis niloticus (assembly GCF_011762505.2). Lineage (NCBI taxonomy): Eukaryota > Metazoa > Chordata > Mammalia > Rodentia > Muridae > Arvicanthis > Arvicanthis niloticus. The sequence goes on along the minus strand of NC_047658.1, from coordinate 116,454,956 downwards.
TCTCTTGCTAGACCCTGACATGTGAACCAGAGCAGCAGCTTGGGGGGGGGGGAACAGTGGCCCTCAAGCTAGGCAGTGTGGGCCTCAACAATAAGTAGTGATACCCATGTGGTCAACTAGCTTTGCTAAAATGCAGGGTTGCTATATATTTTTTAAATTCCAAGATGATGGGTTTTATAATCATTCAGCCCTCAGTTTCTCTCTTTCTTTGTCTTACTGTTCTTTTTCTGCGAAGAGAGACCATGAATAATGGAAAGTCTCATAAAAGAAAACACTTAAATGGAGATTTGCTTAATTTTTCAGTGATTTAGTTCACTAACATCATAACAAGGAGCATGGGCACAGGAAAGCAGAGACCTGGTAAAGGAGCTATTATCTAAAACCTGATTCATAGACAAGAGAGAGACTGGCCTGGGATAAGCATTTGACACCTCAAATTCTAATCTATGATATAATTCCTCCAATAAACCCACTCTCTTCCAATAGTGGCACTTGCCCTGGTGACTAAGTATTTAAAACTATGGGTCTTTGAGAGGCTGTACTTATTCAAACTACCATTACCAATCTCTGGACCCCATAGGTATTCAGTCTCACTTCAAAAGTCCCCACAGTCTATTGCTGTCTCAACACTGTTGAAAACTCCAAAGTTTAAGTCTCTTCTGAGTCTCACAGCAATCTCCTAACGCTAATCTTTTGTAAATTAAAAAAAAGCAGATCACATCTGACATACAATGGCACAGAATATTCATTCCAAAAGGGAATACTATTCCAAAAGGGAAGAAATAGAGCACAATGAGGAGCTTCTGTCCCAAAGCAAATGAAAACCTGCAGGGCAAACTCCAAACTCTGCATTTCTATTTCTATTTCTATCCCTTGCTTGCTGTAACATATTTCTATGGCTTGGGTTGGTTCCAGTCCTACTCTGCCATTTTCTTTAGCAAGTATGATTCTGGTATCTTCAACATCTTGAGGTCACAAATGAAATCTAGAGTTCATTGTCACAGCTTCAGACAATGGCCTCTTTTGCTCTCCATCAGGAAACCATCTGACACATACTTGGAATCAGATGATTTCCTCAGTCATGGAGGTATATTTCACCACCCCATTTTTACAACCTTCAGTTTTAGTCCAGATCCAATTGGATAAAACTATCAAGTTTTACTGTTTGATGGGGATGGAACTTAACCCTCTTATTCAATTATATTAGCACCAGCTTTCTTTTGGTGATGGTCTCTTTTACATCTTAAGGTTTTCTTTAGTTAATTTTAAAAGTTGGAAGCATAGCTAGTTTAGTTCTTAACTGGAGGTTATCACTCCATTTATCCCACTAAGCGTTAGATTGTTCTTTAATTTTTTTTCTCCTTAAGAACTTGGCTTACCTCTATTATAGTTACTGGCACTCATTTTCTCCTCAAACTATACATTGTGCATTGTTTCCATTTCTCTGTTTTCTCCTTTGCATGTAGATCTATACAATAGTGACCACTAATAACCACGTGACACAATCAGTATTAGGCTGTCTTGTAATCTTCTCTGTCAGACTAAATTAATCCCAAATTATTTAGTCTGAAGTATACTTTTTTTCAGGACAGGGGCAGAATGCAGCAACATTCTTTGCTTCCAAATCACAAGAATGGTCTTTAGCCAGTTACTAGAATTTTTCCCCTCTGAAAACTGTTGATCTGGGCGTCTAATTTTGTGAAGAAATATCATGACCAACCAAGGCAACACTTATGAGAGGAAAGCATTTAATTACAGCCTTGCTTGAAGTTGCAGAGGTTTAGTTCAATATCATCATGGTAGTAACCATAGTGGCAAAAAGCATGAAAGGAAGTAGCTTAGTATGAAGAGGTAGGTGAGAGCTTCATCCTAATCCAAGGCTGAGAGATACTGGGTCTGGCATGGGCTTCTGACACCTCAAGTCTCACCCCAGTGACACACCTCCTCCACCAAAGCCACACCCTATGATCCTTTTAATCATTTCAATAAGTTCTACTCCTTGGTACTAAGCATTCCAGCATATGAGTTTATGGAGGGCATTCTTATACAAACAACCACACCACTCAGAATATTCCAGTGCTTGAAGTTTTCATGAACTTTTAAAATGAAGTTGGAAAATAGTTCTAAGAAACTTTCTTTGAAAGATATTCAGAGCTGAACGTTCTAGAAGAAATCCTTATTCTTTACTCCTGAGGAATATGCCACCTCAGCAGTAGAGGCCTCCAGGTTTATAGAGCACTCTTGTTTTATTCCATATTTACTATGGATTTTAATGGCCTATGATTCTTTAAGAATTTAGACTTTTTCCTGATTTTCCCAATGACAGTCTCATACTCTGCATGAATGTCCATTGAGCCACTAAAGAAGAAATATGAAAATGAATTCTCCCTGGACCTACCACTCTCTGAAACATGAAGGAATGAACACAATTGTTCAAAAGCCTTGATTATCCACAAACCAGTATGAATAAATTGTTCGCTTTCTTCAACATACTAGCCATTGTAGGATTTCTCTTCTCTGTGCTGGTTTTTCTCTCTTTATTTCATGCATGCACACACCTCTGATGATAATATTTTTGTTTAGGAATTGGGAACTACAAATTACAACAACTAACCACTGCCCTTGTTCTTCCTCTCTAGAAATGCAGCCCCTGCGTATTATTATGGCCACGTTGGCAGGAGCACATTCTTCTCTGTGTTCTGCTGTTACTTGTCTTCATACAAATGAGCTACTCCCGACCACATTAAGGTACAAGTTTTAAGTCAGTCACAGAATAGACTTCTCTGTTCATTCTGTATAACTAAAGAAAGAATAATAAAGACTGGGTAGTCTTCTAAACAACTAGTTGTAAAAAGAATGTTCATGACTTTAGTATCCTGGAATTTTACTTTGTTTTGTGACAGTTATGTCTACTAAAGCACTACTATTTAGCATCTCATGCAAAAATATGGAACAACTAAAAGGTGTGTTTTATAAGCAATAGCATACTCTATATTCTTTACATTTATTATATTTATTTAAGGCAATTTCATAGAGGTATGGAATATATTTTTACCATATTCATTTTCATTTTTCTCTTTGATCATGTCATTATTTCTACTTAATTCATTCTTCTTTATAATGAATTCTCTCATACTAATTTTTTAAGGTTGTGTAGGTGAAGATACAGTCCTTTAACCTGACATAATTAGTTGCTTTATAACATTATCACAGGGATGTTGTTTCTGTTGATTCAACTCTGCCAGTCCCTGATCCACACTTCTGCTGGTCCACTTCTACTGCTCAGTAAACCTTTTTATTTTAATTTCACATTTATACTCAAACTCTTATCCATCCTGAGATGGATTCTGTTGAGGCCTAAGCTGGCCCACGTTGGGTGGCCAAAAAATGTTGAAAACCGCACTAGTCCCTTGTTTGGGCACCAAAAATGTTGGGGCCTAGGCTGCCCCACTTTGGGTGGCCTAAAATGTCGTGGCCCAAGCAAAATGTTGTGGCCTGGCTGCCCCGAGTTTGACGACCACTGTATCCTGGCCCAAGCTGCCGCTCCGGTCCACGGGTCGGGGTTCAGCAAGAGAGAGAGGACGGTCGCGAGGAATGGAGACCAGACAGAGAGTTTGTTTCAATCCCGTTTATTCTTCAGTCTCTCTTCCTGGTCTAAGTCCCAAGTCTTGAGTTCCTAGTTCCTAGTGCCTCCAAGTTCCAAGTTACTTCTTCCAAGTTCTCTCCCAAGTGGCTGCTTCTCTGTCTCTTCTCTGCTGTGTCTGATTCTCTCTAGAGCCAAGTGTCTTCTACCTAATGTCAAGTAATCTGTTACTTTCTCTGTCTGCCTCTATCCTTTTACATGTCTCACTTCTAAGCCACGCCTTTTGGTCATGCCTTTAAGCTATGCCCTTAGGTCTTGTCTCTAAATCTGATCTCTAAGTCACACCTTTAAGTCACACACCTTTAATCTCACACACCTTTAATCTCACACACCCAAGGAAAGTCCTGGGTATCTAAAGCAAGATGTTATCAGAGTGTGCTCAGCTGTTGTAGGCTATTGTAATAAAAGTCACATGTCAGGGTATATGGCTCAAGATTGCTGCAAAGCTGATAGCCGCTTTCTGCTAAAGTCCGCCCCCAACAGGATTCTACCTCTTTTCATATCTCCTTCCAAATTTTAGAGCATATACCCATAACTCACATGTGTATACACACATATAAAGCTAAAATACAGTATTTATGTATAAGTTATACAGTATCATTATTTCTGTTTCATTGGGTTAAATAAGGAAGTATCTTTATAGTCTGCATATGACCAAAAATATTACAAAATCAAAAAAATTCTGAAATGAAAGAGTAAGTTACTAAGATCTTTAATTTCAATTGCACTGGTTCTGACAAGTAACAGGTTCTAAGATTTTTAAAAGGGTCTGTATGATACTAAATCACAAGTTTTAAGTGTGTATTTTTATCAGATTTTTTTGTGCATTGGATTCTTGTTCCAAGGGCGACAGGTACAGGAGTCATTGGAATGTTTGGTAATAGTGGATTATTCCTGGCCCCCCTGCTTATGATGCTAGCGACATACTCTACCAACTTGCCCTGGATCTTCTATGGAGGCTTCTCCATCCTCAATGGGCTTACTGTGTTTCTCCTTCCTGAAACTAAGGATCAGCCTCTTCCTGAGTCCATCCTTGATGCAGAAAATGAGTGAGTATAACCTCTCAGTGTTCTTTATTTATGTTTTTATTGAATATTTTATTTACATTTCAGATGCCATCTCCTTTCCCTATTACCCCTTCCTAGAAAACCACTATCCCATGCCCACTTCTTTTTTTTTTTTTTTGCTTTTATACATTTTTAAAATGTAAATCAAACGCTTTGTAAGTTTGGTAATGCTCAATATCAATATTCCCATACAATCAGATGTGTAACCCAGTACCCAACCTAAATATATCAACTATCTTTAACTGGCAGAGATGAGTAAACATCTGCCTCCATGTCTCCCCCCTCTCATCACCTAGCTCCTCATCTTCTCCTCCTCCTCTCCTTCCTCTTCCTCTTCCTCTCCTCACTCCTCCCACTTTAGCTCCTCTTATATATCACCCTTCCTGTTAAAATAAAACTTTTTTTTCAAAATACAATTAGACCATAACTATACCAACTTGTGTCATTAAGGTGCAAGATAGACCTAATAACCAGTCCATCATTTTGTTGACTAAACAGAACCTCTATCATTTCTCCTAACTAAAAGACTTAGTTCTAAACCTGGCTTTTTTCTTGGCTTAGAATGCATGTCAGCTGAAAACCATCCTCTCAAATCTTTTCTCTCAAAGTAAATAGCCAGGATTGGCTATGACACTATAAGTCTTCAACCCTGTCAGAAATCCAGAATGACTGAGTTAACTGAAATTATGGGAAGCACAAAGCATAACTTTTAAAACTTAGGCCATTTATAGAGTCCACTGAACACCTGGACAGTCCCTATACTAAAAAAACATTGGAGCATCCGATCTTCAGCCTTCTGGCCCAGGATCATCTGACAAACATAGTGATGCAGAATTATTAAGGGCTTATTACTCTGTCTTGGCAGATGTAATCAGTAGACTATTCAACAAATGTGTCATTTTGTGGACAGTAATTTATTTGTAGATAAAAAGAGGCAATTCATGCCTAGTGGCTGTCTCTCCACAACTGGAGTAACTCCAAAGATGCTCTATTTCTTCTTATAGTCCAAGACAGGAAGCTGTCAGAAAAAGACAGGTCTCTAATCAAAATGAACATTAATACAGAAATGTTTATAACGTCAATTCTGTGGACTTCTGAAGTTTTGAAAACCATCTATGTAAGGTAATCTGGACTGTTGTCTGTGAACTCCTCTCAGCTATTTCTAAATAAAATGTAGAAAACACCCTAACAATAAACCCAAAGCCATGAATTTGCTATAGGCATTTAACTCACAGGCTAACCATCTCAAATCTGTTAAAAAATTTAAAGAACAACTGGGTCTAGGCCTTGTACTCCTAAATGTGTTATATAGACACAATGCCTATGAGAGTCACATTATTAATCTCACTTTCATATCAATAAGAAGCTCGTACCAGTGAAACCTTAAATTTGAAATCAAAGTAAATTTTTGTACCATTTAAGAAATTATAACTTCATCTTAATAAGTTATATATATTTCTACCAAAAGTTATGGTGATGCAATAAATCCTAGCTAATCTTCCCTGTTTCAACAAAACCACTACTTTCCCTAGAAAGACAGCCAAATATTAACCACCTCAGTCCCCAAGTCCAGGGAAGAGGGGCACAGATTCTTCCTTAACTTCTTCAAGCTGATTATGGGTGTTAGGATATTAGAAGAGGGGCAGGGGGAAGAGTAAATTGATTATCCTCTGATACTGTGTCTTCACTGCATCTAGCTGGAATTCCAGGACATCAGAGGTTTGAGCAGGTCTGATCAGTTTGCTTGATAAGTAGATACACCAAGACTGTGTATTCTGCAATATACAATTCTCAAAACAAATTTTAATATCAATATAATTTTTTGCTTGAATTCTGAAATCTAGTCTTCTGGTGACCAGCCTCTGTCACATCTAATCCATATAATTCTGGGAGTTTCTGTGAGGGTGTGATCCCACCATCCTCCCATTCCCACTTCCCTGCTCTTGAAATTCCCCAACACCAGGGAATCCAAACTTTCAGGCACCAAGGCTGTTCACTCACTTTCACTGATGCCTGGCAAGGCCACCCTCAACTACCTATACAGGTCGTGCCATGAGTCCATCCCTTTGTGTTCTCAGTCTGTAGATTTTAGAATGGCTACTCCAGCTTGTTTCTTAGGACCATTTGCTTGAAAATTGTTTTCCAGCATTTTACTCTAAGGTAAAATCTGTCTTTGTCACTGAGGTGGGTTTTCTGTATGCAGCAAAATGCTGGGTCCTGTTTATGTATCCAGTCAATTAGCCTATGTCCTTTAATTGAGGAATTGTGTCCATTGATGTTAAGATATATTAAGGAACAGTGATTGTTGCTTTTTGTTATTTTTGTTATTAGAGTTGGAATTATGTTTGTGTGGCTATCTTCTTTTGGATTTGTTGAAAGAGGATTACTTTCTTGCTCTTTCTAGGGTATAATTTCCCTCCTTGTATTGGAGCTTTCCTGCTATTATCCTTTATAATGCTAGGTTTGTGGAAAGGTATTGTGTAAATTTGGTTTTGTCATGGAATATCTTGGTTTCTCCATCTATGGTAATTGAGAGTTTTGCTGGGTATAGTAGCCTGGGCTGGCATTTGTGTTCTCTTAGGGTCTTTATGACATTTGTCCCACATCTTCTAGATTTTATAGTATCTGGTGGCAAGTGTGGTGTAATTCTGATAGGTCTACCTTTATATGTTACTTGGCCATTTTCCCTTGCTTCATTTAATATTCTTTCTTTCTTTTGTGCACTTGCTGTTTTGATTATTATGTGACGGGAGGTATTTCTTTTCTGGTTTTGTCTATTTGGCACTCTATAGGCTTCTTGTATGTTTATTGTTCTTTAGATTAGGGAAGTTTTCTTCTATAATTTTGTCGAATATATTTATTGGCCCTTTAAGCTGGTAATCTTCACTCTCATCTATACCTATTATCCTTAGGTTTGGTCTCCTCATTGTGTCCTGGATTTCCTGAATATTTTGTTTTAAGGACATTTTGCATTTTGCGTTTTCTTTGATAGTTGTGTCAATATTTTCTATGATATCTTCTGCACCTGAGATTCTCTCTTCTAGCTCTTGTATTCTGTTGGTGATGCTTGTCTCTATGACTCCTGATTTTTCCTAGGTTTTCTATCTCCATGGTTGTCTCCCTTCCTAATTTCTTTATTATTTCTACTTTCATTTTTATGTCCTGGATGGTTTTATTCAATTCCTTCACCTGTTTGATTGTGTTCTCCTGTAATTCTTTAAGGGATTTTTGTGTTTTGTCTTTAAGGGCTTCTACCTGCTTACCTGTGTCTTCTTCAAATTCTTTGAGAGTGCTATTTATGTCCTTCTTAAAGTCCTCTATCATTATTAGAAGTGATTTTAAATCTGAATCTTGCTTTCCTAGTACTATGGGGAATTCAGGACTTTCTTGTGTGGGAGAACTAGGTTCTAATGATGCCAAGTACCCTGGGTTGGTGATGCTTATGTTCTTGCACTTGCCTTTCGCCATCTGGGTCTCATTATTGCTACCTGCCCTATCTCTGACTGGAGCCTTTCTTTCCTATTATCTTGGTTTTATCATTACTGTGTGGGGTGCGTATTACTACTAGGTTAGAGCTGGGGCAGAAGATCTGCTCAGTGCCTAGGTGCAGACAGGAATAAATCAGTGCTCCAGGTCAGGAGTGACTTCCTGGGTCCTGTGGGTCCCAGTTACTCCATGTTTGAGGTGGGCATTGCTGTCTGCTTACCTAAGATACTGCCTGGGTTAGAGCTCCTGAGAGCTTAAGCTGTACCACTAATTTATTTGTTTTATTGGTATTCTGTCTGCTGTAACATATATATCAATATATAGACATATCTGTCTATCTATCTATCATCTTTTTATTTATTTACATAATCTATCTATAATCTATTGATATATCTTATGATATACCACAAGCATATAAGCATGCACAAATATAAATATCACTTCATCCATCAGACCCAGCTACCTTGCAGCTCAGTGAATGCTGATGAACTGTATGAAACCAACAGTCTATATGTTTGAGTATGCAATGTTTATGGAATGATTTCAGATAAATAACATAGGAGACTAAAGGACCTGCCATAGATGATTGTGCATCTAAGTAATGCATGTTTATATTCTCTGTGACATTTTAATCATCTTGGTTTCTTCTGTTTTTACTTTCTTTTTCTTTAAACTTTTATATAAATCTTTTAATTTTTTTACTCACCAGATTTAATCACAATCCCAGTCCACCCTCTGACTGTTCCACAGCCCATACTTTCTCTCCCTGTTCTCACTAGGATGTTCCCCACCCTCATCCCCACCCGATAGTCCTCCTCAGTTCCTGGGGTCCCTTTAGGGTTAGATGGATCTCTGACTGAACCCAGTCCTGGCAGTCCTTGCTGTATATGTGTTGGGGGCCTCATATCAGCTGGTGCATGCTGCCTGTTTTGTGGTCTAGTGTCTGAGAGGTCTTGGGGGTCCAGGTTAATTGAGACTGCTGGTCTTTCTACAGGGTTGCCTTCCTTCTCAGCTTCTTCCAGCTTTTCCGTAATTCAACCACAGGGGTCAGCAACTTGTTTCCATTGGTTGGGTATGAATATCTACATCTGACTCAGCTGCTTCTTGGGTCTTTTGGAGGACAGTCATGATAAGTTCCATTTTGTGAGCACTTCATAGCCTCAATCACACTTTCAGGCCTTGGGGCCACACCTTGAGCTGGATCCCACTTTGGGTTTGTTGTTGGACCTCCTTTTCTGCAGGCACTTCTCCATTTTGATCCCTGCAGTTCTTTCAGACAGGAACTATTATGGGTCAGAGTTTTGACTGTAGGATGGAAATCCCATCTCTCAGTTGATGCCCTGCCTTTCTACTGGAGGTGGGCACTACAAGCTCTCACTTTCTACTGCAGGGCATTTTGTCTAAGGTTTCTCCCTTTTAGTATTGAAAGTGTCTCACCTCCCATGTCTCTGGTAAATTCTGGAGGGTCCCTCTACCTCCTACCTCCTGAGGTTGCCTGTTTCCATTCTTTCTGCAGCTCCTCAGGGCTTCAGTCTTTTTCCCTGACCCTATAACTAAAAATGTTGCCCTCTTCCTCTCCCTGTACCCTTTCCTACTCAAGTCCCTCCCTCCCTCCCTTCCTCCCTCCCTCCCTTCCTCCCTCCCTCCCTCCCTCCCTCCCTCCCTCCATTCCTCCTTCCCTCTCTTGCTTTCTCTCCCATTTTGTGATTGCTTTCATCTCCCTCCCAAGTTGGATTGAGGTGTCCTCACTTGGGCCCTTTGGCTGGCAAATGCTTTTGAGTTCTGTGGACTGTATCCTGGGTACTCTTTATTTTTTGGCTAATAGTCACTTACTAGTGAGTACATACCATGCATGTCCTTATGGGTCTGAGTTGCCTCACTCAGGATGATATTTTCTAGTTCTATCAATTTGCCTGTGAAACTCAGTATGCCCTTATTTTTAATAGCTGAGTAGTATTCCATAGTTTAAATGAAAAACATTTTCTGTATCCATTCTTCTGTTGTGAGATATCTGGGTTGTTACCAGATTCTGGCTATTATAAACAAGGCCAATATGAACATAGTAGAGCATATGCCCCTGTGGCATGGTGGAGCATCTCTTGGATATGTGCCCAAGACTGGTATAGCTGGATCTTCAGGGAGATCTATTTCCAATTTTCTGAGGAACCTCCAGATTGATTTCCAGAATGGTTGTACCAGTTTCCAATCCCATCAGCAATAGAGCAGTGTTCCTCTTCCCCCACATCCTCACCAACATGTGGTGTCACGTGAGGTTTTGGTCTTAGCCACTCTGATTGGTGTAAGGTGGAATCTCAGGGTCATTTTGATTTGCATTTCCCTGATCACTAAGGAGTTTGACCATTCTTTAATTGCAAGCAAGTATTAAGGTCAGTTCTAGGTTGAAAAATTAGCAATACAATAGATGCAAATAGTCAAGGAACAAGCAAGACAATAAACACAAATAGTCAAAGAACAAGCAAGGCAATAAACAAAGTTCTGTAATCACTTGTGATCACTATTTCTAAAGTCTTATAGGGATGATCAAAATATCTTAGCCTACTTCTCTGTCCTAGCACAAAGTCAGTTTTCTGCCTGAAGTTACTTCTTTGTTCTAGTCTAATGTCAGATTCCTACCTGAAGCCCGGTTTCTTGTCCTTTGCAAATGTCAGATTCCTGCCAAAGAGCCCCAAAATCTCTCCAAATCTCTGCCTTTTTAATTTTGTAAACAAGACTGAGCCTTTCTTAGGTACTGCTGACAAGAATGCCTTTCTTACCTATAGTGGGATATACATTATCAAAAGCAACATATTTATGTCTTAAGTTGGTAAGGCTCTATGCAGAATCTTACCTGTCCTTGGCTTGCCAGCCTGTTAAATTAATAACTCTGTCTGGGGGTCCATTTTCAGTTTTAAATCATGTACTTTGGATGTCAACATATTGATGTCATAAGACAAGCTTTAACATGATGCACAGAAATAAAAGTATTCTAAGGACAAAAAGGGCTAGTTTGATCAAGCTATATATGCCATTCTTGAAGCTAGACCAAAATGAAAATACTAACCTTGAGCCATGGATAATTTCATCACCAGTATCTGCTGCATCAAAGCTCAGCAGAGCAGCAATTTTTAAATTCATAATCTTACTATGCAAAGTTAAAACATTCAGAGAAATGTTAGAATTATGCCAAATACCCTGCAAGTATCTTTAAATATTTTCCTAATTATAATGACTATCATTGTAAATTTTAGAAGTAACGCAACTCCATTAGTGTTTGGAATGACACTTGAGATGGCTTTTTTTTTTTTAATTTTGGAAATTTTTTCCCTTTTTTTTCCATTTTTATTAGATATTTTATTTACACTTCAGATGCCATCCCCTTTCCCCATTCCCCCCATTAGAAACCCTTATCCTATGCCCCCCTTTCCTTTTTGCATTTATACATTTTTTAAAAATGTTAACCATAGGCTTTATAAGTTTGATATTGTTCAATCAGAGGTGTAACCCACTACCCAACCTAGATATATCAACTATATTTGACTGTTGGAGATACATGAACATCTGCCTCCCTGTCTCCCTCCTCTTTTTCTCTTTCATCACCTAGCTTATCCTCTCCTTCTCCTCCTCTTCTTACTCCTTCTCTTCCTCTCAGTACTTCTCCCACCTTAGCTCCTCCTACATATCACCTTTCCTGTTAAAATGAAACTTTTCTCTCAAAATACAATTAGAGCATAATTATGCTTATTTGTACCAGTGAGGTACAAGATAGTCCTAATACCCAGTCCATCATTTTGTTGACTAACGAGCACCTCTGTCATCTATCCTAACTAAAACATTTAGTTCTGAACCTGGCTTTAGGATGAATGTCAGCTGACGACCATCCACTCAAATCTTTTCTCTCAGGGTAAATAGCCAGGATTGGCTATGAGGCTATAAGTTTTCAACCCCATCAGAAATCCAAAATGACTGAGTTAACTATAATTGTGGGAAGCACAAAGCATAGCTTCTAAAACTTAGCCAATTTATAGAGACCTCTGAACACATGGACACTCCCTCTACTTCAAAAGGTTGGAGCATCTGTTCTTCTGTCTTCTGGCCCAGGATCATCTGACAGACCTTAGTGCTGCAGAATTATTAAGGGCTGATTACTCTGTCTAGGCAGATATACTCAGTTGACTATTCTGCAAGTGTGTCCTTTTCTGGACAGTTATTTGTCTGTAGAAGGAAAGAGGCAATTCTTGTCTAGTGGCTGTCTCACCACAACTGGAGTAACTCCAAAGATGCTTAATTTCTTCTTAGAATTCAATATAGGAAGCTGTCAGGAGCAGACAGGTCTCTAATCAAAATAAACATTAATACAGACATGTTTGTCACATCAATTCTGTGGATTTCTGATGTTTTGAAAACCAACTATCCATGTAAGGTATTCTGGACTGTTGTCTGTTAACTCCACTCAGCTATCTCTAAATAAAACATAGGAAACACCCTAACAATAAACTTCAAGCCATGAATTTGCTATAGTCCCTTAACTCACAGGCTGTCCATCTCAAATCAGATAAAAAAGTTAAAGAAGGACTGGGTCTAAGCCTTGTATTTCTAAATGTGTTATACTGGTACAATGCCTATGAGAGTAACAATATTCATCTCACTCTTATATCACTAAGAAGCTCATGCCAATGAAAACCTTAAAATTTGTAAACAAAGTAAATTGGTGCCATTTAAGAATTTATATCTTCATCTTGATAATAATTGTACAGATTTCTAGTAATAGGTTATGGCTATGCAATAAATCCTAGCTAATCCTCTCTATTCCCACAAAACCACTACTTTTCCCTAGAAAGACAGCCCTACATTTACCACCTTAGTCCCCAAGCCCAGGGAATAGGGGCGCTGACTCTTCATTATCTTCTTCAAGCTGATTATGGGCATTGAGATATTAGAAGAGGAGTGGGGGGAAGGGCAAATTGACAAGCCTCTGATGCTGTATCTTCACTTCCTCCAGATGGAATTCCCAGACCTCAGAGGTTTGAGCAGGTCTGCCCAGCTTACTTGTTGAGTAGATACACCAAGGCTGATCATTCTGCAATATACAATTCTCAAAACAAATTTTAGTATCAAGATAGTTTTTTTTTTAAGAGGGCTGACATTTTATTAAGTATGTTGGTTCTAACCACTTTTTTCCCCTCTTTTATTGGATATAATATTTACATTTCAAATTTTATCCCCTTACCACATTCCCCCCACCACCCAGGAACCCCTTATCCCATCCCCCCTCCTCCTGCTTCTATGAGGGTGTTTACCGACCTACCCCCCAATCTCCCTCTCCACCCTCAGATTCCCCCCCACACTCAGTGCTCAGCCTTCAAGGTACCAATGACCTCATCTCCCACCTATGCCCAACAAGGCCAACCTCTATTACATATACAGCTGGAGTCATGTGTCTCTCCATATGTGCTCCTAGACTGGTGGTTTAGACCCTGGGGGAGCTCTGGCTGGTTGGTATTGTTGCTCTCCTCATGGGGCCACCAACCCTTTAGGCTCCTTCAGTTTACTCTCTAACTTCTCCATTGGGAACCTTTGATCAGATAATTGATCTAGAAATTATCATCCTGATTGAGTTAACCCAACCACAAAAGAACACACATGGTATTTACTCACTGTTAAGTGGACGTTAGCCCAAAAGCTTGGAATAGTGAAAACTCAACCTGCAGACCACATGAAGCTCACGAAGAAGATGGAAGACCAAGAGGGGATGCCTCAGTTCTACTTAGAACGAGTAACAAAAATACTCAAGGGAGCAAATATAGAAACAAAACATGGGACAGAAACTGAAGGAAGGGCCATCAGGAGACCGTTCCACCTGGGTATTAATACCATGTACACTCACCTAAGCTAGACACTGATATGGATGGCTGGAAGCACATGCTGTCAAAAATATGATATAGCTGTCTACTTAGAGGTCTGCCAAAGACTAACACATTCAGAGGACAATGCTCACAGGTAACCACTGATATGATCAAGGGTTTCCCAATGGAGAACTTAGAGAGAAGACTGAAAGAGCAGAAAAGGTTTGTGACCCCAGGAGGAAAGCAACAATACCAAAAAACCAGAGCCCCCTAGGGTCTAAACCACCAGCCTGGAAGCACATAGGGAGGGACCCATGACTCCAGCAGTATATGTAGGGAAGGATGGCCTTGTTGGGCATAGGTGGGAGAGGAGTTTCTTGGTCCCATAACAAACGAACACAGAGTGTGGCGGGGGATGTGAAGGTGGGGAGGGGGTAGTGGGGGTAGGTGCGGGCACTGCCTCATAGAAGCATGAGGAAGGGGGATGGGATAGGAGGTTTCTGGGTGGTGGGAGGAAGTGGGGTAAGGGGATAAAATCTGAAAGGTAAATATAATACCCAATTTAAAAAAGAGAGATGAAAAAAGGGAAAAAAGGAGAAAAAAGAAAAAAATAAAAATGGGAGATTTAATAACACAAAGGGAAGGATTTAGAAATTTAGGAGGCAGTTTATGTTAATGGAAACAGTATCATAGAAACTGGAAATCATGCCCTCATAGAAACACAAGGATGGGGAATGGGATAAGGGGTTTTTGGGTGGTGGGGGGAATGGGATAAGGGGATAAAATTTGAAATGTAAATATTATAACCAATTTTAAAAAGGGAAAAAAAGAAAAGTTGTTAGAACCAACATCTTTTAAAAAATGTCAACCCTCTAGGAAAAAAAAATTCTTTTTCTTGATACTAAAACTTGTTCTGAGAGTTGTATATTGCAGAATACACAGCCTTGGTGTATCTACTCATCAAGCATACTGAGCAGACCTACCCAAACCTCTGATGTCCTGGAATTCCATCTGGATGCAGTGAAGACACAGAGTCAGAGGCTTATCAATTTACTCTTCTCCTCCCCCTTCTAATATCTCAACACCCTTAATCAGCTTGAAGAAGTTAAAGAAGAGTCAGCACCCCTATTCCCAGGCTTGGGGACTAAGGTGGTTAATATTGGTCTGTCTTTCTAGGGAAAAGTAGTGGTTTTGTTGGAACGGGGGGGGGGGGGGCTAGCTAGGACTTATTGCATAGCCATAACCTATTGGTAGAAATCTGTATAATTAATATCAAGATAAAGCTATAATTTCTTCAACGGTACAAAATTTACTTTGATTTCAAAGTTATGGGTTTCATTGGTACGAGCTTCTTATTGATATAAAAGTGAGATGAATATTGATACTCTCATAGGCATTGTGCCCGTATAAAACATTTAGGAATACAAGGCTTAGACCCAGTCCTTCTTTAACTTTTTTAACTGATTTGGGATGGTTAGCCTAAGAGTTAAGGGACTATAGCATATTCATGGCTTTGAGTTTAATGTTAGGGTGTTTTCCATATTTTATTTAGAAATAGCTGAGAGGAGTTAACAGACAACAGTCCAGGTTACCTTACATGGATAGTTGGTTTTCAAAACGTTAGAAATCAATAGAATTGACGTTACAAATATTTATATATTAATGTTCCTTTTGATTAGAGACCTGTCTGCTCCTGACAGCTTCCTGTTGTGGATTCTAAGAAGAAATTTAGCATCCTTGGAGTTACTCCAGTTGTGGGGAGACAGCCACTAGGCAAGAATCGCCTCTTTTTATCTAAACCTATCCAACCTTTTACCCTGAGGTAGTGTCTGTCTTTTCCACAAAGGTGCGTTTCCTGAATGCAGCAAAATGTTGGGTCCTGTTTACGTATCCAGTCTGATAGTCTATGTCTTTTTATTGGAGAATTGAGTCCATTGATATTAAGAGATATTAAGGAAAAATGAGTGTTGTTTCCTGTTATTTTTGTTATTGGCAGTGAAGATATGTTTGTGTTGCTACCTTCTTTTACAGTTTTTGGAAGATTACTTTCTTGCTTTTTCTAGGTTGTAGTTTCCCTCCTTGTGTTGGAGTTTTCCACCAATTATCCTTTGAAGTGCTGGGTTTGTGTTGAGATACTGTGTAAATTTGGATTTGTCATGGAATATTTTGGTTTCTCCATCAATAATGATTGCCGGTTTTGCTGGGTATAGTAGTCTGGGCTGGCATTTGTGTTCTCTTAGGGTCTGTAAGATATTGGTCCAGGATCTTCTGGCTTTTATGGTCTCTGGTGAGAAGTCTGGTGTAATTCTTATAGGTCTGCCTTTATATGTTACTTTGCCTTTTTCCCTTACTGCTTTTAGTATTTTTTCTTTGTTTTGTACATTTGATGTTTTGACTATTATATGGTGGGAAGTATTTCTTTTCTGGTATAAACTATTTGGAATTCTGTAGGCTTCTTGTATATTTATGGACATCTTTCTTTAGGTTTGGGAAGTTTTCCTCTATAATTTTGATGAGGATATTTACTGGTCCTTTAAGTTGGGAGTCTTCCCCCTCATCTACACCTATTATCCTTAAGTTTGGCCTTCTCATTGTGTCTTGGATTTCTTGTATATTTTGGGTTGGTAGCTTTTTGTATTTTGCATTTTCTTTGACAGTTGTGTCAATGTTTTCCATGGTATCTTCTGCACATGAGATTCTCTCTTCCATCTCTTGTATTCTGTTGGTGATACTTGTGTCTATGACTCCTGATCTTTTTTTTTAGGTTTTCTATCTCCAGGGTGGTCTCCCTTTGTGATTTCTTTATTGTTTCTACTTCCATTTTTAGATCCTGCATGGTTTTGTTTAACTCCTTCTCCCGTTTGGTTGCATTTTCTTGCAATTCCTTAAGGGATTTTTGTGTTTCCTTTTTAAGGGTTTCTATCTGTCTATCAGTGTTCTCCTTAAGTTCTTTGAGAGTGTTATTTATGTCTTTCTTAAAGTCCTCTATCATCATCATGAGAAGTGATTTTAATTCTGAATCCTGCTTTTCTGGTGTGATGGGGTGTTCAGGGCTTGCTATGATGGGGGAGCTGAGTTCTGATGATGCCATGTAACTTTGGTTTCTGTTCCTCACGTTCTTGTGCTTGCCTTTCACCATCTGGTTAACTCTAGTGCTGCCTGTACTTGCTGTCTCTGACTGAAGCCTGCCTTTCCAGTTATCTCGCTTGTGTCTGATCTCCTAGGGGTCCAGATGTCTCTGTGATCTTTTCCAGCTGCACCGATTACAGTGGTACCTCTAGGATGCCTCAGGATATGGTGTCTCCAAGGTAGCAGTCCAGCTAGGTGTCTGCTGTTCTGGGTGCAGTGTCTCCTCTAGGATATCTCCGGATATGTTGTCTGACGCTCTGAGTTCAGTTGAGCTCTGTGGCTCTGGGTTGAGTGTACCTTCGAGAATGTCTCAGCGGAATCTGGGGTCCACACAACAGCAGACCAGGCAGAGGTCTGGTCTAGGCCTCAGATCTGGGAGAGGGGCGGAAGGGGAGTGCTAGTCCACAGGCGCGGGGAGGGGAGTATCTGCTGGAATCTGAGTGCTCACAGCACCCAGCTATGGGCTCAGGGCAGTTTGGGTCTTCCTACCTAATGCTGGCTGTGGGATCTGTGGAGCCTCCAGAATGTCCTGGGTGGGATCCAGAGTCTACACAACAGCAGACCAGGCAGAGGTCTGGTCCAGGCCTCAGATCTGGGTCCTTACTCTTAAACTCTGAGTCTCCTTTCAATAATTTGAATAGGATAAAGAGCATCAATCTATTGTTCCAAATGCCTATTTAAATACTCTTGTATACTCAACACATTAGTAACATTTTTTTGCTAAATAATTAACAAAAGTAGCTGTCTTAACTTCTTGTGTCAAAGCATTTGTAGAAGCAGTGGTGTTAGCAATTAATGTAATTAAAGATGTTATACCACCAATAATCAATCCCCCTACCCTCTTGCTTCTGCTTAAAGTCTAACGCACTTGCAAGCTTTTTGCAGAAGACCAAGTTTCTGTAATACTCAGAGCAATAAGACAAAAGCTGATTGATAGACACCTGTAACCGACATGCCAGGTTTTAACACACTAACACAACAGAAAGTGTACAATCTGTGTAGTGTATAATAAATATTGTAGAAGAAACAAAAGTAATTTTAACTTGACAATTAAATGACCCGGAACACGTGTACTAACACTTGTTTGAAATCCAGATCCTGTCCCAACTTTATCTCTTGCTAACTTAACATCATAGAGAACTTCAGCTAACGTCCAAATATGTCTCAAAATGTCTAGACACAGTCTTCCAAATGAAGACTGTTATTTTCGATATTGGATTGATTTCTAGACCAGTACATGATTGAGTCCGAATAATTAGTCACATTTAAGAAAAATACAAGAGTCATTATAATTTCTATTTTTGATTCTCTGATCCACAAGGTCTAAAAACTTAGGGCAAGGCAGCTTTTGCCACCTGGGATATAGGAAAGTAAACGTGGGTCAGGAAGATATGTTCAATACAGCTTCCCAGTCTCCATTGTCATGGCACCCAGCAAGCTCACAAGTCAGCATCATCGTTTGTCCTAGCATCAGCATGTCTCACCAATCTCTCTGTCAGCCACCATGCTCATTCAGCATCCTGCAGAAAAAACATGAACATGCCCTCTTTCCCATATTAAATACCTGATCAGGATCTTTCCATATGCCAGTAAGTGGATCCTTTCTTTTCACCTAGGCATAAGTATGGCTAGTTGTAGGGTGCCATAGACACTCAGCAGAAAATTCCTTGGCATCCATTTTTTTAAATTTATTTTTTTCATTTTTTATTTTATTGGATATTTTGTTTATTTATATTTCAGATGTTATCCCCTTTCCCTATTCCTTTCCTCAAAACCCCCCGTGGTGTCCTCCCTCCTGCTGTTTCTATAAGGGTGTGCCCCCACCAATCCACCCAGTACCCACATTTCTGCCCTCAAATTTTCTCACTCTGGGGCATCTAGCCTTCACAGGACCAAGGACCTCCTCTCCCACCAAGGCCTGACAGAGACCTCCTCCTCTACATATATAGCTGAAGCCATGGGTCCCTCCATGCATGTTTCAAGCTGGTGGCTTAGTCCCTGGTAGCTCTGGTTAGTTGCTATTGTCACTCTCCTCATGGGGCAGAAACACCCTTCAGCTCCTCAGTCTTCTCTGTACCTCCTCCAATGGGGGCACCATAATCAGTTCAATGGTTAGCTGTGAGCATTTGCCTCTGTATATGTCAGATTCTGGCAGAGCCTCTAAGGAGACTGGTATATCAGGCTCCAGTCAGCATGCACTTCCTAGCATTCACTACAGTGTCTGCGAGTGGTGACTGCACAGGCAATGGATGCCCAGGTAGGGCAGTCTCCAGACAGCCCCTCTTTCAATCTCTGCTCCATACTTATTTGTATTTGTTAATTGTATTTATAATAATAAATACAATTTATTATTGTATTTGCTCCTGTGAGTATTTGTTACTCCTAAGAAGAACCAAAGCACCCATACTTTGGTCTTCCTTATTCTTGAGCTTCATGTCCTCTGTGAGTGGTATCTTGGGTATTCTGAGTTTTTGTGCTAATATTCACTTATCAGTGGGTGCATACTATGTGTGGTATTTTATGATTGGGTTACCTCACTCAGAATGATATTTTCTAGATCCATACTTTTGCCTAAGAATTTCATGAATTCATTGTTTTTAATAGCTTAGTAATATTCCATTGTGTAAATGTAGCATATTTTCTGTATCCATTCCTTTGTTGAAGGATATCTGGGTTCTTTCCATCTTCTGGCTATTATAAATAAGGCTGCTGCAAACATAGTAAAGCATGTGTTTTTGTTATGTGTTGGAGCATCTTTTGTGTATATTCCCATGAGTGGCATAACTGAGTCTTCAGGTAATACTATGTCCATTTTTTTTCTCTCTGAGAAACTGTTGGACTGATTTCCAGAGTGGTTGTACCAGCTTGCAATCCTACCAACAATGGAGGAGTGCTCCTCTTTCTCCACATCCTCACCAGCATCTGCTATCTCTGGAGATTTTGATCTTAGTCATTCTGACTGGTGTGAGGTGGAATCTCAGGGTTGTTTTGATTTGTATTTCACTAATGATTAAGGATTTTGAACATTACTTTAGGTACATTTCAATCATTTAAGTTTCCTCAGTTGAGAATTCTTTGATTAACTCTGTACCACATTTTTAAATAGTGTTATTTGATTCTTTGAATTCTGCCTTCTTGAGTTCTTTGTATATGTTGGGTATTAGCCATCTATCAGATTGTCCTATTGACAGTGTCTTTTGCCTTACAGAAGCTTTGCAATTTTGTGAGGTCCCATTTGTCAATTCTTGATCTTAGAGCATAAGACATTGATGTTCTGTTCAGAAACTTTTCCCTTGTGCTCATGTGTTCAAGTCTCTTCCCCACCTTTTTGTCTATTAGTTTCAGGGTATCTTGTTTTATGTCCTTGGTCTACTTGGACTTAAGTTTTGTACAAGTAGATAAGAATGGATTGATTTGCATTTCTCTACATGCTTACTTCCAGATCAACCAGCACCATTTGTTGAAAATTCTGTCTTTTTTCCACTGAATGGTTTTAGCTTCTTTGTCAAAGATAAAGTGACCATAGGTATGTGAGTTTATTTCTGAGTCTTCATATGGGATGTGGGGTTTGTGAAGATTTTTTTTCCCTGTCTGTAGTTTGCCGATTTGTTCTATTGACTATGTCATTTGCCTTCCAAAACTTTCCAATTTTATGAGGTCCCATTTATTAATTCTTGATCTTAGAAACTGAGCCATTAGAGTTCTGTTTAGGAAATCCTTCCCCCTGCCCCCGTCATGCCAATGAATTCAAGGCTCTTTCCCATTTTCTCTTTGCTTAAACTCAGTGTATCTGGGTTTATGTTGCATTCCTTGATCCACTTCGACTTGAGATTTGTACAAGGTGTGCAAGGTGACAAATATGTATCTATTTTTAATTTTCTACATACATACTGCCAGTTAGGGCAGCACTATGTATTTAAGACACTTTCTTTTTTTCATTGTTTACTTTTGGCTTCTTTGGTTTAATTTTGATATGTGTGCCATTATGTTGTTACTTGGCCCTTTTCCCTCACAGCTTTTAATATTCTTGCTTCTGTACATTTAGTGTTTTGATTATAATGTGATGAAAGGATTTTTTTCTGGTCACATTTATTTGGTGTTCTATATGCTTCTTGTACATTTATGGTCACCCTTTTCTTTAATATTGGGAAGTTTGCTTCTATGATTCTGTTGAAAGTATTTTTAGTTTCTTTGAGCTCGGAATCTTTGTTATCCTCTATTCATATTATTCTCAGATTTGGTCTATTCATTTTGTCTTGGATTTCTTGGATATTTTAGGTTAGGGTTGTTTTTTCACCAAACCCTGATTGCCATTCATTTATCAATAATTTTAAAATTGTGTCAAATAAAGTTACACTTGAATTCTTTGGTTTTTATTATTCCAGTTTCATTTTACTCCAGCTATCTTCATAAGATTTTTTTTTAATCTTTTTATTTAATAAGGCAATTATAACATTTCTCCCCTCCCCCTTCCTACTCAGTTCTCCTTGCTTGCCTCTAAATTCAGGGGTACTTTCTCCTTGTTACACAGACACACACACACACACACACACACACACACACACACACAAATGCTCTGAGCAGACTGTATAATGCTACTTATATGCGTGTTTTCAGGATTGACTATTTGGTATTGGACAACTAATTTTGTGCTCTTCCCTGGGGAAGATAATCTCTCCCAATTTAAGCATTCCTTACTGGCTTGTATAGGGTTGAAGCCTTGTGAAATTTTTCTCCATCAAGTTTGGCACATCTCTTGGTGTGATCATTCTTCACCTCATGTTTGGGCAGTCATTATGACTTCAGGGATGAGATTTTAGTTAGATTCTATGGATGTTGTTTCTGACATTACTAGGAGACATAGTCTCACAGCAGACTCCCTGATCCTCTGGGTCTCATAATCTCCCCATCTTGTCTACAGTGTTCCCTGAACCTTATGTTTGGGAGTATATTGTAGATGTATGCATAAAGAGTGGGCTCCACAACTCTGCATTTTGATTGTTTGTTTTTGTCTGTTGCAAAGAGAAGTTTCCTTGATGATGGGTGAACACTACCAGTATCTGTAGGTATATCTTAGTCATGGTTTCTATTCCTGCAGAAAACATTATTACTGAGATGCAAGTTGTGGAGGAAAGGGTTTATTCAGCTTACACTTCCACATTGCTGTTCATCACCAAAGGAAGTCAGGACAGGAACTCACACAGGTTAGGAACACAGAGACAGGAGCTGGTGCAGAGGCCATGGAGAGATGCTGCTTACTGACGTGCTTTTCCTGTCTTGCTCAGCTTGCCTTCTTATAGCACTTAAGATGACCAGCCTGGAGCACTGATCAGATCTTGGGTGGCAGCTCTGCCCCCAATCTCCAAGAATCCAGAGAAAAGGGGGATCCAAGGTGCTCTAACTCAGGCAGTATCTTAGGTAAGCAGACAGCAAGGCCTGCCCCAAACAGGGAGTAACTCGGACCCACAAGGACCCAGGAAGTCACTCCCAGCCTGGAACACTGGTTCCTTCCAGTCTGGGCCAGAGCACTGAGCAGATCTTGGGTGGCTGCTCTGCCCCCAATCTCTGAGAACCCAGAGGAAGCGGGGATCCCAGGTACTCTAACTTGGACAATATCCTGTTTGAGCTTGAGCACTGAGCAGATTTTGGGCCCCAGCGCTTACCCCAGTAGTTACACCCACCCCACAAAGTTCTGATACAACCAAGATAATAGGAAAGAAAGGCTCCAGTCAAGGACAGGGCAGGTAGCACTAAGGATATACAAATGGCAAAAGCCAAGCTCAAGAACATAAGCATCAGTAACCCAGGGTACTTGGCATCATTAGAACCTAGTTCTCCCACACAAGAAAGTCCTGAATTCCCCATAGTACTAGGAAAGCAAGATTCAGATTTAAAAATCACTTCTAATGATGATAGAGGACTTTAAGAAGGACATAAATAACACTCTCAAAGAATTTGAAGAAGACACAGGTAAGCAGGTAGAAGCCCTTAAAGACAAAACACAAAAATCCCTTAAAGAATTACAGGAGAACACAATCAAACAGGTGAAGGAATTGAATAAAACCATCCAGGACATAAAAATGAAAGCAGAAATAATAAAGAAATAAGGAAGGGAGACAACCATGGAGATAGAAAACCTAGGAAAAATCAGGAGTCATAGAGACAAGCATCACCAACAGAATACAAGAGCTAGAAGAGAGAATCTCAGGTGCAGAAGATATCATAGAAAATATTGACACAACTGTCAAAGAAAACGCAAAATGCAAAATGTCCTTAAAACAAAATATTCAGGAAATCCAGGACACAATGAGGAGACCAAACCTAAGGATAATAGGTATAGATGAGAGTGAAGATTCCCAACTTAAAGGGCCAATAAATATATTCGACAAAATTATAGAAGAAAACTTCCCTAATCTAAAGAACAATAAACATACAAGAAGCCTATAGAGTGCCAAATAGACAAGACCAGAAAAGAAATACCTCCCGTCACATAATAATCAAAACAGCAAGTGCACAAAAGAAAGAAAGAATATTAAATGCAGTAAGGGAGAAAGACCAAGTAACATATAAAGGCAGACCTATCAGAATTACACCAGACTTCTCACCAGATACTATAAAAGGTAGAAGATGCTGGACAGATGTCATACAGACCTTAAGAGACCTTAATGCCAGCCCAGGCTACTATACCCAGCAAAACTCTCAATTACCATAGATGGAGAAACCAAGATATTCCATGACAAAACCAAATTTACACAATATCTTTCCACAAAGTCAACATTACAAAGGATAGTAGCAGGAAAGCTCCAATACAAGGAGGGAAATTATACCCTAGAAAGAACAAGAAAGTAACCCTCTTCCAACAAATTCAAAATAAGATAGCCACACAAAGATAACTTCACCTCTAATAACAAAAATAACAGGAAGCAACAATCACTGTTCCTTAATATATCTTAACATCAATGGACACAATTCCACAATTAAAAGACATAGGCTAATTGACTGGATACATAAACGGGACCCAGCATTTTGCTGCATCCAGGAAACTCACCTCAGTTCAAAGACAGACTCTATCTTAGAGTAAAAGTCTGGAAAACAATTTTTCAAGCAAATGGTCCTAAGAAACAAGCTGGAGTAGCCATTCTAAAATCTCCAGACCGAGAACACAAAAGGAGGGACTCATGGCTCTACCTGTATAGGTAGTTCAGGGTGGACTTGCCAGGCATCAGTGAATTGGACAGCCTGAGTATCTGAAAGTTTGGATTCCCTAGTGTTGGGGAATTCCAAGAGCAGGGAGGTGGAAATGAGAGGATGGTGGGAACACACCCCCATAGTAATTGGAGGAGGAAAGATGGGGTAAGGGATTAGGCATCAGTGGAAGTAGAGGGCCTTGGTGCCTGAAAGTGTGGATTCCCAAATGTTGAGGAATTTGAGAGCAGGAAGGCGAAAATGGGAGGATGGTGGGAGCACACCTTCATAGAAATTCCCTGAATTATATGGATTAGACATGATAGAGGCAGCCAGCCAGAAGACTAGATTCCAGAATTCAAACAAACAATTATCTTGATACTAAAATTTGTTTTGAGAATTGTATATTGCAGAATACATAGCCTTGGTGTATCTACTCATCAGGCAAGCTGAGCACACCTACTCGAATTTCTGATGTCCTGCAATTCCAGCTGGATGCAGTGAAGACACAGTGTCAGAGGCTTATCAATTTATTCTTCCCCCAACCCCTTTTCTAATATCTCAATACCCATAATCAGCTTGAAGAAGTTAATGAAGAGTCGGCGCCCCTATTCCCTGGGCTTGGGGACTGAGGTGGTTAATATTGGGCTGTCTTTCTAGGGAAAAGTAGTGATTTTGGTGGATCAATGAGGATTAGCTAGGATTTATTGCATAGCCATAACCTACTGGTAGAAATATGTATAATTGTTATTAAGATGAAGTTATAATTTCTTAAATGGTACAAAATTTACTTTGATTTTAAATTTAAGGTTTTTATTGGTACAAGCTTCTTATTAATATAAAAGTGAGATGAATATTGTTACTATCATAGGTATTGTGCCTGTATAACCCATTTAGGAATACAAGGCTTAGACTCAGTCCTTTAACTCTTTTAACTTATCTGAGATGGTTAGACTGTGGGTTAAGGGCCTATAGCAAATTCATGGCTTTGAGTTTATTGTTAGGGAGTTTTCTATATTTTCTTTAGAAATAGCTGAGAGGAGTTAACAGACAACCTTCCAGATAGCCTTACATGGATAGTTGGTTTTCAAAACATTGGAAGTCCACAGAGTTGACGTTACAAACATTTCTGTAGTAATGTACATTTTGATTGGAGACCTGTCTGCTCCTGACAGCTTCCTGTCTTGGATTCCAAGAAGAAACTGAGCATCTTTGGAGTTACTCCAGTTGTGGTGAGACAGCCACTAGGCAAGAATTGCCTCTTTCCATCTACAGACAAAATACTGTCCAGAAAAGGACACACTTGCAGAATAGTCAACTGATTATTGCCAAGACAGAGTAATAAGCCCTTAATAATTCTGCATCACTAGGTCTGTCAGATGATCCTGGGCCAGAAGGCTGAAGATCAGATGCTCCAACATTCTGTAGTATAGGGACTGTCCAGGTGTTCAGTGGTCTCTATAAATTGTCTATGTTTTAGAAGCTATGCTTCATGCTTCCCAAAATCTCAGTTAACTCAGTCATTCTGGATTTCTGATAGGGTTGAAAATTTATAGTCTCATAGCCAATCCTTGCTATTTACTTTGAGAGAAAAGATTTGAGAGGATGGTTTTCAGCTGACATTCATTCTAAATCCAAGAAAAAAGCCAGGTTCAGAACTAAGTCTTTCAGTTAGGATAGATGACAGAGGTTCTGTTTAGTCAACAAAATGATGGACTGGGTATTATATCTATCCTGCACCTTACTGACATAAATTAATATAGTTATGCTTTAACTGTATTTTGAGAGAAAAGTTTTATTTTAACAGGAAGGGTGATGTGTAGGAGGAGCTAAGGTGGAAGGAGTACAGAGAGGAGGAGTAAGGAGAGGAGAAGGAGAGGAGGAGCTAGGTGATGAGAGAGAAAGAGTGAGGGGGGCCAGACATGGAGGCAGATGCTCATAGGTCTCTGCCAGTCAAAGATAGTTGGTATATCTAGATTGGGTATTAGGTTACACTTCTGATTGATATTGAGCATTACCAAACTTATAAAGCCTCTGATTGACATTAAAAAATTGTATAAAAGTAAAAAGGAGAAGGGGGTATGGGATAGGGGTTTTCTAGGGAGGGGAAATGGGGAAAGGGGATGGCATTTGAAATGTAAATAAAATATCCAATAAAAAATTTTTAAAAAAGAAAACAAATAAAAAAGACCACCAACCCAGAGATGGCACCACTCACAATGGACTATCCTACCCTTGATTACGAATTGAGGAAATGCCTTATAGCTGGATCTCATGGAGGCATGTCCTCAATGAAGGCTCCTTTCTCTGTGATAACTCTACCTTGTGTCAAGTAAACACACACACACACACACACACACACACACACACACACACACACAAATCAGCCAGTACAATGTATAAGGATGAATTTTAGATTGTTAGTAGGGATTATGCTATTTAGTAAATTAGGGGCTACAGAGTTTTCTCCAATCTCCATGACTTCACTAGTACTGGGCAGTTAGGAGTTTTTTATGTTTTGAATTTTCTTTGACATTTGTTTCAATTTTTTCCTATGGTAACTTCTACTCCTGAGACTCTCTCTTCTATTTCTTTTATTCTATTGTTGATCTTACATCTGTAATTCCTGACATCTTTCCTAGGTTTTTCATTTTCAGGTTTGCTTCCATTTGTATTTCATTTATGGTTTCTTCTTCCTCTTAGGTCTTGGGCTGCTTTATACAATTCCTTCACCGGTTTGATAATGTTTTCCTGTATTTCTTTTTTAAAAAATTAATTGATTAATTTTAAACTCCAAATTTTATTCCCTTTGATTTTTCCACATCCCATACCTCCTCACTACCCCCTATTTCCACCTCCTACCCCACCAGACCTCTAAATTCCCTGGGGCCTACAGTCTCTTGAGGGTAAAACGCATCTTCTGCTGTATATGTGTTGGGGGCCTCATATCAGTTGGTGTATGCTTCCTGGTTGGTGGTTCAGTGTTTGAGAGATTTCAGGAGTGCAGGTTAATTGAGATTGCTGGCTCTTCTACAAGGTTGCCCTCCTCCTCAGCTTCTTCCAGCCTTTTCCTAATTCAACCACAAGGGTTAGCAGCTTCTGTCCACTGGTTGGGTGCAAATGTCTGTATCTGACTCTTTTAGCTGCTAGATGGGTCTTTTGGAGGGGAGTCATGATAGGTCCCATTTTGTGAACATTCCATAGCCTCAGTAATGGTGTCAGGCCTTGGGAACTCCCCTTGAGTGGATCCCACTTAGTTGGGCCTGTCACTGGACCTCCTTTTTCTCAGGCTCCTTTCCATTTCCATCCCTGCAGTTCTTTCAGACTGTTCTTTTCAGAAAAATTTTGGGTCAGAATTTTGTCTTTGGGATGGCAACACCCTCCCTCACTTGATGCCCTGTATTCCTGTTTGAAGTGGGCTCTATAATTTCACTCTTCCTACTTTTGGGTATTTCATCTAAGGTCCTTCTCTTTGAGTCTTGAGAATCTCTCACCTCCCAGGTCTCTGGTGCATTCTGGAGGGTCTCTGCAACCTCCTACCTCCCCAGGTGACCTGTTTAAATTCTTTTTTCTGGCCCTCAGGGCTTCAGTCCTTTTCTGTTACCCAATACCAGATCATGTTCCACTATTCCCCCCATCCTTATCCACTTTCTCTCAATGGTCCCTCCCTTCCTCCCTACTTTTGTTTGCTTTCTTCTCCCTTCAACATGGGACTGAAGCAATTTCACTTGGGCTCTTCAGCTTGTTGATCTTTTTGACTTTTGTGGACTGTATCTTGCGTATTCTGTATTTTTTATTGGCTAATATCTACTTATTAGTGAATAAATACCATGTTATTTTGTGTCTGAATTACCTCATTCAAAATGATATTTTCTAGTTTCATCTATTTGCCTGCAAAACTCAGTATGTCCTCATTCTTAATAGTTGAATAGTATTCCATTGTATAAATGAACCACACTTTCTGTATCTATTCTTTTGTCGTGGAACATCTTGGTTGCTTCCAGCTTCTTGCTATACAAACAAGTCTGCTATGAACATAGTGGGATAAGTGCCCCTGTTGCATGATGGGGCATCTTTTGTGTATATGCCCAAGAGTGGTATTGCTCGGTCTTCATGTAGATCTATTTCCAATTTCCTGAGGAACCTCCAGATTAATTTCCAGAGTAGTTGTACCAGTTTGTAATTCCACCAGCAATGGAGGAGTGTTTCTCTTTCTCTACATCCTCACAAACATGTGCTGTTGCCTGAGGTTTTGATCTTAGCTATTCTGATTGGCTGTAAGGGGGAATCTCAGGGTCATTTTTATTCTTATTTCTCTGATCACTAAGGACTTTAAGCATTTCTTTAGGTGCATCTCAATCATTCAAGATTACTTTGTTGTGAATTCTGTTTAGTTTTTAACCCCATTTTTGATTGGGTTTCTTGGTTTTTGGTGGTTAGCTTCTTGAGTTCCTTATATATTTTGGATACTAGCCCTCAATCAGATGTGGGTTTAGTTAAAAATTTTACTAATATGTTGCTCATTTGCTTTATTGGCTATGTCTTTTACCTTATAGAATCCAGTTTCATAAGGTCCCATTTATCAATACTTGATCTTAGAGTGTGAGAAATTGGAGTTCTGTTTAGAAAATTTCTCTCTGTGCCAATAAGTTCAAGGTTCTTTCCTACTCTCTCTTCTATTAGAGTCAGTGTATCTGGTTTTATGTTGAGGTCCTTCATTCACTTGGACCTGAGTTTTTGCAAGGTGAAAAATATAATTCTATTTTCATTTTTCTACATATTGACAGATAGTTAGACCAGCATCATTTGTTGAAGATGCTTTCTTTTGTCCATTGTATATGCTTGGCTTCTTTGTCAAAGATCAAGTGCCTGTAAGTGTGTGGTTTTATTTCTGGGTCTTCAATTTTATTCCATTGATCAAGGTGCCTGTCTCTATATCATATCCATGCAGTTTTTTTTTTTTTTTTATCACTATTGCTCTGTAGGAAAGCTTGAGGTCAGGGATGGTGATTCTCCCAGGCATTCTCTTTTTGTATTTTATTTATTTATTTATTTATTTATTTATTTATTTATTTATTTATTTTGAGTATTCTCATTTTTGTTAAGTATTGTTTTCAATATTCTGTTTTGTTTGTTTGTTTGTTTGTTTGTTTTTTGGCTTTCCCAATGAATTTCTGAATTGCTCTTTCTGTCTTTCAAGAATTCTGTTGGGCTTTTGATGGGGATTACATTGAATCTATAGATTGCCTTTGGTAGGATGGCCATTTTTAGTATGATATTTCTGCCTATCCATTAGCATGGGAGTTCTCTGCATTTTCTGAGATCTTCAATTTCTCTCTTGAGAGATTTGAATTTATTGTTGTACAGATCTTTCACTTGTTTGGTTAGAGTTACTCCAAGATATTTTATATTATTTGTGGGTGTTGTGAAGGGAGTTTTTTCCCTGATGTCTTTCTTAGTCTGTTTATCATTTTTATAAAGGAAGATGTATTTTGAATTACTTTTATATCTGGGCAGTTTGCTGAAATTTTTTGTCAGCTGGAGAAGTTATCTGGCCAAGTTTTGGGGGCCACGTATGTATACTATCATATCATCTGCAGATAATGATACCTTTATTACTTCTTTGCCTATTTGTATCCCCTTGATCTCTTTTTGTTGTCTTATTAGCTAGTACTTCAAGTACTATATTGAATAGCTATGGGGAGAGTGGGCATCTTTTTCTTGTTCCAAATTTTGGTGGGATTCCTTCAAGTATTTCTTCATTTACATTGATATTTACTGTTGGTTTGCTCTATCTTGCTTTCATTATGCTTAGGTATAGGCACTGAATTCCTGATCTCTCCAATACTTTTAACATGAAGGGGTATTGTATTTGTCAAATGCTTTTTCAGCATCTAAGGAGATGATTATGTGATTTTTTTCCCTTTGAGTTTGTTTATACAGTGAATTACATTAATAGATTTTTGTATATTAAACCAACCTTGCATCCCTGGGATGCCTACTTGATCATGGTCAATGATGGTTTTGATGTGTTCTTGGGTTCTGTTTGCAAGAAATTTATTGAGTATTTTTGCATCAATATTCATAAGCAAGGTTGGTCTAAAGTTCTCTTTTTTTGGTTGGGTCCTTGTGTGGTTAAGGTATCAGAGTAATTGTGTCTTTATAGAATGAGTTTGGTTGTGTTCCTTCTGTTTCAATTTTATGGAATAGTTTGAGGACTATTGGTATTAGGTCTGCTCTTAAGGTCTGGTAGAATTCTGCACTAAATCCGTCTGGCCCTGGGCTTTTTTTGGTTGGTAGGTTTTTACTGACTTCTTCTATTTCCTTATGTGATATGGGCCTGTTTAGTTAGTTTACCTGCTCTTGATTTAACTTTGATATGTGGTATCTGTCTATAAAACCATCCATTTCATCCATTCCAGTTTTGTTGAGTATAACCTTTTGTAGTAGGATCTGATGATATTTTGAATTTTCTCCATTTCTGCTCTTATATCTCCCTTTTCATTTCTGATTTTGGATAATTTGGATACTGTCTCTGGGCCCTTTAGTTAGTTTGCCTAGAGGTTTATCTATCTTTTTGGTTTTGTGGATTCTTTTTCTTGTTCTTTTTGTTTCTATTTGGTTGATTTTTACCCTGAGTTTGACTATTTCCAGCCATGTACTCCTCTTGGGTGTGTTTGCTTCCATTTTTCTAGAGCTCTCAATAGTGCTGTCAAGTCAATAGTGTAAGATCTCTGCAGTTTCTTTTTGGAGGCACTTAGTGCTATGAATTTTCTTTTTAGCACTGCTTTCATTGTGTCTTATAAGTTGGGATATGATGTGTTAACATTTTCATTAAATTTCAGGAAGTCTTTAATTTCTTTTTTATTTCTTCCTTGACCAAGTTTTCATTTAGTAGAGAGTTATTCAGTTTCCATGTGTATGTGGGCTTTCTGTTGTTTTTGATGTAATTTAAGACTAGCCTTAGGCCATGGTGATCTAATTGGATGCATGAAATTATTTCAATCTTCTTGTATCAGTTGAGGGTTGTTTTGTGACCAATTATATGATCAGTTTTGGAGAACATATTGTGAAGTGCTGAGAAGAAGGTGTATTCTTTCATTGGGTGAAATGTTCTGTAGATATCTGTTAAATCTATTTGTCCATAACCTCTATTAATTTCATTGTGTCTCTGTTTAGTTTCTGTTTCAATGACCTGTCCATTGGTGAGAGTGGGGTGTTGAAGTCTCCCATTATTATTGTGTGGGATTCAATGCGTATTTTGAGCTTTAGTAAAGCTTTTATGAATGTTGT
Organism: Arvicanthis niloticus; assembly: GCF_011762505.2. Classification (NCBI taxonomy): domain Eukaryota; kingdom Metazoa; phylum Chordata; class Mammalia; order Rodentia; family Muridae; genus Arvicanthis; species Arvicanthis niloticus. Next base: position 116,423,310 of record NC_047658.1, on the reverse strand, counting down.
TGCCCTTGCATTTGGGGCATACATGTTTAAAATTGAGACTCTCTCTTGGTGCATTTTCCCTTTGATGGATATGAGGTGTCTTTCCTCATCACCCTCGATAACTTTTGGTTGAAAGTTTATTTTATTGGATATTAGGATGGCAATTCCAGCTTGTTTCCTGGAATCATTTGCTTGGAAGACCTTTTTAGATCCTTTCACTCTGAGATAGTGTCTGTCTTTGTTATTGAAGTGTGTCTCTTGAAGGCAACAAAATTCTGTATCTTGTTTGAATACCCTGTCTCTTAGCTTATGCCTTCTTATAGGTGAGTTGAGTCCATTAATATTGAGATATATTAAAGAGAGATGACTCTTGGTTCATGATATGTTTATTTTTGTAGGTGACTTTATGTGCTTGTGGTTCTCTCCTTTTGGCTTTGTTGTGAGATGCTTAATGTGTTGTCTTTTGTTTGATTTAGGTAACTTCCTTGCATTGAGGTTTTCCTCTAGGATCCTCTATAGGGCTGGATTGGTAGATAGATACTGCTTGAATTTGGTTTTGTCCTGGAATATTTTGTTTTATTCATCTATGTTAATTGAGAGTTTTTCTTGGTATACTAGCCTGGGAGGGCATTTGTGTCCTTTTAAAGTTTGCATGACCTCTGACCAGGCTCTTGTGGTTTTATAGTCTCTGTTGAAAAGTTTGGTGTAATTCTGATAGGTTTACCTTAAGATGCTACTTGGCCATTTTTCCTTGAAGCTTTTAATATTCTTTCTTTGTTCTGTGGGTTTAGTGTTTTAAGTATTAAGTGATGAAAAAATTGTCTTTTCTGTTCCCATTTATTTGGTGTTTTATAGGCTTCTTGTACCTTTATGGCCATCTCTTTCTTTAGGTTGGGGAAGTTTTCTTCTGCAATTTTGTTGAAGACATTTTTAGGTTCTTTGAGCTGGGATTCTTCATTCACTTCTATTCTGATTATTTTTAGATTTGGTCTTTTCATTGTTTCCTGAATTTCCTGGATACTTTGGGTTTTTATGCTTTTTGAGTTTTTATGTTTTGAATTTTCTTTGACAGTTGTTTCAATCTTTTCTATGGTATCTTCTAGACCTGAAAATCTTTGTATTCTGTTGTTAATACTTACATCTGTAATTCCTGACCTCTTTCCTAGGTTTTCCATTTCCAAGTTTGCCTCCATTTTTGTTTTCTTTATTGTTTCTGCTTCCACTTTTAGGTCTTTTACTGGTTCATTCAATTTCTTTACCTGTTTGATTGTGTTTTCCTGTGAGTTATTTACATCCTGTTTAAAGGACTCTATTATCTTCATGAAGTAGGATTTTAGGTTAGCTTCCTGATATTCAGATGTGTTGGTGTATTTAGGGCTTGCTGTGGTGGGAGTACTGAATTCTGATGATGCCCATGTATATTGGCTTCTGTTGTTTATGGCCTTGTGCTTGCATCTCACCATCTGGTTGTCACTGGTGTTTGATTGTCTTGGTGATTCTGTCTGGACTTTGCCTCTTTTGTCTTTAGGTTGCTTCAGGTCTCCTGGTAGGCCTGTGGCTCTGGCAGTATCAGACCACCTCTGGGGTCTTCCAGCTGGGGGCTTTTCAGAGAGGCAGAGAAGCTGCTGATCTGTTGCCCTGGCTGTAGTAGATCTCCTGGGAGGCCTTCAGACTGTTGGGTCTTCAGAGTAGAGCAGTCAGTCAGGCTGTTGTCTTGTGTGAAGATGTTCTTGGTGGAGGGGTCTATGAACCGAGGTTTCTGTTTGCTTGTGTGCAGCTGAATTCCACTTAGGTTTTCAGTCTGTTGGGTAAGTTTCCCTGAATGCCACAGAGGATCCAGCAAGGCTTCAGACTGTAGTATCTCAGTTGTCCTGTGTACAGAGGAGTTCCTGGAATGCATTTAAGCTCTGGTGTCTTCAGGGGAGAAGACAATCTGATGATCAGTTGCTCAGTTCCTTTGTGGGTGGCAGTTCTTCTGGGATGCCAGTTGCCCTATGTGCAGCAGATCTCCTTGGATGAAACAGGCTGTGTTTCAGTTGCCCTTAGTGCAGTGGATTTTCTGGGCTGACTCAGGATTTGGTAACTCTGGGGGAGCAAACTAGCTAGCAGTCTGCCCAGTAGAAAGGACCAGGCAGAAGAGGTTTCTTGTATTTCTTTAAGGGATTTAATTTTTCCTCTTTAAGGGCTTCTACCTGTTTACCTGTGTTTTCTTGTATTTCTTCCAGTGAGTTATTTATATCCTCTTTTAAGAACCCTATTATCTTAATGAGTTAAGATTTTAGGACAGCTTTCTGATTTTCCAGTGTTTTGGTATATTCATGGATTGCTGTAGTGGGAGAACTGAGTTCTTATGATGCCCATATATTGGCTTCTGTTGGTTATGGTCTTGCATTTGTCTCTTGGAAAGGTGTTTTCTTGTTTGGGTGTCTCTCTCTGGAGCCTGCCTCTTTTGCTACTGGGTCGCTTCAGGTCTCCTGGTAGTCCTGTAGCCCTGGCTGTCCTGTGGGGCCTTCTGACTATAGAGTCTGCAGAGGGGCTGAGAAGCTGCTGATCTGTTGTCATGGCTGCAGCAGATCTTTTGAGAGGGTTTTAGACTGTTGTGTTTTCAGAGGAACAGTCAAGCTGTTGTCCTGTATGGAACTGTTCTCAAGTGTTCGGGGTTATGGACTCTTGTTTCTGTTTCCCTGCATGGAGCAGAACTCCATGGAAGCTTTTAGTCTGTTGGGTCAGTTGTTGTGCATGCCTTGAGTCCCTGGGAGGTCTTTAGACTGTAGTGTTTGTTCCCAGTTCCCTTGTGTGAAGAGGAACTCCTGGGATGCCTTCAAGCTGTGATATCTTTAGGGGAGCAGACTAGCTGGCAGTTTGCCCAGGTAGAAGGCACTGGCCAAAAGGGAATGGAATTCGGGTGGGTGGGAGGTTTTGGGGGGTGATGGGTCCTTAGTTCACTGGGCTCCCAGTGGGAGCTGTTGGACTTCAGGAGGGATTTTACCAGTTGCCCTATGTGCAGTAGGTCTCCTGTGATACCTGTAGGCTGTGGTGTCTTCAGGGTACCAGACTAGCTGGCAGTCTGCCCCAGCAGAAGGTACCAGCCAGAATGACCACCTTGGTTTTCCTAGAAATAAAAACGTTGAGGTAGAGAATAATGGATAGGTTAATTAAGGGATCTTAACAAGGAAATTAATGGAGTAGATTTTAACTTTTTTGGTGTACTTCAAATGCTTTCTTCCTAATGACCAACATAGAAAGTACTAAATCTCACTTACAACTTACCAAAAAATTTATTTTACAATATTAACCAAAATTCTCCAGAAGTAGTCATTGTTACAAAGGTGATGGATGGAAGTAGATTATTTGGTGAAAAACCCAGAGACTAACACATTTTCTCTAGATTTTACTGATTTTGTTTTCATGTTTATGTTTTTTGTTGTATATGTTCTAGTTGGAAAGAGTCAAGACAATCAAAGAAAGAAGATCCCATCATTAAAGTCACAAGGTTTTAAGAAACTCCTGGAATTGTTATTTGATCAAAGAACAAGAGAAAAAAATGGTATTCAGGACATGGTGACAATTTTGCCAGGATGATTACTCAGAATTATTCATTGATATTATCAAACTTCTTAACAAATATAGATAAAATAGAAAACACAAATTACATTGGAAATGCTGTGATAGATTACTCTATGTCAAACACCTATGAGTAATCACATAAGTGATTTGAAGAATTGAAAAGAACATTAAAAGAAATCCTGCTTGACTATTTTTGTAATCATGCACATAATTTTTGGATAATATATGTATTCTATTTTTTCCACTGCTGTGATACAATACCTAAGAAAATTAAAGGAAGCAATCTTTATTGTTTTGCCCAAATCCACAGTTAATGATTACTAGGAGACATTTCAGCTCTAGTGTGAATCAGTAGTATGGTAGGAGGAGAATGTTCATTTCATACTGGCAAAAAAGGTAAGGAGTAAGGGAGGCAAGGGGGAGCAAGGGAGTGGGAACAAGGGTGAGAAAGAGCCAGAGAAAGAGAGAGAGAGAGAGAGAGAGAGAGAGAGAGAGAGAGAGAGAGAGAGAGAAGTAAAAGAAGAAAAGAGACAACATTGGAGAAAAGTGGAGAAAAGAAACTGGATAGGGTCAAGAACAAAGTAGAATCCTGAAAGCAATGCTTCCGCAAATTGTTGCATCAAAGTAACCCTCCAATGTGCCTCTCTTAAAATTTCTGTTTCCTTGCAATAACACAAAATGGAGGGGACAAATTCCTTAGTAGATGAAAATTTTAGAGTCATTTAAATCCAAGTTATAAAATGAAGATTGACTACATTTGAATAACTGTTTCTCAGCATTACAGAGAACAGTGGAAAGATTGCATAGGTTTGCATACAGAAGAATATACATAAGTAAGGCACAGGACAGTGCAAAGGATGGATGACAACTGGCTTACAAAGTAGAACACTACTATTGGTAAACTAACAGTACCAAAGCAATACACTGACAGCAGTGACATACCCCTTCAATCTGGTCATTTGTGTGAATAACCTGTATTGCTCATAGAAGCCAGGCAAAGAGAAAGAGTGCACTGTGAGTGGGTGAGCAAGAAGTTGCTTAAAGGAAGGGGATAGTGAAACAAAGGCGAAATGAAAAGGAATGGAAATAATATGGTAGGAGTAGAAAGCTGTGGGTAATGGAATGATGGACAGAACAGAGGGGGCATGAGGAAGGAAAAGTAACATTAAGCATCTTTAAATAAGGTATTTTAAAACAACTTTTACTTTGTCAGATGTATATTTCATATATAACACATACATACATGCACACACACTCTCACACACATATAAATATATATACAAAAAATCAACTGGAATTAGAACACATGAGGTGGGAAGAAAAAATACTTCTCCCAAAATTTTGGATTATAAAACAAAAAATTCAGTTGTAAACATGGGATAAGTCTACTAAAATCATTAGACTTAATCAAGTCAAGATTAACTCCCTTCCCATTCACATCTGCACCTGGGAGCAGATTCTGTGCTCCAGCCCCCTACCTTGCCCACACTCAGAGACAGTTTGACCCCAGGTGTTTTGACACACCCAGGTTCACAGGTGAGTCTCCCACCCTCACCCCATTAAGTGGCCTAACTGAGAACTCTAGGGCCCATAGGTTACAGGACCTCCAGTCCTTCTGAAGACACAAGTGTTTTCCATATTTAATCTATGCTCAGGATCATATTCTATGCTTCAGCTGCACTCCCTACCACTTCTACACACAGCTCAACCCTCTGGAGTTCTGACACAGTCAGGCTACAGATCAGGCTCTCCAGATATCCTTCCATACCCAGAGACAACCTGACCTAATGAAGCCCAACATAACCAGGCCCACAGGAGGGACAGGCTACATTAGAGACAGCAAGGCTAGTTAACACCAGACATAATCAGATGGAGAAAGGCAAGTGCAAGAACATAAGCAACAGAAAACAATGCTACTTGGCAACATCAGAACTCAGTTTCCCCACAAGAGCAAGCCCTGGATACCCTAACAACAGAAAAGCAAAATTCTGATCTAAAAATCTTATCTCATGAGGAATTAGGTAGGACTTTAAGTAGAATAAGACATAAATAACTCAATTTAATAATACAGTAGAACACAGGTAAATAAGTAGAAGCCCATAAAGAGGAAACACATAAATGTCTTAAAGAAATACAGAAAAACACAATCAAACAGGCTGGATACATAAAGAGGACTCAGCATTTTGTTGCATGCAGGAAAAACATCTCAGTGACAAAGACAGACACTTCCTCGGAATAAAAGGCAGGAAAAAAGTTTTCCAAGCAAATGGTCCCAAGAAACAAGCTGGAGTAGCCACTCTAATATCAAATTAAATAGGCTTCCAACCAAAAGATATGAAAAAAACTGGTGAAGGACACTTCATACTCATCAAAGGGAAAATACATCAAGATGAACACTCAATCCTGAATATCTATGCCCCAAATGCAATGACACCCACATTTGTACAAACAACATTAGTAAAGATCAAAGCACACATTGAACTTCACACAATAATATTGGGAGACTTCAACACTCTACTCTCACCAGTGGACAGGTCATTTAAACAGAATCTAAACAGAGACATTGTGAAACTAACAGAAGTCATGAACCAAATGGATTCAGTAGATATCTACAGAACATTTTACCCTAAAACAAAAGAATATACCTTCCTCTCAGGACCTCTGGGTATCTTCTCCAAAACTGACTATATAATCAGACACAACTGATGAAGATTTAATTAATCTCATGAATTGAATCAGACCACCACAAGTATAGCTGATCTACAATAACAACAAAAACAACAGAAAGCCCACATACACATGGAAGAAGATCTACTCAACGATAACATGGTCAGCAAAGAAATAGAGAAAGAAATTTAAAATTGTTTTAGAATTTAATGAAAATGAATGCACAGCATACACAAACTTATGGGACACAATAAAAGCAGTTCTATGAGGAAAACTCATAGCTCTGAGAGCCTTCATAAAGAATTTTAAGTGAGCATATACTAGCAGCCTAACAGCATACCTGAAAGCTCTAGAAGCAACAGAAGCTAATACACATAAGAGGAATAGATGGCAGGAAAGAAACAAATTTAAGGCTGGAATCAACCATCTAGAAACAAAGAGAACTATACAAAAAATCAACAAAACTAGGTTCTGGTTCTTTGAGAAAATCAACAAGATAGATAAACCCTTAGCCAAACTCACCAGAGGGCAGAGAGACAATATCCAAATTAACAGAATCAGAAAAGAAAATGGAGACATAACAAGAGAAACTGAGGAAAATAAGAAAAGCCATCAGATTCTACAACAAATCATATAATCAACAAAACTGGAAAATCTAGATGAAATGGATAATTTTCCAGACAGAAACCAGGTACCAATGTTAAATTGGGATTAGATAACACATCTAAAAAGTCCCATACCCATTACAGAAATAGAAGCAATAATTTAAAGTCTCCAGGACTCCAAAAAAAGTCCTGGGCCAGATGGTTTTAGTAGAGAATTTCATCAGACCTTCAGTAAAGACCTACTACCAATACTTCTCAAATGACTCCACAAAATAGAAACAGAAGAAACACTACCTAATTCATTCTATGAATACACAATTACACTGATAATAAACCATACAAAGACCCAACAAAAAAGAGAACTTCAGACCAAATTACCTTATGAATATTGATGCAAAAATACTCAATAAAATTCTCACAAACTAAATCCAAGAACACATCAAAACAATCATTCACCATGATCAAGTAGGCTTCATCCCAGAGATGCAGGTATGGTTTAATATATGGAAATTTAACAATGTAATCTATTATATAAACAAACTCAAAGAGAAAAAACAATGATCATTTTATTAGATGCTGAAAATCCACCTGACAAAGTTCAACAGCCCTCCATTAAAAAAAAAAGATCAGAAATAAAGGTTCCTTCCTAAACACAGTAAAAACAAAGTACTGGAAATAAACAGCCAATGTCAAATTAAATGGAACAGAACTTGAAAGCAATCCCACTAAAATCAGGGACAAAGCAAGGATGCCCACTTTTTTCCTATTATTCAAGTTCTATTTATTGAAGTTCTAGCCAGAGCAACTAGCCAACAAGATGAGGTCAAAGGATACAAAATGGAAAGGAAGGAGTCACAATGTCACTATTTGTAGATGACATGATAGTATCCATAAGCAACACCAAAAATTCCACCAGAGAACTCCTACAGCTGATACACAACCTCAGCAAAGTGGCTGGATATAAAATTAAGTCAAACAAATCAGTAGCTTTCCTCCTCATAAATGATAAATTGACTGAGAAGAAATTAACAAACCATCAATAATCAATCCAACTACCCTCTTGCTTCTGATTAAAGCCTGACTCCTTTATTCCAGAACTTGCAGGCTATTTTTAGAATACCAAGATTCTGTGATACTCAAGGCACTAAGACAAAAGCTGATTGATAGACCTCCATAAATGACATGCCAGATTTCAAAACACTAATACAATTAAAGGGTGTACAACCAATGCAACTTACATTAAATACTGTAGAAGAAACAAAAGTAATTTTATCTTGACAATTAAAAGAGCCTTAACACATGTGATAACACCTGTTTAAAATCCAGATCCTGCCCCCACCTTTATCTCTTGCTAACACAACATCATAGAGAACTGCAGCTAACTTCCATATGTATCCAGAACTGGACTTCCAAATGAAGACTTTTATTTTCAATATCTGATTGTTTTTTATACTAGTCCATGATTGAGTCTGAATAACTGATCACATTTAAAAAAATATGAGTCATTATAACTTCTCTTTTTGATTCTCTGTTCTACAAGGTCTAAAAACTTGAATCAAGGCAGCATGTCCCCTCAGGGGTATAGGTAAGCAATGGTGGGTCAAGAACATATGTCCAATACAGCTTCTCAGTCACTATAGTCAGCAAGCTCAGATGTCAGCATCATTCTTTGTCCCAGTATCAGCATGTCTCAGCAATCTCTCTGGCAGCCACCATGGTCCTTCAGCATCCTGAAAAAAAAAACACATTCCCTCTTCCCCATATTTAATACCTGATCTGGATCATGCCTTATGCCAGTAACTGGATTCTTTCCTTCCACTTATGCATAAGAATGCCTACTTGTAGAGTGCCATAGGCACACTAGCAGAAAGTTCCTTGGCCTCCAAATTTTTTTAAAGAAAATTTAAAATAAAAATTAAAAAGAACATGATTTCATTTTATGAAGATATTGTTTTAAGTTTCCATGATCCCCTTCCACAGGTAGATACTGTTGATAAAATTATTTATGGCCTGATGTCAGTATTTTTATTTTGATCATGCCTCACGAATGGCATATATTGCTTGATCATGCTAGCCCTTTAGGTCCTGGTAATACCTGGTAATTCCTGTCAATATTGTTAAATCTTGTCTTTAACAACATCAACAAGTTGGCCCCCAAAGCACATGGCTTGAACCTGAAAATATAACCCCAGACAGAATTATTAAATTAACAGGCTGGAAAGCCAAGGATGGGTAAGATTCTGCACAGACCCTTACCAACCTAAGACAGAAGTGCACTGATTTTGATAATGCATATTCCATGATGGGTAAGGAGGATATTCTTGTCAGATTGACCTAAGACAGGCTTAGTCTTGTTTATGAAATAAAAAGGGGGAGAGGCAAAGAGCCTTTGGGGCTGCTCGGCAAGAATCTGACATGGGCCAAGGGCAAGGAAATGGGCTGCTTGGCAGAAATATGACATTGGCAAAGGACAAGGAAGTAGGCTTTAGGCAGGAATGTGACATTAGGCTAGAACAAAGATGTAATTTCAGGTAGGAATCTAAATCTTAGTCTAGAACGAAGAATTAATTTCAGGCACTAATGTAAATTTTAGACTAGAACAAGGAAATAGTCTTCAAACATGAAAATGACTTTTGGCTAGGACAGAGAGGTTGGCTCAGATATTTTGGTCATTCTGATAAGCCCTTAGAAATAGTGATCATGGAAGTGTTCATGGAATTTTGTTTATAGCCTTGCTTATTTTGGGACTATTTGTGTTTATTGTCTTGCTCATTCATTGACTATTTGCATCTATTGTATTGCTAGTCCCTCAACCTAGAACTGACCTGAATACTAACTTGCATGTAATCCAAATGGAATAAAAGCAAAATGATGGAGGGAGGATGGGATAAAGGGTTCTAGGGAGGGGAATTGGGGAAGGGGATAACATCTGAAATGTAAATAAATAAAATATCCAATATAAAAGAAGAAAAAACAATTAGGGAACCAACACCCTTCACAACAGCCATGCATAGTATAAAATGTTTTGGAGTAACTCTTCCCAAGCAAGTGAAAGATCTGTATGATAAGAAATTCAAGTCTCTGAAGTAAGAAATTAAAGAAGACCTCAGAAGATTTAAGGATCTCCCATGCTCGTGGATTGGTAGGATTAACATAGTAAAATTGCCATCTGTCCAAAAGCCAGTGTACTGATTCAATGCAATTCCCATCAAAATCCCAACACAATTCTTAAAAGACATGCAAAGAGCAATTCTCAAATTCATCTGGAATAACAAAAAACCCAGGATAGCAAAAAACTATTCTTAACAATAAAAACCTTTTGGGGGACTTTCCAGCTCCAATCTGTGCCTGCTGAGAACAGAGACCCATAGAGAATCAGTGCTGGACCTGACCCCTCACAGCACACACCCAGTTGGGCTCCCCACGAGTTTTCAGACATCCAGCTTTACAGGTGAGACCTTAAGCCCCTCCCAAAAATCTTATGTGCAGGACCCCTGGAACCCTAGGAAGCAGATGCCCACCTAGCCAGATACCAGGGTGCCTTCCTGCTACCATCTGTGCCTGCTGGGAGCAGAGACCTGATCCCACACAGTACACACAGCAGTGGCAGTTTGATCACTCAGCTCATCTCACCAGGATCACAGGATCAAAGGAAGGACGGGCTCTAAACTGAGACAGGGGACCACATAACACCAGAGATAACTAGATGTGGAGAGGCAAGCATAAAAACATAATCAACAGAAACCAATTTGACTTGGCAGCATCAGAACCCAGTTCTCCCACCACAGAAAGTCCTGGATATCCAGCACACCCTAAAACAAGATCCAGATTTAAACTCTCATTTCATGAAGATGATAGAGGACTTTAAGAAGGACATAAATAGCTCTCTGAAAGAAATGCAGAAGGACACAAGTAAACAAGTAGAAGACCTTAAAGAGGAAACAGGTAAATCCCTTAAAGAAATACAGGAGAATGCAAACAGGAGAAGGAATTGAACAAAACCATCCAGGATCTAAAAATTGATGTAGAATCATTAAAGAAAACTCAAAGAGAGACAGCCCGGGAGATAAAAAACCTAGGGAAAAAACAAGAGTCACAGATGCAAGCATACCAACAGAAGAGATAGAAGGAAGAATCTCAATGGCAGAAGATACAATACAAGACATAGACACAACAGTCAAGGAAGATGCAAAAAGCAAAAAGCTCCTATCTCAAAATACTCATGAAATCCAGGACACAATGAAAAGACCCAACCTGAAAATGATTGGTATAGAGGAGGGTGAAGAATCCAAACTCAAAGGGCTAGCAAACATATTCAACAAAATTATAGAGGAAAACTTTCCTAACTTAAAGAAAGAAATGCCCATAAACATACAAGAAGCCTACAGAACAGCAAACAGATGGGCCTAGAAAAGTATTTCCTCTTGTCACATAATAATCAAAATTCAAAATGCACAGAACAAAGAAAGAATATTGAAAGCAGTAAGGGGAAAAGGTCAAGTAACATATAAAGGCAGAGCTATCAGAATTACACCAGACTTCACAACAGAGATTATAGAAGCCAAAAGAGCCTGGGCAGATGTCATTCAGATCCCAAGAGATAAAAAATGCCAGCCCAGGCTACTATAACCAGCAAACCTTTCAATTACCACAAATGGAGAAACTAAAGATTTCCAAGACAAAACTAAATTTAAGCAATATCTTTCTACTAATCTGGCCTTACAGAGTATAATAGAAGGAAAAGTCCAATACAAAGGAAGGTAACTACACCCAAGAAAATGCAAGAAATTAATCTTTTACAACAAACTCAAAAGAACAGAAACACACAAACATAATTCCAACTCTAAGAACAAAATAACAGAAAGCAATGATCATTGGTCAGTAAACTCTCTTGACATCAATGAACTCAACTCCACAATAAAAATATATAGGCTAACAGCCTGGATACATAAACAGGATCTAGCATTTTTTGCATACAGGAAATGGAAACACACCTCAGAATCAAAGATAGGTATTCCCTCAAAGTAAAAGGATGGGAAATTTTTTTCTAAGCAAATAGTCCTAAGAAACATGTTGGAGTAGCTATCCTAGTATCCAACAATATAGATTTTCAACCAAAAGTTATCAAAAAAGATGGGAAAGGTCACTACACATTCATCTAAGAAAAAAATCTACCAGGAAGAACTCAGTTTTGAAGATCTATGCCCCAAATGCAAGAATACCCACATTTGTAAAGGAACTGCTACTAAAACTCAAAACACACAGTGAATCCTACCAAATAATAGTAGGAGATTTCAACACCTCACTCTCACCAATGGACAAATCATGGAAACAGAAACTAAACAGGGACACAGTAAAACTGAATGAAGTTATGAACCAAATGGATTTAACAGATATCTACAGAACATTTCACCCTAAAACAAAAGAATATATCTTCTTTTCAGCACCTCATAGTACCTTAACAAAAATCGACCATACACTCAGATACAAAACAAACCTCAACAGACATAAGAACATTGCATTAATCCCATATATTCTATCAAATCACCATGAACTAAAGCTGGCCTTCAAGAACAACAAAAACAACAGAAAACCCATATACATGTGGAAGCTGAACAACAACTATCTAGTCAATGATAACTTGGCCATGGAAGAAATAAAGAAATAAAAGACTTTTTAGAACTCAATGAAACTATAGGCACAACATACCCAAACTTATGGGACAGAATGAAACCGGAGCTAAGAGGAAAACTCAGAGCTCTGAGTGTCTCCTAAAAGAAACTGGAGAGAGCATAAACTAGCAGCTTACCAGCTCATCTGAAAGCTCTAGAACAAAAAGGAGCAAATAAACCCGGGAGGAGAGGACAGCAAGAAACAATCAAACTCATGGCTGAAATCAACCAAGTAGAAACAAAAAGAACTATACAAAGAATCAAAAAAAGTAGGAGCTGGTTCTTTAAGAAAATCAGCAAGAAAGACAAACCCTTAGCCACACTTACCATAGGACCCAGAGACAGTATCCAAATTAACAAAATCAGGAATGAAAAGGGAGACATAACAACAGAAACCGAGGAAATTAAAAAAAAAAATAATTCCACTACAAATGTCTATATGCAACAAAACTAGAAAACCTGCATGAAATGGATAAATTTCTAGACTGATACCATGTACCAAAGTTAACTCAGGATCAAATAAACTATTTAAAAACAGCCCCATAACCCCCCCCCCCAAATAGGTGTGGTCTTTCTCTCAACAAAAAGTGTGTCCAGTACAGATGGTTTTAGTGCATAATTCTATCAGACCTTCAAAGACAATCTAGTACCAATACTTTTCAAACTATTCCACAAAATAGAAACAGAAGGAACAGTACCCAATGCTTTCTATATAGTCACAGTAAAACTGATACCTAAACCACCGAAGACCCAAAAAAAGAAAGAAAACTACAGACCAATTTCCCTTATAAATATTGATGCAAAATACTCAATAAAATTACTGCAACATGAACCATTGGTGTTCTTTTCAGGAAAATTTCCCCTGTGCCAATGTGTTCGGGACTCTTTCCCACTTTCTATTCTAACACATTCAGCACATCTACTTTTTTGTGGAGGTCCTTGATCCACTTAGACTTCATCTTTGTACAAGGAGATAAAAATGGATCAATTTGCATTCTTCTACATGCAACCACCAGTTGAACCAGCACCATTTGTTTAAAATGCTGTGCTTTTTTTTCACTGTATGGTTTTGGCATCCTTGTCAAAGATCAAGTGATCATAGCTGTTTGGGTTTATTTCTGGGTCTTTAATTCTATTCCAATAATCTACTTATCTGTCTCTGTATGAATACCATGAGTTTTTTTGTCTTTACTGCTCTGTAGTACAACTTGAGGTAAGGGATACTGATTTCCCCAGAAGAATTTTTTAATTAATCATTCTATTTGTTTATATCTCAAATGATATCCCACTTACTGGTTACCCCCTCAACCTACCCCCCATCCCACAATATCCCATTTCCCAGTTACCCCTCTGACATCCTCCATCCCATAACTGCCCTCTCTGCTCCCTTTTTCCTGTATAAGAGTGTTCTGCAACCCAAACTCTCCCTCCCCACCTGTCTAGCATCCCCCTACTCTGGGGTATCAAGCCTCCCAAGGACAAAGGGTCTCTTCTTGTGCTGCTGTCAGGCAAGGCCATCCTCTGTTAACATAAGTATCTGGAGCCAAAGATCCCTTTCTTGTACACTCCTCAGTTGGTGGTCTATACTCTGGGAGAACTGGGTCAGGTCAGACTGTTGTTCTTCCAGTGGGCTTTGGAATCTCCCTCTGCTCCTGTCCTTCTGCCAACTTTCTCACCATGTTTCCTGAGTTTAGCCTGATGGTTGGCTCCAAGCATCATCCTCTGCATTGGTCAGTTACTGGCAGGACCTCCCCAGGAACTGCCATACTTGGTTCTTGTACACAAGCGCCTCTTGACCAAGGCTACAGTGTTGGGTTTGGTGTCTGAAGACATGATGTATCCTCAGGTGCTGCAGTTCCCCCAGTTGGCCCTTCTATTAGACTCTGTTCGATTTTTGACTCTGTTCTTCCTTTGGACAGAAATATTTCTGGGTTTAAAATTTTTGGGAAGGGTGGGTGGCTCCATTCCTCTACCAGGGGCCATGCCTATCTACTGGAGGTGGTCTCTACAGGTTCTATCTCTCCATTCTCTATACATTACAGCTAAAGTCAATACCATTGTGTCCTGGGATCCTCACATTTCTCTGGTGTCTGAGACCCACCAGAGGCAATCCAAGTTCCTCATTCCCCTTGCTTTGTTTTTATTAAAATTGAGTATTTTTATTCAAGTTTCTGACCCTCTGTACCTCTCTTTAATCATTTTTTACTGTCCAGATTTTATCCTCCTTCTGATCCACCATCTGACTGTTCGACATTCCACACCCTGTTCCCAGGTCTCCAAGAGGATGTCCACCAAACCCCTTCCCACCACACCGCCCTACTGCCTGGGGTCCAAGTCTCTCAAGGGTTAGGTGCATCTTTTCTCACTGAGTCCAGACCCAACAGCCCTCTGCTGTATATGTGTTGGGGGTTGGGGGGCTCATGTCAGCTGGTGTATGCTGCCTGGTTGGTGGTTCAGAATGTGAGTGATCCTGGGGGTCCAAGATAGTTGAGACTGCTGGTCTTCTAAAGTCACCTTTCTCCTCAGCTTTTTCCAGCTTTTCCCAGGGGTCATCAGCTTCTGTTCATTGGTTGTGTGTAAAAATCTGCATCTGACACTTTCAGCTGTTTGTTGGGTCTCTTTGAGGGCAGTCATGTTAGGCCTCTGATTGATTGATTGATTGATTGATTTGATTGATTGATTGATTGATTTTTACACTCCAGATCTTATCCCCCTTTGCTTCCACCCTCCGGCTGTTCCACATCACATACCTCCTTCCCGCACCATTGTCTCCACAAGGACTTCTCAACACCCCAACTCCTACCTCACCAGACCTCTAAACTTCCTGGATCCTCAGTCTATTGGGAGTTAGGTTCATCTTCGTCTAAGCCCAGATCCTCCAGTCCTCTGCTGTATATGTGTTGGTGGCCCCATATCAGCTGGTGTATGCTACCTGGTTGGTGGTCCAGTGTTTGAGAGATCTCAGAGAACAAGATTAACTGAGACTGCTGGTCCCCCTACAGGGTCGTCTTCCTTCTCAGCTTTTTTCAGACTTTTCATAGTTCAACAACACAGGTCAGCAGCTGCTATCCATTGATTAGGTGTAAATATCTGCATCTGTTTCTTTCAGCTGCTCGTTGGTTCTTACAGAAGGCAGTCATGGTAGGTACATTTTTGTGAGCACTCCATTGCCTTAGTAACAGTGTCGGGCCTTGAGACCTCCCCTTGAGCTGGATCCTACTTTGGATAGTCTCCATAGCATCAAAAATAGTGTCAGGCCTTGGAGCCTACCCTCGAGCTGAATATCAATTTGGGCTTGTCACTGGACTTTTTTCCCTCAAGCTCTTATTTTGTTTCCTGCATTTTTGTGGTCTTCTTTGATTTTTTTCTTGAGAGACTTGAAGTTCTTGTCATACAGCTCTTTCACTTGTTTTGTTAGAGTTACTCCAATATATTTTATATTACTTGTGGCTATTGTGAAAGGTGTTGTTTACCTGTTTTCTTTCTCAGCCCTTTTCTCATTTGTATAAAGTATACTGATTTGTTTTAGTTAAGTTTATATTCAGCTACTTTGCTAAAATTGTTTTCATCTGTACAAGTTTTCTGGTAGAATTTTTGGAGTTGCTTATGTATACTCTTATATCATCTACATATAATGATACCTTGAATTCTTCTTTGTCAATTTGCATCTCCTTTACCTCCTTTTTTTTGATGCTCTAGCTAGAACTTCAAAAACTATATTGAAGAGAGATATGGGGAGAGTGGGCATCCTTCTCTTGTCCCTGATTTTAATGGGATTGCTCCAAATGTCTTTCCATTTAATTTGATATTGGCTTTTGGTTTGCTGTATATTGGTTTTGTTATGTTTAGGTATGGGATTTCAATTCCATCAGTAACCTTCAGATTGGGAAAAAGTCTTCACTAACCACACATTCAAGAGAGGGTATATATATATATATATATATATATATATATATATATATATATATATAACTTAGGAGACAACCTCCAAACCCACAAGCAATTCAATAAAAAATGGGGTATAGAACTAGAAAATTCACAACAGAGCAATCTCAAATGGCTGAGAAGCACTTAAACAAATGTTTGAAGTGATCAGGGAAATGCAAATCAAAATAAGCCTGAGATTTTACCTTATACCAATCATGGCTAAGATAAAAAGTCAGGTGACACTACATGTTGGCAAGAATGTGGAGAAAGAGGAACACTCCTCCATTGCTGGGAAGATTGCAAATCTGTACAGCCAGTCTGGAAATCAATCTAAAGGTTCCTCAAAGAATTGGAAATAGATCTACCTTAAGGCCTAGCTGTACAACTCTTGGGCCTATACCCAAAAGATGCTCTACTTTGACACAAGAGTATGTGCTACACCATGTTCCTGCTGTCTTATTCATGATAGTCAGAAGCTAGAAACAATGCAGATGTTTCTCAATGGAAGAATAGATACAGAAAATTTGGTACATTTATACAACAAATACTATTCAGCTATTAAAAATGAGGACATGAGTTTTGCTGGCAAATGGATGGAACTAAAAAATATCATCCTGAGTGAGGTAGCTCAGACCCAAAAGGATTGTATGTATTCACTAATAAGAGGATATTAGCCAAAAAATACAGAATACCCAGGATACAATTCACAGAACTCAAGAAAGTTAACATGCTGAAGAGCCTAAGTGAGGATTCTTCAATCCCACTTGGTAGGGAATGGAAAGCAATTAGAGTAGGCAGAGGGAGGGATCTAGGTGGGAGAAAGGAGGTGGAGGGGAAGAGGGGCACATGAACTGGTATTGGGGGTGGAACAGGAATGAAGCCCTGAGGGCCAGCAGAATGAATGAAAATATGCAACCTAGGGAGGTGGGAAGTAGGGGACCCTTTAGAATGTACCAGAGACCTGGGAGATGAGAGCCCCTCCAGACTCAAAGGGAGGGACTTTAGATAAAATGCCCTATGGTAGGGAGAAGTAACTTGTAGAGTCCACCTCCAGTAGAAAGACAGGGCATCAAGTGGAGAGATGGGGTTGCCATCCCACAGTCCCAAACTCTACTCCAAAGTTGTTACTGTCTAAAAGAACTGCAGGGACATAAATGGAGAAGAGACTGAAGGGAAAAAGTCCAGTGACAGGCCCAACTTGAAATCCATCTCAAGGGGAGGCTTCAAGGCCTGACACTAGTACTGATGCTGGAAAGAGATGTAGTTGTTATGCCCAAACGAGTTCTGAACCCACATGGTAGGGTCAAGCAGCTGGATTAGTACTGATGCTATAGTGTGCTTACAAAGAGGAGCCTATCATGACTGCCCTCCAAAAGACCCAACAAGAGTCTGCATCTGAAAGAGTCTAATTGTATTTTTGAGAGAAAAGTTTTTTTTAACAGGAAGGGTGATATGTAGGAGGAGCAAAGGTGAGAGGAAGAGAAGGAGTAAGGAGAGGATGAGAAGAAGGAGAAGAGAAGCTAGGTGATGAGAGAGAGAAAGAGAGAGAAAGAGAGGGAGGGACCTGGAGGCAGATGTTCACGTGTCTCCACCAGTCAAAGATAGGTGATAAATCTAGGTTAGGTATTGGGTTACAATTCTGATTGAGCATTACCAAACTTATAAAGCCTTTGATTAACATTTTTAAAAATTGTATAAAAGCAAAAAGGAAAAGGGGGCATGGGATAGGGGTTTTCTAGGGAGGGGAATTGGGGAAAGGGGATGGCATCTGAAATGTAAATAAAATATCCAATAAAAAATAAAATAATAACAAAGAAAGAGTTAGATGCAGATATTTACATCCACTGGTGACCCCTGTGGTTGAATTAAGGAAAGGATGAAAGAATTTGAGTAGGCTGGTGACCCCACAGGAAGACTAGCAATTATAACTAACCTGGATCCCCAAGATCTCTCAGATACTGAGCCACCAACCAGCCAGGATACACTAACTAGTACAAGGCCCCTGACACATATTCAGGAATGAACTGCCTGGTCTGCTTTCAGTGAGAGAAGATGCATCTAACCCTTAAAAGACGAGGCCCCAGAGAGTTGGGAGGCCTGGCAGGGTGGGGTGGAGAGTAGGGACATCCTTTTGGAGTCAGAGGAAGAAGAATGGGATGAGGGCTCTCTGGGTGGTGACTCAGTCTCAACTGGACTATAAAAACACATTAAATGTAATGTGTTAGAAGAAGTTAATGAAGAGTCGGCGCCCCTATTCCCTGGACTTGGAGACTAAGGTGGTTAATATTGGACTGTCTTTCTAGGGAAAAGTAGAGGTTTTGTTGGAACAGGGAGGATTAACTAGGATTTAGTGCATAGCCACAACCTATTGATAGAAATCTGTATAATTAGTATCAAGATGAAGTTATAATTTCTTAAATGGCACAAAATTTACTTTGATTTCAAATTTAAGGTTTTCATTGGTACGAGTTTCTTATTGATATAAAAATGGGATGAATACTGGTACTCATATAGGCATTGTGCCTGTATAACACATTTAGGAATACAAGGCTTAGACCCAGTCCTTCTTTAACTTTTTTTTTAACAGATTTGAGATGGTTAGCCTGTGAGTTAAGGGACTATAGCAAATTCATGGCATGGAGTTTATTGTTAGGGTGTTCTCTATGTTTTATTTAGAAATAGCTGAGAGGAGTTAACAGACAGCAGTCCAGTTTATCTTACATGGATAGTTAGTTTTCAAAATGTCAGAAGTCCACAGAATTGACGTTACAAACATTTCTATATTAATGTTCATTTTGATTAGAGACCTGTCTGCTCCTGACAGCTTCCTATATTGAATTCTAAGAAGAAATTGAGCATCCTTGGAGTTACTCCAGTTGTGCAGAGACAGCCACAAGGCAAGAATTGCCTCTTTCCATCTACAGACAAATAACTGTCCAGAAAAGAACACACTTGCAGAATAGTCGACTTATTATATCTGCCTAGACAGAGTAATCAGTCCTTAATAATTTTGCATCACTAAGGTCTGTCAGATGATTCTGGGCCAGAAGGCTGAAGATTTGATGCTCCAACGTTCTGTAGTATAGGGGCTGTCCAGGGGTTCAGCAGTCTCTATAAATTGGCTAAGTTTTAGAAGCTATGCTTTGTGTTCCCCTTAATTTCAGTTAACTCAGTCATTCTAGATTTCTGACGGGGTTGAAGACCTATAGTCTCATAGCCAATCCTGGCTATTTACTTTGAGAGAAAAGATCTGAGTGGAAGGTTTTCATCTGACATTTATTCTAAGCCAAGGAAAAAGCCAGGTTCAAAACTAAGTGTTTTAGTTAGGAGAGATGACAGAGGTTCTGGTTAGTCAACAAAATGATGGACTGGGTATTAGGATTATCTTGTACCTCACTGGTACAAATAGGAATAATTATGCTCTAATTGTATTTTGAGAGAAAAGTTTCATTTTAACAGGAAGGGTGATATGTAGGAGGAGCTAAGGGGGAAGGAGTATGGAGAGGAAAAGATGGAGTAAGGAAAGGAGAAGGTGAAGGAGAGAAGCAAGGTAATGAGAGAGAGAATGAGAGGGGGAGGGGGCATGGAGGCATATGTTCACATGTCTCCACCAGTCAAAGACAGTTTATATATCAAGGTTGGGTATTGAGTTACACTTCTGATTGAGCATTACCAAACATATAAAGCCTTTGACTAACACTTAAAAAATTGTATAAAAGGAAAAGGGGACATGGGATAGGGGATAGGGGTTTTCTAGGGAGGGGAAATGGGAAAGGGAATGGCATCTGAAATGTAAATAAAATATAAAATTAAAAAATGGAAAAAAAAAGATGTGGCCCCAGAGAGTTAGGAGGCCGGGCAGGGTGGGGTGGAGAGTAGGGACATACTTTTGGAGTCAGAGGAGGAAGAATAGGATGAGGGCTCTCTGGGTGGTGCTAACAACTGAAATATAAAAACACATTAAATGTAATAATAATAATAATAATAATAATAATAATAATAATGAAATATTCATCCAATAAAAAAAGATTACCCCCCACAGAAACAATATAGTTGATAGTTATTGGACTTATTTTTCATTAATACCTGAGAGTAAGATCCCACTCCTGAAAACAGCACACATTTTGCCAGTAGACTTAGAAAAGAGTTGATACTGAACTGGAAGCTTCCTGTCAGATGGCTATCTTTTATAGCAGCATGGAGTGCTAAATACCCTGCCAAGAAATAAAAGATATGAACAGTCTTAGTGTAAGCTGTGACCCCTCCAAACTAATATAATATCTTACCCAAAATGATTTGTCCACAGAAGGAATTAATGATTTGGGGGTAACCAATATCAGTTTGGTGGTATTCAAGGCCCACTCAACAAGAGAAAACCTGTGTCTGGTATTGTTAATCTGGCCATGAACCTGTGGCTTGAGAGTCATAGACTCTGGGGGAGAATTTTATAATTTTGCTAAATTGACACAATATGTATTTATCTTCTAAAAGCTTATACTTACACTCATAGATTACTCCAGCTCTTGCCAACCTCAGAAAAGTTTTTGCAATGAATTTATGTTAACATTGATAACCACAAATGATCAAAGTATAGAGATTAAGTGGCTGTGCAGTGTTCATCCCCAGCTGGTACATTTCTGCCACATCCCCTGTACCCAAGGCTCAGTAAAGAGGTGATGGAGAGAATGTAAGACCCAGAGATCAGGGGTTACAGCTGTAAAACTGTGACTCCTGGTCAAGACAGTGTGGAAAGGTGAAGAAGACTTGTATAGGTTGAGGCTTGTTTTGCAACTGATTATCTGGTCAATTTTGAAGAAGGCACCATGGGGTGCTGAGAAGAAGGTTTATTCTTTTGTTTAGGATGAAATTTTCTGTAGGTATCTGTTAAAGCCATATAGTTTATAACCTCTATTAGTTTCACTGTGTCACTGTTTAGTTTCTGTTCATTAGCGAGAGTGGAATGTTTAAGTGCAGGCCATGGGATTAGAATGCATGGGATTAGGAATCTGGGGTATCTGGTGAACTGAGGCTGTAAAGTCAGCTGTAATTAAGAAGAGACCAGGACCCCAACATGAAATCTCTGTTTTACCTGAACAATCAGTGCTGCTCACCAGGGGCTGAGATAGTAGCTTTGAATAAAAAGAAACCAACATCACTCAGGGTAAAATCTTCTGGAAAGTATTTTCTTAGGGTCAGCACACAGAACCACAATCCAGAGGGTCCAAAGTTGTGTCTTAATATGGCAGCAGGACTTAGTAGTGTGTGAGAGCCACCCACCTGATACTGATTTTGACTCAAGGAAGCTGGAAGATTGAAGGGGTCATGAAGAGAAGCTGAGGCTTGGTACTATTACAAGACAGGAAAGGCTGTTAGTGAAGGCAAGCCTCAGTCGTGGTGGAGACTAAGTATATTGGAATTGCCAGGATTGTGGTATCACCAACAAGGCAGCAGCAGGTATGGAATGGAATCAGATGAGCACGTGGTTTTTAACCTTCTGTTTCTGTGACCTTTATATATTTATTTCCTCTTGTTCAGGAGTCGACCAACCATAATTTTTTTGTTGTTGTTGCTACTTCATGATTGTAATTTTACTACTGTTTTGAATTATAATTTAAATGTCTGTGTTTTCTTATGGTCTTCAGTGACCTTGTGAAAGGGCCATTAGATCTCCAAATGGTGTCTGAAACACATGTTGAGAACCACTGGCCTAGATTATGAGACAAGCTATGTGTGTGACAGTTGGCAAATTGATATAAATTGCACTGCCAAGCCCTTTGGAGCCCGGAAGATCATAAATCCAAGATGCCCAACTTTCAGCCATAGGATTTTATTTACTATGTTGGACATTGTTTTTTGCTTAGTTTTGCTTTCTCTCTTTGAAACCAACATTATTTAGTGTTGAAAAATTTAAATACTACTTTCAGCTAATATCTTTCAAAACCTACTTTTAATACAGGTTCTTAAATGCTTTAACTTCACTTCCAGTCCACCACTCACCATAGGTAGTGAGAAAGAAAGGTTATTAGGACATGGGGGAAGTGAACCTGTTTAGAAATAGTTCTTTGGAGCAAATCCAATCTGCATTGTCAGTATTTTAGAAGTTCAGTTTTCACAAATCATCAGCAGCAACTTGATCCCCAGATGAACACCATTCACAAATTAGCAATTGCAGATTGATCCAGAAGAAGCCACAAGGCTCTGCTGTATGCTGTTTAGAAGTAGTTTCTTGAGGGTGATTTTAATATCCAATAGTCAGGATACTGACAGTCCTGTTTAGTAGTGTCAGGATAGCAAATACAAATCAGCAGCAGTGGTATGACCCAGTAGAAACAGACAAGTCTTCACTGAATTGTCAGGATTAAGCAGGATGGACCAGGACGAGCAGGGACATCAGAAGAAGTTATCTGCTGTGCCTCTCTCCAGGAAGTAAACAGTGAAGATGTGAGACCAACAAAATGTTGCAAAGCTAGCTATGCAGGCTGGTTGTCATTGTCCACTATGTCTTATTTATACTCCCTTCAAATATCACATGCCATACATAGGTGTTGCCTTAGCAAAACATCACATGAGTTTGTATCAGCGGACATATCCAGAAACTTCTACCTCACTCTGCAAATTGGACAGAGTCCAGGGAATTGGCAAGGAGCCTCCAGAACACCACCAGACGTTTTGGTGCATTTTTTTCTATGAAGTCACAACAAAGGATGACCAGTAAGGAAGGGCAAGGTGTATGAACCAATGCCATTCAGCATCATTCACCATCCACTGGGTTATATTTATATTCATTCTTAACACTGTATGTCTTTTATATGTTTACTTTAGCAAAACAATGTTTTAATGTGTGTCTTCTTCATATTTTCATTGGTGTGCTCCAGCAAAACCTCATTTGAAATAACTGCCTTTCCAAAGTTTCCCTTTCCAGAAGTTTCCACTTCATACTATGAGACTTTTAAAGTTATGTGTTTTTGATGTTGAGAATTTTGAATTCTTGCAGATAAATCAGGAAGGAAAAGGTAGTTTTAATATTGATGTGTCTGTGTATCATGTTGAAAAACACAATTATGATGATTTTTATTGTGATGGTTTGACAAAAAAACTAGCATCATTTAGAAAGAGAAGACCTCAATGGAGAAAAATGCCCCTGTCATATTGTCCTGTGGACGAGTCTCAGGGATATTTTCTTAATTCATGATTGATGTGGGCCAATTTGTTGATGCCATTTCTGGGCAAGTGGTCATAGAGGGTATAAGAAGAGCAACTAGAGACTGGAAACCTAGGCAATTAGCAGCATTCCTCCCTAGAGTCTGCATCATTTCCTGACTGTCGGTTTTGTTCTTGAGTTCTTCCTATGGCTCTGTAATGAACTGGGATATAGAAATGTAATGTGAAATAAATTATTTCATCTCAAGTTGGCTTTAAGTTAT
Source organism: Arvicanthis niloticus (assembly GCF_011762505.2). Classification (NCBI taxonomy): domain Eukaryota; kingdom Metazoa; phylum Chordata; class Mammalia; order Rodentia; family Muridae; genus Arvicanthis; species Arvicanthis niloticus. The sequence continues at coordinate 116,399,469 of NC_047658.1, read as the reverse complement.
AGTTTACATGACAATAATATAAGCTATCAAATCTGCACCTCCATGCATTCTTGTTATTAAGTTTGCAATGTAAGAATGGTGGTGTTTGTTTTAAAGACATGAAGCAGGGTTATGGAAAGCAGCTGAGTCTTGCACTGTGTGTCATGGCAGGGGTTTCAAAAGAGAGCCCAGGAGATGGTCCCTAGCCACTTTGGAGATGCTGATATAATGTGGTGGCTACTAGGAACAGTAGCTGTGATGACATGGAGCCATCTGGAGCCTATAAGACAAAATGATTCCTTTTGAGGCTGAGGCCAGAGAAGTGGGCCTCTTGGGTAAGCATAGAGGATCATGAATGAATCCCAGATATTGAGCCTTTGATTTGTTTGTACAGTTGGAGTTTGATTTGCCTATTGTAGTTATGCCCTGTTTCGTGCCTCTTAAAGTATAAAAAGTAGGTACTTTTAAAGTGGTATTTTATTGTTGATACTACAGTAGCCTACCATTAAGTCTTAAACTTCTTAACTTTCTGAGATCAATTGTCCAGGCCACTGCTGGAAGATGTTGGTAGACTGTAATCTGGACATGATTACCTATAAGCAACCTCTGCTCATTTTATTTTAAAAAAATGCATAACTAAAGTATCCAGTCAATATGCAATTCAACATGTATAAATATAAGTACGTATTCTAGTCTTCATTTAGCAATAAGACCTCTCTACCTATCCTTCTCAGTAAGTTGGGTAACTTCGATGTTTAGAAGAATGCAATGATTAACCCATACTTCCTTCCTTGCTCACTTTGTTTCTTCCCTGTCTATTATTTTATGTGCACACTACTGATCTTAAGTGTTTATGGTTAAGTTCAGAAGTGAGAACATTGATTTTCAGTTTATTGTCAGCTTGTTATTTGAACTTGGCTACTGGGGTTAGCTAACTATTTCTTGTGGACATTTTCTTGACACATTGAAGCATTCTTGGATAGATCTCTTTACCATGACTCCATGAGCTTGTTTATTATTGCCCTGACCAACACTTGACTCATCTTTCTGGAAGTTCGTACAACATATAGTATATGAATCCTTTGGCTCTCAGATAGAAGCTCCCTTTTCTAGGACCGTAACTGATTATTTGATTTTTCTAATGAAACTTTGTATTAGAAAGTTGCAATTCACAGAGAAGGGGTTGCAGATATTTCTGATTTCCCCCCTGTCATATCAGACAATTTTGCCTGTCTCTTCTACTTGTAGTTTTCATGCCTATGTTACTTTCTAAGTCAGCACATTTTCCCAATCCAGGAATCCTCATTCTTTCAAATTATTTTTGGTCAAACTGAGTCTCTTTAAGCTTAAAATAAAATATGAGTAGGTGATAAAAGCCCAATAGTGCTTAGATCTGATGTTCAAAATGAAATTATGGGTGTGGACACCGGATTCCACAGGAGACATCCTGGAGGCTCCACTGATCCCAGAACTGTAGGTAAGAACACACACACACACACACACACACACACACACACACACACACACACTGCTCTATGCCCATAGCTGGGTGCTGGGAGTGCTCAGATTCCAGCAGATACCACCCCCCCTTCAGAATAGCACACCTCTTCTGCCCCTCTCCCGGATCTGAGGCCTGGAGGAGACCTCTGCCCGGTCTGCTCTTGTGTGGACACTGGATTCCGCCCAAGACATTCTGGAAAGTCCACTCAACCCAGAGCAGCAGAGGTACCACTGAACCCAGAGCAGCAGAGGAACAAATAAACTCAGAGAGACAGACAACATATCCAGAGATATCCTAGAGGAGCCACTGCACTCAGAACAGTGGGCACTTTATCCTGAGACATCCTAGAGGAGACACTGCACCCAGAACAGTGGACACATAACTGGTCTGCTACCTTGGAGACACCATATCCTGAGTCATCCTAGAGGTACCACTGTACTCAGAGCAACTGGAGGAGATCACAGAGACATCTGAACCCCAAGGAAATCAGACACAAGCAAGATAACTGGAAAGTCAAACTTCAGTTAGAGACAGCGAGTACAGGTAGCACTAGAGTTAACCAGATGGCGAAAGGCAAGCTCAAGAATGTAAGCAACAGAATCCAAAGTTACATGGCATCATCAGAACCCAGTTTCCCCATCATAGCAAGCCCTGAACACACCATCACACCAGAAAAGAAGGATTCAGAATTAAAATAACTTCTCATGATGATGATAGAGGGCTTTAAGAAGGATATAAATAACACTTTCAAAGAATTTAAGGAGAACACAGGTAGACAGATAGAAGCCCTAAAGAGGAAACACAAAAATCCTTTAATCAATTGCAATAAAACACAACCAAACAGATGAAGGAATTAAACAAAATCATCCAAGATCTAAAAATGGAAGTAGAAACAATAAAGAAATCACAAAGGGTGACTACCTTGGAGATAGAAAACCTAGGAAAAAGATCAGGAGTCATAGACACAAGTATCACCAACAGAATACAAGAGATAGAAGAGAGAATCTCATGTGCAGAAGATACCATGGAAAACATTGACACAACTGTCAAAGAAAATGCAAAATGCAAAAAGCTACTAACCCAAAGCATACAGGAAATCCAAGACACATTGAGAAGACCAAACCTAAGGATAATAGGTATAGATGAGGGGGAAGACTCCCAACATAAAGGACCAGTAAATATCTTCAACAAAATTGTAGAGGAAAACTTCCCTAACCTATGGAAAGAGATGTCCATAAATATACAAGAAGCCTACAGAACTCCAAATAGTTTAGACCAGAAAAGAAATACTTCCTGCCACATAATAATCAAAACATCAAATGTACAAAAACAGAAAAAATACTAAAAGCAGTAAGGGAAAAAGGTAAAGTAACATATAAAGGCAGACCTATAAGAATTACACCAGACTTCTCACCAGAGACTATAAAAGCCAGAAGATCCTATACTGATATCATACAGACCCTAAGAGAACACAAATGCCAGCCCAGACTACCATACCCAGCAAAACTCTCAATCAATATTGATGGAGAAACCAAAATATTCAATGACAAGACCAAATTTACACAATATCTTACCACAAACCCAGCACTTCAAAGGATAATTGGTGGAAAACTCCAACACAGTGAAGGAAACTACAACCTAGAAAAAGCAAGGAAGTAATCTTCCAAAAACCCTAAAAGAAGATAGCGCTACAGAAACATAACTCCACTGCCAATAACAACAATAACAGGAAACAACATTCATTTCTCCTAATATCTCTTAATATCAATGGACTCAATTCTCCAATGAAAAGACATAGACTATCAATCTGGATACATAAACACAACCCATCATTTTGCTACATATAGGAAATGCACCTCTGTGAAAAAGACAGACATTACCTCAGAGTAACAGGATGGAAAACAATCTTCCAAGCAAATGGTACCAAGAAACAAGCTGGAGTAGCGATTCTAATATCAAATAAAATCGATTTTCAACCAAAAGTAATAAAAAAAGATAAAGAAGGACACTTCATATTCATCAAAGGAAAAATGTACCAAGAGGAACTCGCAATTCTGAACATCTATTCCCCAAATGCAAGGGCACCCACATACATAAAAGAAACTTTACTGAAGCTTAAAGCATGCATTGCACCTCACACAGTAATAGTGGGAGATTTCAACAACCCACTCTCAGCAATAAACAGATCATGGAAACAAAAACTAAACTGAGACACAATGAAACTAACAGAAGTTATGAACCAATTGGACTTAACTGACATCTATAGAACATTTCATCCTAAAGCAAATGAATATACCTTTTTCTCAGCACCTCATGGTACCTTCTCCCAAATAGACCATATAATTGGTCACAAAACAGGCCTCAACAGATACAAAAAGATTGAAATAATCCCTTGTACCTTATCAGATCATCATGGACTAAGACTCATCTTTAATATGGAAAAAAACAACAGAAAGCCCACATATACGTGGAAACTGAACAATGCTCTACTCAATGATGACTTGGTCAAGGAAGAAATAAAGAAAGAAATTAAAGACTTTTTAGAATTTAATGAAAATGAGGATACATCATACCAAAACTTGTGGGACTCCATGAAAGCAGTACTAACAGGAAAACTCATAGCTCTAAGTGCCCACAAAAAGAAACTGGAAAGAGCATACACTAACAACTTGACAGGACACCTTAAAGCTCTAGAACAAAAAGAAGCTAATATACCCAAGAAGAGTAGACAGCAGGAAATAATCAAACTCAGGGCAGAAATCAACCAAGTAGAAAAAAAAAAAAAAAGCACTATACAAAATATCAACAAAACCAGGAGCTGGTTCTTTGAGAAAATCAACAAGATAGATAAACCCTTAGCCAGACTAAACAAAGGGTACAGAGACAGTATCCAAATTAATAAAATCAGAACTGAAAGGGAGACAAAACAATGGAAATTGAGGAAATTAAAAAATCATCAGATCCTACTACAAAGGCTTATACTCAACAAAATTGGAAAATCTGAATGAAATGGACAATTTTCTAGACAGGTACCAGATACCAAAATTAAACCAGGAGCAGACAAACCATCTAAACAGTCCTATAAACCCTAAATAAATAGAAGAAGTCATTAAAAGTCTCCCCACCAAAAAAGTCAGGGACCAGATGGTTTTAGTGCAGAATTCTATCAGACCTTCAAGGAAGACCTAATTCCAATTCTAAAGCTATTCCATCGAATAGAAACAGAAGGAACACTACGCAATTCATTCTATGAAGCTATCATTATGCTCATACCTAAACCACAGAAAGACCCAACAAAGAAAGAGAACTACAGACCAATCTCTCTTATGAATATTGATGCAAAAATACTCAATAAAGTTCTCGCAAACTCAATCCAACAACACATCAAAACAATTATCCATCATAATCAAGTAGGCTTTATCCCAGGAATGCAGGAATGGTTCAATATTCAGAAATCCATCAATGTAATCCACTACATAAATAAACTCAAAGAAAAGAACCACATGGTCATCTCACTAGATGCTGAGAAAGCATTTGACAAAATTCAACATCCCTTCATGTTAAAAGTCTTGGAAAGATCAGGAATTCAAGGCCCATACCTAAACATAGTAAAAGCAATATACAGCAAGCCAGTAGCCAACATCAAACTAAATGGAGAGAAACTTGAAGCCATCCCACTAAGATCAGGGACTAGACAAGGCTGCAAACTCTCACCTTATCTATTTAATATAGTACTGGAAGTTGTAGCTAGAGCAATTAGACAACAAAAGAAAGCCAAAGGGATACAAATCAGAAAGGAAGAAGTCAAAATTTCACTATTTGCAGATGATATGATAGTATACTTAAGTGACCCTAAAACTTCCACCAGAGAACTCCTAAACCTGATAAACAACCTCAGCAAAGTGGCTGGATATAAAATCAACTCAAACAAATCAGTAGCCTTCCTCTATTCAAAGGATAAATAGGCTGAGAAAGAAATTAGGGAAATGACACCCTTCACAATAGCCACAAATAAAATAAAATATCTTGGAGTGAATCTAACCAAGCAAATGAAAGATCTGTATGAAATGAACTTCAAGTCTCTGAAGAAAGAAATTGAAGAAGATCTCAGAAGGTGGAAAGATCTCCCATGCTCTTGGATTGGCAGGATTAACTTAGTAAAAACAGCCATCCTGCCAAAAGCAATCTACAGATTCAACGCAATCCCCATCAAAATTCAAAATCAATTCTTCATAGAGATAGAAAGGGCAATTTACAAATTCATTTAGAATAACAAAAAAACCCATGATAGTGAGAACTATTCTCAACAATTAAAGAACTTCTGGGGGAATCACCATCCCTGACCTCAAACTGTACTACAGAGCAGTAGTGATAAAAACTGCATGGTATTGGTACAGAGACAGGCAGGAAGATCAATGAAATAGAATTGAAGACCCAGAAATGAACCCGCACACATATGGTCACTTGATCTTTGACAAGGAATCTAAAACCATCCAGTGGAAAAAGGTCAGCAATTTCAACAAGTGGTGCTGGCTCAACTGGAGGTCAGCATGCAGAAGAATGCAAATTAATCCATTCTTATCCCCTTGTACAAAGCTCAACTCTGAGTGGATGAAGTACCTTCACATAAAGCCAGATACACTGAAACTAATAGAAGAGAAGTTGGGGAAGACCCTCGAATACCTAGGCACAGGGGAAAAGTTCCTGAACATAACACCAATGGCTTATGCTCTAAGATCAAGAATCAACAAATGGGACCTCATCAAATTGCAAATCTTCTGTAAGGCAATGGACACTGTCAGCAAGACAAAATGGCAACCAATAGATTTGGAAAAGATCATTACCAGTCCTAGATCTGATAGAAGGCTAATATCGAATATATACAAAGAACTCAAGAAATTAGTTGCCAGACAACAAAATAACCCCATTAAAATGGGGTACAGAGCTAAACAAATGATTCTTAAATGAGGAAACACGAATGGCCGAGAAGCACCTTAAGAAATGCTCAACATCCTTAGTTATCAGGGAAATGCAAATCAAAACAACACTGAAATACCACCTCACACCAGTCAGACTGGCTAAGATCAAAAATTCAGGTGATAGTAAATGCTGGTGAGGATGTGGAGAAAGAGGAACACTCCTCTATTCTTGGTGGGGTTGCAAGCTGGTACAACCACTCTGGAAGTCAGTCTGGTGGTTCCTCAGAAAATTGGACATAGCACTACCTGAGGACCCCGCTATACCACTCCTGGGCATATACCCTATAATGACACAACACATAAAAAGGACATATGCTCCACTATGTTCATAGCAGCCTTATTTATAATAGCCAGAAGGTGGAAAGAACCCAGATGCCCTTCAACAGAGGAATGGATACAGAAAATATGGCACATATACCCAATGGAATATTACTCAGCTATTAAAAACAATGAATTCGAGAAATTCTTAGGTAAATGGATGGAACTAGAAAATATCATCCTGAGTGAGGTAATCCAGTCACAAAAAAAAACCACACATAGTATTTACTCACTGATAAGCAGATATTAGCCCAAAAGTTTGGAAACAACAAAGATTCAACTAACAGACCACATGAAGCTCATGAAGAAGGAAGAACAAGTGTGGATGCCTAGGTCTTTCTTAGAAGGAGCATCAAAATACCCAAGGGAGCAAATATGGAGACAAAGTGTGGGACAGAAACTGAAGGAGAGGTTGTAAGGAGACCATTCCACCTGGGTATTCATCCCATGTGCAGTCACCAAAAATAGATACTGATATGGATGACAGGAAATGAATGCTGACAGCAGCCTGATAAGGCTGTCTCCTTAGAGGTCTCCCAGAGTCTGACATACCCAGAGGCAGATACTCACAGCTAACCATTAATCTGATCAAAGGTTCCCAATGGAGAAGTTAGAGAGAAGACTGAAGGAGCCCAAAGGGTTGGTGGCCCCATGAGGAGAGCAAAAATATCAACCAGCCAAAGCTCCCCAGGGTCTAAACCACCAGCCTATTAGCACATAGGGAGGGACCTGTGACTCCTTCTGTATATGTAGGGGAGGATAGCCTTGTTGGGCATAGGTGGGAGAGGAGATCTTTGGTCCCATAAAGGCTGAGCACTGAGTGGGGGGAATCTGAGAGGGGGATGTGGGAGGTGGGAGTGAGGGGTAGGTGGCTGCATAACCTTATCAAAGCAAAAGGAGGAGGGATGGGATAAGGGGTTCCTTGGGGGGGGGAAATGGAGTAAAGGGATAAAATTCAAAATGTAAATATCATATCCAATAAAAGAGGGAAAATAGAAAAGCTGTTAGAACCAACATCTTTAATAAAATGTCAGCCCTCTTAAAAAATTATCTTCATACTAAAATTTGTTTTGAGAATTGCATATTGCAGAATACACAGCCTTGGTGTATCTACTCATCAAGCAAGCCGAGCAGACCTGCTCAAACCTCTGAGGTCCTGGAATTCCATCTGGATGCAGTGAAGACACAGCATCAGAGGCTTATCAATTTACTCTTCCCCCCACCCCTCTTCTAATATCTCAACACCGATAATCAGCTTGAAGAAGTTAATGAAGAGTCAATGCCCCTATTCCCTGGGCTTGGGGACTAAGGTGGTAAATATTGGGCTGTCTTTATAGGGAAAAGTAGTGGTTGGTGGGAATAGGGAGGATTAGCTAGGATTTATTGCATAGCTGAAACCTATTGGTAGAAATCTGTACAATTATTATCAAGATGAAGTTATAACTTCTTAAATGGCACAAATTTACTTTGATTGCAAATTTAAGGTTTTCATTGTTACGAGCTTCTTAGTGATATAAAAGTGAGATGAATATTGATACTCTCATAGGCATTGTACCTGTATAACACATTTAGGAATACAAGGCTTAGACCCAGTCCTTCTTTAATATTTTTAACAGATCTGAGATGGTTAGCCTGTGAGTTAAGGGACTATAGCAAATTCATGGGTTGGAGTTTATTGCTAGGGTGTTTTCTATGTTTTATTTAGAAATAGCTGAGTGGAGTTAACAGACAACCGTCCAGATTACCTTACATGGATAGTTGGTTTCCAAACCATCAGAAGTCCACAGAATTGACGTGACAAACATTTCTGTATTAATGTTCATTTTGATTAGAGACCTGTCTGCTCCTGACAGCGTCCTGTATTGAATTCTAAGAAGAAATTGAGCATCTTTGGAGTTACTCCAGTTGTGGTGAGACAGCCACTAGACAAGAATTGCCTCTTTCCTTCTACAGACAAATTACTGTCCAGAAAAGGACACACTTGCAGAATAGTCAACTGATTATATCTGCCTAGACAGAGTAATCAGCCCTTAATAATTCTGCAGCACCAAGGTCTGTCAGATGATCCTGGGCCAGAAGGTGGAAGAACAGATGCTCCAGCATTTTGTAGTAGAGGGAGTGTCCAGGTGTTCAGAGGTCTCTATAAATTGGCTAAGTTTTAGAAGCTATGCTTTGTGCTTCCCACAATTTTAGTTAACTCAGGCATTCTGGATTTCTGATGGGGTTGAAAACTTATAATCTCATAGCCAATCCTGGCTATTTACCTTGAGAGAAAAGATTTGAGTGGATGATTTTCAGCTGACATTCATTCTAAAGCAAAGGAAAAAGCCAGGTTCAGAACTAAGTGTTTTAGTTAGGAGAGATGACAGAGGTTCTGTCAACAAAACGATGGACTGGGTATTAGAACTATCTTGTACCTCACTGGTACAAATTGGCATAATTATGCTCTAATTGTACTTTGAGAGAAAAGTTTTATTTTAACAGGAAGGGTGATATGTAGGAGGAGCTAAGGTGGGAGGAGTACTGAGAGGAAGAGAAGGAGTAAGGAAAGGAGGAGAAGAAGGAGAGGAGAAGCTAGGTGATGAGAGAGAGAAAGAGAGAGAAAGAGGGGGGGGAGACAGGGAGGCAGATGCTCATGTGTCACCACCAGTCAAAGATAGTTGATATATCTAGGTTGGGGATTGGGTTACACTTCTGATTGAGCATTACCAAACTTATAAAGCCTTTGATTAACATTTTTTAAAAAGTGTATAAATGCAAAAAGCAAAAGGGGGCATGGCATAAGGGTTTTCTGGGGGAGGGGGCGAAATGGGGAAAGGAGATGGTATCTGAAATGTAAATAAAATATCCAATAAAAAATAAAATATTCAGTTTGTTAAAGATATAATAAAATATCATTTCTGTGATGCAAAAAATGAAGTTATGTTTTTGTTGAATTTCATGAGTCTTGTCCCTTACCTATATCAATTACAAATTTTACTATTATATTCACTTTGCCTGATCTTCACTGTCAAATCACAGTTCTGAAAGTTGATTGTGTATTATAGTCATTGTTATGGATGGTACAGATAAGTTAAAACTGCTAACATAACTAAATACATTCTTTCATTTAAATAATTTTTTAATTTTACAGAAAATTTAAATATAAAAATTGGATATTTTAAAGGGATGTCTTTTACTATGCATACATTAATAAGTCTATGGGATATTTCAATTTTATAAAATGTTTCATATTTCAATGCTTTTATCAATATTCAATTTTTGAAAGTAAGTAAAAGTCCACAGTGTTAGGACCACAGGTATGAGTATCAAATAATAAATACCAGAAACTGGGGTCTTTCTATTTTCTTTAAATTTTTTTATTGGATATTTTCTTTATTTACATTTTAAATGTTATTGTTTTTCTAGGTTTCCCTCCTAGAAGCCCCCTATCCCATTCCACCTTCCCCTGCTTTAGTGAGGGTGTTCCTCCAACTACCCACCCACACCCACCTCCCTACCCTCACATTCGCCTTCACTAAGGCATTGGGCCTTCACAGTACCAAGGGCCTCTTCTACTATTGATGTTCATCAAGGCCATCCTCTGCTACATATGTGGCTGTAGCCATGGGTCTCTCCATGTGTACTCCTTAGTTGGTGGTTTAGCCCCTAGAAGCTCTGGGAGGTCTGGTTGGTTGATATTGTTGTTCTTCCTATGTGGTTACAACCCCCCTCAGCTCCTTCAGTCCTTTTTCTAACTCCTTCATTGGGGACCCCATGTTCATTCCAGTGATTGACTGCAAGTATCTGCCTCTGTATCTTATGATGCATCAAGACAATAACCTAGGCTGTCTGGCAAAGAGTCTATAGATTGTCTCTCCTCACTAAAGATCTATTCAGGCTTACAAAGACTGATTTGAGAACATATGTCCAGTCTCCTAGTCTTTTCTAACTTTGTTAAGTTTTAGGTATTTTATAAACAAGTAATACAAAAAACTCTGATATTTTGTAATGGTGTACTATACTTCAGGAGAGTAAAGTTGCCAGTCTCCCCATGGACTGGATATATTATCATTTGAAGTTTTATTTTGATATTAAAAGAGCTTAAGTTCAGAAATCATTATTTTTTAAGGGTCAAACTTGGTAGAAATAAGTGTGCAAATCTTGTTCTTATAAAAGATACTAACTTGTTCTAAATTGTTAAAGATGATTAAGACATGCAAGGTAATAGTCACCTTATAAATTATTAAATTATTTATTGTGTTCAGTACTAAACTAGTTATGCTAAGTTCAACTGTATTTAATTACAGGAATAAGCTTTATTTAGCCTACTATATATGTTTTCAAGGTGAAGCTGAAAGCAACTTTAAAAAGTACAATTTGTATAAATTCAGATATACTTAATAAATTATGCTCCTCAAATTTTTCAGAGATCTTTTGATTGTGACATTGAAAATGTTAAATGAAGGAAGTTTCCTGAGATAGAGAGAAACATCAGATTCTACAGGGAACTTAAGGAACCATAGATCACACACACACACACACACACACACACACACACACACACACACACACACACACACAGATGAGGCACTGCCTATAAAACCTAGATTGTGGTTTTAGTAACTACTGGAGAAACTTTCCCATGCTTTACTTGCCACCAGGGCTCTGCCCAAGCTGCGGACGCCATTGAGTTGATTCCTCTACCCTGCCAGATCAATGTAAGGTCAGTTCTCCAAGTTTCTTCTCTATAGGAAAATCTCTCAGACCTGGGTCTGGCAGCTACTCTGTGTCAGCTGAGGATCAAATTCTGTTCTGTATGACAGCCAAAGACTGACTCCTGCTCTTGGTATAGCCATGGAGACTATGGTAGTCTAAGTCTAACATATAGATAGTGGATAAATCTCTGTCATCATAACTGATACACAGGATTTTGGATTATTATTTCTGCTATAAGTTATGCTTTGATGACATTGATGGCTAGGCTAACTACCTTTGTCAGTTTAACAGTGCCAAGAATCCAGCACTTTTCCCCAAAGCTGTAGCTACCTTGTTACTTTATTTCTTGTAACTTCAGGCCTTGCTCTTTCTAGAGCAAGCTACTTAAGCTGAAAGCAAGTTACTAGGCCTCCAGTTGAGAAACACAGACAGATTTGCTTTGCTAACAGGCTTGAAATTAAAGGTTAACAGGTAGAACTTGCATTGCAATGGCTGCTCTTAGTAATAACAACTTGTGTCTCTGGTAAGTGGTTAAAATTGTTTTAAGTTCATGTAAGTTCAGAGGGTCTAAGAAAATGTTTAAAGAATGTAAATGCAAGTTTTAAAGGTATAAGAAAATGATTTAAGGAAACAAAAAAATTCAGATTGACCCCCCCCCCCCCATTATGCTATTGTTATACTAAAATTTTAGAAGTTCAGAGTTTTAACACTGATCAATGGGGTTCTGATAAACTGGAAAAGCACTGATTACTGTTAGCAGTCACAAACTTAAGATTTTAATTTTCCTTTGGTTGTGTTCTGTAGCAGAATTTATCAGAAACATTGTACCTGGCATGAATTTCAGAGTTATAGCACTTGGGCTTGGAAAATAGACTTTTTTCAGTGACTGTTTTCTGAGGTTTTAAAAAGTAATTATATATTTACATTCCAGCTGCTGTCAAACTTCTGGTCCCCACTCCTGCAGTTCCTCATCCCATTTCTTCTCCCATTGCCTCCAAGAGGGTGCTCTCCCTCACCAGTCATTCCCTCTTCCCTGGGGCCTTAAGTCTCTTGAGGATTAGGTGCATCTTCTCTCACTGAGGCCAGTCTAGGCAGTCCTCTGCTATATACATGCTTGGGATCTTAGATCAGCTGATGTATGCTGTCTGGTTGGTGGCTCAGTCTCTGGGAGCTCCAAGGGGTTTAGGTTTGTTGAGACTGCTGGTCTTCCTAGGGGATTGCCCTAACCTTCAGGTTCTTTAATCCTTTTCTTAATTCAACCACAGAAGTTCCCAATTTCAGTCCAATTTTGGATTTAAGTATCTAAGCCTGTCTCAGTCAACTGCTGGTAGGACCTCTCAGAGGACAGCCAGGCTCAAGCCCCTGTCTATCAGCACATAATAACATCAGTAATAGTATAAGGTCTTGATGCTCCCTAACCACCATGAGATGGAGATTTTATACATCTACTTTTTTGAAGGATTCTCATAGCCTTCACATAACTTAGTCTTGAGACATGCCTGGCAAATCAGGAAGTCTAAGAATTGCTTAAGGTGATGGTTCTTTTAGGACAACATCTAGATCAGATACGAAGTTCTGATATGCAGAAATTGACTGGCTAAAGGTGCTTTTTGTGTAACAATAAAGAGGCTCCACAAAAAGGGGTTGTGGTTTAATCTTAAGAAGTTGATTCCATGCTTCATAAGGCTAAACTCATCTTGCAGTATCTCTCTTCAATCAACCAATCAACTAATCAATGAATTAATCAATTAGTCAATCAATTATCCCATGTAATGAAGAATAACAACATTTTTCCAATTGTGGACTTAAAGGTGCTTCTCATTGGGCTAAAAACATCTGTTGTAAGCTAGCTTTTATGCCTATCATAAAATTCTTATTTCGTGAGTATTTTCTGCATGCTTATTAACCATAAGTATAATTCTGCAAGTTAGACTGCATGTTTTCATCTTGGAATATGATTTTTTGTGACTATATTTACATTGGTGTTTCAAATAAAAGTTATTTTGGTATATAAACAAAAATATATGAGTAGGTGAGGGAAGCCTGATAGTGCTTAGATCTGATGTTCAAAATGAAGCAATGTTTTTATTGAATTTCATGAGTCATCTTCCTTTCCTATATAAGTTACAAATTGTATTAGTATATTCATTTTGCCTGACCATCACTATCTAATCACAATCCTGAAATTTGATTGTGTACTATACTCATTGTTAGGGCTGGTACAGAGAAGTTAAAGTTGGTAACCTAACTAAATATATTTCTTTATTTAAAAAAATTCTCTAAAAGGAAATTTTTTAGTTTTCAGAAATTTTATATGTAAAAACTGGATATTTCAAAGGGCCATCTTTTCTATGCATATATTAATAAATCTATGGGACATTTTAAATTTATAAATTGTTTCATCCTTCAATACCTTCATCAATATTCAATTTTTGAAAATAAGTAAAATGCTGAAGATTTAGGGCCACATCTATGAGTATGGAATAAAAAAACACCAGAAACTGGGATCTTTTTATCTTATGATTAAGCAAAACAATGACCTAGGTAGTATGTCAAAGGCTCTATATAATTTCTTTCCTCACCAATGCTCTACTCAGCTTAACAGAAGCAACCATTAGAATGTAGATCTAGCCTCCCTCTCTTTGCTAACATTGTTAAATTTTAGATATTGTATAAACAAGTCATACACAAAACTCTGGTAGTCTATAATGGCACACTATAGAAGTTCCAGGAGAATAAAGGTACAGTCTCCCCAAGGACTGGATTTATTAACATTTAAAGTTTTATTTTTATATTTAAAGAGCTATATCTCACAAATTGTTCTTTAAGGTTCAAACTTGATAGAATGAAATGTGTAAATTCTGTTCTTGTAAAAGCTACTAACTTGTTATAAATTGTTAAAGATGATTAAGACATGCAAGTTAATAGTCACATTATAAGTGATTAAATTAATTATTGTGTTTAGAACCATACTAGACATGTTATGTTCAACTGTATTTAACTACAGAAGTAAGCTTTATTTAGCCTACTATATATGTTTTTAAGGTAAAGCTGAAAGCCAGCAACTAAAAAGGCATAAAATTTGTATAAAATCAGATATACTGATTTACATACAAATATCTATATCATATATAGAATATGTTCCTCATAATTTTCAGAGATCTGCTGATTGTGGCATTTAAAATATTAAATGCAAGAAACTTCCTGAGACAGAGAGAAATGTCAGATCCTACAGGGAACCCAGAGAACCCTACAATTGCTCAAACATACCATGGGACACTGACTTCTCCACCATGGTGGTATTGCTAACTACTGGGAAATCTTCTTCATGCCTCACCAGCTACCAGCACTCTACCCAAGATGTGGACACTGTTGAGTTGATTGGTCTACCCAGCCAGGTCAATGTAAGGTCCGTTCCCCAAGTTTCTTCTCTATAAGAAAATATCTCAGACCTGGATCTGGCAGCTGCTCTGTGTGGCAACTGAAGATCAAATTCTGTTCTATATGACAGCCAAAGACTGACCACTGCTCTCAATGTAGCCATAGAGACTATGGTAGCCTAAGCCAACCATCTAGATAGTGAATAAGTCTCAGTCATTATAGTTGACACACAGGCTTTTGGATTAAAACTCCTGATATAAATTATCTTTGTCAGACCTCTGATGGTATTGATGACTAGGCTAACTAAGTTTGTCAACTTAATAGCATATTGACTAATGGAGTTCTGATAAACTGAAAAATCACTGACTACTGTTGTTGATTGTATTTGGTACTGCTTCTAAAAATTTGATATTTGTCACTGGATTCAGACAAGGAAGTAGGATGAGATAAGAATATTAGAAACAGTGATCATTCTGCTCTATTTACTGATTTGCTTGGTTACTACCTTGTGTGATCTCTTTTTTTACTACTTTGCTTGATTATTATGTTGTGTTATCTCCTTGCTTACTACATTGCTTGATTACTTTGTCTTTGAAGAACTGACCATGATTTTGGAAGTACTTAGAATGATACAAAAGCAGACTGGAAAAAAATAAAGCTGCTTCAGCCTCAGCACAGGCTGGAATCATGTTATAATGTTTTCTGATTGTCTTTTTCTTTTCAATCCTCACTGCCTCCCTTGAGAACTGGTTGAGTGACTGAGCAGGATGGGTCATACTTCTTCATGTCATTCCTTCTCCCTATTCACTTTGAGATGGTGCTCCTACTGCTTCAGGCATTCCCCCTTCCCTGGGGCACCAAGATTCTGGAGGAATAGGTGCATCTACTCTCACTGGGGCCAGTTCAGGCAGTCCATATATATATATATGCTGGGGAGTCTCAGTCCAGCCTATGTATGCTGCCTTGTGGGTGGCTCAGTCTCTGGGAGCTTCTGGGGGTCTGGGTTAATTGAGACTCCTATTATTCCTTTGGGGCCATCCTACTACTCAGCTTCTTTAATCCTTCCCCTAATCAACAATAGGGGTTCCCAACTTCATTCCAGTGTTGAGTGTAAGAATCTGAGTCTGTCTCAGTAAACTGATGGTAGAGTCTCCCAGAGGACAGCCATGCTAGATTCCTGTCTGTAAGCACATCATAGCATCAGTAATAGTGTTAGGTCTTGGTTCTCCCTAACCTCCATGAGATGGAGACTTTATAGAGCTACTCTTTTAAATGATTCTCACAGCCTTTGCAGAACTTAGTCTTGAGACATGCCTGGTAAACCAGGAAGTCTGAAAATTGCTTAAGGCGATGGTTCTTTTAGGACAACAGCTAGTTTAGACAATAAGTTCTTATATGCAGAAATTGACTTTCTAAATGTACCTTTGGTGTAATATTAAAGAGGCTCTGCAAAAATGGTTTGGAGTTCAGTCTTTGAGGGCTGATTCTCTGTTGCTTGAGAAGGCTAAATTTATCATGAAGTGTCTCTCTTTCATCAATCAACTTATCAATCAATCAATCAATCAATCAACCATCCCATGTAATGAAGAATAACAACAGTCTTCCAATCGTGGACTTAAAGGTGCTTCTTATTGGGCTAAAAAGAAATCTCATTCCAATTTATATACAGCCAACTATCAGTACAGATAAAACTATGTTCATTTTCTGTAACCCAAAGCAATAGTTTTTTTTTTTTTAATAACTGGAAGGCATGAGTCTATCCAGCATTTTTATGGACAGCCTTTGGGTGCTTTTGCTACAATGTGGACTTCAGTACAGACTAAAAACAGTCTTAATGCTAATATACCCAAAACTTATCTTTTGTAAAGTAAAATAAAAAACTGGTAAATTTTAGGGAGTCCACAGAGTTTTAAGGTCAAATGGATTTATAGGTCCTCTTATATGTCAAATGGACTTCAGATAAGTACAGACTGTTTCTCCACTTTCCTATTCCTGAGGGTGTTATCTCTCCCTCACTTCCCTTGTTTTGAAACTTATTATCTCCCCAAAACTACTAGAACTGTAAACCTAGGATCTTGAAATGTGGTATTTTTCTTTAAGTTCATAAACTTTATCTTCTGTTCTTAGTAAATATATGTCTAAGCAGATTTCCACTTGACCAACACATCTATCCAGGAATCAGCCATGGAATACAAACTTCTTCAAACGGCTTCCAGCCCTGAATTTGCTGAAAGCTGAGGTGAACCAGGCCAGCTAATGTGTTTGCTCTTGATTTCTTAATCTGGATTATTGAACCAGATTCTTTTGATGAATGTTCAATTTGTTCAATTGACTGAATACTGTCCCGGCCTTTCACTAGCCTTCCAGTCTTTCTAGGCCCTGGCAATTTCAGCAGCATGTAGCTATACAATAGAGTACATAACCCTTTATCCCTGAAATGCTGGAACATCAGTGCATAAGGAATCTTACTGGCATAGGTGACAAAAGTCCTCCCTGGGGTGCTTATTAGCACACCAGCAAATGTACCTGTTAAAGCAAATAAAGCTAGAACTACAAACAATATTTTGCAATTTAAAAACTTGAAGGGTGGGGGTTGTTGCCTCAAAGGACCACTTTATTCCATTTTGCCTCAGGCTTTTCTTTAATCTTATATCTTTGAGAACAAGACTTCATTGCAATATTAGAATTTTCCGGTACTCTTTCACACATAAACTGCATATTCTGTATCTCCTTTTTCTTGCTTTTTCACTTTAGAAGTTTGTAAGTGTGGTCACTGATAATCACTGTTAGGGTAGAAGTAATTCTACTGGCCTCCTGTCATGGACCTAGCAATTGGTTGACCTGCCCCTGATGCAAGTATGCCAGGTACATCATGTTTATCAGATGTGTGTTGAAGATAAAATGACCATAGCCATACCAGCTTTATTGTTTTGTGTTTTCTCTCTCAGTTCTCACTGTATGACCCTCTCTATGCCCCCCAGCTCTCCTCATGGCTCTCTTACTGCTTCCTTCTATCAGTCTGTCTGCCTACACATCCACATGTCTATTTCTATTCTTTCTCCAGGTCCTCACTTCCATCTCCTTTATCAATAAACCTTTTTGAATCAGGTGTTTGCATGGTGAATTGTTTTCAGAGGTATACCTTGGTAGCCTGCCAAAGATATCCACAAGCTTTATTATATTCCATAACAACCGTACATTAGAATTAATGTTAGGCTGTCTTGAAATCTCTGCCAATGAAATTAGTCCAAAACCTTTGAATTTACCCTCTGGCATATTTGTAGGACAAAGGCAAGAAGCAGGCATATTCTCTCCAAAATATCACAAGAATGATCACTATTCCAGTTGCTAATATTGTTCCCTTCTATAACCTATTGAGTTGGGCCTGCATAGTCCACATTGTTTCCAGCATTATTGTCTTCCAAGCTTAAATAGGGGCAAATACAAAGTGAACCTTAGTAGACACTAGAATATAATGTTGTACCACTTTTCTACTCCAAAGTATATTGTCCATATTTTTTTCAAAAACCTCCAAAACCAGACCTATGACAGAAATACACCACCCTCTGCTACAAACTTTTGTCTTAGTTAATTCTCTATATCTGTGAAAACATACTAGAACAAAGACAACTTATAAAATAACACATTTAATTTAGGGCTTGTTTACAGTGTCAAGGGCATGAGTCCACATTCTTCATAGAAAGGAACTTGGCAACATACTGGCAGGCAAAGCAGTGCAGTAACAATTAGGAGCTTATATCATTTAGACAAGGTGGAGGCAACGAGAGAGAAGAGCTCACAAGGAATAGCATTCACATTTTAATCCTCTAAGCCCAACCCTAGTGACAAATGTCCTCCACCAAGGAAACACCTATCAATCTCATGAAAAATTTGTATCTACTGAGAACCAAGCATTCAAATATTGGAGTCTGGAAGGGATATTCTTATTTGAAACATCACATAGACTGTGTTTTACCTTAACTAATTTAACTTTAATTCTTTTTCTTAACTCTTTTATCAAACTTTAATATTAAACATAAAAAGTAAATGGGTCACCTTGGAGACTTTTAGATGGCATGTTCTGCACTGCATAAAATGTTGTAGTGTAATTGTTTTATCTTCTAAGATTTGCAGATCAATGTCCATGTTTGATCATGGGGCACTGTGTAAACAAAATACCTTTAAAAATAAATCATTAACAAATTTAATTGCAGAAATATCAACAGCATTACAGTGCTTGGTGATGTTAAAAAAGGGAAGCTAAAGAGAGAGAGAAACGTTCATTATGAATGGCATGGGCATTTTAAACCTCCATTATCTGATTAGAGTGTAATTGTTCTATGACAGCAATGCAGATGTGAATGGGAACACATGAAGAACAACTAATGATGTGCATTATTTAGGGTATCTTTATAAAATATAATTTTTAAATGCTTTGTCCTAATACTTTTCTACAGTAAATTATTTGTCTCTCTTTTGAGCTAGTTATTCAGCCTCAATGGCCTTTTGGGAGCTCATGAATCAATCGGCAGCCTAGGGAAATTCCAGATCCTTCAAATAGCTTTTTCTCATCCTCAATTCAATTGTGATACCTAACACTATCTTGGTGAACTTTACTACAGCTGTTGTTAGTCATCACTGCTGGGTCCCCATCCTTGACAATGACACTGTTCTAGACAATGACACTGAGATCCTGAGTCCTGATGACCTCCTGATGATCTCCATCGCCTTGATTGGAGATCATCAAACCTGAGATTGGCTAAGTGTCATTGTTTTGCCAACAACAGTGGCATCTTCTTCATTTGAATGGCACTTTCTCCAGTGAGACAGAGCAAGACACTGAGCCCTGTGTGGATGGCTGGGTTATGACAGAAGCAACTTTCTTTGCACCACTGTAACTGAGGTAAGTTGTGGGGAGCCAACAGAAGGTGGCTATCATCCTTGCAGCCATCTTAAGCCATATACCCTGAGAAGAGACTTGATTACATCAGCCTACAACAGCTGAGCACACTCTGATAATATCTTGCTTTAGATACCCAGGATCTTCCCTTGGGTATGTGAGACTTAAAGCTGTAATTTAGAGCCAAGACTTAAGGGTGTGACTTAGAGATCAGATTTAGAGACAAGCCCTAAGGGCATGACTTAAAGGCATGACTTAGAGGCGTTGCTTAGAAGTGAGACATATAAAAGGTGAGAAGCAGACAGAAGAGTACAGTACAACTTGGAACTAGGAATTAGGTTAGAGAATACAACTTAGAGTACAACTTGGAGTAGGAATTATGCATTGAGGAAGAAGACTCATTAGACATTAGGCACTTAACACTTGGAAGAAGTAACTTGGAACTTGGAGGCACTAGGGACTAGGAACTAGGGACTAGGAACTCAAGACTTGGGACTTGGAGAAGAAGAGAGACTGAAGTATAAACGGGATTGAATCACACTCTGCCTTGTCTCCATTCCTCGCATCTGTCCTCACTCTCTCTCTTGCTGAACCCCGACCCGCAGACCGTAGCAGCTTGGGGCAGTGCAGGGTCTAACAACTTATCCCCCAAGGCTTTGGCAGTACGGGTTCCAACATTGATAGAGCAGTCTGAGACATTTTGGCCCCCAAACATGGGGTAGTACAGTTCTCAACATTTTTGGCCCCCAAACGTGGGGCAGCTTGGGCCACAACAGTAAGTCATTTCCCCAACATGAATTCATTATGTGGCTTTACCAATAGCACAAATGGTGGATATTCTTTTAGCACAGTCTTCAATTTTAGTCAACATTATTTAATGATATATTACTTGTGAAACATTTCTATTTCTAGCATTTTATTCGAAAGATGACCAAAGTTTATGAGTTAAATTATTTATTAATGTTTTCTAGAATATATGTATATGTACCACATGTGTGCTTGGTAAACAAAGAAGTAAAAGAGACTGTTGTATCCTAGGAAACTGAAATTAGAGATGTTTGTGAGCCACTATGTATATGCTAAGAACTTAACTCAGGTCCATTGCAGCAGCAGTAAGGGCTCTCTATTTCTTAGCTATATCTTCAACCCCATGTACTAATTAATTTTAGCTAATACTTATGTGCTTTCTTAGAAATGTTATAGCTAGACAGTGTTATTGAGCTTTGATTTAAAATTTAAAAATAACTGCATGATTATATAAAACCACAAGACCATCTAAGGCTTTTGCTCAAAGGTACAGTGATTATGTTTCACATGTGTGATCCAGTGTTCAATATCTGCATTGTCTAAGAAAAGACACTATATTTTACCTCCATAACACACTAGAATATTTCTCCTTGTTAGAACACTCTCCCACTTGAATAAATACTCACTTTTACCAAAAATAATAGAAGAAAATAAGGAATAAATAAGAGAGAGAGAGAGAGAGAGAGAGAGAGAGAGAGAGAATCTACACCTAGTGGAATATTATCAGAGTTTATACATGAATAACCATGATCCAGAAGATTCTTTAAGTATCTCAAACAATTGTACTTTATGGCCTATTTGAGAAATCTTCTTTGCATGTTTTACAAATCATTAACCTAAGCTATAGTGTTAGATGGATATACTTAGAGAAAATTAATATTAGCTGATATTAGAAACCACATTGTATTCAAAAGCAATGTGGAAGAGTAAGATAAGGCTATAGAGTAAAATCAGTGGTTATGGTAAAGGGTTAGAGAAAATATGCACTAAGTAGGTCTACACTCTGATTTGGTGTTTTTTTCTTTTCTAGTGGGACCTGGTGTGTGACTATCAGCAATTAATTTTGTAGCTAAATTATTATTCACAATTGGCATATTTTTAGGAAGTATATGTGGCCATCTGTCAGGCAGGTGAGTGTGTTTAAAGTGCTCCCACTCACTCTATGTGTACTTTTAGCAGATGGAACTTATAGAAGTTGAAGTATTGATTGTATATTATACTGTTCTAGTTCTGCCACTAAAACAGAAAAAAAAACTCTGAACAAATGTTCAAAATGCAGATACACAAGACAGTTTAGAAATAGAGGAAGGGTTAACTGTGGGATAAAGACTAAGAAATGTCATATGATTAATTTCACTGTAGATACATAATTTATAGAAAAGAGTGTTATCCTTGGTTAAGGCACATGGTTCCCTTCCTTTTGGACATTGAACTGAATAGATGAAATCTCAAGTGAAAAAAGTATGGCATTTTAGTTGCTTGATCATGACAAACAGAATGACTTTTGATGCCTGTGAAATATACAACCTTGTGTCATTGGGAGTGTATTGGTGTAAGAAGATAGTTGTCTGAATTCATCCATCTCTTGGATAATCCCTCCATCTTGCTGCCAAGATCAAAGTAAGTTCATGTTTCCAGGCCAGAAACCAATTTCTATCCTGTTTCTCCAGATGTTTCTTGTTTGTCTGTTAACCAGTAAATTAGAAAAGAATGTAAATAGAGGAGTTGTCTGTTATCTAAACTAAGATACCCAAGTCATAAATGTATATAACAGATTGCCTGTCATGACCTAATTGACTACATGCAGATTGAACACTCATTCTTTCTCTAAACATCCAAGGCTCTGAGTCAAGAATCTTGAAACCTAGAAGCCTGGATAAGGCCCAACCACTAACATACTCCCTTCCTATGACTGGATGACTATAAATTATGGCAAATCTCCAATGCTTCCATGCTCAATCCTTTGTATAAAAAGTATAACCAGACAATGCTATAGCCCACACAGTTCTGCCTCACTTTGTGATTTCATTCTTTTAAAATGTTGTACAATTTTCTTTTATGGATATGGTTCAGTTCCTGAGCTGGCCACCTCCCTGAGTGCTAAGAGAATAAAGCCTTCAATTTAACCCTCATTCTTTGAAGTGAATTATACCTATCACTTCTGTGCTTGCTTCTCTTTGATGCAGGTTTCTGATAGTTACATATTCCATAATATTATATAATTAGGCAAGTAAATACTATAGCAATAAATTGTGTAATAAGAATTGGTATCTTGTGCCTGAATATATATTGTCTTTAAGTAGACAATTTCAGCAAATCAACTTGTTTCACTTTTCTTCCCTGTTATTCAGACACTCCTTAAAACACAGGATATTGAAGCAGAGCTGAATGATCACATATTTTGAGACAAGATCATTACAGGGAAGTGAAGCAATAGGACTTTATAGGAGAGGGTGAAAAATTCCATTCTGCAGGGAGGCTCAGGAGGTAAATCAGTAATGTTGAGAAGTCCCTAACATTGACCAGATTCACTAGCCACCTCCTTTCCCATGTATGTATAAGTAGTTAGCATTTCTGAAAGACACTCTCAGACAAGCTGATCTACCTAGAAAAAGCTCAAACCAGCTGAATGCTCTAGAACAGTGGGAATTCATCTATCTTACCAGGAAGTGACTCAAAACAACTGTGTTGCCAACAAAGGCCACCCATCAACCTGTTGAACTAACTGTGTGCCAGGCAGGGCACTATTTCCAGGTTTCATGAGCTATCTCCCATGCTGGATGTATTTGGTGATGGAACTATCTTTGAGTCATGTTACTCCCTTAACGAGCTCCTCACACATATTCCTTGGACTAACTCAATAAAACTCATTGGTTCAACAAGTTGGATTTTTGTGGTGTCTATTCTTTGGTCTCTTCATTTCCCTATCTGAAGTGAGAAGACATTAGTTAACATATTTCAATAATAGTGTCACACAATGTAGTCATAGGGCAATTTTCATTTCTTCTTTGAGGAGTGCCACAGAAAATGTTAATAATCAAAAAATGGAGTAGTTAACATAATGACATTCTAGGAAATATGTGTCAAAATATTCATTAGTGTGATATAATGAAACAGAGACATCAGAAAAAAAAACACAAAACCAAGAATGTTATTTAAAAACAGATTAATAAAGTCACAGGTGTTTACCCACCTACCCCCAACCCCCTCTCCACCCTCAGATCCCCCCCCCCCCCAGTGTTCAGCCTTCAGGGTACCAATGACCTTGTCTCCCACCTATGCCCAACAAGGCCATCCTCCCCTACATATACAGCTGGAGTCATGTGTCTCTCCATATGTGCTCCTAGACTGGTGGTTTAGGCCCTGGGGAGCTGGTTGGTATTGTTGCTCTCCTCATGGGGCCACCGGCCCTTAAGGTTCCTTCAACTTACTCTCTAACTCCTCCATTGGGAACCTTTGATCAGATTAATGGATAGCTGTGGGTATCTGTCTCTGGGTATGTCAGACTCTGGGGGACTTCTAAGGAGACAGCCTTATCAGGCTGCTGTCAGCTTTCCCATCCTGACATCCTTATCAGCGTCTATTTTTGGTGACTGCCCATGGAATGAATACCCAGATGGAATGGTCTCCCTACAACGCCCCCTTCAGATTCTGTCCCACACTTTGTCTCCATATTTGCTCCCTTGGGTATTTAGTTACTCCTCCTAAGAAAGACCTAGGCATCCTCACTTGCTCTTTCTACATCATGAGCTTCATGTCTGTCTGGTAGTTGGATCTTTGTTGTTTCAAATTTTTGGGCTAATCTCCGCTTATCAGTGAGTAGATACCATGTGTGTTCTTTTGTGATTGGGTTACCTCACTCAGGATGATATTTTCTAGTTCCATCCATTTACCTAAGAATTTCTCAAATTCATTATTTTTAATAGATGAATAATATTCCATTGTGTAAATGTACCACATTTTTTGTATCCATTCCTCTGTTGAAGGGCATCTTAATAAAATGTCAGCCCTCTTTAAAAAAACTATCTTGATACTAAAATTTGTTTTGAGAATTGTATATTGCAGAATGATCAGCCTTGGTGTATCTACTCAACAAGCAAGCTGGGCAGACCTGCTCAAACCTCTGAGGTCCGGGAATTCCATCTGGAGGCATCGAAGACACAGCATCAGAGGATTGTCAATTTGCTCTCCCCTCCCCCCACTCCTCTTCTAATATCTCAACGCCCATAATCAGCTTGAAGAAGCTAATGATGAGTCAGCACCCCTATTCCCTGGGCTTGGGGACTAAGGTGGTAAATCTTGGGCTGTCTCTCTAAGGAAAAGTAGTGGTTTTGTTGGAATAGAGAGGATTAGCTAGGGTTTATTGCATAGCCATAACCTATTAGTAGAAATCTGTATAATTAATATCAAGATGAAGATATAAATTCTTAAATGGCACCAATTTACTTTGTTTACAAATTTTAAGGTTTTCATTGGCATGAGCTTCTTAGTGATATAAGAGTGAGATGAATATTGTTACTCTCATAGGCATTGTACCAGTATAACACATTTAGGAATACAAAGCTTAGACCCAGTCCTTCTTTAACTTTTTTAACTGATTTGAGATGGTCACCCTGTGAGTTAAGGGACTATAGCAAATTCATGACTTGGAGTTTATTATAAGGGTGTTCTCTATGTTTTATTTAGAAATAGCTGAGTGGAGTTAACAGGCAACAGTCCAGATTACCTTACATGGATAGCTGGTTTTCAAAACATCAGAAATCCTTAGAATTGACATGACAAACATTTCAGTATTAATGTTCATTTTCATTAGAGACCGGTCTGCTCCGGACAGCTTCCTATATTGAATTCTAAGAAGAAATTGAGCATCCTTGGAGTTACTCCAGTTGTGATGAGACAGCCACTAGGCAAGAATTGCCACTTCCCTTCTACAGACAAATTACTGTCCAGAAAAGGACACACTTGCAGAATAGTCAACTGATTATATCTGCCTATACAGAGTAATCAGCCCTTAATAATTCTGCAGCACTAAGGTCTGTCAGATGATCCTGGGCCAGAAGGCAGAAGAACAGATGCTCCAACGTTTTGAAGTAGTAAGAGTGTCCAGGTGTTCAGAGGTCTCTATAAATTGGCTAAGTTTTAGAAACTATGATTTGTGCTTCCCACAATTATAGTTAACTCAGTCATTCTGGATTTCTGATGGGGTTGAAAACATATAGCTATTGACCTTAAGAAAAAAGATTTGAGTGGATGGTCGTCAGCTGACATTCATCCTAAAGCCAGGTTCAGAACTAAATGTTTTAGTTAGAATAGATGACAGAGGTGCTGGTTAGTCAACAAAAGGATGGACTGGGTATTAGGACTATACTGTACCTCACTGGTACAAATTGGCATAATTATGCTCTAATTGTATTTTGAGAGAAAAGTTTCCTTTTAACAGGAAGGGTGATGTGTAGGAGGAGCTAAGGTAGGAGGAGTACTGAGAGGAAGAAAAGGAGTAAGAAGAGGAGAAGAAGAAGGAGAGGAGAAGCTAGGTGATGAAAGAGAGAAAGAGGGGGGAGACAGGGAGGCAGATGTTCATGTATCTCCACCAGTCAAAGATAGTTGTTATATCTAGGTTGGGTAGTGGGTTACACCTCTGATTGAACAATTCCAAACTTATAAAGCCTATGATTAACATTATTTTAAAAAAATGTATAAATGCAAAAAGGAAAAGGGGGCATGGGATAAGGGTTTCCTAAGGGGTGTGGGGGGGAATGGGGATAGGGGATGCCATCTGAAGTGTAAATAAAATATCTAATAAAAAAATAAAGTCACAGAAGTAACAGTACTGAATTTTAAAAACAAAATCAATCAAGTGCAATGCACATGAGCAATGAAAATCTGACATCTATAATTTTTATTTTTATTGAGTCCACTTTTAGAAACACACAAGGCTACCACCAAATGCTTACGATATAAAGTATCACTACATTTACCAATGTTCTAAATAACCATTTCTGTGATAATATATTTGTTTTATATAACTATATAACATTTAAGCTGAACAAGCTTTACAACAACTATGACTGGCTGGCAGTCAAATAAGTCACCACAAGTCATGGCAAACCTCCAATGAAAATTTCCTTGTTCAAGTCCGTGTGTCAAGTTATTACTGGACAGTGCTGCAGCATTGTTAAATAAAATCATTTCATTTAAGAGAACATTTATTCATACATTCTTCTCCAATCTATATTGAGATAAATTTTTAGGAAAAACATGTATGTCTTATAAGTCCTGTCTTAATTAGCATTTTATTGCTGTGAAGAGACATGACCAAGGCACCTCATAAAGGACAACATGCAATTGTGGCTGGCTTCACAGTTTCAGAATGTGGTCCATTATCAACATGGCAGGAAGCATGGCAGCATCTAGGCATGCATGAAGCTGGAGAAGGAGCTGATAGTTTTCTATCTTGATCCAAAGGCAGATCTAAAGAAGACCATCTTCTGCAGGCAGCCAGGAGGAGGCTGTTTTCCACATTGGGTGAATCTTTAGCATTGAG
The DNA here is from genome assembly GCF_011762505.2 of Arvicanthis niloticus. NCBI lineage: Eukaryota > Metazoa > Chordata > Mammalia > Rodentia > Muridae > Arvicanthis > Arvicanthis niloticus. Next base: position 116,372,362 of record NC_047658.1, on the reverse strand, counting down.
TCTTCTAAGCCCACCCCCACAGTGACACACTACCCCCAGCAAGGCCACATCTATTCCCATATACCCACACTTCCTAATGGTGACACTTCCCATGGGCTAAGCATATTCAGACCACCATAGTACTCATGAGATGGAGTGTATAACTCACGTTATGATGTGACTAAGCTAATGAGAGTTGCAAACAACACAAGGTTTCCAGTTCCCATTTGTTAGCACATCTGCTCTTATAAAGTCTATACAAATAATTTGTTCAATTTGACATAAATTATTGCATTTCTAGTATTCTCAGAAATGCATAATTTTGTTTTCCTGTGTTAAATTACTCTTTCTGTTTCTTCATTCTCAGTGTTGCTCATTTCTCTTGTTGCAACCATTTAGAAGTCTCTTGTTCTGCATCATGACTGTCTTATAGCTGTACTGCTAAGTGAAATAGAAATTTCCAGGTCAGTAAATTCAAATTCAACAAAAGTAGATTTTATGGAGGCACAGATCAGATATTCCTGTAATATTATTGTAGCCACAATCTCTGCAGTACTAAACTTCCAAGTGCTGACTTAGGTACCAAATTGTACTACATTACTATGCTCATGTGTCCACCAAAGGTTCATGTGTTTGAATACATTGTAGTTTAGCTAATGGAAGTATTTTTGGAAGACAGGAAACATTTTTCAGTGGAATTTGATTGGAAGAATTGGATTGGTTGAGTATATATTGAAGGCTGTACCTGTTTGAGATCTGGGTATGACCTCCATTTACTGGTTCAACCTTTGAATGAGACATCTACCACCTGGTCATGGCACCATACTACATTTACCATGCTTTATACATTGTGATGAAATGTATCTGCTGGTATTCTCTACCAAAGTAAATTTTCTCTCCCTTGAATAGATTTTAAAAGTATTTTGTAATATCAATGTAGCAAACTAGTAATAATATGTTAAATACATGATTTGGTGTGGAATCTTTATGGTACGTTAATTTCAACATAACACTATTTTTCTGGATTAACATAATGAAATTGCTGGTGAAAAATTGAGGAAAAGCTTGTTTCACTATGTTTTTATTCTTAAAAAATGAAAAAAAATTTAGATCACACACACTTAGATACTTCTTATTACTTATCGTTTGCAATTACACCTGTGTTGAAGTTTGTGCTCTTCTTTGTATTTATTGGAAAGGAGGACAAGCAGCATGGTCAGATAAAACCAAGGACACTGAATTCAGCCTATGCTTAATGTAATCATTTAAAAATTATAAAATCATATGTAAATGTGGCAAGAGTTACTGGTAAAGTGAAGAGAATTCACTCTTTATACAAAAGTTACATATAACTGGGTCTTCTGTTGTTTCACCTTATCTGGATGAAGTGTATAACATCTCATTATGTTCATTTATGAATAAACAAATAATTTCCAAAAATGTACATTGAAAATATTGGATATGTTATACTTTCACTCTTATTGGAGCTCATTTCTTCAGGATTCTAGCAAATACAGAACACCAACTGAGACATGCAATCTTTTAGAATTGAGCAAAACTTGATTCTTAGACTTTCTCTCTCTCTCTCTCTCTCTCTCTCTATATATATATATATATATATATATATATATATATATATATAGAGAGAGAGAGAGAGAGAGAGACTGATTCATAACACAAGTTCTGTGACTTTATAGAACACTGACTAACATACTTTGTTGTGAAGCCTTAATTGGCCTGTTGGTAGTACATTTTTACAAAATGCATTTCTTCTAAACAGGAAAATCTCTGAAGATAGAAAGGCTCCATGTAGTGGTATTTGTACAAATAAAGTTGGAAGGGAATATGATTTGGATCGTTCAGTGACCTTATTTGCAGGTGATATGGATGAAGGACATAAATAGCAATTTTTTCTCCACAACTATTGAATGTAGGAAGAACTTGGCTACATAAAACATGTATTCAGAAGTGCCCATATCTCTAATTTGATGTCTGGATCCCCTTCCTTTTCTATTAAAAGAAAAAGATTTAACAAATGTTATCAGAGTGTCATCAGGATAGATATATTTGATCAGAAATGACTCTAAGAAATAAAATCTGTTAATACAGAGATATGAATTTACATAGACAAGTACAAAACTTATCTTGCAGACACATCTGCCACACAATTTCATCATCCCAACAGTTATATATGCAGCTGCTTCCATCATGTAAATGAGAAGCAGGAGCAGGTTTACCAAGCTTGTGCATCCAGATGTCAACAGCTGATTACATGTGGTTGTTAATAAAATTTAGATGATATAATTAGTATACAAAATGTATCCAAGCTGATTCATTTAGGGAAAAGAATACTTTATTAAATGATATTTTCTTTGTGCTATCATGGAAGTTGGTATATATCTCTGGAAGCAGTCCACATATTCTTGTATGATGAGCCACTCTACAAATGTATATCCAGGTAGAGAGAAATGGACCTTTGTAGATCCAGGTTGCAGAATTATAGAGTGTTTGTGGTTGAATTAGTACCTCCTTTTACTGAAATTATTACACAACACAAGAATATAGAGATTCATACGTCAGAATATGTGGTAGGTATTCAACTAAAGAACAAATATTTTGAAGGTTAATTTTGTTTTGGGTTTTTTTGTTTTTCTTTTTTGTTTGTTTGTTTGTTTGTTTGTTTGTTGTTTTCTAGTTTCATTAATTTAATGTATGAGTGCACTGCAACATATACATATACCTGCCAGAAGAGGGCATCAAATCACTTTATAGATGGTTGTGAGCCACCATGCAGTTGCTGGAAATTGAACTCAGGATCTCTGGAAGAGCAGCCAGTGCTTTTAACTGCTGAGGCTCTTCATCAGCCAGATGATTAAATTTTGAATGGAAAATGACAGCACAAAACTTGTTTCTATCTCCAACATCTTCATTGACAGGTGGCTATCAGAATCAGTTTAGTGGCTGATTGTGACCAACAATCCCCAGAAATGCTTCAAGTAATATAGAAAAGTTACAGACATAAATGGAATGAAGAATTCTTTTGACACCCTAACCATGGGGGTGAGTATAAGGGGAGTTGTTATAACATAAAGGAAATACAAGCTTGACATGTGTATGAGTTATTGCCCAAGATGCATTATGCTGTCAATACATATGAGAGTTTTTGTCTAATGAGAATAAAAGCACTGATATTTTCATCCCTTTATTTATTGTACATTTCTTTTGTTTTTAAATTTTTATTGGATATTTTATTTACATTTCAGATGTAATCCCCTTTCCCCATCCCACCAGGAACCCCCTATACCATACCCCCTCTCTAGTAACTTTCTCAAGCAGTAAAAAGAACATTCTCTGACCAGAAAAGACAACAGCACTATTCTATGGACTTTAAAAAAATCATTAAGAAGGCAAGTCACCTGGCACATAATCTCCACATAGCTAAAGAACTGTATTACCTCTAGTACTAAGTCCCATTACATCTATAGCCATAAAAATTTAAATAAGTATAAAGTATTAGATGTGAATTTTTTCCTATAAAGCTGGCCTAAAATCCAGGTATAAAGTGGTTGGTTACATCCAAAATGATTTTGGACAATTCCCTTTTTGTATACATGTAGTAATAATGGCTTTACTAAGCTTTTTCTAGTTCCTAAATGATGACTTAGAGACTTGTTCATTTAAAATGCCTAGGCCATAAGGTAAGCTTGTTCCTCTACTGGTTTGAAGCTCAATTAACCCATATATTATTCCATGTATACCACATGGCTAGTTACCTTTCCTCAGTTTAGTATGTCTGATTTCATACAAGTCTGGGATGGATCTTCCCCATCAAACTCTATCCCAGAGTTCATCACTCTCTGCTAGATGTCCCACCTTCTAATCCTGCCTTAGTTCATTATTGGCCATAAGGGTTTTATTGACAGGTAATGCTTCCACACTCTACCCAAGAGATTATTACCGCCTATACACATATATCTATGATCTGGAACAAGAATCCACTGATCACTAAAATGATGTAGACTATTGTCTGAAAGCAGCCTGCAGAGCAACTTTCAGTGCAATGAAACTAGCCAGAAGAGAATAAGATTACAGGTTTTTTTCCAGGTTGTTTTTCTGTGTCCAGCCAGAACTTGTAGTATATTCAATAACTGGCTCTTAAAGTTCATACTGTTTGAAAACTACTTGTACATGGGTGATCATTAATACTGAGTGTAACGTATACAGAATCTTTAATCAATGGCAGATGCTTTGCCAGGGACACCCACAGGGATTTATTTATATTAATTGAGTCTCTAGGAATGACTAAATTAGGTAAACCTTATGAATAAAATTGATCAGAAATGAACACCTTAAAGGAAGACAACATTATTCCCTGTGTTTTTAAACTTGGGTATATAATAAGAGACAGCTGGCTTGAAATAATATTCACTGCTTTCTGATTCTTGAATGCATATACAGTACAACTAGCTGCCTTTCAAGTTCCTTTCCTGAAATTACTATACACTTCATGTAGGTGTCAAAATGATCTTTTTCTTCCTCAAATTTTTTTTTGGTAAGACCGTCTTATCACACCATCAGGAACACTAACTAGTAAAAAAAAGTTGCACTTAGGGTGATGTCTTTGTTAAGATAAAGCTCATATGCACTCTCAAGGCATTTGTACTGATTGTGGGAAGAACATGGAAGAAGTATAAACTCTGTAGAGAAAAGCCCTTGGATACTGTAAGTATAGCTCAAGGAACCATGGCTCTTGGGTAATGAGAATGAAGAAAGAAGCACAGACATTGGAGGTAGAAGTCATGCATGTCAAAATCCACGAACTCCAATTGGGTTGGGAACCATTAGTATTAAATTTGACCAAGAACCTGTCAACAGCATTTTGAAATCCTGAGACAGTGAATCAAAATGAATGTGAAAATCATGAACCAATTTGTTTTGTGGAGTATATTTTATAATAGGTATGTATAGTGTTTGTAGTATCATCTCTTGTACTGCATTTATCCAGATCTACAGTAGAAAGAAAACAAAAATGTAGACAGAATGATTTAAGAATGTCCAGTTGTCAGAGGAGTGACCAAACAAGTTAAAGTTTTCTGCCAAGGCATTAGCTAAGAGTTTGCATCAGCTGCAGTGAGACATCATGCTCCACACAAGACAGAAGGAAAACAGCTATGAGAGCAAAATCCAGTCATAAAATGATACAACTTGTTAACATGCAGAAAAACCTCTAAAAGGAAGAAGCTTGAACTAAGGCCCTTGACTCAGTCCATGTGAATCCATGTACAAGGAAAGAAATAGAGCTCTGATCCAAGATAGCCAGATTACATTTTGAGCTGCTAGTAAAATGTGAGTGAGTGACCACATAATAATAGGTTGGAAACATGAAGTCCAGAGAGAGTGAATCAGTGAGTACTGATCCAGTTCTAAGAGCAACAGAAGCCTCACGGCATATGGCAGGACTAGAGTCACTTACAGCATTCCCTCAGAGATCACTGCATAAATCTAAGAAGTTGAATATCCTGTGATTAATTGGAGACTCTATGATGTTGTTGATGCCAAAAACATGAGATATCTGTTGCAGAATGTTGCATTCATGGAGTATAGGTGTCTCAAAACAAAAGTTATTTGTACTCTCAACAACACAGCTGGTGAAATAGGCTGGAGAAGTTTGAAACCTAGGAGTTTGATTATGAACCATGAACTGAAAATGTGAGATTTGTGCTGATTAGTCTTATGACACCTCGACACACAAACTAGTGGTGTCTAAAAGGAGATGAACTTACTTGAAAAAAATGCCTCGATCAGATCTGGCTGTAAGCATTTTCTAAATTAGCAATTGATTGGGTGAGGGTCCAAGCCATTGTGGGTAGTTCTATCTCTCAGCTGGTGATCCTGAGTTTTATAAGAAAGCAAGCTGAACAAGCCATGGGAAGCAAGCCAGCATGGAGCACTCCTCCATGGCATCTGCATTAGGGTTTGCCTCCAGGTTCCTGTCCTGTTTGATTTCCTGACTTGTTTGCTCTTGGTGATGAACAACAATGTGGAATTACAGGCTGAATAAGTGCTTTCCTCCCCAACTTTCTTTATGTTCTCAGTATTTTGTTGCAGCTATAGAAACACTAAGACAATTTGGTATAAGTGACAAACTTGAGCCTGTTTGGGGGAGGATTACTGAAAGCTTTTGGAAATTTGGTCTGGAAAATCCATTTAGGGTAAACTATGGATTGGTGGTTTTGTTTTTGTTTTTAATATTTTATTTATTTACATTTCAGATGTTATCCCCTTTTCCCATTCTCCCCCATCCCCAGATATTACCTATCCCATTCCTCTCCTTTTGCTTCTATGAGGATGTGCCCACTCTCACCTCCCTGCCCTCAAATTTCCTCACACTGGGGCATACAGCTTTCACTTGATCAAGAATCTCCTCTCCCAACAATGCCCAAAAAGGCCATCCTCCACTACATATATAGCTGCTGCTATGTGTCCCTCCACGTGTGTTCGCATGGTGGCAGTTCAGATGCTGGAAGCTCTGGTTGGTTGAGATTGTCACTCTCCCCATGGGGCTGCAAACCCCTTCAGCACCTTCAGTTTTCCCTTTAAATTCTCCAGTGAAAACCCCTTGATCAGTTTAATGTTAGCTGCCAATATATGCCTCTATATATGTCCGGCTCTGGAACAGCCTCTCAGGAGACAGCTATATCAGGCTCCTGTCAGCATGCACTTCCTGGCATCCACAGCAGTGTCTGTATTTGGTTATAGCACATGGACTGGATTCCCAGGTTGGGCAGTCTCCAGATGGTCCTTCCTTCAGTATCTGCTCTACACTTTGTCTCCATATTTGTTACTGTGACTATTTTGTTCCCCCTACTTAGAAGGACTGAATCACTCACATTTTGGTCTTCCTTCTTCATAAGCTTCATGTTCGCTGTGAGTTGTATCTTGGGTATTGTGAGCTTTTGGGCTAATATCCACTTATCAGTGAGTACATACCATGTGTATTCTTTTGTGATTGGGTCACCTCCCTCAGGATGATATTTTCTAATTTCATCCAATTGCCTAAGAATTTCATGAACTCATTGTTTTTCATAACTGAATAGTACCTTATTGTGTAAATGTACTACATTTTCTGTATTCATTTCTTTGTTGAAGGACATCTGGGATCTTTCCAGCTTCTGGTATTATAAATAAGGCTACTATGAACATAGTGGAGCATATTTCTTTGTTCAATGTTGGAGCATATTTTGAGTATATGCCCAGGAGTGGTATAGCTGGGTCCTAAAGTAGCACTATGTACAACTTTCTGAGGAATCACAAGACTGATTTCCAGAGTGCTTGCAATCCCATTATAATGGAGTAGTGTTCCTCTTTCTCCACATACTCACCAGCATCTGCTATCACCTAAGTTCTTGATCTTAGACATTCTGACTGGTCTGAGGTACAATCTCAGTCTTGTTTTATTTACATTCCCAGATGACTATACTAAGAACCCTGATTTTAAAAAAGTGGAGAGAGCATACACTAACAGCTTGACAGCACACCTAAAAGCTCTAGAACAAAAAGAAGCAAATGTATCCAAGAAAAGTAGATAGCAGAAAATAATGAAACTGAGTGCTAAAATCAACCAAGTATAAACAAACAAACAAACAAACAAACAAAAAACTATACAAAGAATCAACAGAACCAGAAGCTGTTTCTTTGAGAAAATCAACAAGATAGATAAACCTTTAGCCAGATGTCTTGTCTAATAATATTAAAACCTATTGAACATAAACTCTACACCTTGTAATATTACTGTCTCCTTTTTTCACTACAGACTTCTATTAACAGTAACAGGTTTTGGTCTGGCAATTTACATCCAACATCTGAGTCCGAACATTATCCTGTTGCAGTTTCCCTTTGGTGCAGTGGCCATACCAACCAGTATTATTGGAAATTTTGTACTTAATCACATGGGCCGTATAGTAGGGCAACAGGTTATTCTGTCCTTTATGGAAATCTCCATTCTGATTGTCATATTTGTGCCTGAAGGTGAAGAAAGAATTTATGAGCAAAGAATTTATGTTCCTCTGTTTCTTCAGGATTTATCATTTCCCACCTACAATAGTTCAGAGCAGTAATCAAATAATTTTTGGTGACAATGCTGGACATTTAGAGCACATGTTTCATTAAGACGCTGAATAAAAAAATCAGTCAAAATTCAATAATGAATATTTATTACAGTTAAAGGTGATTTTTCCACTAGAGATTATTCAATTTGTTCATTAAATTTTGTATTATTCTTGCCATGTATGGTGTATGCCTTATAATTCTGCCCAAGTCCACCAAAATATGTGATGAACTGTGTATGTCATCATAAAGTTATGCCAATTTGAATTGTTTATCAAGAAAATTATTTTTAATAATGTTAAAATATAGGTGGTGTGCAGAGAAGTACAAATGGATTTAACATTAAAATTCTCATGACTGAGTTCACTAAATTAAATGAATATATGTAATGAGTAAGGGTGCCATGTGGTCAACTAGCTTTGCCAAAATGTAGTGTTGTAATTAGCTTTTACTCTCTTTACTTCTATGACGATGGAGTTTAGAGTCCTTGAGCACTAGCAGTAGCACCAGCTTTTTTTCTCTTTTTCTTCGTCAGCCTTTTATTTCTGTTTGGTAATTGTGAACTGCAAATTTAAATAGGTAATCTAAACTCTCCTTGACTTTCCTCTTCAGAAATGCAGACTGTGCATATTAGTATGGCCACATTGGAAGGAGTTTTTTTTTTCTATGTAATGCAAGTAACCATCTACATGCAAATGAGCTATGTTCAACCTCATTAAGGTACAAGTTTCAAGTCCAAAATAGAATAAACTTCTCAATTTATTCTATTTAACTTAAAAAAGAAAAGAAAGAGTGAGTAGTTACCTAACCAAGTAGTCTGAATGATATTGTTTTTAGTTCTAATATATTGAAACATCACTTTGTATTGGATCTGCTATTTAGAATCCAATGTAGTGCCCAATCAGAAGTGTAACCCAATACCCAACCTAGATATATCAACTATCTTTGACTGGTGGAGACATGTGACCATCTGCCTCCATGCCCCCCTCTTTCTCTCTCTTTCTCTCTCTCATCATCTAGCTTCTCCTCTTCTTCTTCTCCTCCTCTCCTGACTCCTTCTCTTCCCCTCGGTACTTCTCCCACCTTACCTCCTCCTATATATCACCCTTCCTGTTAAAATAAAAATTTTCTCTCAAAATACAATTAGAGCATAATTATGCCAATTTGTACGAGTGAGTTACAAGATAGATCTAATACCCAGTCCATCATTTTGTTGACTCCCCCTGCTAAAATCAAGCTGAGTTCACTCCCTGCCCAAGTGTGAGGCCCACTGAGTCCACTTGGTGTGTTGTGAGCATGCCTCTGCTCCTTTGTGGTAGACCCAGTCTCCCTGAGACACCCACCCCTGACAAAGGATGGTGCAGACCAGTGACACAGCAGAGATCTACACCCATGCACAGGCCTACATTGTTTCCCACACGTGGACAATGCATGCAGAGCCAGCTCCACAAGCGCCCCTTGCTGATGCCTGCAAAAACCGTATACCCACAGATCCACGCCATCCTCTGGAACCTGCCTGAGATGCCAAGCTGCTTTCTCCCAGCCACTTCATCTGACTACAGGCTTCAGAGACATGCTGAGATCCAGAGACCCACGCCAGACTCCAGAGATGCATACCAAAACCCAGAGATGCCCACTACAGAAGACAGATGCAGACCTTCCAGCTACAGATGAACTCTTTTGTCAGTCACATAGCAAAAGTTACATGTTAGTGAGGAAAACATAATGTCTATTTAGATTAATCAGATGTCATTACCCTCAAACTGTACAACCTATATTTAATTGATTCAATGATTCCCTGTCTTACAAACCATACCCTCAATTCCCATTAACCTTGGCTTAGTTATGCTACAACCTCTGGCCTACATAGTGTTTTCTTTTGACTACCTCATCCAAAATTTTCACTAACAAAGAGTGAGATTTGGGCTGTGAAGAGATAGTTTGAACATAGCCTGGTCGAACGAGCTTTTGAAGCCCAGAGACCCTCTGGGACGGAAGACGTTCAGCTCTGTTCCTGCCCCCCCCCCGCCCCCCCCAAGTAGAGCACTGGGTTTGAGGTAATTTTTGTTGTATGTATTCTAGGTGCCAAGATTCAAGACCAGCAAAGAAGGACAATCTTATCATCAAAGTCACAAGGTTTTAAGGAACACCTGGAATTGGCATCTGATCAAAAATTTATTGAGGTTGCCAACTCCACCTTCTGTGTAGGACAGCCCCAATGCATAGGATCATTAAAATTCCTCTTGCTTTTTGCATCAATTTACATATTTATGTGGTTCATTCAGGGGGTCTCCAGTAAGCTAAGGCTCCCCAAGAGTCTTCCATTTGGTGCATGGACCAGAAAGGAATTGACCCCCTGTGAGAACGTACCAGAGGGCAGTAGATCAGAGGTCTCAAGAGCAGGTACCACAGTTTACTTGTCTGTCTTTTGTCTGCTGTTTGTCAAAAGTCTGAACCTGTAAGCCTGTCTGAACTTTCCATTTGCTTGTAAGTGTCTGGGGGGCTCAGCAAGCCCATGGTGTTTGGGGCAGTCAAGAGTGACAGGACATGACTGCAGGGAGCCTGGAGGACACTTCAGGTCCCCTGGAGGGGGTCAGGAGGACCCCACTCCTTCTGGAACCTGTTAGATTTGGTCCAATGTAAGTCATTCAAATTGTCTGAATCTGTTAGATTTGGTCCAGGGTAAGCGTGCCAAGTCATCTGGCTCCTGGATTCTTCCGCAAGCAGTTTTCCTGTCTTCATTGTCTCTATAACCTGGTCTCTGTGCCTGTGGCAGGGGGAGAACTGTCTGTATAACCTGGTTTATGTGCCCATGACAGGGGTAAGCTGTCTGTGTTGTCTTTCTCTGTTTTCTCGGTGAACTGTCTGTGTGTTGGTTGTCATTCTCTGTGTTCTTGGACTTTGACTGAAGTTATTTTGGACTGAATCTACCATATTATACATCCTAATTAACTACTAGAGGGAAGTTAGAGAAAGAGATAACATGGTCACCAGCAGTGGAGGGGAGGAGGAGACACAGCACAATGGCTGCAGCTCCCACTTTGTGGAGTGGCCGGTGCTGAGGAATTCAAGGGCATCCATAAAAAGATAGGCTGGGCCCAGGTGGTTAAGAACCTGGCAGAGGAGAAGGGCAACTTCCATGAGCCATGGCAGCAGGACAAAACAGCCCCAGAGGCTTCCCACTTGCTGCTTGCAGGGACCTTGGCTGCTGGCTGCTTCTGGTGTGAGAACATGGTGGTCCAGATAGCGCAGTGGCTTTTCAAATTATCACCCATTTCAGGTGGCACACCAATTTTGGGCAAAAATTCACTAGAAATTTAAGATTATTCACCTGAGAGTTAATATATATAATATATATTAAACATGAGTGAGTAGCGCTGAGACAAGTCACATGACTCCAGTGCAGAACCTCTGAGACAAACTGCTTGCAGGCAGGTCACCTGCTGTGAAAAATTAAAGGCTGCCCTGAGTCAGAGAGTGAAAAGAATAGGCCTCCATTTTGGTGCAAATACTGATTTGTAGTAAAAAAAGGGCAAGTCAGTTACTCTCTGCTTTTCCAAATGACCCACTTTCAGAGTAGGGTAGCCACCCGTAGGGACCTTCATACAGGTGATCAAAGCAGTAGAGGAAAAAGTTTTTAGGCCAGGATCCCTCAGGATTAATTACAGATTAGTTACCTGGATGAATCTAGTAGAGGACTCCCCCTCACCCTGATAAAAGCCTTTTTTTCCCTAGACTCTTGTAAGTTCTAGCTGTCAGGAGTGCTCTTCAGGACAGAAGAGCAAGAGAAGATACCAGAAAGAAATAATGTTCCCTCAGACATAGGGCACCATCGATTGAACAGGCTGTGGTCAATGGCGGGTTTCTTCTGACCAGATCTGACTGGGACTTTAATGTGGCAGAAGGTAAGAGGCACCTTAAAGCCTACCACCAGATTCCACTGGTAGGTCTCAAGGGGGCCACGTGAGGCCCCACTAATTTTGACCAAGGCATGTGAGGTTAAGCAGGGATCAGATGAGTTGCCCACAGCCTTTCTAGAATGGCTCATAGAGGCATTCTGTCAGTACACACTGTGGCCTTTATAGACCAGGCTGGTAGATATCAGGAAAAAGCTTCAGAGGCTAGAGGGACTGCAGGATAAGTCATTAAAGGATTTAGTGTAAGTTGCTGAGGAAGTCTACCACAACAGAGAGAAAGAAAAAGAGCAAAGAAAGAGAAAGGAAGAAAATGAAAGAGAGATGAGAAAAAGAAAGGTGACAGGAAAGGAATTTACAGAGAATCTTGGCTATAGTAGTTAAGGGAAAGCAGAGAAGGGAGACTCCAATTGAAGGGAGATAGAAAACTCCTTGAAAAGGATCAGTGTGCACATTGCAAGTAAAGGAGCCAGCTGCTGAGTAGAGAGTACCCTAGCAAATAGAAGCCGGGGTCAGGAAATCCCAAGCCTTGGGAAAAATACCCCCAAATGGCAAAGGTATTAGCTCTGAGTGAAGACAGTGATTGGGATAGATGGGGTTTGGACCCACTCAACTCTTGGTGAACACAGGGGCTCAACACTCAGTTCTCCTCCAAGCCAATGACCCCCATTTCCAAGAAAAGATCTTGGTTCCAAGGAGCCACTGGCACAAAAATATATTCATGGACTGCCCAAAGAATGGTGGACCGAGAGATGGGCTGGGTATCCCATTTATTTATGATCATCCCAGGCTGTCCCTACCCTCTGTTGGAGCAAGACTTGCTCTCCAGGATGGGGGCCCAGATACACTTCCTTCCTGATGGGCTGCAACTGACTGGCCTAAAAGGAGAACCCATGGGTAGAGAAAAGACTTCTCCTACTGACCCCTGCCAGGAGCAGAGGCAACCTGCTTTACAGATGGGAGCGGTTTTCTCTATGCTGATCAGAGACAAGCTGGTGCTGCTGTGGTGGAAGGCACAAATATCATCTGGGTTGAACTCCTACTCCCCACCCCCAGGCACATCAGTGCAGAGAGCAGCCTTGGAACTTGGGGCTGGCAAGAAAATTAACATCTACAGGGAAAGAAGGTATGCCTTTGCCACCGCCTATGTCCACAGGGCTATATACCAAGAGAGAGGACTGCTTGCATCAGAAGAAACCTTGGATCTCATGGATGCCCTGATGAAGCCAGCAACTGTGATCACTATTTGTTGCCCAGGACACCAGAAGGGAGGAGACTCGGTGGCTCGAGGCAATAACCAGACAGATCAAGTGGCTCAAGAAGTGGCTATGCAGAAGCCTATCCCGGTTATGGGCCTGCAAGAGACACCCACTAGGGAATGGGACTAGATTAAGGGATGGCCTCACCTAAAACACACAGAAAAAGAAAGTACTCAGATTGCTAGCCACTCTACCAACTATTACCTAGAAAAAAATTAATGGTGCACACAAGAACAAAGAACTATACTCCCCAGAAAGCAAGCAAAAGACTTACCATGCCAAATGCACCGATTCAAGAGCTAAGTGCATCCAAGCAGTCAAGGGATCTAAGATGTATAATGGACCTCAGGTTTTGGGCCAGAGAGATGATAAAACAGTGTAAGGTATGCCAGCAAGCAAATGCTTATGAGGCCAAGAGTAAACAGGAAAAATACCTAGGGAAGAACAGCCTAGAGTATGTTGGGAGGCCAGTTTTGCAGAAGTTAAGCTAGGAAAATATGGATACCTTCTAGTATTTGTAGATACTATCTCTAGATGGGTTGGGGCTTTCCGCACCAAGCAGGAAACAGATACTATGGTAACCAAGAAGATATTAGAAGAAATCTTTCCAAGGTTTCGATTGCCTGAGGTAATTGGATCAGATAACAGTCTTGCTTTTGTTTCTAAGGTAAGTCAGGGATTGTCAGAGATTTTGGGAACTAATTGGAAGCTCCATTGTTTGTACTGTCCCCAGAGCTCAGGGCAGGTAGAGAGAATGAACAGAACCCTAAAAAGTGACCTTAACTAAATTGCCCTCGGAAACTGGCACTGGCTGTTCTGAGCTCGGAACACTCCTCTTGTGTGATACTCCCACCCCCTTGACCCCAGCTCTTGACTCACCCCCCCCCTCAGAAATGACTTTTCAGGCTATTAAGGATATTATAGCTCGATTATAAGCTTTCCAGATCAGACACCAGGAACTGTGGTCTGCACTTAGTGATCTGTATAACACAGGTATCCCAGAGGTTCCACAGGAATAAACAAAGTAAAAGAGGCTGTTCCCAGTGCTGTTGACCATCCCGATCTCAGTTGAAGTAGATAGAGTAACTGCCTGACTTCGTATAACTCAGACCAGCACCTGCTCCTGATAACAAGTGGAGAGCAGCCAGACACCTAAGCAACCCCCTCAAGCTCAAAATCACCTGCTGTTCTGTAAGGCCAAAGAAATCATTAAATGGCTACCATGTATCTTCCTTCCTGTGCTGAGCCTCAGCACTCCACACAACCTTACTGAAGTGACTTGGTAAGTACTATAAGCCACTGGAAATGTGGCTTGGTCCACTACAGTGGAACACTCGCCTTGTGCCTGGCTGCCAGACCTTGTCTTTGATCCCTGTAAGTTAGCAGCAGGCCTTGACTCCTGGGATATTCCCACCCTATAGACACAGGGGTGGAGATTACCCAAATGTCAAGGACAAGGGACTTTTGAATCTAAACCATATCCCAGAATCAGCCTTAGAGGGTGGGGCTTAGGGTGCATACAACCAAAGTTGAGAAGTGTCCTGTGAGAAACCCCATACATGTGTGCTCCCAAGATGAGGGAAGCCAGCAGCAGGCCCATCAGTGTATTTGTGTAAAGGAACAACTACTTTTTCTGTGTTACCTAAGGGTGTAGAAAATTGAAAAGTACATACTGGAGACCACCCAAGGGGGCAGGAGGAAAATAGTAAAAGATTCAATGGCAAAGGTATGGGAGGGACTAGCAGAGAGAGAGAGAGAGAGAGAGAGAGAGAGAGAGAGAGAGAGAGAGAGAGAGAGAGAAAGAGAGAAGTGCCAAAGATAGTTTGAGTCTTGGTTTAACTTCTAACTCCCCTTAGTTTACTACCTTGAGTTCTACATTGTTAGAACCACTGATAATTTTGTTCCTGCCTCTGACTTTGGGCCCTTGCATTTTAAATTCACTTAGTTGCTTGTGCATTGTGCAGATCCCATCACCTGGGAGGGGGACTCACCCATCTGGGTGGATTGGTGATCCCTAACCACCGAAAAGTTACAAGCTGCTCAATTGCTAGTGCAGGAGCAATTACAGGCAGGACATTTAGAAGAGAGTAACTCTCCCTGAAATACCCAAATATTTGTCATTAGAAAAAAGTCAGGAAAGTAGAGACTGTTTCAAGACTTGAGGGCTGTTAACATGACCATGATTCAGATGGGAGCATTACAACCTGAGTCCACACCAGTGGCCATACCTTTGGGCTATTATAAAATAGTTATAGATTTAAAAGAGTGTTTCTTTACTTGCATCCTAATGATAGAAAGTGCTTTGCTTTTAGTGTTCCCACTATAAACTTTAAAGAACCTATGAAAAGATATCAATGGAAGGTCCTGCCTCAGAGTGTGGCCAGCAGTCCTACCTTGTGCCAAAAGTTTGTGGCCTCTGCCACAGATGATGTTAGAACCATATGGAAGCAAATCTACATGATTCATTTCATGGATGATATTTTAACAGCAGGAAAAGATGGAAAACAGGTTCTCCAGTGCTTTGATGATCTTAGAACAGCTTTACAGTTGGTGGGGTTACAAATACCACCAGAAAAGGTACAATTACAAGATCCATGTACTTATTTATGATTGTGCCTCATTTGGTGGTCAGCTAGATAATCATTATCCGCCAGATAAATTGGTTCAGTTTTTCAATTGCCATGCATTTGTTTTTCCATCTTGTACTACACATGCACCTATAAAGGAAGCATTGATAGTTTTCACTGATGGTTCCTCATCAGGAACAGATGCTTACACTTTTAAAGATCAAGTAATCTCTTTGCTACATCATCTGTGTTAGCTCAATTGGTTGAATTACATGCTGTTATTGCCGTGTTTCAAGCATTTCCAAATCAAACCATTAACATTTACACAGATAGCTCATATACAGCTCAGACTATCCCTCTGTTAGAAACTGCTGCACAAATAAAGCATTCCTCAGAAGCAGCCAATTTGTTTTTACAATGTCAAAAGTTAATTTTGAGGAGAAAGTCTAAAATTTTTATAGAACATACCTGAGAGCCCACACTGGGCTATCAGGTCCTCTCCCTGAGGGAAACGCCAAGGCAGATTTAGCTACTCATGTCACGTCAGTGACTTTATCATATCCACCACCTAACTTGGATCAGGCCATAAAGGCTCATGAGTTACATCACCTTAATTCTAAAACTTTAAAAATTATGTTTAAAATTATCAGAGAACAAGCTAGACAAATTGTCAATCAATATCTATCATGTGTTACACTTTTACCAGTTCCTCATTTGGGCGTAAATCCAAAGGGACTGATATCAAACAGTCTCTGGCAAATGGATGTTACTCATTATAATGAATTTGGCAATCAAAAATATTATATATACATGTATGTGTAGATACATACAGTGGCTTCATTTATGCAGCATTACAATCTGGAGAAGCAAGCAAGCATGTGATCACTCATATACTTGCTACAATTGCTGTATTGGGTGTGCCTAAACAGATAAAGACTGACAATGGCCCAGGTTATACAAGTTCCAGTTTCCACCAATTCTGTGAAAAATTGGGAATACTACATAAAATGGGTATTCCATATAACCCACAGGCCCAAGGTATGGTAGAAAGGGTGCATCGAACCATTAAATGTCAATTTGAAAAAATTAAGAATGGAGAATGGTACCCTACCAAGGGATCCCCCAGAAATATCCTTCATCATATGTTCTTCATTTTAAATTTTTTAACTTTGGATTCTGAAGGAAAATCTGCTGCAGATAGATTCTGGCATCTTGATACCAAAAAGAATTTTGCAACAGTCCTCTGGAAAGACCCACTAACTAGAACCTGGAATGGGCCAGATCCAGTGCTTATCTAGGGAAGAGGTTCTGTCTGCATATATTCCCAAATGGCAGATGCCACACGCTGGCTTCCAGAGAGGCTGATTAAACAAATAGACAACAATAACAAACCCAGGGAGGAGAAAACCCCTGAGAAGCATATTTTTTTCTTTGCAGAAAACATGAAGGCCTTCAAACTGGAACAGATCAACCAGAAAATCTTATTTGGGAAGATCTCAATGCAGCCAGGGTGGCTCTAATGGACTCTTGGTTTCCCAATTTATGATTTAGTGGGGTACCCTTAAAAAAGAGTGTTGCTTTTGCACCAACCATTCAGGCATTGTTAAGTCTCTTGTCTCTCTGGTCCATGCTGTTCAACAGACTGATGGCTTTTGTAGGACAACAGATAGATGCTATTTAAATGAAACCCATACAGGTCCATTATTACAGGCTGGAAGTAGGGGACTCTAAAATCCCTGTCATCAAGACTGACAAGGATTAACCCCTAACTTACACGCTAAGCCAGATAGTCAATGACAAGTAAGAGAACACATCAAGACCCTTGCCCCTAATTGGGAGGCCTCACCATCCTAAGACAGGAGCTCAGCTAATGACTGTTGAGTATCCAAAGACTGGAAAAGAGGCTGGGGTCCTTTGTTACAATCTAAGACAGGCACGGTTTCTATAAGCTTTCCCAGCCTTCCCTTTTGAAAAAAAATTAAAAGGGGGGACCTGTTTGGCCATCTTGAGCCATATACCCTGACAAGAGACTTGTTTTCAACAGCCTACAACAGCTGAGCACACTCTGATAAATATCTTGTTTTGCTGTTTAGTGCCCCCAGCTACAAGGTACACATGGTAACCATACCTGTAAGGTGCACGTGGTATCCACAACTACAAGGCATGTGGCAAAGTGTCAAGGCTCACTTATTTCTTGCACCGTTTTTGTTACTATGACCTTCTGGTCTTGCTGCAATCACCTTTGTTTGACTTCTGAATTCTCGACAGACCCTTCTTCCAGTAAAGTCTCTCACTGGGTCTCTAGTTCTTGTTGTCTCAAGTCGAGCACCACTGTCAAGCCAGCTCCGTCAGTTGACTGTTTCTCCAGTGCAGAAGTGAGGGTGGCCACTTCCAAATTCTGTGGTGTCCTTCATTGTATCCCACTTACTGGAGCTTCAACGTTGAGGCTCTGTCAGTCAACAGGTTCTCCAGCGCAGGAGCGAGGATGCCCACTTCCAATTCCCGAGGTGTCTTTCACTGTATCCTGCTTACTGGAGCTCAAACATTGAGGCGCCACTATGTTGAGACCCACACTGCCCCTTGCTTGGGGACAAAGTGCTCTGGTCAATAGAAAGATTGGGGGAAGAAGGGGAAGAGATGCAAAGAATGGAGACAAACCAGAGTGTGTGACCAAGTCTCATTTCTTATTAATTGTCTCCTTATTGTCTCCCTCTTATTGTCTTTCTTATTGTCTTCTTTATTATGGTCTTCCCTACTTGCAAGGAAATCCTGGGTATTTATAAACACAAGCAGGGGAACACAGCTGAAGACACTTTATCACATGCACCATGTAGCTGGAGTCACTAAACAGCAAAATAAGATATGTGGGATAAAAAAGATGTTTATCAGAGTGTGCTTCAGCTGTTGTAGGCTGTTGAAAAACAAGTCTCTTGTCAGGATATATGGCTTGAGATGGCTGCAAAGTTGATAGCTGCTTTTGTTAAAAGTCAGCTCCCAAGAGCAAAGCATAAAAATACCCCGATTTCTCTTCAATAAATGAGCCTTGATAAGAACCTCTGTCTTGTCTCCATTCTTCCTGTCTCTTCCCCTTCATCCTCACTCCCTCTCTTGCTAGACCCTGACTCATGGACTAGAGCAGCATCTCAGGCTGGGACACAGTGGCCCCCAAACTGGCATTGTGGGCCTCAACAATTCTGTAGGCTCTCTGTATGTTTATGGGCATTATTTTCTGTAGGTTAAGCAAATTTTCTTCTATAATTTTGTTGAATATGTTTACTGCCTGTTTGAGTTGGAATCTTTACTCTCTCCTATACCTATTATCTTTTGGTTTGGTCTTTACATTTTTTTAAATGGTATCCTGGATGTTTGGGGTTAGGAGATTTTTTTTGAATTTTCTATTTTCTCTAACTTTTGTGTTAATGTTGTATGGTATCTTCTACACTTGAGATTCTCTCTTCCATCTCTTGTATTCTGTAGGTGATGTTTGCATCTATGACTCCTGATCTGTTTTCTAGGTTTTCTATCTCCAGAGTTTTCTACCTTTGTGATTCCTTTTTTGTTTCCATTTCAATTTTTTGGAACCTGGGTTGTTTTGATCAATTCCTTAACCTGTTTATTTGTGTTTACTTAAGGGATATCTATGTTTCCTGTTTGAGGGCTTCTACCTGCTTACCTGTATTCTTCTGTATTTCTTTTAGGGAGTTATTTAGGTCCTTCTTAAAGTACTCTATCATTACCAAGAGATGTGGTATTAGATCATAATCTTGCTTTTCAGGTGTGTTGTGGTATCCATGGCTTGCTATGTTGTGAGAACTGGGATTTTATGATATCAACCAGCCTTTTTGTCTCTTGCTTATGTTCCTGTGCTTGCCTCTTGTCATCTGGTTGTCTC
This sequence comes from Arvicanthis niloticus, assembly GCF_011762505.2. Classification (NCBI taxonomy): domain Eukaryota; kingdom Metazoa; phylum Chordata; class Mammalia; order Rodentia; family Muridae; genus Arvicanthis; species Arvicanthis niloticus. Next base: position 116,352,645 of record NC_047658.1, on the reverse strand, counting down.
TGGTATTAGAAAACTTGTGGTCTCTGATTGGAGCTTGTCCCTACAGTGAGCCTGTGAGCCTGTGTGCCTATGAGCTTGAGTATGTCTACACTCCTTGGAGACAAATTTTCTCTCAGCAGGATTAGGGGGCAGGGTGTTGTGGCACAGGATCAGCTCCAGGGCACAGATGGAAACTGGAAGGATACTGTCCCCAGCCGATCTGCAGTTTCTGGGTGTACAAATCCTGTTCTTATAAGAGCAACTAACTTATTATAAATTGTTGACTATGACTAAGACATGCAAATTAATAGTCAACTTATAAATGATTAAATTATGTATTGTGTTCAGAACTATACTAGTCATGCTAAGTTCAATTGTATTTAATTAGAGTAATAAGCTTTATTTAACCTACTATACATCTTTTCAAGATGAAGCTAAAAGCAGGCAATTAAAAAGGAGTAAAATTTGTATAAAATCAGATATACTTAATTGATTTTGCTTCTTAACTTTCCCCAAGATCTGCCAATTGTGGCATTTAAAATGTTAAATGGAAGAATCTTCCTGAGATAGAGAGAAATGTCAGATCCTACAGGGAACTCAGGGAAGCCTAAAATCTCTCAAACAGACAAGGTGGCACTGACTATTTCACCTAGATTGTGGGAACACTAACTACTGGAGAAATCTTCATGCCTCACTTTCCACCAGGGTTCTGTTCAAGCTGTGGACACTGTTGAATTGAATGCTCTTTCCTGACAGGTAAATGTTAGGTCAATTCTCCAAGTTTCTCATTTATAGGAAAATCTCTCAGACCTAGGTCTGGCAGCTGCTCTATGTGGCAGCCGAAGATCAAGTTCTGTTCTATGACAGCCAAAGACTGACCACTGCTCTTAAAATAGCCTTAGATACTATGGTAGCCTAAGGCAACAATCTAGATAGTGGATAAGTCTCAGTCATTGTAAATGATACACAGGCATTTGGATTATATTTCCTGCTGTAAGTTATCCTTGTCAGATCTCTGATGGTATTGATAGCTAGGCTAAGTATCTTGGTAAGTTTAAGAGCACCAAGAAACCAGTTCTTACCCTAAAACTGCACCTACCTTGTTACTTCATTTTATATGTAACTTCAGGCCTTGCTCTTTCTAGAGCTACTAGGCCTCCAGCTGAAAAAAACCAGACAGGTTTACCTTGCTAACAGGCTTGATATTAAAGATGGTAAACAGGTTTCAGGTATAACTTTTTACTATTTGTTTATTTAATAGGACTTTATTTGCAATGACTGCTCTTTGTAATAACTACTTGTGTACATGGTAAATGGTTATAATTTTTTAAGATTATGTAAGTTCAGAGGGTCTAAGAAAGTGTTCTAAGGAATACAAATGAAAGTTTTAAATGGATAAGAATGTGATTTAAGAAAATAAAATTTCAGATTTACTCCCCCCTTTGTGTTATTGTTATACTAAGATTTCAAAAGTTCAAAGTTTTAACATATATCAATGGAGTTCTGATAAACTGAAAAATTACTGACTACTGTTATCGTTCACAAACTTAAGACTTTAAATTTTCTCTGGTTGTGTTCTGTAGCAAAATTTATCAGAACCATTGTACCTGGTATGAATTCCAGAGTGATGGCATCTAGACTTGGAAAACACACTTTTGTCAGTGATTGTTATCTGAGTTTTTAAATTATTTTTTTTACTTTCCAGCTTTTGCTCAACTCCTGGTGCCCCCTCCAACAGTTCTTCATCCCATTCCTTCTCCTCATTGCCTCTGAGATGGTGCTCCCCCTCACCAGACATTTACCTTTCCATGGGGCTACAAGTCTTATGAGGATTAAGTGCATCATCTCCCACTGAAACCAGTCCTATATATGTGCTGGGGGTCTTGGATCAGCCCACGTGTGATGTCTGGTTGGTGACTCATTCTCTGGCAGCTTCCAGGGGTCCTGGTTAGTTGAGACTGCTGGTCTTCCTATGAGGTTACCCTACCCTTCAGCTTCTCCATTTTTTCCCGTAATTCAACCATAGGGTTTCCTCACTTCAGTCCAATGGTTGGGTGTAAGTATCTATGTCTGTCTTAGTCAGCTGCTGTTAGGACCTCTCAGAGAACAGCATGCCAGGTTCCTGTTGGTAAGTACATCATAGCATCAGTAATAGTGTCAGGTCTTGGTGCATCCCTACCACCCCATAAGAATGGAGATTTTATAGAGGTATTCTTTTGAAGGATTCTCAGCCTTTGCACAACTTGGACATGCCTTGAAAACAGGAAATGTGAGAATTGCTTAAGGTGATGGTTCTTTTGGGACAATATCTAGACCAGATAAGAAGTTCTGATATGCAGAAAATGACTTGCCAAAGGTACCTTTTGTGCAACAATAAAGAGGCTCTGCAAAAAAAGGGCTTGGGGTTCAGTCTTTGAGAGGCTGATTTCCTGCTGCATGAGGAGGCTAAACTCATCCAGAGTGTCTCTCTTTTTTCAATCAATCAACCAACCAACCAATCAACCAACCAACCAATCATCCCATGTAATGAAGAATAACAACAGTCTTTTTTATTCGATATTTTATTTATTTACATTTAAATGTTATCCCCTTTCCCCATCCCCCCATTAGTCCCCTATTCCATCATTTCTTCTCCTTTTTTGCTTTTATACCATTTAAATTCCATGCAAGTATCTATTAAGTATTTATTAAGGTCTGTTCTAGGTTGAGGAACTAGCAATACAGTAGATGCAAATTGTCAATGAACAAGTAGGACAATACACCCAGATAGTCAAAGAACACACAGGACAATAAACAGAGTCTGTGATCACTCCCTGTGATTACTATTTCTAAGGGCTTATCAGGATGACCAAAATGTTTGAGCCTACTTCCCTGTCATAGCCCAAAGTCATTTTCATGCCTTAAGCTTACGTCTTTGTTCTAGCTTAAGTTTTAGATGCCCGCTGGTAATTACTTGTTTGTTCTAGTCTAGAATTTAGATTTCTGCTTGAAGTTACTTCTTTGTTCTGGCCTAATGTCAGAATCCTGCCTGTAGTCCATTTCCTTGTTTTTGGCCTATGTCAGAATCCTTCCAAGCAGCCCATTTTATTTGTCCTTGTCCAATGTCAGATTCCTGCCAGCAGCCTCAACAGCTCTCCACATCACCCCCCTTTTATTGCACAAACCGAACTGAGCCTGTCTAAGGTGGTTCTGACAAGAATGCCTTCCTCACTATCATGGAATATACATTATCAAAAGCAATGCATTTCTGTCTTAGGTTGGTGTGTCCTTCCCCCAGGCTTGAGCAGGCCTAAAATACCTTGTTTACCACAGTAGACCAAATAATAGAACCCAGGTGTTGTTACCTACCTTGGCTGCACATACAGCCTGCTACAGGAACTGAGAAGAATAGACTTCCTGCTGTGTTTGCCTTGAGATATCTCCAGCTATGACAAAGATGGGTTCCTTCACCCATCTCCTCCTTCACTCATCTCTGGCAGTAACCAAGGATGGGTTTCTGCACACATCTCATTCAACAAGAAGGGGGTGGGGCTTTCTCTTTACATTGAAAGCTGAACATTAAACTTCAAGCCTTGATCAGAATACATTGTTTTGGCGCAATCTTTTCTCTCACCCTCCATTCCCCTTTTATTCCCAGTCCCCCTTTAAGGTGAACCCAGTTATCTGTGGCCTTAGGCGGCTACAGAATGGCACCCAATGTATGGCCTAAAAATGGGAGACCAGCTAAGGAATGCTGTCTTGGGTGGAGCTCCAAAAATAGAAGAAGAAGAGTATCCCAAGCAATTGGTAAGCAATGAACAGCACTGATGCTAGCTAGTTATGGCTGTATTTTCAGGAAGTGTGTTTAAGGGGATACAGTCTAAGTTGAGTAAGTGTTGACCTGACATGAACTTACCTAGGAGGTGACAACAAATTTTGGGATAGGAAAATTCTAAATAGGTATTTTCCCACAGCCTAAGAGCTGCCTCAGGCAAGAGGAGTAGGGTTAGAAGGAATTGGAAGACTGGAAAAAGCAGAGCACTGAGGAGTAAATATCAATAGCTGCCACTACATCTCCTAAAGAAAGAGATGAAGAGTTAGATTTTGAATATGAGAGAGAGAAAGGGCTTCAGAAAAGCAGTTTTCCTCTCTGGGCTATGTCAGCAAAAAAAAATGAAAAGGCTGTTTCAGAAGTCTCCTAAAAGCAGAAGAAACTTCAAGAGATGTCTTGAGTTTCTCTTTGGCTTCTAGAGGTCATTGTCTGTTGGCACACCAATGACCATGTGTGTCAATTGTTTGTTTTTGTTTCATTGTTTGAATGTTTCATGTTCAAAAGAAAAGATTGTTAAAATGGATCCAACCCTTGATCTAGTTTAACTTGGTTTTAAAGGCAGTCTTTAGATGCAGAGGCTGATAAGTTACCTTACACCTGTAGCTAAGAGTCAAGCTGAGCTAGAAAAACCTTTTCCAGAATTGATTGTCAACATAAGCTACTTTTAAAGGGATCAACAGTTTTTTAGATTCTATAAAAAAACTGATAATTGTTTTTCCTAAAAGAAATCTCTGTGACAAGGTGCTTTTCTCTTGAAATTATAGCTAGAAAGAGAAGAAAAATTTATTTGGTCTAAATATATAAGATGTATAGCCACTTCATTTTTGTTTTAACATGAGGCTACACAAAGAGTAAAGGTTCTTTTTGTTGATTGGTTTTAAAGGTATAAATATGTCTACATGTCTTGGTTGTAGATTATTGGCCTATAATTGGGTATAATTTAAAATGTATAAATTTGATAACAGAAAATTGGCTTAAAATGGGTAACACAGGATAAGAGTTATTCAGAAACCAGATGTATAAAGATAAGATTTAAAAACAATGTCTCTTTAGTGAGATATTAAAAGCTGTACTATCATGCATTCATGTATAAGAACTGGCAGCAAAACTTTGTAAAATAAAAGTAATGTACTTGGTGTTGATTTTAGAGAAAAGGGATTGTTTACATTGTTAAAATTGGTTTTGTTTCTCAAAATTATGGTTATACTCTAATGTTGCAAAAGAAACTTCAAAAATATAGTTAAACTGCCACTTTTCCATTGGCTGCAGTTGACTGTTCAATCGTGAGTTTGGGATTTTTTGACTTGCCTATGTTTATAGAAAGGAGGATACAACAGATAAAGTTAAATTAAAGTATTAAAAACAGCTGTGGCACAACATAGGTCTACAGAAAAGATAATCTTCGGGCCAGGCCTCAGAAAACAGGTGAGATTAAGAACATTTACATTTGAATTAAGACAATGCAGACTGGGCTCAGCAGAAGCTTGTGTGACAGACATTCTTTTTGTCTTGGTCTTCATGATCAGCCCCTAGAAAGGTGTTTTCAAAAATTTATTTATTGCCTTGCTTGTTTCTTGTGGGAGAGTGGTCAATCTTAGACCCAAAGACATTCACAACAAACAGATTATGGGCCTAGAGTCATAGATAATGATTATGCTGGAGAAATTAAAATTATGGCTGCTTCCCTCCATGACATTATAATTGTACCTGCTGGCAAAAGAAGTGATCAACTTGTTTTAGTTCCTTTGCATCTGCTTCCTTCCAAATTTGTTAAGAAGGAGAGAGGACAAGATGGCTTTGGTTCTGCTGATGTGTATTGGGTTCAATCTATTACTAGCAAAAGACCTAATCCTAAGCTAATAATTGAAGGAAAAAAATTTGAAGTATTAATAGATACTGGGACTGATGTAACAATTATTAGAGGACAAGATTGGCCTTTAATCTGATATTCTCACTCAGCTACATGGAATTGGTTATTCAATTAATCCAAAACAAAGTTCAAACTTAAGATTTGACTAATGGGGTATTACAGCCTGACTTGCCTACTCCAGCTGCCATTCCAGTAAATGCATATAGAATTATTATAGATCTCGAATATTGTTTTTATACTATTCCATTACATTCCTGGTAAAAGTGGGAGGTTTGCATTCAGTGAATTTGCTTGTAAATTTTGAGAGTCCATGAAGCAATATGATTAGAAAGGTTTGCCTCAAGGAATGGTTAATAGCCTTACATTATATAAAAAACTTTATTGTTGCTTTAATAGAAGAAGAGTTTGAATCTTTCAGTGTATATTATTTATTATATGATATTTTATTAGCTGGTCTCTCTGAAGGACTTTTTCTGCAAGCCTTTGCTCTAATATAGTGAGCTTTAAAATTTTGGAGTGCTTGTTGCTCCAGACAAGATTCAAAGGCAATATCTTTTCAATATTTGAGACCTCAGTTATATCCTAAGCAGATTGTGGCACAGAAAATTCCAATAAAAATGAATAGTTGGGTCTAGAGAGATGGCTCAACCATTAAAGGCTAGGCTCACAACAACAACAAAAATATTAGAGTTCAATTCCCAGCAACTACACGGTAGTTCACAACCATCTGTGATGGGATCTAGTGCCCTCTTCTGGCTTGCATGTGTAAAGACAAAAATGGTTTACTTTTAATCATTTTCAAAAGTTGTTAAGAAATATTAATTGGCTAAAACCTCTTCTTAAGCTTACCATAAGAGAACTTGAACCTGTTTGATATTCTCAAGGGGGATGCAAATCCTAATTCCCTAATACAATTAACTAATAAAAGAGGAATAGCTTTGCTGGAAATAAAGTAATCTGTTGACATTCATTCTAAAGCCAAGGAAAAAGCCAGGCTCAGAACTAAGTGTTTTAGTTAGGATACGTGACAGAGGTTCGGGTTAGTCAACAAAATGATGAACTGGGTATTAGGACTATCTTGTACCTCACGGGTACAAATTGGCATAATTATGCTCTAATTGTATTTTGAGAGAAAAATTTCATTTTAACAGGAAGGTTGATATATAGGAGGAGTACTGAGAGGAAGAAAAGGAGTAAGGAGAGGAGGAGAAGAAGGAGAGGAAAAGCTAGGTGATGAGAGATAGAAAAAGGGGGGGGGGAGACAGGGAGGCAGAAGTTCACGTATCTTCACCAGTCAAAGATAATTGATATATCTAGGTTGGGTATTGGGTTACACCTCTGATTGAGCAATACCAAACTTATAAAGCCTTTGATTAACATTTTAAAAAAAGTGTATAAATGCAAAAAGGAAAAAGGGTCATGGGATAGGGGTTTTCTAAGGGGGGTGGATGGGGAAAGGGGATGGCATCTGAAGTGTAAATAAAATATCCAATAAAAATGAAAAAATAAAGTAAGCTGTTAGTTATCAACAGATAAATTATATAGACTATGAAAAATTGTTGGCTGTTTGTGTTATTGCCACTCATGTGCTCACAGCAGCCCTTTGGCACAAGAAACCATTAATGTAGATTCATCTTTCTTCATCTGCAAGTAAAGTTTGAACATCCTATTATAAAATTATTATTGTGTTAATAAAAAATTGTAAGATAGAATTCTAAAAACATTTTTGATGAAATGTGTATTTCTTATTCCAAATAGCAATTAACCTGGTTATTGAAAAATAATGATATTTGGCCTATTATATGGCAAACTTTTTAGGCAAATTTGATAATCATTATCCAAAAGACAAGTTGTTACAGTTTTTCTCTATGCATGCTTTTATATTTCCTATAAATTTGGATACAGACTATAGTAAATATGTTTACTTTATTTACAGATGCCTTATCTATTGAATAGGCAGTATATGTAATTAGATTACATGTTCGTTTTCTGGAGTTTCCCTTGCTTCAGCACAAATAATTAAATTATGTGTTGTAGCCACTGTTTAAAATGCTGAAAATTCAAGCTTTCAATTTGTATACTCATAGCCAGTATGTGGCTCATGATTTATAATTGCTTAAAATTGTTGTTTTATACATAATGCTAATTCTCAAATGTTACAGTTATTTATAAAAATACAGCTTAATTTAAGAAATATGTACTGTTCCTTAACTTTATAAGACATTCAAGAGCTCATATTGGATTGCCTGGACCCTAGGGCAATGCTACAGCAGATTTGTGTACTAGGCAGATTATAGGCCTTACAAACAATTGGCCATATAATCTTATTCTTTACATCATTAAAATAGCAATGACAATAATTTGGCATTTCTAGAAAGTATACAAGTGAAATTGCAAAAACTTGTTCTCAGTGTCCTCAATTTTTTCATAACGGTGTTAAGCCTTGAAGACTTCTACATAATCAATTATGGCAAATGGATGTTACTCATTTTTGATTTTGGAAAATTAAATTATGTACATGTGGATTGGTACCTTTTTAGACATTCTAGTTTCGACTGCTTTAACAAGAGAAGCAACTAAAAATATAATTAGTTATTGCCTATATTATTTTCCTGTGCTTGGTGTTCCAAATCAGACTAAGATAGATAATAAAACTGGCTATTGAAGTTATTTGACTACAGTCAAAACATTTGAGTTTTTTTGACAATTTAATATTACTCATATTATTGAGATTCCTTATAACCCAATAGGACAAGAAATTGTTGAACATATAGATTGCACTCTGAAAAATTGGTTTTTAAAACTAAAAAGGGGGAATTATACCCTCCAAGGTCACCTAAAGCACACCTTGATTTTGTCTTATTTGTTTTAAATTTTCTGAAAAGTGATGCTAAAACTCAGTCTGCAGTAGATTGCCACTGGCATCCAGTCACTTCCAGGTCATTTGCCAAGGTCATATGGAGAGACTCCCTAACAAATACTTGGAATGGTCCTCACCATGTTTTAATTTGGGGTCGTGGCTCTGTCTGTATTATTTCAGAAAAAGAAAATGGAGACAATGGCTGCCTGAAAGATTGGTCCATCAAGTGGACACAGATGTTGAGCCTAATAATTATGATTCTAATGATGAAGATGGCTCAAAATCTTTATCAGCCAGCTGATTTAAAATGGCATATGGTCCCTACTCTTACTGGAGAGTAAGTGTTTTTTGTCATTACTTAAAGCCACCCACTATATACCTGGTGGCCAGACTTTGGATCTGATCCCTGCCAATCAGTAGTTGGATTAGATACTGGGCCATTTCTGCTTTCAACCCTATTTTCTACATTGCTTGGATAATCATGTTGCTTTTAAACTTTGAACCTTGTATTTTAAGCAGATAAATTGCCCTCACACAGGATCACTCTCAGCAAGCTCAACTATTCATCATGGCAGTTATCCATGAGATAAAGAATTAAATCAAGTCTATGCTCACAGGTCTATGTGGCTTTGGTCTACATGGGAAAGAGTATGCCAATGATGGCCAGTTAGTAAACAAGGGGTGAAAAGGTTCTTGAGCTCCTATAAACCTAAGACAGAGGTATACATCAATATGCTATGTATGTTTTCCTAGAAGATGGGTAATATAGGAGCTATATAGACACTGACCTAAGCTAGGCATGGTCACCTGGCCACTCGCTACGCTAAACGGGATGAAATCTTGTGCCCTCTCCAGCTGCTGGCACTGCTCATCTTTATAAAACAAAAAGGGGGAATTGTGCTCTTCTCCCTGGCTTGAGTAGGCATAAAAGACATTATTTACCACAGTAGACCAAATAATAGGACCCAGGTGTTGTTACCTAACTTGGCTGCACATACAGCCTGCTACAGGAACTGAGAAGAATAGACTACCCGCTGAGCTTGCCTTGAGATATCTCCAGCTGTGACAGAGGATGGGATCCTTCACACATCTCCTCCTCCACTCATCTCTGGAAGTGACCAAGGATGGGTTCCCCAACCCATCTCTGGCTGAAACAAGAAGGGGATGGGGCTTTCTCTTTAAACTGAGATCTGAACATTAAACTTCAAGCCTTGATCAGAATACATTGTCTTGGCTCCATATTTCCTCTCACTTTCCATTCCCCTTTCATTCCCAGCCCCTCTTTCAGGTGAAACAAATTATCCATGGCCACAGTCCAGCTATTCCTCTGCTATATAAGTGCTGGTGGTCTTGGACCAGCTCATATATGCTGTCTGGTTGGTGGCTCAGTCTCTGAGAGCTTCCAGGGGTCCTGGTTGGTTGAGACTGCTGGTCTTCCTATGGTGTTGCCCTACCCTTCAGCTTCTGTAGTCCTTCCACTAATTCAACCATAGGGTTCCCTCACTTCAGCCAATGGTTGGGTGTAAGTATCTATGTCTGTCTTAGTCAGCTTCTATTAGGACCTCTCAGAAAACAGCCGTGCTAGGTGCCTGTCTGTAAGCACATCATAGCTTCAGTATTAGTGTCATGTCTTGGTGCCCCTACCCACCCACCCCATAATGTTGGAGATTTTATAGAGAAATTCTTTTGAAGGATTCTCAGACATTGCATAACTTAGTCTTGACATATGCCTGGAAAGCCAAGAAATGTGAGAATTGCTTAAGGTGATGGTTCTTTTAGGAAAATATCTAGACCAGATAACAAGTTCTGATATGCAGAAAATGACTGGCTAAAGGTGTCTTTTGTGTAACAACACAGAGGCTCTGCAAAAAAAATGTTTTGGGTTCAGTCTTTGAGACGCTGATTCCCTGCTGCATGAAGAGGCTAAACTCATCCAGAGTGTCTCACTCTTTTCGATTGACCAACTAGCAAACCAGCAAACCAACAAACCAACAAACCAATCATCCCAGGTAATGAAGAATAATAATCTATTAATTGTGGACTAAATGTTCACATTTGGCTAAAAACAACTCTGTCATATATATATATATATATATATATATATATATATATATACACACACACACACACATATACATGTGTGTGTGTGTGTGTGTGTTTGTGTGTGTATGTGTGTATATCCATACCTCAGTATGGTGAAAAGTATGTTCATTCTTTGTAACCGAAAGGCATAGCTTTTTAAAGAACTGGAAGGCTTATGTCTATCCATCTTTCTTCTTAACATCTGTTAGCTGTTTTTTCTACAATGTAGATTTCAGTGAATTATTACAAAGAGTGGTAATGTTAATATACCTAAAAGATTTATCTATTTTTAAGCTAAAAATTCATGTAAAACTTAGAGATTTCAGGCAGTCATAAGCCTTCGATTTATCTCGCACAGATCAATTGGACTCCAGGTAAACACAGCCTAAGTCTCCACAGCTGCCTATTCATGAGGCTGCAATATATCTCTCCCCTGGTCTTGGGACTTCTACTCTCCCAAAACTATCAGAACTGTAAACCTGAGAGCTTGAAATGTATGATTTTCCTTAAAATTTCTAAACTTTAACTTCTGTACCCAGGAAATATCTGCCTCAGTAGTTTTCCACTTGACCAACAGACCCTATCCAGGAATCTGTGTGGAGTACAAACTGCTTCAAATACCCTCGAGGCCTGAATTTCCTGAAAGCTAAGGTGAACCAGTCCAGCTGAAGTGACTGCTCCACATTTCCTCATATGGATCATTAAACGAGATGTTTTTGATGAATCCTGGATTGCCCGAATTTCCTTCCAGCCTTTGAATAGTAATCCAGCCTTCCTGGGCCTTGGCAATTTTAGTAGTAAATAGCTACAGAAGATAGTACATCACCCTTTATCTCTGAATGCTGGAATGTTAATTCATAAGTCATAGGAGAAAAATGGCTCCGTATAGTGCTTATTGGTATTTATCAGGAAATGTATTTGTTAAAACCAAATAGACCCAGATCTATCAAAAATAATTTTACAATTTGGACACTTGCACAGTGGGGTTCTTGCCCCAAAGGCACCACTCTATTCCATTTTCCTCAGGTGTATCTTTAACCTACTTATATCTTTAATAACAAGAGTTAGTTTCAATATTAGATTTTTTTGGTGCTTTTTTTGATACTCAACCTGCATATTTTGTATGGGCTTTTCTTTCTGTTTCCACTTTAGAATTTTGCAAGTGTGGTCACTAATAAATATTGTTAAGGTAGAGGCAGTTCTACTGGCCTCCTCTCAAGGAGCTAGCAATTGGTGCCCCTGCCCCTGCTGTGAGAATGTCAGGGAGACATGGTCCACCCAGTGTGTGCTTCAGAAATAACTACTATCAGTCAGTCATACCAGCTTTATTTCTTTGTGTACCTCTCTCTGTTCTCTCTGTGTGACTCTCTAAGTGCCCAAATCTGTCCTCATGATCTCTCAGTGCTGTCTGTCTGTCTATCTTCCTGTGTACTCATCCACTTGTCTAAGTTTATTTTTCCCCAGGTTCTCACTCCTTTCTTTTCCATCAATAAAGCTCTTATGTATCAGATCTTTTGCATGCTAAATGTTTTTCAGAGGTTGATCTTGGTATAGACTGCTAAATATACCCCTGGCTGTATTATATTTTATAACAACCATGCAATAGAATCAATGTTAAGCTATCTTGAAATCTCTGCCAATGAAATTAGTCCAAAACCTTGAATTTGGCTACTGGAAGATTTCTAGGACAAGGGCAGGAAGCAGGCACATTCTCTGCAAAATATTACAAGAATAGTCACTATCAAGTTGTTAATATTACTCACTTCTGTAACCTCTTGAGTTCAGACTCTATAGTCCTCATTGCTGCCAGCTGTTGTCTTCCAAGCTTAAGCAGAAGCAAATACTAACTGGAGCTTACTAGATACTAAGATAAGATGTTATTCCCCATTCTAGTCCAAAGTATCCAAATTTTCCATATTTCCCCCCAAAACCTGCATAGACAGGCCTATACCAGAAATACCACACACTCTGCTACCAATTTTTGTCTTAGTTAATTTTCTATCCCTGTGAAGAGACATCAGAAGAGACACAACTTAGAAAACAACATATTTAATTTAGGGATTGCTTACAGTGTCAAGAGCATGAGTCCACATTCATCATAGAAAGGAACTTGGTAACATACTGGCAGGCAAAGCACTGGAAAAATAATTACAAGCTTATACCATTATGAGCAAGGTGGAGGCAAAGAGAGAGAAAAGCTCATTAGGAAGGGCATGGACATTTTAAACCTTTAAGCCTACAACTAGTGACAAATGTCCTTCACCAAGGTCCCAACTCTTAAACTCATTACCAGTTTCTATATACTGAAAACCAAGCATTCAGACATATGAGTCTGGGAGGAACATTCTTATTTGAAACAACATTTGTACAGTGTTTAACCTTAACTAATTTAACTTTAATTCTGGGGGGGGGGGGGTTGAGCCTTAGAAATTGCATGTTTTGTAATGCATAAAATGTTATTGTTTAACTTTTCTATTTTGTAAGAATTACAGATCAATGTCCATATTTGATTATGGGGCATTGTGTAAACAAAATAACTTCAAAAATAAACTTTAACAAATTTAATTGCAGAAATAGAAACAATAGTAGCAAGCTTGGTTACTTTAAAAGAAGCTAAAGAGAGAGAAAATTTCATTACATTACAAATGGCATGGACATTTTAAACCTCTGTAATCTCACTAGAGGGTAATTGTTCTATGATGTTTTCTTTTCCTCCTCAATGCCATTATGATAACTCATACTATAATGGAGAACTTTACTGCAGCTGTTCCTAGTCATTGATGCTGGGAACCCATCCTTGACAACAATACTGTCCCTGATAATGACTGTAGTAGAATCCTGAGCCAAGATGACCTCCTGAGGATCTCCATCCCCTTGGACTCCAACCTGAGACTGAATAAGTGTCACCATTTTTCTCAACTACAGTGGCATCTTCTTCATTTGAATAGCACTTTCTCCAATGTGACAGAGGCAGACACTGAACCCTGTGTGGATGGCTGGATGTATAACAGGAACAACTTCCTATCCACCATTGTGACTGAGGTAAGCATTACCCAAAATAAATTCATGATGGGGATTTACAAATAGCACAAATAGTGGATATTTCTTTAGCTCAGTCTTCAACTTTAAGCCAACATTAATTACTGATATATTAAATGTGAAACATTTCTTATTCTTCTAGTATTTTATTCTAAGGATAACCACAGTTTATGAAATAATTTATTTATCAGTGTTTTCTAGGCCATAAGTATCTGTACCACCTGGGCTTGGAGTACAATGAAGTAAAAATGAGGGTATTGTATCAAAGGAAACTGAAATCAGAGATGTTTGTGAGCCACAATGTGTATGCTAACAACTGAACTCTGGCCCTTTGCAGCAGCAGATGTGCTCTCTATTGTTTAGGTATCTCTTCAACATAAATATCTTCAATGAATGTACCAATTTATTTTTAGGAAATACTTATGTACCTTCTTAAAATGTTATGACAGGACAGTGTTATTCAAGCTTGGTTTAAATTTTAAAGAATTGGGAAATTATATAAAACCACAAGATAGCTAAGGCTATTGCTCAAAGATGATGATGTTTCATGTGTGTAATCCAGGATTCAATCTCTGCATTGTGCAAGAAAAGACAATATATTTTTCCTTTATAACAGGATAGAATGTTTCTCATTCTTAAAACACTGCCCCACTTGGTTAAACACTCTCTTCTACAAAAATAACAAAAAAATAGGAAATAAAAAAGAGAGAAGGAGAGAGGTAAGAAGGCAGTCATTCCTAAGCTCTATCTATACCTAGTTGATAATATCAGATAACATCTAAATAATATCAGAGTTTACACACTAGTATATATGATCCAGAAAATAACTTAAATATCTCAAATGATTGGAATCTATGGCTTATCTGAGAGAACTTCTGTTGGGCCTAACACAAGGTCTAATTCCCATTTCACCTCCACCCTTCAGTCATGTACACAGGTGGAGGGCGTGAACAGGCCCTAGAGAGATTTATATACTAATGAGGTACCTGAAGGCCAGAGGTGGAGCCAATTAAACATTCCTCCCCAGCCCCTCCCCCCTTCTCCCCTCCCCTTTTAACTCAGGTAGATCCTGGGTTTGAGGGATATGCATCCAGATCCATCCACCATCCGCCATGTGAATAAACCAGTTTTGGAAACCCAAGGGCTTCCTCGTGTGTTGGGGCTGTGCCGCTATGAGGAACCGTGAGGAGCCAGGGAGAGACTTTTAGTTAATGAACAGCGGGACCCAACTTCCAGCTGGAGAAACCCAGAGTGTTTCCAGCTGACTACCCACAGCATGGCAGGAGGAACCTCGGGATCCCAAGCCTTTTTTTTCCCCACAAACTTCTTAGCATATTTTTAAATCATTAACCTATGCTACAGTGTTAGATGAGGATACTTAGAGATTGTTAATTTTAGCTGATATTGGAAAATATATTGTACTCAAAATCAATGTTGAAGAGTAATAAGGGCTATAGAGTAAAATCAGGGATTATGGTGAAGGGTTAGAGCAAATGGCACTGAGTAGCTCTAGTTTCTGATTTGATGATTTTCTTCTTTTCTAGTGGGACCTGGTGTGGTCTCAGGTCCTTCATTCTGTCACTAAATTTTCATTCATGATTAGCATGTTTATAGGAGGTATCATATATGGCCATCTGTCAGACAGGTGAGTGTGCTAAAAATGCTCCCCTGCCCACTCTACATGTATTTTTTAACAACTGTAACTCATTGAAGATGAAGTAGTGATTGTACATTATAATATTCTAGTTTTGCAACTTAAACAAAATAAAGTCTATAAACAGATGCTTAAGAGATGTTTGCATAAGACAATTTAGAAATAGTGAAATGTTTAGCTATAAAATTAAGACTAAGAAATGTCACATCATTAACTGTATCATATTTATATATTTTATAGAAAACATTGTTGTCCTTGGTCAAGGCACTTGGCTCCATTCCTTCTGGACATTGACCTGAGTAGATATGATGCCAAGTGTAAAACTACAGTATTTTAGCTCTTTTCTTAAGACAGCCAGAATGCCTTTTGATGCCTATAAGGTATACAACCATGTGTCATTAGAGATGTGTTGAGTGAAGGAGATAATATTTTAAGTCCAGCCATCTCAGGGATAACATCTTCATCTTGCTGACAGGGGCAAACTAAATTCATGTTTCCAGGCCAGAAACTAACTTCTCTGCTGTTTCTCCAGATGCTTCTTGTTTCTTTGTAAACCAGTAAATTAGAAAAGAATGTAGAGAGAAGTTGCCTGTTATCTAAACTAAAGCATCCAGGTCATAAATGTTTATAGATAATTGCTTGTCACAACCTAACTCACTTTATGCAGCTTGTCTAATAACATTTTTTCCAAAATTTTAAGGCTCCGAGTTAAGAACCTTGACACCTGGTAGCCTGGATAAGACCCAACCACCAACCCACTTCCTTCCTGTGACTGACTGGTCACAAATCAGGGCAAATCTCCCTTGTAAATTCCCATGTTCAACCTCTTGGGTAAAAAATATCACTGGACAATTCTTCAGACCATGCAGCTTCCTCTCAATTTATGATTTCATTCTTTTAGAATGCTGTACAGTTTTCTTTCATGGACATTGTTCAGATTGTGAGCTTGCCATCTCCTTGAGTGCTCAGAGAATAAAGCCTTCATTTTATTTTAAACTTTGAAGTGAATAATACCTATAATTTCTATGCTTGCTTCTGCTTGATGCAGCTTTCTGAAAGTTACATATTCCATAGTATTATATAATTAGGCAAGTAAATTGTGTAGCAATATATTGTGAAATAAGCATTGGTATCTTGTGCCTGAATATATTTTCTTTAAATAGACAATTTCAATAAGCTTGCATCATTTTTCCCATTATAAAAACACTCCTCAAAACAGAAGGTTGAAGCAGAGCTAAACAATCATGTATTTTGAGACAAGATATTTACAAGGAAGTGAAGCAATAGGATTTTTCTAGGAGTGGTAAAGTACTCTACTCTTTAGGGTTGCTTAGGAGGTAAATCAGCAAATTTGAGTAGTCCCCAAATTGAACAGATTCACTAGCACCCTCCTTTCTGATGCATGTATAAGTAGTAAGCATTTCTAAGAGACCCTCTCAGACAAAACAAGTTGAATTGTCTAGAAAAAGCTCAGACCAGCTGAATACTCTAGAAGAGTGAGAAACCATCTATCTTACCAGGAAGTGGCTCAAATGAACTGTGTTGCTAACAAAGGCCACCCCCTAACCTGTTGAACTATCTGTGGGCCATGCATGGCACTTATTTCCAGCTTTTATGAGCTATCTCCCATGCTGGATGTATTCAGTGATGGAACTTTGAGTCATGTTAAGCCCTTAAGCAAATCCTCATCCATAGTCCTTTGACTTAGTAATATTCATTGGTTCAATGAGTTATATTTTGTGGTATCTATTGTCATAGAGCAATATATGTTTCTTCTTTGAGGATTGTCACAGAAAATGTCAATACTCCAAAAAGAGAGCAGTATACTTAATGACATTCTAGGAGATATGTTTCAAAATTTAGACAGTGTGATATAACAAAAACAGAGACATTAGGGAGAACACAGATCAAAGAAGGCTATTTAAAAATATATTCATTAAGTCACATATGTCACAGTGTACTGAATTTTAACAACAAAAATCAATAAAGTGTGATGTATATTAACAATGGAAACTAATGTCTAGAGAACTGGGAGGTGAGATTCTCAGGACCCAAATGGAGGGACCGTAGATGAAACATCCTACACTGGGGAAAGGGAACTTGTAGAGCCCACATCCAGCAGAAAGACAGGGCATCAAGTGAGGTATGGAGATGCCATCCCACAGTCAAAAACTTGACTTATAATTGTTCCTGTCCAAAAGAACTACAGGAACAAAATAGAGAGGAGCTTGAGGAAAGGGAGGTCCAGTAATATGTCCAAAGTATGAACCACCTAAAGGGGAGGTCCTACAGCCTGAGACTATTACTGAGGCCATGGACTGCTCACAAAAGTGGCTTATCATGACTGTCCTCCAAAAGACCCTACAAACATCTGAAAGAGGCAGATACAGATATTTTTACCTAGCCAATGTACAGAAGCTGCTGACCCTTGTGATTGAATTAGGGAAAAACTGGAAGAAGGTTAGGAGAAGGACAAATCTGTATGAGTACCAGCAGTCTGAACTAAACTGGACCCCAGGAATCTCCCAGGCTCTGGACCACCAACAAGGCAGCATACAATAGCTGCTATGAGGCCCCCAATATATATATGGCATAGGATTGCTGGGTCTTGGCTCAGTCAGAGAAGATGCACACAACCCTCAAGAGACTGGAGGCACCAAGGAGTAGGGAATTTTGGTGGCATGGGGGATGTAGAAGGGACGATGTCATGGAGACTGAGTGGAGGAAGGAAGTATGGAGTGTAAAATAGTAAGATGGTGGACTGGGAGGCTATAAAATCTGGAGTATAAGAAAAGATTAAACAAAGTTTTAAAAAATGAAATTAGAAAACAATGAAAAATATGTTAGTTATATGATTGGGTGTGGGATCTTTATGGTATGTTAATTTCAAAATAATACTGTTTTATATGGCTTGAATTAATGAAATTCCTGGTGAGAAACTGAGGAGAAGCTTGTTTCATAATGTATTTATTCATAAAAGTGAAAAAAAATATTTTTGAGATCACACACTTAGACATTTCTTGCTACTTACTGTTTGTAATTACATTTGTGTTGAAGTTTCAAGCAGACTACATCATTCCCACAATCTAATTTCTTCCGTTCCTCAGGTTTGGGAGGAAGTTCATTTTAACATGTGCTTTATTACAATTGGCCATCACTGAAACCTGTGTAGCTTTTGCTCCTACCTTCCTCATCTACTGCTCAATTCGTTTCCTGGCAGGAATGTCTGTGGAATCCATATTAGTAAATAGTAACTTGTTCAGTAAGTCAAAGTTTTTGAAATGAGACCTTGTTCACACTTTGGTTTTGACTCTGCAAGTTTCTTTCAAGTCAATACATCTTTTTCTTTCAGTGTTAGAATGGACAAGCCCTAAATTCCTAGCCATGATGGCAGTGCTTTTGTCTTGTGCTGGTAGTTTTGGAAACATAATATTGGCAGGACTGGCTTTTTCATTTCAAAACTGGTACCACCTCCAGCTGGCAATGTCTGTACCAATGTTCTTCTTCCTTATACTCACAAGGTATGAGCTTTCTTTCCTTTTCTGTGTTATGGAATTCTGTAAAGATAATGAACATGGAATCAGGACATAAGAAATGCAATTCCCATTGATTCAGTCCTGACAGTGTGTGTTCCTTTTTTGGACAGGAGGACAAGCAGCACTGTCAGATAAAACTGAGAACATAAAATTCAGCCTAAGCTTAAGTTAATCATTAAATAATGTTATAAAATCATACACAAGTATGAGAATTTTTACTAGTATATTGAAGAGAATTCATGCTTATATGTATTCACCGTTATATATAACTTTTGTATAAAGTTACATGTAACGGTGGCTTCTGTTGTTTCATCTTAAGTGAATGAAATGTATAACATCTCATTATTTTCATATTATGAATAAACAAATAATTTCAAAGAAAGTATATTGGAAATATTGGTTATGTTATATTTACACTGTTATTGAAGCTCACCTCTTCAGGATTCTGTCAAATACAGAAAACAAGCTGAGACATCTAGTCTTTTGGAAGTGAGCAAATAACTCGATTCTTGGACTTTCCATTCGCAGCTAGTCATTGTTAGATTAGCAATGTTAGATGGCTTATAGAACTGCAGTCTATAAGTCATTCCAATAAATACCATATCTATATATCTGTACATATACATCTATAGCTATATTAATGAATATCTCTATATATATACATATATTACATATGTATATATATATATATGTATATATAATATTTCTCACTCTCCCTCTATATATAGGGAATAGATAAAGAGAAACAGGGAGAGAGAGAGAGAGAGAGAGAGAGAGAGAGAGAGAGAGAGAGAGAGATTGATTCATAACAAGTTCTGTGACTCTTGAGAACCCTGAAACTGAGAAAATACTCAATTCTTGGACTTTCCATTCACAGCTTGTCATTGTTGGATTAGCAGAACTGAAGTCTATAAGTCATTCCAATAAATACTCTATTTATATATCTGTACATGCATATCTGAATATTCATGAATCTCAATCTCTATATATCTATCTTTATCTCTTTATATCTCCCTCACTGTCCCTCTATATATAGAGAGAGATAAAGAGAGACAGGGAGAGAGGGAGAGAGAGAGAGGAATATATATATATATATATATATATATATATATATATAGAGAGAGAGAGAGAGAGAGAGAGAGAGAGACTCTAAGTTCTGTGACTCTGGAGAGCCCTGACTAACATACTTGGTTGTGAGGCCTTAATTGACCAGTTGGTAAAACAATTTTACATAAAAGCATTTCCTCCAAACAGGAAAATCTGTGAAGACATAGCATATATTGTAGTGGTATCTGTACAAATAAATATGGAAGGGAAAATGATTTAGACTATTTGGTGACTTTGATCTTTCCATGTCATAGGGACAATGGAGACAAGCAGCAAATTTTGTCTTCCAAACTACTAAATGTAGGAAAAAATTGGCTAGAGAAACTAGTATACAGAAGTGCCCACATCTCTCATTTAATATCTGGATCCCCTTCCCTTCACCTTTAAAAAAAGATTTAACAAATGCTACCACAGGGTCATCAGGATAGGCATGACTCAGACATGACTCTGAAAAATGAAATCTCTCTGTTAATGCAGAAAAATAAGTTTACATAGAGAAGTGCAAAGTTAATTTTTTCAGGCTCATCTCCCACACAATTTCATCACCCCAACAGGTATATCACTATTGTTATGCAGGTGCTTCCATCGTGTAAATGAGTTACAGGAGCAGGTTTACCTTGCTTGTGATTCCAGATGTCAACAGCTGATTAGATGCAGTTATGAATGCAACTTAGATGATATGATTAGTACCCAAATTTATCCAAGCTGAATCATTTAGAGAAAAGTATACATTATTAAGTGATATTTCCTATACCCTAATGAGGAAGTTGATATATGTCTCTGGAAGCAGTCCTCATATTTTTTGTTTGATGATCCACATTATAAATGTATATCCAGGTAGAAGAAAACAGACTATTGTAGATTCAGGTTGCAGGAATATAGTGCACTTTGTGATGTCATCAGTCCCTACTTTTACTGAAGATATTACACAACAAAAGAATATAGAGATTCATATATCAAAATGTGTGGTAGGTATTCAATTAAGGAACAAAAATTTTGAAGGTTAACTGTGATTTGCTTTTATTTTTGTTTGTTATTGCTTTCTAATTTTATTTTTACTTTTTTGAGTTTGTTTCTTTTTTCTTGGATATTTTATTTAAATTTCAGGTGTTATCACCTTTCTCCATTTCCTATCACTAGAATCCCCTATCCCATCCTTCTCCTCCTTTTTGCTTTTATACCTTTTGAATTAAATGCCAGTATTAAGGTTAGTTCTAGCTTAAGAGACTAGCAATACAATAGATGCAAATAATCAAGGAACAAGCAAGACAATAAACAAAAATAGTCATAGAACCAGCAAGGCAGGACAGCATTTTCAACAAATGATGCTGGCTCAACTGGAGATCAGCATGTAGAAGAATGCAAATCAATCCATTTTTATCCCCTTGTACAAAGCTCAAGTCCAAGTGGATAAAGGACCTTCACATAAAACCAAATACACTGAAACTAATAGAAGAGATGGTGGGGAAGACACTCAAATACATAGGCACAGGGGTAAAGTTCCAGAACAGAACACCAATGGCTTATGCTTTAAGATTAAGAATTGACACTAATTATACAGATTTCTACTGATAGGTATGGCTATGCAATTAACCCCTAGCTAATCCTCTCTATTCCCACAAAACCACTACTTTTCCCTAGAAAGACAGTCCAACATTTACCACCTTAGTCCCCAAGCCCAGGGAATAGGGGTGCTGACTCTTCATTAGCTTCTTCAAGCTGATTATGGGCATTGAGATATTAAAAGAGGAGTGGGGGGAAGAGCAAATAGACAGTCCTCTGATGCTGTGTCTTCACTGCCTCCAGATGGAATTCCCAGACCTCAGAGGTTTGAGCAGGTCTGCCCAGCTTGCTTGTTGAGTAGATACACCAAGGCAGATCATTCTGCAATATACAATTCTCAAAACAAATTTTCATATCAAGATACTTTTTTTTTAAGAGGGCTGACATTTTATTAAGGATGTTGGTTCTAACCGCTTTTCTTTTTTTCCCCTCTTTTATTGGATATAATATTTACATTTCAAATTTTAATCCCCTTACCGCATTTCCCCCACCACCCAGGAACCCCTTATCCCATCCCCTCTCCTCCTGCTTCTATGAGGGTGTTTACCCACCTACCCCCAGCCCCTCTCCCCACCCTCAGATTCCCCCCCCTCAGTGCTCAGCCTTCAAGGTACCAATGACCTTGTCTCCTACCTATGCCCGACAAGGCCATCCTCCCCTACATATACAGCTGGAGTCATGTAACTCTCCATATGTGCTCCTAGGCTGGTGGTTTAGACCCTGGGGAGCTCTGGCTGGTTGGTATTGTTGCTCTCCTCATGAAGATATAAATTCTTAAATGGCACCAATTTACTTTGATTACAAATTTTAAGGTTTTCATTGGCATGAGCTTCTTAGTGATATAAGAGTGAGATGAATATTGTTACTCTCATAGGCATTGTACCAGTATAACACATTTAGGAATACAAAGCTTAGACCCAGTCCGTCTTTAATATTTTTTAGCTGATTTGAGATGGTCAGCCTGTGAGTTAAGGGACTATATAGCAAATTCATGACTTGGAGTTTATTATAAGGGTGTACTCTATGTTTTATTTAGAAATAGCTGAGTGGAATTAACAGGCAACAGTCCAGATTACCGTACATGGATGATGGTTTTCAAAACATCAGAAATCCTTAGAATTGACATCACAAACATTTCTGTATTAATCTTCATTTTTAATAGAGACCTGTCTGCTCTGGACAGCTTCCTATATTGAATTCTAAGAAGAAATTGAGCATCCTTGGAGTTACTCCAGTTGTGGTGAGACAGCCACTAGGCAAGAATTGCCTCTTTCCTTCTACAGACAAATTACTGTCCAGAAAAGGACACACTTGCAGAATAGTCGACTGATTATATCTGCCTAGACAGAGTAATCAGCCCTTAATAATTCTCCAGCACTAAGGTCTGTCAGATAATCCTGGGCCAGAAGGCAGAAGAACAGATGCTCCAACCTTTTGAAGTAGAGCGAGTGTCCAGGTGTTCAGAGGTCTCTATAAATTGGCTAAGTTTTAGAAGCTATGATTTGTGCTTCCCACAATTATAGTTAACTCAGTCATTCTGGATTTCTGATGGGGTTGAAAACTTATAGCTATTTACCTTCAGAGAAAAGATTTGAGTGGATGATCGGCAGCTGACATTCATCCTAAAGCCAGGTTCAGAACTAAATGTTTTAGTTAGGATAGATGACAGAGGTCCTGGTTAGTCAACAAAAGGATGGACTGGGTATTAGGACTATCTTGTACCTCACTGGTACAAATTGGCATAATTATGCTCTAATTGTATTTTGAGAGAAAAAATTCATTTTAACAGGAAGGGTGATGTGTAGGAGGAGCTAAGGTGGGAGGAGTACTGAGAGGAAGAAAAGGAGTAAGAAGAGGAGAAGAAGAAGGAGAGGAGAAGCTAGGTGATGAAAGAGAGAAAGAGGGGGGAGATAGGGAGGCAGATGTTCATGTATCTCCACCAGTCAAAGATAGTTGTTATATCTAGGTTGGGTAGTGGGTTACACCTCTGATTGAACAATACCAAACTTATAAAGCCTATGATTAACATTTTTTAAAAAAATGTATAAATGCAAAAAGGAAAAGGGGGCATGGGATAGGGGTTTTCTAAGGTGGGGGGGGGAATGGGGAAAGGGGATGGCATCTGAAGTGTAAATAAAAGATCTAATTTAAAAAAACAGCCCTGATCCCACCAGAGACATTCTGGAGGCTCCACAGATCCCACAGCCAGCGCTAGCACTCCCCTTCCACCGCTCGCCCCTCTTCCAGTCTGAGGCCTGGACCAGACCTCTGCCCGGCCTGTTGGTGAGTGCACCCCGGATCCCTCCGGAGACATTCTGGGGGCTCCAAGGATCCCACAGCCAGCTTTAGGTAGGAAAACCCACATACTTCCCTGAGCCCATAGCTGGGTGCCCTGAGTGCTCAGATTCCAGCAGATACCCCCCCCCGCCGCCCCTGCTGGCTAGCACCCCACTTCTGACCATCTTCCGGGTCTGAGGCCTGGACCAGACCTCTGCCAGGTCTGCTGTTGTGTGGACCCCGAATTCCACCTGAGACATACTGGAAGGTCCACTCAACCCAGAGCCACAGAGGAACAACTAAACTCAGAGTGTCAGACAACATATCCTGAGATATCCAAGAGGAGACACTGCACCCAGAACAGCAGACACCTAGCTGGAATGCCACCTTGGAGGCACCATATCCTGAGGCATCTTAGAGGTACCACTGTAATCAGTGCAGCTGAAAAAGATCACAGAGACCTGGACCCCTAGAAGACCAAACACAAGTGAGACAACTGGAAAGGCAGGCTTCAATCAGAGACTGAAGTACAGGTAGCACTAGATTTAACCAGATGGCAAAAGGCAGGCGCAAGAATGTAAGCAACAGAAACCAAAGTTACATGGCATCATCAGAACCCAGTTCCCCCATCATAGCAAGCCCTGAACACCCCATCACACCAGAAAAGCAGGATTCAGAATTAAAATCACTTCTCATGATGATGATAGAGGATTTTAAGAAAGACATAAATAACACTCTCAAAGAACAGATAGAAACCCTTCTTAGAAGGAGTTAACAAAATATGTACAGGAGCAAATAAGAGAAAGTGTGTGGGGCAGACACTAGAGAAGGGACTGTCCAGAGATGGCCCACTTGGGGATCCATCCCAGGTACAATCACACCACACTTTGGTCTTTCTTTTTCTTGAGCTTCATGTAGTCTATGAGTTATGTCTTGAGTATTGTGACATTTTAGGCTAATATCCATGTATCAATGAGTGCATACCATGTGTGTTTTTTTGTAATTGGGTTACCTCACTCAGGATGATATTTTCTAGTTCCATCCATTTGCTTAAGAATTTCATTAATTCATTGTTTTTAATAGATGAGTAATACTCCACTGTGTAAATGTACCACATATTCTGTATCTATTCCTCTGTTGAAGGACATCTGGGTTCTTCTCAGATTCTGGATATTATAAGTAAGGCTGCTATGTGGAACAGGTGTCTTTGATATATGTTAGAGCATCTTCTGGGTATATGCCCAAGAGAGGTATCACTAGATCCACAGGTAATAAGATGTCCAATTTTCTGAGGAACCACCAGACTGATTTTCAGAGTAGTTAAACCAGCTTACAATCCAACCAACAATGGAGGAGTGTTCTACTTTCTCCACATCCTCACCAGCATCTGCTGTCATCTGATTTTTTAATTTTAGACATTCTGACAGGTGTGTGGTGGAATCTCTGGGTCATTTTTATTTGTATTTTCCTGATAACTAAAGATGTTGAACATTGTGTTTTTTGATCATTTGAATTTTCTCAGTTGAAATTTTTTGTGGAGCACTCTACTCCACTTTTTAACAGGGTTATTTGATTGTCTGGTGTCTAATTTCTTGAGTTCTTTGTGTATTTTTCATATTAATCCTCTATCAGATGTAGAATTGGTAAAGATCTTTTTTTTCAATCTGTTGGTTGCCATTTTGTCCTATTGACAGTTCCCTTTGCCTTACAGAAGCTTTGCAATTTTATGAGGTCCCATTTGTCAAATTTTGATCTTGGAGCATAAGCCATTGGTTATCTGTTCAGAAACTTTCCCCCTGTGCTGATGTGTTTTAGGCTTTTCTTCACTTTCTCTACTATTAGTTTCAATGTACCTGGTTGTTTATGGAGGCCCATGATTCATTTGTACTTGAGTTTTGTACAAGGAGATGAGAATGGATCAATTTGCATTTTTCTACATCCTGACCTCCAGGTCAACCACCACCATTTGTTGAAAATACTGTCTTTTTTCCACTGAATGGTTTTAGGTCCTTTGTCAAAGATCAACTGACTATAGGTATGTGGGTTCATTTCTGGGTCTTCAATTCTATTCCATTGGTTTTCTTGTCTATCTCTGTACCAAAACCATGCAGTTTTATCACTACTGACCTGTAGTACAGCTTGAAGTCAGGTATGGTGATTCCCCCAGAAGTTCTTTTAATGTTGAGAATAGTTTTCACTACCCTGGCTTTGTTGTTGTTGTTGTTATTCCAAATGTATTTGAGAATTGCTCTCTATCTCTGTGAACAATTGAGTTGGAATTTTGATGGGTATTGCATTAAATCTGTAATTGCTCTAGGCAAGATGGCAATTTTTACTATATTAATCATGCCAATTCATGAGCATGGGAGAGCTTTTCATCTTCTGAGATCTTCTTCCACTTCTTTCTTCAGGGACTTGAAGTTCATTGATGTTAAGAGATATTAAGGAAAATAATTGTTTCTTTCTGTTATTTTTGTTATTAGAGTTAGAATTATGTTTGTGTGGCTATCTTTTTGGGGTTGTTGGTAGAAGATTACTTTCTTGTTTTTCTAGGGTATAATTTTCCTCGTGTTGGAGTTTTTCCTCTATTATTCTTTGTAGGGTTAGATTTGTTAAAAGATATTGTGTAATTTTGATTTTGTCATGGAATATCTTGATTTCTCCATCTATGGTACTTGAGAGTTTTCTGGGTATAGTAGCCTGGGCTGGCATTTGTATTCTCTTAGGGCTGGTATGACATCTAGGTTGGTCAGTGGGCTACACCTCTGATTGAACAATTCCAAACTTATAAAGCTTATGATTAACATTATTTTTTTTAAAAATGTATAAATGCAAAAAGGAAAAGGGGGCATGGGATAGAGGTTTTCTAAGGGGGGAATGGGGAAAGGGGATGGCATCTGAAGTGTAAATAAAATATCAAAAAAACTCTAAAAGATTAAAAAAAATAGAGAGAGATTAAAGATTTTTATTAGTTCCTGTTTTGATTTTTCTTGCAGGTGGCAGTATGTGCATGTGATATTCTGTTTGGCTTTGTTGCAAAATGATTAATATCTTGTTTTTTCTTTGGTGTAGATACCCTCCTTGTGTTGGAGTTTTTCTTGAAGAATCCACTGTAGGGCTAATTTGTAGACAGATACTGTTTACATTTTGTTTTGTCCTGGAATATTTGATTTTCCCATCTATGTTGATTTAGTGGTTTGCTGGGTATAGTAGCCTATGGTAAAATGTGTGTTCTCTTATGGTCTGCATGACATCTATCCAGGCTCTTCTGTCTTTTCATGTCTCTTTGAGAATCTGGTGTGATTCTGATAGGTATTCCTTTATATGTTTCTTGGCTCACATGCTTTCTTCCAAAGCTCATTGGGTAATACCATATTAACCAACACCAAATCTGACTCACAAAACTTACCAGGGAATTTATTTTATGCAATTTTCTCAAATACCCTGGAAGCAGTCATTGTTACAAAGGTAATAGATGAAACTGTAGCATTCTATGAAGAACTTGGAGCCTACCTCCTTTACTCTATATTGTATCAGACTTTATTTCCATTTTATGGTGTTTGTTGTATATGTTCTAGGTGGAAAGACTCAAGACAAGCAAAGAAGGAAGATCTCATCATCAAAGTCACAAGATTTTAAGGAACACCTGAAATTGATATCTGATCAAAAAGCTATTGAAAAAAACGAAGGTTATCCAAGACATGGTGAAAATTTTCCCAAGATGATTACTCAGGATTATTTATTGACATTAGCTAACTTTTAAATAAGTGAACATAAAATATAAAGCATTAATCACATTGAAATTACTCTAATAAATTACTATTTACCAAACACCTGTTATTAATCACATAATTGACTTGAAGTAATATAGATAATCAAAGGGATCTTCCTTCATTATTTCTGTAATATTGTATAGCTACCAAGTTTTTGTTTGGAATCTTTATTAGGCTTCTTCCCACTGCACTGATGAAATATCTGAGAAAAATTAAAGGAGGAAATCTTTATTCTTTTTCCAATTCCACATCATTGGCTTCAGTTCATGATTATTTAGAAGCATTTCAGCCCCAGTGTGAAACAGCATTATGGTAGAAGAAAGATTCTCATTTCACACTGTCAAGGAAAATAGGGAGGGAAGGAGACAGAGATGTAGAGAAGAAGAAGAGGAACTGGGACAGGGACAGGAAGAGGAAAACGGAGGAGAGAGAGACAGAGAAAAAGAGAAAGACAAAGAGAAACAGAGAGAGACAGAGAGACAAAGAGACAGAGAGAGAAGACAAAGAGATGGAGATAGACACAGGGAGAAACAAAGAAAAAGAGAACACTAATACAGGATAAAAAGGAACTGAAGAAGAAAAGAGGAGAAAAAACTTGATATGGCCAAGAACAAAGTAGAATCCTCAAAGTAACACTCCACACAACTGCTTTGTCCAAGTAATCCTCCAGCCTGCTCCTCTCCCACCTCAAATTTTTAGTTCTTTTGCAATAGGACCAAATGGAGGAAACTACTACTTTAGAAGATGAAGCTTTTAGAGTCATTTAAATTCAAGAAAGTCATTTAAATA
Organism: Arvicanthis niloticus; assembly: GCF_011762505.2. NCBI lineage: Eukaryota > Metazoa > Chordata > Mammalia > Rodentia > Muridae > Arvicanthis > Arvicanthis niloticus. The sequence continues at coordinate 116,324,305 of NC_047658.1, read as the reverse complement.
AGAATATTGATTATGTTTAAGAAGCTATTTCCAAAGCACTACAAAGAACACTCAAAATATTGCATCGATCTGAAGAGAAGAGTATGTGTAATGAAAATACAGGACAAAGCAAAGGAAGGGTGATAACTGGCTTAGAATATAGGACAATTACACTAACAGTACTAAAGCAATACAGTGACAGCAGTGACACATGTGTTAAATCTGTTCATTTGTGTGTATAACCTGGATTGCTGATAGAAGCTAGGCATAGAGAAAGAGTGCACTGTGACTGGGTGAGGGAATATCTGCTTAAAGAAAGTGGATAGTGGAACAAAGGTGAAATTAAAAGGAAGGGAAGTAGTATGGTGTGAGCAGAAAGAGTGGCTAATAGAATGGTGGATAAAGCATAGATGACATGAGGAAGAATACATAACATTAAGCATCTTTAAGGTATTTTAAAACAAATATATTTTATATATGTAACACAGGCATACATGCATACATAGAACACACACATAGACATAGATATCTATGTTAAGCTTTTTTCAGATATATATCTGATATCTCTCTCTCTCTCTCTCTCTCTCTCTCTCTCTCTCTCTCTCTCTCTCTCTCAAGAGCTTAAAAGGAATTAACACAAATCCTGCAGGAGATTAATGGTGGTTTTCCTATGTGAAGAGAGTTCTGGACGTTATTGTCAGTGCAGAGAACCACCCTGTGCCAAAGCAAAATACATTTATCTGAATTGAAAGAAAACTAAGAATCACTCATCTTTACAGAGATAGAGATGAAGAAAGAGTTAGGTTTTTCAAGTGTACCTGTGTTTCTTCCTGTAGCAATGAGATCCTTCTAAGATGATAAAATATGGAGAAAAAAAGAAGTGTTGGTTTAGGACTAAATGTTAGATTGTTTTATCCTGTTGGTAATACTATGCAACAAGAATGAAAACTATTTGAGGTGAAACTATACAAAAATAACAAAGAAAAAAATAAATCTGAAGCAGGGAGGCAGATGAGGTGAGGGACACAAGGAAATTTGAAGAGGAGAGTAAGAAATGGCAAATTTTATCAAAACAAAATATATTCATATATGAAGGAAAAAAGATATAAAAGGTAATGGAATAAATTTCCCTTGTAACATTTTTACCATTAACATACAAATTTTAGTAATGGCTCTTGCAGGGCATTTTTTATAATTTATCCAAGTTTATAGGTAGACAGAAGCTCTGGTTCTTCTTCAAGTAGTAATGCCTCATACAAAGTTTCCCAAAGTAACCTACATGGTATTTGTCAAAATTTATCCTGTTGCAATGCATGGCTCCAACATTTCTGTGGACTCCTGGGTGCTTACCCATGAGGCTATGGCTGTGTCTCAGGTGGCACTAGACTTTCTGAGTCTTCCTCAGTCTGGATAGCATAGTGACTGCAGAAGGGAAAGAGGAAATTAACCAGTTGTGTATTTCTATAGTAATTTCCACCTGTTGCAATGGCAAGCTTTTTGATAAGGGATGAAAGATAACATTTATATGTGGGTCTAAGAGCAAATATTTAGAATGCAGCTAGAGACCATACTGACATAGAAACATATGAGTAGTAGGTTCTCCTCAAGAATCCATAACTTCATCATCCATGGATTAACAACTGGGTTTATTGATTCAGGTATGAATTTGAATCCTGACCCACAAGTGACTACTGTCAAGGGATTGAAGTGAAATTCAAGATTCAATTCAAAGCAATGTTCAAAATCCATTTAATTTCCTCTTTTCTTTCTGCAGTCACTATGCCATCCAGCAAGCAGACACATAATAGTGTCTTCAGCCCAAACTGTCAAGTGCAGCCTATTAGAGCTAAGGGGCAGAGGTAGCTACTGTAGAAACACAGTAGTCTGCGGAGACAGCAGATGCACAGAGAGGTAAAAGAAACCTTTTCCCAGAGCTTCAGTTGGGCTGAAAAGCCCCAATACTCTGCAGTGGTAGGGTATTAAGTTTGAAAAAAAGCAAAAGAGAAAGGAAACTGGCTATTAAGAACCAAGGAGCATATGTCCTTGTTATATGTTGGAGCATCTTCTGGGTATATGCCCAGGAGTGGTATAGCTGGGTCCTCAGGTAGTACTATGTCCAATTTTCTGAGGAACTGCCAGACTGATTTTCAGAGTGGTTGTACCAGCTTGCAACCCCACCAACAATGAAGGAGTGTTCCTCTTTCTCCACATCCTTGCCAGCATCTACTATCACTTGAGTTTTTGATCTTAGCCATTCTGACTGGTGTGAGGTGGTATCTCAGAGTTGTTTTGATTTGCATTTCCCTAATGGAATGGCTAAGGATATTGAGCATTTCTTAAGGTGCTTCTCAGCCATTCAAGTTTCCTCAGTTGAGAATTCTTTGATTAGCTGTGTACCCCATTTTTAATGGGGTTATTTGGTTGTCTGGAGTCTAATTTCTTGAGTTCTTTGTATATATTGGATATTAGCCCTCTATTGGATGTAGGATTGGTAATGATCATTTTCGATTCTGTTGGTTGCTGTTTCATCTTATTGACAGTGTCCTTTGCCTTACAGAAGCTTTGTAATTTGATGAGGTCCCATTTGTCGATTCTTGATCTTAGAGCATAAGCCATTGGTGTTCTGTTCAGGAACTTTTCCCCTGTGCTTAGGTAGTCAAGGGTCTTCCCCAACTTCTCTTCTATTAGTTTCAGTGTATCTGGCTTTATGTGAAGGTCCTTTATTCACTTGGACTTGAGCTTTGTACAAGGGGACAAGAATGGATTAATTTGCACTCTTCTACATGCTGACCTCCAGATGAGCCAGTACCATTTGTTGAAAATGCTGTCCTTTTCCCACTGAATGGTTTTAGCTTCTTTGTCAAAGATCAAGTGACCATAGGTGTGTGGGTTCATTTCTGGATCTTCAATTCTATTCCATTGATCTTCCTGTCAATTGTATTGTACCAATACCATGCAGTTTTTATCACTACTGCTCTGTAGTACAGTTTGAAGTCAGGGATGGTGATTCCCCCAGAAGTTCTTTTATTGTTGAGAATAGTTCTCACTATCCTGGGTTTTTTGTTATTCCAAATGAATTTGCAAATTGCTCTTTTTATCTCTATGAAGAATTGATTTGGAATTTTGATGGGGATTGCGTTGAATCTGTAGATTGCTTTTGGCAAGATGGTCATTTTTGCTAAGTTAATCCTGCCAATCCAGGAGCATGGGAGATCTTTCCATTTCTGAGATCTTTTTTGATTTCTTTCTTCAGAGACTTGAAGTTCTTGTCATACAGATCTTTCACTTGCTTTGTTAGATTCACTCCAAGATACTTTATATTATTTGTGGCTATCATGAAGGGTGTCATTTCCCTAATTTCTTTCTCATACTGTTTATCCTTTATAATAGCCAGAAGCTGGAAAGAAGCCAGATGTCCTTCAACAGAGGAATGGATACAAAAAATGTGGTACATTTACACAATGGAATATTACTCAGCTTTTAAAAATAATGAATTCAAGAAATTCTTAGGTAAATGGATGGAACTAGAAAATATCATCCTGGGTGAGGTAATCCAATCACAAAAGAACACACATGGTATTTACTCACTGATAAGCAGATATTAGCCCAAAACCTTGAAACAGCCAAGATTCAACTAACAGACCACATGAAGCTCATGAAGAAGGAAGAACAAGTGTGGATGCCTAGGTCTTATTTAGAAGGAGTAACAAAATACCCAAGGGAGCAAATATGGAGACAAAACGTGGGACAGAAACTGAAGGAGGGGTCATCTGGAGACCATTCCACCTGGGTATTCATCCCATGTGCAGTCACCAAAGATAGATGCTGATATGGATGTCAGAAAGTACATGCTGACAGAAGCCTGATATGGCTGTCTCCTTAGAGGTCTCCCAGATTCTGACATACCCAGAGGCAGATGCTCACAGCTAACCATTGATCTGATCAAGGGTTCCCAATGGAGAAGTTAGAGAGAAGACTGAAGAAGCTGAAAGGGTTGGTGGCCCCATAAGGAGAGCAACAATGACAACCAACCAGAGCTCCTGAGGGTCTAAACCACCAGCCTAGGAGCACATAGGGAGGGAGGGACCCATGACTCCAGCTGTATATGTAGGCAAGTATGGCCTTGTTGGGCATAGGTGGGAGAGATCATCTTTGGTCCTATGAAGGCTGAACACTGAAAGGAGGGGGATTTGAGGGTGGGGAGGGGGGAGTGGGGGTAGGTGGGGGTACACCCTCATAGAAGCAGGAGGAGGGGGGATGGGATAAGGTGTTCCTGGGTGGTGGGGGAATGGGGTAAAAGGATAAAATTTGAAATGTAAATATAATGTCCAATAAAAAAAGGAAAAAAGAACCAATGATATAGTTTGATCATGCTAGCCCTTTTTGTCCTGGGAATGCTTTTATTTCTGCCCATTATGTTAAAGTTTGCTTTAACAACATCAACATATTGGCAGCCAAAACACATGGCTTGTAACTGAAAATAGACCCCCAGACAGAATTATTAAATTAACAGCCTGACAAGCCAAGGACAGGTAAGATTCTGCACAGAGACTTACCAACCTAAGAGAAAGTGCTTTGTTTTTGATAATGCATATTACATGATGGGTAAGGAAGACATTCTTGGCAGAATGACCTAAGACAGGCTTGGTCTTGTTTATGAAATAAAAATGGGGAGAGTGAAAGAGCTTTGGGGGCAGTTTGGCAAGAATTTGACATCGGCCAAGGACAAGGAATTGGGCATCAGGCAGGAATCTGACATTAAGTTAAAACAAATAAGTGATTTCAGGCAGGAATATAAATCTTAAGCTAGAACAAGAAAATAGGCTTCAGACATGAAAATGATGTTGGAATAGGGCAGGTAAGTAGGCTAATTTTTTTGTTTTTTTCTTTTGTTTTTCTTTTTATATATATATATTTTCTTTACATTTCAGATGCTATTCCCTTTCCCCATTTCCCCTCCCTAGAAAACCCCTATCCCATGCCCCCTTTTTCTTTTTGCTTTTATACATTTTTTAAAATGTTAATCAAAGGCTTTATAAGTTTGGTAATGATCAATCAGAAGTGTAATCCAATACCCAACCTAGATATATAAACTATCTTTGACTGGTGGAGACACGTGAACATCTGCCCCCATGACCCCCCTCTTTCTCTCTCTTTTTCTCTCTCATTATCTAGCTTCACCCTTCCTGTTAAAACAAAACTTTTCTTTCAAAATACAATTAGAGCATAGTTATTCCTAATTGTACCAGTGAAGTACAAGATAGTCCTTATACCCAGTCCATCATTTTGTTGACTAACCAGAACCTCTGTCATATGTCCTAACTAAAGCACTTAGTTCTGAACCTGGCTTTTTTTTTTTCTTGGCTTTAGAATGAATGTCAGCTGAAAACCATCCACTCAAATCTTTTCTCTCAAATAAATAGCCAGGATTGGCTATGAGACCATAGGTCTTCAACCCCATCAGAAATCCAGAATGACTGAGTTAACTGAAATTATGGGAAGCACTAAGCATAGCTTCTAAAACTTAACCACTTTATAGAGACCGCTGAACACCTGGAAAGCCCCTATACTACCAAAATTGGAACATCAAATCTTCAGCCTTCTGGCCCAGAATCATCTGACAGACCTTAGTGATGCAGAGTTATTAAGGGCTGATTACTCTGTCTAGGCAGATATAATCAGTCAACTATTCTGCACATGTGTCCTTTTCTGGACAGTAATTTGTCTGTAGAAGGAAAGAGGCAATTCTTGCCTAGTGGCTGTCACCGCACAACTGGAGGAACTCCAAGGATGCTCAATTTCTTCTTAGAATCCACGACAGGAAGCTGTCAGGAGCAGACAGGTCTCTAATCAAAAGGAACATTAATATATAAATATTTGTAGCATCAATTCTATGGACTTCTGACGTTTTGAAAACCAACTATCCATGTAGGTAACCTGGACTGTTGTCTGTTCACTCCTCTCAGCTATTTCTAAGTAAAATATGGAAAACACCCTAACAATAAACTCAACGGCATGATTTTGCTATAGTCCCTTAACTCATAGGCTAACCATCCCAAATCAGTTAAAAAAGTTAAAGAAGGACTCGGTCTAAGCCTTGTATTCCTAAATGTGTTATACAGGCACAATGCCCATGAGAGTATCAATATTCATCTCACTTTTATATCAATAAGAAGCTCGTACCAATGAAAACCTTAAATTTGAAATCAAAGTAAATTTTGTACCATTTAAGAAATTATAACTTCATCTTGATATTAATTATACAGATTTCTACCAACAGGTTATGGCTATGCAATAAGTCCTAGCTAATCCTCCCTGTTCCAACAAAATCTCTACTTTTCCCTAGAAAGACAGGCCAATATTAACCACCTTAGTCCCCAAGCCCAGGGAATAGGGGTGCTGACTCTTTGTTAACTTCTTCAAGCTGATTACGGGTGTTGAGATATTGGAAGAGGGGTTGGGGGGGGAGAGTAAATTGATAAGCCTCTGATGCTGTGTCTTCACTGCAATCAGATGGAATTCCAGGACATCGGAGGTTTGGGCAGGTCTGCTCAGTATGCTTGATGAGTAGATACACCAAGGCTGTGTATTCTGCAATATACAATTCTCAGAACAAGTTTTAGTATCAAGAAAAAAATTTTTTTTCCTAGAAGGTTGACATTTTTTTAAAGATGTTGGTTCTAGCAACTTTTCTTTTTTTCCCTTTTTAAATATGGATGTAATATTTACATTTCAAATTTTATCCCCTTATCCCATTCCCCCGACCACCCAGGAACCCCTTATCCCATCCACCCTCCTTGTGATTCTATGAGGGTGTGATTTTCCAGTTGATATGATGCTGTTTCCATTAACATGAACTGCCTCCTATATTTCTAAATCCTTCCCTTTATGTTATTAAATCTCCTATTTTTTTCTTTCCCTTTTTTCTCTTTTTTCTCCTTTTTTTCATCTCTCTTTTTAAAAATTGGGTATTATATTTACCTTTCAGATTTTATCCCCTTACCCCACTTTCTCCCACCACCCAGAATCCTCCTTTCCTGTCCCCCCTCCTCATGCTTCTATGAGCCAGTGCCTGCACCTACCCCTCCACTAGCCCCTCCCCACCCTAAGATCCCCCCCACTCTGTGTTCATTTTTTATGGGACCAAGAAACTCCTCTCCCACCTATGCCTGACAAGGCCATCCTCCCCTACTCTAACGCGCCCCCCTGAGCCTTGCATCCATGGGAGAGAAAGCACGAGACGCAGAGATCAGGTAGTTACTGCAAAACGAGGCTTTTAATCTGTCTCACACACGTGGGAAAACGCGGAGAGGCGCGGAAGGGGAGAGCTGTGGAAGGGGTCTGGCTTAAGTACAGTCTAGAGTGACGTATTCACTTCTGATTGGCTGTTCGCTCACCACCTAACATTCAGTGACTATGGCACGCCTTTTTGCCTAGCAGCTGCGCAAATCAATGTTTACATCTGGAGAAGACACGAGGCTAGCGCCAACTTGGGGTGGCAGATTATATTGTGGCTCCTTACATCTCCCCCTGTTTAAATTATTAATATGAAACAGCCTTTTGCCTATAAAATGTAGTACCAATTAAGATTCGAACTCAAACCCGATCAAGCGAACTCCATCTTGGGGGAATAAGCGATCAAGAGCTTATAGCCCGAAGATTTTTCCTTACCCTTTCAGGTGCAATGGAAACCAGTCCTCTGGGTGCTAGGGCTAAGGAAATGTAAAGAGGCATTGACACCCATTCCTGTGCAATGGAGTATAGCTCCCAGGAGTGCAAGGGCTGTCAACCTACTATTAGGTACCACAATTATTTAGGCAAGGGCTGGCTGGACTAGACCTCTCATCTAACCCAGTGCAATGGGCTGAGCCCCTGGAGTGCATAGACTGAGAGGGTCTCTGTCATAGGCTATTTTCTTAGCCTAGATAGTCAAATTTCAGGGAGAGACTCTTGCTCTAAGGCTGCGAGTGCTTAGGCTTTAAGCTACCTTGTCACGTTTTTTGCTGGGCTCTGAGCTTACAAACCAACCATCTATGAATACTAATTCACATCATAGGGCTGTACCAAGCAAGCCTATTCCCGCTCTTTAGAAAGAAAGAAAGAAAAGGGCAGAAGAAATTTAAGAAGTAAAATCTCCACGGGAAACAGGTTCCATCCGCACTCCATCAAGGCTGGAAATCCGGATTTGCAATTGCTGCTGTACCTGGTCCAACTTCCCATTCCACTTTCCTTTTAAATAAGCAGAAAGATTATGGCTTTAAGTAAATGCATCATTCACAAATCTCAGAGGTGTAATACCTGGATGTGGGGCTGCTGACACACAGCTTATTTGAACCACATCCGTGAGCTGCTTCACATGGGCTCGGAGCCAATCAACTCTCTGATTGACCAAAGTCTATTTTAAGTCTCCATAACTATGTACTGAGATGGACACAAAGGTAGGCACATGCACAACCAAGGCTAGGTCTAGTGATCCATTTTAGCCTTGTGCTAAAAGCATGTAACATTTTTACAATCCAAGATATCAGAATTATTCTGAAGGTTGGATAACATAAAGAAAAATGAAGGGTCTACACACACCAACACTGGTTGTGTAGATGTATTTTTAAACACCTTATTAATTTTTAATGTTATTCAAATGGCTAGAGATATTAAATCTTGTAGCCGAAACATTCTGCACTTTATGAAACATATTTAACAAGACAAAGGCAGATATACCCCTTTTTAACATTTTAAACAGTGGCTACAACACATAATTTAATTGTGTTGAAGCAAGATAAACTCAAGAAAATACACATATGATTTAATTTTGGACTTACATCCCTTTGAAAACATTAAACAGAGGTTTTAAATCCTCTTATGGTAAGCTTAAAATGAGGTTTTAGTCAATTAATATCTCTTAACAACTTTTAAAATCACTAAGAGCAAATTAAGATTAAAAGTAAACTATTTTCCTTTGCATGTACACTCACAAGCCAGAAGATGGCGTTAGATCCCCACCACAAATGGTTGTGAGTCACCATGTGGCCGCTGGGAGTTTAGCCTTTATATTTTAAATTAAGTCCAGCCTTTAATGGCTGAGCTATTTCTAAAGCCAAATTGACTCAAATATTGAAAGACACTGTCTTTGAATCCTTTTTTGAAGTAACAAGTATTTTAAAAATTTTAAAAGCTCGCTATATTGAAGCAATAGCTTGCAGAAAAAATTTCTTTAGAGAAATCCACTAATAAAATATCACATATGAATAATATACACCAAAGGATTTAACCTCTTACCCTTTTGTATTAAAGCAATAACAAAATTTGTATAAAATGTAAAACATTACCCATTTTTTGAAGCAATTATTTTTTTTTAACAAATATCGCTCCATGGGCTCTTAAACATTATGAATGAATTTATTACCTGTAAACCTTTTACCTCTACCAGAAATGTAAAGGAATGGTATAAAAATATCTTTTATGTCTATAAAATTCCATGAGCATTTATTAAAATGGCAGCTGGAGAAGACAAATTAGGCTGTATAAAACTTAAATTTGAACTTTATTTTGGATTAATTTAATAACCAATCTTTTTTGTCCCATGAGAATATCGGATAAAAGCCAATCTTATTCTCTAATAATTGTTACACATATTAAAGGAATCTAAGGCATCTCGTTTTTAACAACTTTGAATATAAAGGAATTAAAATAATTTGAACCATATTTTATAAGCACATTTTGCTTTTAATTAAAACCTTAAATTTGAACTAAAAGCCTCTGGAACGGTTTAAGATCTGACCAAATCCCACAGCGATATACTTATCCACAATTGGCAGGAGAGTCAGAGCCGAAATCTTGTAATCCAGCTTCCTTCTTTCCGATCTTCAGACAGTTCCAGCTCCGCCTCCTGCACTGCGCCTGCACCTCGGGGGGCGGAGACTCCAGGCCTCGCTCTGCCATCGCGACTGACTGCACCAGCCGCGTGGGGACCCAAATTAAATTGTCTTCACCTGTGAAATAAGCACAAATAGCCTCTCCTCCTGGCCCGCAAAACGTGCCTAGGCAATCCCGCAGCCTCCCGTTCCCACGAGAAGCGGCTGCACGTTTCGCCACGGCATTCTCTGCCTGCCTGTGCCTCCCAAGTGCTGGGATTAAAGGCGTGCGCCACCATCGCCCGGCTTGCTTTGTCTGCCGCATGTAGCGGAACTCAGACACTCTCCCAAAGACTCTTTTATAAAGGCAGATTCCTTTTTTTCTCCACCCTTCCCCCACCTGCCAGTGGTTCCATGGACTCTGCAGCAGTCCGTGTTCCCTTTGAACACTCCCTTTTATCACCAGGCCTTTTTTGTAGCCTGCCAACACACTTTAGTTCTGATATGTCTGAGTAGCCATAAAACAATTGCAATATAAGCAAGAGTTTAATTAATGAAGTGGCCGCGGTGGATTTAAATCTGCTTGTCAAGATTTCTACTTCAGACATAACTCCTAAAAGGTGTACCTCATACAGCCGCAGTCTTTTAACCTTCCTCGAGGCTCAGGGTCCCCCCGCTAACGCATAGAAATTTCGCCGCCTGGAAATACCCACGCGTGGGTTTCGCGCGCCTGGAAATTCTGTGCGCCTGGAATTTCCCGGGTTCTCGGCACCAGATCTAACGCGCCCCCCCTGAGCCTTGCATCCGTGGGGGAGAAAGCACGAGACGCAGAGATCAGGTAGTTACTGCAAAACGAGGCTTTTAATCTGTCTCACACACGTGGGAAAACGCGGAGAGGCGCGGAAGGGGAGAGTTGTGGAAGGGGTCTGGCTTAAGTACAGTCTAGAGTGACGTATTCACTTCTGATTGGCTGTTCGCTCACCACCTAACATTCAGTGACTATGGCACGCCTTTTTGCCTAGCAGCTGCGCAGATCAATGTTTACATCTGGAGAAGACACGAGGCTAGCGCCAACTTGGGGTGGCAGATTATATTGCAGCTCCTTACACCCTACATATACTGCTGGAGTCATGGGTCCTTCCCTATGTGCTCCCAGGCTGGTGGTTTAGACCCTTGGAGGCTCTGCTTGTTTGGTATTGTTGCTTTCCTCCTGGGGTCACAAACACTTTCTGCTCTTTCAGTCTTCTCTCTAAGTTCTCCATTAGGAAACCCTTGATCATATCAGTGGTTAGCTGTGAGCATTGTCCTCTGAATGTGTTAGTCTTTGGCAGACCTCTAAGTAGAGAGCTATATCATATTCTTGACAGCATGTACTTCCAGCCATCCACATCAGTGTCTAGCTTAGGTGACTGTACATGGGATGAATACCCAGGTGGAATGGTCTCCTGATGTCCTGTCCTTCAGTTTCTATCCCATGTTTTGTTTCTATATTTTCTCCCTTGAGTATTTTTGTTACTCGTTCGAAGTAGAACTGAGGCATCCCCTCTTGGTCTTCCTTCTTCATGAGCTTCATGTGGTCTGCTTAACAGTGAGTAAATACCATGTGTGTTCTTTTGTGATTAGGTTAACTAGCTCAGGATGATAATTTCTAGATCCATCCATTTACCTAAGAATTTCTCAAATTCATTATTTTTAATAGCTGAGTAATACTCCATTGTGTAGATGTACCATATTTTTTTATCCATTCCTCTGTTGAGGGACATCTTGGTTCTTTCTAGCTTCTGGCTATTATAAATAAGGCTGATATGAACATAGTGGAGCATATGTCCTTATTGTATGTTGGAGCATCTCCTGGGTATATGCCCAGGAGTGGTATAGTTGTATCCTCAGGTAATGCTATGTCCAATTTTCTGAGGAACTGCCAGACTGATTTTCAGAGTGGTTGTACCAGCTTGCAATCCCACCAACAATGGAGGAGTGTTCCTCTTTCTCTGCATCCTCGCCAGCATCTACTATCACCTGAGTTTTTGATCTTAGCCATTGTGACTGGTGTAAGGTGGTATCTCAGGGTTGTTTTGATTTGCATTTCCCTGATGACTAAGGATGTTGAGCATTTCATAAGGTGCTTCTCAGCCATTCGAGTTTCCTCTGTTGAGAATTCTTTGTTTACCTCGGTACCCCATTTTTCAATAGGGTTATATGGTTGTCTGGAGTATAATTTCTTGAGTTCTTTGTATATCTTGGATATTAGCCCTCTATCGGATATAGGATTGGTTAAGATCTTTTCCCAATCTGTTGGTTGCCATTTTGTCTTGTTGACAATATCCTTTGCCTTACAGAAGCTTTGCAATTTGATGAGGTTCCATTTGTCAATTCTTGATCTTAGAGCATAAGCCATTGTTCAGGAACTTTTCCCCCCATGCCTAGGTATTCGAGGGTCTTTCCCACCTTCTCTTCTATTAGTTTCAGTGTATCTGCTTTTAAGTGAAGGTCTTTTATTAACTTGGATTTGAGCTTTGTACAAGGAGATATGAGTGGATTGATTTGCAGCCTTCTACATCTTGACCTCCAGTTGAACCAGCACCATTTGTTGAAAATGCTGACCTTTTTCCACTGGATGGTTTTAGCACCTTTGTCAAAGTTCAAGTGAACATAGGTATGTGGGCTCATTTCTGGATCTTCAATTCTATTCCATTTCTCTTCCTGCCTGTCTCTGTACCAATACCATGCAGTTTTTATTACTATTGCCGTGTAGTATAGTTTGAGGTCAGGGATGGTGATTCCCCCAGAAGTTCTTTTATTATTGAGAATAGTTCTCGCTATTCTGAGTTTTTTGTTGTTCCAAATAAATTTGCAAATTGCTCTTTCTATCTCTATGAAGAATTGATTTGGAATTTTGATGGGGATTGCATTGAATCTATAGATTGCTTTTGGCAAGATGGCCATTTTTACTAAGTTAACCCTGCCAATCCAGGAGCATGGGAGATCTTTCCATCTTCTGATATATTCTTCGATTTCTTTCTTCAGAGACTTGAAGTTCTTGTCATACAGATATTTCACTTGCTTAGTTAGATTCACTCCAAGATATTTTATATTATTGTGGCTATCGTGAAGGGTGTCATTTCCCTAATCTCATTCAAAGCCTGTTTATCTTTTGAGTATACGAAGGCTACTGATTTGTTTGAGTTGATTTTATATCCAGCCATTTTACTGAAGTTGTTTATCAGGTTTAGGAGGTCTCTGGTGGAAGTTTTAGGGTCACTTAAGTATACTATCATATTATGTGCAAAAAGTGAAATTTTGACTTCTTCCTTTCCTATTTGTATCCCTTTGACTTCCTGTTGTTGTCTAATCACTCTAGCTAAGACTTCCAGTACTATATTGAATAGGTAGGGTGAGAGTGGGCAGCCTTGTCTGGTCCCTGATCTTAGTGGGATTGCTTCAAGTTTCTCTCCATTTAGTTTGATGTTGCCTACTGGCTTGCTGTATATTGCTTTTACTATGTTTAGGTATGGACCTTGAATTCCTAATCTTTCCAAGACTTTTAACTGAAGGGATGTTGTACTTTGTCAAATGCTTTCTCAGCATCTAGTGAGGTGATCATGTGGTGTTTTTTTTTTTAGTTTATTTATGTAGTGGATTACATTGATGGATTTCCAAATATTGAACCATCCCTGCATTCCTGGGATAAAGCCTAGTTGATCATGATGGATGATTGCTTTGATGTGTTGTTGGATTTGGTTTGTTAGAATTTTATTGAGTATTTTTGCATCAGTATTCATAAGAGAGATTGGTCTGTAGTTCTCTTTCTTTGTTGGGTCTTTGTGAGGCTTAGGTATGAGCGTAATGGTAGCTTCATAGAACGAATTGGGTAGTGTTAGTTCTGTTTCTATTCTGTGGAATAGTTTGAAGAGAATTGGTATTAGGTCTTCCTGGAAGGTCTGATAGAATTCTGCAGTAAAATCATCTGGTCCAGGACTTTTTTTGGTGGGGAGATTTTTAATTACTGCTTCCATTTCTTTAGGGGTTATGCAACTGTTTAGATGGTTTATCTGTTCCTCCTTTAACTTTTGTACCTGGTATCTATCTAGAAAATTGTCCATTTCATCCAGATTTTCCAATTTTATTGAGTATAGGTCTTTGTAGTAGGATCTGATGATTTTTTTTAATTTCCTCTGTTTCTGTTGTTATGTTTCCCTTTTCAGTCCTGATTTTATTAATTTGAATACTGACTCTGCACCCTTTGGTTAGTCTGGCTAAGGTTTTGTCTATCTTGTTGATTTTCTCAAAGAACCAGCTCCTGGTTTTGTTGATATTTTGTATAGTTCTTTCTGTTTCAACTTGGTTGATTTCAGCCTTGAGTTTGATTATTTCCTGCAGTCTACTCCTCTTGGGTATATTAGATTCATTTTGTTCGAATGCTTTCAGGTTTGCTGTCAAGGTATTAATGTATGCTCTTCCCATTTTGTTTTTGTGGGCACTTAGAGCTATGATTTTTCCTCTTAGTACTGCTTTCAGTGAGTCCCACAAGTTTTGATATGATGTGTCCTCATTTTCATTTACATCTAAAAAGTCTTTAATTTCTTTCTTTATTTCTTCCTTGACCAAGTTATCATTGAGTAGAGCATTGTTCAGTTTCCACTTGTATGTGGGCTTTCCATTGTTTTTGTCCATGTCAAAGACTAGTCTTAGTCCATGGTGGTCTGATAGGGTACAAGGGATTATTTCAATCTTTTTGTATCTGTTGAGACCTCTTTTGTGACCAAGTATATGATCTATTTTGGAGAAGGTTTCATGAGGTGCTGAGAAAAAGATATATTCTTTTGTTTTAAGATGAAATGTTCTATAGATGTCAGTTAAGTCCAATTGGTTCATAACTTCTGTTAGTTTCATTGTGTCTCGGTTTAGTTACTGTTTCCAAGATCAGTCCATAGCTGAGAGTGGGGTGTTGAAATTTCCCACTATTATTGTGTGAGGTGCAATGTATGCTTTAAGCTTTAGTAAAGTTTCTTTTATGTATGTGGGTGCCCTTGTGTTGTGGCCTTTACTCTACCTCAATGCTTTGCCTCAATGCTTTTGGGGCTAAGTGCTCTGGTCAAGAGAGAGAGTGGGGCTGCAGGGGCAGGTGACGAGAAGAATGGAGACAAGACTGGGTGTGATCAAGTCTGAAGTCTCAAGTCTCATTTATTGTCTCTTTTCTCAAGACTCTAGTCTTAAGTCTCCTTTATTGAAGGGAATTCTGAGGTATTTATACGCTTTTGCCACATGCCTTGTAGGTGCATGGATACCACATGCATTGCAGATGTTGATATGACGTAAGCCTTACAGGTGCCTATAGCATGGATAGCACGTGCACCACAATGCCTTGCAGGCATGGATAGCATGTACGCCTTATAAGGATGTATGGCGTAGATAGCACGTGGACAGCACGTGAACTGCATGCCTTGCAGGCGTGGCTACCACTTGCGCCTTGCACCTGGGAGCAGTAAACAGCAACACAAAATATGTGGGATAACAGAGTGTGCTTCAGCTGTTGTAGGCCATTGAAAACCAAATCTCTTATCAGGGAATATGGTTCCAGATGGCTGCAAAGATAATCTAGCCGCTTTCTGCTAAAAGTCGGCTCCCAACACCCTTGCATTTGGAGCATAGATGTTCAGAATTGCAAGTTCCTCTTGGTACATTTTTCCTTTGATGCATATGAAGTGTCCTTTTTTTGATTACTTTTGGTTGAAAAACTATTTTATTTGATATTAGAATGGCTACTCCAGCTTGTTTCTTGGGGCCATTTGCTTGGAAGATTGTTTTCCAACCTTTTACTCTGATGTAGTATCTGTCTTTTTCACAAAGGTGTGTTTCCTGTATACAGCAAAATGTTGGGTTCTGTTTATGTATCCAGTCTGATAGTCTATCTCTTTTTATTGGAGAATTGAGTTTATTGATATTAAGAGATATTAAGAAAAAATAAATGTTGTTTCCCATTATTTTTTTATTGGCAGTGGAGTTATGTTTGTATAACTACCTTCTTTTAGGGTTGTTGGAAGATTACTTTCTTCCTTTTTCTAGGTTGTAGTTTCCCTCCTTGTGTTGTTTTCCACCAGTCATCCTTTGAAGTGCTGGATTTGTGGTGAGATATTGTGTAGATGTGGATTTTTCATGGAATATTTCGGTTTCTCCATCAATATTGATTGACAGTTTTCCTGGGTATAGTAGTCTGTGCTGGCATTTGTGTTCTCTTGGGGCCTTTATGATATCAGTCCAGGATCTTCTGGCTTTTATAGTCTCTGATGAGAAATCTGGTGTAATTCTTATAGGTCTGCCTTTATTTGTTACTTTTCCTTTTTCCCTTACTGCTTTTAATATCTTCTGTTTGTTTTGTATATTTGATGTTTTGATTATTATGTGATGGGAGGTGTTTCTTTTTTGGTCTAGTCTATTTGGGGTTATGTAGGCTTCTTGTATATTTAAGGACATCTCTTTTTTTAGGTTAGGGAAGTTTTCCTCTATAATTTTATTGAAGATATTTACTGGCCCTTTAAGTTGGGAATTTTCACCTTCATCTATACCTATTATCCTTAGGTTTGGTCTTCTCATTGTGTCCTGGATTTCCTGGATGTTTTGTGTTAGGAGCTTTTTATATTTCATAATTTCTTTGACCATTGTGTCTATGTTTTCCATGGTATCTTCTGAGCATGAAATTCTCTCTTCTATCTCTTGTATTCTGTTGGTGATTCTTGTGTCTATTACTCCTGATCTTTTTCCTAGGTTTTCTATCTCCAGGGTAGTCTCCCTTTGAGATTTCTTTATTGTTTGTACTTCAATTTTTAGATCCTGGATGGTTTTGTATAATTCCTTCATCTGTTTAGTTGTGTTTTCTTGCATTTCTTTAAGGGCTTCTACCTGTTTACCTGCATTCTCCTCAAATTCTTTAAGAGTATTTTTTATGTCCTTTTAAAAGTCCTCTATCATCATCATGAGAAGTTATTTTAATTCTGAGACCTGGTTTTCCTGGTGTGATGTGGTGTTCAGGCCTTGCTATGGTGGGGGAACTGGGTTCTGGTGATGCCAAGTAACTTTGGTTTCTGTTGTTTACATTCTTACGCTTTCCTTTTGCCATTTGGTTAGCTGTAGTGCTACTTGCACTCACTGGTTCTGACTGGAGTCTGCCTTTCCAGTTATCTTGGTTGTTTCAGAACTCCTTGGGGTCCGGATGACTCTATGATCCTGAGCTCCAGCTGCTCTGGGTACAGTGGCTCCTCTAGGATATTTCAGGATATGGTGTCTCCACAGTAGTAGACCAGTTAGGTGTTTGCTGCTCTGAATGTAGTTGCTCCTCTAGGATGCTTCAGGATATGGTGTCCCCTGCTCTGCAGCTCTGTGGGCCGTGTCCTCTCTAGGACGCCTGCAGCTCTGTGGTCCTTGACCTCTCTTGGGTACCTCTGCAGCTCTGTGGTCTGTGACCTGGTGACCTGTGACCTCCCTAGAGTGCCTCCGGACTCAGTTTCCAGAGGGGAGCAGATAGGCTGGGAGACTGCTCCAGCTACTGGTATCGGGCCAGGGGTGGAAGGTGAGTTGCTCTTCCCAGGGGCAGGGTCTGGATGCCAGGTGTGCTCTGGGGTCTCCCTATTGCCAGTTGTGCTTCTAAGGCCTAGGGCGGTGTTCGGGTTCTACCTGCTGCTCTGCTGTCCATGCCCTCCCTAGGGTGCCTCCAGACTCAGTTTCCAGAGGGGAACAGATGTGCTGGGAGACTAGGCTCAAGTATCATCCTGATAAACTCTTAGAAACAGTGATCGTGGGAGTGTTCATAGAACTATGTTTATTGCCTTGCTTGTTCTTTGACTATTTGTGTTTATTGTCTTGCTTGTTTCTTGACTATTTGCACCTATTCTATTGTTAGTTCCTCAACCTAGAACTGTTCTTAATAGTTGCATGTAATTAAAATGGTATAAAAGCAAAAAGGATGAGGGGGATGGGATAGGAGGTTCCTAGGGAGGGGAAAGGGGATGACATCTGAAATGTAAATAAATAAAATATCCAATGAAAAAAAGAACCATCAACGCTAAAATGAAAAACACAGTGACACAATGCATCTATACTTCATATAGTTTGAATATCAGCATGCAAATAATTATCTTTCAATAATGATTACAATTTTATATATTTTTTCAACAGAGATCAGATTAAAACAGACTTAAAGAAAGGAAAGACTGAAAGATGGACTGCTAGACAGGAAACCATAAAACAGAAGTTAATGATTCTTCAAATCACAATAAAGATCCTTCAGAAAGACCTAATATAGAATTTACAATACCAACAGAAAATATAGTTCCAGGAGGTAGAATGGCAATACATAGAGATGCAGTATCTGAGTTAATAATCCACATTCTGCTTAAGAAATTTACCTTAGAGCAATGTCATACAATATGCTTTGTCATACAATATTTTTTCATTTAGAAAAGTTTGAGAATTTAAAATATGTACATGTGTTAATACATGTTGATTATATTATATGATATTATATGATAATACAGTTGATACATATTCAGACTCCCTTTGCACTCCTGACTTAAGTTCTAAAATGGATGATTCTGAGATTGCACAACTATTAGAGATAATGGCTACTTGGGAATGCCTTTGCAGATTGAAGATAATGATGCTCCAACACATATATCCGTTCAAATAAATTGATTTCTTTTTAAACATTGTGACATATAACCTGTTACAAATAGAGCTTACAATCCTACAAGTCAAACAATCCTACAAGATCTAAAAGCACATGAAAGGAAATGTTTATAGGAAAATAAGGGAATATGTAATCTCACAAAGATAATTGAAATAATATGTTGTTGTCTTTACATTTTTAAGCATCAGTGAGATAGATAACAACTGCTAAAATTATATTGGATTATAGAAACAAACTGCTGAATTAATCATCCACTTTATCTTAAGGATATTCTAATCTCATAATGAAAGGAAGAAAAACATATCACATACATATGTTATTGCAGAAATGTATATTGCCTGCGAAAGTTTTAACATTTGGAAACACTAAAATAGATAAGACCAGAAGCCCAAGGGACTCTAACTCAGACTACCTCAATGCTGTTTCCTTAATAATCTGTATTTGGGACAATTTCAAAACAGCTAAGTAGATCATCCAACATCAAAACTGTTTCAGTCAGGACGTCAGTTAAGCCCTGAAGTTTCTCAGCATATAGAGACTGGACATCACTTTCTTAAAACTGAACAATATCCCAAATTTTGACAGAGGCAAAAACATCATGCCCCAAATTATCAGGAAGCCATTTTAAGACAATGGCATCTTTTTCCCAAAAAGTGGAGCAAATGGGTTTTGGTCATTAAATGTGAGGGGGGGTAGGTTGGGGCACATCCTTATAGAAGCAGGAGGAGGGGGGATGGGATAGAGGGCTCCTGGGGGGGTGGAATAAGGGGATAAAATCTGAAATGTAAATATAATATCCAATAAAAAATAAGTAAAAAATGGAAAAATGGACAACGGATGTTTGTCGGGCCTAACATGAGGTCTAATCTCCATTCTACCTTCACCCTTCAGTCATGTACACAGGTGGAGGTCATGAACAGGCCCTAGAGAGATTTACATATTAATGAGGTACCTGAAGGCCAGAGGTGGAGCCAATCAAACATTCCTCCCTAGCTCCTCCCTCTCCTCCCCTCCCTATTCAACTCAGGTCCACCCTGGGTTTTGGGGGGTATGCATCCAGATCCATCCACCATCCGCCATGGCCATGTGAATAAACCGGTTTTGGAAACCCAAGGACTTCCTCATGTGTTGGGGCCGCACCACCATGAGGAATCGTGAAAAGCCGGGGAGAGGCTTTTAGTTAATGAGCAGCCGGGCCCAACTTACAGCTGGAGGAACCCAGAGCGTTCCGAGCTGACTACCCACAGCATGGCGGGAGGAACCCTGGCTACCCCAGTCATATTTTTTGCCTACAGATGTTTGTCTTCATTGAAAGTATTGTGCTTACAGGTCATAATGGTCTTGGATCAGGAAGAAAACAAGATAAGGGAGAGTGGGTTATACTTAGGGATTTTTCACTTTCTTTTTCTTACATTTTTATCCTTTCTCTCCTACTGGTGATAGAACAAAAAAAGGAGGAGAAGGGATGCAAACAAAAAGGGCAGACATAGGAAAAAGTGTGGATTATTGAAACTACTCTTAAATTATAGAGCTACTAGTAGCCAAGAATCTTATATTGGCATTGATCTTTGTATACTGACACAAATGTAAGATTATATTTTGCTATAGCATGCTAAGGTGTTGTACCTCTACAATTCTTTTATGTAATTTTATTTTTGTACTTATTTACTTTACATCCCACTCCTTGACCCCTCCCAGTCACCCCCTCCCAGAATCTTTCATCCCATTCACCCTTCTATTCTTTGCACAGGTAGGGGAACACTGGGTATCCATCTACCTTCATACATCAAGTCTCTGTGAGGCTAGGTACATCTCCCACTGAGGCCAGACAAGGTAGCCCAGCTAGAAGAACATATCCCACAGACAATTAACAGTTTTATGAATAGCTCTAGCTCCAGTTGTTAGGGACTCACTCACATAAAGACCAAGCTAAACATCTGCTATATATAAATGCAGAGAAGCCTATGTCTACTCTTTGTATGCTCTTTGGTTGGTGGTTTAGTCTCTGAGAGCTCCAAAATTCCAGTTAAGATGACACTGTTGGTCTCCTTGTGGGGCTCCTATCCCCTTAGAGGCCACAACCCTGACTCCTGTTCTTTCATAAGAGTCCTGAAGCTCCATTCATTGTTTGAATGGGGTTGTCTGCATCTGTTTGGGTCAGTTGCTGGGTGGAGCCATGCTAGACTCCTGTCTGCAAGCATAACAGAGTATCATTAATAGTATCAGGGATTGGTGCTTGACAATAGGATGGGTCTCATGTTGGGCTGGTTATTGGTTGTCCATTCCCTCAGTCTCTGCTCTATCCCCCAACCCAGCATTTCTTATAGACAGGATAAATTTTAGGTCAAAAGTTTCATGAGTGAGTTAATGTGCCCATTACTCCATTGGATATTCTTCCTGAATATAGCATGTGGCCTCTTCAGGTTCCATATCCCCAATGTTGTGAGTCACAGCTAAAGACTAAATCTTAAATCTTGGTCACCTCCCTCATCCTTGGTCTCTGTTTTTTACCAGAGATGCTCCCTATATCACATTGGCATTAGCTTCAGATTTCCATTCATTCTGTGTCCATCTCTCCTGTCCCTCCTTACACCTGATCCTGAACCGGTCTTCTTTTCCCTCATCCCCTCCCCTTTCTCACCCAGTTCTAGTTCTTTACCTCCATCTTCCTCTTATGATTATTTTATTTCCCTTTTTAAGTGCGATTCAAGCACCCTCACTTATGTCTTCCATTTGTTTAGCTTCCTTGAGTATATAGAGTGTAACATGGGTATCCTGTTTGTTATGGGTAATATCCACTTATCACAAGGGATCATGCATTTGTAAAATAAATATTGATAAAAATTGTATAGTTATTAAAACTGCAATGTTAAGCCCTAGTACTTTTGAAAACTGCTGTGATAAACACTTTAGGATAATTAAAATTGCAAATTAGAAGTCAGACAATCAAACTTGTGGTCATGTAACATACTCATTTAGTTATACAAAAAATTGTTTCCTAGTTTGAACTGGTAATATATAGCCAGAAACAAACAATTCATATATATATATTCTCAAAAGTGTCAGAGACCTTTTAAATATGACATTTAAATAAGGCTTTTTTTTTTTTTGCAATGAGAGAGCTGTGTGTGCTTCTGGTAGCACCCCCATTCAACTTTAAAAGAGATGATGAACATTAATCAACCCCCTTATGGTGTTTACTTCCTAAGTGGCAAGATAGCCACTGGGCAAAGAATTCCCTTGCTTCCTTCAACTACTGACAGAATACTCCTTAACCTGGACTAACAGCACACAGGGAATTCAACTGCTGAGCTTTTCCAAGACAGGGTAAGCAGTCCTTCATATTCCCTGCCTCACAAAAGGTCTGTCAGATATACTGAACCAGAATGCTGAAGATGGATGCTTCAAAGATATAAAGAAATCTTGGTGGACTGTCCATATAGCCAGTTTTCTCTGTCATTTCTATCATTAAAGAATCTTCTTGTACTAAAATAACTGGTTTATTAAAGTATGAACTAGTCAGGGAACAAGCCAAGCTATTAGTCTAGGCATTTACTCATGTGTAAGAAGAAGTATCAAAGTTATTATTTTAAGGAACATGCACATGGGTGGCAAATTTATTTTTTCAATGATCATTATCACCAGATATACTTAGGATACAGACATTCTTATGGGAATAATTGCAAAACATTTTTGATTGATATAAACTTTATTACTAAGAACAAAACAGCTTGCATTTCTGGGCAAGGAGACATATTCTTCACAAGAATGTAAACACATTTCTATGAGAACAGGGTTCACAGAGAAGACAGGGTCAGAAAATCTATTCTATATGTAGGCTACCAAGGCACTCCTTTTGAGTAGGTCTTAATTCAAATTTGATGATTGTTGGTCACCAATATATAAGTGCCATTATTATACTCTTATTACACAGCAAGATGTCTATTAGGAAGAAAATTGCCCCATATTCACAAATTACAAATTCATCCAGAGAATATTATCTCCAGAACTTTCATCTTTAAGTTGATCTGCAACAAACTTATCCAACAGAGTGAACTATGACACAGGAACTCATTACACCAAATTTTAGGCAACGAGGATCTCTTGGTGTTCACTTTCCAAAGCCAAATAAGTGAGATATATGGCAATGATAAACATGAGAAAGCACATCAATAGTAACCATCAATCCAGGAACAATGTCTCTGGGGTTGTGCCATACCAGAGCTTACCCATTGTAGGTGAGCAGGTTGGTGGACCATCTGTAGGAAGCTCACTTGCCCAATATAGCTCTTCCTTCATGATGTCTGGCATCTTCCCTTTTTGTTAAAATCAAATTTATGATTTTTTTCTTTAGTACTTTTATTGAAATAGATAGACAAACTGTCTGCCAGCCAGGTAAAACATACATGCATTCATGCATACATACATACATACATACATACATACATACATACATACATTAGCAGTTGATTCCATTCAGTGTTGTTTAGTATGTATGTCTTTAGGGGTGAACTCTTGGGATTGTTTAACCTCCCAGAGAACCTTGTGCCTAGAGAATCCTGACTTGTCCTCTCTTATTTTCCATTAATTGCTATTACTCTTAATTTAGGAATCAGACACTGTATAGTTTATCACATTCTTGCTAGAATGTGACCTGGTGTTTTTATGGCACAAGGCTTGCATATGCAATATATTCATTCATATATATATGAATGAATATCTCACAGCAGAAACTTTGATCCTCTGGCTTTTATAATTTTCCTTTTTCTTTCATTATCCACACTGTTCCCTGAGCTTTCAGATTAGGAATTGTGATAGATGTAAATTAGAGATAGAGATAGAGATAGAGATAGAGATAGAGATAGAGATAGAGATAGAGATAGAGAGATAGAATCACAAGGTCAGAGTACTAAAATATGTTTTAAAATAAGTTCCAAACGGAGTAAAAAATATCAACATTACGTGATTTCTTTTATGTGAAGACTAAGTTTTACTGGCATGTATGGGTTTACTTGAGTGGGAGTGAGTATAGTCTATGAGAATGAAAAGATATCAATATAGGAGAAGACAGGGTCTCATAGTATAAAAAGTGTTGGGGTACATGGAAATGGAACAGCAAATCAGCTTTAGAATTCATGAAATGCGGTCCACTGGTTATTAGCACATCCATGATGGGTGTGCCTCAGAGAGGCAGAGTTCTGAAGACTCTTTGTCCTGAGGACTTCATGCTGTCATGGAGTACAGCTCTGCTTGTTGCCCTCATGGTCATCACATTCTTTGTAATCAATGAATTATATGAAAATTCTAAGGGCATTTTTAGCCCAGCACTTGGAAATGTTATTGGAATTTAAAATAATAGTGATTGATCTTTTTCAAGCATTGCTTCTAGAGCAGTTTAAGATTTCAACCACCTCTCTTGAAAAGATCTTAGAGATGTAGATGGTTAGCAGTGACCTCTACCCTCAGAAAAAATTTACAGATGTAGATTGGTAGGATAGTTGTATTGAGATGTTTTTGCTACTAGATTTTATGTAGAAAATTTGGAAAACAATTTAAAGATCAGAAAGACACACTGTTGATAATTGAGTGAGGGAGTTTTTTTGGATGGGTTTCAAGTTGGGGCAGCTATGAGTTGGCCATTTATTCAATCTCTGCTCTGTCTTTATCCCTGCATAGACAGGACAAATTCTGGGTTGCATTTTCTTGATGACTCACAATGTTGAGAATTTCTTCAAGTGCTTCTTGGCCATAGAACATTCTGATATCACGGGTTTGAACCTGTGCCAGGAACAAACGTGGGGCACTGGCTCCACACCACTCCTACAATATCTAGAAGAAGCTCAATTCCTAGGTGCTGTGACATGCCCATTATCACAGGATCACAGGGAAAGCTCACTCCCAGGAGATCTGACAAACCAAACATCACAGTTGAGGTAACAATATCTACTCCACAACTTGTATAACTGTGACCCCCACAGAAACCAGGGAAGCACAAACCACTGCCCAGCCAGATGCAGGGGTCCATTCCTTATTGCACCTGTCCCTGGATAACACCAAGGTCTCTGGCTCCACACCCACTCCTGCAACACATAGAAAAACCTTACTCACAGGAGCTCTGACACAACAGGATCTCAGGAGCTCAGACACACCAGGATTGCAGGGTCCCAGAGGCAGCTAGACTCCAAGAAGCTCTGATACATCCAGGATCTCAGGATCACAGGATTCCAGAATCACAGCATCACAGAGACAGCTCAATCCAAGGAGTTCTGACACAAACAGGCTGACAGGAAGGACAGACTCCAGTAAGAGAGAGCAGGGGCAGTTAACATTAGAGATTACCAGATGATAAGAGGCAAGCGAAAGAACATAAGCAACAGAAACCAATGCTGCTTGACAATATCACAACCCAGTTCTCCCACCACACCAAACTGTGGATACCCTAATACATGAAAAGCAAGATTCAGATTTAAAGTCCTATCTCATGATTATAATAGAGAAATTTAAGGACATAAATAACTCACTTAAAGAAAAACAGGAAAACAAAAGTAAACAAATAGAACCCCTTAAAGAGGAAACAAATAAATCTCTTAAAGAAATACAGGAAAAAACAATCAAACAGGTGAAGAAATTGAACAAAACCATCCAGGATATAAAAATGGAAATAGATACATTTATTTAAAAAAACACAAAAAGTTTCAGCCCTGGAGATGGAAAACCTAGGAAACAGATCAAGAGTCACAAATGCAAGCATTGCTAACAAAATACATGAGATAAAAGAGAGAATCTAAGATTCTAAGAAGAAATTGAGCATCCTTGGAGTTACTCCAGTTGTGTGGTGACAGCCACTAGACAAGAATTGCCTCTTTCCATCTACAGACAAATTACTGTCCAGAAAAGGACACATGTGCAGAATAGTCGACTGATTATATCTGCCTAGACAGAGTAATCAGCCTTTAATAATCCTGCATCACTAAGGTCTGTCAGATGACTCTGGGCCAGAAGGCTGAAGATTTGATGCTCCAAAGTTCGGTAGTATAGGGGCTTTTCAGGTGTTCAGTGGTCTCTATAAATTGGCTAAGTTTTAGAAGCAATGTTTAGTGCTTCCCATAACTTCAGTTAACTCAGTCATTCTGGATTTCTGATGGGATTGAAGACCTATAGTCTCATAGCCAATCCTGGCTATTTACTTTGAGAGAAAAGATTTGAGTATATGGTTTTCAGCTGACTTTCATTCTAAAGCAAAAAAAAAAAAAAAAAAAAAAAAAAAAAAAAAAAAAAAAAAGCCAGGATCAAAAGTAAGTGTTTTAGTTAGGATAGATGACAGAAGTTCTGGTTAGTCAACAAAATGATGAACTGGGTATTAGGACTATCTTGTACTTCACTGGTACAATTAGGAATAAGTATGCTCTAATTGTATTTTGAGAGAAAAGTTTTACTTTAACAGGAAGAGTGATATGTAGGAGGAGCTAAGTGGGAAAGAGTACTGAGAGGAAGAGATGGAGTAAGGAGAGAAGATGAAGGAGAGGAGAAGCTAAGTGATGAGAGAGAGAAAGAGAGAGGGGGCATGGAGGCAGATGTTCACATGTCTCCACCTGTCAAAGATAGTTTTTATATCTAGGTTGGGTATTGGGTTACGCTTCTGATTGAGCATTACCAAACTTATAGATCCTTAGATTAACATTTTTAAAAATTGTATAAAAAGCAAAAAGGAAAGGGGGCATGGGACAGGGGTTTTCTAGGGAGGGGAAGAGGGGAAAGGGGATGGCATCTTAAATGTAAATAAAATATAAAATAAAATTTAAAAAAAATAGTATAATTTAAAAAAAAAAAGAGAATCTTAGGCACTGAAGTTACACTAGAAGATATTGACACAACATTCAAAGAAAAGGCAAAAAATAAAAACCTACTAACCATAAACATTCAAGAAATCCAGGACACAATGAAAAGACCAAAGCTAAGAATAATAGGTATAGGAGACAGTAAAGATTCCCAATTCAAAGTGCTAGGAAACATGTTCAACAAAACTATAGAAGGAAACATCCCTAACCAAAACAAACCAAACAAAAACAAAACAGATGCCCATAAACATACAAAATGCCTATAGAACAACACACTAATGGGATTTTACAAAAAAAAAAAAAAAAAAAAAAAAAAAAAAAAAAACTTCCTCTTGTCGCATAATAATTAAAATACCAAATGCTCAGAACAAATAAGATATTGAAATCAGTAAGGGAAAAAGACCAAGTAACATAATAAGTGAGACCCATCAAAGTTATACCAGATTTCTCAACAGAGATTGAAAATCAGAAAACCTTGGAAAGATATTATACAGACACTAAGACAACAAAAATGCCAACCAAGGCTACATTATCCAGCAAAATTCTTAATTATCATTGAGGGAGAAACCAAGACATTCCATGTCAAAAACAAAATTTACATAACATCTTTCCACAAATCCAGCCCTACAGAGGATAATAGAAGGAAAACTCCAACACAAGGATGCAAACTACAACCAAAAAAAGAAAGAAATTAATCTTGTCACCACAAATCCAAAAGAAGAGAATCACACAAGCATAATTTCACCTCTAACAACAAAATAACAGGAAGTAACAATCATTGGACTTTAATATGTCTGAATATAAATGAAATCAATTTTCCAATAAAAAGACATACACTAACAGGCTGGATATGTAAACAGAACCAAGCATTTGCTGCAAACAGGAAATATTTCTCGGTAAAAAAAGAAAGATACTACCTCAAAGTAAAAGGCTGGAAAAATTTTCCAGGCAAATGGGTCCCAAAAAACAAGCTGTAGTAACAATTATAGTATCCAATAAAATAGACTTTCAATGAAAACTTATTTTAAAAAGATAAGAAAGGATACAACATACTAATCAAAGCAAAAATCTACCAAGATGAACTCTCAATTCTGAAAAATCTATGCTCCAAATGCAAAGGCACTCACATTTGTAGAAGAAATATTACTGAAGCTCAAAGCACACATTGAACCTTATAATATAATAGTAGGAGACTTCAACACCCCACTCTCACCAATGGACAGGTCATTGAAACAGAAACTAAACAAAGTCACAGTGAAACTAACAGAGGTTATGAATCAAAAAGATTTAACAGATATCTAGGTAAGATTTCACGCTAAAACAAAAGAATACACCTTCTTCTCAACAATTCATGGTATCTTCTCCAAAATTGACCATATAATGTATTGCAAAACAACCCTCAACCAATACAAGAAGACTGAAATAATCCCATGCATCCTAATAGATCACCATGGACCAAGGCTGGTCTTCAACAACAACAAAATCAACAGGAAGCCCACATTCACATTGAGTTGAACAATTATCTACTCAATGATAATTTACTCGAGGAAGAAATTTTAATAATTAAAAAATCTTTTGGAATATAAGGAAAATGAAGACATAATATACCCAAACTTATGGGATACTATGAAAACAGTACTAAGAGGAAAACTCATAGCTTTGAGTGCTTTCATAAAGAAATTGGAAAGAGCATACACTAGCAGCTTAACAGCACATCTGAAAGCCCTAGAACAAAAACAAGCAAATACACCCAAGAAGATTAGATGACGAGAAATAATCAAACTCATGGCGGAAATCAACCAAATAGAAACAAGGAGAACTATATTATACAAAGAATTAACAAAACCAGGAACTGGTTCTTTGAGAAAATCAAAAAGATACATGTACCCTTGGCCAGAGTAACCAGAGGGCACAGAGACAGTATACAAATTAACAAAATCAGAAAGGAAGATAGAGATGTAATGGAAGATTTGAAAATTCATAAAATTATCATATCCTTCCACAAAAGACTAATCTCAACAAAACTGGAAAACCTAGATAAAATGGATGCTTTTCTAGAGAGATACCAGGTACCAAAGTAAAATCGGGATCAGATAAACCATCTAAACAGTCCCATGGCCCCTAAGAAAAAAGAAGCAGTCATTAAAAGTCTCTCAAGAAAAACATCTCCAGAACCAGATGGTTTTAGTGCAGAATTCTATCAGACCTTCAAAGAAAATCTAATACCAATACTTTTCAAAATATTTCATAAAATAGAAATAGAAGCAACACTACACAATATATTATATGATGCCACAGTCACATTGATACTTATACCACACAGAGACCCAACAAAGAAAGAGAACTTCAGACCAATTTCCCTCAAATATTGATGCAAAAATACTCAATAAAATTCTTGCAAACTGAATCCAAGAATACATCAAAATGATCAGCCACCACGATCAAGTAGGCATCATCCCAGGGATGCAGGGATGGTTCAATATACAGAAATGTAGCTCTGAGGCATAGAATGGTGTGGGAGGGTTCTACAACAAAGAGCCTATGGCGCTCAGGACCCATCAGCCATCCAAAACTCGCTCCTCTGGAACACCACTCCCTTTCTGAGCCTAGCTTGTTGGCTGGGACAGACACATAACTGGTCTACTCCTGTGAAGACACCATATCCTTAGCCATCCTAGAGGCACCAGTGCTCTCAGAGCATAGAAAGAACCACTGTACTCAGAGCAGCAGGATTTCAGAATCCTAGAGGTGACCTGAGTCCCAGCAGTTCTTCCACCCAGGTGCTCAGGATCACAGAGACATCTAGACTCTGAGGAGTTCTGACACAAGCAAGATAACTGGAAAGACAGGCTCCAGTCAGAGACAATGAGTACAAGTAGCACTAGAGTTAACCAGATGGCAAAAGGCAAGTGTAAGAACATAAGCAACACAAACCAAAGTTACTTGGTATCATCAGAACCCAATCCTCCCAAAACAGCAAGCCCTGGAGAAAGGAAAAGCAGGATTCAGAATCAAACTCTCTTCTCATGATGATGATAGAGGACTTTAAAAGGGATGTAAATAATTCCCTTAAAGAAGTGGAGGAGAACACAGGTAAACGGGTAGAAGAACTTAAAGAGGAAACAAAAATCCCTTAAAGAACTACAAGAAAACGCAACCAAATAGGTGAAGGAAATAAACAAAACCATTCAGTGTCTAAAAATGAAAGTAGAAACAATAAAGAAATCTCAAAGGGAGACTATCCTGAAGATAAAAAACATAGGAAAGAAGTCAGGAGTCGTAGGCCCAAGCATCATCAACAGAATACAAGAGATAGAAGACAGAATCTCATGTGCAGAAGATACCTTGGAAAACATTGACACAACTGTCAAAGAAAATGCAAAATGCAAGTCTCCTAACCCCAAAGCATCCAGGAAATCCAGGATACATTGAGAAGACCAAACATAAAATAATATGTATGAATGAGAGTGAAGATTCCCAACTTAAAGAGCCAGTAAACATCTTCACTAAAATTTTAGAGGAAAACTTGCCTAACCTAAAGAAAGAGATGTCCATGAACATACAAGAAGCCTACAGAACCCCAAATAGACTAGACTAGAAAGTAAATTCCTCCCATAACATAATAATCAAAACATCAAATGCACAAAACAAAGAAAAATACTAAAAGCAGTAAGGGGAAAAGGTAAAATAACATATAAAGGCAGACCTATAAAAATTACACCAGACTTTTCATCAGAAACTATAAGAGCCAGAAGATCCTGGACAGATATCATACAGACCCTAAGAGAACACAAATGCCAGCCCAGACTATTATACCCAACAAAATTCTCAATTACCATAGATGTAGAAACCAAGATATTCCATGACAAAACCAAATTTACACAATATCTTCCCACAAATCCAGCACTTCAAAGGACAATAGATGGAAAACTTCAACATAAAAACTGAAACTACAACCTAGAAAAAGCAAGAAAGTAATCTTCCAACAACCCTAAAAGAAGATATCTACACAAACATAATTCCACCTCTAATATCAAAAATAACAGGAAGCAACAATCATTTTTTCTTAATATCTCTTAACATCAATGAACTCAACTCCCCATTAAAAAGACATAGACTATCAGACTGGATGCAAAAACAGGATCCAGAATTTTGCTGCATACAGGAAACACACCTCAGTGACAGACAGACACTACCTCACAGTAAAAGGATGGAAAAAAATTTTCCAAGCAAATGCTCCCAAGAAACAAGCTGGAGTAGCAATTCTAATATCAAATAAAATCAACTTTCAACCAAAAGTAATCAAAAAAGATAAGGAAGGACACATCATACTTATCAAAGGAAAAAAATCTACCAAGATGATCTCTCAATTCTAAACATCTATGCTCCAAATGAAAGGGCACACACATACATAAAAGAAACTTTACTAAAGCTCAGATTATACACTGCACCTCACACAATAATAGTGGGGGATTTCTCTTTTTTTCCATTTTTTATTTGATATTTTATTTATACTTCAGATGCCTTTCCCTATTCCCCCCTGTGGTGGATAGCCCTAGCCTCTTGTCATGGTAATTCCACTCCTGGGAGGGGCTGCGAAGGAGGAGTGAATCTTGTAAACCTTCTGCCCAATCAAATTTGTTAAATAAAGGCTATAGCCAGTGATTGGGCAGTGGAAGAGGAGTGGGAGGAGCCAGAGGCAGGGAAAGAGGAGAAGACCAGGGGAGCCATTGGAGTGAAGAGTAGAGTTGGTGGAAGCAGAGGGCAGTTGGTGGAGAGAGAAAAGATGAAGAAGACCTTGACATAGGAAACCGCAGGTTGTTAAGAGCTCTCATAGCCAGGGAATAATGTAGTTTAATGGTAAATCTGCCCAATCTAGGCATGCAGCATTCATTTGATATTTATTGACTTGTGTCTTTATTCTATGGACTCCCTATGGGCAAGAGATTTACCGCAACACCCCCTTCCCGAGAAAACCCCTATCCCATGCCCCCTTTTCCTTTTTGCATTTATACATTTTTTAAAATGTTAATCAAATGCTTTATAAGTTTGGTATTGTTCATTCAGAGGTGTAACCCACTACCCAACCTAGATATATCAACTATCTTTGACTGCTGGAGATACATGAACATCTGCCTCCCTGTCTCACCCATCTTTCTCTCTCTCATCACCTAGCTTCTCTTCTCCTTCTTCTCCTCCTCTTCTTACTCCTTCTCTTCCTCTCAGTACACCTCCCATCTTAGCTCCTCCTACATATCACCCTTCCTGTTAAAATGAAACTTTTCTCTCAAAATACAATTAGAGCATAATTATGCCAATTTGTACCAGTGAGGTACAAGATAGTCCTAATACCCAGTCCATCATTTTGTTGACTAACCAGAACTTCTGTCATCTATCCTAACTAAAACACTTAGTTCTGAACCTGGCTTTTTCTTTGGCTTTAGGATGTGTGGGGACCTGGTCCTGCAGATGTCCCACGGCGGTCTCCCGGCTGGTGGCAGGGCGTGAGTGGGGAGGGGGGGATTGCCTGCCCCGGCCGCTGGCAATCGTCGTCGCTGGCTAATCTTCTTCAGGTGTTGCCCTGATACTCCGTGCTAAACTGGTCCAGGCTCGGGCCAGGCCGATAAGGAGCCAGTCTAGCTGACAGAAAGGCAGCCAGGCGCTCCAGGCAGGCTCCAGGGAGAGCCGGCGGTCACAAGCGGTACAGCTCTTTGTTTAGCCGGGGAATGCGGCTAGACAGCAGAAGAGCCTACAGCTCTTAAGCCGGAGGTGCCGGCTAGGTAGGAGCCCAGCGGGCTCTAAAGAGTTACAGCTCTCAAACCGGGAAGTGCCGGCCAGGTAACAGAGAAGGGCTGCGGGTCAACAACGAAAGGAAGGTCACGGACGCCTGGATGGCTCTTGTGTGTGCTTTACTTGTCAATTAGGCTCAATATATACAGTTTGGGGTGGGTGAAGGTTTTAGCAACAGGTAACCTCATTGGCTTGGTCTAGGTTTTGGGGATGCCTCATATGCATGTGAGGAGAGCCTGGGGCACCATTCCTATGTGACCCGATGGTCGTAGACCTCTCAACCTCTCTGAGGGAGGGGCTGTGAAGCGGTAAAGGGCAGAAGCTGAGAGCACCAGGGGGCCAGGAACAGAGCCAAACAGCCTACCGTCCCTCAAAAGGGTCTCCGGGGTTTGAAACTCGTTCAACCAGACACCTGGTTGTCTCTCAGCTCAGTGCCCTACAAGGATGAATGTCAGCTGACAACCATCCACTCAAATCTTTTCTCTCAAGGTAAATAGCCAGGATTGGCTATGAGACTATAAGTTTTCAACCCCGTCAGGAATCCAGAACAACTGAGTTAACTAAAATTATGGGAAGCACAAAGCATAGCTTCTAAAACTTAGCCAATTTATAGAGACCTCTGAATACCTGGACAGTTCCTATACTACAGAATGTTAGAGCATCTGGTCTTCAGCCTTCTAGCCCAGGATCATCTGACAGATGTAGTGATGCA
The DNA here is from genome assembly GCF_011762505.2 of Arvicanthis niloticus. Classification (NCBI taxonomy): domain Eukaryota; kingdom Metazoa; phylum Chordata; class Mammalia; order Rodentia; family Muridae; genus Arvicanthis; species Arvicanthis niloticus. The sequence continues at coordinate 116,291,452 of NC_047658.1, read as the reverse complement.
GAATTATTAAGGGCTGATTACTCTGTTTTGGCAGATATAATCTGTTGACTAGTCTGCAAGTATGTCCTTTTCTGGACAGTATTTTGTCTGTAGATGGAAAGAGCAATTCTTACCTAGTGGCTGTCTCACCACAATTGGAATAACTCCAAAGATGCTCAATTTCTTCTTGGAATCCAAGACAGGAATCTGTCAGGAGCAGACAGGTCTCTAATCAAAATAAACATTAATACAGAAATGTTTGTCATGTCAATTCTGTGGATTTCTGATGTTTTGAAAACCAACTATCCATGTAAGGTAATCTGGTCTGTTGTCTGTTAACTCCTCTCAGCAATTTCTAAAGAAAACATAGAAAACACCTTAACAATAAACTCCAATGGCTCATTTGCCAGGGTCTTTTGAAGAGACCCCTTAACTTGGTACTTGGTGTGGTCCTGATCCTGTTTTAATTTGGGGTCGTGGGTCAGTCTACATTTTTCAGAAAAAGAAATTGGAGCCTGATGGCTGCCTAAGGGACTGGTCCTCAATTGGACACAGATCTTGAGCCTAATAATTATGATTCTAATGATGACGATGGCTCAAAATCTTTATCAACCAGCTTATTTAACTTGACATATAATCTCCACTCTTACTGGAGAGTGTCTTTTATCATTACTTAAAGCCACCCACGTGGTGGCCAGACTTTGTGTCTGATCCCTGCTAATTAGCAGTTGGATTAGATACTGAAACACTTCCACTTCCAACCTTATTTTCTATATTGCTTGGAAAATCATGTTGCTTTTAACCTTTGAACCTTATATTTTAAGCAGATTGATTGCCCTCACACAGGATCACACTCAACAAGCTCAGCTATTCATCATGGCAGTTACACATCGCTGTGAAGAACTGCATCTAGTGCATGCCCACAGGTCCTTTGGTCTGAATGTGGTCTTGGTCTAAAGAGTGTGCCAATGATGGCCAGTTAGTCAATGATGGGTAAGAGTGTTTTGAGCTCCTATAAATCTAAGACAGAGGCATACGTCATTATGCTATGTATGTTTTCCTCAATGACAGGTAATTATAGTAGTAATTTTTAGCTCCCATAAACCTAAGCAGAGGCATGCATCAATATGCTATGTATGATTTCCTCAATGACGGGTAATATAGGAGTAATATAAACGCCAACCTAAGCCTGGCATGGTCACCTGGTCACTCGAGACCCTAGATGGGATGAAATTGTGCCCCGTCCAGGTATTGGCACTGCCATCTTAAAAAATTAAGGGGGGTGGGGGGAACTGTGCCCTTCCCCCAGGCCTGAACAGGCCTGCAAAGTCATTTACCACAATAGACCAAGCAACAGTAGGACCTAGGAGATGCATTGCATTACCAGCCTTGGTGCCTTGGAGCCTGCTTCCTGAGCTAAGAAGAATGGACTGCCTGCTGAGCTAGCCTTGACACCTTCCGGACTGCTATCTCCTTGCCCAGCCCCTGGGCTGAACAGAGAAGAGATTCTGGGGGGTGGGGCTTCCCCTTTATATGTGAAAACAAATTATTAAACTTCGAGCCTTGATCAGAGAACTTTGTCTTGGCTTCATCTCTTCCCGCCCATTTCCCTAATCTCAGTCTCTCTTGCAGGTGAACCCGTTCAGCTGTTGCTGCAGGTGGCAAAAGCACCTTACTGATATAAATTAGTATAGTTATGCTCTAACTGTATTTTGAGAGGAAAGTTTTATTTTAACAGGAAGGGTGATATGTAGGAGGAGCTAAGGTGGGAGGAGTACAGAGAGGAAGAGTAAGGAGAGGCAGAGGAGAAGGAGAGGAGGAGCTAGGTGATGAGAGAGAGAGAGGGGGACCAGACATGGAGGTGGATATTCACATGTCTCTGCCAGTCAAAGATAGTTGATATATATATAGATAGATAGATATAGATTAGATATAGATATAGATATAGATATAGATATAGATATAGATATAGATATAGATATAGATATAGATATAGATATAGATATAGATATAGATTGGGTATTAGGTTACACTTCTGATTGATATTGAGCATTTCCAAACTTATAAAGCCTTTGGTTGACATTAAAAAAATTGTATAAAAGCAAAAAGGAGAAGGGGGTATGAAATAGGGGTTTTCTAGGGAGGGGAAATGGGAAAAGGGGATGGCATCTGAAATGTAAATAAAATATCCAATAAAAAAATAAATTAAAAAAAGTCTCCTCACAAAAAAAAAAAAAAAAAAAAAAAAAAAAAAAAAAAAAGCCCAGGACCAGAAAGTTTTAGTGCAGAATTCTATCAGAACTTCAAGGAAGACCTAATACCAATTCTCTTTAAAGTATTCCACAAAACAGAAACAGAAGAAACACTACTGAATTTGTTCTATGAAGCCACAATCACACTCATACCTAAAGCTCACAAACACCCAACAAAGAAAGAGAACTTCAACCCAATCTTCCTTATGAATATTGATGCAAAAATACTCAATAAAATTCTCACAAACCGAATCCAAGAACACATCAAAACAATTATCCATCATGATCAAGTAGGCTTTATCCCAGAAATACAGGAACGGTTCAATATTCAAAATTTCATCAATGTAATCCACTGTATAAACAAACTCAAAAAAAAAAAACCCACATGATCATCTCACTAGATGCTGAGAAAGCATTTGACAAAATTCAACATCCCTTCATGGTAAAAGTCTTGGAAAGATCAGGAATTCAAAGACTATACCTAAACATAGTAAAAGCAATATACAGGAAGCCAGTAGCCAACATCAATCTAAATGGAGAGAAACTTGAAGCAGTCCCACTAAGACCAGGTACAAGACAAGGCTGCCCACTCACACCCTACCTATTCAATATAGTACTGTAAGTCCTAGCCAGAGCAATTAGACAACAAAAGGAAGTCAAAAAGATACAAATAAGAAAGGAAGAAGTCAAAATTTCACTTTTTGCATATGATAAGATAGTATTCATAAGTGACCCTAAAACTTCCACCAGAGAACTCCTAAACCTGATAAACAACTTCAGCAAAGTGGCTGGATATTTGATCAACTCAAACAAATCAGTAGCCTTCCTCTACTTGAATGATAAACAGGCTGAGAATGAAATTAGAGAAATGACACCCTTTACAATAGTCACAAATAATATAAAATACCTTGGTGTGAATCTAAACAAGCAAGTAAAATATCTGTATGTTAAGAACTTTCAAGTCTCAGAAGAAAGAAATCAAAGATCTTATAAGATGGAAAAATCCCCATGCTCATGGATTGGCAGGATTAATGTAGTAAAAATGGCCATCTTGCCAAAAGCAATGTACAGATTCAATGCAAATTTCCACAACAAAATTCCAAATCAATTCTTCATAGAGATACAAAAGGCAATTTGTAAATTCATTTGGAATAACAAAAAAAACCAGAATAGTGAAAAATATTCTCAACAATAAAAGAACTTCTGGGGGAACCACCATTCATAACCTCAAACTGTACTACAGAGCAGTAGTGATAAAAACTGCATGGTATTGGTACAAAGATAGGCAAGAAGATCAATGGAATAGAATTGAAGACCCTGAAACAAACCCATATACCTATAGTCAGTTGATCTTTGACAAAGGACCTAAAACCATTCAGTGGAAGAAAAGAGTATTTTCAACAAATGGTACTGGTTTAACTGGAGGTCAGCATGTAGAAGAATGCAAATTGATCCATTCTTATCTCCTTGTACAAAGCTCAAGTTCAAGTGGATAAAGGACCTTCACATAAAGCCAGATACACGGAAACTAATAGGAGAGAAGTTGGAAAAGACCCTCGAATACCTAAGAACAGGGGAAAAGTTCCTGAACAGGATGTGAATGTCTTATGCTCTAAGATCAAGAATTTACAAAAGGAACCTCATGAAATTTCAAAGATTCTGTAATTTAAGGGACACTGTCAATAGGAGATAACGGCCACCAAAATATTGAGAAAATGTCTTTACCAATCCTACATCTGATAGAGGGCTAATATTCAATATATACAAAGAACTCAAGAAATTAGACTCTAGACAACTAAATAACCCTATTAAAAATGGGGTACAGAGAAAAACAAAGAATTCTCAACTGAGGATACTCAAATGGCTGAGAAGCACCTAAAGAAATGTTCAATATCCTTAGTCATCAGGGAAATGCAAATCAAAACAACCATGAGATTCCACCTCAGACCAGTCGGAATAGCCAAGATTAAAACTCAGGTGATATCAGATGCTAGTGAGGATGTGGAGAAAGAGGAACACTTCTCCATTGTTGATGGGATTACAAGCTGGTACAACCAGTATGGAAAGCAGTCTGGCAGTTCCTCAGAAAATTGGACCTGTAGACCCAGCTATACCACTCCTGTCATATACCCAGAAGATGCTCCAACATATAGCAAGGACACATGCTCCACTATATTCATAGCAGCCTCATTTATAATAGCCAGAAGCTGGAAAGAACCCAGATGTTCTTCAACAGAGGAATGAATACAGAAAATGTGGTACATTTGCACAGTGGAGTATTGCTCAGATATTTAAAAACAATGAATTCAAGAAATTCTTAGGTAAATGGATGGAACTAGAAAATATCGTCCTGAGAGAGGTAACCCAATCACAAAAGAACACACATGGTATGTTCTTTTGATAATTGGATATTAGCCCAAAAATTCACAATATCCAAGATACAACTCACAGACTATATGGAGCTCATGAACAAGGAAGACCAAAGTGTGGGTGCTTTGGCCCTTCTTAGAAGGGTTAACAAAATACTCATGGCAACAAATATGGAGACAAAGCATGGGAAAGAAATTGAAGGAGGGGCCATCCAGAGACTGCTCCACCTTGGTATCCATCTCTTGTGCATTCACCAAAGGTAGACACTGATGTGGATGCCAGGAAATTCATGCTGACAGGAGCCTGATATAGCTATCTCCTTAGAGGTCTGCCAGAGGCTGAAATATACAGAGATGTAAGCTCACAGCTAACAATTGAGCTGATCATGAGGTTCCCAATGGAGGAATGAGAGAGAAGACTGAAGAAGCTGAAAGGGTTTGCAGCCCCATGAGGATTGCAACAATACCAACCAGAGCTCCCAGGGCCTAAACCTGGGCATATATCCTCATAGAAGCAGAAGGATGGGGTTGGAATAGGGGGTTCCTGGGTGCTGGGGAGAGGGGATTACATCTAAAATATAAACTTAATATCCAATAAAAAAGAAAGCAGAAAACACTGGAAAAAACAAATTGGAAAGGAAGAAGTGAAGAAATTACTATTTGCAGATGATAAGGTAGTATAATTAAGGGACCTAAAAAAATCCCAGAGATAATTCCAACAGCTGATAAGCAACTTTAGCAAAGTAGCTAGATACAAAATTAACTGAAATCAGTAGCTGTCCTTTACTCAAAGATAAATGGGCTGAGAAAGAAATTATGGAAATGACACCACTTATAGTAGTTATAAATAATATAAAATACTTTGGTGTGATCAAACAAGTGAAATATCTGTATGACAAGAACTTTTAAGTTTCTGAAGAAAGAAATTGAAGATGACCTCAGAAGTTGGAAATATCTCCAATGCTCATGGATCAGCATAATTAACATAGTAAAAGTGGCCAACTTACCAAAAGCAACCCACAGATTCAATACAATTCCCTTCAAAATTTCAACTCAATTCTTCAGTTAAAGAAAGAGCAATTCTCAAATTCATTTAGAATAACAAAAAACCCAGGATATCAAAAACTATTTTCAACAATGAAAGAACTACTGGGGGAATCACCATCCCTGACCTCAAGTTATACTACAGAGCAATAGTGATAAAAACTGCATGGCATTGGTATAGAGTCAGACAGGTAGATCAATGGAATAGAACTGAAGCCCCAGAATCAAACTCACACACCTATGGTCACTTGATCTTTGACACAGGGGCCAATACAATCCTGTGGAAAAGACACAAATGGTGCTGTTTCAAGTGGACTTTGGCATGTAGAAGAATACACACTGACTCACTTTTATCTCCTTGTACAAAGCTCAAATGCAAGTGGATCAAGGATCTACACATAAAACCAAATACCATGAATCTAATAGAAGAGAAAGTGGGGGAGAAGATCAAACACATTGGTACAGGGAAAAATTTCCAGACCAGAACTTCAATGGCTTATGCCCTAAGATCAAGAATTGACAAATGAGACTTCATAAAACTGAAAATCTTTTGTAAGGTGAAGGACATTGTCAATAAGACAAAAAGGCAACCCACAGTTTGGAAAAATATCTTTAGGAAACCTACATCCAATAGAGTAATAACATTCAAACCATGCAAAGAACTCAAGAAGTTAGACTCCAGACAACCAAATAACCGTATTAAAAATGGAATGTGGATCTAAACAGAGAATTCTCAATTGAGGAATATCAAATGACTGAGAAGCACTTAAAGAAATGTTCAATATCCTTAGTCATCTGGTAAATATAAATCAAAACAACCTTAAGTTTATACCTTACACCAGTCATAATGGCTAAGATCAAAAACTCAGGTGACAGCAGATGCTGTCAAGGATGTGGAGAGAAAACACTCCTCCATCGCTAGTGAGATTGAAAGCTGGGACAACCCCTATGGAAATCAGTCTGGCAGTTCCTCAGAAAACTGAAAATAGTTCTACCTGAGGAACCACCTATACTACTCATAGGCATATACCCAAAAGATGCCTCAACATATAGCAAGGACACATGCTCCACTATGTTAATACTAGCCTTATTTATAATAGCCAGAAGCTGAAACCAACCCAGATATCTCTCCACAGAGGAATGGATACAAAAAAGTGACACATTTACATAATAGACTACTACTCAGTTTTTAAAACCAATAACTTAGTGAAATTTGCAGGCAAATGGATGTAACTAGAAAATATCATCCTGAGTGAGGTAACCCAGTCTCAAATGAACAGTTGATATTATCTAAAAAGAAGCTCAGAATACCTATGGTAAATCTCATAGGCTATATGTAACTCAGGAAGCAAGAGGATCACAACAAAGTGTGGATGCTACATTCCTACTCAGAATTGGGAAGAAAATAATCTCCGGGAAGTAGAAGTAGAGAGGGATCTGTGAAGAAGAGAGTTGGGGGAGGGGAAAGGTGGGGCAGTTCAGATATGGGAGGTGATGGAGAATGAGTACAGAGGGTCAGGAATTTGAAAGCAGATGTGTAGCAGTGGGGGAGGGGGAGCTAGTGGTAGCCACTAGAAAATTCAGATTCCAGGGACCCAAGAGTTTCCCAGAACCCAACATGAGGATATTAGCTAAAATATAAAACAAAAGGAGAGAGAACCTTTAGAAAGCATAGTCAGTGGATAGGTACTGCCACTGGTTGAGGGATGGGGGCACCCACTCATCTCAAAAATACCAATTAAGTATTCCTCCTGAGAAAATAAAATGCAGGGTCATAAAGTGGAACAGAAACTGAAGGAAATTCATCCAGAGACTGCCCCACCTAGGGTTCCATTCCATCTGCAGAACCAAACCCAGAGACGATTGCTGATGCCAAGAAGTGCTAACTGACAAGATCATGGTATAACTATTCCCTGAGAGGCTCTGATAGAACCTGACCAATACAGATGCAGATGCTCACAACCATTCATCAGACTGAGCATGCAGACCCCAGTGGAGAAGTTAGGGCCAGGATTTTAGGAGCTGAAGGGGTTGGCAATCCCATAAGAAGAACAACAATATCAACCAACCAGACTGCCCCAAAGCTCCCAGTGACTAAACCACCAACAAAAGAGTACACATGGCATAACCCATGGCTCCAGCTGGATATGTAGCACAGGACTGCCTTAGAAGGCATCACTGGGAGGGTATCTCCTTGGTTCTCAATGACACAGGATAGGTGAATGCTAGGCTGCTGAGGCAGGAGTGGGTGGGCAGGTATGGCACACCCTCATAGATGCAGGGGGAAGGGGAGAGAGGAATGGAGGCTTGTGGAGGGAAAACTGGGAATGGAGACAACATTTGAAATGAAAATAAATAAAATAATCAATAATGAAAAAAATGTAGCAAGTAATATTTAATGCTACAGCACCCAATCTATCTTGTGTCATTGAGCTGCCATTTTCCCAACTAGGCTAGGCCTGAGGCCATAAGTGGCATCATGCCACCACTGCTCAGCTCAGACCACCTGCTCAAGTGGCCAGAGACACTGGCCCTGACACCCATGAGATGCCACAAGGCTGGAATGAGCCCAGACCATACCACCCTGCCCACCTTAATTTGTAAAATAAAGGCTAGAGCCAGTAATTGGGCAGTAGAAGGGGAGGTGGAGAAATAAAGGATTGTGGGAAGAGAGAGAGAAGGATGATTATGACTGGGGAGGAAGATGATGGAGGAGGATGATGAAGAAGAAAGACGATGGAGAAGCAGGAGGTGGAAGGACAAACACATGACTTGCAAAACCTGCAAGTTATAAGGGATCTCATAGCTGGGGAATAGAGTAGTGTAGTGGTGAATCTGCCCAATCTAGGAGTGCAGCTTATATTCATAATTATTGAGTTGTGTTTTCTTTGACCGGTCTTATTTGGGTTGAAGGGTTACCTAAACTAATTGGCACCCAACTTATTGCTTAGAACTCAACTAACCTGAGGTAAAAGTTCACTGTACTCCCAACCCCCATAAAAAGCTTAGTGGGTCTGAGGGGGCTACAAAGAATGGCAAAGAGGCTCCCTCCCCAACCCCCAAGACAGAAAGCTATGGCCCGTCAGGAGCAGCACTCAGCCTGCAGCTGAGCTTGATCAGTGCCCTGTAAAAATTACAAGGAGGGACAGGTGATCCTAGAACACAATGGCTTGTGAGGTAGTTTTCAGGCAGAAATGGTGAACTGAGGGCCAAGTAATTCTTTGATTTAAAAAAAGATATATAACGTTTTGATACTTAAAGATTAGAAACACAATATTTTTGGGGATTTATATGATGATATTTTGAATGGTTTGACAAGAAACAACTTAGAGAAAATTGTCACTGGCTCTAGAGTAAAGAGTACAGTGTACAGGTGGAAGCTGCTCTGGAGTACAGAGCCAAACAGGTAGATGGTATAAATAAAAATCTGTTCTAGGCAGAGGGCTGAACAGAAAGATAGTATGAATCAGGTGTATTCAGATGATATAAAGTTATATTACCTCAGGTTCTGTTTAACATGGGCCCCATGGGAATTCTGGGTTCATTTCCTGCTTGGCAAAATAGAAAAAGCGTAAGAATAGGCACATACAGTACTTAATTAAGATAGGGAAAATTGTCACTGACTCTAGAGTAGAGAGTACAGTGTATAAATAGAAACTGTTCTGGCAGAAAGCCAAACAGAAAGATAGTGTAAATCAGGTGTATTCAGATGATATAAAGTTATATTGCCACACAGGAGACTCAGGTTCTACCTAATGTGGGCCCCACAGAAATTCTGGGTTCATTTCCTGCTTGGCAAAATAGGGAAGGAATATGTGTGTGATTATCAGTTTTGTGGTTATATTTTTTTATCTGGGAAAGAGGTCAAGATAAAAGTTCTTCTGGTTACTGGCTCAAGGATATTCTGTGTTGGGAAAAAGGTTTTGTCTGTGTGTTTTCAGAGGAGATGATTGAGGTATTTTCTGATATTGGCTCAAAGAAATGCTGTTTTGAGAAAAGTATTGTCTGTGTGTTTCCAGAAGAGATGATTAAGATATTTCTACCTCCCAGAATTATAGGGATTAGACATGACAGAGGCAGGCCACCAGAAGACTAGATTCAAAAATTCAAACAAAAAATTATCTTGATACTAAAATATGTTTTGAGAATTGTATATTGCAGAATATACAGCCTTAGTGTATCTACTCATCAAGCAAGCTGAGCAGGCCTGCTGGAACCTCTGATGTCCTAGAATTTCAGCTGGATGCAGTGAAGACACACACATCAGAGGCTTATCAATTTACCCTTCTCCCTGCCCATCTTCTAATATCTCAACACCCAAATGCAGCTTAAAGAAGTTAATGAAGAGTTGGCATCCCTATTCCCTGGACTTGGGAACTGAGGTGGTTAATATTAGATTCTCCTTCCAGGGAAAAGTGATGGTTTTATTGGGAGGAATAGTTAGAATTGATTACTTAGCCAAAACCTATCTGGTAGAAATTTGTATAATTGTTATTAAAATGAAGTTATATTTCTTAAATGGTACAAAATTTATTTTGATTTCAAATTTAAGGTTTTCATTGGTATGAGTTTCTCACTGATATGAAATTGAGGTTAATATTATTACTCTCATAGGCATTGTGCCTATATAACACATTTAGGAATACAAGGCTTAGACCCAGTCCTTCTTTAATCTTTTTAACTGATTTGAGATGGTTAGCCTGTGAGTTAAGGGCCGATAGCAATTGCATGGCTCTGAGTTTATTGTTAGAATGTTTTCTAGAAATAGCTGAGATGAGTTAATGGAAAACAGTCCAGATTGCTTTACATAGGTAGTTGATTTTCAAAAATGTCAGAAGTTCATAGATTTGACATTACAAACATTCCTGTATAGATGTTCATTTTGATTAGAGAACTGTCTGCTCCTGACAGCTTCCCTGTCTTGGATTCTAAGAAGAAATTCAGCATCTTTGGAGTTACTCCAGTTGGGGTGAGACGGCCACTAGGCAAGAACTGCCTACTTTCATCTACAGACAAATTACTGTCCAGAAAAGGACACATTTGCAGAATAGTCAACTGTTTATATCTTCCAAGACAGAGTAATCAGCCCTTAATAGTGCTGCATTACTAGGTCTGTCAGATGATCCTAGGCCATAAGGCTGAAGATTGAATGCTCCAATGTTTTGAAGTATAGGGACTGTCCAGGTGTGCAGTGATCTGTATATATGGGCTAAGTTTTAGAAGCTATGCTTTGTGCTTGTCATAATTTCAATTAATTCAGTCATTCTGGATTTCTGACAGGTTTGAAGACTTACAGTTTCATAGCCAACCCAGACTATTTACGTTGAGAGGACAGATTTGAGAGGATGATTTTCACCTGACATTCATTCCAAAGCCAGAGAAAAAAACAGGTTCAGAACTAAGTTCTTTAGTTAGGAGAGATGACAGAAATTCTATTTAGTAAACAAAAATGATGGACTGGGTGTTAGGTCTATCTTGCACTTTAACAAGTACAATATAGTTGTGTTCAATTTATACCTGGGAGAAAAGAGTCTTTTAACTGGACAGAAAAGGGGGAAGTGTTGTGGATAGAGGCAGGGAAAGAGGATAAGACCAGGAGAGCCATTGGAGGGAAAGGAGTTGGCAGTTGGTGGAAGGGGAGAAGATGAAGGAGACCTTGACCAAGGAAACTGCCAAGTTGTTAAGAGCTCTCATAGCCGGGGAATAGTGTAGTTTAATGGTAAATCTGCCCAATCTAGGCATGCAGCATTCATCTGATATTTATTGACTTGTGTCTTTATTCTATGGACTCCCTATGGGCAGGAGATTTACCGCAACAAATTGGCGCCCAACTTATTATTTAGAATTCAACTAACTTGAGCTAAAAGTGTATTGAAAGCTGAATAGGTCTGAGGACCTGCAAAGATCAAAAAGTTATAAAGTACAAAAACTTCCCCAATGGCCAAGGTCAGGAGCAGCACTCAGCTTACAGCTGGGCTTGCTCACTGCCCTGTGAAAACTGAAAGAAGGGTCTTCCAAAAATTCAACAGTGAAACAAAAGTTATTGTAGCCAGACCAGTAGGTCATTTAAATTAAAAAATTAAAAAATTAAATTAAAAAATAGTGAATAGACACAGATAAATAGATGTAAAAGGTTTTAAGGTTTCGAGGAGTAAATTGCAGGCTGCTCTGAGTCAAGAGAGCCAAACAGATAAATAGAAAGGTTATAGTAACGAATTGTAATGAGGGACTGGTGATCCTAGAACACAACTGCCTGCGAGGTAGTTTTCAGGTAGAAACAGTGAATTGAGGGCTCCAGACCAGATAATTTTTTAATATATAAAAAAAGAAACATATTTTGATACTTAAAGATGACAAAAACAATGGATATCTTTTGGGCTTTATATGATGATATTTCAAATGGTTTGACAGAAATCAACTTAGGGAACACTTTATTATTTATCAGTATTGCTATATTTATTTATTTATTTATTTATTTATTTTTATATACTATGTCTTCTCAAAAGACAAAGCTCTAGATAAAAAATTCTTTGCCTTGGAAAAGAGATTACAAGAAACAATAGAACTTTTGGTACAGGATAGAGATGAGATTTGTAAACAGATAGAAAATAACGAGGAACGGAAGCAGGGCTTAGAACAGAAGTTACAGGAGCTAGAAAAGATGATCGAACAGAGCATACAACAGCTCACAGATCAGATGGAGAAACAGATAGAAAATAATGAAGAATGGAAGCAGGGCTTAGAACAGAAGTTACAGGAACAAAAAGATGAAAATGAAAGTGGGAGACAGGAGATTAAAAGGATAATTGAACAGAAGATAGAGCAGTTAATAGATCAGATGGAGAAACAGATAGAAAATAATGAATTGAAGACACAAGAAATTATAGATCAGAATAAGAGACAGAAAGATGAAAATGAAACTGGGAGACAGGAGCTAGAAAAGATGATCAAACAGAGCATACAACAGCTCACAGATCAGATGGAGAAACAGATAGAAAATAATGAGGAATGGAAACAAATACAATATAAAGAAACAAACCTTAATATGTATACAAACCTTAAGGGAGGAATTTAAATTTTCAGCTGAGGAAAATACTGAGGTTAAGACAGAAGTAAATAGAGAAAGTCAACCAAGAGTTATTAGAAAACACACCTTGGTCTATCCGGTTACTGTACAACAAAGACCTCCAAACGTTGTTTACCCACAGGGTTATGAGGAATTTGAATGGCAACCTATGGATGTGTTAGATCTGAGAAAATTTAAGGAGAGTGTCACTAATTTTGGTATGCACTCACCATTTGTTAAACAAATTCTGACTTCTTGGGCTATTAAAAATAGAATAATCCCCCAAGACTAGAAAGATATAGCAAGAGCTATATTAGAACCTGCCGCAAATTTACAATGGGTTGCATGGTGGAGAGATGAGGCAAGGGAGATAGCATGACAAAATAGAGCCAGAGGAAGAGAGATTTCTATAGACCAACTGCTTGGTGAAGGTCATTTTGCTGAACTAGAGGTGCAGGCTGTATATGATGAAGAAACTCTGGCATTGTGTAGATTGTCAGCCTTAAAGGCCTGGGACAAAGTTGCAGAATCCAGGAAGAGACTTGAACCATTTACTCAAGTCATACAAGGGCCAAAAGAAACCTTCCCTGACTTTTTACAAAGGCTAACCTCAGCTGTTGAAAGGAGTATATCAGATTCAGTAGCAAGAAAGGCAATAATTGAGTCTTTAGCCTTTGAAAATACAACTGCTGAATGCAAAGAAGTAATCAGACCACTGAGGGCAAGGTCAGCATCAATAGATGAATGGATTAGATACACAGCTGATGTTGGATCTCACTCAGCTGATATGTCAGTAATAGGAAAAATTGCAACAAGAAACCTAGAGATCACCCAGGGTTTCAAATGTTTTAATTGTGGTAAATGGGGTCATCTCAGAAATGACAACAGGACAAATAAAAATAATACTAAATGGGGGCCTAAGCTTTCTGGAATTTGCCAAAGATGTGGCAAAGGCCGACATCTGATTAAGGATTGTAGAGCAACAACAGACAAATGGTGAAATACACTGCCAAAAAACTTTCGGGGGGGGGGGGGGGTTCTTGCAGGCCCCAATGCCAGACAAAGAGAGTTCTCTTTCCCAGGAAAATTAAATGTCACTGCTTCAAAAACAAATGTTGTAAGACCAGATAAGGCTGAGGAAGGTTTTATAGACAATTCAGAAGGCCTCACAGGGAGTCAAAAGCAAATATTTTGGCAAACTTCTATAGAAGATCAAAGACCAAAACTAAGAATACTAGTGAATAATATTGAGATTGAGGGGATGGTTGACAATGGAGCAGATGTCACTGTTATTTCTCCAAATTCTTGTCCTGAAAGTTGGCCACTTCATGAAGTAGACATCCAGTTTCAAGGACTTGGAACTTTATCCAAAATAAAACAAAGCACCAGATGGCTTAAATGTATAGGACCAGAAGGTCAGCTAGGAAAATTGAGGCCATACGTGGCTGATATAGCCATTAACTTACGGGGAAGAGATCTATTACAACAGTGGAAAACCCAGATTAATAACCCCTCAGTGTCAATGTTTAATCATGAAATTCATCAGGCTCCTAATAAAAATTTAAAATTTGTTAAGAAATGTTATTTAAGGCAGTCTCACACTGTCTAAGCTGTTCATAAACAACATATGGTAGAGGCTGACAATTTAGCTCTACCCCAAAGAGCCATTGCTACCAAGACACCAACAACATTATCACTAAAGTGGTTGTCTAATCAAGCCATTTGGATTGAGCAGTGGTCTATGACAAAAGAAAAATTACAGGTATTAGAACAGCTGGTCCAGGAACAACTGGAGGCTCAGCATATTGAAGAGTCTACCAGTCCTTGGAATTCTCCAGTATTTGTCATTAAAAAGAAATCTGGCAAATGGAGGATGTTGACAGATCTCAGAGCAATTAATAAGATTATTCAGCCTATGGGTTCTTTGCAGCCTGGTATCCCATTGCCTTCCTTGTTGCCTAAGGATTGGCCCATTATAGTGATTGATCTGAAAGATTGTTTCTTCACAATTCCTCTACATGAATGTGATAGGGAAAGGTTTGCTTTCTCAGTACCTACCTTTAATAAAGGTTGCCCAGTAAAGAGATATCATTGGAAAGTCTTACCACAAGGAATGGTAAATAGTCCTTTACCATTACATAAATGGCAATGTGTCAATACTTTGTACAACAGCCATTGGAGATAATTCGCAAAAGGTTTCCCAAATCCATTATTTATCATTATATGGATGATATTTTATTGGTTGATTCAGATATTAATATCGTGGAAAAAATGTTTAATGAAGTAAAGAAAATCTTGCCTTGCTAGGGATTGCAAATAGCCCCCGAAAAAGTAAAAAGAGGAGATTCTATTAATTATCTAGGATATAAGATAAGTCTACAAACAGTTAAGCCACAAAAGGTACAAATTAGAAGAAACCAGTTAAGAACCCTAAATGATTTTCAGAAGCTACTTGGAGATATAAACTGGCTGCGACCAGCAATTGGCTTGACCACTCAAGAACTAAGTAATTTATTTCAAACCTTACAAGGCAATAAAGATTTAAATAGTCCTAGGAAATTGACTCCTGATGCTGAGAAGGAGTTAGCCTTGGTAGAAAGAAAACTGCAGGATACACATCTAGATCGTATTGGTCCAAAAATGGCCTGCATCTTAGTTATTTTACCTTCTACTCACTCTCCTACTGGAATTCTTATGCAGAGAGAAGATTATATCCTAGAGTGGATATTTTTAGCTCATAAACAGAGTAAAAAATTAAAAACCTATGTTGAGAAGGTTTCTGAATTAATACTGAAAGGAAAAATGAGACTTAGACAGTTAGTTGGAATGGACCCGGCTGAAATTGTTGTACCTTTTACTAATGTAGAAATTACCTCGTTATGGGCACAAGATGAACATTGGCAAAGAGCATGTAGTAACTTTTTGGGAGAGATTACCAACAAATATCCTAAAAGCAAGCGGCTTCAGTTCATAAAAAGAACTAATTGGATTATCCCTCATATTTTAAAAGGAACTCCGATATCTGGAGCCCCTACATTTTACACTGATGCTAGTAAATCAGGAAAGGCAGGATATAAATCAGAAGACATAAGTAAGGTGGCTGAGAGTCCCTATAAGTCAGTTCAAAAATCTGAATTATATGCAATAATCATGGTATTGTCAGATTTTCAAGAATCCCTTAATATAGTAACTGACACTCAATATGCCGAAAGGGTTGTTTTACACATAGAGACTGCTGAACTTATTCAAGATAATTCTGAATTGACCTTATTATTTATTCAACTACAACAAATTATTAGAAATAGAAGTAACCCAATATATATTACACACATAAGATCCCATACAGGTCTGCCAGGCCCTCTAGCACAAGGTAATAATGATATCGACCAGCTATTGATAGGAAGTATGCTAGAGGCTTCAGAATTTCATAAAAAACATCATGTTAATAGCAAAAGTTTAAAGAAAGGGTTCTCTATTACTTGGCAACAAGCCAAGGATATTGTGAGGCAATGTCCTACTTGCTTATTATATAACCAAACTCCATTGCCTACAGGAACTAACCCTAAGGGTACCCAAAGAAATGACATTTGGCAAATGGATGTCTTTCATTTTACAGAGTTTGGTAAACTGAAATATGTGCACCAT
The DNA here is from genome assembly GCF_011762505.2 of Arvicanthis niloticus. Classification (NCBI taxonomy): domain Eukaryota; kingdom Metazoa; phylum Chordata; class Mammalia; order Rodentia; family Muridae; genus Arvicanthis; species Arvicanthis niloticus. Next base: position 116,275,097 of record NC_047658.1, on the reverse strand, counting down.
ACTATAGACACATATTCAGGATTTCAATGGGCAACTGCCTTAGCATCAGAAAAGGATGATTCTGTAATTACACATTTGTTAGAAGTCATGGCCATTATGGGAATACCCATACAAATTAAAACAGACAATGGTCCAGCATATACCTCTAATAAGATGGAGAAGTTTTTTACATATTATAATATAAAACATGTTACAGGCATATCACATAATCCTACGGGACAAGCAGTTGTGGAGAGATCTAATCGAACTCTAAAGGAGACGCTTAATAGGCAAAAGGGATCAATAAGAACCCCCAAAGATAGATTACATAGTGCTTTATTAACTCTAAATTTTTTAAATGCTAATGAACAAAACACCACAGCTGCTGAGAGACATTGGATGGTGGAAAAAACTTCTGAACTAAATCAACCTGTTTATATTAAGGATATTATGATGTCAGAATGGAAAGTGGAAAATGTGTTACGCTGGGGGAGAGGTTATGTTCATGTTTCCACAGGAAAAGAAAAGCTGTGGGTTCCTTTCAAGTTGATAAAGATTAGAAATGACAAAGGGAGACCCCCTGAAGCACTAGTCGACACAGAAGAAAAGGGAGACTAACTCAACCAACCAAATGGGTGATGTATATATGGTGTTATGTCTCTTATATGGACTTAACTGGCTGGGACTAAAATGTCAATACAAAGCCAAGAACATTTAATTGGGTACTAATTTCTCATGACTTAATACATGCCATCCTTTATGAGGGCATGTATATAAGTTATATATAGTTTGATTAAGTAATCAAACTAACCTGAAGAGGGCAGTGGCCTTTCTTTATTGATCTTCATTGACAAAGCTGTGTGCCCTACATGCTCCACGTGAATGTTTTTATAAAACTACCTGTTGCTTTTAAGTTTTATATGTTACAGGATGAAAGAAGAGAAACTCAGCCCTAGCATGATTTATACTCGGGGATGCTGAGTCTCTGGGATCTCCTATTCCAGCTTCGTGCTTGATTCTACTGCAACTGCATCGAAGCTGCTTCTTTTAAGGACTTGCTTCCAGAACTTTTTCAGAACAGCTAGCTTGCCTGTCCAGCCTTTCTGACTGTAACAGTTATGGTGTCAGCTAAACTATGAACTTTCTCCGTACATAGAGACTTCAAGGCAAATGATGCCAGCTAGCTCTCCTTTGACTAAGCCAATTTTCCTGTTTCCCTTTGGGCCCCCAGATGGGAATTCTTTGCCCCAATTCAGCTGGAAGCAGACAAAAGGAGATCATCGACCCATTTCCTTATGTTGAGGTGGATGGTTCTGGTTACTTTGTAAATTATACATGTATTGTAATTTAAGGAATACTTTACAAATGTAGCTTCAGACAGGAAGGGAATTAGAGAGCTAAATCTCAGGAATTAAGTGGGATTAATATTTTACTCTTATATAGGCATTGTGCCTGTATAACTCATTTAGAAATACAAAGCTTAGACCCAGTTTTATATATATATATAAATTATATATATATATATTATATATATATAATATATATAAATATATATATTAGCTATATCTTACATTGGTAAGAAATCTTTATGATAGTTACAAGGTTGAAATTATAATCTCTTACATTGATATGGAATTTATTTTATACAAATTTAAGTTTTTCACTGGTGTGAGTTTCTTATTAATACAAAAGTGGGATTAATATATTACTCTCATGTAAGCATTGTGCCTATATATCTTATTTAGAAATACAAGGCTTAGATCCAGTCCTTTTTAATCAAAAAAAAAAAAAAAAACCCACTTGATTTGAGATGGTTGGCTTGTGAGTTAGAGGCCTATGATAATTGCATGGCTCATTGCTTACTGTTAGGATGTTTTCTAGATTTTAATTAGAAATAGTGGAAAGGAATTAACAGACAACTGTTCAGATTGCCTTACATAGTTGATTTTCAAAAACGTCAGAAATCCATAGAATTGACGTTACAGACATTCTTATATAAACATTTATTTTATTGGAGACCTATCTGATCCTGACAGCTTCCCAGTCTTGGATTCTAAGAAGAAATTGAGCATCTTTGGAGTTACTCCAGTTGTGGTGTGACAGCCACTAGGCAAGAATTGCCTCTTTTCATCTACAGACAAAATATTGTGCAGAAAAGAAACACACTTTCGGAATAGTCGACTGATTATATCTGCCAAGACAGAGTAATCAGCCCTTAGTAATTCTGCATTACTAGGTCTGTCAGATGATCCTGGGCCAGAAGGCTGAAGACCAGATGCTCCAACGTTTTGAAATAAGGAACTGTCTAGATGTTCAGTGGTCTATTTAAATTGGTTGAGTGTTAGAAGCCACGCTTTGTGCTTCCCATATCTTTATTTAACTGAGTCATTCTGGATTTCTGATGGGGTTGAAGATTTATAATATCACAGCCAACCCAGGCTATTTACTTTGAGAGGATGGTTTTCAGATGCTATTCCTTCTGAAGACAGGACATAAGCCAGGTTCAGAACTAAGTTTTTTAATTGAGAGAGATGGCAAAGGTTCTATTTAGTTAACAAAAATGATGGACTGGGTGTTAGGTTTATCTTGTACTTTAACAATCACAACATGGTAATATAGTTAGTGTTCAATTAATATGTGAAAAAAAATTTATTGGACAAAAAGTGGGAAATGTGGTGGATAGCCCTAGCCTCTTGTTGTCATGGTAATTCCACTCCTGGGAGGGGCTGCGAAGGAGGAGTGAATCTTGTAAACCTTCTGTCCAATCAAATTTGTTAAATAAAGGCTACAGCCAGTGATTGGGCAGTGGAAGAGGAGTGGGAGGAGCCAGAGGCAGGGAAAGAGGATAAGACCAGGAGAGCCATTGGAGGGAAAGGAGTTGGAAGTTGGTGGAAGCAGAGGAGGTTGGCAGTTGGTGGAAGGGGAGAAGACGAAGGAGACCTTGACCAAGGAAACCGCAAGTTGTTAAGAGCTCTCATAGCCAGGAAATAGTGTAGTTTAATGGTAAATCTGCCCAATCTAGGCATGCAGCATTCATTTGATATTTATTGACTTGTGTCTTTATTCTATGGACTCCCTATGGGCAGGAGAATTACCGCAACAGACTGGGTGTTAGGTCTATCTTGCACTTTAACAATTACAATATAGTTGTGTTCAATTTATACTTGGGAGAAAAGAGTCTTTTAATTGGACAGAAAAGGGGGAAGTGTTGTGGATAGTCTGGGTCTTGTATTTTGATGCTAATTCCCCTTTCCTGGGAAGGGCTGCAGAGGAGTAGTAAATCAGTACACAGGTGAATTCTAGTGAACCTTCTGCCCACCTTAATTTGTAAAATAAAGGCTAGAGCCAGTAATTGGGTTTATTTGAGTTGGAGAGTTACTGCAACACCTCCTCTTCCTTCTCCTTACTCCTTTCACATTAGCTTCTCCCAAAATACTGAGTTTAATATAGCACAAAATACACTGCTACAAAAAAATGAAAAGAGATTTCATTGTTGAGAAGAAAAACCCATAGGAAGACTTAATACCTTGATAAACAAGCAAAAATCTTTCTGTCTTACTAATTTATCTGCTTAGAGTGACTCAAAACAATATTTGGGAATGGATATAAGGAAACAACAGAACTCAAAAATGCAGTTAGTCATATCATAATAATTAGGAGGTCATAGATGTCTATTTCTGAGTTGTAGAATCACTGAGTCAGGGTTATTAGGAACTTATTTTCAAAGAACTGGAATCTGAGACAAATGGATTATAAGTACCAATATGGCGGCAGAATATAAAATAAAGTTACTTTAGCAGTCACAGACATGTTTCTGTTACTTTTGTTATTGTTTTCCTTCATATTTCAGTTCAACATGCCTTTTCTTTTGATACTTTGGAACCATAAGAGTAGTGTGACATCATAAAGGTGACCTCAAATTATCCCTGACAAAATTTTATAAGTTTTTATCACCAAGTAGCATTATAAAACACTAGAAAATTGACTCATTTGCTTCTCTTGCTTCTCTTATCCTGGGTTTTGCTTGGTAAGGAACAATGGCCACTAGGTGAAAAGGGGATGTCTAGAGAAAGCCTCAGAAAAATACATTAATTGTAAAACATTGTTAATTTTTATAAGACCTATATCTGAGTATTCTACTTACTGAATTAAGAAAGAGGGTGACATTTCATTAAATTGAGAGGATCAATTAAGATAGGGAAAAATGTTGGCTGACTGCACATATTAACCTATCCCTTCTTTTATTCAAGGCTAATCCCACATTCCCATCACTAGTGCTATAGCAGACTATCTGCTGCAGCCTCTTCTCAGTCTCTGTGAAAATTCTGAGGGCCCTAAGAAGATTCTGGTGGACATATTTCTTTCTTACTATTTTATTGGATATTTTCCTTATTTAGATTGCTAATGTTATTCCCTTTCCCAGTTACCCCTCACAGAAACCCCCTAACCCATCCCCTCTCCTCCTGCTTCTATGAGGGCATTCCCCCTCCCTCCCACCCACTCCTACCTCCCCCCACTCCGATGTTCCCCTATGTTGCAGCATCAAGCCTTCACAGGACCAAGGTTCTTTCCTCCCACTGATGCCTGACAAGGCCATCCTCTGCTACATATTCGGCTGGAGTCATGGGTGCCTCCATATACTCTTTGGATGGTGCTTACTCCTGTGGACTTCTTGAGCTCCCCCTCCTAGACCATACCTATTGCTAAGTGCCTGACTCCAAAACCTCCATACACATTCTTCTGGGATCCTAAATGGCTATACCTATCAGGATCCCAAAGACTTTCTACAACTCAACACATAGCCATAGACTTAGGGTTTTACTGCTGTGAACAGGCACCAAGGTTGAGGCAACTATCTTATAGGAAAATTTAATTGGGGCTGGCTAACAGGTTCAGAGGTTCAATACATTATCATTGAGGCAGTGTCCAGACAGAAATGGGACTGAGGAAGCTGAGAGTTCCACCTCTTTTTCTGAAGGCAGTTAGGAAAAGATTGTATTCCAGGCAGCTAGGATGAAGGTCCTAAAGCTCTCACCAAAATAACACACTTCTTCCAGCAAGGCCACACCTACTGCACAAAATACTCTACCTCCTCATAGTGCCACTCTCTGGGTCAAGCATATCCAAACTATCATATTCCACTCCTTGGCCACCATAGGCTTGTTCAAACACATGGTTCTATGGGGCCATACCTAGACATAGAATAACAAAAAACACATTTAATCCTACCTCAAAAGTCCCCATAGTCTATAGCAGTCTCAGGAATGTTAAAAATCCAAAGCTCAGTGTCTCTTCTGGGATTCATCCAATCACATAACTAATTCTCAAAGCAAGACAGGAAAACAACTGGGCAAATTTGAAATTCTGCATCTTGTTGTTTGAAGTCAAAGCAGTCTTCAGATCTCCAACTTATTTAATCTTTTGTTGACCTCAAAAAAATTCTTTCTTTTGTACTGGCTCTACTCTATTAGCAACTTTCCTTGGCAGGTATCTTACAGTTCTGGTATCTTTAACATCTTGGGGTCTCCAAGTCAACTTCAACTTCACAGTTTCATGTTCCAATGTTTGGGATCCACACATGACCTTCTGGAATCCCATAAAGGGCTTGTGTCACTTTTCTATCTAATCCCTCTGTAGCATTCTAAGCTCTGGTTGACTCACTTCACTACTGCTCTTCTTGGTGTTCATGCTATGGGATTGGCATCTCAAATATATTGGGGTCTTCTGCTGAAAGTATGCTTCACCAATAGCTTCTCATATGCTTTCTTCATGGTGCCAAAATTCAACTTCTTAATGTGACCCCTTCAATTCTAGGCCATCAACTGCAACTGAGGCTGCACCTTCACCAGTGGCTTTCTGTGGCATCTCACAGTGCCAAGCTTCAACTGCTCTCCATGACCTTTTCATACCTTTAAAACCAATATAACCTGGGTGATTCTCATACTTTACCAAGTACAGCTGCAGCACAAGTGACAACCTTGGCTATCTCTAGATAACAGATTCTTTGTGATCTCAGGAAAAAAAAAAAAATGCTTCCCAGATGATTTCACCTCAGTGATACTGGTCTCTTTCTTAATCACCACTAATTACTTAGCTGCAGCTAACTAGTATCAATTGTCCCAGTAGTCTCTTACCTTGACTGTAAAGCCAGAGGAACATGGCCTGAACTGCAGAGTTCTGTTGCTTGCAGGAGCTGGAATTACCTCCCCCCCCCCCTTGTTATATTACATTATCACTAGCTTACTCTTTTCCAGATCTTTCACTGCCATGCTTGGATATCCTAGATCTTGCTCTGTAGATTGACCTTGAACTCAGAGATCTCCAGGTCTTTCTCCTGGGATTAAAAGTGTGTAACAACATGCCTGAATTAGTTGGGTAGAATCTTGCCCCAGAGTTATACTCTCAAATATTTTACATTGGTTTGAATTATTATATATTATGAAAAATTTAAGTCTATTTTGTCACAATATACTGTATATGTGCTTCAACCTTTTTTTTAGGTATTGTACATTTGGAACCCATTAACAATTTGATATAAAGTTCTAGGCCTATTAAAAGCTATTTTTTTATATTTGGCCTGTTTATTTTTTTTAACTTTATTCATTTTTTTTACAGTACAGATTTTGTCCCTCTCATGATCCACACACTGACTGCTCCACATCCCATATCTTCTCCCCCTGTTTCCTCCTGGATGTCCCCACACCCCCTACCTCCTAACCCAACAGACCTCCATACTCCCTATTGCCTCCAGTCTCTTGAGGATTAGGTGTATTTTCTCTGACTGAATCCAGTCCTGGATATCCTCTGCTATATATGTGTTGGGGCTTCATATCAGCTAGTATATGCTGTCTGGAAGGTGGCCCAGTGTTGGAGAGATTTCAGGAGTCCAGAATATTTGAGATTGCTGATTCTCCTACAGAGTCACTCTCCTCCTAAGGAAAGCTGATAGTTTAAACTGTTTAGGATAGTTAAGAAAGAAAAGTTAGTCACTTTCAAATAATATTATATATAGTTATGTTAGGTATTAGTTTAGTTAATTATAGAAATATGCTTTTTTATATTTTATTTATTTTTATTTATTTTTATTGGATATTTTGTTTACATTTTAGATACCATCCCCTTCCCCCATTCCCTCCCCACAGAAAACCCCTGTCCCATGCCCCCTTTTCCTCTTTACTTTTATACACTTTTTAAAAATGTTAATCAAAGGCTTTATAAGTTTGGTAATGCTCAATCAGAAGTGTAACCCAATATCCAACCTAGATATATCAACTATCTTTGACTGGTGGAGACACGTGAACAACTGCCTCCATATCCCCCCTCTCTTTCTCTCTCTTTCTCTCTCTCATCACCTAGCTGAAAGATGCTTTATTTAATGACTTGTTATGTTCTCAAAAATTGAATATAAAGTTCTAGTCCTTGAAAGTTACTTGTGTAAATTGTATATGATAACTAAGAAATGCAAGTAAATAGTCACCTAGAAATAATCTTACTTGTAGACTTGTTAGAAAGTAGTTTTGTTAATTGCAAAAATAAGTTTTATTTAGCCTCCTGTGTATATATTTCCAGTGTTAAGCAAATAACAAATAGCTATAAACAAGCAATGTTTGTATATTTATATATATATATATACTATATATTTATATATATTATATATATATATATATAATATATATATATTATGGATAGAAATATGATCTTCAAACATTTCAGAGATTTACACAAAATGGCATTTAAGGTGTTTTAGTAATAAAATGCTTTCGTGACAGAAAGACACATTAGCTCCTGGCAGCCCCACAGTCCACTTCAAAGATGATTGGCACCAAATAATTTCTACTTGGAGTTTGAGTCATAGATGCAAAGGTGGCTATTTGGCAAACAATTGCTCTTCCCTAAACAGCTGACAGCATGCCATCTAGAAAGAGGACACTGGAAAGTTGACTGACTGATTGTGCAGAGAGACAAGGTAGACAAGTTCTTGATAATTACTGCTTCACTGATAAGTCTGTCAGATGTTATAGGCCTGTTGGCTTAAGACTAGATGCCCCAGTGATAACAGAAAAACTTTGGTTGACAATGTGGTAGCTAGCAATGACTGTAAATTTTGTAGATTTGGAAACAGTTGGTTCTGCACCTTCTGTTGACCTAGATATTACTTATCTTTCTTAGGTCTCTGATGAAGACTAGATAGTTATAGTTTTACAATTTTCCTTATTAAAGATTAAAGGCATAGAAGGTTAAGTAGTTTAGGATATAAGAAAATATTCAAGGGTATATAAAGATTTTTTTGGTTGATAAATACAAGTGATTCATAAGAAAGTGATTTAGTTACAATATTTACTACTCACAAAGATAGGTTAGATAGTGGTGTACTTTATCAAAGGTAGTCAAATACAAATGGACTGAACACTGTGAATATAATTCTTATTTGATAGTTCTGATAATTGTTCTTATTGTATATAGTTTATAAATGTTAGAGAAAAAGCCATTTTTGTATTAAAGGGGGAAAAAGTGAGAATTTTGGTTTTTTAAAAACCCAGTTAAGTTATGTTGGTACATTTCTGTTTTAATACAAACTGTTGTATTTAAGGTTGCTTCAGATTGTTCACAGTCACTAACTATGATGGTCTCATGCTCTAGGAGCGGTGAGATTTTTGCTAGTTGTAGATAGTTTAATTCTAGTTTGCTAGTTTACTGAGTTCCTGGTTGGAGATAGTCTGATGTCACAAATTGGTTTCTCCCTTAGAACTCAATGTTTCTATTCAGCAGGAAGTAATCTAAAGAGATGTATGCCCCCTTTCTCCACTAAACTTCTTTCTCTCTCACCTAGTGTTGGTGGGTTGAAAGTAATTGGGGTGGACTAGGGTTGGTAGGGTGGAAAATGTACAAACCCATTAAAGTCGCCCAAAAAAGAATTTCAACAGATTTGTCTGAATCTCTGATTCTTGTACTTTCACTTGGGCTTTGTATTTCCTCCTTTTACCTTTCCAAATCTAAAGTGATAGTTTTTGTTTTATTGGGTTTTATTTTACTATATTTCATTATTATCATTAGAAGCCTGTTATTTTCTATGGTGAGAGAGAAAGGTAGTGGATACAATTGTAGAGGGGTTATGGAGTAACTGGGAGGAATATAGAGATAAGACACCATAATATGATTATATTATCTAAGCAAAGAATATATTTTCAATAAAAGGAACAAGAATAAAAATATGTGATCTTAAAGAGCAGGCCACTTACCAATGTTCCTCCATGGCCTTTGCATTAGTTTCTTCCTCAGATTCCTGTTGTGAGTTCCCACTCTAACTTTCCTCACAGATGAACTATGATTGTGATTTGTAAATGAAAGGTATCTTTGCCATCCCACTCAATATTGCATTTGATACTGTCTATATCACACAATAAAATGCAAACAAGAACAGAAATAAGTTCCAAAAAGTAGGTTATTGTTGGGATAAACCTGACCATGTTGTATGGGAGAAAATATTGGAAAATTTGGAACCTTTTTTAAAGAAAAATCACTGTGGCTCTACTTCACCTGCTTTCATTTACTTGCCAGCATGTCTATTGGATCTACTAGCCTTGTGGGATTGAGGAACTGCTAGATCCTTGGACTTTCTGTTTATAACTGACATCATTTGGGGAGTTGGATTACAGACTGGCAACTGGTAAGGGGTCCTCTCAAAGGCCCAGAGCTCCTGCTGGGAGCTCAGTGTAACCAGGACCCATCATTTCCCAGATGGGGCAGATTGCCATCTAGTCTGCTCCTCTGAAGACACCAGAACCTGAGAGAACTATATGCACATAGTGCCACTTATAAAACCAAACATAACAGGAACTATCAATTATCTGTCTTTAATATCTCTCAATATTAATGGATTCAACTCACCTATAAAAAAAGATATAAGCTAATAGGCTGGATATGCAAACAGGTTCCAGCACTTTTCTGCATACTAAAACGCCACCAGAAGTTTTGGTGCATTTGTTTCTATGAAATCTCAACAAAAGATGACCAGTAAGGAAGGGCAAGGTGTACATACCAATGTCATTCAGTGTCATGTCATTCACCATCTATTGGGTTATATTTATATTCCATTTCAACATCGTATATCCTTTCATGTCTTTGGCAAAGCAACCTTTCTCTGTGTCTGCTTTAGGAAAATATCTATTCATCTGTGTGCTCCAGAAAAACATCATAAACTGTCTTTCCAAAGAAACCAGAAGTTTCCACTTCAGACTATGGGACATTTAAGGTTATGTGTGTTTTATATTGGGACACTGGGATGCATTCATGTAGATTAATTAAGAAGGATAAGGTATTGTTTTAATATTGATGTGTCTGTGTATCATGTTGTAAAGCAAAATTGTGATGATTTATTTTTTTGTGATGGTTTGACAAAAACTAGCATTATCTAGCAAGAGATGACCTCAATTGAGAAAAATGTCTATGTCATATTGTCCTGTGGACAAGTCTCAGGGATATTTTCCTAATTCACAATTGATGTGGGTCAAGCCCATCTTAGGTGGTGCCATGTCTGTGTAAGTGGTCTTAGAGGGTATAAGAATAGCTAGAGACCAGAAATCTAAACAATTAGCAGCATTTCACCCTGGAGTCTGCATCATTTCCTGCCTCTAGGTTCTTAACTTGAATTCTTCCTCTGGCTCTGTAATGAACTAGGATACAGACATGTAATATGAAATAAATTACTGCCTCCCAAGTTGCTTTTGGTTACAGTTTGCACCACAATAATATAAGCTATTAAATCTACACCTCCATTAATTCCTGTACTAAGAATGTAACATGTGCTGGCAGCCAAAGTTTACAATGTAAGAGTCAGCCTGGTGGTGTTTGTTTTAGGCATGAAGTGAAATCATGGAAAGCAGCTGAGGCTTGGCATAGTGTTTCACAGCAGGGGTTTCAAAAGAGGAAGTAATCAGACCACTGAGGGCAAGGTCAGCATCAATAGATGAGTGGATTAGATACACAGCTGATGTTGGATCTTGCTCAGCTGATATGACAGTAATAGAAAAAGCTACCACTAGACACCTAGAGATGACCCAAGATTTCAAATGTTTTAATTGTGGTGAATGGGGTCATCTCAGAAATGACTGCAGGAAAAACCAAAGTAATACAAAATGGGGGCCTATGCCTTCTGGAATATGTCAAAGTTGTGGCAAAGGCCGACATCTGACTAGGGAATGTAGAGTAACAGCAGACAAATGGGGCAATACCCTGCCACAAAATTCCCAGAGGGGCCTCTTGCAAGCCCCAATACCAGCCAGGGAGAGTTCTCTTCCTCAGGACAATTAAACACCACTGCTTCAAAAACAGATGTTCTGATACCAGATAAGGCTGAGGCAAGTTTTACAGACAATTTAGAAGGCCTCACAGGAGCCAAAAGTGAATATTTTGGCAAACTTCTATAGAGGATCAAAGACCAAAACTAAGAATACTAGTGAATAACACTGTGATTGAAGGGATGGTGGACACCAGAGCAGATGTCACCATTATCTCTCCAAATTCATGGCCTGAAATTTGGCCACTTTAAGAAGTAGACACCCAGTTTCAAGGACTTGGGACTTTATCCAAAATAAAACAACACAACAGATGGCTTAAATGTATAGGACCAGAAGGTCAGGTAGAAAAACTGAGTTGGTTGGTATTGTCACGCTCCCCATGGGTCCATAAACCCCTTCAGCACCTTCAGTCTTCTCTCTAAATCCTCCAGTGGAAACCCCGTGATCAGCTCAGTAGTTCAATGTTTAGCTGTGAATATCTGCCTCTGAATATGTCATGCCCTGGAAGAGCCTTTCAGGAGACAGCTATATCAGGCTCCTGTCAGCATCCACTTCCTGGACTCCACAACAGTGTCTGCATTTGCTAATAACACATGGGCTGAATCCCCAGGTGGTGCAGTCTCTGGACAGCCCTCCTTTAGTCTCTGCTCTACACTTTGTCTCCATATTTGCTCCTGTGAGTATTTTGTTACTTCTTCTTAGAAGGACAGAATCACCCACATTTTGGTGTTCCTTATTCATGAGTTTCATGTGGACTGTGACTTCTACCTTGGGTATTGCAAGCTTTGGGGCTAACATCCACTTATCAGTGAGTGCATACAATGTGTGTTATTTTGTGATTGGGTTACCTCCCTCAAGATTTTATTTTCTAGTTTCATCCATTTGCCTAAGAATTTTATGAAGTCCTTGTTTTTAATGGCTGAATAGTACTCCATTGTGTAAATACATTTTCTGTATCCATTCCTTTGTTGAAAGACATCTGGGATCTTTCCAGCTTCTGGCTATTATAAATAAGGCTGCTATGAACATAGTGGATCATGTTTATCTGTTATATGTAGGAGAATCTTTTGGGTATACACCCAGGAGGAGTATAGCTGGGTCCTCAAGTAACACTATGTCCAACTTTCTAAGGAACCACCAGACTGATTTCCAGAGTGGTTGTACCATTTTGCAATCCCACCATCAATAGTGGAGTGTTCCTCTTTCTCCACATACTCACCAGTATCTGCTCTCATCTGAGTTTTTAATCTTAAACATTCTGACAAGTGTGTAGTGGAATCTCAGTGTTGTTTTGATTTGCATTCTCTGATGACTGTACTCATAGCTCTGAGTGCAAAAAAACCTGGAGAAAGCATACACTAGCAACTTGACAGCACACCTGAAAGCTCTAGAACAAAAAGAAGCAAATACACCCAAGAGGAACAGATGGCAGGAAATAATGAAACTCGGGGCTGAACTCAACCAAGTAGAAACAAAAAGAACAATACAAAGAATCAACAGAACCAGGAGCTGGTTCTTTGACAAGATTTACAAGATAAATAAACCCTTATCCAGATGTCTTTTCTAATAATATTAATAGCTGTTGAACGTAATTTCTAAACCCTGTAATATTAATTTCTTCTTTTTTTCACTACATACTTCTATTGACAGTAACAGGTTTTGGTCTGACAATTCAACTCCAACACCTGAGTCCTAACATTATCCTGTTGCAGTTTCTCTTTGGTGCAGTGGCCATACCAACCAGTATTATTGGAAATTTTGTACTTAATCACATGGGCCATAGAGTAGGGCAACAGATTATTCTGTCCTTTAAGGAAATCTCCATTCTGATTGCCATATTTGTGCCTGAAGGTAAGGAAAGGGTACAGGCTTAGCAAAGAATTTATGTTCCTCCATTTCCTCAGGATTTATCATTCATTATCTACAGTAGGTCAGAGCAGTAATCAAATAATTTCTAAAGACCATGCTGTATATTTAGGGCACATGCTTCATTAGGTTGCTGGATGAAAAAAACAATCAAAATTCAATAATGAATATTTATTACAGTTAAAGGTAATTTTTCTACTAGAGATTATTCAATTTGGTCATTAAATTTTGTATTATTCTTGCCATATATGGTGTATGCCTTATAATTCTGCCCAAGTCCACCAAAATATGTGATGAACTGTTTATACCATCATAAAGTTATGCTAATTTGAATTGTTTATCAAGAAAATTATTTTTAATAATGTTAAAATATAGATGGTGTGCAAAGAAGTACAAATGGATTGAACATTAAAATTCTCATGACGCTCCTCCAGTCTGAGGCCTGCGGGTAAGTGCACCCAGGAGCCCCCCAGACACATTCTGGGGGATCCATAGAACCCATAGCCAGCGCTAGCACGCCCCTTCCGCCGCTCGCCCCTCCTGCAGTCTGAGGCCTGCGGGTAAGTGCACCCAGGAGCCCCCCAGACACATTCTGGGGGATCCACAGAACACATAGCCAGTGCTAGCACGCCCCTTCTGCCGCTCGCCCCTCCTGCAGTCTGAGGCCTGCGGGTAAGTGCACCCAGGAACCCCCAGACACATTCTGGGGGATCCATAGAACACATAGCCAGTGCTAGCACGCCCTGTCCACCGCTCGCCCCTCCTGCAGTCTGAGGCCTGCGGGTAAGTGCACCCAGGAGCCCCCCAGACACATTCTGGGGGATCCATAGAACACATAGCCAGCGCTAGCAAGCCCCTTCCCCTGCTCGCCCCTCTTGCAGTCTGAGGCCTGGGGATAAGTGCACCCAGGAGTCTCCCAGACACATTCTGGGGGATCCATAGAACCCATAGCCAGCACTAGCACGCTCCTTCTGCTGCTCGCCCCCCCTCCGGTCTGAGGCCTGCAGGGTCTGAGTCCCAGACCAGACCTCTACCAGGTCTGCAGTTGTGTGGACCGCGGATTCCACCTGAGACATACTGGAAGGTCCGCTCAACCCAGAGCCACAGAGGAACAACTGAACTCAGAGTGTCAGACAACATACCCTGAGATATCCAAGAGGAGACACTGCACCCAGAACAGCAGACATCTAGCTGGACTGCTACCTTGGAGGCACCATATCCTGAGGCATCCTAGAGATACCACTGTAATCAGGGCAGCTGGAAAAAAACCACAAAGACATCTGGACTCCTAGAAGACCAAACAAAAGCGAGACAACTGGAAAGACAGGCTTCAATCAGAGACAGAAGTACAGGTAGCACTAGAATTAACCAGATGGCAAAAGGCAGGCGCAAGAACATAAGCAACAGAAACCAAAGTTACATGGCATCATCAGAACCCAGTTCCCCCATCATAGCAAGCCCTGAACACCCCATCACACCAGAAAAGCAGGATTCAGAATTAAAATCACTTCTCATGATGATGATAGAGGACTTTAAGAAAGACATAAATAACACTCTCAAAGAACAGATAGAAACCCTTAGAGAGGAAACACAAAAATCCCTTAAGGAATTACAAGAAAATGCAACCAAACAGGAGAAGGAATTAAACAAAACCATGCAGGATCTAAAAACGGAAGTAGAAACAATAAAGAAATCACAAAGGGAGAACACCCTGGAGATAGAAAACTTAAAAAAACGATCAGGAGTCATAGATACAAGTATTACCAACAGAATACAAGAGATGGAAGAGAGAATCTCATGTGCAGAAGATACCATGGAAAACATAGACACAACTGTCAAAGAAAATGCAAAATACAAAAAGCTACTAACCCAAAATATACAAGAAATCCAAGACACAATGAGAAGGCCAAACCTAAGGATAATAGGAATAGATGAGGGGGAAGACTCCCAACTTAAAGGACCAGTAAATATTCTCAACAAAATTATAGAGGAAAACTTCCCTAACCTAAAGAAAGAGATGTCCATAAATATACAAGAAGCCTACAGAACTCCAAATAGTTTAGACCAGAAAAGAAATACTTCCCGCCACATAATAGTCAAAACATCAAATGTACAAAACAAAGAAAAAATACTAAAAGCAGTAAGGGAAAAAGGCAAAGTAACATATAAAGGCAGACCTATAAGAATTACACCAGACTTCTCACCAGAGACTATAAAAGCCAGAAGATCCTGGACTGATATCATACAGACCCTAAAAGAACATAAATGTCAGCCCAGACTACTATACCCAGCAAAACTCTCAATCATTATTGATGGAGAAACCAAAATATTCCATGACAAATCCAAATTTACACAGTATCTCAACACAAACCCAGCACTTCAAAGGATAATTGGTGGAAAACTCCATCACAAGGAGGGAAACTACAACCTGGAAAAAGCAGGAAAGTAATCTTCCAAAAACCGTAAAAGAAGGTAGCCACACAAACATATCCCCACTGCCAATAACAAAAATAACAGGAAACAACACTCATTTTTCCTTAATATCTCTTAATATCAATGGACTCAATTCTCCAGTAAAAAGACATAGACTATCAGACTGGATACATAAACAGGACCCAACATTTTGCTGCATTCAGGAAACGCACCTCTGTGGAAAGGACAGACACTACCTCAGAGTAAAAGGTTGGAAAACAATCTACCAAGCAAATGGTCCCAAGAAACAAGCTGGAGTAGCGATTCTAATATCAAATAAAATCAGTTTTCAACCAGAAGTAATCAAAAAAGATAAAGAAGGACACTTCATATTCATGAAAGGAAAAATGTACCAAGAGGAACTTGCAATTCTCAACATCTATGCCCCAAATGTAAGGGCACCCACATACATAAAAGACACTTTACTAAAACTTAAAGCATACATTGCACCCTACACAATAATAGTGGGAGATTTCAACACCCCACTCTCAGCTATGGACAGGTCATGGAAACAGAAACTAAATCGAGACACAATGAAACTAACAGAAGTTATGAACCAATTGGACTTAACTGACATCTATAGAACATTTCACCCTAAAACAAAAGAATACACCTTCTTCTCAGCACCTCATGGTACCTTCTCGAAAATAGACCATATAATTGGTCACAAAACAGGCCTCAACAGATACAAAAAGATTGAAATAATCCCCAGCACCTTATCAGACCACCATGGATTAAGACTTGTCTTTGACATGGACAAAAACATCAGAAAACCGACATACACTTGGCAACTGAACAATGCTCTACTCAATGACAACTTGGTCAAGGAAGAAATTAAGAAAGAAATTAAAGACTTTTTAGATTTAAATGAAAATGAGGAC
Source organism: Arvicanthis niloticus (assembly GCF_011762505.2). Lineage (NCBI taxonomy): Eukaryota > Metazoa > Chordata > Mammalia > Rodentia > Muridae > Arvicanthis > Arvicanthis niloticus. Next base: position 116,258,602 of record NC_047658.1, on the reverse strand, counting down.
ACATCATATCAAAACATGTGGGACTCATTGAAAGCAGTACTAAGAGGAAAAATCATAGCTCTAAGTGCTCACAAAAAGAAAGTGGAAAGAGCATACATCAACAACTTGACAGCAAACCTGAAAGCATTAGAACAAAAAGAAGCTAGTATACCCAAGAGGAGTAGACGTCAGGAAATAATCAAACTCAGGGCTGAAATCAACCAAGTCGAAACAAAAAGAACTATACAAAATATCAACAAAACCAGGAGCTGGTTCTTTGAGAAAATCAACAAGATAGACAAACCCTTAGCCAGACTAACCAAAGGGCGCAGAGACAGCATTCAAATTAATAAAATCAGAACTGAAAAGGGAGACATAACAACAGAAACAGAGGAAATTTAAAAAATTATCAGATCCTACTACAAAGGCCTATACTCAACAAAATTGGAAAATCTGGAGGAAATGGACCATTTTCTAGATAGATACCAGGTACCAAAGTTAAACGAGGAGCAGATAAACCACCTAAACAGTCCCATAACGCCTAAAGAAATAGACACAGTCATTAAAAATCTTCCCACCAAAAAATGTCCGGGGCCAGATGGTTTCAGTGCAGAATTCTTTCAGACCTTCAAGGAAGACCTAATACCAATCCTCTTCAAGTTATTCCATCGAATAGAAACAGAAGGAACACTACCCAATTCATTCTATGAAGCTACCATTACACTCATACCTAAACCACAGAAAGACCCAACAAAGAAAGAGAACTACAGACCAATCTCTCTTATGAATATTGATGCAAAAATACTCAATAAAATTCTCGCAAACCGAATCCAACAACACATCAAAACAATTATCCATCAAGATCAAGTAGGCTTTATCCCAGGAATGCAGGGATGGTTCAATATTCGGAAATCCATCAATGTAATCCACTACATAAATAAACTCAGAGAGAAAAACCACATGGTCATATCACTAGATGCTGAGAAAGCATTTGACAAAATTCAACATCCCTTCATGTTAAAAGTCTTGGAAAGATCAGGAATACAAGGCCCATATCTAAACATAGTAAAAGCAATATACAGCAAGCCAGTAGCCAACATCAAACTAAATGGAGAGAAACTTGAAGCAATCCCACTAAGATCAGGGACTAGGCAAGGCTGCCCACTCTCACCTTACCTATTCAATATAGTACTGGAAGTCTTAGCTAGAGCAATTAGACAACAAAAGGAAGTCAAAGGGATACAGATAGGAAAGGAAGAAGTCAAAATTTCACTATTTGCAGATGACATGATAGTATACTTAAGTGAACCTAAAACTTCCACCAGAGAACTCCTAAACCTGATAAACAACTTTAGCAATGTGGCTGGATATAAAATCAACTCAAACAAATCAGTAGCCTTCCTCTACTCAAAGGATAAACAGGCAGAGAAAGAAATCAGGGAAATGACACCCTTCACAATAGCCACGAATAAAATAAATTATCTTGGAGTGAATCTAACAAAGCAAGTGAAAGATCTGTATGACAAGAACTTCAAGTCTCTCAAGAAAGAAATTGAAGAACATCTCAGAAGATGGAAAGATCTCCCATGCTCCTGGATTGGCAAGATTAATTTAGTAAAAATGGCTATCCTGCCAAAAGCAATCTACAGATTCAATGCAATACCCATCAAAATTCCAAATCAATTCTTCATAGAGATAGAAAGAGCAATTTACAAATTCATTTGGAATAACAAAAAACCTAGGATAGCGAGAACTATTCTCAACAATAAAAGAACCTCTGGGGGAATCACCATTCCGGACCTCAAACTGTACTACAGAGCAGTAGTGATAAAAACTGCTTGGTATTGGTACAGAGACAGAAAGGACGATCAATGGAACAGAATTGAAGACCCAGAAATGAACCCGCATACCTATGGTCACTTGATATTTGACAAGGGAGCTAAATTCATCCAGTGGAAAAAGGACAGCATTTTCAACAAGTGGTGCTGGCTCAACTGGAGGTCAACATGTAGAAGAATGCAAATTAATCCATTCTTATCTCCTTGCACAAAGCTCAACTCCAAGTGGATAAAGGACCTTCACATAAAGCCAGGTACACTGAAAATATTAGAAGAGAAGTTGGGGAAGACCCTCGAATACCTAGGCACAGGGGAAAAGTTCCTGAACAGAACACCAATGGCTTATGCTCTAAGATCAAGAATCGACAAATGGGACCTCATCAAATTGCAAAGCTTCTGTAAGGCAAAGGACACTGTCAACAAGACAAAACGGCAACCAACAGATTGGGAAAAGATCATTACCAATCCTACATCTGATAGGGGGCTAATATCTAATATTTACAAAGAACTCAAGAAATTAGATGCCAAACAACAAAATAACCCCATTAAAAAATGGGGTACAGAGCTAAACAAAGAATTCTCAACTGAGGAAACTCGAATGGCCGAGAAGCACCTTAAGAAATGCTCAACATCCTTAGTCATCAGGGAAATGCAAATCAAAACAACACTGAGATACCACCTCACACCAGTCAGAATGGCTAAGATCAAAAAATCAGGTGATAGTAGATGCTGGCGAGGATGTGAAGAAAGAGGAACACTCCTGCATTGTTGGTGGGGTTGCAAGCTGGTACAACCACTTTGGAAGTCAGTCTGGCGGTTCCTCAGAAAATTGGACATAGCACTACCTGAGGACCCAGCTATACCACTTCTGGGTATATACCCAGAAAATGCCTCAACAAATAACAAAGACATATGCTCCACTATGTTCATAGCAGCCCTATTTATAATAGCCAGAAGCTGGAAAGAACCCAGATGCCCTTCAACAGAGGAATGGATACAAAAAATGTGATACATTTACACAATGGAATATTACTCAGCTATTAAAAATAATGAATTCGAGAAATTCTTAGGTAAATGGATGGATCTAGAAAATATCATCCTGAGTGAGGTAACCCAATCACAAAAGAACACACATGGTATTTACTCACTGATAAGCGGAGATTAGCCCAAAAGTTTGAAACAACAAAGATTCAACTACCAGAAGACACGAAGCTCATGAAGAAGAAAGAACAAGTGAGTATGCCTAGGTCTTTCTTAGAAGGAGTAACTAAATAACCAAGGGAGCAAATATGGAGACAAAGTGTGGGTCAGAATCATAAGGGGGGGTTGTAGGGAGACCATTGTGTCTGGGTATTCATTCCATAGGCAGTCACCAAAAATAGACGCTGATAGGGATGTCAGGATGGGAAAGCTGACAGCAGCCTGATAAGGCTGTCTCCTTAGAGGTCTCTCAGAGTCGGACATACCCAGAGACAGATACCCACAGCTATCCATTAATCTGATCAAAGTTCCCAATGGAGGAGTTAGAGAGTAAATTGAGGGAACCGTGAACCATACGGGCTGGTGGCCCTGTGAGGAGAGCAAGAATACCAACCAGCCAGAGCTCCCCAGGGTCTAAACCACCAGCCCAGGTGCACATAGGGAGAGACACATGACTCCAGCTGTATATGTAGGGGAGGATGGCCCTGTTGGGTATAGGTGGGAGACAAGATCATTGGTACCCTGAAGGCTGAGCACTGAGGGGGGGGAATCTGAGGGTGGGGAGGGAGGCTGGGGGTAGGTGGGTAACACCTTCATAGAGGCAGGAGGAGGGGGGATGGGATAAGGGGTTCCTGGGTGGTGGGGGAAATATGGTAAGGGGATAAAATTTGAAATGTAAATATTATATCCAATAAAAGAGGGGAAAAATAGAAAAGCGGTTAGAACCAACATTCTTAATAAAATGTCAGCCCTCTTTAAAAAAAAAAAACTATCTTGATACTAAAATTTGTTTTGAGAATTGTATATTGCAGAATGATCAGCCTTGGTGTATCTACTCAACAAGCAAGCTGGGCAGACCTGCTCAAACCTCTGAGGTCCGTGAATTCCATCTGGAGGCAGCGAAGACACAGCATCAGAGGATTGTCAACTTGCTCTCCCCCCCCCACTCCTCTTCTAATATCTCAACGCCCATAATCAGCTTGAAGAAGCTAATGATGAGTCAGCGTCCCTATTCCCTGGGCATGGGGACTAAGGTGGTAAATGTTGGGCTGTCTCCCTAGGGAAAAGTAGTGGTTTTGTCGGAATAGAGAGGATTAGCTAGGGTTTATTGCATAGCCATAACCTATTAGTAGAAATCTGTATAATTAATATCAAGATGAAGATATAAATTCTTAAATGGCACCAATTTACTTTGTTTACAAATTTTAAGGTTTTCATTGGCATGAGCTTCTTAGTGATATAAGAGTGAGATGAATATTGTTACTCTCATAGGCATTGTACCAGTATAACACACTTAGGAATACAAAGCTTAGACCCAGTCCTTCTTTAACTTTTTTAACTGATTTGAGATGGTCAGCCTGTGAGTTAAGGGACTATAGCAAATTCATGACTTGGAGTTTATTATAAGGGTGTTCTCTATGTTTTATTTAGAAATAGCTGAGTGGAGTTAACAGGCAACAGTCCAGATTACCTTACATGGATAGCTGGTTTTCAAAACATCAGAAATCCTTAGAATTGACATGACAAACATTTCAGTATTAATGTTCATTTTCATTAGAGACCTGTCTGCTCCGGACAGCTTCCTATGTTAAATTCTAAGAAGAAATTGAGCATCCTTGGAGTTACTCCAGTTGTGGTGAGACAGCCACTAGGCAAGAATTGCCTCTTTCCTTCTACAGACAAATTACTGTCCAGAAAAGGACACACTTGCAGAATAGTCGACTGATTATATCTGCCTAGACAGAGTAATCAGCCCTTAATAATTCTGCAGCACTAAGGTCTGTCAGATGATCCTGGGCCAGAAGGCAGAAGAACAGATGCTCCAACGTTTTGAAATAGAGCGAGTGTCCAGGTGTTCAGAGGTCTCTATAAATTGGCTAAGTTTTAGAAGCTATGCTTTGTGCTTCCCACAATTATAGTCAACTCAGTCATTCTGGATTTCTGATGGGGTTGAAATCTTATAGCTATTTACTTCGAGAGAAAAGATCTGAGTGTATGGTCATCAGCTGACATTCATCCTAAAGCCAAGGAAAAAGCCAGGTTCAGAACTAAGTGTTTTAGTTAGGATAGATGACAGAGGTGCTGGTTAGTCAACAAAAGGATGGACTGGGTATTAGGACTATCTTGTACCTCACTGGTACAAATAGGCATAATTATGCTCTAATTGTATTTTGAGAGAAAAGTTTCCTTTTAACAGGAAGGGTGATGTGTAGGAGGAGCTAAGGTGGGAGGAGTACTGAGAGGAAGAAAAGGAGTAAGAAGAGGAGAAGAAGAAGGAGAGGAGAAGCTAGGTGATGAAAGAGAGATAGAGGGGGGAGACAGGGAAGCAGATGTTCATGTATCTCCACCAGTCAAAGATAGTTGATATATCTAGGTTGGGTAGTGGGTTACACCTCTGATTGAACAATACCAAACTTATAAAGCCTATGATTAACATTTCTTAAAAAAATGTATAAATGCAAAATGAAAAGGGGGCATGGGATAGGGGTTTTCTAAGGGGGGGATGGGGAAACGGGATGGTATCTGAAGTGTAAATGAAAGATCTAATAAAAAAAATGGGGTACAGAGCTAAAAAAAAAAAATTCTCATGACTGTGTTCACTAAATTAAATGAATATATGTAATGAGTAAGGGTGCCATGTGGTCAATTAACTTTGCCAAAATGTAGTATTGTAATTTGCTTTTATTATATTTTTTTTTTTACTTCTATGATGGATGATGGACTCTATAGCTTTTGAGCACTAGCAGTAGTACCAGTTTTTTTCTCTTTTTCTTAGTCACCCTTCTATTTCTGTTTGGGAATTGTGAACTACAAATTACAATAGGTAATCTAAACTCTCCTTGGCATTCCTCTTCAGAAATTCAGACTGTGTGTATTAGTATGGCAGCATTGGGAATATATATATATATATATATATATATATATATATATATATATATCAAGTAATCATCTACATACAAATGAGCTACATTCCATCTCATTAAGGTACAAGTTTCAAGCCCATAATAGAATAGACTTCTCAATTAATTCTATTTAATTTAATGAAGAAAATAAGGAGTGGGTAGTTATCTAACCAAGTAGCCTTAATGAGAGTGTTTATAGTTTTAATATACTGAAATATCACTTTGTGTTTGGTCTGCTGTTTAGAATCTCATGTAAATATTTGGAGCCACTGAAAAGGTGTGTTTCATAGCATACATAATATTCTAACTTACTTTATATTTATTTAAGACCATTTATACAGGTTGATTATATTTTATCATATTCATTTTCATTATTTTATAATTGTTTTATTATTTCTAATTTATTCATTATTCTTTCCAAGTGAATGTTCTCATACCCGATTTTTTGAGGTTTGTGAGGTGTGGATGTACGTCTTTGAATTTGCATACAATGCATAAAATGGTTGCATTATAATGTCATCACTGAGATGCTTTAACTGTTGATCCAACTCTGCCAGTCCTTGGTCCACACTTCTGCTGGTCCCCTTCTGTTGCTCAGTAAACCCCTTTACATTTCATGTAACATTTACACTGAAAGTCTTGTACTTTTTGAATCCTGCTTTTACCCTTTATTATCTCCATCCCAGTTTTAGAGCCTATACATATAACCCACACATGTATACACAAATATAAAGCTGAAATATAGAATTTACACATAAGATAAATTAGACAGTATTATTATTTGTTTCATCATCTTTTATAAGGAAGTGTCTTCATATTATGAATCTGACCAAAAAAATATTGCAAAGTAAAACAAATTTGAGAAAAAAACATCCTTAAGTTTCTTTGCACTGGTTTTGACTCCAAGAATTGACCTATAATCCTAAGTCACAAGTTTCAAGTGTGTATCTTTACCAGATTTATTTTTGTTCATTGTCTTCTTTCCCAAAGTCAGGAGTTTTAGAAATCATTGGAGTAATTGGTAATACTAGATTATTCCTGCCTCCCCTAATTTTGATGATTATGGCATACTCTGCTTCCTTGTTCTGTATCATCTGTGGAAGCTGCTCTATCCCATCTATGTTTATTGTGTTTCTCCTTCCTGAAACCAAGAATCAGCCTCTTCCTGAGTTAATTCATTATGTGGGAAATGATTGAGTAAAACTCCTTCCAGATTTGGGAGGGAGTGGTTTGCTAATGGACTTTGCTGTGGAAAGCAAAGAAGCAATGAAGTACCAGATGAATTGGGTTTATTTAATAATGGTCACTACTTTGAATGGGGACATTCAAAGTAAATTTGCTGCCATTTAAGTTTAATTGTGGTCACTATTTTTGAATGAGGATATTTTGTTAATCAATTTTTTCTGTAGACTCAGACACTGTGGATTCAGATGTTGCTGGAAACTCTCTTGGTCAAAAAGTCTACCTATGTAAAATCTGTGCTAAGACACAATTATTGGTATTCTCTCCTCTCTGACCTATCCATCTATCTATCTATCTATCTATCTATCTATCTATCTATATCAATATATTTATTAATATATTGGTATGTATTTATGTATCAAACTATGTATGGATACACACACAGACACACACACAGAGACACCACAAACACACATATATATACGTGTGTGTATGTTTGTATATGTCTATATATGTGTGTATATGTATATATATGAATTCTTGTGATACTCCACAAGCACACAAGCTGACCCATTTATAAATGCCATTTCACCTTTCAGACCTAGTTACATTTCATGTCATTTAATGCTTATAGACTGTCTGAAACTGACTGTCTCTATATGCTTGATTAATACTGACTGAATAATTCAGGTGAAATAACACACAAGACTAAAGAACCTGCTATAGATGACTATTCATCTAAGGGAAGCACCCTTCTATTTTATGTCACATTTTGATTATCTTGGTTTCTCTAGAAATGAAAGTGTTTATAGTATAATAGAATGGACAGATTACTAAAGGGAACATAACAAGGAAATTAATGGAGTCAATTTTAACATTTTTGGTGTACTTCACATGCTTTCTTCCAAAACTTATTGGATAATACATTAATAACCAATATAGAAAGCACCAAAACTTACAAGGGAACTTATTTTACAAGATTTACTCAAGTTCTTTGGAAGTAGTCATTTTTACAGTGGTGATGGATGGAAGGGTAGCATTCTCTAGAGAACACATGGCCTACATCCTTTTGTCTATGTTTTATAAAATTTTGTTTCCATGTTAATAATTTTGTTGAATGTGTTCCAGGTGCCAAGATTCAAGACCAACAAACAAGAACCATCTTGTCATCAAAGTCACAGGTTTTAAGGAACACCTGGAATTGGCATCTGTCCAAAAATTTATTGAAAGAAAATATGTTATTTAAGACATGGTGACAAATTTCCCAGGATGACTACTCAGGATTTATTAATATTACCTAACTTTTTAATAAGTAAAAGTAAAATACAAACCATGAATCACATTGAACTTGTTCCCATAAATTACTATTTATGAAACACCTATAACTAATCACATAAGTGATTTGAAAAAAACATAATACATCAAAAAAGATCCTCCTTGACTATTTCTGAAATCATAACCTACCAAGCTTTTGTATGGAATGTGTATTAGCCTTCTTTCCACTGCTGTGATGAAATATCTGAGAAAATTTAAAGAACAAAATCTTTATTGTTTTTCCCAATTCCACATCACTGGCGTCAGTTCATGTTTATTTAGAGCCATTTCAGCCCTAGTGTGAATCAGCATTATGGTAGAAGATAGATGCTCATTTCACACTGTCAAGGAAATAGGTAGAAAGGAAGAGAGATGGAGAGGTAGAAGGATACTGAAACAGAGATGGAGAGGGAGAGGGATAGGAAGGGAGAAGGGGAGGAAGAGGAGAGGGAGGGTTAACTGGAGCAGGAGCAGGGAAGAGAGAGAGAGAGAGGAAAAAGATGAAGATAAACACACAGAAAAAAAGAGAGAATACTAATACTGGATGAAAAGAAATTGAAGAAGAAAAATGACAAGTTGGAGAAAAGAGGAGAAAAGAAACTTTATATGAACAAAGAAGAATCCTCAAAGCAACCTTCCACACAACTGCTTTGTCCAAGTGACCCTCCAAACTGCACTTCCCCTACCTCAAATTTTCATTTATCTTCAATAGGACCAAATAGAGAAAACCAATTCTTCAGAAGATGAAATTTTACAGTTATTTAAATCCAAGAAAGTCATTTAAAACAAGAAGATTGACTACATTTTAAAAACTGTTTTTGAAGCACTACAGAGAACACTCGAAACATTGCATAGATATGAAAATAAGAAACTGCATAATGAAAATACAAGTAAAGCAAATGTTAGGTGATAACTGTCTTATGAAATAGGACAATTACACTAACAGTACCAAAGCAATACTCTGACAGCAGTGACACATAATTTCAATCTGCTCATTTGTGTCTATAACCTGGATTGCTAATAGAATGCAGGCAAAGAGAAACAGCACACTGCATATAAAGGCAGACCTATCAGAATTATACCATTTTTCTCACCAGGGACTATAAAAGCCAAAATATCCTAAACAGATGTGCTACAGACCCTAGGAGAACACAAATGCCAGCTCAGGCTATTATACCCAGCAAAATTCTCAATTACCATAGATGGAAAAACCAAGATATTCCATGACAAAACCAAATTTACACAATATCTTTCCACAAATCTAGCCCTACAAAGGATAATGGAGGAAAACCACCAACACAAGGAGGGAAATTATACCCTAGAAAAAGCAAGAAAATAAACTTCTTCCAACAACCCCAAAAGAAAATAGCCACAAAATACCTCTAATAACAAAAATGACAGGAAGCAACAATCACTTCTCGTTAATATCTCTTAACAAGAATGGACACAATCCTCCAATAAAAAGACATAGACTAATGGACTGGATACTTAAAAAGGACCCAGCATTTTGGTACATACAGGAAATGCATCTCAGTGACAATAACAGACACTACCTCAGAATAAAAGGCTGGAGAAAAATTTTCCAAGCAAATGCTCCCAAGAAACATGCTGGAGTAGCCATTCTAATATCAACTAAAATCAACTTTCAACCAGAAGTTATCAAAAAAGTAAGAATGAACATTTCATACTGTTCAAAGGAAGAATCAACCAAGATGAAATCTCTGTTCTGAACATTTATGTTCACCAAATGCAAGGTCACCAACATACATAAAAGAAACTTTACTAAAACTCAAAGCACACATTGCACCTCACACAATAATACTGAGAGACTTCAACACCCCACTCTCATCAATGAACAGATCATGGAAACAGAAACTAAACAGAGAGAGAGAGAGAGAGAGAGAGAGAGAGAGAGAGAGAGAGAGAGAGAGAGAAACCAAATAGATTTAACAGATATTTATAGAACATTTCATCCAAAAATAAAAGAATATACCTTCTTCTCAACACCTTATGGTACCTTCTCCAAAAGTCACTACATAACTGGTCACAAAACTGGCCTCGATAGATACAAGAAGATTGAAATAATCCCATGCATCCTATCAAATCACCATGGACTAAGACTGGTCTTCAATAAGGAAAAGGTTAGTGGAAAGCCTATATACACATGGAAAATGAACAATGCTCTACTCAATGATAACTTGGTCAGGAAAGAAATAAAGAAAAGAATTAAAGACTTTTTAGAATTTAATGAAAATGAAGACATGTCATACCAAAACTTGTGGTACACAGTGAAAGCAGTGCTAAGAAGAAAACTCATAACTCTAAGTACCTACAAAAAGAACCCTGAGAGAGCACACACCTTCTTGACACACACCTGAAAGCTTGACAGAACAGCTGAAAGCTCTAGAACAAAAAGAAGCAAATGCACCCAAGAGGAGCAGAAGGCAGGAAATAATCAAACTCAGGACTGAAGGCAACCAAGTAGAAACAAAAGGAACTGTACAAAGAATCAACAAAACCAGGAGCTGTTTCTTTGAGAAAATCAACAAGATAGATAAACCCTTAGCCAGACTACCAAACTATCACAGAGACAGTATCCAAATTAATAAAATCAGAACTGAAAAGGGAGACATAACAACAGAAACTGAGGAAATTCAAAACATCATCAGATCCTATGTCAAAAGCATATACTCAACAAAACTGGAAAATCTGGATGAAATGGACAATTTCCTACATGGATACCAAACACCAAAGTTAAATCAGGATCAGATAAACCATCTAAATAATCCTAAAATATCCACTAAAAAATAGCAGCAAAAACCAACAACAACAACCAAAAAAAAAAAAAAAAAAAAACAAAAATCAAACAAACAAACAAAAAGAAATAGCAGCAATTTTTAAAAGTCTCCCTACTTAAAAAAAGCCCAGGACCAGACGGTTTTAGTACAGAATTCTATCAGACCTTCCAAGAAGACCTAATACCAATTCTCCATAAACTATTCCACAAAATAGAAACAGAAGGAACATTACCCAATTCACCAATCAACCATGATCAAGTAGGCTTTATCCCAAAAATGCAGGGATGGTTCAATATATGAAAATTCATCAACAAAATCCAATATATAAACAAACTCAAAGAAAAAGCCACATGATCATCTTACTAGATGCTGAGAAAGCATCTGACAAAATTCAACATCCCTTCATGGTAAAAGTCTTGGAAAGATCAGGAATTCAAGGACCATACCTAAACATAGTAAAAGCAATATACAGCAAACCAGTAGCCAACATCAAACTAAGTGAAGTGAAACTTGAAGCATTCAAGGCAAGGTACAAGACAAGGATGCCCACTCTCTCCCTACCTATTCAATATAGTACTGGAAGTCCTAGCCAGAGCAATTAGAAAACAAAAGGAAGTCAAAGGGATATGAATTAGAAAGGAGAACTCTTGAACCTGATAAACACATTTCAGCAAAGTGGCTGGATATAAAATTAACTCAAACAAATCATTAACCTTCCCCTACTTAAAGGATAAACAGGCTGAGAAAGAAGTTAGGGAAACAACACCTTTCACAATAGTCACAAATAATATAAAATACCTCGGTGTGAATCTAACCAAGCAAGTGACAGATCTGTATGGAAAGAACTTCAAGTGCCTGAAGAAAGAAATAGAAGAAGATCTCAGAAGATCGTAAGATCTCCCATGCTCATGGATTGACAAGATTAATATAGTAAAAATGGCCATCTTGCCAAGAGCATTCTACAGATTTAATGCAATCCTCATCAAATTCCAACTGAATTCTTCACAGAGATGGAAAGACCAATTGTCAGATTCATTTGGAATAACAAAAATTCAGGATAGCAAAAACTATTCTCAACAATAAAAGAACTTCTGGGGGAATCACCATCCCTGACCTCAAGCTGTACTACAGAGCAGTAGTGGAAAAAAAAACCCTGCATGGTATTGGAACAGAGATAGGCAGGAAGATCAATGGAATAGAATCAAAGACCCAGAAATGAACCCACATAGCTATAATCACTTGATATTTGACAAAGGAGCTTAAACCATACAGTGGAAAAAAGGACACCATTTTCAACAGGTGGTGCCAGTTGAACTGGAAGTTAGCATGTAGAAAATGCAAACCAATTCATTCCTATCTCCTTGAACAAAACTCAAGTCCAAGTGGAACAAAAACTTCCATATAAAACTGGACACACTGAAACTAACAGAAGAGAAAGTGGGGAAGATTCTCAAACACATGGGCACAGGAAAAAAGTTTCTGAACAGGACATAAATGTCGTATGTTCTAAAATCAAGAATTGACAAATGGAACCTCATGAAATTTCAAAGATTCTGTAATTCAAGGAACACTGTCAATAGGAAATAAAAGCCACCAACAGATTAGAAAAATATCTTTACCAATCCTGCATCTGATAGAGGGCTAGTATCCAAAATTTATAAAGAACTAAAAAAATTAGACTACAGACAATCAAATAACCCTATTTTAAAAATGGGGTACAGAGCTAAACAAAGAATTTTCAACTGAGGAATATCAAATGGCCATGAAGCACCTAAAGAAATATTCAACATCTTTAGTCATCAGAGAAATGCAAACCAAAACAACCCTGAGATTCCACCTCACACCAATCACAGTGGCTAAGATTAAAAACTCATGTGACAGCAAATGCTGGAGAGGATGTGGAGAAAGAGGAACACTCCTCCATTATTGGTTGGATTGTAAGCTGGTACATTCACTCTGGAAATCATACTGGAAATTCCTCAGAAAATTGGACATAGTATTACCTGTGGATCCAGCAATACCACTCCTAGGCACGTACCCAAAAGATGCTCCATCATATAACAGGGACACATGCTCCACTATGTTCATAGTAGCCTTATTTATAATAGCCAGAAGCTGGGAAGAATCCAGATGTCCTTCTTGATTTTCTTTTTTTTAATTTTTTATTGGATATTTTATTTATTTACAATACAGTTGTCATCCCCTTTCCCGACTTGCCCTCCCTAGAACCACATATCCTATTCCCTCCTACTCCTTTATGCTTTAATACCATTTTAATTACATGCATGTATTAAGGTAAGTTCTAGGTTGAGGGTCTAGCAGTACAATAGATGCAAATAGTCAAGGAACAAGCAAGACAATAACCACAAATAGTCAAAGAACAAGCAAGGCATTGAACCCAATTATGTGAACACTCCTGTGATTACTGATTCTAAGGGCTTATCAGGATGACCAACGTATCTGAGCCTACTTTCCTGCCCTAGCCCAAGGTCATATCAAGTCTGTAGCCTACTTCCTTGTTCTAGCCTAAAATTTAGATTCCTGTCTGAAATTACTTCTTCATTCTAGCCTAATGTCAGATTCCTCCCTGAAGACTACTTCCTTGTCCTTGGCCAAAGTCATATTCCTGTCAAGCAGCCCACTTCCTTGTCCTTGGCCAATGTCATATTCATGCCAAGCAGCCCCAAAGGCTCTCTAAATCTCCTAATTTTTTATTTCATTTACAAGACTGAGCCTCTTTTAGGTCATTCTAACAAGAATGTCTTTCTTACCCATCATGGAATATTCATTATCAAAAGCAATTCACTTCTCTCTTAGGTTGGTAAGGCTATGTACAGAATCTTACCCATCCTTGGCTTGCCAGGCTGTTAATTTAACAACTCTGTCTGGGGATTCAGTTTCATTTTCAAGCCATGTACTTTGGCTGCCAACATGTAGATGTTGTTAAAGTACTCATGCCATGGGTAATTTTATCTGCAATATCTACTGCATCAAAGCTCAGCAGAGCAGCATTTTTGAAATTCACACATTCCCTATGTATTAAAACATCCCAAAAATGTTAGCAACCTTATTTATAATATCCAGATGCTGGAAAAAACTCAGATGTTCTTAAGCAGAGGAATGGATACAGAAAATATAGTACATTTACACAATGGTGTACTATTCAGCTATTAAAAGCAATGAATAGATCTTGGGTGGCAGCTCTGTCCCCAACCTCCAAGAACCCAGAGGAAGCAGGGATCCCAGGCGATCGAATTCAGGCAGTATCTTAGAATACACAGCCTTGGTGTATCTACTCATCAAGCATACTGAGCAGACCTGCCCAAACCTCTGATGTCCTGGAATTCCATCTGGATTCAGTGAAGACACAGCATCAGAGGCTTATCAACTTACTCTTCCCCCTACTCCTCTTCTAAAATCTCAACGCCCTTAATCAGCTTGAAGAAGTTAAAGAAGAGTCAGCGCCCCTATTCCCTGAGCTTGGGGACTAATGTGGTTAATAATGGTCTGTCTTTCTAGGGACAAGTAGTGGTTTTGTTGGAACAGGGGGGACTAGCTAGGACTAATTGCATAGCCATAACCTATTGGTAGAAATCTGTATAATTATTATCAAGATGAAGTTATAATTTCTTAAATGGTACAAAATTTACTTTGATCTCAAATTTAAGGCTTTCATTGGTACGAGCCTCTTATTAATATAAAAATGAGATGAATATTAATACGCTCATGGGCATTGTGTCTATATAACACATTTAGGAATACAATGCCTAGACCCAGCCCTTTTTAAACTTTTTTAACTGATTTGGGACAGTTAACCTATGAGTTAAGGGACTATAGCAAATTCATATTTTTGAGTTTATTGTTAGGGTGTTTTCCATATTTTATTTAGAAATAGCTGAGAGGAGTGAACAGACAACAGTCCAGGTTACCTTACATGGATAGTTGGTTTTCAAAACATCAGAAGTCCATAGAACTGACACTACAAATATTTATATATTAATGTTCATATTGATTAGAGACCTGTCTGCTCCTGACAGCTTCCTGTCGTGGATTCTAAGAAGAAATTGAGCATCCTTGGAGTTACTCCAGTTGTGAGGTAACAGCCACTAGGCAAGAATTGCCTCTTTCCATCTACAGACAAATTACTGTCCAGAAAAGGACACACATGCAGAATAGTCGACTGATTATATCTGCCTAGACAGAGTAATCAGCCCTTAATAATCCTGCATCACCAAGGTCTATCAGATGATTCTGGGCCAGAAGGCTGAAGATTTGATGCTCCAACGTTCGGTAGTATAAGGGCTTTTCAGGTGTTCAGAGGTCTCTATAAATTGGCTAACTTTTAGAAGCTATGCTTTGTGCTTCCCACAGTTATAGTTAACTCAGTCATTCTGGATTTCTGACGGGGTTGAAAACTTATAGCTATTTACCGTAAGAGAAAAGATTTGAGTGGATGGTCGTCAGCTGACATTCATCCTAAAGCCAGGTTCAGAACTAAATGTTTTAGTTAGGATAGATGACATAGGTGCTGGTTAGTCAACAAAAGGATGGACGGGGTATTAGGACTATCTTGTACTTCACTGGTACAAATTGGCATAATTATGCTCTAATTGTATTTTGAGAGAAAAGTTTCATTTTAACAGGAAGGGTGATGTGTAGGAGGAGCTAAGGTAGGAGGAGTACTGAGAGGAAGAAAAGGAGTAAGAAGAGGAGAAGAAGAAGGAGAGGAGAAGCTAGGTGATGAAAGAGAGAAAGAGGGGAGAGACAGGGAGGCAGATATTCATGTATCTCCACCAGTCAAAGATAGTTGTTATATCTAGGTTGGTCAGTGGGTTACACCTCTGATTGAACAATTCCAAACTTATAACGCTTATGATTAACATTATTTTTTAAAAAATGTATAAATGCAAAAAGGAAAAGGGGGCATGGGATAGAGGTTTTCTAAGGTGGGGGGGGGAATGGGGAAAGTGGATGGCATCTGAAGTGTAAATAAAATATCTAATAAAAAATTTAAAAATTTAAAAAAAGAAAAAAAAAAGAAAAGCAATGAGTTCATGAAGTTCTTAGGCAAATGGACGGAACTAGAAAATATCATCCTTTGTGAGCTAATCCAATCACCAAAGAACACACAAGGTATGCATTCATTGATAAGTGGATATTTGCCTAAAATCTCACAGTACCCAAGACATAACTCAGAGACCACATGAAGCCCAAGAAAAAGAAAGACCAATGTGTGGGCTCCTCAATCCTTCTTAGAAGGAGTAACAAAATACAAGAGGAAGTATGGAGGCAAACTCTGGGACAGAAACTGAAGGAGGGGCCATCTAGAGATGGTTCCACATTAGTATCCATCCTATGTATAGTCACCAAAGGTAGATCCTGATGTGGATGCCAGGAAGTGCGTGCTGACAGGAGCCTGATATACTTGTCTCTTGAGAGGCACTGCCAGAGCCTGACATATCCAAAGGCAGATGCTCACAGCTACCTATTAAACTGATCATAGGGTTCCCAGTGGAGGAGTTAGGGAGAAGACTGAAAAAGTTGAAGGGGCTTGTGGCCCCATGGGGAGAGCAACAATACCAACCAAACAGAGCTCCCTGGCTCTAAACAGCTAGCCTGGGAACACACATGGAAGGACCCATGTCTCTAGTTGTATTTGTAGAGATGGATGGACTTGTCGGCCATCAGTGGGAGAGGAGGGCCTTGGTCCCTTGAAAGCTGGATGCCCCAGTAAGGGAGAATTCAAGGGAGGCAAGGTGGGAATGGGTGGATGGGTAGGGATCATACCCTCATAGAAAGAGGAGGAGGGAGGATGTGTTAATGGGTTCCTGGGGTTGGGGAAAGGGGATAACATCTGAAATATAGATAAATAATGTACCAAATTTAAAAAAAGAAAACAAACAAACAAAAAAACAGGTAATGGAACTGACTATGGCAGTCAAATATTTGAGATGTTTTAGCAGCAATTTAACATTACACATATTGCAGGGATTCCTTATAATTATCAAGGAAAAGAGATTGTGGAAGGGGCCCATGGAACTTTAAAATAATATCTTCATAAAATAAAAAAGGGGGCGGTATACCCAATTTTTAAAATCCTGTTCCTTTATTTTTTATTTTAAAAAAATTTAAGCAATTTGGATGCCAAGGAACTTTCTGCTGAGTGTCTATGGTACTCTACAACTAGGCATACTTATATATAGGTGAAAGGAAAGAATCCACTTACTGGCATATGGCATGATCCTGACCAGGTATCTAATAAGGGGAAGCGGGCACATTTGTATTTTTTTCTGCAGGATGCTGAAGGAGCATGGTGGTTGTCAGAATGATTTGTGAGACATCCTGTTGCTGAGACAAAGAATGATGCTGACCTGTGAGCTTGCTGAGTGCCCTAACAATGGTGACTGGGAAGCTGTATTGGACATAAATTCCCGACCCACCTTTGCTTACCTATAACCCTGATGAGACAAGCTGCCTTGCCTCAAGTTCTTAGACATTGTGGAACAGAGAATCAAAAAGAGAAGTTATAATGTCTCTCATATTATTATTAAATGTGACCAGTTATTCAGTCTCAATCATGCACTGGTCTAGAAATCAATCCAATATTGGAAATAACACTCTTCATTTGGAAGTCTGGTACTGGACATTTTCAGTGACATATATGGAAATCACCTGCAGTTCTCTATGATGTTATGTTAGCAAGTGATAAAGTTGGGACAGGATTTGAATTTCAAACAGGTGTTAGCACATGTGTTAAGGCTCTTTTAATTGTCAAGTTAAAAATACTTTTGTTTCTTCCACAGTATTTAATATAAGTTGTATTGATTATACACCTTCAATTGTATTTGTGTTTTGAAATCCAGCATGTCAGCTATGCAGGTCTATCAAACAGATTTGTTTTAGTGCCCTGAGTATTACAGAACCTTGGTATTCTAAAAAATAGCTTGAAAGTACTGGAAGAAATGAGTCAGGCTTTAAGCAGAAGCAAGAAGGTAGTGGGCTTAATTACTGCTAGTATAACAGCCTTAATTACATAATATAATTGCTAGCACCATTTCTTCTGCAATTGCTGTGACACAGAATTTAAGACAGCTAATTTTGTTAATTATTTGGCAAAAAATGTTACGAATGTGTTGAATATATAAAATGATTTAAATAGGCATTTGGAAGAATGGATTGATGCTCTTTATCCTATTCAAATTACTGGAAGGAGGTTCAGAATTTAAAGGTAAGGAGCCATCTTGAGTGTCATGCCAAATACTATTGGACCATGTTAATTCTAAAATCTACAGTATTAATCACTATAATTAGGAAAAAGTTTAAAGACACTTGCAGTATATTTGGCATAATTCTAACACCTCTCTGGATGTTTTAACAATACATAGTGAGTTTATGAATTTCAAGAATGCTGCTCTGTTGAGCTTTGATGCAGTAGATATTGCAGATAAAATTACCCATGGCATGAGTACTTTAACAACATCTACATGTTGGTACCTGAAGTACATGGCTTGAAACTGAAAATGGACCCTCAGACAGAGTTATTAAATTAACAGGCTGGCAAGCCAAGAACAGGTAAGATTCTGCACAGAGCCTTACCAACCTAAGACAGAAGTGCGTTGCTTTTGATAATGCATATTTCATTATGGGTAACAAAGGCATTCTTGTCAAAATGACCTTAGACAGGCTCGGTCTTGTTATGAAATAAAAAAGGGGAAAATGTGGAGAGCTTTGGGGGCTGCTTTGCAGGAATCTGACATTGGCCAATGAGAAGAAAATGTGATGCTTGGCAGGAATCTGACATTGGCCAACAAGAAAGAAGTGGGATTCAGGAAGGAATCTGTCATTAGGCTAGATCAAGAAAAGTAATGTTAGGCAGGAATTTAAATCTTAGGCTAGAATAAAGAAATAACTTCAGGCAGGAATCTAAATCTTAGGCTAGAACAAAATGTAATTTCAGGCAGGAATCTAAATCTAAGGCTAGAACAATGAAGTAAGCTTCAGGCATCAAAATGAATTTTTGCTACGACAGGGAATTAGGATAAGGTATTTTGGTTATCCCTATAATCCTTCATTTCCTATCTGGTAATAGAGGAAAATGGGAGGAGAGGGGATGAAAACAAAGGTGTAAACATAGAAATAAAGTGTGGATTATTGAAACTACTCTTAAATTTTAAAGCTATTACTAGCTAAGTATCTTATATTGGCATTGATCTTTGTATTATGACACAAACATAAGATTATATTTTGCTATAACATGCTAGCCAAAGTGTCAGATAACCTGGAACCTTGGATCTCTCAGAGACTAAACCACCAACCAAATAGCATACAGAGACTGAACATTGTCTTCCCTGTACATATACAGCAGATGTTCAGCTTGGTCTTTATGTGAGTGAGTCCCTAACAACTAGAGCTAGAGCTATTCATAAAGCTGTTAACTGTCTGTGGGATATGTTCTTCTAGGTGGGCTGCCTTCTCTTGCCTCAGTGGGAGATGTACCTATGTTCTTCATGCTAAGTTGTTTTACCTATGCCATTCTTTTATTTAATTTTAATATTTTTACTTATTCAATTTACATCCCACTGACTGCTTTCTCCCAGTTACAACTCTCCACAATAGTTTTGCCCATAACCCCTTTCATTCTTTGAGAAGGTGGAGTCCACTGGGTGTCCATCTACCTTCATACAAGTCTCTGTGAGGCTAGGTACATCTCACACTGTTGTGCAGGTGGGGAGAAGTAGGGGGTGAGGGTGAGAAGCAAGGGTCCTGGCTTCTGACATCTCTCCCTTCTCTGTTTAGATGGAGAGGGTGTCTTGTGATCAACCCCAACTATGTGTGTTTTAGAATTTGGAGATCTAATTATGGGGGGGGGTCTTGGACAAGTTCATAACCCCAAGACATTGACGTGAAATGAGTCACGTTGATGGTCAAAGGCTTTAGGCTGTCGACGATGGGCAACGTCAAGGGACCCTGAGGTAGGTGAAAGGAGGGTGAGGGCCCTGTCTTAGGCTATGTAGGCTGCACCCACTCCCAGCACCATGCACTCCTTTTCAGCTGCATTGGGTGGGCCCCTGGGAAGTGGACCTACAATAATCCCGTCATCGTGCTAACTCACAGCCATCCTAATCCCTTTGTGAATGCTCAGGTTACCAGCCATTTGTCAGTTTGGGGTTTAATATTGCCATAAAGGAAGACTCCCCAATAGTAGAGGTCCATATCAAAGGCAGGCCTTAGTTTAGGAAAAAAGCCAATTTTTGTCAGGGTGATCAAGAGGCCAGGCTCCCTATCGAGAGAAACGAGGGCAGAGCCAGGCATACCAGGAACCCTTCTTGAGGGCATGGAAGTCTAGGGGTCGGCTGTAGGGGGAGGCAGGGGGGCTGGCAGCTGTGCCAGTCTCTGGCAGAATCACTTCTGGATCTTCTTCAGTCTTCAGTTGATGGTAATGAACTTCGACCGGCTTCCTGATAGCAGAATCAACCTGGTTCTTAACATAACTTGTGAGACGGTTAAAAGCCCAAGGGCCAAACGAGAGAAGCAAGAGAATGTCAACAAAGGGTCCTAGTAAACCAAGCAACAGGGTGGTGAGCCAAGGTGAAGTAGAGAACCAATTTTGATACCATGACTCTTGTTGTTCACTGGCTCTCTTTCTTTCCTCTAGGCTCTTTTTGACCTTGTTTAAACTATTTTGGACAAGGCCAGTCTTATCAGAATAAAAACAGCATTCTTCTTTAAGTGCCACACACAGACCTCCATGTTTTAGGAAGACTAGATCTAGTCCTCTGTGGTTCTGTAGAACCACCTCAGTGAGGCCACAGAGTCCTTGAGGTCTTGTATTCCTTCTCTCAGATTATTTAAATCTTTATCAATAAGAGACTGAAGATGGGTATAATGATTATTAGAGGTAATTAGGGAGGCAATGGCAGTACCTGCGCCAACGGCGCTGATTCCTAATATAACGGACAGTGTAAGGGCTGCCAAAGGGTCACGTTTGATCTTAAGGGAGGGGCCCCGATCTAAAATATTAAGAAAGGATTCGGGGTCATGAATGAAAAAGCAGGGGAGGATGGTAACAACGACACAATAGTCTCTGGTTTTTAAAAATTCAGAATTAGAGATATGTGGTGTCAATCCAGTGGCACAGGCAAAATAGGTACCATTGGGTGCTATGGTATATAAAAAGGTATTTAAAATCAATGTCTGATTGCAGACAGGAACTAAATCTCGGGGGGGGGGGGAGCATGGAGGGCCCCAAAAGACAAAGGCCCGCTCCTGAGATGGAACTAAGAGTAAGGCCTCCCTCAGGTGAAATAGCCCACAATAACAAATTGCTATTATTGGAAAAGGAGGGGGGGGTAAAAACGGCTATTCCTTCATAAAAAGGGGGAGTAGGTGAAAAACGAATCCAACACTCTTGATACTGATATTCACTGGTATTATGAATAGCTTCAAGGGAGGCATTTGCCAATGAGACAATAAAATCAGCAGAGTTGGGGGGTGGGGCCTGCAGGCATGGTAGGTTGAAATATGGTAGACTGGGGGGAGGTGGAGAGAGGTGAGATGGCCGGAATGGTGACCATAGGTTTGGGAGCAGAATTAGCCAGTGGTAGTGGGCGATATAGGGCAGGGTTAGGTCCCACAGCAGCAACATTTTTATTAGGGATGCTCTTAAGGAGTTTGATTTTAAAGGTGAGTCCCGGGTCCAAGCACCTGGGTGACCAGGTCATGCACTGTCTCAGACATAGGCCCCACTCATATCCATGGCTCATCCAATATTTATTCTTCCCTTTTTCTGTAAAGGATATAAGAAGAGGGACACACCACTTGGACTCACACTGGGATTTTAATGGTAGGCCAGTTGTAATACCTAGTTTCTTCTGTATATATGTAGGTAGCAACTTTCTTCTTAGGGTGATATAATCCCAGGAGGAAGAGGGCTTCCAGTATGCATCTCCCGTAGTTTCACAACCCCAAGATGCACAATAATAATCAGAGTCATAGCCACATTTATAATTTTGAGAACAATCGTGGTGGGAGGGCCCAGGACATACATAGAGGCCACACAGATCATTCTTCAAGGAGACTCTCCTGTCATAGGAGTTACATACTGTAAGGTGGCCATCATAGTTGGGGTTATTTGTATTAACTGGCTGACTTTGGGGCTAATAATGGGAGGGGGTTCACAGTCTGCACTGGCTCCCAAAGCGCGAACACAAAGGTCTACCTCCAAAGAAGGCCATGAAGGCTGGGCTCCAAGTGAAGAGCTGGAATTAACAATATCTCCTGCTTGGTTTATTATGACCCAAGTAAAATTATAAATCTGATATGGGGAGTTTTGGAGCTTGATACTCACAGTCAGGTAAATCTAGAGTATGAGCAGGAGGAGTAAGGCAACTGGATTCATTTTTCTGAAAGGAAGCACACTTAAGAACCATTCTCAGGGGGTATCCCTGGGGTGGAGTTAGCCAACTTCACCAGTCTTTCTGGTAGCCATCTGGCATTTTGTTCCTTGGAATCATATATACATGTGTGTCCTTTCCCCCAGATAAGGACTGGGTCGGGACCATTTCATTTGTGTGTCAATGGATCTTTCCACATGGCTTTGGCATAGGAGTATGCTGTAGTAGGGTTCCAGAATCTGTCTGCTGCAGACTTTCCTCTTTCATCAAGGCTCAAAAAATTGAGAACAAATAGTGCATGATTTAACAAGGTTTTATGATTCCCCTTTTGGGGGTATAAAATGCCCCCTGAATGTTGTAATTTTAAGAGCATGTTCTTTAAGGTCTGATGTGCCCTTTCTACAATGCCCTGTCCTTGGGGGTTATATGGGATACCAGTAACATGTTTAATGTTAAGCTGGGCACAAAACTGTTTGAAAGAGGCACTGGTATATCCAGGGCCATTATCAGTCTTGAGTATCTTAGGTATGGGCATAAAGGCAAGGCAAGAAATCATATGACTAATAACATTTTTGGTAGCCTCACCAGATTGAAGTGAAGTGCAAAGAAAGCCACTAAAGGTATCAATAGAAACATGTATATACTTAAGCTTGCCAAAAGAGGCAAAATGAGTAACATCCATTTGCCATATTTCTCCTGGGGTGAGGCCATGAGGGTTCACCCCCAGATGTAGCTCGGGTAGGAGGGTGAGACATCCTTGACACTGACACACTATCTGGCGTGCCTGTTCTCTGGTAATAGAGAACATCTGTTGGAGGGTCTGGGTGTTTAGATGATGTAGTTGGTGGACCTTTTGTGCTTGTTGTCTAGGGTCAGAGGGCAGGGCCAAGGACACCAGGCTGGATGGAGACCCTCGAGTGGCCCTGTCAATGAGATCATTTCCCTCGCTCAGGGGTCCAGGAAGACCAGAGTGGGCACGTATGTGACCCACAAAGAATGGGTGGGATCTAGCTAAAATTATCTCTTGGAGCTCAGAAAAGAGGGGGGAAGCATTGGTAGATGGCCGTATAAAGGGGACGTTCTCTAACAAAGGTACTGATTGAGCCACATATGCACTGTCAGTGAAAAGATTAAAAGCACAATCTGGGAGAGTCTTAAAGACTTGAATAACAGCAACCAATTCTACCAACTGTCCTGAGGAAAATTTGGTCTGAAACTTAGAAACCTGCCCACCTATATTAAAGGCTGCAACCCCACAGGAGGATCCATCTGTAAAGATCAATGGTGCTTGAGGAATGGGGG
This sequence comes from Arvicanthis niloticus, assembly GCF_011762505.2. Taxonomy (NCBI): domain Eukaryota; kingdom Metazoa; phylum Chordata; class Mammalia; order Rodentia; family Muridae; genus Arvicanthis; species Arvicanthis niloticus. The sequence continues at coordinate 116,234,693 of NC_047658.1, read as the reverse complement.
AGTTCTTAGTCATTTTAGGGAAGACCACTGCTTGATGTTCAAGGAACTGTATAAGTTTGTCAGAGGGATAATGGTTGTCTATCTTTCCCTGAAATGAAATACAGTTAATGGCCCATTCGTATCAGGTCTGGAGTAGCCATCGAACTTGGGCAGCATCATAGGGAATGCTGACAAGGCCAGGGTCTTTACCAAAGAGTTTCAGGGAGGTTTCTCTTCCCATCCTTATGATTTGTGCCACCAAGGAGGGATAAACAGGTAATACTTTAGGAGGGGTGGCAGGCAAATGAAGCCAATACAAAGGTTTAGTCTGCCACAACAGTCCTGTGGGGGCAAACACAGTGGGAAGAACCAATAGCCATAGGGGGGAGGTAGGAGAATGGTACGTAACAGTCTGTTGTTGAATGGCTTTCTCCACAAGCTTAAGGGCAGAGGTGGCCTCAGGGGTTAAGGCACAGGGGAAGGAGGGGTCAGAGTCTCCTCGAAGAATGTCAAATAGAGGCTTGAGCTTTCCAGTTGTTAATTTTAGATAGGGACATAACCAATTTATGTCACCCAAGAGGCATTGAAAATCATTGAGTGTTTGTAAGGAATCTTTTCTGAGTTCAATTTTTTGAGAGAGAACCTTAGAGGGGTAAAGTTCAAAGCCCAAGAATAAATGTGGGGGCTGTAGCTGAACCTTCTTGGGAGCAATCTGTAACCCAAGGTCTTGAAGGGCAGTTACCAACTCCTGGCCAACCCTGAGCAAGGTGGTCTCATCAAGGCCAGCCAAAAGGATGTCATCCATATAGTGGATTATGTACAGCTCAGGGTATTTAAGGCAAAAAGGGTCAATGGCCTGGGCCACAAATTTTTGGCAAAGGGTGGGACTATTGGCCATGCCTTGAGGCAGGACCCTCCACTGAAATTGTGGAGATGGCCCAATGCAGTTAACAATGGGGAGGCTAAAGGCAAAGCGCTTACTATCCTCTGGGTGTAGGGGAATACAGAAAAACAATCTTTTAAATCAATAACCATCTTGTTGTAACCCTTAGGTATTGCCACGGGGGGCGGGGGGCAGGCTGGAGGGCTCCCATTAGGACCATAGTCTTATTAATTTCTCTGAGGTCCTGGAGCAGTCTCCATCTGCCTCCTTTCTTTCGTATCACAAAAATGGGTGTATTCCAAGGGGAGGTGGAGGGTTCAATGTGGCCAGCATCTAATTGTTCCTGCACTAACTGCATGGCCGCTGAAAGTTTATGTTGGGGGAGGGGCCATTGATCAATCCAGACAGGGGAATCTGACTTCAAGGTGATTTTATCTGCCTGGCGTGCAGGGGGAGCAATGGCCCTTAAGAAAAATGTGAATCATAACCTAGTCCTGAGCGTGAGGTGTGAGGTCTTTGGTGTAACAGCAATTGGGGTGGGGATCCCTTGGTTGTGTCTGTGCAAGCCTCGTCCAGGGATAAACCCCTGGTCCAGCATCTGGTGGGTGACAGCCACAGAGGGGCTAAACATAAGGACTCCCATTTGACTCAATATATCTCAACCCCATAAATTTATAGGGAGGCCAGGTACAATGAATGGTCTAACATGTCCAGTATTACCCTCAGGATCCTCGCAAGTTAGCAATTGGGAGCTTTGAAGAGTGTTGGTGGACTGGCCAATGCCCTGAATGTGGGTTAAAGAAGGCTGACAGGGCCAAGAGGGGGGGCCAGGAGGCCTGTGAGATAACTGTGGAGTCCACTCCTGAATCAAGAATGCCCTCAAAAGTTTTGCGATTGAGTTTAAGTTTTAGCTGTGGGCATTCTTGTGAGAGTCTTTGGACCCAATAGACATCAGAGGACCCTGGGGTGGAAGCACCCCGGGATGGGCCCAAGGAGGGTGTTGAGGTGTCCAGCAGAAGGGGAAGGGCCTGTGCAAGGCACTGTCCCTGGCAGATGTGAAGGGGCCCTCTGGAGCTAGTGGCCAACACTTTAATTTCTCCAGAGTAATCCTTATCAACGATTGAAGGGAAGATGGTAATGCCTTGGAGTGTGGCAGATGCTCTGCCCAAGATAAGATAGTAAATCTGGGAAAGGGGAGGGCAAAGACACCAGTAGGGATTATCTGAACTCCTCCTCCAGCTTCTAATATTGTATTGGAGGAGGCACAGAGGTCCAATCCTGCGCTCCCTGGGGTAGCCCTATGGAGGGCTGAGGCTGGTTTAGGAGCTGTTGATGGAGGGTTTGGTGTGGCCCTGCCTGGCTGTTCCCCAAGGCTGGCAGGAAGGAGACTGGCTGAGGCATCCGGGGCTGGCCCCGCATCCCGTTTCCCTGAAGGGGAGGGAAGGGGTTGCCCAGAATATCAGTTTTGGAATGGCAGGTATTAGCCCAGTGTTTGCCTCACTTGCGAGGGCAAGGGGTCATTGGAAGTGGACGCTCTCCCCTCAGTTGAGGTGGGGGCTGAGCCATGGGTCTACCCTGAAGGCACTGTTTATCAAAATGACCCAGTTGACCACATCTAAAACAAGCAGCTCCGGTCGCTCCACCACTAGTGGCTGCTCCTACAGCCAGATTGATGGCTTGTGAGACCTTCTGGGCAAAGGGATCTACATCCTTGCAGATACGGATCATCTCATCTAAATCTTTATTTTTATATTTTCCTTGAAGGGCAGCCCTACAGGCAGAATTAGCATTCTCATAAGCAAGCTGTTGGAGAAGTTTATTCTCTCCCTGGCCAGGTCCCAAGGACCTCTCAGCTGCCTCCAGGAGGCAAGCAACAAACTCTGAAAACTCTTCTTGATTGCCCTGAGTGATCTTAGTCAAGGGAGAAAGAATAGACCCTTTCATGGGAATGGCTCTCCAGGTGCTCATGGCTGCCGAAGAGGACTGAGCTAAGAGACCCAGAGAAAATTTTTGTTGTATTTGGTTAGAGGCATATTTCCCTTGACCTAGGAGTTTATCAAGCGTCCATTTGTTGGAGGGCGGGCGTGTGCTTGAGAGAGATTGGCTTGGGCCTGAGACCTGCAGCGATCAGCCCAATTGGCCCGCCAAGAAAGGAACTGTCCCAAAGTCAGAATGGACTGGGTGACAGTGAGCCATTCATTGGGAGTCAGATATCCGCCTCCACTGAGACTCTCAAGGAGAAAAAGAGTAAAGGGGGCATCGGGGCCATAGTTTCTGATGGCTGAATTTAACTTTTCAAGATGTTTAAAATGGAGTTTTTTGAAGACTGTGGGGTCACTTATAGAGTCCTCATTATCGCTTTCATTTTCAATTTCTGAATTGGGCTCGTCCTCAGAGGAATCTGCCTCAGTCTCGGGCTGGGGGCGGGGTGTTCGGGAGGGCTTGCAAGAGGCACGAGTAGGGGAAGCAGGCACAGCAGACGTGGAGGGGGGAGGGTACCAAGCACTGGACCAAGCTGCAAGTGTCTGTGAGGAAGGGACCTGTGAGCGGGTGACAGGAAAGGCTAGGCGGAGGGAATCTTGAGGCAGGTCAGAGGAAGAGCAAAGGACCAGAAACGCAAAACCTGTTTTGGGGGACAGAGAATGTCCATCAGCTCATGAACCTGAGAAGAGAGGTGGTCCTGCATATCAGAAAGAGAGTTAGGCAAAGTGGCAGGGAAGGTCAGAAAAGCAAGCATGGGAAGGGGAGCAGAAGGTGCTGTGAGAGAAGGCCAATCAGGATTGTGAAAGTGGGCAGCTTCATCTTCAAGGGTGGCGGGGTCTGTCAGAGCCGTGGACGGCTGCTGCTGCTGTGGCTGCCTGGGGAGCCCAGCCAATATTGGATACTGTCGGCTGAGGGAGTGGCAGAGGAGAGAGGAATGGTGCTTAGCAGCAAGGCAGGGGGGACAGATGGAAGCAGATTTTTTTAAGGACAGGGTTGCAAAGGTGAGTGGAGGAGGGAGACTGCAGGTCAGCAACTACTGAAGAATCATAAGGTGGAGGCTGAGAAATCTGGGGAGAGGAGAGAGAAGTCAAATCTGGATAGAGGCGAGGCAGATCAGAAGGAGGGGTGACCTGATCAGGAGGACTATCTATAAGAGTGAAAGAAACGGAGGCCTGAGACAGAGGCCGAGAGATTTGATGAGATGGGCAGGCAGAATTAGGCCGAGACTGTGACAAACAGTATTCAAAGACACAAGATGTCGTTTCCCTGTATCTTTGTCTGCATCCTCAATAATGTCCCTAATAATACCACAAAAAGAGAAAATTGTTGCAGTAACAGTAGCATCACCTTCACTTTTGATTTTCTCATTTAATTCACGACCTACCTTCTGCCACTTCTTGGGATGGATGGTAGGACCATCAATCATAAACCAAGGACACTTTTCATCAATAAACACACAAAAAAAAACTTATGAGATCCTTTTTCTTAACCCTTATTCCTCTCTCTCTGAGTGCATGTTTGAGGTCCTTTATGAAGGAAGCCTCCTTTGATAGAGAATGACCCATTCTTATGGGAGGGAATGAAAATGAAACTTACCCGAGGACAACAGGTCGCGGGCGACGACCGCTGTCTCACTCAATCTTGATGTCGTGCACACGTCTCAATGAGGGTCTGTCCGGTGGGGTCCGTGCCTCGAGCCCCATGTCTGGGTGCCACCTGACCTGACCCACGGGTCCTAGCAATTCGTGGGGACAAGGAGGACCACAACCTGAAAAAAGAACAGGCGAGAGAGAGAAAGGACTCAAGGAAGCAATTGCTTGTCAAGAGCCATGTATTCAAGCTCGAAGTGCCTTTTTATAATACATTTTACAAGGGGAGGGGGTAAGAGGGGCCAGGTGGTGGAAAAGTACAGAATCTTCTTGGCCTATGCCCTGAAACATTTTGTGGTCTACCTGCTTCTCTCAGAAGACACGGTACACTGTTTGAGTCTATGCTTGTCTCAGAAGACACGGTACACTGCTTTGAGTCAATCTGCAGCTGCCAAACCGGACCTTGTGGTTGCCAGGCAGGATGAAGCTTCAGGGGACATTGTGCAGGTGGGGAGAAATAGGGGGTGAGGGTGAGAGGTGAGGGTCCTGGCTTCTGACAGTTACGCTAAGTTCAATTGTATTTAATTACAATAATAAGCTTTATTTAGGCTTCTTTATATGTTTTCAAGGTGAAGCTGAATTCAGGCAACTAAAAAGTAGTAAAATTTGTATAAAATCAGATATGCTTAATAGATTATGCTCTTTAAATTATCCTGAGATCTTCTGATTGTGGCATTTAAAACATTAAATGAAAGAATCATCCTGAGATAGAGAGAAATGTCAGATCCTATAGGGAACTCAGGGAACCCTAAGATCTCCCAAACAGACAAGGTGGCACTGACTATTTCACCTAGATTGTGGGAACACTAACTACTGGGAAAATCTTCTTCATGCCTTGTGGGGAAGAAATCTCGTGGGCGAGGGGTGGGGGGCTCAACTTTCCAAAGGCTGGGAACCTGGTGGTGGCAGATCAGGCGACACGTGGAGTCCGGTTTTCCAAAGCTTTTATTGTTCATGGCATGGTAAATGGATGTAGGTGGTACGCGCTTCCCCCGCCAAAGGCCAGGGGAGTCTCATTTTATAGGGAAGGAAAAAGGGGAGGGAATAACTTAATTAGCTACGCCCCTGGCCTTTTGATAATTCATTAATATTTAAATCTCTGGAGGTAGAGACTTGTTAATCACACCCTCTACCTGGAGTTACCTCGTCCAAGGCCCAACACCCCGCTCCAACAGTTCCTCATCCCATTCACTCTCCCAATTACCTCTTAGAGGGTGCTCCCCCTCACAAGGCATTTCCCATTCAATGGGGCCAAAGTCTCTTGAGGATTAAGTGCCTCTTTTCCCACTGAGCCCAGTCCAAATAGTCCTCTGCTATATAAGTGCTGGGGGTCTTGGACCAGCCCATATATGCTGTCTGGTTGGTGGCTCAGTCTCTAAGAGCTTCCAGGGGTCCTGGTTGGTTGAGACTGCTGGTCTTCCTATGGGGTTGCCTTAACCTTCAGCTTCTGCAGTACTTCCCCTAATTCAACCATAGGGTTCCCTCACTTCAGTCCAATGGTTGGGTGTAAGTGTGTCTGTCTTTGTAAGCTGCTGTTAGGACCTCTCAGAGGACAGCCATGCTAGGAACCTGCCTGTAAGCACATCATAGCTTCAGTATTAGTGTCAGGTCTTGGTGTCCCCCCTACCTACCCAATAATGTTGGAGATTTTATAGAGGAATTCTTTTGAAGGAATCTCAGACTTTGCATAACTTAGTCTTGACACATGCCTGGAAACCCAGGAAATGTGAGAATTGCTTAAGGTGATGGTTCTTTTAGGAAAATATCTAGACCAGATAACAAGTTCTGATATGCAGAAAATGACTTGCTAAAGGTATATTTTGTGTAACAACACAGAGGCCCTGCAAAAAATGCTTTGGGTTCAGTCTTTGAGATGCTGATTCCCTGCTGCATGAAGAGGCTAAACTCATCCAGAGTGTCTCACTCTTTTCGATTGACCAACCAGCAAACCAACAAACCAACCAATCATCGCATGTAATGAAGAATAACATTAATCTTTTAATTGTGGACTAAAGGTTCTCATTTGGCTAAAAACAACTCTGTCTCGTGTGTGTGTGTGTGTGTGTGTGTGTGTGTGTGTGTGTGTGTGTGTATCCATACCTCAGTATGGTGAAAAGTATGTTCATTCTTTGTAACCAAAAGGCATAGCTTTTTAAAGAACTGGAAAACATGTGTCTATCCAGCTTTCTTACAGAGAGCTGTTAGCTGTTTTTTCTACAATGTGGATTTCAGTGAATTATTACAAAGAGTGGTAATGCTAATATACCTAAAAGATTTATCTATTTTTTCAGCTAAAAAAAATCATTTAAAACTTAGGAATTTCAGGCAGTCATAAGCCTTCGATTCATCTCTCACAGATCAGTTGGACTCCAGGTAAACACAGCCTAAGTCTCCACAGCTGCCTATTCATGAGGCTGCAATATATCTCTCCCCTGGTCTTGGGACTTCTACTCTCCCAAAACTATCAGAACTGTAAACCTGAGAGCTTGAAATGTATGATTTTCCTTTAAGTTTCTAAACTTTAACTTCTGTACCCAGGCAGTATCTGTCTCAGCAGTTTTCCACTTGACCAACAGACCCTATCCAGGAATCTGTGTGGAGTACAAACTGCTTCAAATACCCTCGAGGCCTGAATTTCCTGAAAGCTAAGGTGAACCAGTCCAGCTGAAATGATTGCTCCACATTTCCTCATATGGATCATTGAACGAGATGTTTTTGATGAATCCTGGATTGCCTGAATTTCCTTCCAGCCTTTGAATAGTGATCCAGCCTTCCTGGGCCTTGGCAATTTTAGTAGTAAATAGCTACAGAAGATAGTACATCACCCTTTATCTCTGAATGCTGGAATGTTAATTCATAAGTCATAGGAGAAAAATGGCTCCATATAGTGCTTATTGGTATTTATCAGGAAATGTACTTGTTAAAACCAAATAGACCCAGATCTATCAAAAATAATTTTACAATTTGGACACTTGCACAGTGGGGTTCTTGCCTCAAAGGCACCACTCTATTCCATTTTCCTCAGGTGTATCTTTAACCAACTTATATCTTTGATAACAAGAGTTGGTTTCAATATTAGATTTTTTTGGTGCTTTTTGATACTCAACCTGCATGTTTTGTTTGGGCTTTTCTTTCTGTTTCCACTTTAGAATTTTGCAAGTGTGGTCACTAATAAATATTGTTAAGGTAGAGGTAGTTCTACTGGCCTCTTCTCAAGGAGCTAGCAATTGGTGCACCTGCCCCTGCTGTGAGAATGTCAGGGAGACATGGTGCACCCGGTGTGTGCTGCAGAAATAACTACTATCAGTCAGTCACACCAGCTTTATTTCTTTGTGTACCTCTCTCTGTTCCCTCTGTGTGATCCTCTAAGTGCCCAAGTCTGTCCTCATGATCTCTCAGTGCTGTCTGTCTGTCTATCTGCCTGTGTATGCATCACTTGTCTAAGTTTATTCTTTCCCCGGGTTCTCACTCCTTTCTTTTCCATCAATAAAGCTCTTATGTATCAGATCTTTTGCATGCCAAATGTTTTTCAGAGGTTGATCTTGGTATAGACTGCTAAATATAACCCTGGCTGTATTATATTTTATAACAACCATGCAATAGAATCAATGTTAGGCTATTTTGAAATCTCTGTCAGTGAAATTAGTACAAAACCTTGAATTTGGCCACTGGAAGATTTCTAGGACAAGGGCAAGAAGCAGGCACATTCTCTGTAAAATATCACAAGAATGGTCACTATCAAGTTGCTAATATTACTCCCTTCTGTAACTTCTGAGCTCAGACTCTATAGTCCTCATTGCTGCCAGCACTGTTGTCTTCCAAGCTTAAATGGGATCAAATACTAAGTGGAGCTTAGTAGATACTAAGATATGATGTTATTCCCCATTCTAGTCCAAAGTATCCAAATTTTCCATATTTCCCCCAAAAACCTGCATAGACAGGCCTATACCAGAAATACCACACACTCTGCTACCAATTTTTGTCTTAGTTAATTTTCTATCCCTGTGAAGAGACATCAGAAGAGACACAACTTAGAAAACAACATATTTAACTTAGGGCTTGTTTACAGTGTCAAGGGCATGAGTCCACATTCATCATAGAAAGGAGCTTGGCAACATACTGGCAGGCAAAGCACTGGAAAAAATAATTACAAGTTTATACCATTTTATGCAAGGTGGAGGCAAAGAGAGAGAAAAGCTCATTAGGAAGGGCATGGACATTTTAAACCTTTAAGCCTACCTCAAGTGTCAAATGTCCTTCACCATGGTCACATTTCTTAATATCATTACCAATTTTCATATACTGAGAACCAAGTATTCAAACATATGAGTCTGGGAGAAACATTCTTATTTGAAACAACATTTATACAGTGTTTTACCTTAACTAATTTAACTTTAATTCTGTTCCCTTTTTGGAGCCTTGGAAATTGCATGTTCTGCAATGCATAAAATGTTATAGTTTAACTTTTCTATTTTCTGAGAATTGTAAATAAATGTTTATATTTTACCATGGGGCAATAAATCTTTAACAAATTCAATTGCAGAAAGAGAAATAATAGTAGCAAGCTTGGTGACTTCAAAAGAAGATAAAGAGAGAGAAAATCTCATCACATTACAAATGGTATGGACATTTTAAACCTCTGTAATCTCACTAGAGGGTAATTGTTCTATGACAGCAATGCAGAAGTGAGTAGGGACACAGGAAGAACATCTCAGAATCAACACTATTTAGAGTGTCTTTGTGAAATATAATTTTTTAATGCTTTATACTAATACTTTTCTATAGTAAACTATTATTTTCTCCATTTTGAGCTAGTTATTTAGCCTCAATGGCCTTTCAGGAACTCCTGGATCAAGTTGGGAACCTAGGGAGATTCCAGATCCTTCAGATAGTTTTTCTTTTCCTCCTCATTGCCATTGTGACAACTCGTGCTGCAATAGAGAACTTTACTGCAGCTGTTCCTAGTCATAGATGCTGGGTACACATCCTTGACAATAATACTATCTCTGAAAATAACAGTAGTAGGATCCTGAGCCAAGATGACCTCCTGAAAATCTCCATCCCCTTGGACTCCAACCTGAGACTGGATAAGTGTCACCGTTTTGCTCAACCACAGTGGCATCTTCTTCATTTGAATGGCACTTTCTCCAATGTGACAGAGGCAGAGACTGAACCCTGTGTGGATGGCTGGGTGTATAACAGGAGCAACTTCCTATCCACCATTGTGACTGAGGTAAGGCATTTCCCAAAATGAATTCATGTTGGGGATTTACAAACAGCACAAATAATGGATATTTCTTTATCTTAGTCTTCAACATTAATTACTGATATATTAAATTTGAAACATTTCTTATTCATCTAGTGTTTTGTTTTAAGAAGAACCACAGTTTATGAAATAATTTATTTATCAGTGTTTTCTAGAACATGAGTATGTGTACCATCTGTGTGCTTGGTGAAAAGAGGGTGTTCTATCATAGGAAACTGAAATCAGAGATGTTTGTGAGCCACTATGTGTATGCTAAGAAGTGATCTCTGATCCTTTGAAGCAGGAATAAGTGCTCTCTATTGCTTAGGCATCTCTTCATGAATGTACTAATTCATTTTTTAGTAAATACTTAGGTACCTTCTTAGAAATGTTATGACAGGACAGTGTTGTTGTGCCTTGAGTTAAAAATTTAAAAGAACTAGGTGATTGTATAAAACCACAATGTTAGCTAAGGCTATTGCTCAAAGGTAGAGTGATGATGTCTCATGTGTGTGAACAAGTATTCAATCTCTGCATTCTCTAAGAAAAAACAATATATTTTAACTCTATAACAGGATAAAATATTTCTCATTGTTAGAACATTGTCCCACTTGGTTTAAATACTCCCTTCTACAAAAATAACGAAAGTAATTTGGAAATAAATAAGAGAGGCAGAAAGAGAGAGGTGTGAAGGCAGTCATTTCTAGGCTCTATCTAAACCTAGTCAAAAATATCAGATAACATCTAAATAGTATCAGAGTTTACACACTAGTATATATGATCCAGAAAATAATTTAAGTATCTCAAATGAACACAATTTATGGCCTATCTGAGAGATCTTCTTAGCATATTTCCAAATCATTACCCTGTGCTACAGTCTTAGATGAGGATACTTAGAGATTGTTAATTTTAGCTGATATTGGAAAATATATTGTACTCAAAATCAATGTTGAAGAGAAATAAGGGCTAAAGAGTAAAATCAGGGGTTATGGTGAAGGGTTAGAGTACTGAGTAGCTCTAGTTTATGATTTGGTGATTTTCTTCTTTTCTAGTGGGACCTGGTGTGTGGATCTCAGGCCCTTTATTCTGTTGCTAAATTTTTATTCATGATTGGCATATTTATAGGAAGTATCATATATGGCCATCTGTCAGACAGGTGAGTGTGCCAAAAGTGTTTCCACCCACTCTACATGTACTTTTTACAGCTGTGACTCATTCAAGATGAAGTAGTGATTGTGCATTATACTGCTCTAGTTCTGCCACTTAACCAAAAAGAAATCTATGAACATATGTTTAAGAGATGTGCACAAGACAATTTAGGAATAGAGAAAGGTTTAGCTATGGGGTCAAGACTAAAAAAATGTCACACCATTCATTACATCAAATTTATATATTTTATAGAAAACAGTGTTGTCCTTGGTCAAGGCACTTGGCTCCATTCCTTCTGGACATTGAACTAAGTTGATGTGATGCCAAGTGAAAACTACAGTATTTTAGCTGTTCTTTCATGACAAGGAGAATGCCTTTTGATGCCTACGAAGTAAACAACCATGTGTCATTGGTGATGTGTTGAGTGAAGGAGATAATTTTCTGAGTCCAGCCATCTCAGGGATAACATCTCCAACTTGCTGACATGGGCAAACTAAATTCCTGTTTCCAGACCAGAAACCAACTTCTGTCCTGCTTCTACAGATGTTTCTTGTTCCTCTGTAAGCCAATAAATTAGAAAAGAATATAAGAGAAGTTGCCTGTTGTTGAGGACCACACTGCCCCAAGCTTTGGGGCTAAGTGCTCTGGTCCAAGGGGATCAGACAACAGGGTCTAGCAAGAGAGAGAGTGGGGATGGAGGGGCAAGAGATGTGAAAAATGGAGACAAGACAGGGTGTGTGGTCAAGTCTCTAGTATCATTTATTGAAAGAAAATCCTGGGTATTTATAAGCACAAGCAGCGGAACACAGCTGAAGACACTTTACCACATGTACCTTGCAGCTGGGGGCATTAAACAACCAAACAAGATATGTGAGCAAAAGAAGATGTTTATCAGAGTGTGCTCATCTGTTATAGGCTGTTGAAAACAAGTCTCTTGCCATGGTATATGGCTTGAGATGGCTGCAAAGATGATAGCTGCTTTCTGCTAAAAGTGGACTCCCAGCAGCCTATTATCTAAACTAAGGCATCCAAGTCATAAAAGTTTATAAATAATTGCTTGTCATGACATAATTGACTTCATGTAGTTTTTCCACTCATATTTTCTCCAAAATTTCGAGGATCTGTGTCAAAAACTTGAAACCTGGTAGCCTGAATAAAGCCCAACCACCAACACAGTTTTTTTTCCTATGACTGGCTGGTCACAAGTCAGGGCAAATCTCCATTGTAAATTCCCATTCTCAACCCCTTGGGTAAAAATTATGACTGGAAAATACTACAGGCCGCCCATCTCCCCCTCACTTTATGATTTCATCCTTTTAGAATGCTGTACAGTTTCCCTTCATAAACGTTGTTCAGATCCTGAGCTGCCATCTTCCCGAGTGCTCAGAGCATAAAGCTTTCATTTATATCTCAAACTTTAAACTATCACCTCTGTGCTTGCTTCTGCTTGATGCAGCTTTCTGATAGTTACATATTAGAGAGTGTTATGTAATTAAGCAAGTAAATAGTGTAGCGATATATTGTGGAATAAGAATTGATATCTTGTGCCTGAATATATGTTCTTTAAATAGACAATTTCAGCAATAAGCTTACTTTATTTTTTCCAGGTATAAAACCACTCCTTAAAACAGGAGGTTGAACAGAACTGAAAAATCACATATTTTGAGACAAGATATTTACAGGGAAGTGAAGCACTAGGATTTTCTAAAGGTGGTATAGAATTCCACTCTGCAGGGTTGCTCAAGAGGTAAAATCACTAACTTTGAATAGTCCCTAAATTGACCAGATTCACTAGCACCCTCCTTTCTGATGCATGTATAAGTAGTAAGCATTTCTAAGAGACACTCATACAAAACAAGTTGATCTGCCTAGAAAAAGCTCAGACCAGCTGAAAACTCTAGAAGAGTGAGAATTCATCTATGTTACCAGGAAGTGGCTCAAAACAACTATATTGTCAGCAAAGGCAACTTACCAACCTGTTGAACTGTTGGTCCATGTAAGGCACTCTATTTTCAGCTTTCATGAGCTATCTCCCATGCTGGATGTGTTTTTTGATTGAACTGTCTCTGAGTCATTTTACTCCCTTAAGAAACTGCTCATCTATATTCCTTTGGCTAACTCAATAAAACTCATTGGTTCATTCAACAAGTTAGATTTTGTGGTGTCTATTTTTTGGTCTCTTTTCAGTTCCCTGTGTGAAGTGAGTAGACATTAGTTAATATATTTCAATAATAGTGCCACACAATGTTGTCATAGAGAAATATTTGTTTCGTCTTTAGAGTTGCCACAGAAAATTTCAACAATCCTAAAATGGAGAAGTATACTTAATGACATTCTAGGAGATATATGTCAAAACTTTAGATAGGATGGTGTAAGAAAACTGAGATATCAGGGACAACACAAATAAAAGAAGGCTATTTTAAAAATGATTAATTAAGTCACAAAAGTCAAGGGATACTGAAGTTTAACAATAAAATCAACAGAGTGCAGTGTATATTAATTAGCAATGAAAAACCAATATCTAGAGACCTGGGAAGTGAGAGAGACTCTTAGGACCCAAAGGGAGGGACTTTAGATGAAATCTCCTACAGTGGGGATAGGGAACTTGTAGAGCCCACCTCCAGCAAAAAGACAGGGCATCAAGTGGGGATGGGGATGCCAACCCACAGTCAAAAACCTCAATCCATAATTGTTCCTGACTGATAGTACTACAAGAACAAAAATTGAGAAGATCCTGAGGAAAAGGAGATCCAGTGACATGCCCAAAATGGGATCCAGCTCAATGAGAGGCCCCAAGGCCTGACACTATTACTGAAGCTATGGAACACTCACAAAAAGTGGATTATCATTACTACCCTCTGAAAGACCCAACAAGCAGCTGAGTCAGATGTAGATAATTCTACCCAGCCAATGTACAGAAGCTGCTGACCCCTGTGATTGAATTAGGGAAAAACTGGAAGAAGGTTAGGAGAAGGAAAAATCTGTATGAGGACCAGCAGTCTGAACTAAACTGGAACCCAGAGATCTCCCAGGCTCTGGACCACCAACAAGGCAGCATACAACAGCTGATATGAGGCCCCCCCAACACATATATAGCATAGGACTGCTGGGTCTTGGCTCAGTCAGAGAAGATGCACATGACCCTCAAGAGACTGGAGGCACCAAGGAGTAGGGAATTCTGGTGGCATGGAGGATGTAGGGGTTGGGGACACTGTCGTGGAGACTAAGTGGAGGGAGAAAGTATGGGGTGTGAAATAATAAGAGGGTAGACTGGGAGTGCTATAAAATCTGGAGTATAAAAAAAGATTAAACAAAATTTTAAAAAATGAAATTAGAAAACAATGAAAAATATGTTATATGATTGGGTGTGGGATCTTTATGGTATGTTAATTTCAAAATAATACTGTTTTATATGGCTTGAATTAATGAAATTTCTGGTGAGAAACTGAGGAGAAGCTTGTTTCATAATGTATTTATTCATAAAAGTGAAAACATATTTTGAGATCACATGCATAGATATTTCTTACTATTTATCATTTGTAATTACATTTGTGTTGACATTTCAAGCAAACTACATCATTCCCACAATCTAATTTCTTCCTTTAACTCAGGTTTGGGAGGAAGTTCATTTTAACATGTGCTTTATTACAATTGGCCATCACTGAAACCTGTGTAGCTTTTGCTCCCACCTTCCTCATCTACTGCTCACTTCGATTCCTGGCAGGAATGTCTGTGGAACCCATACTAACAAATAGTAACTTGCTGAGTAAGTCAAAGCTTTTGAAATGGGACCTTGTTCAAACTTTGGTTTTGACCCTGTACATCTTTTTCAAGCCAATATATCTTTTACTTTCAGTGTTAGAATGGACAAGCCCTAAATTCCTAGCCATGATGGCAATGCTTTTATCTTGTGCTGGTAGTTTTGGAAACATGATATTGGCAGGAGTTGCTTTTTTATTTCGAAACTGGCACCACCTCCAGCTGGCAATGTCTGTACCAATGTTCTTCTTCCTTATACTCACAAGGTATGAGCTTTCTTTCCTTTTCTGTGTTATGGAATTCTATGAAGATAATAAACATAGAATCAGGACATAAGAAATGCATTTCTCTTTGGTCTACTCCTGACAGTGTGTGCTCCTTTTGTATTGATTGGACAGGAGGACATACAGCACTATCATAAAACTCAGGACACTGAATTCAGCCTAAGCTTAAGGTAATCATTAAATAGTGTTCTAAAATTATACATAAGTATGACAAGTTTTACTGGAATATAGAAGAGAATTCACTATACAAAAGTTACATATAATGGTGGATTCTGTTGTTTCACCTTAACTGGAAGAAATGTATAACATCTCATTATTTTCATATTATGAATAAAATAATAATTTCCAAGAAAGTATTGAAATATTGGAAATATTGCATATATTATATTTACAATGTTATTGGAGCCCACATCTTCAGAATTCTGTCAAATACAGGAAACAAGCTGAGATATCCAGTCTTTTGGAACTGAGCAAATACTTGATTCTTGGACTCTCCATTCACAGCTAGTCATTGTTGGATTAGAAGAACTGTAGTCAATAAGTCACTCCAATAATTATCATATTTATATATTTGTACATGCATATCTGTATATTCATGAATATATATATATATATCTTTATCTCTATATCTCCCTCACTCTCCCACTATATATAGGGAGAGAGGTAAAGAGAAAGAGAGAAAAAGAAAGAGAGAGAGAGAGAGAGAGAGAGAGAGAGAGATGCATACCATAAGTTCTGTGACTCTTGAGAACCCTGACTAATATACTTGGTTGTGAAGCCTTAATTGAACAGTTGGTAATAAAATTTTACATAAAAGAATTTCCTCCAAACAGGAAAATCTCTGAACACAGAGAGCATACTTTGTAGTGGTATCTGTACAAATAAATATGGAAGGGAAAATGATTTGAACTATTTGGTTACTTTCATCTTTCCATGTGATGTGGATGAAGGACATAAGCACCAAATTTTTTCTCCACAACTATTAAATATAGGAAGAATTTGTCTACATAAAACACATATTTAGATGTACCCATATCACTCACTTGATGTATGGATTTCCTTCTTTTCATCTTAAAAAAATTAATAAATGCTACCACAGGTTCATCAGGATAGGCACATTTGATCAGACATGACTCTAAGAAATGAAATCTCTCTTAATACAGAGAAATGAGTTTACATAGACAAATGAAAAACTCATCTTGCAGACTTATCTGCCACACAATTTCATCACCTCAACAGGTATATCACTACTGTTATGCAGCTACTTCCATCATGTAAATGAGTATCAGGAGCAGGTTTGCCTTGCTTGTGCATCCAGGTATCAACAGCTGATTAGATGCAGTTATAAATGCAACTTAGATGATACAATTAGCATACAAAATTTATCCAAGCTGAATGATTTAGAGAAAAGAATACATTATTAAATGATATTTCCTATACCCTAATGAGGAAGTTGTTATATATCTCTAGAAGCAGTCCTCATGGTTTTGTTCAATGAGCCATGCTATAAATGAATATTCAGGTAGAAGGAAATGGACTGTTGTGGATCCAGGTTTCAGAAGTATAGTGTACTTTGTGACTGAATCAGCCCCTACTTTTACTGAAGGTATTACACAATACAAAAATATGGAGATTCATATATCAGAATGGATGGTAAGTATTCAATTAAAGAACAAAAATTTTGAAGGCTAATTTTGTTTTTTGTTTTTGTTTTTATGTGTTTATTGTTTTCTAATTTTAGTAATTTAATGTATGAGTGCTCTGCTA
Organism: Arvicanthis niloticus; assembly: GCF_011762505.2. Taxonomy (NCBI): domain Eukaryota; kingdom Metazoa; phylum Chordata; class Mammalia; order Rodentia; family Muridae; genus Arvicanthis; species Arvicanthis niloticus. Next base: position 116,217,995 of record NC_047658.1, on the reverse strand, counting down.
CATTTACATCTACAGGCCAGAAAAGGGCATCAGATCCCTTTGTAGATGTTTGTGAGCTACCATGTGTTTGCTGAGAATTTAACTCAGGACCTCTGGAAGAGCAACCAGTGCTTTTAACTGCTGACCATCTCATCAACCTGGTAGTTACATTTTCTATGGAAAATAAGAGAACAAATTCATTTCTACATTCAACATCTTCCTTGACAGGTGGCTGTCAGAGTCAGCTCGGTGGCTGATTGTGACCAACAAACCCCAGAAAGGCTTAAAGGAACTTAGAAAAGTTGCACACATAAATGGAATGAAGAATTCTGGAAACACCTTAACCATGGAGGTGAGCATAGTGGGAGTTGTTATGACATGTGTATGAGTTAGTACCCAAGATGCACTATGCTGTCACTAGGTATGGGAGTTTTTTTTCTAATGAGAATAAATTCACTGATATTTTCATTCCTTTGTTAATTATAATATGCTTTTCTATGAGAGAAAAATCTTTTATTAATTATTTCATTTATTTACATTTCAAATAATATCCCCCCAAGCAATCACCACTCCTCTTTGCCTTGAAGTTTGTACTCTTTTAAAAATTATCATTCTTTAATCTTTTTTTACAATCCAGTCATTATCTTCCTCCAGGTTCATCCTCCAACATTTTCTCTTCCCATTCTTACTTCTCTGTCTCCAAGAGAATTTACTCACCTCCACACCTCGACCCCATGCTACCTCCCCAATCCCAGGGGCCTCAAGTCTTTCAAGGGGTAGGTGCATTGTCTCTCACTGAAGCAAAACCAGGTAGTCCTTTGTTGTGTATGTGTCAGGGGCATAATAGCAGCTCATGTATACTTCCCTGATGGTGGTTCAGTGTCTGAGAAATCTGAGGGGTCCAGGTTAGTTACATATGATGTCTTCATCCTCCTCATCCTCTTTCAGTTTTCCCTAATTCAAACATAGGGATCTCAAGCTTCTGTCCATTGGTTGGATGTAAGAATATGCATCTAACTCATTAAGCTGCTTCTTGGTCTTATCAGAGGGCACCAATCTAGTCACCTATATCCTGCCTGTATACACACCATAGCATCAGTAGTATTTTAATGCCTGGTAGCCTCCCTTTGAGATGGATGCAAAATTGGGCATGTCACTGAATCTCCTTTCCCTCAGTCTGTGCTCTATTTTTGACTCTGCATTTCTTTTAGACAGGAACAATTCTTGGGTCAGAGATTTTGACTGTGGTATGGAAACCCCATCCCTCCACTTGATGCCCTATCTTTCTACTGGAGGTGCACTCTACAAGTTCCCTCTCCCCACTGTAGGACATTTTACCTAAGGTCCCTGGGCCCTTTGAGTCCTAAGCTTCTTCCACATTCTAAGTCTCTACTACATTCTATAGGACACCCCCCCCCCGACCTCCTACCTTCCGATGTTGCCAGTTTTCATTCTTTCTGCTGGCCATTAGGGCTTCACTCCTGTTTGTCCCAACCCAATACCTGTTCTTCCCATTTTTCTTCCTGTAATTTCTACTCCCTCCCAAAATGGATTAAAGCATCTTCAGTTGGGCCCTTTCAGCTTGTTAAACTTCTTGAGTCCTTGAGATTGTATACTGCATACTCTGTAATTTTTTATTCAGTATTTTATTTATTTACATTTCAGATGTTATCCCCTTTCCTCATCTGCTTTACAAAAGCATTGCAGTTTTATGAGGTCCTGTTTGTCAATTCTTGATCTTAGAGCATAACTCATTGGTGTGGGGAGCCAACAGAAGGCAGCTATCATCCTTGCAGCCATCTTGAGCAATATACCCTGACAAGAGACTTGTTTTCAACAGACTACAACAGCTGAGCACACTCTGATAACATCTTGTTTTAGATACCCAGGATTTTTTTCCCTTAGGTGTGTGAGACTTAAAGGTATGATTTAGAGCTGAGACTTAAAGGTGTGACTTCAAGGTGTAATTTAGAGATAAGACTTAAAGATGTGATTTAAAAGCATGACTTAAGAAGTGAGACTTATAAAAGGTGTGTAATTTAGAGATAAGACTTAAAGATGTGATTTAAAAGCATGACTTAAGAAGTGAGACTTATAAAAGGTGAGAGGCAGACAGAAGGGAGGACTGGAAAACTTGGAACTTGGAGGCACTGGGGACTAGGAACTCGAGACTTGGGACTTGGACTAAGAACAAGGGACTTGGAAAGAGAGAAGAAGAGAGACTTGAGAATAAATGGTACTGAATCACACTCTGTCTGGTCTTCATTTTTCACATCCACCCTCACTCTCTTTCTTGCTGAACCCATGAACCAGAGCAGCAGTACGAGCTGGAACAATTTAGCCCCCAAAGCTTGAGGCAGTGCAGGCTCTAACAATTTTGGCCCCCAAGCTTTTGACAGTGTGGGTTCCAACATTTCACAGAGCAGTCCCCGACACTTTGGCACCCAACATGAGGCAGCAAGAATGAGAGATCCAGTGAGGGATGTTACTGGAAGAAGGGTCTGCCAAAAATTCAGAAGTGAAACAAAAGTGATCACTGTGGGAATCTGTTTCATCGAGAAAGGTAATTCATGATAATGAAAATGGGGAAAGAAATAAGTCAGCCTGAACTCAACACTCTGTTTTTATTTTGCTGTTTACTGCTCACATGTGTTAATTGTCTGCTTTTGATTTGTTCCTTAAGTGCTATCTTTCATGTTCAAAATAAAAAGAAACGTATTTATCCAAAATTAGAATCTAAAATACAACCAAAGGTTGATGACAATTTGTCAAAGCCAGATTGTGCTGACCTAGAGGAAGAGGCAGCCGAACATTACGACCCTGAATGGTCCCCCATCCCTATGCGCCTCTGCCTCCAAATGTTCCTGCAATGGAGATGGTGGTTATAGATCCCAGAAGGGAGTTACAGGAAAAAATATATTTTCTTAAACAACAAATAGAGTTGGAAAAAGAGTATCAGGAGTTAATTAATCAGCTACAAAAATTAAAGACAGGGAAGGTGTCTCAAGAGGTAAACTGCGAAAATCTTCCAGCTCCTTGTGTTCCTCAACCAGGAGTCAAAAGGCAGCCCCTATCATCTAGCTTTAGAATAGCCACAGATCATCCAGAGAAGGGAGATGCTGAGGCTTTTCCTGTATCCGTGACCAGAGACGATCAAGGGGTTGCCTGGAGACATCACACAGGATTTAATTTTCAAATTATTAAGGAATTAAAAATGCAGTATCACAATATGGTACAACTGCTCCCTTTACTCTTGCAATTTTAGAGTCTGCCACAGAGGAGTGGCTGACTCCTGGTGATTAAAATATGTTAGTAAGAGCAATTCTTAGCAGTGGTGACTATCTTATTTGGAAATCAGAGTATCATGAAAATTGTAAAGAGACAGCTAGGAGAAACATTAAGGCAGGCAATGGTTGCTCCTTTGATGCTTTAGTAGGAGAAGGGCAATTTGCTTCTAGTGATAATCAGATGCAATATGACCCAGGCTTATTTGCTCAAATTTAAAATGCAGCTATAAAGGCTTGGTGCAAACTCCTGGCAAAGGGAGACTCTGGTGCATCCTTAACAGCAGTCAGACAAGGACCTGGTGAATGATTTTCTGATTGTGTTGATCAATTAATAACAACAGCAGGGAGAATTTTCGGTAATGCAGAGGCAGGAGTAGACTATGTGAAACAACTTGCATATGAAAATGCCAATCCTGCCTGCCAAGCGGCCATTAAACACTACAGACCTTATGAGGTATATCAGACTCTGTACTGACATAGATCCCTCTTACCAACAGGGCTTAGCTATGGTGGCTGCCATGCAAGAACAATCAGTAAGAGATTTTTTGGCTAGTAGAAACCAAAAGGCCTGTTTTAAATGTGGCAAGCCTAGACACTTTGCAAGAGATTGCAAGGCAGAAAATGAGTTATCCCAGAGATAGCCCAGAAAACAGCCTGGGCTCTGCCCAGTTTGCAAACATAGAAGGCTAGTGAATGTAGGTCCAAAAGAGATGCACAAGGAAACACCCTTTCCCATATTCAGGAAAACGGGGACAGGGGCCAGCTCCAGGCCCCAAACCAAAACAAGCCAAAACAGGCTTATGAAGTACTCAGTTTTATACCAGCAAACAACAATCCCTTTCAGAACTTAGTGAAGAAACACCAGGAAGCATAGGACTAGACCTCAGTTCTGCCACCCATACAGTATTAAGCCCAAAAATGGGACCTCAGGCCTTACCCACTGGAGTGTATGGACTGCTCTATGCAAATGTGTTTGGCCTGATAGTAGGAAGAAGCAACACTACTATGCAGGGACTACAATTTTTTCCTGGAGTTATAGACAATGATTATCCAGGTAAGATTAAGGTAATGGCACAAGCCATTCAGAATATAGTCACTATTCCTACAGGAAGGAGGATAGCTCAACTATTGTTAGTTCCATTGTTCCCTACTGATCAAAAATATGAGTCCTAAGAGAGAGGATCAAGGCTTTGGTCCCTCTGATACATACTGGGTACAGCCTATAGTTAAACAAAAACCTATGATGACACTATGGCTGGATGGAAAGGCATTCCAAGGCTTGGTTGACACAGGAGCTGATGTGACTATCCTAAAACAAAGTGATTGGCCTGCCACCTGGCCTCTGACCCCAACCTTAACCAATCTAAGGGGTATTGGCCAAAGTCAAAATCCACAACAAATCTCTAAGGTGCTTGTGTGGAAAGATAAAGACGGTAATACAGGGAATATACAACCCTATGTCATCCCAGGACTCCCCATTAATCTCTGAGGCAAAGGTCTGTTATCCCAGTTGGGATTGATTATGTGAAGCCCTAATGAAATAATCATGGCTCAAATGGTAAACTCTGGGTTTTCCCCAGTGAAAGGATTAGGAAAAAGTGAAGAAGGGATTACTCATCCTGTTGATGTCCATGGTAACACTGGAAGAAGAGGCTTGGGGTATTTTTGATGGCCAATACTGATTCAGCTGTACTCCTAGGGCATTGTGTAGATCCCATCACCTGGAAGGGGGACTCACCCATCTGGGTGGATTTGTGATCCCTGACCACCAAAAAATTACAGGCTGCTCAATTGCTAGTGCAGGAGCAATTACAGGCAGGACATTTAGACGAAAGTAACTCTCTCTGGAATACCCAAATATCTGTCATTAAGAAAAAGTCAGGAAAGTGGAGATTGTTGCAAGACTTGAGGGTTGTTAATGCAACCATGATTAGGATGAGAGCCTTAAAACCTGGGCTGCCCACACCAGTGGCCATACCTTTAGGCTATTATAAAATAGTTATAGATTTAAAAGACTGTTTTTTACTATCCCATTGCATCCTAACAACAGAAAGCACTTTGCTTTCAGTGTTTCTGCTATAAATTTTAGAGAACCTATGAAGAGATATCAATGGAATGTCTTGCCTCAGGGTATGGCTAACAGTCCTACCTTGTGCCAAAAGTTTGTGGCTTCTGCCATAGATGGTGTTAGAACCATTTGGAAGCAAATCTATGTGATGCATTTCATGGATGATATTTTAAAAACAGGAAAATATATAGAACAGGTACTCCAGTGCTTTGATGATCTTACAGACTACTGGATTACAAATAGCACCAGAAAAGGTACAATTACAAGATCCATATATTTATTTAGGATTTCAGATTAATGGTCCACGTATTATCAATAGTAAGGCCACCTTGAGGACTGATTCCCTTAAGACACTTAATGATTTTTAAAAGTTATTGGGAGACATTAATTGGCTATGACCATATTTGAAACTCACTACAAGAGAATTGAAGCCTCTGTCTGAGATTCTCAAAGGAGATCCTGACCCTAAATCTGACAGGGCTCTAACAGAGGGGGGTAGAAAAGCCTTACAGAAGGTGGAGAGTGCTATTTCATTCCAATTTGTAACTCATATTGATTATTCTAAGCCTTTATATTTTCTTATTTTTAACACTAAACTAACTCCTACTGCAGTTTTTTTTTTTTTGGAAAAATGCACCCATATTATGGGTTCATCTTCCCTCATCCCCTAACAAGGTTCTTTATCCATACTATGTTGCTGTAGCTGATATGATTATGTTGGGCAGAGATAATAGTCAAATTTGTTTTTGGAAAAGATCCTGATGTAATAGTACAACCCTATACAAGGCATCAGGTTGATTGGCATATGCAGAGTTCTGAAGTCTGGCCTATTGCATGTACCTCATTTGATGGTCAGATAGATAATCATTATCTGCCAGATAAATTAATTCAGTTTTGTAATCATCATGCATGTGTTTTTCCAACTCGTACTGTGCATGCACCTATCAAGGAAGCATTGCTAGTTTTCACTGATGGTTCCTCATCAGGAAGAGCTGCTTATGCCTTTCAAGATCCAGTAATCTCCTTTGCTACATCATCTGTGTCAGCTCAGTTGGTTGAATTACATGCTGTTATTGCTGTGTTTCAAGCATTTCCAAATCAAACCATTAATATTTACACAGATAGCTCATATATAGCTCAGTCTATCCCTCTGTTAGGAACTGCTGCACAAATAAAGCATTCCTCAGAAGCAGCCAATATTTTTTACAGTGCCAACAATTAATTTTGAGGAGAAAGTGTAAATACTTTATAGGACACCTGAGAGCCCACACTGGGCTACCAGGTCCTCTCTCTGAGGGAAACACCATGGCAGATCTAGCTACTCATGTAGCTGCAGTGACTTTATCAGATCCACCATCTAACTTGGATCAGGCCATAAAAGCCCATGAGTTACATCACCTTAATTCTAAAACTTTAAAAATTATGTTTAAAATTATCAGAGAACAAGCTAGACAAATTGTTAAACAATGTCAATCATGTGTTACACTTGTACCAGTTCCTCATTTGGCAAAGGGACTGATACCAACCAGTCTCTGGCAAATAGATGTTACTCATTATAATGAATTTGGCAATCAAAAATATATACATGTATATGTAGATACAGTGGTTTCATTTATGCAAGATTACAATCTGGAGAAACAAACAAGCATGTGATCACTCATATTTCTACCAAGGTATGGTAGAAAGGGTGCATTGAACCATTAAATGTCAATTTGAAAAAATTAAAAATGGGGAATGGTATCCTACCAAAGGATCCCCCAGAAATATCCTTCATCACACGCTCTTTATTTTAAATTTTTTAACTTTGGATTCTGAAGGAAAATCTGCTGCAGATAGATTCTGGCATCCTGATACCAAAAAGAATTTTGCAACAGTCCTCTGGAAAGACCCATTAACTAGAACCTGGAATGGGCCAGATCCAGTGCTTATCTGGGGAAGAGGTTCTGCCTGCATATATTCCCAAACTGCAGATGCTGCACACTGGCTGCCAAAGAGACTGATTAAACAAATAGACAACAATAACAAACCCAGAGAGGAGAAAACCCCTGAGAAGCATATATTTGTTTTTCAGGAAACATGAAGATGCTTCTCAATTGCCTTCAAACTAGAACAGATCAAACCTGCAAACCTGACTTGGGAAGTCTTCAATGTGGAAGTAGACATCACCACACCTACATCCAGGGTGGTTCTATTGGACTCTTGGTTCCCCAACTTATGATTTAGTGGGGAACATTGTTTAGACCCAGGAGAAAACCCACTACCACAGCTATTATAGTTGTTTTTGGGGTTTGAGATTGACTGGAGCAGGAATGGGGATTTCCCTACTTGTTTTGTTAAGATCAAAGCTATGATCAGTTCTGTATTTCTAGAGACTTAGATTCTGCTATAACACATTTGTAAACAGAATAGAAGAGGCTTATACTTTTTACTCCTCTGACAGAGGGAGTTATGTGTTGCCCTTATAAAAGAGTGTTGCTGTTATACTTAATATTCAGGCATTGTTAAGTCTCTTGTCTCTCAGGTCCATGCTGTTCAACAAACTGATGGCTTTTGTATGACAACAGATAGACACTATAAAAATGAAACCCATACGGGTCCATCATTACAGGCTGGAAGTAGGGGATTCTAAAACCTCTGTCATCAAGACTAAGGAGGATTAACCCCTAATTTATGTGCTAAGCTGGATAGTCAATGACGGGTAAGAGAACACTTCAAGACCCTTGCCCCTAAAAAGGGAGGCCTCACCATCCTAACACACGAGCTCAACCAATGGCTGTTGAGTATCCAAAGACTGGAAAGGGAGGCTGGGGTCCTTTGTTCTGACCTAAGGCAGGCAAGGTTTCTGTAAGTTTTCCCAGCCTTCCCTTTTGAAAAAAATTTTAAAAGGGGGACCTCTGGGGAGCCTATAGAAGGTGGCTATCATCCTTGCAGCCATCTTGAGCCATATACCCTGACAAGAGACTTGTTTTCAACAGCCTACAACAGCTGAGCACACTCTGATAACATCTTGTTTTATATACCCAGGATTTTCCCTTGGGTGTGTGAGACTTAAAGGTGTGACTTAAAGATGTGACTTAAGAAGTGAGACTTATAAAAGGCAAGAGGCAGACAGAAGTGAGGACTGGAAAACTTGGAACTTGGAGGCACTGGGGATTAGGAACTAGGGACTAGGAATTCGAGACTTGGGACTTGGACTAGGAACAAGAGACTTAGAAAGAGAGAAGAAAAGAGACTTGAGGATAAATGGGACTAAATCACACTCTGTCTGGTCTCCATTCTTCGCATCTGCCCTCACTCTTTCTCTTGCTGAACCCTGACCCACAGACTGGAGCAGGAGTACAAGCCAGGACAATTTAGCCCCCAAAGCTTGGGGCATTTCGGGCTCTAACAACCTTGGCCCCCAAGCTTTTGGCAGTACAGGTTCCAATATTTGGCAGAGCGGTCCCCGACAATTGGTACTCTGTTCAGGAATGTTTCCCCTGTGCTGATGTGTTCGAGGCTTTTCTGCACTGTCTCTTCTATTAGTTTCAGTGTATCTTTTTATGTGAAGGTCCTTCATCCGCTTGGACTTGAGCTTTTTACAAGGAAATGAGTATGGATCAATTTGCATTCTTCTACATGCTGACCTCCAGTTGAACTAGCACCATTTGTTTTAAATGCTGTCTTTTTCCACTGGATGGTTTTAGCTCCTTTGTCAAAGATTAAGTGACAATAAGTATGTGGATTCATTTCTGGGTCTTCAATTCTATTCCATTGATTTTCTTGACTGTCTCTGTACCAATATCATACAGTTTTTATCATTACTGATCTTTAGTACAGCTTGAGGTCAGGGATGGTGATTACCCCAGAAATTTTTTTTTTATTCTGGCAGATAGTTTTGCCATCCTGGGTTTTATGTTATGTCAATGAATTTGAGAATTGCTCTTTTCATTGCTGTGAAGAATGAGTAAGAATTTTGATAAGTATTACTTTAAATATGTAGATTTCTCTCAGGAAGATGGCCATTTTTACTATATTAATCCTTCCAATCCATGAGCATGGAAGATCTTTCCATCTTCTGAAATTTGCTTCGATTTCTTTCTTCAGGCACTTGAAGTTTTTGTCATACAGATCTTTCACTTTCCTTGGTTAGATTCACATCAAGGTATTTTATATTATTTGTGACTATTGTGAAGGGTGTCATTTTTCTAATTTCTTTCTCAGCCTGTTTATCTTTTGAGTAGAGGAAGGCTACTGATTTGTTTGAGTTAATTTTATATCCATCCACTTTGCTGAATTTGCTTATCAGGTTTAGGAGTTCTTTGGTGGAAGGTTTGGGGTCACTTAAGTATACAATATCATTTGCAAATAATGATATTTTGAGTTCTTCTTTTGCAATTTGTATCCCTTTGACCTTTTGTTGCCTAATTGCTCTGGCTAAGACTTCAAGTATTATATTGAATAGGTAGGGTGAGAGTGAGCAGCCTTGTCTAGTCTCTGATCTTAGTGAGATTGCTTCCAGTTTCTCTCCATTTAGTCTGATGTTGGCTACTGGTTTGCTATATATTGCCTTTACTATGCTTAGGTTTAGGCCTTGGATTCCTGATCTTTCCAAGACTTTTACATGAAGGGATGTTGAATTTTGTCAAATGATTTCTCGCCTTCTAGTGACATGATCATGTGGCTTTTTTCTAAGAGTTTGTTTTTATAGTAGATTACATTGATGAATGTCCATATATTGAGCCATCCCTGCATTCCTGGGATAAAGCCTATTTGATCATGATGGATTATTGTTTTGATGTCTTCTTTTATTTTTTTGAGAAGAATTTTATTAACTATTTTTGCATTCATATTCATAAGGGAGATTGGTCTGAAGGTCTCTTTCTTTGTTGTGTCTTTGTGTGGTTTATTTATGAGCATAATTGTGGCTTTATAGAATGGATTGGGTAATGTTCCCTCTGATTCTATTTTGTGGGATAGTTTAATGATAATTAGTCTTCTTTGAAGGTCTGATAGAATTCTGCACTAAAACCTTCTAGTTCTGGGCTCTTTTTTGGTGAAGAGACTTTTAATAACTGCTTCTGTTTCTTTCAGGGTTATGGGACTGTTTAGATGGTTCATCTCGACTTGATTTAGCTGTGGTAACTGGGATGTGTCTAGAAAATTGTCCATTTCATTCTGATTTTTCAATTTTGTTGAGTATAGGCTTTTGTAGTAAGATCTGATTTTTTAAAATTTCCTTGTTTTCCTTTGTTATGTCTACCTTTTCAGTTCTGATTTTATTACTTTGAATACTGCCTCTCTGCCCTCTGTTTAGTCTTGCTAATGCTTTATCTATCTTGTTGATTTTCTCAAAGAACCAGCTCCATGTTTTATTCATTGTTTGTATAGTTCTGTTTGTTTCTACTTGGTTGATTTCAGCCCTGAGTTTGATTATTTCCTGCCGTCTACTCCTCTTGGGTGTACTGCTTCTTTTTGTTCTAGAGATTGCAGGTGTGTCATCAAGCTGTTAGTGTATGCTCTCTTCAGTTTCTATTTGTATGTGCTTAGAGCTATGAGATTTCCTCTTTCAATGCTTTCATTGTTTCCCCTAAGTTTTGGTGAGATATGTCTTCATTTTCATTAAATTATAAAAAGTCTTTAATTTCTTTATTTCTTCCTTGACCAAGTTATCATTGAGTAGAGCATTGTTCAGTTTCCACATGTATGTATGCTTTCCATTATTGTTGTTATTATTAAAGACCAGTCTTAATCCATGTTGATCTGATAGAATGCATGGGATTATTTCAATTTTCTTGTATGTGTTGAGGCCTGTTTTGTGGCCAATTATATGATCAATTTTAGAGAAGGCACCATGAGGTGGTAAGAAGAAAGTATATTCTTTTGTTTTAGGATGAAATGTTCTATAGATATCTGTTAAATCCATTTGGTTCATGCCTTCTCTTAATTTCACTGTGTCTCTGTTTAGTTTCTGTTTCCATGATCTGCCCATTGCTGAGAGTGGGGTGTTGAAGTCTACCACTATTATTGTGTGAGGTGCAATGTGTGCTTTGAGCTTTAGTAAGATTTCTTTTATGAATGTGGGTGCCCTAGTGTTTGGAGCATAGATGTTCAAAATTGAGAGTTCATGTTGGGTGACTTTTCTTTGATGAGTATGAAGTCTCCTTCCTTATCTTTTTTGATAGCTTTAAGTTGAAAGTCAATTTTATTCCATATTAGAATAGCTACTCCAGCTTGTTTCTTAGGACCATTTGCTTGAAAAAATGTTTTTAGCCATTTATTCTGAGTTAGTTTTTGTCTTTTTCACTGAGGTACATTTCCTGTATTCAGCAAAATGATGGGTTTTGTTTAAGTATCCAGTCTGTTAGTCTATGTCTTTTTATTGGGGAGTTGAGTTCATTAATGTTAAGAGATGTTAAGGAAAAGTGATTGTTGATTCCTATTATTTTTGTTGTTGGTTGTGAAATTATGTTTGTGTGTCTATCTTATTTTGGATTTGTTGGAAGAAGATTACTTTCTTGTTCTTTTTTTCCATTGGTTTTTTTTTTTTCAAGACATGGTTTCTCTGTGTAGCCCTGGCTGTCCTAAAACTCACTCTGTAGACCAGGCTGGCCTCAAACACAGAAATCCACCTGCCTCTGCCTCCCAAGTGCTGGTATTAAAGGTGTACACCACCACTGCCCAGTACTTTCTTGCTCTTTTTACGATATAATTTCCCTCCTTGTATTGGAGTTTTCCTTTGTAGTGCTGGATTTGTGGAAAGATATTGTATAAATTTCATTTTGTCATGGGATATCTTGGTTTCTCCATCTATGGTAATTGAGAATTTTGCTGGGTATAGTAGCCTGGGCTGGCATTTGTGTTCTCTGAGGGTCTGTATGACATCTCTTCAGGATCTTCTGGCTTTTGGAGTTTCTGGTGAGAAGTCTGGTGTGATTCTGATAGGTCTGCTTTTATATGTTTTTGACCTTTTCCCCATTCTGCTTTTAATATTCTTTCTTTGTTTTGTGCATTTGGTGTTTTGATTATTATGTGATGGGAGGGATTTCTTTTTGGTCTAGTCTATTTGGAGTTTTGTAGGCTTCTTGTATGTTTATGGGCATCTCTTTCTTTAGGTTAGGGGAGTTTGCTTCTATAATTTTGTTGAAGATATTTACTGGCCCTTTAAGTTGGGAATCTTCACTCTCTTCTATACCTATTATCTTTATGTTTGGTCTTCTCATTGTGTCCTGGATTTCCTGGATGTTTTGGGTTAGTAACTTTGCACTTTGTGCTTTCTTGTGTCAATATTTTCTATGGCATCTTCTGCACCAGAGTTTCTCTCTTCTATCTCTTGTGCTTTGTTGGTGATGCTTAAATCTATGACTTCTGATTTCTTTTTAGGTTTTCTATCTCCAGGATAGTGTCTTTATTGTTTCTACATCCATTTTTTTTTGTCCTGGATGGTTTTGTACAATTCCTTCACCTGTTTGGTTGTGTTTTCTTGTAATTCTTTAAGGTATTTTTGTGTTTCCTCTTTAAAGGCTTCTATGTGTTTACCTGTATTTTTTGAGGGGATTATTTATGTCCTTCTTAAAGTCCTCTACCGTCATCATGCGAAGTGATTTTAAAACTGAATCCTGTCTTCTGGTGTCATGGGGTATTCAGCACTTTCTGTGGTGGGAGAACTAGGTTCCAAAGTTGCCATGTACCCTTAGTTGCTGATCCTTATGTTCTTGTGCTTGCCTTTTGCCATCTCATTATCTTTGGTGCTACCTGCACTTACTGTCTCTGACTGAAGCCTGTCTTTCCAGTTATCTTGGTTGTGTGAAAACTCTTCAGAGTCCAGCTGTCTCTGTGATCTTGTGATCCTGAGATCCTGGGTGTAAGACCTTCTGGGAGTCAAGCTGCTTCTGGGATCCTGAAATAATGTTGTGACCTATCTCCTGAGATACAGTGATCCTATGATCCTATGTTCCTGAGCATGTTAGAGCTACTAGGAGTAGTCCAGCCTCCTCTGGGTTTGTTGGGATTGTGTGCAGCTCTGAAGCTCAGTGCTCAGGCACAGACCAGAAGAAACAAGTACACCTAGCCAGGAATGAGTTCCTGGTTACCTGTGGGTCCTAGTTACTCCCTGTTTGGAACTGGTGTTGCTGCTACCTTAACTAAGATTCTGCAGTGATTAGAGCTCCTGGGAGTCCTGCTTCCTCTGTGTTTTGTGGGATTGGGTGCAGAGCTGAAGCTCAAGATCTACTCATTGCTTAGGCACTGACCAGAAAGAATATTCTGTAATTGTTATGGCTAATAATCACTTATTAGTGATTACATACCATGCAAGTCCTTTAGGGTCTGAGTTACCTCACTCAGGATAACACTTTCTAGTTCCATTCATTTGGCTGTAAAACTCATAATGTCCTGGTTCTATTTTTTCTTCTCTTGTCTTTCATTTTAATTTATTTTTATTTTTTATTTCTTTTTTATCAGTTATTTATTTACATTTCAAATGTTATCCCCCTTCCCAGTTTCCCTTCCACAAGCCCCCTAACTCCCTCATCTCTCACCCTGCCTCTATGAGTGTGCTCCCTCACTTTCCCACCCACTCCCGCCTCATTGGCCTAGCATTCCCATATCCTGGGTTATCAAGCCTCCACAGGACCAAGGACCTCCCTCCCACTGATGCCAGATGTCTGTTACATGTCCTTCTGGAGCCATGTGTATCCCCTGTATGCTCACTGATTGGTGGTTTAGTCCCTGGTTGCTTTGGGGGTACTTGTTGGTTGATATAGTTGCTCTTCTTGTAAGGTTGCAAACACCTTCAGCTCCTATAGTACTTGCCCTGACTTCCCCATTGGGGTCTCTGTACTCAGTCCAATGTTGTTGGCTGTGTACAACCACATTTGTATTGGTCCATTTCTGTCAGAGCCTCTCTGGGGACAGCTATACCAGCCTCCTGTCAGTAAGCATTCCATGGCATTAGCAATAGAATCTGGGTCGGTGTCAGCAGATGGGATGGATCCCTAGGTATGGCAGTCTCTGAATGGACTTTCTTTTAGTTTCTGGACCACCCTCTGACTGTTCCATTTACCATACATCTTCCCCAACCCCCTGTCTCCAGGAGGAAGTCCCATCCACCAATGCTCCACCCATTCAGGCCTCTAAACTCCCTGAGGCCTCCAGCCTCCTGAAGGTTAGGTGCATCTTCTCTGACTGAACCCAGACCTGGCAGTCCTCTGCTGTATATGTGTTGGGGGCCTCATATCAGCTGGTATATGCTGCCTGGTTGGTGTTCCAGTGTCTGGAAGATCTGGGGGGGGGGGGCATCCAGGTTAACTGAGACTGCTGGTCCTCCCACAGGGTCACCCTTCTCCTCAACTTCTTCCAGCTTTTCCCAAATTCAAACACAAAGGTCAGCAGCTTCCGTCCATTGATTGGGTGCAAATATTTGCATCTGACTCTTTCAGTTGCTTGACGGGTCTTTCAGGGGGCAGTCATGATAGGTCCCTTTTTGTGAGTGCTCCATAGCCTCAGTAATAATGTCAAGCCTTGGGACAAACATTGAGCTGAATCCCACTTTGAGGCTATCACTAGAACTTCTTTTTCTCAGGCTCCTCTCCATTTCCATCCCTGTAGTTCATTAAGACAGAAACAATTGTGGGTCTGAGTTTTGACTGTGAAATGGCAACTCCCTCCCTGTCCTCCTGTTGGAGGTGGGCTCTATAAGTTTCCTCTCTCTAGTGTTGGGCATTTCATCTAAGAGTTCTCCCTTTGAGTACTGAGAATCTCTCACATCCCAGGTCTCTGATATATTCTGGAGGTTCTTCTCAACCTCCTACCTCCCAAGGTTGCCTGTTTCCATTCTTTCTGCTGTCCCCCAGGTCTT
Organism: Arvicanthis niloticus; assembly: GCF_011762505.2. Lineage (NCBI taxonomy): Eukaryota > Metazoa > Chordata > Mammalia > Rodentia > Muridae > Arvicanthis > Arvicanthis niloticus. Next base: position 116,202,823 of record NC_047658.1, on the reverse strand, counting down.
CAGTCAGTCTCCCTCAACCAATACCAGATCAGGTTTCCCTCTTCCCCCCAAAACTATCCACTTTCTCTCCCAGGTTCCTGCTTCCCTTCCTTCCCTCTCTCCCCCAATGTGATTGATTTCTTTTCCCTCACAAGTGGGACCGAGGCATCCTCACCTGGGCCCTTTTGCTTGTTGATCTTTCTTAGTTCTGTAGACTGTATTTTGATATACTGTACTTTTTGGCTAATATTCACTTATTAGTGTGTATGCATGTCATTTTGGGTCTGAGTTACTCTACTCAGGATGATATTTTCTACTTCCATCCATTTGCCAGCAAAACTCATGATGTCCTCGTTCTTAATAGCTGAGTAGTATTGTATTGTGTAAATGAACCACATTTTCTGTATCCATTCTTCTGTCGAGGGACATCTGGGTTGTTTACAGCTTCTGCCTATCACAAACAAGACTGCTATGAACATAGTGGATCAAGTACCCCTATAGCATGGTGGGGCATCTTTTGTGTATATGCCCAAGAGTGGTATTGCTGGGTCTTCAGGTAGATCTATTTCCAATTTCCTGAGGAACCTCCAGATTGATTTCCAGAGTAGTTGTACCAGTTTGCAATCCCACCAGCAATGGAGGAGTGTTTCTCTTTCTCCACATCCTTCCCAACATGTGTAGTCACCTGAGGGTTTGTTCTTAGCCATTCTGATTGATGTAAGGTGGAATCTCAGTGTTGTTTTGATTTGCATTTCTCGAATCACAAATTACTTTGAACATTTCTTTAGGTGCTTCTCAGCCATTGAAGATTCCTCTGCTATAAATTTTAGGTTTAGTTCTATACCCCATTTTTGATTGGTTTGTTAGGTTTTTGGTGGCTAGCTTCTTGAGTTCTTTATATATTTTGGATATTAGCCCTCTATTGGATGTGGGGTTATTGAAGATTTTTTTCCTAATCTGTAGGTTGCCAATTTGTCTTCTTGACTATGTTCTTTGCCTTATAGAAGCTTCCCAGTTTCATGAGGTCACATTTATTGATTCTTAATCTTAGAGCATGAGCCATTGGAGTTCTGTTTAGAAAATTTCCCCCTGTGCCAATGAGTTCAAGGCTTTTGCCACTTTCTCTTCTATTAGATTCAGGGTATCTGGTTTTATGTTGAGATCTTTGACCCACTTGATCTTGACAAATATGGGTCTATTTTCATTTTTCTATATACAGACAGCCAGTTAGATCAACACCATTTATTGAAGATGCTTTCATTTTTCCATTGTATATTTTTTGCATTCTTTGTCAAACATCAAGTGTCTGTAAATGTGTGGTTTTATTTCTGGTTCTTCAATTTTATTCCACTGATCAGTGTGTCTGTCTCTGTACCAATACCATGCAGCTTTTATCACTACTGTTCTGTACTAAAGGTTGAGGTCAGGGGTGATGATTCCCATAGCCATTCTTTTATTGTTAAAGATTGTTTTCATTATTCTGGGTTATTTGTTGTTTCATATGAAATTGAAAATTGATCTTTCCATGTCTTTAGAGAATTGTGTTGGGATTTTGATTGGGATTGCATTTATTCTGTATATTGCCTTTAGAAGGATGTCCATTTTTACTATAATACTTCTACCAGTCCATGAGCATGGAAGATCACCCCATTTTCTGAGATCTTCTTTAGTATTTTTCTTGAGAGACTTGAAGTTCTTGTCATACAGGACTTTAACTTCTTTGGTTAGAGTTATGCCAAGTATTTTATATTATTTTTGGCTATTGTGAAGGGAGTTGTTTCTATAATTTCTTTCTTCATCTATTTATCAGTTGTATAAAGGAAGGCTACTGATTTATTTGAGTTAATTTTTTATCCAGCCACTTTCCTAAAATTGTTTATCAACTAGAGTTCTCTTTTAAAATTTTGGGGGTTGCTTATGTATACTATCATATCATCTGGAAATAGGAATACTTTTATTTTTTCTTTGCCAATTTGTATCCCTTTGATTTCTTTTTGTTGTCTTATTGTTCTAGTTGGCACATTGAGTACTATATTGAATAGATATGGGGAGAGTGGACATCCTTATTTTGTCTGCAATTTTGGTAATATTGCTTCAAATATGTCTCTGTTAAATTTGACATTGGCTGATGGTTTGCTGTAACTTGCCTTTATTATTTCTAGATATGGGTCTTGAATCCTGATCTCTCCAAAACTTTAATATGAAGGGGTGTTGTACTTTGTCAAATGCTTCTTCCACATCTAAGTAAATGATCATGTGATTTTTTTTTCTTTGACTTTGGTTATAGTAGATTATGTTAATGGATTTTTATATATTGAACAAACCTTGCATCCCTAATATGAAGCCTATGTGATCGTGGTGAATGATAGTTTTGATGTGTTCTTGAATTCAGTTTGTAAGAACTCTATTGAGTATTTTTGCATTGATATTCATAAGCAAGATTGGTCTGAAATATTCTTTTTTGGTGGGGTCCTTGTGTAGTTCTGATATCAGAGTAACTGTGGCTTCATAGAATGAATGAGGTAGTGTTCCTTCTGTTTCTATTTTGTGGAAGAGTCTAAAGAATATTGGTATCAGGTCTTCTTTGAAGATCTTAGAATTCTGCACTAAATACATCTGGCCCTGGGCCTTCTTTGTTTGGGAGGTTGTTAATGACTTCTATTTCCTTATGTGATATGGGCCTGTTTAGATAGTTTACCTGCTCTTGATTTAACTTTGGCATATGATATCTGTCTAGAACACTATCTATTTCATATAGATTTTCCTCTTTCCTAGGATTTCCATTTCCAGGTTGCCTCCGAATGTGTTTTCTTTATTGTTTCTACTTCCACTTTCAGGTCTTGGACTGCTTTATTCAATTCCTTCAACTGTTTGAATTGTGTTTTCCTGTATTACTTTAAGGGGTTTATTTGTTTCCTCTTTAAGTACTTCTACCTGTTTACCTGTATTTTCCTGTGTTTCTTTCAGTGAGTTATTTATATCTTCCTTAAAGGACTCTATTATCTTCATGAGATAAGATTTTAAGTCAGCTTCCTGATTTTCAGGTGTGTTGGTGTAATCGGGCTTTCTGTGGTGGGAAAACTATATTCTGATGATGCCTATATATATTGGCTTCTGTAGATTACAATCTTGCAATTGCCTCTCACAATCTGATTGTCCCTGGTGTTTGCTGCTCTGGGTGACTCTGTCTGGAGTCTGCCTCTATTGTCCCTGGGTTGCTTCAGGTCTCCTGGTAGACCTGAGGCCCTGGCTATAGCAGACCACTTGTGGGGCCTCTTAACTGGGGGCTCTTTAGATGAGCAGAAAAACTGCTGATCTGTTGTACTAGATCTCCTGGGAGGCCTTCAGACTGTTGGGCATTCACAGGAGCAGTCAAGCTGTTGTCCTGTGTGAAGATGTTCTCTAGAGGGTTGTACAAACTGTGGTTTCTATTTTTCTGTGTAAAGCCAGAACTGCTGGGAGGCTTTTAGTCTGTCGGGTCAGTTGCCCTGCATGTCACAGAGCCCCCAGGAGGTCTGCAGACTCTGTTGTCTGTTGCACAGTTGTCCTGTGTACAGAGGAACTCCTGGGATGTCTTCAACTTGTGGTTTTTTAGTGGAGCAGACAAGCTCATGATCAGTTGCTCAGTTGCCTTGTGTGCAAAAATCTGGGATGGCTTAGGCTGTGGAGTCAGTTGTCCAACTGCTCTTAGAACAGTAGCTCTTCAGGGATGGCTCAGGATATGGTGTCTTTAGGGGTGCAGACCGGCTAGCATTCTGCCCTAGCAGAAAGGACCAGACAGAATGGTATATTGCTTTTATTATGTTTAGGTAAAGGCCTAGGCCTAGAATTCCTCCAGTACTTTTAAAATGAAAGATTTTTTTGGTCAAATGCTTTTTTAGCATCTAATGAGATGATCATGTGTTTTTGTTCCTTTGAATTTGTTTATATAATGGGTTAAATTAATAGATTTTTGTATATTGAGCCAACCTTGCATTCCTGGGATAAAGCCTACTTGATTGTGATGAATGACAGTTTTGATGTATTCTTCTATTTGGTTTGTGAGAATTTTATTGAATACTTTTGCTTCAATAGTCATAAGAGAAATTGGTCTGATGTTTGTTTTTTGTTGTTGTTATTGTTGGATCATTGTGTGGTTTGGGTTTCAGAATAATGGTGGCTTCAAAGAATAAAATGGGTAGTGTTCCTTCTGTTTCTATTTTATGAAATATTTTGAGGAATAATGGTATCAGGTCTCTTTTGAAGATCTGTGAGAATTCTGTACTAAAGTCATCTGGCCCTGGACTTTTTTTGGTTGGGAGGTTTTAATGACTTCATCTATTTCCTTAGGAGATATGGGCCTGTTTAGATAGTTTACCTGCTATTGACATAACTATGGCATATGGTACCTGTCTAGAAAATCATCCAATTCTAGATTTCATTCAACTAGATTTTCAAGTTTTCAACTAGAAATTCAACTGGATTTTCCAGCTTTGTTGAGAATAGGCATATGTAGTAGAATCTGATATTTTGAATTTCCTCAGTTTTTGTTATTATGTCTCCCTTTTAATTTCTGAGTTTGTTAATTTTGATACTGTCTCTGTGACCTTTAGTTAGTTTGGTTAGGGTTTTTTTTTTTTTATCTTCTTGATTTTCTCAAAAACAGCTTTCAGTTTTCTTGACTCCCTGCATCCTTCTCTTTCTTTCTATTTAGTTGATTTGGGCTCTGAATTTGAATATTTCCTGCTGTCTACTCTTCTTGAGTGTTTGCTTTTTTTTGTTCTAGAGGTCTCAGGTGTTCTGTTAAGTTGATAGTGTAAGACCTCTCCAATTTATTCACCAGGGCCTTTGGTGCTGCTATTTTTTCCTCTTAGCACTGCTTTCATTGTGTCCCATGAGTTAAGGTATTCATTTTCATCTCTTTCATGGAATTCTAGGAAGTCTTTAATTTCTTTTTTTATTTCTTCCCTGACCAAGTTATCATTGAGTAGAGAGTTGTTCAGTTTTCATGGGTCTGTAGATTTTCTATTGTTTTGGTGTTATTGAAGTCTAGCCTTAGTCCATGGTGATCTGATAGGCTGCATGGCATTAATCCAAGCTTCTTTCATCTGTTCTGTGACTGATTATATGATCAGTCTTGAAGAAGGTACCATAATGTTCTAAAAAATTTTTAAGTGTATTATTTTCTTTTAAGGTAAAATTTTCAGCATAAATCTGTTGAATCCATTTGGTTCTTAACTTCTTTTAGTTTCATTGTGTCTCTGTTTAGTTTCTGTTTCCATAACCTGTGCATTAGTTAGAGTTGGGTATTGATGTCTCCCACTATTATTGTGTAGGGTTCAATCTGTGTTTTGAATTTAGTAAGTTTCTTTTATGAATGTGGATGCCCATGCATTTGAGACATAGATGGTCAGAACTGAGATTATCTCTTGGTAGATTTTTTTGTTTTGATTAATATGAAGTATCCATCCTCATCCATTTTGATAACTTTTGGTTAAAATTCTATTTTATTGGCTATTAGGATGGCAACTCCAGCTTGTTTCTTGGGACCATTTGCTTGGGAGAATTTTTTTCAGCCTTTTACTCTGAGGTGGTGTCTATCTTTGTTATTGTTGTGTTTCTTGTATGCAGCAAAATGCTGGATCCTATTTGGGTATCCAGTCTGTTAGCTTATGTCTTTTATTGGAGAATTGAGTCTGTTTATATTGAGAGATATTAAAGAAAGATTTTTGTTAGTTCCTGTTTTGTTTGTTCTTGAAGGTGTCATTATATGCATGTGATTTTTCTTTTGGCTTTGTTTTGAGATGATTAATGTCTTGTTTTTTCTTTGGTGTTGGTACCCTTCTTGTATTTTCCTTGAAGAATCCTATGTAAGCTTGATTAATAGACAGATATTTATTAAATTTTGTTTTGTTCTACAATATTTGATTTTTTCATCTATGTTGATTGAGTGGTTTGCTGAGTATAATAGCCTGGGGTAGAATGTGTGTTCTCTTAGGGTCTGCATGATCTCTGTCCAGGCTCTTCTGTCTATTCATATCTTTGAGAATCTGGTGTAATTCTGATAGGTCTTCCTTTATATGTTACTTAGTTTTTTCCCTTATAACTTTTAATAGACTTCATTTGTTCTGTGTATTTAATGTTTTGGTTATTATGTGATGACAGGATTTCCTTTTCTGGTCTAATTTATTTGGTGTTCTATATGCTTCTTGTACATTTATGACCATCTCTTTATGTAGGTTTGGAAAGTTTTACATGATTTTGTTGAAGACATTTTCAGGTCCTTTGAACTGGAAATATTTACTCTCTTCTATTCCTATTATTCTTACATTTGATATTTTCATTGTGCTCTAGATTTCCTGAATGTTTTGAGTTAGGAGTTTTTTGTGTTTTACAATTTCTTTGACTGTTGTGTCAATATCTTCTAGCATATCTCCTACACCAGAGATTCTATCTTCCATCTCTTATATTCTGTTGGTGATGCATCTTTTCTGCCAATTCTTGACCTCTTTCCTAGGTTTTCCATTTTAAGGGTTGCCTTCATGTGTTTTCTTTATTGTTTCTACTTCCACTTTTATTTCTTGGACTGCTTTCTTCAGTTCCTTCACCTATTTGATTATATTTTACTGTATTTCTTTAAGATATTCATTTGTTTCCTCTTTAAGTGCTTCTACCTCTTTTCCTGTGGGTTTTTTTCATTCATTGAGCTATTTATATCCTGCTTAAAAGACTCTATTATCTTCATAAGATAGTATTTTAGGTCAGCTTCTTCATTTTCAGGTGTGTTGGTGTATTCAGGTATTGCTGTAGTGGAAGAACTGCATTCTGATGATTCCAAAGTATATTGGCTTCTGTTGCTTATGTTCTTATGCTTTCCTCTCACCATCTTGTTATATCTGGTGTTATCTTGCCTGGGTACCTCTCTCTAGAGCCTCCCTCCTATGTTTCTGGGTTACTGCAGGACTTCTGGGTAGGTCTGATTCTTTGTCTGCAAAATATTCTCTGGGGTCTTCAGAGGAGTAGACAGACAGATGTTCTGTTGCCCTGTGTGCAGCATATTTCCTGGCAGGCCTTCAGACTGTTGAGTCATCAGAGGAATGTTCAGGCTGTTGTCCTACGTGTAGCTGTTATCCTGGGAGGCTGTCTGACTATTAGTCAGAGTTTCTATTCCTGCACAAAACATCATGACTAAGATGTAAGATGCAAGTTGGGGAGTAAAGGGTTTATTCATCTTACACTTCAACATTGCTGTTTATCACAAAAGGAAGTCAGGACTGAAACTCAACCAGGCCAGGATACAGGAGCTGATGCAGAGGCCATGGAGGTATGTTTCTTACTTGCTGGCTTCCCCTGGCTTACTCATCCTGCTTTCTTATAGAACCCAAGACTACCAGCCCAGGGATGGTACCACCCACAAGAGGCCCTAACCCCATGATCACTAATTGAAAAAATGCCTTAAAACTAGATCTCATGGAGGCATTTTCTCAACTGAAGCTCCTTTCTCTGTGATAATTTCAGCTTTTGTCAAGCTAACTCAAACCAGTCAGAACATAGGAATTAAATTGTGGAATCTGTTGTTCTGTGTGCAGCAGAACTCCTAGGAGGCTTTCAGACTGTGGGGTTGGTTGCAAAGGGCAGACAGAACCTGTAAAAACTATATCCAGTGAGTAGGCTCAGCCCTCGATGGAGGGATGGGACCACCTACCAACCACAAAATATTAATCCATAATTTTTGCTGTCAAAAGAAAATTCAGGGATATTGTAGATGCCAGAAACACTGGATACCTGTTGCAAAACATCGCATTCATGGAGTATAGCTGTCTCAAAATCAAAGTTATCTGTGATCTAAACAATATATCTTGAAAGGTAAGCTACCTAAGTCATGAAAACATAAAACATTCTATTACAAACCACAAACTGAAAATGTAAAACTTGTACTGGCTACTCATATGAGCCCCTTGACACACAACAAGAAGTATCTGAAAGGATGGAACCTTACTAGAAAAAAAGCCTCCATCAGATCTTGCTGTAAGCATTTTCCAAATTAGTTATTGGTTGTACAAGGTCCCAGGCCATTGTGGGTGGTTCTATGCCTGTACTGGTTGGTGGTCCTGATTTTTATAAGAAAGCAAGCTGAGCAAGCCATGGGAAGTAGCACTCCTCCATGGTCTCTGCATCAGTGTCTGCCACCAGGATCCTGCCCTGTTTGATATTCTGACCTGTTTGCTCTTGGTGATGAACAGCAATGTGGGAGTTCAGGCTGAATAAATGCTTTCCTTCTCAACTTGCTCTTTGGTCACTGTATTATATTGCAGCAATAAAAAAACCTAATACCACTTGATACAAGTGATAAACCTGAGCCTGTTTTGGGGAAGATTATTGAAGGACTTTGAAAATTTGGTCTAGAAAATCCATTCAGGGTTGACAGTGGATTGTTTTATAGGATCTTAGAAGAAAAGCATGTTGAGAGAGAAGATTCAGAAAATTCAGGTCTAAGTTATAAGTTTTCAGAAAGAAGCAAAGACTCTACCAACCATTTTGGTGAATGGGCTATGGTTCTAGTAAGCTGGTGCTGAAAAATCTTCTGTAATAACAGCCTTTCCTTTTGTGGGATATTCAATGCTGGATGGCTGCATTCAAGAATTTAGCAATGATTAAGAAGAGCCCAGCATCACAGTGGTGAAATAATCTTGTATGTGGTTCATGATGCTCAGCACACAGAAGCTGTGTTCCAGAAGTGATAAAAATGATACCTGATTCTGACAACTGAGCTTGTAGTGTATGAATCACCTAAGTAGTTCTGGATTTGGTGACATTAAGGAAGTCATGGAAAGCAACTGAAGATTGGCACCATGTAAGGATAAGGGAGTCTATTGGTGAAGCTGCAACCTCAGTGGCAGTTGAAAGTCCAGGACTGAGGTTTTCATGTAGACACCTTAAGGCTTAGCACTGTGAGAGGCTATTGCTGAAAGCACAGTCCAATTGATAGAGAAGACCCCAAGATGTTGGATGTCAATACCATGGGATGACCACTAAAAGAAGCAGCAGCAGTATAGTGGAGCCAGCTGAAGCCTAGAAGACAAGCTTTGTATGTGTCCTTTAGAGAGCAGAGCAGGAAAGGTGACTCAAGTTTCTTAAAGGAGCCCAGATGATCATCAGTGAATCCAAGATAATTGGACATTAAGATATTTATATTATTGGACTTTGGTTTTGCTTGGTTCAGATTGTGTCTTGTTCTTCCCTTTTAGTGTTATAAGGTATTTTAATTTTGATTTTTAGAGGAACTGACAGCTGAAAGACTGAACTTTTAAAGAGATTTTGAATCTTTTTTTTAACTTTTTTAACTGATTTGGGACAGTTAGCCTATGAGTTAAGGGACTATAGCAAATTCATGGCTTTGAGTTTATTGTTAGGGTGTTTTCCATATTTTACTTAGAAATAGCTGAGAGGACTTAACAGACAACAGTCCAGGTTACCTTACATGGATAGTTGGTTTTCAAAACGTCAGAAGTCCATAGAATTGACATTACAAATATTTCTATATTAATGTTCATTTTGATTAGAGACCTGTCTGCTCCTGACATCTTCCTGTCTTGGATTCTAAGAAGAAATTGAGCATCCTTGGAGTTCCTCCAGTTGTGTGGTGACAGCCACTAGACAAGAATTGCCTCTTTCCATCTACAGACAAATTACTGTCCAGAAAAGAACACACTTGCAGAATAGTCGACTGATTATATCTGCCTAGACAGAGTAATCAGCCCTTAATAATTCTGAATCACTAAGGTCTGTCAGATGATTCTGGGCCAGAAGGCTGAAAATTTGATGCTCCAACATTTGGTAGTATAGGAGCTTTCCAGGTGCTCAGCGGCCTCTATAAATTGGCTAAGTTTTAGAAGCTATGCTTAGTGTTTCCCATACTTTTAGTTAACTCAGTCATTCTGAATTTCTGACAGGGTTGAAGACCTATAGTCTCATAGCCAATCATGGCTATTTACTTTGAGAGAAAAGATTTGAGTGGATGGTTTTCAGCTGACATTCATTCTAAAGCCAAGAAAAAAAGCCAGGTTCAGAACTAAGTGTTTTAGTTAGGACAGATGACAGAGGTTCTGGTTAGTCAACAAAATGATGGACTGGGTATTAGGACTGTCTTGTACCTCACTGGTACAATTAGGAATAACTATTCTCTAATTGCATTTTGAGAGAAAAGTTTTATTTTAACAGGAAGGGTGAAGCTAGGTGATGAGAGAGAGAAAGAGAGAGAAAGGGGGGCATGAAGGCAGATGTTCACGTGTCTCCACCAGTCAAAGATAGTTTATATATCTAGGTTGGGTATTGGGTTACACTTTTGATTGAGCATTACCAAACTTATAAAGCCTTTTATTAACATTTTTAAAAAATGTATAAAAGCAAAAAGGAAAAGGGGGCATGGGATAGGGATTTTCTAGGGAGGGGAAATAGAGAAAGGGGATGGCATCTGAAATGTAAATAAAATGTAAAAAAATAAATAAAAAGTAAATAAAAATAAAGAGGAAAAAAGAATAATAGAAAGAAAGAATATTTTAAAGAGACTGAAATATTTTTTAGGAAAATATTCTGAGGATTTACTAAAGGTTTAAAACAAAAGGTACACATAGGCTTACTATCCAGAAAATTTCTACAGTGTAAACATTAAAATGAGCAGAATTATCTCCAAGGGAAAAAAATTCCTAAACATTGGAATAATCACATTGATTACTTGATTACAATTATTTACTTTGTGTACAAGATATTCAATGCTATACAGACACCTGTTTTTGTTTCTAGGACAGCATGTTATTGGATTATAAATGCTAAAATAATTATATAACATATTCAATATATTGTATAAGACTGTCATAACAGTAATATTTAACTCATAATAGACTTCAACAGACAATTAGGACAGGCCATTATATAGGCAAAATATTTATTTCTTTGTCTTTAGGAAGCATAGAATTGGAAAACCCTGTTTTCACTGATGATGAGCACATGGGAGCTGAATGCAGGAAAACAAGATGTCAGAAGGGCAGGTGTGTTCACTACTCATGGCCACAGTTTTTCAGCAGGAATCATCCAGAGTGTCAAACTAATGTATACAAAGCAGAAGGCAGTATCAAAACTCAGAGGAATTAGAATGATACATATGGCTCTGACTTCTTGGGGACCATTAGAAGAAAGATAATATCTATGAATGTGTTGGACTCTATTCTGGTGTCTTCGAAGCACAGTTACCACAAATTCACTGGACAAGACCAATAAAATCAAACATATCATGTCAGGAAAAAGTAGAAGAGTGTGTATTATGAAGAACATGTGCTTATCACTGTCCAGGATTAATACACATAGTTGCTTTGTACCCTTAGATTTTTCCCATTTAATATAACATTCATTACAAATGGAAAAAATAAATTCTTCAGGAGATTTAGGAACCAGGTTAAAAGACATCAGTAATTGATAACATTACAGGGATTTTTCCAAAATATATCTATTCTGCATCTCATTTTGTCTGTTGGTCTGTCTGATTGTCTATCCCTCCTTCCATCTCTACTTTCTCTGTGGGTGTCTGGTCCAACAATACTTTATTTGATGTCATACAAAGGCTATATTACTATATTTTATTACTATATCACACAGACTTAGATACTGAAATTTTAATGAGATTGAATTAAAATTCTGCTTTGTTGGTACAATAACTTCATGTATCTGGTACTTATTTTTCTTTTAGATTGCTTTCACAATACCACAACCAGAATTACTGATAAGAACAGGTTAAACGCAAAAATATCAGTTTGGGTCACAAATTCAAGGTTTATTCAATCATAGTAGACAGAATATGCCAGCACTAGGGGATGTGGGTGTTTGTGGCCTAGGATTCTAACATCATGGAAGACTTGACTGTCATTGAGTTTCAGACCACAAGTGATCGTTTGGCAGAAAGAACCTAACTCCTAAAGGGTTATCACCCTCAGAAATACTACCACCACCATTCTGAAGTGAACCTAGGAGATGTTAATAACATCTGGCTCCACTTAATAGCATCCTCAACTAAATTCTAGGCATCGTGAAGACACTGTGTCATGTTTTGTTTAAATTAAAATAAAGAACCTCTGCCAAGAGTTACTTTTTCTGAGTCTATTTTCAGTCACTATGAACCAGTGAAAGACAAAGCTCATTTGTATTAGCATTTAACCTCAGTGGTCTATGTGAAAATTCAGATCATGAGTTAAATAACTCCTCAGTTGTTCTCCTTCCTAACCTTTAACTTCAGCTCTGAGAACCCTTTCAATGTACTATAGTCACCTAATTCCTTTGTTTAATATGCCTTTACTGTAGAAGTCCTCTGAGCATCCTTTGTGTCTTGGGATTTTATTTCATACTAATTTTTGACTCTAGAAGTGCTTTAGTATTCAGATTTTTGGTGAAAAGGCAATGACTATTGATCCAGTCTTCTACAAGTGTGCAGAATGCCCCAGAGTTCTCATCATTTTGGGACAACTAAACAGACTGTTGGCTTTCTTTTCAAAGGTTGTGAGAACAAGTATGAAGAAGGAACTTGAGGCAGCAAAGACAAAACCTTCTCCAAGAGACTTGTTCCACACACCCATCCTACGTAAGCGGATATGTCTCCTGTCCATTGTGAAGTAAGCTCACAATAGTCCCTATTGAAACAGTGCCAAATTATATTTTCTTACTGACAGATGTGAGGTATAATATAACAATTTCTGTAGCTACAAATAGTGAAATGTTTTGAGTTTAGCAATACAGAACTTGTTGTATGATGATTAGTATGTGCATCCAAACTCTCTGCCAGGCTCATAACCACAGACTGATGCTGAGAATGGATATCATGGTGTAAATTTGAAATGTGTTACTGCTCATTTGTCTGGTTCCATTTCAAAATGATGAAAATTCTAATATATTATATAAATACACTCAAGTCATGAACATGTATAGACATAAAAATGTAACTGTCACACAGGTCAACTTATGGAAAAAAATCCTAAGTGTAGATAGGACCCACCATGTACACTCCATACACATTAACATATTCCCAAACTTCAAGAGTAATTATGTGCTCCCTCTTCACACAATCACTTTATGGTAGGTGTAAAATTACCCCCTATAAGAAAATAATTCTAAAAAGCCAAGATACTTTCATAGTGAAACTACTAAAACAGTGTCTTGTTTAATAATATTAATAGCTTTTCAACATAAATTTTACACCTTGTGATATAATTTTCTTCTTTTTTTCACTACAGATTTCTATCACTGTTAGCAGGTTCTGGCCTGGGACTTCACCTCCAACACCTGGGTCCTAATATTATCCTGTTGCAGTTTCTCTTTGGTGCAGTGGCCATACCAGCCAGTTTTGTTGGTCATTTTGTACTTAATCACGTGGGTCGTAGAGTAGGCCAACAGGTTATTCTGTCCTTGAGGGGAATTTGTATTCTGACTGCCATATTTGTGCCTGAAGGTGAGAAAAGAGTACAGTGTAAGCAAAAAAACACTTTGTTTTCTTCCATTTCCTCAGATTTATCATTAATCAAACAATTTCTTGTGACCATGCTGGTTTTTTAGAGCATGTGCTCCAGTAGGTACTAGATGAAAAATACGTTAAAATTTAATAATGAATATTTATTACAGTTAAAGTTAATTATTTCCACTAGAGATTATTTAATTTTCTTCATTATATTTTGTTTTTGTCTTGCCATATATGGTTTATGCCTTACAATTCTGCTCCCAGAGTCCAACAAAATATCTGACCAACTGTATATGTCATCATAAAGTTGTGCCAGTTTTAATTGTTTATCAAGAAAATATTTTTTTATTCATGTTAAATTATAGTACAAATAAAATTTGTACTTCTGCACAAAAGTAAAAATGGAGTGAACATTACAATTCTCATGACAAATTTCACTCATTAAATGAATATATGTGATGGGCTGGGAAACCCATGTAGTGAAATAGCTTTGCCAAGATGTAGTGTTATAATGTGCTATTATTTTTTTTTAGTTCTTTGATGATAGATATAGCCCTTGGACACAAGCACTAGTATCAGACTTTCCCTCATTTTCTCTTAGTAACCATTCTATTTCTGTTTGGGAATTAAAAACTAAAAATTACAACAGGTAGGCTAAACTAACCACTGTTCTTGACCTTCCTATACAGAAATACAGACTGTGCGTATTAGTATGGCAACAGTGGGAGGAGCAGTTTCTTATCTATGTTATGCCCTTTATCAACTACATGCAAATGAGCTACTTCCAACATCATTAAGGTACAAGTTTCAAGCCTAGCATGAAACAGACATCTCTATTAATTCTATTTTACTTAAGGAAGAAAATAAAAAGTGGTTAGTTATCTAACCAATTAGCCATAATGATAATGTTTATAGCTTTAATATACTGAAATATCACATTGTTTTGGGACTGCTATTTAGAATCTCATGTAAATATTTGGAGCCACTAAAAAGGTGTGTTTCATAGTAAACATCATGCTCTAAATTTCTTTATCTTTGATACATTTTAAGGTTATTTCATACAGATATGGATTATATTTTTAAATCATATTCATTTTCACTATTCTCTATGGTCATCTTATTATGTCTAATTTATTCATTATACTTTCCAACTGAATGTTCTCATACCCTAATTTTTTAAGGTTAGGAAGGTGTGGATGTAGGTCTTTGAATTTGCATACAATGTAATTGGTTACATTATAATAATTTTTAAAGTTTTTATTTTTTATTGGATATTTTATTTACATTTTATATGTCATCCCCTCACCCAACTCCCTCCCCCTTCCTGCCCAGGAACCCCCTATCCCACCCCACCTCTTCCTGCTTCTATGAGGATGTGTCCCTACCTACCCACCCAGTCCCACCTCAAATTCCCCCACCAGTTGGGCATCCAGCCTTCATGAGACAAAGGATCTCCTCTCTCACCTATGCTCTACGAGGCCATCCTCCCCTACATATACAGCTGGAGCCATGGTTCCCTCCCTATGTGCTCCCAGGCTGGTGGTTTATAACCTGGGAGCTCTGGTTGTTTGGTATTGTTGATACACTAAAACTAATAGAATAGAAGGTAGTGAAGAAACTCGAATACTTGGACACAGGGGAAAAGTTCCTGAACAGAACAACAATGGCTTATGCTCTAAGATCAAGATTTGACAAATGGGACCTCATAAAATTTGCAAAGCAAAAAGTTGTAAGGCAAATGACACTTTTAATAGGATAAAACAGCAACCAACATGTTGGGAAAAGATCTTTAACAATCCTACATCCTATAGAAGGGTAATATCCAATATATACCAAGAAATTAGACTTCAGACAATCAAATAACCCTATTAAAATGGGGTTAACCTATTGGTAGAAATCTGAATAATTGTTATCAAGATGAAGTTATAACTTCTTTTTTTTTTCTGAGACAGGGTTTCTCTGTGTAGCCCTGGCTATCCTGGAACTAACTCTGTAGACCAGGCTGGCCTCGAACTCAGAAATCCGCCTGCCTCTGCCTCCCAAGTGCTGGGATTAAAGGCGTGCGCCACCACCGCCCAGCAAGTTATAACTTCTTAAATGGCACAAATTTACTTTGATTACAAATTTAAGGTTTTCATTGGTATGAGCTTCCTATTGATATAAAAGATGAATATTGAGACTCTCATAGGCATTGTACCTGTACAACACATTTAAGAATACAAGGCTTAGACCCAGTCCTTCTTTAACTTTTTTAACTGATTTGAGATGGTTATCCTGTGAGTTAAGGGACTATAGCAAATTCATGGCTTAGAGTTTATTGTTAGAGTGTTTTCTATATTTTATTTAGAAATAGCTGAGTGGAGTTAACAGAAAACAGTCCAGATTACCTTACATGGATAGTTGGTTTTCAAAACATCAGAAATCCACAGAATTGACATTACAAACATTTCTGTAGTAATGTTCATTTTGATTAGAGACCTGTCTGCTCCTGACAGCTTCCTGTCTTGGATTCTAAGAAGAAATTGAGCATCTTTGGAGTTGCTCCAGCTGTGGTGAGACAGCAACTAGGCAAGAATTGCCTCTTTCCATCTACAGACAAATCACTGTCCAGAAAAGGACACACTTGCAGAATAGTCGACTGACTATATCTGCCAAGACAGAGTAATCAGCACTTAATAGTTCTGCAGCACTAAGGTCTGTCAGATGATCCTGGGCCAGAAGGCAGAAGAACAGATGCTCCAATGTTTTGTAGTATAGGGAGTGTCCAGATGTTCAGAGGTCTAAATTGGCTAAGTTTTAGAAGCTATGCTTTGTGCTTCCCACAATTTTAGTTAACTCAGTCATTCTGGATTTCTGATGGGGTTGAAAACTTATAGTCTCATAGCCAATCCTGGCTATTCTCCTTGAGAGAAAAGATTTGAGTGGATGGTTTTCAGCTGACATTCATTTTAAAGCCAAGGAAAAAGCCAGGATCAGAACTAAGTGTTTTAGTTAGGAGAGATGACAAAGGTTCCAGTTAGTCAACAAAATGATGGACTAGGTATTAGGACTATCTTGTACTTCACTGGTACAAATCAGCATAATTATGCTCTAATTGTATTTTGAGAGAAAAGTTTCATTTTAACAGGAAGGGTGACATGTAGGAAGAGCTAAGGTGAAAGGAGTACTAAGAGGAAGAGAAGGAGTAAGAAGAGGAGGAGAAGGAGAGGAGGAAAAGGTAGGTGATGAGAAAGAGAAAGAGAGGGGAGACAGGGAGGCAGATATTCACATGTCTCCACCAGTCAAAGATAGTTGATATATCTAGGTTGGTTATTGGGTTACACTTCTGATTGAGCATTACCAAACTTATAAAGCCTTTGATTAACATTTTTTAAAAAGTGTATAAATGCAAAAAGGAAAAAGGGGCATGGGATAGAGGGTTTCCTGGGGGAATGGGGAAAGGGGATGGCATCTGAAATGTAAATAAAATATCCAATAAAAAATTTAAAAAAATAAAATAAAAAATGGGATACAGAGCTAAACAAAGAATTCTCAACTGAGGAAACTTGAATGGCCAAGAAATACCTAAAGAAATGTTCAACATTCTTAGTCATCAGGGAAATGCAAATCAAAACAACCCTGAGATTCCATCTCACACCAGTTAGAATGGCTAAGATCAAAAAATCAGGTGATGGCAGATGCTGGCAAAGATGTGGAGAAAGAGAAACACTCCTCCATTGTTGGTGTGATTGCAAGCTGGTACAACCACTATGGAAAGCATTCTGGCAGTTCCTCAGAAAATTGGACATAACATTACCTGAGGACCCAGCTATACCACTCCTGGGCATATAACCGAAAGATGCTCCAACATACAACAAGGACATATGTTCCACTATGTTCATAAGAGCCAGAAAGAACCCAGATGTCCTTCAACAGAGAAATAGATACAGAAAATGTGGTGCATTGTAATATTATCACTGAGATGTAATTTCTGTTGATCCAACTCTGCCAGTCCTTGGCCCACACTTCTGCTGATCCCCTTCTATTACTCAGTAAGCCACTACTTTTTTGTCACATTTACCTGAAACTCTTATACCTCTGGAAACCTGTTTTTACCCTTTAATATTTCCATGCCAGTTTCAGAGGCTATACCTATAACCCACACATGTATACACACATACTAAGCTAAAATATAGAATTTACATATAATAAAACATACAGTATTATTATTTGTGTTTCATTGTGTTAGATAAGAATGTTTCTTCATGTTATGAATCTGACCAAAAACATTATAAAATAAAACAGATTTGAGGATTAAGAATAAGTTGCCTTAAGTTTCATTGCACTAGTTTCTGACTCCCAGAATTAATGTACAATCCTAAGTCACAAGTTTCAAGGGTGTATCTTTACCAGATTTTTGTTGTGCATTGTATTCTTTTCCCAAGGTCAACAGCTATAGCAGCCATTGGACTGACTAGTAATATGGGATTATTCCTGGCTCCCCTATTTATGATGCTTGAGATATACTCTGCTTCCTTGCCCTGGATCATCTATGGAAGCTGCTCCATCCTCTCTGCTTTTATTGTGTTTCTCCTTCCTGAAACCAAGGATCAACCTCTTCCTGAGTCCATCTATGATATAAAAAATGAGTGAGTAAAACCTCTTCCAGATCATTAGGGAAGTTGTTTGTTAATAGACTTTCCTGAGGGAGGCAAACCAGAAATGAAGGACTTAATAAATTGGGCTTATTTAATAGTGGTCACTACTTTGAATGGGGACAGTAACTTCTAGGTATGTTGCTATTTGAGTTTCACTGTGGTCACTATTCTTGAATGGGAACATTTTGTTAACCTACTTATTCTGTGGATTCAGATACTGTGGATTCAGATGTCCCTGGAAACTTTCTTGGCCAAAATGTCTACATGTGTAAAATCTGTGTTAAGACACACTCATTGGTATTCTCTCCACTTTGACATATCTATCTATCTCTCTATCTATATCACTATATATATGAAATCTTTTGATACTTCACAGTGCTGCTCTCTCAAATCCAGTAGAGACAACACCATGTCCTGGAACTGGCCTGGGACAACAAACTGCCTTTCTCCAGACACCTCATCTGACTGAAGACTCCGGAGACACACACTGAGATCCAGAGACATGTGCTAAGTTCTACAGAGGACAGACTTAGACCTTCCAGTTACATATGAACTCTCTTGCCAAAGTCAATATTGAACTTGGGGAAAGTTACATGTTAGTAAGGAAAATATAATGTCTATCTAGTTAATCAAATGTTACTTAAAATGGATGTTATCACCCTCAAATTGTACTACCAATGAAACAATTAATTTGTTCAATGATCCCTTGTCTTTCCAACCCTCACCTTCAACCTCCTTACCCTATGACTTAATTGAGCTACCCCAACAGCCTGTGTAGTGTTTTTTTTTTTATACTTCCACCTCACCCAAAATTTTCACTACAAATGACATAGTCACTCCAGTGATGCCTGTCTTTTTAAAAAGCAAAAGGGGGATTTGTGGGGCAGTGGGCTGTGAAAGGCAGCTAGGTACATGGTCAAGCAGGCTTTGAACCCTGGAGACCTTCAAGGATGATAAAAGTTTGGCCTGGTTCCTGGGACCATGGCTCCATTCACATAGCTACAGCACCCCACAGAGAGTCTGTAGCCATGGATCACATAGGACAATGCTCCTACTAGCCCCTCCACAGGTAGAGGGCATGACTATGGGCCACAGAGCCTCAAGACAAATCTCCATATTAATGAGATACCTAAAGGCCAGAGGGAGTAGCCAATTAAACATTACTTTTGAGATCCTCCTCCTTGCAAAATATATTTAACCTCAGGCCTGCCCTGAAAATGCTGTGGTATAGCTTCATCCATTTTCTGCCATGACAATAAACATCTTAGGACCATAGCTTATGACCATGGACTATCTCTCTTCTTTGGGACTCGCCATGGGGAAATGTGGAGAAGGTTTTCAACTAGTGAGCCACTGCCTAATCTCCCACTGATGACTTCTCTACATCCCAGCCATGAACACCCAGCCAAGCAAGTTGCTGAGACTAAGAGTCTCATCCTTGAGAGACACAGCAAGCGCTTCTCCCCCTACCTCCTTTGGCTGAGGTGGATCTAGTCTGTATGCCCCCCCCCCATCTCAATCCTTCTGTGGTCTCTCAACAGCACCTGAGAGCCCACCTGAGAATCAAACAGTTCCTGGGTGCCTTTTGGCCCAGGGACACCCAACTCAAGAGCTCTGGCCCCTGTGGGACCTAAGACTGTGTTCACTACCCCAGACCCAAAAGGAGTCCTGTGGCTTCTCACAGCCCAATGTTCACCAAGCACTGACTTGGAGTGAACACAGTCAATTTCCCATACTTCTGCCTCTCTAAGCCATGGCCCTAGCCCACAATTTAACCAAACAATGGATCCATGAAAATAACAACCAAACAAAAATATAAGTGTCATTTTTTTCCTTCAGAACCATTTCAGGTCATTTAATGCTGATAAACTGTATCAAACTGACAATCTCTATATTCTTGAGTAATGGTGACTGAATAATTAAGGGGAAATAAGATGCAAGATATTAAAACCTACAATAAATGACTGTGCATCTAAGGGAAGCATGCTATTTTATGTGACATTCTGATCATCTTGGTTTCTCTAGAAATGAAAGAGTTCATAGTAGAATAGAATGGATAGGTCAGTAAAGGAAACAGAACAAAAAAATGAATGGAGTCAATTTTAACACTTTTTGTGTACTTCACATACTTTCTTCGAAAACTCATTGGCTAATACCATGATAAACAACATAGAAAGCAGCAAAGCTGACTCACAAAACTTACCAGGGAATTTATTTTACAAGATTTCTTCAAATACTCTGGAAGTAGTCATTTTTACAAAGGTGATGGATGAAATGATAGCATTCTCTGAAGAACTCAGAGCCTACCTCATTTTCTCTACATTGTAACAGATTTTTTCCATGTTTATGGTTTTTTCTGTATGTTTTCTAGTTGGAGAGACTAAAGACAAGCAAAGAAGGAGGATTTCATCATCAGAGTCACAAAGTTGTAAGGAACACCTAGAATTGGCATCTGATCAAAAAGCTATTAAAAATGTTATTCAAGACATGATGAAAATTTCCCAGGATGATTATTCAGGGTTATTTATTGATATTAGCTAACATTTTAATAAATAAATATAAAATATAAAGCATGAATCACATTGAATTGCTACAATAAGTTACTATTTTCCAAACACCTATGATTAACCACATAATAGATTTGAAGAAATATAGTACATCAAAAAAGATCTTCCTTGATTATTTCTGTAATATTGAATAGCTACCAAGTTTTTATATGGTTATATATTAGCCTTCTTTACACTGTTTTGATGAAATATCTGAGAATAAGTAACTCTCTTCCTACCTATTCAATATAATACTCAAAGTCTTAGAGCAATTGGGCAACAAAAGAGGATCAACAGAATACAAACTGGAAAAAAAGAAGTCAAAATTTCACTATTTGCAGATGATATGATAGTATACTTATGTGACCCCAAAACTTCCATTAGAGAACTCCTAAAATTAATAAACAACTTTAGCAAAGTGGCTGGATATAAAATTAACTCAAACAAATCAGTAGCTTTTCTCTACTCAAAAGATAAACATGCTAAAAAGAAAGTAGGGAAATGAAACCCTTGACAATAGTCACAAATAATATAAAATACAGTGCTGTGAATCTAATCAAGCAAGTAAAAGTATGACAAGAACTTCAAGTGCCTGAAGAAAGAAATCAAATCTCAGAAAATGGAAAGATATCCCATGCTCGTGGATTGGAAGGATTAATATAGTAAAAGTGGTTATCTTGCAGAGAGCAATTAACAAGTTTAATGCAATCCACATCAAAATTCCCACTCAATTCTTCAAAAATAGAAAGAGCAATTCTCAAATTCATTTGTAATAACAAAAAACCAAAAATAGCGAAAATTATTCTCAACAATAAACAAACTTCTAGAAGAATCACCATCCCTGACTTCAAATTGTACTACAAAGCAATAGTGGTAAAAACTGCATGGTTTTGGTACAGAGACAGGCAGGAGGATGAACACAATAGAATAGAAGACCCGGAAATGAACCCCTATACCTATGGTCACTTGATCTTTGACAAAAGAGCTAAAACCATCCAGTTTTAAAAGACAGCATTTAAAAGAAATGGTGCTGGTTCAACTGGAGGTCAGCATGTAGAAGAATGCAAATTGATCCATAGTCACCTCCTTATACAAAGCTCAAGTCCAAGTGGATCAAGGACCTCTATATAAAACCAGATACACAGAAACTAATAGAAGAGAAAATGGGGGAAAGCCTCAAATACATGAGTAGAAGGGAAAAGTTTCTAAACAGATCACCAATGGCTTATGCTCTAACATCAAGAATTGACAAATGGGACCTCATCAAATTGCAAAGCCTCTTTAAGCAAAGGACACTTTCAATAGGACAAAGCTGCAACCAACAGATTGGGAAAAAATCTTTACCAATTCTACATGTAATAGAGGGCTAATATCCAAGGTATAGAAACTGAAGAAATTAGACTCTAGAAAATCAAATAACCCTATTAAAATGGGGTACAAAGCTAAACAAAGAATTCACAACTGATAAAACTCAAATGACCGAGAAGCACCAAAGAAGTGTTCAACATACCTAGTCATCAGGGAAATGCAAATCAAAACAACCCTGAGATTTCACTTCATACCAGTCAGAATGGCTAAGATCAAAAAATCATGTGACAGCGGATGCTGAAAAGGATGTGGAGAAAGAGGAACACTCTTCCATTGTTGGTGGAATTACAAGCTGCTACAACCACTCTGGAAATCAGTCTGGCAGTTCCTCAGAAAACTGGACACAGCATTACCTCAGGATCCAGCTATACCACTCCTGAGCATATACCCAGAAGATACTCCAATATATAACAAGGACACATGCTCCACTATGTTCATAGCAGCTTATTTATAATAGCCAGAAGCTGGAAAGAACCCAGATGTCCTTCAACAGAGAAAAGGATACAAAAAAAATGTGGTACATATACACAATGGAGTATTACTCAGCTATTAAAAACAATGAATATGGGAAATACTTAGGTAAATTGATAGAACTAGAAAATATCATCCTGAGTGAGGTAACCCAATCACAAAAGAACATACATGGTATTTACTCACTGATAAGTGGATATTAGCCCAAAAGCTTGAAATAACCAAGATTCAACTCACAGACCACATGAAGCTCATGAAGAATGAAGATCAAGTGTGGATGCTTCAGTTCTTCTTAGAAGGAGTAACAAATGCTCAAAGGAGCAAATATGAAAACAAAGTGTAGGACAGAAACTGAAGGAGAAACTGTCTCTAACAACATCAACATGCTAGCTGCCAAAGTACATGACTTGAAACTGAAAATGAACCCCCAGACAGAGTTATTAATTTTACAGGCTGGAAAGTCAAGAATGGGTAAGATTCTGCATAGAGACTTACCAACCTAAGACATAAGTGCATTGCTTCTGATAATACATATTTCATGATGGGTAAGGAAGACATTATTGTCAGAATGACCTAAGACAGACTCAGTCTGGTTTATGCAATAAAAAAGGGGAGATGTGGATAGCTTTTGGGGCTGACTGGCAGGAATCTGACATTGGCCAAGGACAAGGAAATGGGCTGCTTGGAGGGAATCTAACATTGGCCTAGGACAAGGAAATTAACTGCAGG
Source organism: Arvicanthis niloticus (assembly GCF_011762505.2). Taxonomy (NCBI): domain Eukaryota; kingdom Metazoa; phylum Chordata; class Mammalia; order Rodentia; family Muridae; genus Arvicanthis; species Arvicanthis niloticus. Next base: position 116,179,616 of record NC_047658.1, on the reverse strand, counting down.
CAGGAATCTGACATTAGGCTAGAACAAAGAAGTAATTTCAGGTAGGAATCTAAATCCTAGGCTAGAACAAAAATGTAATTTTAGGCAGGAGTTTAAATCTTAGGGTAGAACAAAGAAGTAATTACAGGCAGGAAACTAAATCTTAAGCTAGAACAAAGAAATAGTCTTCAGGTATGAAAATGACTTTGGGCTATGACAGGGAGGTAGGTTCAGATATTTTGGACATTCTGATAAGCCCTTAGAAATAGTAACCATGGGAGTGATCACAGGACTCTGTTTATTGTTCTGCTTGTTTTTTGACTATCTGAGTTTATTGTCTTGCTTGTTCCTTGACTATTTGCATCTATTGTATTGCTAGTCCCTCAACCTAGAACTGACCTTAATACATGCACGTAATTTAAACATAATAAAAGCAAAAAAAGAGGAGGTGGGATGGGATAAGAGGTTGATGGGGATAGGGGGAAATGGGGAAAGGGGATAACATTTGAAACATAAATAAAATATCAAATAAAAACAATACTAAAATATCTGCTTGTATTGAAATAAATGAGAACTGGCATTCCAGAGAGAGAGAGAGAGAGAGAGAGAGAGAGAGAGAGAGAGAGAGAGAGAGAGAGACTACCTCAAAGTAAAAGACTGGAAAATTATTTTCCAGACAAATGGTCACAAGAAACAAGCCTGAGCAGCAATTCTAGTATTCACTAAAATAAACTTTCAATTAAAACTTATTTTTAAAAAAGATAAGGAGGATCCAACATATTAATCAAGGTAAAAAATCAACCAAGATGAACTCTCAATTCTGAAAATCTATGCCCCAAATGCAAGGGCACCCACATTTGTAAAAGAAATATTACTGACACTCAAAACACACATTGACCCTCACAATATAATAGTAGGCTACTTCAACACCCCACTCTCACCATTGGACAGGTTTTTGAAACAGAAATTAAACAGAATTACAATGAAACTAATAGAGTTTATGAACCAAAGGGATTCAATAGATATCTAGAGAAGATTTTACCCTAAAACAAAAGAATACACCTTCTTCTCAACACCCCATGCTACCTTCTCCAAAATTGACCATATAATTGGTCACAAAAAAAAGGCTTCAACAGATACATGAAGATTGAAATCCCATGCATCCTATCACATCACCATGGACTAAGGGTGGTCTTCAGCAACAACAGAAACAACAGAAAGCACACATACACATGGAAGGTGAACAAAGCTCTTCTCAATGATAGCTTGGTCAAGGAAGAAATAAAGAAAGAAATTAAAAGCTTTTTAGAATTTATTGAAAATGAAGGCAGAACATACCCAAACTTATGGGACACTATGAAAGCAGTGCTAAGAGGAAAACTCAGAGCTCTGAGTGCTTACATAAAGAAATTGGAGAGAGCATACACTAGCAGCTTAACAGCACATCTAAAATCTCTAGAACAAGAAGAAAATACACCCAAGAGGAGTAGATGTCAAGAAGTAATCAAACTCAATCAAATCAATCAAATAGAAACAAAAAGAACTATACTGTACAAAGAATCAATAAAACCAGGATCTAGTTCTTTGAGAAAATCAACAAAATAGATATACCCTTATCCAGAGTAACCAGAGGGCACAGAGACAGTATACAAATTAACAAAATCAGAAAGGAAGATAGAGATGTAACAGAAGATTTAAAAATTCAAAAAATTATCAGATCCTTCCACAAAAGACTAATCTCAACAAAACTGGAAAACCTAAATGAAATGGATGATTTTCTAGAGAGATACCAGCTACTAAAGTTAAATCAGGATCAGATAAACCATCTAAACCATCCCATAACCCCTAAGGAAATAGAGGCAGTCACGAAAAGTCTATCAACCAAAACATCCCCAAGACCAGATGGTTTTAGTGCAAAATTCTATCAGACCTTCAAAGAACACCTATTTCTAATACTTCCCAAAATATTTCATAAAATAGAAACAGAAGCAACACTACCCAATATGTTCTATGAAGCCACAGTTACACTGGTACCTACACCAAACAGAGACCCAACCAGAAAAGAGATCTTCAGATCAATTTCCCTCATGAATATTGATGCAAAAATACTCAATACAATTCTTGCAAACTGAATCCAAAAATATATTAAATGATCATTCACCATGATCAAGTAGGCATCACCCCAGGGATGCAGGAATGGTTCAATATATGAAAATCTATTAATGTAATACACTACATGAACAATCTCAAAAAAAACCCACATGGACACATCATTAGATGTTGAAAAAACTCTGAAAAAATAGAACATCCCTTCATGCTAAAGGTATTGGAGAGAATAATAACTCATGCTCTATACATAAATATAATAAAACCAATATACAGCAAACCAATAGCTAACTTCAAACTAAATGGAGAGAAAGTTGAAATAATTCCACTAAAATCAGGGACAAGACAAGGATGCCTGTTCTTCCCCTATCCATTCAATATAGTACTTATTTCTAGCCAGAGCAATTGGCCAACAAAAGAGATCAAAGAGATACAAATTGGAAAGAGGGAAGTAAAGATATCATTATTTGCAGATGATAAGATAGTATACATAAGGGACCCAAAAAATCCACAACAGAATTCCTACAAGTAATAAATAACTTCAGCAAAGTGGCTGGATACAAAATTAACTGTAATCAGTAACTTTCCTTTACTCAAAGATAAACGAGCTGAGAAAGAAATTTAAAAAACTACATCATTTATAATAGTCACAAATAATATAAAAATACTTTTGTGTGACACTAAACATGCAAGTGAAATATCTATATGATAAAAACTTTAAGTCTCTGAAGAAAGAAATTAAAGAAGCTCACAGAAGATGGAAAGATCTCCCATGTTAATGGATTAGCAGAAATAACAGTAAAATTGGCCAGTTTACCTAAAGCAATCTACAGATTCAATACAATCCCCTTCAAAATTCCAATGCAATTCTTCAAAGAGGTAGAAATAGCAATTCTCAAATGTATTTCGAATAACAAAAATCTCAGGATATAAAAAACCATTTTTAACAATAAAAGAACTTCTGGGGGAATCACCATCCCTGACCACAAGCTATACTACAGAGCAATAGTGATAAAAACTGCATAGTATTGGTACAGAAACAGACAAGTAGATCAATGGAATAGAACTGAAGCTCCAGAAATGAACTTGCACACCTCACCTTTGGTCACTTGATCTTTGACAAAACAGCCAATACCATCCTGTGGGGGAAAGACAGAATTTTCAATAAATGATGCTGTTTCAAGTGGCCTTTGGCTTGTAGAAGAATGCACACTGAACCATTCTTATCTCCTTGTACAAAGCTCAAGTGCAAGTGGATCAAGGATCACCACATAAAACCAGATACCATGAATCTAATAGAAGAGAAAGTGGGGAAGAATCTCAAACACATTGTTACAGGAGAAAAATTCCTGAACAGAACTCAAATGGCTTATGCTCTAAGATTAATTATTGACAAATGGGACCTCATAAAATTGAAAATTTTCTGTAAGGTGAAGGACATTGTCAATAGGACAAAATGGCAACCCACAGATTGGGAAAAGAACTTTACCAAACCTACATCCAATAGAGGATTAACATTCAAAACATGCATAGAACACAAGAAGTTAGACTCCAAAGAACCAAATAACCCAATTTAAAAATGGGATACAGATCTAAACAGAGAATTCTCAACAAACAACAAACAGAGGAATCTCAAATGACTGAGAAGCACTTAAAGAAATGTTCAATATCCTTAGTCATCAGGGAAATGTAAATCAAAACAACCTTGAGATTACACCTTACACCAGTCAGAATAACTAAGATCAAAAACTCAGGTGACAGTAGATATTGGCAAGGATGTGGAGAAAGAATACTCCTTAATTGCTGGTGGGATTGCATAATGGTAGAACCATTCTGGAAATCAATTTGGCAGTTCCTCAGTAAATTGGACATAGTATCACCTGAAGATCCAGCTATACCACTCCTAGGCATATACCCAAAAGATGTTCCAACATATAACAAGGACACATGCTCCACTGTGTTTATAGCAGCCTTATGTATAATAGCCAGAAGCTGGAAACAACCCAGTTATCCCACCACAGAACAATGGATACAGACAATGTGGTACATTTACACAATGGAGTACTACTCAGCTTTTAAAACCAATGACTACATGAAATTCACAGGCAGATGGATGGAACTAGAAAATATCATCCCAAGTGAAGTAACCCAGTCACAAAAGAACAGTGGATATTAGACAAAAAGGAGCTCAGAATACCCATGATAGAACAATATCAACCAAACAGAATGCCCCAAAGCTCCCAGGAACTAAACCACCAACCAAAGAGTGCACATGGCACAATGCAACCCATGGTTCCGGCTGGATATGTAGCACAGGATTGCCATAGCAAACATCACTGGGAGGGGATCCCCTTGGTTCTCAATGACCCAGATTAGATGAATGATAGGACCCTAGGGCAGGAGTGGGTGGGCAGGTGGGGCACACCCTCATAGATGAAGGAAGAAGTGGAGGGGGGAATAGAGGTGTTGTGGAGGGGAAACTGGAGATGGGGATAACATTTGAAATGTAAATAAATAAAATAACCAATAATGAAAAAAAAGATTCCTCTGTTGAGAAGAAAAAAAACCACAGGAAGACTTAATACCTAGATAAACAAGCAAAAATCTGTCTTATAAACTAATATGCTTAGGGTGACTCAAAATCTTTGGGAATGGAAACAACAAAATTCAATAATGCAGTTAGTCATACCATAACAACTAGGTGGTAATGACTGTCTATTTCTGAGCTGTAGAGTCACTGAGTCAGGGTTATTAGGAACTTATCTTCAAAGGCCTGGAATCTGAGACTAATGCCTTATAGGTACCAAGATGGCTGCCGAATGTAAAATGAAGTTACTTTAGCGGCCACCTACATGTTTGTGGTATTTTTGTTATTGTTTTCCACAATATTTATGTTCAACATGCCTTTTCTTTTGATACCTTGGAACCGTAAGAGTAGTGTGACATCATAAAGGTCACCCCAAATCATCCTTGAAAAAATTGTATAAGTTCAAGCTTTTATCAACAAATAGCATTATAAAACACTAGGGAGTTGACTCATTTGCTTCTCTTATCCTGGGTTTTGCTTGGTAAGGAATAGTAGCCACTAGGTGAAAGGGGGATGTCTAAAGAAAGCCTCAATTTTTATGTTCTGATAATATATAGATATGAGTATTCTACTTACTGAATTAAGAAAGAGGGTGACATTTTATTAAATTGAGGGGATCAACTACAGATAGAGAAAAGGGTAGGCTGACTGCATATATTAACCTATCCCTTCTTTTCTCCAAGGCTAATCCCACAATCACATCACTAGTGCTGTAGCAGAATATCTGCAGCACCCTCTTCTCAGTCTCTACCAAAATTGTGAGGGGCCTAAAAAGATCCTGGTAGAATGTATTTTTTTCTTTTTTTATTGGATATTTTCTTTATTTACATTTCAAATGTTATCCCCTTTCCCAGTTTCCCCCACTCCAAGAAACTCCCAATTCCATCCCTCCTCCCCCTGCTTCTATGAGGGTGTTCCCCCTCTAAATCACCCACTCTTACCTCCCCATGCCAATATTTCCCTACTCTTAGGCATCGAGCCTTCACAGAACCAAGGATCTCTCCTCCTACTGATGCCTGACAAGGCCATCCTCTGCTGTATATGTGGCTGGAGTTGTGGATCCCTCCATGTATACTCTTTGGATGGTGGTTACTCCTGTGGGCTTCCTGAGCTCCCCCTCCTAGACCATACCTATTGCTAAGTGTCCAATTTTAAAACCTACATACACATTCTTTTGGGATCCTAAGTGACTACAACTATCAAGATCCCAAAAAACTTTTTACTAGTAAACACACAACCACTGACTTAGGGTTTTACTGCTGTGAACAAACACCATGACCAAGGCAACTATCTTAATATATATTTAATTGGGGCTAGCTAACAGGTTCAGAGGTTCAGTACATTATTATAGAGGTAGGAATATGGCAGTGTCTAGACAGACATGGGGCTGAGGAAGCTGAGAGTTCCACCTCTTGTTCTGAAGGCAGCTAGGAGAAGACTGTCTTCCAGGCAGGTTGGATGAAGGTCTTAAAGCCCACACCAAATTGACACTTCTTTCAACAAGGCCACACCTCCTCATAGTGCCACTCTCTGGGCCAAGCATACAAATTACCACATTCCACTCCTTGGCCACCATTGGCTTGTTCAAACACATGATTCTATGGGGCCATACCTAGCCATAAAATAATTAAAAACACATTTAATCCAAGTTCAAAAGTCCCCATAGTCTATACCAGTCTCAGCAATGTTGAAAGTCCAAAGCTCAAAGTCTCTTCTGAGATTCATCCAATCACTTAACTGTAATCCCCATAGCAAGACAGGAAAACAACTGGGCAAATTCAAAACTCTACATCTCCTTGTCTGATGGCAAAGCAGTCTTCAGCTCTCCAACTTCTTTTCATCTTTTGTTGACCACAACAAATTTCTTTATTCTGAGCTGTCTCTATTTTATTATCAGCTTTCCTTGGCACATATCTTACAGTGCTGGTAACTTTAACATCTTGGGGTCTCCAAGTCAACTTCAACTTCACAGCTTCATGTTCCAGTGTTTGGGATCCCATACATGAACTTCTGGGATCTTCTAAAGGGCTTGTGTCACTTTTCCATCTAATCCCTCTGTAGCATTCTAGGCTCTGGTTGACACTACTTTACTACAGCTGTTCTTGGTGTTCATCTTATGTTATTGGCATATCCAATATATTGCCTTCACCATGGGCTCTCTTCATGGTGTCAAACATCAACTTCTTTATGTAATCCCTTCAGTTCTAGGCCATCAACTGCAACTGAGGCTGCACCTTTACCAATAGCTTTCCTGGCCTTTCACAGTGCCAATCCTCAGGTGTTCTCCATGAGTAGCTTTTTCATACCCTCAAAACCAGTATAACCTGGGTGATTCTTACACATTACCAAGTACAGCTGCAACACAAGGGACAACCTTGGCTATGTGTGGAACACAGACTCTTTGTTATCTCAGAATAAACACTTCCCAGATAACTTCACCTCAATGATGCTGGTCTCTTTCTTAATCACCACTAACTACTTAGCTCCAACTAACCAGCATCAATTGTCCCAGTAGTTTCTTCCTTTTGTCTATAAAGCCAGAGAAACATACCCAAAACTGCAGAGTTCTGCTGCTTGCAGGAGCTGGAATTTGCTGCCCTTTGTTATATTACATTACCACTAACTTCCTCTTTTCCAAATCTTTCACTGCCTAAGTTGAGCTGTCCTGAATTTTGCTCTGTAGATTGACCTTGAACTCAGAGATCTGCTTGTCTTTCTCCTGAGATTAAAAGTGTGTACCACCATGCCTGAATCTAAACTTAGTTGGGTAGAATCTTGCCCCAAGGCCATACTCTCAAATATTTTACATTGGTTTGGATTATTGTATATTGTTGGAAATTTAAGGCTATTTTGTCACAATATACTCTATATGTGTTTCAACCTTTGTTTTAGGCATTGCAAATTTGGAACCAATTAACAATTTGATGTAAATTTTTAGTCCTATTAAAGGCTGATACTTTTTTATGTTTGGACCTGTTTATTTTTTATTTTATTTAATGTTTTATTACAGTCCAGATTTTCTCCCTCTCGTGATCCACACTCTGACTATTCCACATCCCATACCTTCTCCCCCTGTTTCCATGAGAATGTCCACATCTCTCTTAGACCCTACTCCAACAGACCTCCCTACTTTCTAGGGCCTCCAATCTCTTGAGGGTTAGGTGCATCTTCTCTGACTGCATCCAGCCCTAACTATCCTCTGCTGTATATGTGTTGGGGGTTTCATATCAGCTGGTATATGCTGCCTGGAGGGTGGCCCAGTGTTGGAGAGATCTCAGAGGTCCAGGTTATTTGAGACTGCTTGCCCTCCTCCTCAGGAAAGCTGATAGTTTGAACTATTTAGGATAAATAAGAAATGAAAGTGAGTAACTCCTGGCAGCACCTCAGTCCACTTAAAACATGATTGGCACCAAATAATCTGTACATGGAGTTTGATTCATTATGGCTAAGGTGGCAATTGGGCAAACAACTGTTCTTCCCTCAACTGGGACAGCATGCCATCCAAAGCATGCAGGACATTGGAAAGTCGACTGACCAATTGTGCAGAGAGACAATGTAGGACAGTCCTTCAAGATTCCTGCTTTGCTGATAAGTCTGTCAGATATTATGGGCCTGTTGGCTTAAGACTGGATAACCCAATGATAACAGAGAAACCTTAGATGATGGTCCTGGTAGCTAGAAATCTCTGTAAATTCTGTAGATTTGGAAGCAGTTTGTTCTGCACTTTCTGTTGACTCGGGTAGTAATTATCCTTCTTAGGTCTCTGATGAGTTTGAAGTCTATATAGTGATAGTTTACAGTTTTCCTTATTAAAGATTAAAGGCATAGAAAGTTAAGTTGTTTAGGGAATAAAAAATGTTTTAGAGTCTAAAAAGATTTTTTTAGGTCGCTAAATGCAAGTTATGATGAGGAGGTGGTTTAGTTACAGAACTTAGTACTCACAAAGATAGGTTAGATAGTAGTATACTTTCTCAAAGTTTGTCAAATACAAATGGACTGGACATTGTGAATATAATTCTTATTTGATAGTTCTGATCATTGTTCTTATTGTATATAACTTATAAATGTTACAGAAAACCCATTTTTGTACTAAAGGGAGAAAAATATAATGAGAATTTTGGTTCTTTGAAAAACCCAATTAAGTTATGTGGATACATTTTCATTTAATATAAAGTTTGGTATATAAGGTTGCTTCAGATTGTCCACAGTCACTAACTATGACAGTCTAATGCTCTAGGAGGGGTGTGATTTTTGCCATCTGTAAGTATTTTAATTCTGGAGTCTCTGAAGATGGTACAAACTCGAGAGCCCCCAGAGATTCAGTGGTGGATGCTGCCCCTGCTGCTGATAGTTGCTAGTTTACTGAATTCCTAGCTGAAGATATTGATATCACAAATTGGTTTGTCTATAAGAACTCAATGTTTCTAATCAGCCTGAAGTAGTCTAAAGAGGTGTATGTCCCCTTTTCCCTCTAACCTTTTTTTTCTCTTACCTAATGCTGGTGGGTTGAAAGTGATTAAAGTGGAGTAGAGTTGGTAGGGTGGTAAATGTACAAACCTAGTAAAGTATCCCCCAAAAAATGCCAACAGTTTTGTCTGAATCTCTGATTCTTGTCCTTTCATTTGGGCTTTATTTTCCTCTTTTTAACTTTTCCAAATCTAAAGTGGTAGTTTTTGTTTTATTAGGTAATATTTTACTATATTTCATTATCTGTTAGAAGCTTGTTATTTTCTATGGTGAGAGAGAAAGGTAGTGGATACAATTGTAGAGGGGTTATGGAGTAACTGGGGGAAATAGAGAGATAAGACACCATAATAAGAATATATTATTTAAGCAAAGAATCTATTTTCAATAAAAGGATCAGGAATAAAAATATGTGATCTTAAAGAGCAGGCCACTTAGAAATGTTCCTCCATGGCCTTTGCATTAGTTTCTGCCTCAGATTCCTGTTGTGAGTTCCCACTCTAACTTTCCTCACTGATGAACTGTGATTATCATTTGTAAATCAAACATATCTTTTCCATTCCACTCTATATTGCTTTTGATGCTGTCTGTATCACACAATAGAATGTAAACAAAGACAGAAATCAGTTCCCAAACATAGGTTATTGTTCTAATAGACTTGACCATGTTGTTTGGGAGAAGGTTGTAGAAATTTTATAACTTTTTTAAAAAGAAAAATCACTGTGGCTCTATTTCACCTGCTTTCATTTACTTGCCAGCACATCTATCAGATCTAATAGCCTTGTGGGACTGAGGAACTACTAGATACTTGAACTTTCCATTCACAGATGACCTTTTTTGGGGAGTTGGATTACAGACTGGCAACTGGTAAGGGGCCATCCCAAAGGCCCAGAGCTGCCGCTGGGAGGTCAGTGTAATCCGGACCCATCATTCCCCAGATGGAGCAGATTGTCAGCTAGTCTGCTCCTCTGAAGACCCCACAGCCTAAAGACACTCAGGAGATGCTCTGCACACAGGGCAACTAGGCAACTGACACCATAGCCTGAAGACCTCCCAGGAGCTCTGTAGCATGCAGGGCAACTGACCCAACAGTCTGAAAGCCTTTCTGGAGTTTTGATGAACACAGGTAAACAGACCCCATTGTCCTAAAGCCTTCCTGGAGAACAGCTACACACAGGGCAACAGAAAGACTGCTCCTCTGAAGACCCACCAGTCTGAAGGCCCCACAGGAGGCCTGGTACAGCCAGAGCCACAGGCCTACCAAGAAACCTAAATCAACCCAGGGACAAAAGATGTAGGCTTCTGAGAGACATACCCAGACTAGCAAACACCGGGGATAGCCATATGGCCAGGGTCAAGCTCAAGAGCATAATCAACAGAAGCCAATACACCTTGGCATCATCAGAACCTAGTTCTCTCACCAAAACAAGCCTGGATACACCAACACGCCTGAAAATCAGGAAGATGACCTAAAATCCTTTCTCGTGTAGATAGTAGAGTCCTTTAAGGAGAATATAAATAACTCACTGAAAGACATCCAGGAAAACACAAGTAAACAGGTGGAAGCCCGTAAAGAGAAAACAAATAAATCCCTTAAAGAAATACAGGAAAACACAAACAGGTGACAAAATTGAATAAAGCAGTCCAAGATCTAAAAGTGAAAGTAGAAACAATAAAGAATTGGAAGCAAACCTGGAAATGGAAAGCATAGGAAAGAGGACAGGAATTTCAGATGTAAGCATCACCAACAGAATACAAGAGATAGAAGAGAGAAACTCAGGTGCAGAAGATACCATAAAAAATATTGACACAATTCTCAAAGAAAATGAAAAGTGTAAAAAGCTTCTAACCCAAAACATCCAGGAAATCCAGGACACAATGAGAAGAGCAAACCTAAGGGTGATAGGTATAGAAGAGAGTGAAGATTCTCAACTTAAAGGGCCAGTAAGTATCTTCAACAAAATTATAGAACAAAATTTTCCCAACCTAAAGAAAGAGATGCCCATAAACATACAAGAAGCCTACAGAACTCCAAATAGACTATATCACAAAAGAAATTCCCCTTGTAACATAATAATCAAAACACCAAATGCACAAAACAAAGAAAGAATATTAAAAGCAGTAAAGGGAAAAGATCAAGTAATATATAAAAGCAGACCTGTCAGAATTACACCAGATTTCTCACCAGAGACTATAAAAGCCAAAATATCCTGGACAGATGTGTTTACAGACCCTAAGAGAACACAAATGCCAGCCCAGGCTACAATACCCAGCAAAACTCTAAATTATCATAGATGGAGAGACCAATATATTCCGTGACAAAACCAAATTTCCACAATATCTTTCCACAAATCCAGCCCTATAAAGAATAATAGAGGTAAAACTCCAATACAAGGAGGGAAAATATACCCTAGAAAAAGGAAGAAAGTAATCTATGAACAAACCCAAAAGAAGATGGCCACACAAATATAACTCCAATTCTAATAACAAAAATAACAGGAAGAAACAGTCATTTTCCTTAATATCTTTTAACATCAATGGACTCAATTCCCCAAGATCAGACAATAAGTTCTGATATGCAGAAATTGACTTCCTAAAAGTGCCTTTGGTGTAATACTAAAGACACTATGGAAAAAAAGGTTTGGAGTTCAGTCTTTGAGAGGCTTATTCTCTGCTGCTTGAGAAGGCTAAACTCATCATGCACTGTCTCTCTTTTGTCACTCAATCAATAAATAAATCACCCCATGTAATGAAGAATAACAACAGTCTTCGAATCATGTACTTAAAGGAGCTTTTCATTGGGCTAAAAAAAATTTCATTACAATTTATATATAGCCAACTCTTAGTATAGAGAAAACTGTTCATTCTTTGTAACCCAAAGCATGGTTTTTAATAACTAGAAGGCATGAGTCTATCCAGCATTCTTACAGACAGCTGTTGGGTGCTTTTTCTACAATGTGGATTTCAGTACAGACTAAAAACAGTGGTAATGCTAATATACCCAAAACTTCTATTTGTAAACTAAAAAAAAAAAACTTGTAAATTTTAGGGAGTCCACAGAGTCTAAAGGATTGGATCTACTTCTTACAGATCAAATGAACTCTACATAAGTACATCTTGTTTCCCCACCTGCCTATTCCTGAGGGTGTGATCTCTCCCTCACTCCCCTCATCTTAGAACTCCTCTTCTCCCCAAATTACTAGAATTGTAATCCTGAGAACTTAATATGTAAGATTTTTATTTGAGTTCCTAAACTTTAACTTCTGTCCTTAGTCAATATCTGTTTAATCAGATTTCTACTTGACTGATACATTTATCCAGGAATCAGCTGTGGAATACAAACTGCTTCAAATGGCTTCCAGCCCTGAATTTGCTGAAAGCTTAGGTGAACCAGGCCAGCTAATGTGTTTGCTCCCCATTTCTTCATCTGGATTATTGAACCAGATGCTTGTGATGATCAATTGCCTTAATCCCCTCCCAGCCTTTATCTACCATTCCAGCCTTCCTGGGCCCTGGCGATCTCAGAAACATGTAGTTACAGAAGAGAATACATAACCCTTAATCCCAGAAATGCTGGAATGTCACTTCTAAGGAATTTCACTGGCACTGGGGTCTAAATGGCCCCCTTTAGTGCTTACTGCCACACCAGGAAATGGACCTGTTAAATCAAATAGATCCATATCTACCAACAATATTTTTACAATTTGGAAACTTGCAGGGTTGGGGTTGTGACCTCAAAGGCACCATTCTATTACATTTTGTATCAGGCTTTTCTTTAATCTTCTTGTATCTTTGAGAACAAGACTTGGATGCAATATTTTCTGGTACTCTTTTCACACTTAAACTGCATATTCTGTATCTCCTTTTCCTTGCTTTGTCACTTTAGAATTTGGCAAGTGTGGTCACTAATAATCACTGTTAGAGTAGAGGTAATTCTACAGGCTTTCTTCCTCTCATGGAATTAGCAATTAGTTGACCTGTACTTGCTGCAAGTATGCCAGGTACACCAGGTGTACCAGATATGTGCTGCAGATAAAATTACCATCAACCATATCAGCTTTATTGCTTTATTTCCTCTGTTCTCACTGTGTGACCTTCTATGCCCCCATCTCCTCATAGCTCTCTCACTGCTCCCTTCTGTCAGTCTGTCTGTCCATCTGTCTGTCTGCCTGTCTACACGTTCACTTGTCTGCTTCTATTCTTTCCCCAGATCCTCACTTCCAACTCCTCTATCAATAAACCTTTCTTGTATCAGATCTTTTGCATGGTGAATATTTTTAAGGGGTGTTGCGGCCCAAGCTGCCCCACACTTGAGGACCAGAAATGTTGAGAGCTGCACTATCCCATGTTTGGAGGCCAAAATGTCTCAGACCGTTCTGTCAGTGTTGGAACCCATACTTCCAAAAGCCTTGGGGGCTAAGTGTTAAAGCCAGCACTGCCCCAAGCTGTTCCAGTCCAGTTCAGCAAGAGAGAGAGTGAGGATGGACTGGAATAATGGAGACCAGACAGAGTGTGATTCAATCCCATTTATTCTTCAGACTCTCTTCTCTTCGAGCCCCAAGTCTTGAGTTCCTAGTTCCTACTTCTCTTTCCTAGTGCCTCCAAGTTCCAAGTTACTTCTTCCAAGTGCTAAGTGCCTAATGTCTAATTCCAAGTTCTTCCTCCAAGTGCCAAGTGCCTAATACCTAATGCCTAATAACTAACTCCAAGTTGTACTCTAAGTTGTACTCTGTAACCTAATTCCTACTCCAAGGTGTCCTGAACTCTTCTGTCTGCCTCTTGCCTTTTATGTTTCACTTCTAAGCCACGCCTCTAAGTCACACCTTTAAGTCATGCCCTTAGGCCTTGTCTCTAAATCTGATCTCTAAGTCATGCCCTTAAGTCACACACCTTTAAGTCTCACACACCCAAGAAAAGATCCTGGGTATCTAAACCAAGATGTTATCAGAGTGTGCTCAGCTGTTGTAGGCTATTGTAATCAAATCTCTTGTCAGGGTATATGGCTCAAGGTGGCTGCAAGGATGATAGCCATCTTGTGTCAGCTCCCCACACAGGGATACACCATGATAGCATGACAAAGATATCCCCTGGCTGTATTATATTTCATAACAACCATACAATAAAATTAATTTTAGGCTGTCTTGAAAACTCTGCCAATGAAATTAGTCCAAAACCTCTGAATTTAGCCTCTTGCAGATTTCTAGGACAAAGGCAAGAAGCAGGTACGTTGTCTCCAAAATATCACAAGAATGGCCACTCTACCAGTTGCTAATATTATTCTCTTTTGTAACCTATTAAGTTGGGTATGCATAGTCCACATTGCTGTCAGCACTGTCATCTTCCAAGCTTAAATAGGAGCAAATACTAATTGAACCTTAGTTGATACTAAAATATAATATTGTACCACTTTTCTACTCCAAAGTTCCCATATTTTCCATATTTCTCCAAAAACCTGCATAACCAGGCCTGTGACAGAAATACACCACCCTCTGCTACCAACTTTTGTCTTAGTTAATTCTCTATTCCTGTGAATGCACACTAAAACAAAGACAATTTATTAAACAATATATTTAATTTAGGGCTTGCTTACAGTGTCTGGTCATTAGTCCATGTTCATCATTAAAAGGAGCCTGGCACCCTCCTGCAGTCTGAGGCCTGCGAGTGAGTGCACCCAGGAGCCCCCCAGACACATTCTGGGGGATCCAAAGAACCCATAGCCAGCGCTAGCAAGCCCCTTCCGCCGCTCGCCCCTCCTCCAGTCTGAGGCCTTCGGGTGAGTGCACCCAGGAGCCCCCCAGACACATTCTGGGGGATCCATAGAACCCATAGCCAGCGCTAGCACGCCCCTTCTGCCGCTAGCCCCTCCTGCAA
The DNA here is from genome assembly GCF_011762505.2 of Arvicanthis niloticus. Lineage (NCBI taxonomy): Eukaryota > Metazoa > Chordata > Mammalia > Rodentia > Muridae > Arvicanthis > Arvicanthis niloticus. Next base: position 116,164,609 of record NC_047658.1, on the reverse strand, counting down.
TCTGAGGCCTGCAGGGTCTGAGTCCCAGACCAGACCTCTACCAGGTCTGCAGTTGTGTGGACCCCGGATTCCACCTGAGACATACTGGAAGGTCCGTTCAACCCAGAGCCACAGAGGAACAACTGAACTCAGAGTGTCAGACAACATACCCTGAAATATCCAAGAGGAGACACTGCACCCAGAACAGCAGACATCTAGCTGGACTGCTACCTTGGAGGCACCATATCCTGAGGCATCCTAGAGATACCACTGTAATCAGGGCAGCTGGAAAAGATCACAGAGACATCTGGACCCCTAGGAGATCAGACACAAGCGAGATAACTGGAAAGGCAGGCTTCAGTCAGAGACAGCAAGTACAGGCAGCACTAGAGTTAACCAGATGGTGAAAGGCAAGCACAAGAACGCGAGGAACAGAAACCAAAGTTACATGGCATCATCAGAACTCAGCTCCCCCATCATAGCAAGCCCTGAACACCCCATCACACCAGAAAAGCAGGATTCAGAATTAAAATCACTTCTCATGATGATGATAGAGGACTTTAAGAAAGACATAAATAACACTCTCAAAGAACTTAAGGAGAACACTGGTAGACAGATAGAAACCCTTAAAGAGGAAACACAAAAATCCCTTAAGGAATTGCAAGAAAATGCAACCAAACAGGAGAAGGAGTTAAACAAAACCATGCAGGATCTAAAAATGGAAGTAGAAACAATAAAGAAATCACAAAGGGAGACCACCCTGGAGATAGAAAACCTAAAAAAAAAAGATCAGGAGTCATAGACACAAGTATCACCAACAGAATACAAGAGATGGAAGAGAGAATCTCATGTGCAGAAGATACCATGGAAAACATTGACACAACTGTCAAAGAAAATGCAAAATACAAAAAGCTACTAACCCAAAATATACAAGAAATCCAAGACACAATGAGAAGGCCAAACCTAAGGATAATAGGAATAGATGAGGGGGAAGACTCCCAACTTAAAGGACCAGTAAATATTCTCAACAAAATTATAGAGGAAAACTTCCCTAACCTAAAGAAAGAGATGTCCATAAATATACAAGAAGCCTACAGAACTCCAAATAGTTTAGACCAGAAAAGAAATACTTCCCGCCACATAATAGTCAAAACATCAAATGTACAAAACAAAGAAAAAATACTAAAAGCAGTAAGGGAAAAAGGCAAAGTAACATATAAAGGCAGACCTATATGAATTACACCAGACTTCTCACCAGAGACCATAAAAGCCAGAAGATCCTGGACTGATATCATACAGACTCTAAAAGAACATAAATGTCAGCCCAGACTACTATACCCAGCAAAACTGTCAATCATTATTGATGGAGAAACCAAAATATTCCATGACAAATCCAAATTTACACAGTATCTCAACACAAACCCAGCACTTCAAAGGATAATTGGTGGAAAACTCCATCACAAGGAGGGAAACTACAACCTGGAAAAAGCAGGAAAGTAATCTTCCAAAAACCGTAAAAGAAGGTAGCTACACAAACATATCTCCAATGCCAATAACAAAAATAACATGAAACAACACTCATTTTTCCTTAATATCTCTTAATATCAATGGACTCAATTCTCCAGTAAAAAGACATAGACTATCAGACTGGATACGTAAACAGGACCCAACATTTTGCTGCATTCAGGAAACGCACCTCTGTGGAAAGGACAGACACTACCTCAGAGTAAAAGGTTGGAAAACAATCTACCAAGCAAATGGTCCCAAGAAACAAGCTGGAGTAGCGATTCTAATATCAAATAAAATCAGTTTTCAACCAGAAGTAATCAAAAAAGATAAAGAAGGACACTTCATATTCATGAAAGGAAAAATGTACCAAGAGGAACTTGCAATTCTCAACATCTATGCCCCAAATGTAAGGGCACCCACATACATAAAAGACACTTTACTAAAACTTAAAGCATACATTGCACCCTACACAATAATAGTGGGAGATTTCAACACCCCACTCTCAGCTATGGACAGGTCATGGAAACAGAAACTAAATCGAGACACAATGAAACTAACAGAAGTTATGAACCAATTGGACTTAACTGACATCTATAGAACATTTCATCCTAAAACAAAAGAATACACCTTCTTCTTAGCACCTCATGGTACCTTCTCGAAAATAGACCATATAATTGGTCACAAAACAGGCCTCAACAGATACAAAAAGATTGAAATAATCCCCAGCACCTTATCAGACCACCATGGATTAAGACTTGTTTTTGACATGGACAAAAACATCAGAAAACCGACATACACTTGGCAACTGAACAATGCTCTACTCAATGATAACTTGGTCAAGGAAGAAATTAAGAAAGAAATTAAAGACTTTTTAGATTTAAATGAAAATGAGGACACATCATATCAAAACATGTGGGACTCATTGAAAGCAGTACTAAGAGGAAAAATCATAGCTCTAAGTGCTCACAAAAAGAAAGTGGAAAGAGCATACATCAACAACTTGACAGCAAACCTGAAAGCATTAGAACAAAAAGAAGCTAGTATACCCAAGAGGAGTAGACGGCAGGAAATAGTCAAACTCAGGGCTGAAATCAACCAAGTCGAAACAAAAAGAACTATACAAAATATCAACAAAACCAGGAGCTGGTTCTTTGAGAAAATCAACAAGATAGACAAACCCTTAGCCAGACTAACCAAAGGGCGCAGAGACAGCATTCAAATTAATAAAATCAGAACTGAAAAGGGAGACATAACAACAGAAACAGAGGAAATTAAAAAAATTATCAGATCCTACTACAAAGGCCTATACTCAACAAAATTGGAAAATCTGGAGGAAATGGACCATTTTCTAGATAGATACCAGGTACCAAAGTTAAATGAGGAGCAGATAAACCACCTAAACAGTCCCATAACGCCTAAAGAAATAGACACAGTCATTAAAAATCTTCCCACCAAAAAATGGTTTCAGTGGGCCAGATGGTTTCAGTGCAGAATTCTTTCAGACCTTCAAGGAAGACCTAATACCAATCCTCTTCAAGTTATTCCATCGAATAGAAACAGAAGGAACACTACCCAATTCATTCTATGAAGCTACCATTACACTCATACCTAAACCACAGAAAGACTCAACAAAGAAAGAGAACTACAGACCAATCTCTCTTATGAATATTGATGCAAAAATACTCAATAAAATTCTCGCAAACCGAATCCAACAACACATCAAAACAATTATCCATCAAGATCAAGTAGGCTTTATCCCAGGAATGCAGGGATGGTTCAATATTCGGAAATCCATCAATGTAATCCACTACATAAATAAACTCAGAGAGAAAAACCACATGGTCATATCACTAGATGCTGAGAAAGCATTTGACAAAATTCAACATCCCTTCATGTTAAAAGTCTTGGAAAGATCAGGAATACAAGGCCCATATCTAAACATAGTAAAAGCAATATACAGCAAGCCAGTAGCCAACATCAAACTAAATGGAGAGAAACTGGAAGCAATCCCACTAAGATCAGGGACTAGGCAAGGCTGCCCACTCTCACCTTACCTATTCAATATAGTACTGGAAGTCTTAGCTAGAGCAATTAGACAACAAAAGGAAGTCAAAGGGATACAGATAGGAAAGGAAGAAGTCAAAATTTCACTATTTGCAGATGATATGATAGTATACTTAAGTGAACCTAAAACTTCCACCAGAGAACTCCTAAACTTGATATACAACTTTAGCAATGTGGCTGGATATAAAATCAACTCAAACAAATCAGTAGCCTTCCTCTATTCAAAGGATAAACAGGCAGAGAAAGAAATCAGGGAAATGACACCCTTCACAATAGCCACGAATAAAATAAATTATCTTGGAGTGAATCTAACAAAGCAAGTGAAAGATCTGTATGACAAGAACTTCAAGTCTCTCAAGAAAGAAATTGAAGAACATCTCAGAAGATGGAAAGATCTCCCATGCTCCTGGATTGGCAGGATTAATTTAGTAAAAATGGCTATCCTGCCAAAAGCAATCTACAGATTCAATGCAATACCCATCAAAATTCCAAATCAATTCTTCATAGAGATAGAAAGAGCAATTTACAAATTCATTTGGAATAACAAAAAACCTAGGATAGCGAGAACTATTCTCAACAATAAAAGAACCTCTGGGGGAATCACCATTCCGGACCTCAAACTGTACTACAGAGCAGTAGTGATAAAAACTGCTTGGTATTGGTACAGAGACAGAAAGGACGATCAATGGAACAGAGTTGAAGACCCAGAAATGAACCCGCATACCTTTGGTCACTTGATATTTGACAAGGGAGCTAAATTCACCCAGTGGGTAAAGGACAGCATTTTCAACAAGTGGTGCTGGCTCAACTGGAGGTCAACATGTAGAAGAATGCAAATTAATCCATTCTTATCTCCTTGCACAAAGCTCAACTCCAAGTGGATAAAGGACCTTCACATAAAGCCAGGTACACTGAAAATATTAGAAGAGAAGTTGGGGAAAACCCTCGAATACCTAGGCACAGGGGAAAAGTTCCTGAACAGAACACCAATGGCTTATGCTCTAAGATCAAGAATCCACAAATGGGACCTCATCAAATTGCAAAGCTTCTATAAGGCAAAGGACACTGTCAACAAGACAAAACGGCAACCAACAGATTGGGAAATGATCATTACCAATCCTACATCTGATAGGGGGCTAATATCTAATATTTACAAAGAACTCAAGAAATTAGACACCAAACAACAAAATAACCCCATTAAAAAATGGGGTACAGAGCTAAACAAAGAATTCTCAACTGAGGAAACTCGAATGGCCGAGAAGCACCTTAAGAAATGCTCAACATCCTTAGTCATCAGGGAAATGCAAATCAAAACAACACTGAGATACCACCTCACACCAGTCAGAATGGCTAAGATCAAAAACTCAGGTGATAGTAGATGCTGGCAAGGATGTGAAGAAAGAGGAACACTCCTGCATTGTTGGTGGGGTTGCAAGCTGGTACAACCACTTTGGAAGTCAGTCTGGCGGTTCCTCAGAAAATTGGACATAGCACTACCTGAGGACCCAGCTATACCACTTCTGGGTATATACCCAGAAAATGCCTCAACAAATAACAAAGACATATGCTCCACTATGTTCATAGCAGCCCTATTTATAATAGCCAGAAGCTGGAAAGAACCCAGATGCCCTTCAACAGAGGAATGGATACAAAAAAATGTGGTACATTTACACAATGGAATATTACTCAGCTATTAAAAATAATGAGTTCGAGAAATTCTTAGGTAAATGGATGGATCTAGAAAATATCATCCTGAGTGAGGTAACCCAATCACAAAAGAACACACATGGTATTTACTCACTGATAAGCGGAGATTAGCCCAAAAGTTTGAAACAACAAAGATTCAACTACCAGACGACACGAAGCTCATGAAGAAGAAAGAACAAGTGAGGATGCCTAGGGCTTTCTTAGAAGGAGTAACTAAATAACCAAGGGAGCAAATATGGAGACAAAGTGTGGGTCAGAATCTGAAGGGGGGGTTGTAGGGAGACCATTGCGTCTGGGTATTCATTCCATAGGCAGTCACCAAAAATAGACGCTGATAGGGATGTCAGGATGGGAAAGCTGACAGCAGCCTGATAAGGCTGTCTCCTTAGAGGTCTCTCAGAGGCGGACATACCCAGAGACAAATACCCACAGCTATCCATTAATCTGATCAAAGTTCCCAATGGAGGAGTTAGAGAGTAAATTGAAGGAACCGTGAACCGTAAGGGCTGGTGGCTCTGTGAGGAGAGCAAGAATACCAACCAGCCAGAGCTCCCCAGGGTCTAAACCACCAGCCCAGGAGCACATAGGGAGAGACACATGACTCCAGCTGTATATGTAGGGGAGGATGGCCCTGTTGGGCATAGGTGGGAGACAAGATCATTGGTACCCTGAAGGCTGAGCACCGAGGGGGGGGGATCTGAGGGTGGGGAGAGAGGCTGGGGGTAGGTGGGTAAACACCTACATAGAGGCAGGAGGAGGGGGGATGGGATAAGGGGTTCCTGGGTGGTGGGGGAAATATGGTAAGGGGATAAAATTTGAAATGTAAATATTATATCCAATAAAAGAGGGGAAAAATAGAAAAGCGGTTAGAACCAACATTCTTAATAAAATGTCAGCCCTCTTTTAAAAAAAAAAACTATCTTGATACTAAAATTTGTTTTGAGAATTGTATATTGCAGAATGATCAGCCTTGGTGTATCTACTCAACAAGCAAGCTGGGCAGACCTGCTCAAACCTCTGAGGTCCGTGAATTCCATCTGGAGGCAGTGAAGACACAGCATCAGAGGATTGTCAACTTGCTCTCCCCCCCACTCCTCTTCTAATATCTCAACGCCCATAATCAGCTTGAAGAAGCTAATGATGAGTCAGCGCCCCTATTCCCTGGGCATGGGGACTAAGGTGGTAAATGTTGGGCTGTCTCCCTAGGGAAAAGTAGTGGTTTTGTCGGAATAGAGAGGATTAGCTAGGGTTTATTGCATAGCCATAACCTATTAGTAGAAATCTGTATAATTAATATCAAGATGAAGATATAAATTCTTAAATGGCACCAATTTACTTTGTTTACAAATTTTAAGGTTTTCATTGGCATGAGCTTCTTAGTGATATAAGAGTGAGATGAATATTGTTACTCTCATAGGCATTGTACCAGTATAACACACTTAGGAATACAAAGCTTAGACCCAGTCCTTCTTTAACTTTTTTAACTGATTTGAGATGGTCAGCCTGTGAGTTAAGGGACTATAGCAAATTCATGACTTGGAGTTTATTATAAGGGTGTTCTCTATGTTTTATTTAGAAATAGCTGAGTGGAGTTAACAGGCAACAGTCCAGATTACCTTACATGGATAGCTGGTTTTCAAAACATCAGAAATCCTTAGAATTGACATGACAAACATTTCAGTATTAATGTTCATTTTCATTAGAGACCTGTCTGCTCCGGACAGCTTCCTATGTTAAATTCTAAGAAGAAATTGAGCATCCTTGGAGTTACTCCAGTTGTGGTGAGACAGCCACTAGACAAGAATTGCCTCTTTCCATCTGCAGACAAATTACTGTCCAGAAAAGGACACACTTGCAGAATAGTCGACTGATTATATCTGCCTAGACAGAGTAATCAGCCCTTAATAATTCTGCAGCACTAAGCTCTGTCAGATGATCCTGGGCCAGAAGGCAGAAGAACAGATGCTCCAACGTTTTGAAGTAGAGCGAGTGTCCAGGTGTTCAGAGGTCTCTATAAATTGGCTAAGTTTTAGAAGCTATGCTTTGTGCTTCCCACAATTATAGTCAACTCAGTCATTCTGGATTTCTGACGGGGTTGAAAACTTATAGCTATTTACTTTGAGAGAAAAGATCTGAGTGTATGGTCATCAGCTGACATTCATCCTAAAGCCAAGGAAAAAGCCAGGTTCAGAACTAAGTGTTTTAGTTAGGATAGATGACAGAGGTGCTGGTTAGTCAACAAAAGGATGGACTGGGTATTAGGACTATCTTGTATCTCACTGGTACAAATAGGCATAATTATGCTCTAATTGTATTTTGAGAGAAAAGTTTCCTTTTAATAGGAAGGGTGATGTGTAGGAGGAGCTAAGGTGGGAGGAGTACTGAGAGGAAGAAAAGGAGTAAGAAGAGGAGAAGAAGAAGGAGAGGAGAAGCTAGGTGATGAAAGAGAGATAGAGGGGGGAGACAGGGAAGCAGATGTTCATGTATCTCCACCAGTCAAAGATAGTTGATATATCTAGGTTGGGTAGTGGGTTACACCTCTGATTAAACAATACCAAACTTATAAAGCCTATGATTAACATTTCTTAAAAAAATGTATAAATGCAAAAAGGAAAAGGGGGCATGGGATAGGGGTTTTCTAAGGGGGGGGATGGGGAAACGGGATGGTATCTGAAGTGTAAATGAAAGATCTAATAAAAAAACAATTAACATAGGAAATTATCAGTTTTACTGATCAAAAATTGTTAGGTCTTCAATAGTTCATGTGGCACATAATTGAATAAATTATGTGATTGTGCTAATGGTGATTTTTGTGACACCATCCACCAGTAGAAATAGCAGTTGCTGATGGAACAGTTTATCTTGTTAATATCTATTCAATGGTACTATAGATTCGCCAGTGTTTGGTTTGTTTGTTTGCTTGTTTGTTTTGGATTACAATTTAACTCTAACCTTCTGAACTCACCCAGATACTCCTCCCAACCCTCCTTCAAAGTGATATTCTCTTTTTTCACTGTTCTTGCATGCATATGTATATATCTATATACATATATATTTATAAATATAACCTGATGAATTCATATGAAAAAAAAAGGAGCCTGGCAACATATTGACAGGCAAAGCACTAGATTGATCATTAAAAGCTTACATGGTTGTAAGCAAGGTAGAGACAAAGAGAGAGAAAAGCTCATTAGTAATGGCACAGCCATTTTAAACTTCTAACCTACCCCTAGTGACAAATGTCCTCCACTAAGTTAACACCCTTTAATCTCATCAAAAAGTTCCATCTACTGAGAACCAAGCATTCAAACATATGAGTCTGGGAGGGACATTCATTTTGAAACAGCATGTAGTCCCTGTTATACTTTAACTAATTGAATTTTAATTCTTTTCCTTAACTCTTTTAACAAACTTCAATATTAAACACAACACACTGAATAAAAAATAAAATGGATCACCTTGGAGTCTTTCAGATTGCATGTTCTGCAATGCATAATATGTTATAGTTTAACTTTTTTGTTTTCTGAGATTTGCGGATCAAAGTCTATATTTGATCATGGGGCATTGTGTAAACAAAATACCTTTAAAAATAAATTTTAGACAAATTCAATTGCAGAAATAACAACAGTATTAAATGCTTGGTCACTTTTGAAAAAGAAACTCAAGAGAAAGAAAAATTCATTACAAATCACCATTGCCTCACTAAAGGGTAATTATTCTATGACAGCAATGCAGAAGTGAATGAGAACATATGAAGAACAACTGAGGATCAACATTATTTATGGTGTCTTTGTGAAATATAATTTTTTAATTCTTTGAACTAATATTTTTCTATTTAATTATTTGTCTAATAGTAAATTATTCGTCTCCCTTTGGAGATCGTTATTCAGCCTCAATGGCTGTTCAGGAACTCCTGAATCAAGTTGGAAGCCTGGGGAGTTTCCAAATCCTTCAAATATCCTTTTTATTCTTCCTCAATTCTATTGCAATACCTAATACTATGTTGGAGAACTTTACTGCTGTTGTTCCCAGTCATCACTGCTGGGTCCCCATTCTTGACAATGACACTGTTCTAAACAATGACACTGAGATCCTGAGTCATGATGACCTCCTGATGATCTCCATCCCTTTGGACTCTAACCTGAGACTGGATAATTGTCATCGTTTTGCCCAACCACAGTGGCATCTTCTTCATTTGAGTGGTACTTTCTCCAGGGTGACAGAGTCAGACACTGAGCCCTGTGTGGATGGCTGGGTGTATGACAGGAGCAACTTCCTTTCCACCACTGTAACTGAGATAAGTCTTTCCTCAACATGAATTCATGATGTAGCTTTACCAATAGCACAGATACTGGATATTCATTTAGCACAGTCTACAACTTTTAGTGAACATTATTTACTGATATATTAAATGTGAGTCATTTCTCATTCTAGTATTTGTATTTTATTCTAAGGATGACTACAGTTTATGAATTAATTTAGTTCTCAATGTTTTCTATAATATATGTATGTGTACCACATATGTGCTTGGTGCACAAAGAAGTAAAAGAGGGTGTTGTATCCTAGGAAACAGAAATTAGAGGTATTTGTGAGCCACTATGTGTATGCTAATAACTGAACTAGGGTCCATTGCAGCAGCAGTAAGGGCTCTCTATTGCTTAGGTATCTCTGGGTGAGTATAAAAAAACCACAAGGCCATCTAAGGCTGTTGCCCAAAGATAGAGTAAATATGTTTCACGTGTGTGATCCAGGATAGAATATCAGCATTGCCTAATAAAAGACACTATATTTTACCTCTATAACAAGCTAGAATGTTTCTCATTATTAGAACACTGTCCCACTTGGTTAAATACTCACTTTTACCAAAAGTAAAAAAAGAAAGCAGTAAAGAAATGAGAGAGAGAGAGAGAGAGAGAGAGAGAAATCTACACCTAGTGGAATACTATGAGAGTTTATACACTAATATATATGTATATTATATATATATTATATATATGTATAATATATATTATATATATAATATATCCAGAAAATTCTTTAAGTATCTCAAATAATTGCATTTTATGGCCTATTTGAGAGATCATCTTTGTAAGTTTTACAAATCATTAACCTAAACTATAGTGTTAACTTAGAGAAATTTAATATTAGCTGATATTAGAAACCACGTTGTATTCAAAAGCAATGTGGAAGAGTAAGATAAGGCTACAGAGTAAAATCAGGAGTTATGGTAAAGGGTTAGAGCAAATGGCCCTAACTAGGTAGGTGTGATCTCTTATTTGGTGCTTTTTCTCTTTTCTAGTGGGACCTGGTGTGTGAATGTCAGGCCCTTAATTCTGTCACTAAATTATTATTCATGATTGGCATATTTATAGGAGTTATCATATGTGGCCATCTGTCACACAGGTGAGTATGTTTAAAGTGCTCCCACCCACTCTACATGTACTTTTAGTAGATGGGACTTATAGAAGATGAAGTATTGATTGTACATTATACTGTCCTAATTCTGCCACTTTACCAATAAAAAAATCTCTGAACAGATGTTCAAAATGTGGGTACACAAGACAGCTTAGAAATTGAGAAAGGGCTAACTATGGGAGGAAAGACTAAGAAAATTGCACCATCAATTTCAACGTAGTTACATAATTTATAGAAAACAGTATTGTCCTTGGTTAAGGCACATGGCTACCTTCCTTTTGGACATTGAATTGAATAGACTAAATCTCAAGTGAAAAATATGGCATTTTAGTTGCTTGATCATGACAAATAGAATGCCTTTTGATGCCTGTGAAATATACAACCGTGTGTCTTTGGGGATGTGTTGGTTTAAGGAGATATTTATTTGAGTTCATCTATCTCAGGGATAATACTTCCATCTTGCTGCCAGGGTCAAACTAAGTTCCTGTTTCCAGTCCAGAAACCAACTTCTATCCTGTTTCTCCAGATGTTTCTTTTTTTCAGATGTTTCTTGTTTGTCTCTTAATCAGTAGATTAGAAAAAATGTAAAGAGAGGAGTTGCCTGTTATCTAAACTTAGATGCACAAGTCATAAATGTATATAACTTGTTTCCTGTCATGACCTAACTAACTACGTGGAGATTGTCCACTCATTCTTTCTCTAAACTTCCAAGGCTCTGAGTCAAGAATCTTGAAACCTGGAAGCCTTAATAAGGCCCAACCACCAACATACTCCCTTCCTATGACTGGCTGGCTGTAAGCCATGACAAATGTCCAATGCTCCTATGTTCAACTCCTTGGGTAAAAAGTATAACTGGACAATGTTCTAGCTCACCCCGCTCCCCCTCGTTTTGTTATTTCATCCTTTTAAATTGCTGCACAATTTTCTTTCATGGATATGGTTCTGTTCCTGAGCTGGCCACCTCCCTGAGTGCTCAGAGAATAAAGCCTTCAATTTAAGCCTCATTCTTTGAAGTGAATTATACCTATCACTTCTGTGCTTGCTTCTGCTTGATGCAGATTTCTGATAGTTACACATTCCAAAATATTATGTAATTAGGCAAGTAAATACTGAAGCAATAAATTGTGGAATAAGAATTGGTATCTTAAGCCTGAATATATTTTCTTTAAATAGACAATTTTATCAAATCAACTTGTTTCATTTTTCTTCCCTGTTATACAGACACTACTTAAAACACAGGAGGTTGAAGCACGGCTGAACCATCACATATTTTGAGACAAGATCTTTACAGGAAAGTGAAACAATAGGACTTTCTAGAAGAGGGTAAAGAAATCCACTCTGCAGGGAGGCTCAGGAGGTAAATCAGTAACTTTGAGAAGTCCTTAACATTGACCAGATTCACTAGCCCCCCTTTTTCCCATGTGTAGGACCCCAAAGGACTGCTGTGCCCTGGCTGAGATTTTCCATGTGCTTCTGTCTACAAAGTAACATTCTGAAGTTTTTCTAAGAACAAAACATCCTGTTGAAGGATGATGCCCCAGGAAGGGAATTTACACTTGACATCCTATTGCCCACCAGTTGAGTTCCTGTTTTTTCCTGAGTTTGTGTTTTTCCTTCCCTGGCTTGATGTATATATTGAACCTGCCCAGTAAAAGCATTGGCATTCTCTCACAACAAATGACCTGAGTCTGAGTTGTTCTTTAATCCCCCAGACCTATGCCTGAGCTCAGTACCATGGGCAGCGCCTGCGCTGTCACCCATGCATGTATAAGTAGTTAGCATTTCTGAGAGACACTCTCAGACAAGCTGATTTGCTTAGAAAAAGCTCAGACCAACTGAATTGTCTAGAAGTGAGAGAATTTATCTTAACAGGAGGTGGTTCAAACCAGCTGTGTTGCCAGCAAAGGCCACCCACCAACCTGTTGAACTAACTGTGTGCCAGGCAGGGCACTCTAGTTCTGTCTTTCATGAGCTATCTCCAGTGCTGGATGTATCTGGTGATGGAACTGTCTTTGAGTCATGTTACTCCCTTGGGAGCTCCTCACACATATTCCTTTGCCTAACTCAATAAAACTCATTGGTTCAACAAGTTAGATTTTGTGGTGTCTATTTTTGGGTCTCTTATCACTTCTCTATCTGAAGTGAGTAGAAATTAGTTAATATATTTCAGAAATAGTGTCACACAATGTTTTCATAGTACAATATTCATTTCTTCTTTGAGGAGTTCCAAAGAAAATGTTAATACTCCAAAAAGGAAGCAGTACACTTAATGAGGAAATATGTGTCAAAACTTTAGATACTGTGATGTAATGAAACAGAGAGATCAGAAAAAAACACAAAACAATGAAGGCTATTTAAAAAGAGATTAGTAAAGTCACAGAAGTCACATAGTACTGAATTTTAACAACAAAATCAATCAAGTGCAATGTACATGAACAACAGAAAACTGATGTTTAGAATTTCTATTTTTATTGAGTCCACTTTTGGAAACAGATAACAAGGCTACCACCAAATGCTTACCATCTAAAGCATCATTACATTTACCAATGTTATAAATGACCTTTTCTGTGATAATATATTTATTTTATATAACTATATAGTATTTAAGCTGACCAAGATTTACAAACTATAACTTGCTGGCAGTCAAGCAAGTCAGCACAAGTCATGGCAAAACTCCAATGGAAATTCCCTTGCTCAAGTCCATGTGTCAAATTATATCTGGAAAATGCTGCAGCATTCTTAATCAACATCATGGAATGTAAGAGATCATTCATTTATACATTCTTCTCCAATCTATATTGAAATAGATTTTTTAGGTAAAACATGTATGTCTTATAAGTCTGTCTTAACATTTTATTGCTGTGAAGAGACATGACCAAGGCACCTCATAAAGGACAACATGTAATTGTGTCTGGCTTTATGGTTTCAGAGGTTCAGCCCATTATCAACATGACAGGAAGCATGGGAGCATCAAGGTAGACATGATGCTGGAGAAGGAGCTGATAGTTTTCCACCTTGATTCAAAGGCAGGCAGGAGACTATCTTCTGCAGGCAGCCAGGAGGAGGCTCTCTTTCACACCTGGTGAATCTTGAGCATTGAGTCTTCTAAGCCCACCCGCAAAGTGACACACTACCTCTAGCAAGGCCACACCTGTTCCCATATGGCCACACCTCCTAATGGTGACACTTCCCATGGTCAAAGTACATTCAAACCACCATAGTACTCATGAGATGGAGTGTATAATTCACATTTTGATGTGACTAAGCTGATGAGAGTTGCAAACAACACAAGGTTTCCAGTTCCCATTTGTTAGCACAGCTGCTCCTATAAAATCTGTACAAATGATTTGTTCATTTCAACATAAGGTATGGCATTTCTAGTGTTCTAAGAAATGCAGAATTTTGTTTTCCTGTGTTACATCACTCTCCCTTTGTGTTTGTTCATTCTCAGTTTTGCTCATTTCACTCTTTGCATGTTGTGGATAGCCCAGCCTCTTGTTTGATGGTAGTTCTACTCCTGGGAGGGACTGCAGAGAAGAAGTGAATGTTGTGAACCTTCTGTCCAATTGAATTTGTCAAATAAAGTCTAGAGCCAGTGATTGGGCAGTAGAAGGGGAGGTGGAGAAAAAGGCTTAGAGGAGGAGTTGGAAGAGGAGGAGTCAGAAGAGGAAGTTGATGGGAGAGAGGCTATGGAGGCAACCAAAAAGCCGGAGGTGGAAGGACAACAGAGGAGAAGAATGTGGCCTAGAAAAAAACACAAGTTGTAAGGGATCTCATAGCTGGGGAATAGAGTAGTGCAATGGTAAATCTGCCCAATCTAGGCATGAAGTTTATAATCATAAATATTGACTTGTGTTTTCTTTGACTGGACTTATTTGGGTCGGAGATTTACCGCAACAAATTGGCCCCCAACTTATTACTTAGGACTCAACTAACCTGAAATAAAAGTTCATTGCCTCCCAACCTCTGAATATGGCTTGGGCAGCCTTCTAGGCTGCACCAGCATGTATTGAAAGCTGAGTGGGTCTGAGGGCCTAAAAAGAACCATAGAGAGGCTTCCTCTCCCAACCCCCAGACAGAGAGCTATGGCCAGAGTCAGGAGAAGCACTCAGGCTGCAACTGGGCTTGCTCAGTGCCCTGTAAAAACTGCAAGGAGGGACAGGTGATCCTAGAACACAACTGCCTTTGAGGTCATTTTCAGGCAGAAACAGTGAACTGAGGGCTCCGGACCAGGTAATTCTTTGATATAAAAAAGACACATAAAGATACAAAAACAATACATAAAGATGACAAAAACAATAAATATCTTTTGGGCTTTATGTAATGATATTTCAAATGGTTTGACAGGAATCAACTTAGGGAACATAGACACCTTATCATTTATCAGTGCTGTAATATTTATTCTCTTGATTTACTATGTCTTCTCAAAAGACAGGTCCCTAGATAAAAGATTCCTTGCCTTGGAAAATAGATTAAAAGTAACAGTAGAACTAAAGGTACAGAATTTTATTGGTCAAAATAAGCAACAGCAAGGAGATAGAGATAAAATTTGGAAACAAAGTCTAGAAGATAATTTACTAAAGTTAGGAAATCAAAATTAGGCAGACACTGCAATATTAAAATTACAACATAAAGAGAAGTTAAGATTATGGAAGCAGAGCTTAGAACAGAAGATACAGGAAATTATAGAGCAGCATAAACATCAGAAAGAGAAACTTATGACTTGGCAAAACGGCTTAAAGGAAACAGTAGAATTGAAGACACAAGAAATTATAGATCAGGATAAGAGACAGAAAGATGAAATTGAATGTGGGAGACAGGAGCTTGAAAAGATGATAGAACAGAGGATGCAGCAGCTCACAGATCAGACTGAGCAGCAGAGAGAAAATAATGAGGAATAGAAGCAAGACTTGGAGAATAACCTTGTAAGATTAATCTATCAAAATGTTCCGAGCCCCTCCGTGTCCCCAAGATTTCAAATGTGAATGGGGTCATCTCAGAAATAACTGCAGGAAAAACCAAAGTAATACAAAACAGGAATATGTCAAAGATGTGGCAAAAGCTGACATCTGACTAGGGAATGTAGAGCAACAACAGACAAATGGGGCAATACCCTGCCAAAAACTTCTAGGGAGGCCTCTCGCAGGCCCTAATGCCAGTCATGGAGAGTTCTCTTCCTCAGGACAGTTAAATGTCACTGCTTCAAAAACAGATGTTCTGAGACCAGATAAGGCTGAGGCAAGTTTTATAGACAATTCAGAAGGCCTCACAGGTAGCCAAAAGTGAATATTTTGGCAAACTTCTATAGAGGATTAAAGACCAAAACTAATACTAGTGAATAATACTGAGATTGAAGGGATGGTTGATACTGGAGCAGATGTCACAATTATCTCTCCAAATTCTTGGCCTGAAAATTGTCCACTTCAAGAAGTAGACATCCAGTTTCAAGGACTTGGGACTTTATCCAAAACAAAACAAAGCACCAGATGGCTTAAATGTATAGGACCAGAAGGTCAGATAGGAAAACCGAGGCCATATGTGGCTGATATAGCTATTAACTTATGGGGAAGAGATGTATTACAACAGTGGAAAACCTAAATTAATATTGCCTCAGTGTCAGTGTCTAGTCATGAAACCCATCAGGCTCCTAATAAAATTTAAAAGTAGTTAGGAAACATTATCAAAGGCAGTCACGGACTGTCTAAGCTGTCCATAAACAAGATACAGCAGAGGCCGACAATTTAGCTCTACCCCAAGGAGCCATTGCTGCCAAGACACCAACAGCCTTACCACTAAGGTGGTTGACTGATCAACCCATTTGGATTGAGCAGTGGTCTATGACAAAAGGAAAATTACAGGTATTAGAACTGCTAGTCCAGGAGCAGCTGGAGGCTCAGCATATAGAACAGTCTACCAGTCCTTGGAATTCTCCAGTATTTGTCATTAAAAAGAAATCTGGCAAATGGAGGATGTCGACATATCTCAGAGCAATTAGTAAGATTATTCAGCCTATGGGTTCCTTGCAGCCTGGTATCCCATTGCCTTCCTTGTTGCCTAAGGAATGGCCCATCATAGTGATTGATCTGAAAGATTGTTTCTTCACGATTCCTCTACATGAATGCAATAAGGAAAGGTTTGCTTTCTCAGTACCTACCTTCAATAGAGGCTGCCAAGTAAAAAGATATCATTGGAAAGTCTTACCACAAGGAATGGTAAATAGCCCTACCTTGTGTCAATACTTTGTACAACAGCGATTGGAGATGATTCTCAAACAATTTTCCAAAATAATTATTTATAATTTTATGGATGATATTTTGTTGGCTGATCCAGATATTAATATTGTGGAAAGAATGTTTGATGAAGTAAAGAAAACCTTGCCTTGCTGGGGATTGCAAATAGACCCCGAAAAAATACAAAGAGGGGATTCTATTAATTATCTAGGGTATAAAATAAGTCTACAAAGGGTTAAGCCATAAAAAGTACAAATCAGAAGAAACCAGTTATGGACCCTTAATGATATCAACCAGCTGCTGACAGCAATTGGCTTGGCCACTCAAGAGCTGAGTAATTTATTTCAAACTTTACAAGGCGATAAAGATTTAAATAGCCCATGGAAACTGACACCTGAGTGTCGCACGCCGCTATCTGACCAGCAGAAAGACACAACACAACGGAGTCCTTCCCAAAGCAGTTTACTCAGGTTCTCAGCAAGATTCTAACAAGTGGTCCCGAGCCTTCTCCGTGTCCGCCTTAAATCCCTGTAGCCAGGCAATGCCCTCCGGCCACATGGCATCTCTACAGTGATCTACGTCAGATCGGCCCATATCATGCAACAACCTCATGCCAACTTGGCGTTCAGGCAGCCAGAGCCATCTTAGGGCAAGGTCAACTGGCATCTCACACCTGAGGCTGAGAAGGAGTTAGCCTTGGTAGAAAGAAAATTACAGGATACACATCTAGATCATATTAATCCAAAGATGGCCTGCATCTTAGTTATCTTACCTTCTACTCATTCTCCTACATGAATTCTTATGCACAGAGAAGATTATATCATAGAATGGATATTTTAGCTCATAAACAGAGTAAAAAGTTAAAAACCTACATTGAGAAGCTCTCTAACTTCAACAATTAGCTGGAATGGACCCGGCTGAAATTGTTGTACCTTTTACTAATGCAGAAATTGCCTTGTTATGGGCACAAGATGAACATTGGCAAAGAGCGTGCAGTAACTTCTTGGGAGAGATTAACAACAGATATCCTAAAAGCAAGGGCTTCAGTTCATAAAAAGAACTAATTGGATTATCCCTCATATATTAAAGAAAACTCCAATATCTGGAGCCCCTATGTTTTACACTGATGCTAGTAAATCAGGAAAGGCGGGATATAAATCAGAAGACATAAGTAAGGTGGCTGAGAGTCCCTATAAGTCAGTTCAAAAATCTGAATTACATGCAATAATCATGGTGTTGTCAGATTTTCAAGAGTCCCTTATTATAGTAACTGGCTCTCAATATGCAGAAAGTGTTGTTTTATACATAGAGATTGCTGAACTTATTCAGGATGATTCTAAATTGACCTCACTATTTATTCAACTACAACAAATTACCAGAAATAGGAGTTACCCACTATATATGAGACACATAAGATCCCATACAGGCCTGCCAGGCCCTCTAGCACAAGGTAATAATGAAATCGACCATTATTGATAGGAAGCATTCTAGAGGCTTCAGAAATCCATAAAAACCACCATGTTAACAGCAAAGGTTTAAAGAAAGAGTTCTCTATTACTTGTTAACAAGCCAAGGAAATTGTGAGGTAATGCCCTACTTGCTCATTATATAACCAAACTCCCTTGCCTACAGGAACTAACCCTAAGGGTACCGAAAGAAATGACATTTGGAAAATGGGTGTGTTTCATTTTACAGAGTTTGGTAAACTGAAATATGTGCACCATACTGTAGACATGTATTCAGGATTTCAATGGGCAGCTGCCTTGGCATCAGAAAAGGCTGATTTTGTAATTACACATTTGTTAGAAGTAATGGCCATTGTGAAAATACACATACAATTTAAAACAGACAATGGTCTGGCATATATCTCTAATAAGATAAAGTTTTTTACATATTATAATATAAAACATGTTACAGGCATATCACACAATCCTATGGGACAAGCAGTTGTGGAGAGATCTAATCAAACTCTAAAGGAAATGCTTAATAGGCAAAAGGGATCAATAAGAACCCCCAAAGATAGATTACATAGTGCTTTGTTAACCTTAAAATGTTTTAATGCTAATGAACAAAACACCACAGCTGCTGAGAGACATTGGATGGTGGAAAAAACTACTGAACTAAATCAACCTGTTTGTATTAAGGATATTCTGATGTCAGAATGGAAAGTGGGAAATGTGTTACACTGGGGGAGAGGTTATGCCTATGTTTCCACAGGAAAAGAAAAGCTGTGTGTTCCTTCCAAGTTGATAAAAATCGGATATGACAAAGGGAAACCTCCTGAAGACCTTGTCGACACAGAAGAAAAAGGAGACTTAACACAATCAACCAAATAGGTGATGTATTGTTTATGTCTCTTATATGGAGACAGCTCTGGACAGGATGCCCACGCCATCTTGTAATGGTGAATGCTAACACGCTCACTGTGGCTCCCAACATCTCCCCCTATCTATATATTTAAGATGGAACAGCCTATTGCCTATCAAGCATGGCACCAACTCAGTGAGGGAAAGCAGAGGCCTGATCCCCTTTGCAAAATGAGATATTGTAATGGGTTTACTTCCCATACCCATCTCGATGCCTTTTGACGGGGAAAGGGAGCCTCCACCCTGGGGCACCACCAGGGGAGGTTTTTTGGCATCAAACCTTTGTGCAATCAGGCATACTTTCGGGAAATCTATCCACACTCATGGAACATTCCCTGTCGAGTACCCACTCGCAAACACCTCTAGATATTCAAGTACCACAGTTATTCAGGCAAGGGCTGGCTAGACTTAGACCTCTCATCGACCCAGTGCAATGGGCTGAACCCTTGGGGTGCATTGACTGAGGGTCTCAGTCATCAGCTACTTTCTTAGCCTAGATAGCCAAATTTCAGGGGGAGATGATTGCTCAAGGCTTGGGTGATAGCGACCTTGTCATGTTTTTGTTGGGCTCTGAGCTTACAGACCAATCATCATGAACACTAATCCACAACATAGGGCTGCACCAAACAGGCCTATCCCCACCCTTTAAGAAAAAAGGAAAAGGCAGAGGTAAGCCAAGAAGTAAAATCGCCAGGGGTAACAGGGTCCACTCGTGTTCCATTAAGGCTCGAAATCTGGATCTGCAATTGCTGCTGCATCTGGTCCAGCTCCCTAGTCCACTTCCCTTGTAAATAAGCAGAAAGATTATGGCTTTGAACAAATGCATCATTCACAAATCTCAGAGGTGTAATACAAGATGTGGGGTTGCTGACACGCAGCTCATTTGAACCACATCCGTGAGCTGCTCCACATGGGCTTGGAGCAAATCAACTCTCTGGTTGACCAACAGAATGTCTGATGCCAGGTATGCATCCACTTTCTGTAGAGTGGTCAAAGCCTCAGAGGTCTTTTCTGAGATTTGATTAACAACAGTAGCTGCTGTAACTTTATTAACCATGTCTGTGTTGGCTGTCACAGCTGCAGCTGTAGAGATGGTAATAGCAGTGATAATGGCTGCAGTAATGTCAAAGTCTCTTTTATGTCTCAATAATGATGTAGTAGGGAAAGTTTCGGGATCAGCTTCTACTGGGATGGGCACAAAGGTAGGCATGTGCACAACCAAGGCTAGGTCTAGTAATCCATTCCAGCATTGTGCCAAAAGCATGTAATATTCTTGCAATCCAAGATATCAGAATTATTTTGAAAGTTGGATAACATAAAGAAAAATGGGGGGTCCACACACACTGACACCGGTTGTGCAGATGCATTCCTAAACACCTTATTAATTTTAATGTTATTCAAATGGCTAGAGATATTAGATCGTGTAGCTGAAACGTTTTGTACTTCATGAAATATACCATTCAACAAGGCAAAGGCAGATACACTGGCACTAGCTCCAGCCTCATTACTCAACACCCAATGATAAAAGGGCCAAATATTTTCTATGCCAATGCTCTTACCTGTATTATTCATTATAGCCAAATCGAGAGGAGGGGATAAATTAAATCCTCTGGCAATTTGCCTCTTGGGTTTAATCTTAGACTGGCAAGGTGAAAACACCACTGGAAAGGACAAATCTGGATAGTACCACGGTATCATCTGTTGCAAAGTGGCATTATTGGTATGCCAATTGGACCTCTTAATTATAGTCACATTACTTCTAATCATGGTGGTGGTAATGTTTATAGGTGCTGATGAATTCAGACCAATATTTCCCGATCCTTCCATCTGTCCTGAACTAATCTGATTCAAGACAGCCCCTAGCACTCTTGTCTCTACCTTACTGTAAGTCACAGGATCCACCCAATTAGCAAGAGTAGCTTTCTTAAGAATCATACAAGGTGTATGCAGTTTACTTGTCTATTACCCTTGCTTGCTGCCACAAAACAAAGTGTAAAATTTAATGGAAAACTTGTAGCATTATATAACTAAGGCTGCTGGTAGGTGCGCCGAGAGCACAGGGCATCCATGTAACTCTCAGTAGCTGTAAACAACGGCAGCACTGCAGAATTTGAATGTACTGGCATGGGAACAGGCCAAGATCTAACTATGGCCCATAGTGGTATACTTATCCCCAAATCGAACATCAGCATCAGGAGAATCAGAGCCGTTATCTTGCGATCTAGCTTCATTCTTCACGATCTACACCAGCCGCGTGGGGACCCAAATTGGATTGTCTTCACCCTGTGGAGAAACACAGACAGCTCCCCTCCCCAGCCATGGCAGGGGTCTATCGCGTCCCTGACCTTGGAGAAGGACAGCAGCCATCTCTAAATTTGCTGCCGCAAGTCCTGCATTAGTGAGGGGACCTCCCAAGCCACGACAGATTCTTAACCAGTCAAAGATCATTTGTTCAATTAATGGCATTGCTTGCTCTGGTTCCCCAAAGATTCTGCCAGCTGCCTCAGTCATGCGGGCCACAAAGTCAGAGAAGGACTAACTGGTCCCCTGAGTTATTTTGGACAAATAAAGATTACTCCCTTCTCGCCTGGGGAGAGACTTCCAGGCCTTAACAGCAGCTGATGCTATCTGTGCGTAGACCTGCCAGGGATGAGTGGTCTGGTCATTCACGTGTACGCCAACTCCAGCCAGCATGTCAAAAGTCCATAATTGTTGTCCCTCAGTGTTTGCATTAATCCTGGCTTGTGCTTGCAGTGCCTCGTGCCACAAGGCCTTCCACTCTAGGTATTGGCCCATATTGTTAAGTACTGCCTTCACCATGTCCTGCCAGTCTCCTGGCATCATAGCAGCTGTACTTAATCTCTCCACTTGGGATACAGTAAAATTAGCCCAATTCCATATGCGTGTACTGCCTCAGCTAATTCTTTGACCTGCCTATACTCTACTGGGGCATGAACACAGGCTCCCTCTGCCTCTTCAAAGACTGGAAATGCCAGCTGTAGCTCTAGGCTTTCTTCTTCGGAGCTGCTAAGGTCTATGGCGGCAAGCTCCTTAATGGGGTATGGGGGGGGGGTGTCCTTTTGACCTCTACTCTCTCATCACCCGGTGAAGTGTCCTTAACCTTAACAGGCCCTGCAGTGGCCCCTGTTCCTTTTGAGTACTCTTTTCTTTGACCAGGCTCCTTGGCCTGTCTCTGTTGCCCAGGCTTTTTTGCCTGCTTCTCCTTTCCAGGCTCCTTGGCCTTATCTTTTTCCCCAGGCTCCTTGGCCTGATGCCGACTAACACGCTCTGTTTCTGATACCCTGGAGTGGACCTCTCTTGAAACCTCTTGACTTGCACTACTAGCTGGGCTGCAAGCTAGATCCCCACAACACAAATAAGCTAAAAGCAAAAACAACACAAACAAGAGGCCAACTAGTGCAGCGGCAACAATGGGTTACAATCCGCTCATAACGAAGGCTTCCACCCCAAACATATCTCTCAGAGATGTACCTCGATCCTGTAGTCTTTTAACCCGCCCTGAATCTCGGGGGGGGGTCTCTGCGGCGCCTTGAAACTCCCGGGTTTCGGCACCAGATTGTTCCATGCCCCTTCCAAGTCCCCTTCGCCCGCGAAAGAGACACGTGAGGCAGTGTTCGAGTAGTTACTACAATGAGGCTTTATTCTTGTATCAGCAGAAGCGGAAGACCCCAAGCCCGGGAAAGGCACTGCTATATGTACCCTAGAGTGGTGTGTTCACTTCTGATTGGCTGTTCACTCATCACCCCATATTATGCCCCGGGATGGGCAGTGACTTTGGCGCTCTTTTGCCTTTTGCACCTGCGCAGTTAGTTGTTTACTTGTGGGAGCACAGGATGCCCGCGCCATCTTGTAATGGCGAATGCTGTCACGCTCACCGTGGTTCCTAACAGGTACACATTCAATTTTGGGTAACTTGGGCAATGATTTAGACTGTCATTAAAATTCTTAAGGAGACAAGTTGGATATTAATCATTAGAAAGACATGCTGAATTCCTTGCATGAATACAAACCTTAAGACTGTTAACAGGCAAAAAGAGAAGATTCTACCTGTTTAGACAAAATGAAAAGTAAAAATTAGTGCTACCAATAATGATCCCAGTGACAACTTCCTCAAATTCTTTACTAGAGCCTCCTTTAGAAAATGACCTTGATGCATGTAATGAGGAATTTGATAATCAATCTATGTTGTAGATTGCTGTTTGTATTTTCTGTTCCCTCATAAGGGGTGCCCAGACTAGGAGGAGAGCATGTAATCAGGTGATGTCAGTTTAAATATTAATTGGTCAGATAAGGCTAGAGCCTGTGATTGGGTAGTGGAAGGAAAAGGCAGGCTGAAAGATTTAAAGAAGGGGTGAAGAAGAAAGGAGAAATGGAGATGGAAGATGGAGGGAGAAGAAGATAGAGAAAAAAGAGGTTGAACAGTGAGCAGACTCACATTGCATGGAGATAGAAATATCTAGGGATTTCATAGATGGGTAATAGAGTAGTATAGGGTATATTTGCCCAATCTAGGTGTGCTGCTTGTATTTTTATCAAATAAGTTTTATGTTCTCTGCATGAGCATTTTGGGGTTGGAGTTTTACCATTATAAATCTGGCTGGTATAATATAAGTCTCTGGTGTTTTCATTTCACAGGAATAAGGAGAGCTGGGTGGGCAGTAGCTGTTGTTCTGCAGTCCAGCCACAGGGGTTGGATGGCCTCAGTAATTCAGTTTAGCATGCAGAGACCTAGAGAAGAGGGGTTTTAATATTTTTATTTGATATTTTATTTATTTATATTTCAGATGTTATCCCCTTCACCATTTACCCCCCATTAATCTCCTATCCCATCCCTTTTCCTCCTTTTTTGCTTTTATGCCATTTAAATTACATGTATTAAGGTCAGTACTAGGTTGAGAGACTAGCAATTCAATAGATGCAAATAGTCAAGGAACAAGCAAGACAATAAACCCAGATAGTCAAAGGGAACAAGCAGGACAAAAAACAGAGTCCCGTGATCACTTCCATGATCACTATTTCTAAGGACTTATCGGGATAACCATAATATCTGAGCCTACTTACCTGTCCTAGCCCAAAGTCATTCTCATGCCTGAAACCTACTTCTTTGTTCTAGCCTAAAATTTAGATTCCTGCCTGTAATTACTTCTTTGTTCTAGCTTAAGATTTAGATTCCTGCCTGAAATTACCTCTTTGTTCTAGCCTAGGATTTAGATTCCTGTCTGAAATTACTTCTTTGTTCTAGCCTAATGTCAGATTCCTGCCTGCAGTCCATTTCCTTGTCCTTGGCCAATGTCAGATTCCTGTCAGGTAGCCCCAAAAGCTCTCCATATCTCCCCCATTTTTATTGCATAAACCAGACTGAGCCTATCTTAGGTTGTTCTGACAAGAATGCCTTCCTTACCCATCATGGAATATGCATTATCAAAAGCAATGCACTTATGTCTTAGGTTGGTATGGCTCTGTGCAGAATCTTGCCCATCCTAGTCTTGCAAGCCTGTTAAATTAATAACTCTGTCTGGGGGTCCATTTTCAGTTTGAATCCATGTACTTTGGCTGCCAACATGTTGATGTAGTTAGAGATAAGCTTTAACAAGATGGGCAGGAATAAAAGTATTCCCAGGACAAAAGTGGCTGGCATGATTTAGCTATATTTGCCATTCTTGAGGTTTGACCAAAATGGAAATACTGACCTCAAGCCATGGATAATTTTATCAGTATTATCTGCAGCATCAAAGCTCAGTAGAGCAGCATTCTTTAAATTCATAATCTCACTATGCAAAGTTAAAATATCCAGAGAAGTGTAAGAATATGCCAAATAATTTACAGGTGTCTTTAAACTTTTTTCTAATTATAATGATTATCATTGTAAATTTTAGAAGTAATCCAACTCCAAGGGTATTTGCATTAACACTCAAGATGACTCCTAACAGTTAAACCCTTAACCTTCTTCCAATAATTTGAATAGGATACAGAGCATCAATCCATTGTTCCAAACACCTATATAAATCCTCTTGAATACTCAACACATTAGTAATTTTTTTGCTAAATGACTAACAAAATTAACTGTCTTAATAGTAAATTTTTTTGCTAAATGGTTTTTAAAAAGTAACTGTCTTAACTTCTTGTGTTAAAGCTATTGCAGAAGCAGTGGTGCTAGCAATTAATGTAATTAAAGCTGTTAGAGAATGGGTTTTGTACCAGTGGAGCATGGCACCAGGATAACCATGGGGGCTGGTCATGACTGCCAAATGCCAGCACCAGATTTAACATCACTTAATTTTAAAACTACATACTGCAAATCTAATACTGAATTCTCTTCACTATTTGACAAGGACTTACAAGAGCTTATGAAAATGCTAAATTTACAATGTAGGCAATCTAGGCATAGCAGGAAAAAAAGGAATTCAATTTTTCAGTTTCTCCCTGGTCTCATGAACTTGGTATTTCCACTGCAACTTCAACAAAATCTAAATAGTTAATACCTAATTATGCACTTACCAATATATTTAAGAGTTCTAGAAAAAAAGATAGCATTGAACAGGCTTCTAATATTACCTTGAGAGTTTCTATAGGGTTAGGTGCATCCTCTCCCACTGAGGCCAGACAAGGTAGTCCTCTGCTACATATGTGCCAGGGGTCACAGATCAGCACATGTATGCTTTTGGGTTGGTGGCTTAATCTCTGGGGACTCCCTGACACTATTGCTGGTGCCATGTTGTTCTTGCAGACAGGAGCCTAACATGACTGTCCTCTGAGAGACAATACCAGAGCTGGCTGATACAGATCCAGATACTTACAGCCAGTCATTGAACTGATGCCACAGTCTCCTTTGGAAGAGTTAAGGGAAGTATTGAAGGAACTGAAGGGGACAGCAACCCCATAGTAAGACCAACAGTATCAACTAATTTAGACCCCTGGGAGTCCCCAGAGACTAAGCCACCAACCAAAGAGAATATATGGGCTGGTCTGAGGTCCCCAGCACATATGAAGCAGAGGACTGCCTCTGGCCTCAGTGGGAGAGGATTCACCTAATCTTATAAAGAGTTGATGCCCCAGGGAAGGGGGATTAGTGGAGGGGAGACACCCTTTAGAGGCAAAGGGGATAGGGTGAAGAACTCTGGGAAGAGGGACTAGGAGAGGGGGCAACATTTAGGATATAAATAAATAATTTTAATTAATAAACATATAAAGGATAAATGAAAAAAAAGAATACTTAGTGTGGATACATAAAACATATTACACCTCAGAGATATGGACACAATTCCATAAAATACAACAGTGCAGGCCCAAAAACACCATTAAAAAGTGAACAATCTGAGTCTGTTACCCCAAAACTAAGTCACCACCTCCAGACAGAACCACAGTCAGACACAAAATGACTAACCTCATAAAATGTCATACACTCAAAAATAAATGGCCTGGATCTAGAAGCAGGATGGCTCAGAGACTTGTGTTAGAACCAAACATGGCCAAACAAAAAAAAAAGTCAAGAAATGATTCTTAATGATATTCTTCACCCAAAGATGGGTGCAGAGTCTAACTGTTATCAGAAAGGCTTCTTCCAGCAGCAGATGGGAACAGATAAAGTGACCTATACCCAAATATTAGGGAGAAGTCTTAGAACCTCACATAATAGTATGAGAAAGGATTGTGGAAGCCAAAGGGGTCAAGAATACCAGAAGAACACAGCTCACAAAATGACCTTGTCAGGGCTCACAGGGACTCACAGAGACTGAAGTGGCAACCACAGAGCCTGCATGGGTCTATGCTAGGCCCTAAACTATGGTTGTTTAGCTCAGGGATTTGGTTGGACTCCAAATGCTCTTGGGATATTTATCTTTCTACTGGGTTGTATTGTCCAGGCTTGACATGAAATTTTATGTCTAATCTTATTACATTTTGTTATATCATTTTTGGTTGATACCACTGGAAGAGCTATTTTTTAAGAGAATTAGCAGTGGATCTAGGTGATAAGAGAGGTAGGAAGGAAGTGGGGAAAAGGGGTAGGGGATAGTATATTTAGGATACATTGTATGAGAAAAAACAAATTGAAAATAAATAAGTGCCTAAAACAAAGCAGAATTTCCATGTGATTATTGCAAAGACATTGAAAATAACACCTAATCCAGAAAACAGCCTGTGGTAATTTGAATAGATTTGGCCTTCAAAATGTATGCATTTGATACCAATATATATATATATATATATATATATATATATATATATATATATATATGTATATATGTATGCTTTGACCATAGTGAGTGACCCAATTAGGAGGTGTGGCTTCCTTAGAGTAGGTATGGCGTTGTTGAAGAAAATGTATACATGGGCTTTGAAATATAATATATATGTTCAAGTTTTTCTTAGTATAAAACACAGTAGTTGCATTTCAATTTGATCAAGATGTAGAAATCTGAGCTCCGCCAGCATCAAGTCAGCCTGGCTGATGCCACACTTCCCACCATGATGATAATAGACTGAACCACTGAAACTATAAGCCCAAATTAAATGTTTACCTTTGTAAGAGTTGCCTTGGCCATGGTGTCTCTTCACAGCAATGAAAACCTTAACTAAAAACTTGGCATAAGGAGTGGAACATTGCTTTTATAGGCGTGATCATGTTTTTGTTGGAAAAATAAGAACTTTGGAACTGTGGAGTATTGCTGTGATAGACACATTTTTATTCAGAGAAATATGGACTTTGGGACTTTGGATTAGAAAAGCTGAAAATTTTAAGTGTTGTTTAATGGGTCATCCTAGCAGGAATTTTGAAAACTGTTGTGCTGACGGCAATTTGAACTGTGGAGAGTTGGTTCAAGAGGTTTCAAAAGAGAAGGATTTTAGCATGTTTCCTAGAGACTGTGCTTGTAATATTTTGGTGAATAATGTGGCTGCTTTTCTCCTTATTTGAAGAGTCTAAATGAGGCTAAAGAGAAAAAATCAGATTAATTGCATTGACAAAGGAAATCTCAAAACAGACTAGCATAGACTTTGGCCTGTGGTTCACCTTTACAAGGAGTGTTTTGATCAAACATAACAAGCTTAGAAAGAAAAAATACAAAATTTTTGGTTCAAGTATTAAAGTGACACCAAGAAGTGGAATGGAGCTAAATTCTGTGTTGAATGAGACAACCCTGTTAGAGACATGAAATATAATGAAGAGATGAGTGACCTCTGAACAAAATGCAGCCACTGAGGCTTCCATCTTTTGAATTGGAATTGAATAAAAGCTTAAGTCCAAGGATGGTGTTACACACAAGACTGAAGACCTCAGGGGGCTCTGTGGCATGGAAGGCAACTGACCCAACAGACTGAAAGCCTCCCTGGGATTCTGCTGCACACAGGATAACAAAAACCACAGTCAGTAGACACCTCCCTCCCAAAGAAAATCTTCACACTAGGGTGCTCCTCTGGAGACCCACCAGTCCAAAGACCTCCCAGGAGATGGACTGTAGCCAGGCCAACAGATCAGCAGCTTCTCTGCTCTACTGAAGAGCCCCCAGTTGGAAGCCCCCACAGGTGGTCTGCTACAGCCAGTGCCACAGATAAAACAGGAGACATAAAGCAACCCAGAGACAAAAGAGGCAGACTACAGACAGAGTCACCCAGACCAGCAAACACCAGGGACAACCAGATGGTGAGAGGCAACCACAAAAACATAAGAAACAGAAGCCAATTTACATGGGTATCATCAGAACCCAGTTCTCTCACCACAAAAAGCCCTGAACACACAAACACACCTGAAAATCAGGAAGCTGACCTAAAATCCTATCTCATGAAGATAATAGAGTCCATTAATGAGGATATACATAACTCACTGAAAGAAAACAGGAAAACACAGTTAAACAAGTAGAAGCCCTTAAAGAGGAAACAAATCCCTTAAATAAATACAGGAAATTACAATCAAACAGGTGAAGGAATTGAATAAAACAGTCCAAGACATAAAAGTGGAAGTAGAGACTGTAAAGAAAACACAAATGGAGGCAAACCTGGAAATGGAAAACCTAGAAAACAATTCAGGAATTACAGATGTAAGTATCACCAACAGAATACAAGAGATAGAAGAGAGACTGTCAAGTGTAGAAGATACCTTAGAAGAGATTGACAAAACTGTCGAAGAAAACTCAAAACATAAAAGACTCCTAACCCAAACCATCCAGGAAATTCAAGACACAATGAAAAGACCAAATCTAAGAATAATTGGAATAGAGGAGAATGAAGATTTTCAGCTCAAAGGACCTGAAAATGTCTTCAACAAAATTATAAAAGAAAACTTCCCCAACCTAAAGAAAGATATGACCATAAAGGTACAAGAAGCTTATAGAACACCAAATAAATATGACCACAAAACAAAATCCTCTGGTCACATAATAATTAAAACACAAAACCCACAGAGCAAAGAAAGAATATTAAAAGCTGCAAGGGAAAAGGGCCAAGAAACATACAAAGGTAGACCTATCAGAATTATACTAGACTTCGCAACAGAGACTACGAAAGCCAAAAGAGCCTGATCAAAGGTCATGCAGACTCGAAGGGAACACAAATGGCAGCCCAGCAAAAGTCTTAATGAACATAGATGGAGAAAACAAAATATTCAGGACTAAACCAAATTCAAACAGTATCTATCTACCAATCCAGGCCTACAGAGGATCCTAGAAGGAAAACTCCAACACAAGGAAGGTACCTAAACCAAAGAAAAGAAATTATAGAAACAATTTTCTTCATAATAGCCAAAAATAATACAAAATATCTTGAGGTAACTCTAACTAAACAAGTGAAAGATCTGTACGACAACAACTTCAAGTATCTCAAGAAAGAAATTGAAGACGTTTTTAGAAAATGGAGAGATCTCCCATGCTCATGGATTGACAGGATTAACATAGTAAAAATGGCCATCCTACAAAGGCAATCTACAGATTCATTGCAATTCCCATAAAAACCCCAACACAATTCTTCAAAGACATGGAAAGAGCAATTCTCAAATTTGTCTGTAAAGGCAAAAAAAACAAAAAAAAAACAAAACAAAACAAAACAAAAAAAAACAAAACAAAACACAGAATAGTGAAAACAATACTTAACAATAAAATAATGGCTGGGTGAATCACCATTCCTGACCTCAAGTTTAATACAGAACAATAGTGATAAAAACTGCATGGTATTGGTACAGAGACAGACACATTGATCAGTAGAATAAAGTTTAAGACCCAGAAATAAAACCACACACTTATGGGAACTTAATCTCTAATGAAGCCAAACTTATACAATGAAAAAGGAAAGCATCTTCAAAGAATGTTGCTAGTCTAACTGGCTGTTGATTTGCAGAAAAAATGAAAATAGATCCATATTTGTCACTTTGCACAAAGCTCAAGTCCAAGTGGATCAAGGACCTCAACATAATACCAGATACACTGAATCTAATAGAAGAGAAAGTGGGAAAGAACTTTGAACTCATTGGCACAGGGGGGAACTTCATAAACAGAACTCTAATGGTTCATTCTCTATGAGAAATAATTGATAAATGGAACTTCATGTAACTGGAAAGCTTCTGTAAGGCAAAAGATACCAAATAAGACAAATTACCCACCTCCAGATTGGAAAAAAATCTTCACTAACCCCATATCTGATAGAGGGCCAATATCTAAAATACGTAAAGAATTCAAGATGCTAACCACCAAAAAACCAAAGAAGCCAATCAAAAATGGGGTATAGAACTAACCAGAGAATTCACAACAGAAGAAACTCAAATGGTTGAGAAACACTGAAGAAAATGTTCAAAGTTCTTAGTGATCCGAGAAATGCAAATCAAAACGACCCTGAGATTCTACCTTACACCAATCAGAATGACTAAGATCAAAACCTCAGGTGACAGCACTTGTTGGCAAGGATGTGGTGAAAGAGGAACACTCCTCCATTGCTTGTGGGATTGCAAACTGGTACAACTACTATGGAAATCAATCTGGAGGTTGCTCAAAAAAACTGGAAATAGATCTATCTGAAGACCCAGCAATACTACTCTTGGGAATATGCCCAAAAGATGCCCCACCAGGCCACAGGGGCACATGTGCCACTATGTTTATAGTGGCCTTATTTGTGATAGCTAGAAGCTGGAAACAACCCAGATGTCCCATGACAAAAAAATGGCTACAGAAAATGTGGTTCATTTTCAAAATGAAATACTACTCAGCTATTAAGAACAGGGACACCTTGATTTTTATTGGCAAATGGATGGAACTAGAAAATATCATCCTGAGTAAGTTAACTCAGACACAAAAGGACATGCATAGTATATACTCACTAATAAATGGATATTAGCCCCAAAAAGTAAAGAATACCCAAGATACAATCCACAAAACTCAAAAGTTCAACAAGTTGAAGGGCCCAAATGAGGATGCCTCAGTCCAACTTAGAAGGGAGAGTAAAGCAACCACAAGGGGGAGGGAGGAGAGAAGAAGAGAGGAAGGGAGGGAGGAAGGGCAGGAGGGAGGAAGGAAACTGGGAGGGAACAGTTATAAGGGTATTGCGAGGGGAACCTGATCTGGTATTGGGTGGGGGGAAAGGGCTGAAATCCCTGAGGGTCAGCAGAAAAAAATAGAAACAGGCAACCTCGAGAGGTAGGAGTTTGAGGGGACCTTCCAGAATGTACCAGAGACCTAGAAGATGAGAGACTCTCAGGACTCAAAGAGAGGGACTTTAGATGAAGTACACTACATTAGGGAGAAGGAACTTGTAGAGCACATCTCCAGCAGAAAGACAAAACATTAATTGGGGAATAGGGTTGCCATCCCACTGTCAAAACTCTGACCCATAATTGTTCCTATATGAAAGAACTGCTGGGATGGAAATGGAGAAGAACCTGAGGAAAAGGAGGTCCAGTGACAGTCCCAAAGTGGAATCCAGCTCAATGGGAGGCCCCAAGACCCAACACTATTACCAAGGCTATGGAGCACTCACAAAAAGGAACTTATCATGACTGCCCTCTGAAAGACCTGACAAGCAGCAGAAAGAGTCAGATGCAGATTTTTGCACTCAACCAATGGACAGAAGCTGCTGACCCCTGTGGTCAAATTAGGGGAAAGCTGGACGAAGCTGAGGAGGAGAGTGAACCTGTAGGAGGACCAGCAGTCTCAATCAACCTGGACCCCGGAGATCTCCTGAACACTGGACCACCAACCAGGCAGCATACACCAGCTGATTTGAGGCCCCCAACACATATCCAACAAGGACTGCTGTGTCTGGGTTTAGAAAGAGAAGATTCACCTAACCCTCAAAGAGTCTGGAGTCCCCCAGGGAGTTTAGAGGTCTAGTAGGGTGAGGGGTCGGGTGTGGGACATAAAAATAACCAAAATCTCCCTGCATGATATCATGCTTCCCACCATGACGACAATGGACAGAACCACTAAAATTGTAAGTCAGCCCCAAATAACTGTCCTTTATAGGTGTTGCCTTGGTCATGGTGTCTCTTCACAGCAATGGAAACTCTAAGACAAGTGTCCTGTCCAGCAGGGCATTAAATAGGGGTCTGAGGAGGTCACCTGAAAGAGAAGATTGGGGACAGGTGAATGCAAAGGATCATGGCTTATCTATAGGCTGATCAAACCATTGATTTTACTTTTTCAAACAGGAGTTATATACACAAAAATGCAGGATGTGGGGAAGGGGATGACGCAGGAGCATAGGTGTTCAGGGGAAGTACAGATATCTTCCAGACAGAGTGTCAGCTGGGTAAAGGTTCAGGGGACAGTTCACTATGACTCCACCTATGATTCACTTGTCCTTATCTAAGTTGGTACTATCCACCAAGGCTACCCAAGGTCTATGACTATCTACAAGACCTATGACTACTTGTTCCTATCCAGGCTGGTAAATTTCCACCAAAGCTGCCTGTTTACAATATCTTATAGTTATCTGTTTCAGTGTTTTTCCACAGAGAACTGAGGCTTTGTGTTAGCAGGCTGACTTAGGCCTATAGCTGATTTTAGGCCTTCAGTGTATAAGCAAAGCTGCCCCTGACAGACAAGCCAAAATATAAACCAGTATAATGGGACCTTTTAATCAGAGTTGAACACTGAGTTCATGATGATACAAAAATGTAAAAAAGTATCACACTACTCTTGAGAATCTTTTAATGTAAATATATTGTAGAAATAGAGAATGGCAGGATCATATATGCAAGGCCTGATTTACATTAGATTATAAATTCCACATATGTTAAATGGATTGTTTGGCCAGTTCATATCATTGTAACACAATTAAACATGAAGCTAAATTTAACTTTTGGGCCAATAAAGTCAGATATTAAAGTAAAGGAGAAAATGCAAAGACAAAAAGATGCATTAATGAGCACATCTTGTCAAGATAGCACAGGAAAGCTAATACAGTCTTTCTGATCAGTATGACAGGGTATCCCATGCTTAACTGCCACATATAACACAAAGACATGATTCTATGCTATGTCTTTATTCAGTTCATCAGAATCATTTATGCAACAGTAATAAATGGACTACTAAGGACACGGTGAACACTCATACAGTAAATGACTCTTTACTGTTATTGTTGTTTATTTTGTATTTTTAGAAAGGGCCTCTAGTACATAGCCCTTGCTAGCCTGGGACTTATGTAAATCAGCATGGCCTTGGACTCATGCCTCATCATACCATGTATTAGAATAGAAGGAATTGCACCACTATGCCCAGAATCTCCCAATAATTATTTTTCATTTAAATGTGTTTTAGAATTTTACACAGGAGTATTGTATAACACTCATTGTACAATACAATGATAATCTAGGTCATTCTGCTTTCAAACAATATTTCTCATAACCTGAACTCCCTCTCAAATCCATGGATTCTTCTACAATTATTGTTGTTTCATACACTCATATTAATACACACACATGTGTACATATGTGAAAATTTTTGAGTTCATTTAGAGTTACTCATATGTATATAGGGCTGAACATTTCAGGTTGAATAACCTATTGAGGATTTCATTCTTAAGTACTGATTAAGCAACAATGTAAGTAAATATGTCATATGCTATTACAACCAAGTATTTATTTTTTAAAGTTAGCTCAACACAAAATCCTATGTTTGTGATATAGGAAGGATTTGTTTCATTTTTGGTTTGTTGTTGTTTTTGATGGTGGTGGTGATGGTGGTGGTGGTAGTGATGGTAATCTTATCGAATTTTTGATTTGTTTTTATTTGAAAATTTTTTTTAACTTTTATGTTATGTATATGAGTATTTTTAATAAATGGTGTTTGTGTGTTACATGTGTGTCTGGAGCTATGGGGTGGGGGACAGAAAAAAAGCATCAGATACCCAGGAAATGGTGCTACACTGTTGTAAGAAACTATGTGGTGATGGGGCTAGAATCCAGGTCCTCTGAAAGAGCAACCAGTGTTCTCAGTCACTGAGCCAACTCTCTAGCCACTGTTCAGAAATTTGGGGGAGGTTTTAGTTTTGGATTGGTTTGTTGGTTTTGTTTTGAGAGAGAAAGATGATGTTGGGTGGCTTGGGCAATGAGAAGGATATGGATATAGGAAGAGTTAGATAATAAGAAAAATGACCAAAATACATGCTATAAAAATTAATTTTAAAAAAGCAGGCTCATAGAGAATATTGGTATGATTACTTCAGAGTGAAAAAAGACATAAACCATATTCAACAGGTATCATAAAAACAAAGTAATATTATGTCTGAAGATGTACTGTGTTATAAATATAATTCACGTGTAAATGCAAAAATACGTCTCTTTTCTGGAAGATAAAGGAAGAAGCACTGTGTAGCAGAACCCAACTGACACTATTCATATTGACTCCTAAGGTGGTGGCAGTGCTCCTCACTACCTACCCCAATGTTCTGGGTTCTCAAATAAAAGACATACACACAAAGAGAGAGGAGAGAGAGAGAGAGAGAGAGAGAGAGAGAGAGAGAGAGAGAGAGAGAGAGAGAGAGAGAGAGAGAAATATTTATATTTTAATATGCCTTAAACAGCTCAATGGTTGAGCGACTTCCAAACCTCCACATGGCTAAAACACTCCCCTCTGATATTCCTGAGTTATTACTTACTAAAATTTATATTCTATCTTGGCTTCCCCAGATTTAGACCTGTAGTCCTCTCAGGCTGGGTTCCCCAGCACCTACCTGACAGCTATGTTGTCTGTCTGACACCTCTCAGGCATAGCAGCTATCTCTCTTCCTCTTAGTTCCTCAGTTTCTTGTCCAGGATCCTAAAGTCCTGCCTCCATCTCCTTGCCCAGACATTGGCCACTGGCAACTTTACTTAACCAACTGGGGGACAAGGTCCCTCAACTTTTTATGTGTGGTTGTGCAGATTCTTGTGAACATTTGGGGACCAAATTAACATAAGAAGCATTAGACTCAATTCACAGCACATTGGACACAAATATGAGTGACAAGAGCCCAGGACCATACACCTTAAGCCAACTCTGATGTTACTATCTGATAAAGGTTTCCTTGGCTTTTATAGTAACAAAAAGAAGAAAATCATAAATCAGGAAACATTGCATTAGATAGGCAGGTCACAGAAATGTGGGGAAATCTTATCTGTTGACCTCAGATGCTACCTGATGACAGTCTTGGACTTTTGGTTGTTAGAAAATAGAGCTCTGTTTCTATATTCTCAATGCTTTGAATAGTAGTGACAGAACTATTGGGTCACATATAGTGAAGACAGTACATGCTTACAAGAGGGTCTAGAGATGGCCTGGAGTAATTTAGCTCTGTAACTGCAACACCATTTCTCTCCACATCATTGACATTCTAAACAATTTCTCTTTGTAGTAAAAGCTCCTATCCAGAAAATTTATTCACATCTATATGTATATATGGATGTATGATATTATACACAGAGAGATAAATTTAACATAGTTGAATGTAACTCTTTATGTTCCCCTGTATTATTCATTGAACTGTAAAATCTCTAACACATATCATTCACTTATTCCATTCCTGACATTAAGCCACCTATCATCAGAAGCATCAGACTACTACATGAGCTTTGCACTGGAAAGCCTTTCAAGTGCTTCTACATGAATAACAATATGTTTACAGTAGAAATTAATTGATCTAAACCAGGTCAAGTGGCAAATGTAGAGAACTGCATTGTAATCAATTTGCATTACTTCCAGATTCTTTTCATTAACTCTATTAAACAAATTCAATATTAAGCAAAGTACTTCCAAGAAAAAATACTTCAGTGTAGTTCCTGATAAATTCTGCATCCCACAAAAGGCAACATGCCATGGGACAGATTCACTCTAGCTAATTTTCAGGGAGTTTGCAGATCATTTTCCAGAACTGACCATAGGGCATGGTTCACAAAGCTTCTCAGAAAGCAAATGTTGAACAGATTGGATTACAGGGAAAAAAAGTCAGCAGATCATTTTTTGGTTTCTTGGTAGAAAACAAAACACTCACATTATGCCAACAACACTACAGATTGCAGTGTATAACTCTGATATGAAGTAAGAAAGGGCATATTAAGAAGAACTCAAAATCATCTGAAAATAGACCTCCAGACAGAGTTATTAAATTAACAGGCTGGCAAGCTAAGTATAGGTAAGATTCTGCACAGAGCCTTACCAACCTAAAACAGAGGTGCATTGCTTTGGAAAATGCATACTTCATGTCAGGTGAGGAAGGCATTCTTGTCAGAACAACCTAAGACAGTCTCAGTGTTGTTAATAAAATAAAAAAGCAGGAGAGGTGGAGAGCCGTTGGGCTGCTTGGCAAGAATCTGACATGGGGCAAGGACAAGGAAATGGGCTGGTTGGCAGAAATATGACATTGGCCAAGGACAAGGAAGTAGGCTTCAGGCAGGAATCTGACATTAGGCTAGAACAAAGAAGTAATTTTAGACAAAAATCTAAATATTAGGCTAGAACAAGAAAGTAGGCTTCAGACATGAAAATGACTTTGGGCTAGGACAGGGAAGTTGGCTCAGATATTTTGGTCATCCTGATAAGCCCTTAGAAACAGTGATCACGAGAGAGTTTACATAATTGTGTTTAATGCCTTGCTTGTTCTTTGACTATTTGTGTTTATTGTCTTGCTTGTTCCTTGACTATTTTCATCTATTTGTATTTCTCTCAACCTAGAACTGACCATAATACACTCATGTAATTAAAATGGTATCAAAGCAAATAAGAGGAGGAGGGATGGGATGGGGGTTCTAAGAAGAGGAAATGGGAAAAGAGGATGACATCTGAAATGTAAATAAAATAAAAGAATAAAAAAGAAGAGCTCAAAATCAACCCTACTTAGTGTGCTACTATAAAACAGAATTTGTTTAAATATTTATACTTGCATAAGCATAAGCATTTTGCTTCCCATTGGAGACAGTTATTGAGCCTCAATGACCTTTCAAGATCTCCTGGATCTAATTGGAAGACTGAGAAGAATCCAGATCCTTCAGATGACTTTTCTTCTGATCTTTTGTGGAGAACTTCACTACAACCACACCTTGTCATTGCTGCTGGGTCCTCATCCTTGGCAATGATTCTGTCTCTGATAATGACAGTGGAATCTTGAGCCAAGATGACCTTCTGGGGATTTCTATCCCACTGGACTCTAAACTGAGACCAAACAATTGTTGTTGCTTTGTCTAAAAACAGTGGCCTGTCCTTCATTCTCCTTACTTTGACCATTGTTCAACTCCAGTGACTGTCACATACTAAATACAATTTTTTATTGAGGCTGGCAGAATATTAACCTATGGCCATGAACAAGAATATTTAACGACTACTTAATTCCTTTGGTACTCATAAGATTCCATTATGAGCCTTAGATACCAGACATAGTCCTGCAGTATTTAATGTTTTACACTGGTCCAGTCATTTGTTGTTATGTTCTATTTTCTTTTGAAATATAAACATTTATTCTATTCCCTTGAACACTAGCAGTACATCCTTTAGTTTATTATATAAAAACATGTTGAGAAATTTTATAGGTTTCTGAAATTAAGGAATATTTGTAAGGGC
This sequence comes from Arvicanthis niloticus, assembly GCF_011762505.2. NCBI lineage: Eukaryota > Metazoa > Chordata > Mammalia > Rodentia > Muridae > Arvicanthis > Arvicanthis niloticus. The sequence continues at coordinate 116,126,311 of NC_047658.1, read as the reverse complement.
ACTGAAAAAAAAGACTTTGGACTTCTGAATGATTTGTATTTCTCCATGGACTTATTTCCTATGAGAATGTGAAGGAAACATGTAGAAGGTTATAGATCAAAGGTGATATATTTGGGTGTCAAATTGGCCAGGAGTATATCTGTGGTGTTTAGTTTTGATTGTCCATTTAACAGGATCAAGAGTCACCTAGGGACAAGCTCCCAGAACATCTGTGAGAGATTACTTAGATTAGTTTAGCCACTGTGCATTCCTCTGTGGGATTAGATTATCTTGATTAGATTAACTGAGGAAGGAGCATCCAGATTAAGATCACCAGTATCAGCCTAGGAATTGGGTCTTATAATACAGAAACAAAGCCCAGAATAGGCATTCATCACCCCCTGTTCTTCACCATGTCACAGTCTAAAAGCTGTACAGTCATGAAATTTCATCTGACAAATAAATTACTCCACTGCTTTGACTTTAGCCCCACTCAAAATTTCAAAATATGATCAGACTCTTGCCAGAATTTTTTGTTGTTCCTTAAAAGGGAAAGATGCATTCTTCTCCCAAATTCCCAAGGAAGGGCCATTTTCATCTGAAATTTCATAGAGGCCTTCACTGTTCAAATTTGTGTCAGCATTTCAGTATACTGAACTTCCACAAGAACCATCCTTTGTATCCTACCTATGCAAACTCTCCCAAAATGCACCACAAACCACAACACATGGTCTAAAACAGGGTCAGACTTGTAAGTATAACTTTACTAATGGTTCCAATTGTGTTGGCTAATTTTGCATTGCTGTGACCAATATTTCTGTGACAAATATTAATGACAGAAACAGCAAAATAGAATAAAAATTATTTTGTTCACAGAATCACAACATTCATTGGATCATAGAAAATAGGCATAACAATACTGAGACAGGAGTTTGTGATGAAGGTTTGTCATTTTATTGTGGACTAAGAAGCATTGCTAATAACCAATGGCCAGCTACTATATTCAATGGCCCACTCCTCCATGAGCTATAGAAGAAAGGTGAACTTTCCCTCTTAAGAGTGACTGAGCCACACAACCAGCCAAAGGAACAACATCTCAACATCTCAGCATCTCAACATCTCAACAACATGCTATGTGTTGTTTCTAATAGCAGGACTCTAAGATGGATATAAATAACTTGAAAAAAATTCATTTTTCTGACTCAATTTTCCACCAGTGGAGGTGTTTCCTTATTGTAGGGAGTTGACTGAAGAGATAAGAGACCAAAAAAAAAAAATAAAGTAAACATTAGACAGACAGACATGAACACACATGTCAGAGGACCATATTAAGTTTCTGTATTTTTGAATTCATTCTAATATGACTGGATATTTAGAAAAGAATCTTAGTAACCGTTTCTTGCTGTCAATGTTCTGTAGCCACCTACTATTTTAGTTAACTCAGTCATTCGGGATTTCTGACAGGGTTGAAAACTTATGGTCTCATAGACAATCCTGGCTATATACTTTGAGAAAAAAGATTTGAGTGAATGGTTTTCAGCTGACATTCATTCTAAAGCCAAGAAAAAAGCCAGGTTCAGAACTAAGTGTTTTAGTTAGGACAGATGACAGAGGTTCTGGTTAGTCAACAAAATGATGGATTGGGTATTAGGACTATCTTGAACCTCATTGGTACAAATTGACATAATTATGCTCTAGTTGTATTTTGAGAGAAAAGTTTTATTTGAACAGGAAGGGTGATATGTAGGAGGAACTAAGGTGGGAGGAGTACCAAGAGGAAGAGAAGGACTAAGGAGAGGAGGAGAAGGAGGAGAGGAGAAGCTAGGTGATGAGAGAGAGAAAGAGAAAGAAAGAAATGGCAGAGGGATATGGAGGCAGATGTTCACATGTCTCTACCAGTCAAAGATAGTTGATATATCTAGATTGGGTATTGGGTTATATTACTGATTGAGCATTACCAAACTTATAAAGCCTTTGATTAACATTTTAAAAAAAATTGTATAAAAGCAAAAAGAAAAAGGGGGCATGGGATAGGGTTTTCTAGGGAGGGGAATTGGGGAAAGGGGACGCCATCTGAAATGTAAATAAAATATCAAATAAAAAAAATAAAATAAAAGGTCCTCTCTAGAAATAACACGGGTTTCATTTACTTCTTGGCTCATACTTCACACTTTTATTATGCCTGTCATAGGTTCCTTGATGCAATGTTTTCACTTGCCAGAACAAATAATTAGTGATCTAGCATTCTATGAGTACCAAAATAGCACAGTTTCTGGGTGCTATTTCCAAAGGTTGTATGAACCACCACGAAGAATGTCCTGGAGGCAGCACAAACAAAACTTTCTCTGTGACTTGTTCCTCACACCCAACTTGCCATCTTGCTTGTTTTTCCTGTGTCTTTTGAGGTAGGCTTTTCACAGTGCCTTTTTTATTTTTATTTAATCTTTTTGGTTTTTTACACTCCAGATTTTATCCCCCTCCCAGTCCATCCTCTGACTGTTCTGCATTCCATACCTCCTCCTGCCTTCCATCCCCCATCTCCTTGAGGATATCCCCACCACCCCACATCCTACTTCACCAGAACTCTCCACTGCCTGGGCACTCCAGTCTCTTGATGGTTAAGTGCATCTTCTCTGACTGAACCCAGACCCAGCAATCCGCTGCTATATATGTGTTGGGGGCTTTATATCACCTGGTGTATGCTGCCTGGTTGATGGTCCAGTGTCTGAGAGATCTTGAAGGTCCAGGTTAATTGAGACTGCTGGTCCTCCTACAGGTTCACCTTCCTCCTCAGCTTCTTCCACCTTTTCTCTAATTAGACCACAGGGGTCAACTGGTTCTGTCCATTGGTTGGGTATAAATATCTTTAACTGACTCTTTCTGCTACTTGTTGGGTCTTCCAAAGGCAGTCATGATAGGTTCCTTTTTGTGAGAGCTCCATACCCTCAGGGATAGTGTCAGGCCTTGGGGCCTCCTCTTGAGCTGGATCCCACTTTGGGCCCATCACTGGACCTTCTATTCCTTAGGCCCTTCTCCATTTTTCTCCCTGCAGTTTTTTCAGACAGGAACAATTATGGGTCAGAGGTGTTGACTGTGAAATGGCAACCCCATCTCTCACTTGATGCCCTGTCTTTCTGCTGGATGTGGGCTCTATATACTCCCTCGCCCCATTGTAGGGCATTTCTTTTTTATTGGTTATTTTATTTATTTACATTTCAAATGTTATCCCCTTTCCAAGTTTCTTCGCTACAAACACGCTTTTTCATCCCACTCCACCCTGCATCTATGAGGGTGCTTCCCCAACTGCCTACCCACCTCTGCCTCAGTGCCTTAGTGTTCTCCTACCCTGGGTCATCAAGCCTCTACAGGACCAAGGGACTTCCCTCCCAGTGATGCTCAATAAGTCTATCCTCTGCTACATATACAGCTGGAGCTATGAGTCCCCCACCACCACCATGTGTACTCTGGTTGATAGTTTACTCCCTGGGAGCTCTGGGGGAGGGGAAGTTAGTTGATTGACATTGTTGTTCTTCCTATGGGGTTGCAATCCCCTTCAGATCCTTCAGTCCTTGCCCTAATTGTTCCATTGGGGTCCCCTCATGCAGTCAGATGTTTGGCTACATGCATGTTGCCGCCAGCAGCAACAATGTTAAACCGGGTTCACCTGTAAGAGAGGCTGAGAATAGGGAAACGGGTGGAAAGAGATGAAGCCAAGACAAAGTTCTCTGAACAAGGCTCGAAGTTTAATAATTTGCTTTCACATATAAAGGGGAAGCCCCACCCCCCAGAGTCTCTTCTCAGTTCAGCCTAGGGGCTGGGCCAGGAGATAGCAGTCCCGAAGGTGTCAAGGCTAGCTCAGCAGGCAGTCCATTCTTCTTAGCTCAGGTAGCAGGCTCCAAGGCGCCAAGGCTGGTAATGCAATGCCTCTCCTAGGTCCTACTGTTGCTTGGTCTATTGTGGTAAATGAGTTTGCAGGCCCGCTCAGGCCTGGGGGAAGGGCACAGTTCCCCCCTTAATTTTTTAAGATGGCAGTGCCAATATCTGGACAGGGCACAATTTCATCCCATCTAGTGTCTCGAGTGGCCGGGCAACCGTACCTGGCTTAGGTTGGCATTTATGTTACTCCTATATTACCCATCATTGAGGAAATCATACATAGCATATTGATGTATGCCTCTGTCTTAGGTTTATGGGAGCTAAAAATTACTCCTATAATTACCCGTCATTGAGGAAAACATACATAGCATAATGATGTATGCCTCTGTCTTAGGTTTATAGGAGCTCAAAACACTCTTACCCGTCATTGACTAACTGGCCCTCATTGGCACACTCTTTAGACCAAGACCACATTCAGACCAAAGGGCCTGTGGGCATGCACTAGATCCAATTCTTCACAGTGATATGTAACTGCCATGATGAATAGCTGAGCTTGCTGAGAACGATCCTGTGTGAGGGCAACCAATCTGCTTAAAATATAAGGGTCAAAGGTTAAAAGCAACATGATTATCCAAACAATGTAGAAAATAAGGTTGGAAGTGGAAGTATTCCAGTATCTAATGCAACTGCTAATTAGCAAGGATCAGACGCAAAGTCTGGCCACCAGGTATATAGTGGGTGGCTTTAAGTAATGATAAAAAACACTCTCCAGTAAGAGTGGAGATTATTAAATCAGCTGGTTGATAAAGATTTTGAGCCATTTTTATCATTAGAATCATAATTATTAGGCTCAAGATCTGTGTCCACTTGAGGGCCAGTCTTTCAGGCAGCCATCAGGCTCCAATTTCTTTTTCTGAAAAATGTAGACTGACCCACGATCCCAAATTAGAACAGGATTGGGACCACACCAAGTATTGTTAAGGGGTCTCTCCACAAGACCCTGGCAAATGAGCTAGAAGTAACTGGATGCCAGTGGCAATCTACTACAGACTGACTTTAGCATCAGTTTGCAGAAAATTTAAAACAAGACAAAAGCAAGGTGTGCTTTTGGTGACCTTGGGGGGGTATAATTCCCCCTTTCCAGATTTAAAAAAGCCAATTTTTTAGAATTACTTGTAAAACCAGGGAGGAAGCACCATTAGCTGCTTTTCCACACTCAGAGAGTTATGAAGATACTATTTTAAAGTTTCATAATCTCTTTCACAATTTCTTGTCCTTGAGGACAATAAGGAAATATCAGTAATATTAAATTGTCAACAAACATCTCAAATGTTTGAATGTAGCCAAATAACTGTAATAGCCAGTTCCATTATCTATCTTAGTCTAATATGGAACACCAAGCACAGGAAAATATTAACTAATTATATTTTTAGTTGCTCTCTTGTTAAAGTAGTTGCAACTAGAAAGCCTAAAAGGTGTCAAGTCACATGTACATATTTTAAAAATGAGTGACGTCTATTTGCCAAAATTGATTACATATAAGTCCTCAAGGCTTAACACCATTATGAAAAAATTGAAAATATTGAGAACAAGTTTTTGCAATTTAACTTGCACACTTTCTAGAAATGTCAAATTGTTGTCTTAAGCTATTACTCTTCTGATGTTGTAAAGAATAAGATTGTATAGCCAATTATTTTTGAAAGGCCTAGAATATGTCTAGTATATAAATCTACTCTGGCATTGTCCTGTGGTTCAGATAATCCAATGAGCTTTTAATTGCCTTATAAAGTTAAAAAACAGTGCATGTTTTATAAATTAAGCTGTATTTTTATAAATAAAATTTGAGAATTAGCTATATCTAAAAAAGAAACAATTTTAAGCAACTATAAATCATAAGCCATATACTGGCTATGAGTATATAAATTGAAAGCTTGATTTTTTTAGCATTTCAAACAGTGGCTACAACACATAATTTAATTGTTTGTGTTGAAGCAGGGGAAACTCAAGAAAATAAATATGTGATTTAATTACATATACTGTCTTCTCAATAGATGAGGCATCTGTAAATATAGTAAATATAGCAAACATCTTTTCTACGGGCTGCATGCATAGTAAATTTTAGGAAATATAAAAGCATGCATAGAGAAAAAGTGTAACAAATGATTATCAAATTTGTCTAAAATGTTTGCCATGTAATAGACCAAATATCATTATTTTTCAATAACCAATTTAATTGCTATTTGGAATAAGGAATAAACCTTTTATCCAAAATGCTTTTAGGATTTTATCATATAATCTTGTATTAACACAATTATAATTTTATAATAGGATGTTTAAACTTTATTTGTAGATATAGAAAAATAAATCCACATTAATGGTTTCTTTTGTCAAAGGGCTGCTGTGGACATATGAGTAGTAACGACACAAACAGCCAACAATTTATCAGTCTATATAATCTATCTGTTGATAACTGACAGCTTACTCTATTTTCAGCAAAGCTATCTCTCCTTTATTAGTTGATTGTCAAGGGGAATTAGGACTTGCATTCCTTTGAAAATATCAAACAGAGGTTTAAGTCCTCCTATAGTAAGCTTAAGATGAGATTTTAGCCAATTAATATCTCTTAACAACTTTTAAAAATCACTAAACGCAAATCAAGATTAAAAGTAAACCATTTTCTTTTTTCCATGTACACTTACAAGCCAGAAGATGGAGCTAGATCACACCACAAATGGTTGTGAGCCACCATGTGGTTGCTGGGAATTCAATTTCTCCATTTTTAATTTTAAGTCTAGCCTTTAATGGCTGAGCCATCTCTCTAGCCCCAACTATCTTTTTTTATTAGAATTTTCCATGTCACAATCCGCTTAGGATATAACTGAGGTCTCAAATATTGAAAAGATACTGCCTTTGAATCTTTTTTGGAGCAACAAGTACTCCAAAAAATTTTTAAATCTTCTTATATTGGAGCAAAGGCTTGCAAAAAAAACTCCTTTAGAGAAATCTGCTAATAAAGTATCACATAATGAATAATATACACTAAAAGATTTAAATTCTTAATTTTTTGTATTAAAGCAACAAAAATATTATAATATATATAATGTAAAGCAATTAACCATTCTTTGAAGTAATCATTTCTAACAATATCACTTCATGGGCTCTCAAAAATTACGAGCAAACTTACTGAATGTAAACCTCCCACCTTTACCAGAAATGTAAAGGGATGGTATAAAAATATCTTTTATATCTATTATAATTCTATATGTATTTACTGGAATGGCAGCCAGAGTAGGCAAATCAGGCTGTATAAATCTTAAGTTTGAACTTTATTTTGGATTAATTTAGGAACCAATCTTTTTTAGTTGAGTGAGAATATCAGATAAAAGCCAACCTAATCCTCTAATAATTGTTACATATATTAGAGGAATCAAAAGCATCTCATGTTTAACAACTTTGGATATAAAGGAATAAAAACAAATTGAACAATATTTTATCAGCAGGTACAGTTATAACTCATGGAGGGAAGTAGGCATATTTTTAATGTCTCCAGCATAAGTTTAACTCTCTAGAATTATCCCTCTTCTCTCAAGAAACAATGAAAGCAAAAGGCAAATTCCAGTAAACACATTTCTAGGACCTGGTCTTGAAGACCCAGGACAAAAGGAATGCTTGGCACCTGAGCTGCAGAGCTCAGTCTGCACTGTCTTAATTCAAATGTAAATGCTCTTAATCTCCGGCCTGTTCTCTGAGGCCTGGCTGGGCCTGAACTGCACATTTTTTTAACTTTAAATTTAAACTTTAAACTTTAAAAGATAAGTGTTGTATCTTTTCTCTATAAACATGGGTAAATCAAAAAATCTCAAACTCTAGATAGAACTATCAACTGTAGCCAATGGAATATTGGCAGTCTAACTATGTTTTTAAGCCTCTTTTGCAACATTAGAGTATAACCATAATTTTGAGAAACTGAAGAATGAAAAATTATAAAAATCATTTTTATAGAATATATACATATATAGATGCTTTTTAAGTTATTTTAGGGACATGGAAACTTTTCTCTGAAACAAGCCAGGCCAGTTTTAGGAACTGGCTGTAAAGAATGAAAGTCATTCAGATGGTAAAAACAGAATGACAGGGCTGTGGCTCTACGGCTGGAGCTAGTGAGAAATAGTTAATAGATAGTTGACAGGGTAGGGCAGTGATATGGTAAAACCACATTTTTGAGAAGAATGAATGTACTGAGTAATTTCCATAGCTATTAACCATTCAGGGTGGGTTTCTCTGGAATGTTTCGCTATTCTTATGTTATGTGTCCTTGGCAATCCCTCACCCCCTCCTCACTCCCCTCGTTTGCGGTTTTCCTCTTTAAAAGACCCCTTAGCCTGCCACTCGAGGTCAAACTCTGCTCTTGAGAGAGCTCGTGGTTTGACCTTGGCCGGCCAACTTCCCTAATAAAACCTCTGCTGATTGCATCCAGGTATGGTTTCTTGTGATCTTTGGGTGGTCATGATTTCCTGAGACGTGAGGAAGGGTCTCCCAAGTTTGGGGGTCTTCAAAACAAAAGCAATCTTTAATGATGTAAGCAATCTATTTTCTCTAAAATCAACACCAAGTAGATTACCTTTATGCTACAAAGGTTTGCTGCCAATTCTTATATATGAATGCATGATAGTGCAGCTTTTAATATCTCACTAAAGAGACATTGTTCTTAAATCTTATCTTTACACATCTGGTTTCTGAATGACTCTAACCCTGAGTTACCAATCTTAAACCAACCTTTGTTACCTAGGTTGTAAACTTTTTTTTTATCATATCCAATAACTTTAGGCCAATAATTTCTAACCAAGATATGTAGAACATATTTATACTTTAAAACCAATTAGAAACAAAAATGAAGTGACAACACATCTTATATATTTAAGCCAAACAAAATTTCTCACTTTCTCTAGCTGTAATTTCAAGATAAAGGCACATTGTCACAGAGATTTTTCTATGACAAACAACTCTTAACTTCCTTATTTAATCCAAAAAACCTGCTGGTCCCTTTAAAAGCAGCTTTTCTAGCTCAGCTCAACTCTTAGCTACAGGTGTTAAGCAAACTTATCAGCCGCTACTCTGCATATTAAAACTGCCTTTGAAAACCAAGTTAAGCTAGACCAAGTGTTGGATCAAGCAACTTTAACGATCTTTTAAACATTAAACATAGAACACCACAAGAGATACCAATCATTCACACTAAGACACGTGGATAAAAAACCTCAATGAGACACCTAAGGCTGCCTCTCTTGGGCCTTTAAATACTCTCCTTTCCCCAACTCACTGTCACCCCCTATTTGATTATCAATAGCATCTTTTACAAGCTCCCAAAGGCAAAGGGTGTTAGGATCTGCCTTCATAGTTCATGAAACCTGTCTAACTGTTTCCCAGGTTTTCTTATTCAAGGTTCCTTCCTGTGGGAACATGGGCAGTATGAATTTATCTCTGCCAAAAAATTTTTCTAACATACTATTTGAAAACCCTAATCCTCCTGCCTGGAGCAATCCTTGTAAGCTGCAGGCAAATGCCGGTTTTGAATTCTCCTGACCCATAATTCGTTGTCAACACCTAGGTAAATTCAACACCGGGCCAACGAATATTTCCTAGACCTTATCCCTGACAAACACACTTCCTGCAAACACGGCCTTGAACAATTAACCATAACTAGTGCTAGTATCAAAATCGTTTGCTACTTACTAAGTGTGCAGGATAATCTTCTTCTCCTTTTCCTTCTCCTTCTCCTTCTCCTCCTCCTCCTCCTCCTCCTCCTCCTCCTCCTCCTCCTCCTCCTCCTCCTCCTCCTTCTTCTTCTTCCATTTTCCGTAGAGCTCTACACAAGACAATGTTTCTCAGCTGGCCTCTTGTCCTCAGGTCGGTCGCTGTTCAAGGTGCCATTCTGTTGCTGCCACCAGCAACAATGTAGAACTGGGTTCACCTGTAAGAGAGGCTGAGAATATGGAAACGGGCGGGAGGAGATGAAGCCAAGACAAAGTTCTCTGAACAAGGCTCGAAGTTTAATAATTTGCTTTCACATATAAAGGGGAAGCCCCACCCCCCAGAGTCTCTTCTCAGTTCAGCCCAGGGGCTGGGCAAGGAGATAGCAGTCTGGAAGGTGTCAAGGCTAGCTCAGCAGGCAGTCCATTCTTCTTAGCTCAGGTAGCAGGCTCCAAGGCTGGTAATGCAATGCCTCTCCTAGGTCCTACTGTTGCTTGGTCTATTGTGGTAAATGACTTTGCAGGCCTGCTCAGGCCTGGAGGAAGGGCACAAATGCATATGCATCTGTATTGATCAAGCTCTGGCAGATCCTCTCAGGGGACAGCTATACCAGGCTCCTGTCAGCAAGCTCTTCTTAACATCAGCAAAAGTGTCTGGGTCTAGTGTCTGCAAATTGAATGGATTCCAAGGTGAGACAGTCTCTGGATAGCCTTTCCTTCAGTCTTTGCTCAACTCTTTGCCCCTGCATATCCTTTTGACAGGAGGAATTCTAGATTAATAATTCTGAGGTGGGTAAATGGCCCCATCCCTCAACCAGGGGCCATGCCTCCCAATGGATATGGTCTCAACAGTTTTGTTCTCCCCTTTGTTGGGTATTTCAGATAATATCCACACTGTTGGGCTCTAAGAACCTCTTGGGTTTCTGGCATCTAGGACTTTCTAGTGACTACCCCCAGATCCCCTACACCCACTGCTAAAAAATTCCTTTCAAAATCCCAACCAACTGAATTTCTCCCCAATCTCCTCCCATATCTGAACTGCCACCCCCTTTTCCTACTTCCTCCTCCCTCCCTCTACTTCCCAAGATTATTTTCTTCCTCCTTCTGAGTAGGACTGTAGCATTCAAATATTGGTGTCGTCTTTTTCTTCTTGGGTTTTATATGTTCTGTGAGTTGTATCATGGAACTCTGAGTCTCTTTTTGGCAAATATCCACTTATCAGTGAGTACATACCATGTTTGTTATTTTGTGATTGGGTTACCTCACTCAGGATATTTTCTAGTCCCATCCATTTGCCTAAGAATTTCAGGAAGTCCTTGTTTTTTATAACTGAGTAGTACTCCACTGTGTAAATGTAACACATATTCTGTATTCATTCCTCTGTTGAGAGACATATGGATTGTTTCCAGCTCTGGCTATTATAAGGCTGCTATGAACATAGTGGAGCATGTGTTCTTGTTATATGTTGGAGAATCTTTTGGGTACACGCCCAGCAGTGGTCCAGACCCTGGGAGCTCTGGGAGGTCTGGCCAGTTGACAGTGTTGCTTCCTCCCTTTCCCCTGAGGCTGCAAACGACCCCAGCTCCCTCAGTCCCTTCTCCAACTTCTCCATTAAGGACTCTGAAACTCAGTCCAATGGTTGACTGCGAGCATCTGCCTCTGTATTTGTCAAGATCTGGCAGAGGCCCTCAGGAGTCAGCCATATTGGGCTCCAGTCAGCAAGCACTTCCCAGCATGCACAATACAGTCGAGGTTTGATGACTGCATTTGACCAGTCCAGGTAGACTGGTCTCTGGTGAGCCTTTCCTTCAGTCTCTGCTGCACAATTTGTCAGCTTATTTGCTCCCATGATTATTTTGTTACTCCTTCTAAGAAGGACCGAAACACCCATATTTTAGTCTTCTTTCTTCTAGAGGTTGCATCTTGGGTATTCCCAGGCTTGGGGCTAATATTCACTTACCAGTGAGTGCATACCATGTGTGTTCTTTTGTGATTGGGTTACTTCACTCAGGATACTTTCTACTTCCATCCATTTGCCTAAGAATTTCATGAAGGCATTTTTATAGCTGAGTAGTACTCCATTGTGTAAATTTTCATTTTATTTTCATTTAATTTTCATTTAATTTTCATTTAAATTTCATTAATTTAATTTAATTTAATTTAATTTTCATTAAAATTTTCATTTAATTTTCAAACTACTGAAGTAGTTGACAGGGCCCTGAAAACAAAAAGGGAAGCCCATAAATTTCTGATAAGTCTTAGATTAGACTTTGGATTGCCAAATGACATTACATTTGTATTTCTCCATATAACTGGTGGAAGGTTATGGCTCAAAGGTCATGTATTTGGGTGTTGAGTTGACAAGAAGTAGGTCTATGATGGCTAACATTAATTGTCAATTCAAAAGGATCAAGAATCACCTACAAGACAACTTCTAGGAACATCTGTGAAAAATTACTTAGTTTAGTTTAGCCTCTGGGCATCTCTCTGTGGGATTATGATTACATTAACTGATAAAACATCCACGCTAAAGGTAGAAGGGCCAGCCCTGGGCTTGGGTCTTAGAATACAGAAACAAAACCTAGTTGAGCATAGGCAATCATCACCCCCTGTTCTTCACCATGTTCATTAATATCTCTATTTTTCACTAGAGAAAAGTAATAAAAAGTGATAGTTATAAATAGTATTGTGTTAGTGTTTGGTATGCACCAAATTGCTTACTGTTTTGTGAAAACTAAATAGTTTCTTCATGCTATTTCTAAAGGTCATAAGAACCACCATGAAAGAAGAGCTGGAAATAGCACAAACAAAATCTTCTCTATGTGACTTGTTCCGTACACCCAAATTGCGAAAGCGCATGTTTATCCTGTGCCTTTTGAGGTAGGCTTCACAGGGAATTTCCTACTTGTCTGTTTGCATTTGAAAGGAAAAAAATTACACAAGTATATACATCTTAATGAGCATATACACATGTAAAGTTGTAATATACCCCTCACATGGGGAAAGCCCAGTTATGGTCATGGGAGGACACAGTTCAGTTGCAAATAAAAAATTAGTTTTCTCCAAGGAAGACTCACTAAAGAAACAAACCATGTCTAAGGGTAGGCCCCATTACCAACATTAAATGGCCAACATGGAAAAAACTCAAAGGCATATTTGGTTTGTTTTGCTTTTCTTTTTCATATTGTGTCATATTGTATCAGAGCAGATTTCTTCACTCTTACAAGTAGATTATTTGTATATATTATGGCATCCAGTGGTGTGTTTTGATAGGTTACCTGTGTCTGTGAACATGTGTGTCTCTGAATATATATATATATATATATATGTGTGTGTGTGTGTGTGTGTGTGTGTGTGTGTTTCTTATATTTTCCTAATTGGCTTTATTTTCTTTTTTGTTTTGTTTTTTGTTGTTGTTGTTGTTGTTTTATTGGATATTATATATACATTTCAGATTTTATCCCCTAATCCCCCTTCCCTCACCACCCAGAAACCTCCTATCCCATCCCCCCTCCTCATGCTTCTATGAGGATGTGCCCCCACCTACCCCCAACTCCCAACTTTCCACCCACAACCCCCACACACACTTGGTGTTCATCCTTCATGGGACCAAGAATCTCCTCTCCAACCTATGCCAGACAAAGCGATCCTCCCCTTCATGTACAGGTGGAGTCATGGGTCCCTCAGGTAAATACTCCAAAATATAGATAGGCTTGTACAGTTTCACAAGTTAAACTGTCATATTGGAATAATCATATTCTTGACTTTAAAGATGATTTTAAGCAATATGATTTGACTCACATCTTTGTTTCTTTTAGATTTGTACAAATAGTACCTATTATGGGCTTCAACCTCCACCTCCAACACCTGAGAAGCAATATCTTTCTAATACAAAGTCTCAGTTGTGCAGTGTCCATCCCAGTCAGTGTTCTTGGAATGTTTTTACTGAATCGCATTGGCCGTAGAAAAAGTCAACTATTTTCCTCTTTCCTATTTGGAATCTTCATTCTGAGCACAGTGCCTGTGCCTCAAGGTGAGAAAAAAGCTTAAACATAAAAAAAAAAAAAAATACCCGTCCCTTTCCGCAGTATTTGCCAGGTTCTAATTTTGAGGAAAAAGCATACATCCAGAGAGTTTTTGTAACCAAACATTTAGGAAACATTCTTCAATTCACATGCTGAGAGAAAAGCTAAAAGTCAGTAAGTTTGGTTTAAATTTGTGAAAGTCTAGTATACATATAAATGTATTTGTGACTCTCAGCTCACCACAAGAACAACCATAGCCTGGAGAGTTGTATCAAGACACTGAGGACCACTTGTATTGAAGTATAAACCAAGTGCAAGGAAGTAAAGGTGGACTAAGTAGCAGGACCTCCATTATTTAACCTTGTGGATTTAAGTGCATGTGTACAAGGAATGGGGTACCAAGGTAGACCCCAAGCTTTGTTGAAACCCAGGAGGATGTCAGCAAATACTCATTTTCTGCCTTTTCCCTAAGCATCTTCCAGTGCTTGAAGCATTCATTAGTCTTTTGTCACTGAGTAGAAAATGCCTCTATTAAAAGGCCAATGAGCCCAGTGGTGGTGGTGCACACCTTTAATCCCAGCACTTGGGAGGCAGTGGCAGGAAAATTTCTGAGTTCAAGGCCAGACTGGTCTATAGAGTGAGTTCCAGGACAGCCAGGGTTATACAGAGAAACCCTGTCTCAAAAAAACAAAAAAAAAAAAAGGCCAATGAGGTCCTCAAAGTCCTTACTCTTGAGCCTTAAGACATTATTTCAAATTAAGCCAACCCCCGCTTACCCATATCTACCTTTTTATGGCACTCTTATGTCATATTGCACAAAGAACATGCATAAATATTTCATATTAATATTTTACCCACTCAAAATACAAGTATCAAAAGAAATGCAACTTCAATTTTTATTTTTATTATGTCTTCATACAAATTGCTTTTTTTTTTTTGACAATTTCAGGCATGCATACATAGAATATATTATGGTCCTGGTCACCTTTACCCATTCTTAACCATGTCACATTCCTGCTAAATATTCTAATGAGTACAGAGTCCTCAGTAATTTCCTCCATAATAGTCCTACACTCTGTGTAAAAGACAATGAAATACTGGGTAGAAAAACTGAAAGTCAATGAGTGACTCTTCGACTCACCAAGCTCTCTACTTTGGAAGTGATGTCAGAAATCCTCAGCATATGAATGCAGTGGCTCACAAGTGTTGGTCCTCTATAAACCAGTACATACAGACAGGTAACTTTTCTTAAATTATTAGTCACCAAGAATATTTACGTCTGGGCAGTTTCTCAACTCTATTCCCTACTTAGTAAGCAGAAAATAAATTCTTACACCTCAGAATAACCATTGTCCCTGACCTTCCTTTCCACAGAAATGCAGACTTTCCTTGTGGTTTTGATAACACTGTCAGAAGCAAATGCTTCTGTAGTTTTTAACAGTAATGTTCTACATACAAATGAGCTGCTCCCCACGGTGATCAGGTACATTACTTAATCTAAATACCTGGGTAATGATCAACAGCAATCAATTGTAATGATAAAAAATACAGCCATACTTTAACCAAAGTTTGCATTTTTCAAGATTCATTGTGTCACGCTGTGAACCAGCTGTACACAGCGAATAAATATTTTATATGAATATTTGGAATCACCCAAAACTTAAGTACTATGAGAAACTTAAGAAGAAACAACTTCTGTTCTTTTGATTTTTAATTGGGTTTTTATTGTATATTTTATTTGCATTTCAGATGGTATCCCTTTACCCCATCCTTCCCTCACCCAGGGACCCCCATCTCCTCCCCCCACTTCCTGCTTCTATGAGGATGTGTTTAATTGGGTTTTTATAACTTGCTTTATTAATTCCATAGTGTATTCACCTCAATCGCTAATTCATACCCCATTCCTGCTGCTCTCCTATCTGCTTCATTTTCTACCATAACAAATTTGTGTGTGTGTGTGTGTGTGTCCCTACAGAAGTCTTAAAGTTCATATAAGTAATAACTTTAGTTCTTACATTTTCAAAAAATGTTTTTTAATCCACATTTTGCCACTATTACCTATGCTGATAGCCATTTCTTCCTGCTAGTAGTCTTCCTTGACATTTCCAGATGGTGCATACTATATTTTTTCAATTTTTCAGCATTAGAAATTTTATGACAAAAATAATCTTGTCAATTAAAATAAACATTAGTCACAAAATTAGCCAGACCCAAAGTATATACATCTCAATAAACCTCTATATAGTTAGAATAACCATGCTGAAGCTTTGGAACTTCATATTCAATTTTACACTTACAACATCAAATAATTTCATTTTTCCTTTATTATTTCATATATCTCAAACACAGTTTTCCATCCCTCTACTCTTCTCAGTCTTCTCTCACAATATCATTTCTCCTCCAGTTTCACTCTTCCTCTGTTTCCCTACATAAAATGTGCAAACTTCCCAAGGATATCAAGCAAATGTTGCATGAAAAATTGTAATAAGACTAGGCACAATCCTCTTGACAAGCCTGGACAAGGCAAGTCAGTAGAAGAGAAAGAGTCCCAAGAGGACAACTACTTCCATAGTTAAGGAATCATACAACAACACTCAACTACACATTTATAACATGTACAAATAGGACCTAGCTCAGACCCATACAGACGGTATGACTGTCATTTCATCCTTGTTATTCCTCTAATAACCATGCTAACTTGACTCTCTGAACTGTGTTCCTGTGCTGCCCTGACTCTTCTGTTTCCTGCATTCCTCCAGCCAACCTCTACATCTATGAGGATCTGCTGGATCTACCAAGTTCTAGAGTGTGACTGTGGGTCTCTGTATCTGCTTCTATCAGCTGCTTTATTGTGCCAATGTGGTAAAAATTGGGCTAGGCAGAAATCTATGTGTATAGTATAATATCATTAATAATCATTCCATGAAATTTTTCTCACTTGTATTTGAATCTATACTGGGTTTCTGGCATCTAGACAGTGTGAAGTAAGAGCTCCCTTTCAGGGAAAGGACTTCAAGTTGGACCAGTCATTGGTTGCCAGGTCCATAAGTTCTGCACCACCAGGACCCCAGTACAACTTGGAGGCAGGACACATTTCAGGTCAAAGGTTTTGTAGCTGAGTTAGTGTTGCAGGCCTACTTCTGGAAAGTCTGCTCGGTTATAGAAAATGCCAAGTTCAGTATCCATATCCCCAATTACTAGGCATCTTAGTGAGGGTCACTATTGAAGATGCTTGGGATATTCTATTGTACTAGTCTTTTCCATGGCCCCAAAAATGCCTCCAAATTTTAATCATCTCTCCCAGTATTTTCTCCCTCCAAAAGAATCTGATTCCTCCTTTTCCCATTCCCACACAGCCACAGTCAACCTGTAAAATCTATTCTACTTCCCCTTCCCAGGAAGATCCATGCATTTCCCCTGGATCCCTACTTGCTATTTACCTTCTCTGGGTCTGTGGATTGTAGGATTCTTATTTTTTATTAAGAGCTAATGTCCACGTATAAGTGTATGCATATGATGTTTGTCTTTTTGGATCTGGGTTACCTGACTCAGGATGATTTTTTTCTAATACCATCTATTTGCCTGCCAATTTCACGATATCGTTTTTAATAATTGAATAATACTCCATTGTGTAAATGTCCTAGATTTTCTTTATCTGTTCTTCAATTGAGGGACACCTAGGTTATTCATAGTTTGTGACTATTATGAATAAAGTCACCATAAACACACTTGAACAAATGTCTTTCTGTTAGGAGTGAGAACATCCTTTGTATATATGCCCAGGAGTGTTATAGCAGGGTCTTGAGGTAGATCTATACCCAATTTTCTAACAAACTGCCACATTGGTTTATATAGTGGCTCTACAAGTTTGCACTTCCACTAGCATGAAGGAGAGTTCCCCTTGCTCCACATCCTCACCAGCATGAACTATGACTTGTGATTTTGTCTAATCCATGCTGACAGGTGTGAGATGAAACCAAAAATTAGATTCAGTCTGTATTTCCCTGATGGATAAGGATGTTGAACATGATTAATACATGATCCTGAGTAGCAATGCCATGAGTTCACATTTGCTAGATTCTTTTCTGAATTCTGGTTTGTATTCTTAGGGCAACAGCATTAGGAGTCGTTGGAATTTTTGGTAGTTTGGGGGCAGCCCTGTCTCCCCTTATTATGATCTTCATGCTGTACTCTGCCTCCTTGCCCTGGATCATCTATGGAGTCCTCTCCATCCTTGGTGGCCTTCTTCCCTTTCTCCTTCCTGAAACCAAGAATCAGCCTCTGCCTGACTCCATCCAAGATGTGGAAAATGGGTGAGTAAAATCTCTATTGTTCCCTTAAAGGGATTCTGCACCAAGTGCTATGATACAGAAAGTGAAATAGCATTCAGATTACCTCTTTCCACGCTGTCAGACATTAGGCTTTTGCCCATGTGGTGATTGTGTTTAGAATAGAAATCTTTCCTATATCCCCTCATAAAGCAAATTCAAATGACCTTGGGTCTCTCTAGTCAGAAAAGACAATCTCTACTAAGATAAACAGAGATTTATTGATAAATAGACAAAATTATGTCTCCTGCCTATTTTGCCTTTATGAAAAACACATGAAGTGTATGAGTTAACTTGGTGCATGTGTGGCACATGTATGTATGTACAGAATGTCCAAAGAAGACAATCTGATTATTTGACTCTCATAATCTCCATTTTTCCTTCTGGGGACATTATTGATGAGCCTGATTTGGGATGGAGGACAAAAAGAAGCACTGAGACTCTTCTTCCCACAGACTGTGGATAGAAGCATGTGTGCCCTTGCCTAGCTTTTTATATGAGTTCCTAGGATGTGAATCAGGACTTCCTTCTTGTGCAGCAAGCACTCTATCCAATGACCCTTCTTTTGAAATTGATATTCTTGTCTATATTTCACAAAAATGCAAATGGCATTTCATCCTTCAGAATCAGTCACCTGTCAACCCACTGAGTGCTGGTGAGCTGTCTGAAACTGTCATTCTGGAGACATGAGGGTCCACCATGATCACTGAATAACTTAGAGGAAATTCCATCCATGACTAGAAAACCTGTCACAGATGATAGAAAATCTGAGGGAAGGACTCTCATTTTTGCTAGGAGGTTCAGACTATCTCAATTTCACTAAGTATGAAAAGTTCTGGACTGAAAGAAGGACATATCTCGTAATGAAATCATGAAACAGAAAAGAGTGAAGAGGGTTTTTACATTTCGGTGTATTTCCTGCACTATTTTTTCTTCAAACCTCCCTGGAGATGGCTATGACTACTAAGGTAGTAAGTGCCAAAGCTGATTTATAAAGATTACATGGAAAGAGTTGTTTTTTCTTTCTCCAGATTTATTTAAATACTTTGATAGGATTGTGAATGTTTCAAACTCTGGTGAGTGAAGAATGAGCTTACTCTTTATTCCTTCTGTCCTTTCTATTTAAAAAAATGTTCATTGCATTTGTTGTGTGTGTTCTAGGTGGAAAAGTTCAAAACAAGGAAAGGAGGAAGGTGTCATCATTAAAGTGACTCAGTTTTAAGGAACTCCAGGAATTGGCCACTGGTCAAACATCAAGATAACAGAAAAATGTCATTCAGGATTTATGCTAGGATCATTTGCCTCTACTCCATTCCATTGCTTTTCCTGTGAAATAAATAGAGTGAGAAAAAGTTACTGGCAATCATGCCTGTTACAGCCAAGGGTACAAACGACATATAGATAGATTCCAAGAAGAAAATTAAGGAAATGTGTTTGTCAGAAAAGGGAAGGTAGGATGCTGAGCTCTTTAGTTATATGTACATGCATACATGAACACACACTCATACTCACAGAATTCGTACTGGAAAATTCCTGCACCCTTCCCCCAAGTCTATGCCTGCCCCACTTCCAAGAGGGTATGGTGGCAGGAACCATGCATGCATGAAAGGCTGTGGCAAGCAAGTGAGCATTCTGGAGATGACCCACCATTTTGACTGGCTGCAGTGGGTGTGCCCTAAAAAGGCAAGGACCACAGAGATTTCCTACAAAAATTACTTCTTCCTGATATGCTTTTCCATGCTATATTTCTCATCTATCGGGCATGGCATGGTAAAAACCTCTCTACCTGTGTTTTCTTGGGCACTCACCCGCACTGTTGGGCAGAGATTTTTCAGAATCAGTATGAAGATGTACTTTAAGTAATAATGCTGTTTAAACAAATTGATAATTCCATAACTCCAGATAATGATTTTTTTAGAAATCCTGAATTGATTTAATTAATTTTAAGCCTCCCACAGAATAAGAAAGCTGCAAAAAGAGTTCTGCAAACCTTAATGTGTCAGAAGCACATAGATTACACTAGAAAGAGAAATAGGCTTGAAACATATTTATGGTCATGGAAAACATTCATTCTAGGGTAGGTCCAGAGAATAAATGAGGTCACACACAGAAAATAGATAATTGGCTAACTGAACTTTATAAAATTTTATTTTTTTAATTTTTTAATTTAATATTTTATTTATTTACGTTTCAAGTGTTATCTCCTTTCCTGGTTTCCCCTCTGCAGACCTCCTATTTCATTACCCCTTACTCTGCTTCTATGAGGGTGCTCCCCCACTCACCCACTCCCATTTCACCACCCTAGAATTCCTCTACACTGGGGAATCAAGCCTTCACAGAACCAAGGGCCTCCCCTCCCATTGATGCCAGATAAGGCCCTTTCAACTCCTTCAGTTCTTCCCCTAACTGCTTCATTGTGGTCCCTGTGCTCAGTCCGATGGCTGGCTTTAAACATCCACATCTGTATTGATCTGGTTCTGGCAAAGTCTCTCAGGAGACAGCTGTATCAGGCTCCTGTCAGCAAGCACTTCTTGGCATCCACAATACTGTCTGGTTTTGGTATCTGCATGTTGGATAAATCCCCAGGTGGGGCAGTCTCTGAATGGCCTTTCCTTCAGTCTCTGCTCCACTCTTTGTCCCAATATTTGCTTTAGACAGCAGCAATTCTGGGTTAAAATTTTGGAGATGGGTGAGTGGCCCCATTCCTCAACAGAGGGCCATGACTATCCTCTAGATATGGTCTCAACAGGTTCTCCCTCCCCTTTGTGGGGTATTTCAGCTAATGTCATCCTCATGGGGTCCTGGGAGGCTCTTGCTTTCCTGGCATCTGGGACTTTCTTGGTACTACTCACTCAGATCCCCTTCCCCCATTGCTACATACCTCTGTTCAATTTCCTGATCCTCTGTTCATCTCTTTCATCTCCTTCCATACTTGATTCTTATCCTCCTTTACTTCCCCCTCCTCTCTTCCTTCCAAGTCCCTCCCACCCTCTACTTCCCTTATTTTATTTCCCCCTCTAAGTAGAACTTAAGCATCCACTCTTTGGTCTTCCTTCCTCTGGAGTTTCATGTGGTCCATAAGTTGTATCATAAGTATTCCATGCTCTTTACCTAATAACCACTTATCTGTGACTATATACTATATGTGTTCTTTTGTGACTCAGTTACTTCATTCAATATTATATTTTCTAGATCCATCCATTTGCCTGAATTTCATGAAGACATTGTTTTTAATACCTGAGTAGTATCCCATTATATAAATGTACCAAATTTTCTGTATCCATTCCTCTGTTGAATGACATCTGGGTTGTTTCCAGCTTCTGGCTATTAAAAATATATCTGTTATGAACATAGTGAAGCATGTGTCCTTATTACACGTTGGAGCGTCTTCTGGGTATATGCCCAGGAGTGGCATGGCTGGGTCCACAGAGAGTACTGTGTCTAATTTTCTGAGGAGCTACCAGAATGATTTCTATATTGGTTGTACCATGTTACAATCTCACCAGCACTGGAGGAATGTTCCTCTTTCTCCACATCCTCACCACCATCTGCTCTCACTCGAGTTTTTAATCTTAGCCATTCTAACTGGTATGTTGTGGAATCTCAGTCATTTTGATTTGCAATTTTCTGATGACTAAAGATGTTGAGCATTTCTTAAGGTGCTTCTAGGCCATTTGAGTTTCCTCAGTTGAGAATTCTCTGTTAAGCTCTGCTCATCATTTTAATAGGGTTATTTGGTTCTCTGGATTCTAACTTCTTGAGTTCTTTGTACATATTGGGTATTAGTCCTGTATCATATGGAGGATTGGTTTTATGTGGATGTCCTTGACCCACTTGGACTTGAGCTTTGTACAGGGAGATAAGAATGGATCAATTTCTACTTCCATTTTTATGTCCTGGATGGTTTTGTTCAAATTCTTCACCTGTTTGGTTGTGTTTTCTTGTAATTATTTAAGGAATTTTTGTGTTTGCTCTTTAGGGGCTTCTACCTGTTTACCTGTGGTCTCCTGTATTTCTTTGAGGGAGTTATTTATGTCCCAGGTATACCACTCATGGGCATATAATAAAAAGATGCTCCAACATCCCACAAACTCACTTGCTCAACTATATTCATAGCAGCTTGATTCATAAGAGCCAAAAACTGGAAACAACCTAGATGTCCCTCAGCTGAAGAATGGATAAAAAAAATATAGTACATCTACACAATGGAATATTATTCAGATATTAAAAAAAGATGACATAAATTTTTCAGGCAAATGGATTAAACTTGAAAATATCATCTTGAGTGAGGTAAACTTGTCTGCAAATATATGCATAATATATATTCACTTATAAATGGATATTAGCCATAAAATACAGGTACCATGTTACACTGCACAGACATGAAGAAGCTAAACAAGAAGGAAGACTCAGCTGAGGAAGCTTAAATCTCACTTAGAAGATGGAATAACATAGTCACAAGAAGCAGATGGAGGAAGAAAACTTGGAGGGTGTGGTCAGGGAGGGGAATGGTGGGTTTCTGATCAGGTGTGGGAAAAAACAGGAGAGATAACTAAATGGTCATGAAAATGAATTGAACTCTGTAACTGAAGGGGATGAGGAAGTGGGAGAATCTCCAGGAGGAGATGGAGACCTGGCATAAGGAAGGCACTCAAGAATCAATGAGGGTGTCACCTTAGCTGGAACTCACTACATTGGGAATATGGAACCTGAAGAGGTTACCTCTTGAAGCCAGAGAGGAATCCAAGCAGAGTGAGAGATACCAACTCACTAACAAAACTTTCAACCCCAAATTTATCCTGTCTACAAAAAATGTAAGCAAGCAGAAGGGAACAGAAACTGGGTGAATGGCCAACAATAACTGGACCAACATGAGACCCATCCCATGGGCAAGCACCAATTCCTAAAACTATTAGTGATACTGTGTTATGCTTGAAGACTGGAGCAAGTTGTCCTTTGAGAAATTCCACCCTGCAGCTGACACAAACAGATACAGACACCCCCAGTAAAACAGTGGATGGAGCTTTTGAACTCTTGTGGAAGAATAGGAGAAAGATTGTGGACCCTAAAGGGGATTAGAAGTCTATAGAAAGGACAGCAACTTACCTGCACCCCTGGGACTCTAAAAGACTGAACCTCCAACCAAAGAGCAGACACAGGCTGGACCTAAGGCCTCCCTGTTCATATGTAGGAGATGTGCAGCTTGGTCTTTGTGTGAGTCCTAAACAACTAGAAAGAGGGCCATCCCAAAAGCTGTTGACTGTATATTGGATTTGTTCTTCTAACTGTGCTTCCTTGTCTGGCCTCAGTGGGGGAAGAAGCACCTAGCCTCCTAGTGCCTTGAAGTGACAGCATAGCGGGGATAACCAAGGGGTCCCCACTCACTAAACTAGAAAGGGAGGGGAAATAGGAGGATTAGGTGGGAGGTTGTGACCTGGATGCAAATTGAATAAGTAAAAAATAAAAAGACCAATATGTTCAAATCAATTGTATTATCTGTCTTTCATTCCACAACTGTCATTATAAGTTTAAAGCAATAGATTTTATGTCATAGAAAGTTTTCCACACAGGAACAGGTCATTTACATTATATCTTATTTTTAGTGTCTTTTTATTTTTATTTTGGTATTTTATGGTTTTATTAAATCATCCAGATATTTGCTATTATGAACATATTTTTTTACATATTGAACATGATGTTTATTGGGAGAAACTTTTGTTTTCTTCTTTAAAACACACATTTTTCCATCTAAGTGTTTTAATCTAACTGTACATGGGAATACGGAAACAATCAACTGGTTACAAGCACAATGAGTAACAAACAGGCATGCACTTTGTATTGTGTTTTATGTGGTGTATAACAAAATACTTTTCCTTCACCTATAAGGAGGAATTTTTCTTTGTTCTGACTAATGTGTATATGAAAATACAGAAAAGTAATAAGAAACAGTATTCATGTGCCAAAATGAAGCAATGCCAAAAACAGAACTTATTGAATGGATCTTGAAGATGATCCGTATTGGGAGAAAAGTTCTTGTTGTCTTATAAAAACACGATTTTCTTTTCAGATATTTAAAGCTAACTGTACATGGGAATACTAAAAGAAACACTCTTCTGGTTACTACTGCAGAGAATACTCACAGGCATGCACATTGTAAGGATTTTTTTGTAGTGCCTACATTAAAGTATTTTCTCTCAGGTATATGGAGGAATGTTACTGTATTTTGTGTAATGTGTATATGAAAATGAAGGAACATGATGAACAACAGTATTCCTGTCCCAAAATTAAGGAAATCCAAAGACAGAATGAAATAAATGTGTTTTGAAGATGATGTGTATTGGCAGAAATGTTCTTGGTATCTTTTTATTTTTCCTTCAGTCTCTGCTCCACACTTTGTCTCCGTATTTCCTCCTATGGGTATTATATTCCCCCCCTAAGAAACACTGAAGCATCCACACTTTGGTCTTTCTTCTTTTTGGGTTTCATATTGTCTGTGAATTGAATCTTAGACATTACAAATTTGGGGGCTAATATCCACTTATCAGTCAGTATATACCATGTGTGATCTTTTGTGAGTTACCTCATTCAGGATATTTTCAAGTTCCATTCATTTGCCTGTGAATTTCATAAAGTCATTGTTTTTAATAGATGAATAGTATCCCATTATGTAAATGTACCACATTTCCTATATCCATTTCTCTGTTGAGTGACATCTGGGTTGTTTCCAGCTTCTGGCTATTATAAAAAAGGCTGCTATGAACATAGTGGAGCATGTGTCCTTATTACATGTTGAAGCATCTTCTGGGTATATGCCAGAAAGTGGTATGGCTGTGTCCTCTGGTAGTACTATGTCTAATTTTCTGAGGAACCACCAGAATGATTTCCAGAGTGGTTGTATCAGGGTGCAATCCCACCAACGATGGAGGAGGAGTGTTCCTCTTTCTCCACATCCTTGCCAGCATCTGCTGTCACCTGAGTTTTTGATCTTAGTCATTCTGACTAGTATGAGGTAGAATCTCCCAGTTGTTTTGATTTGCATTTCCATGATAACTAAGGATGTTAAACATTTCTTTAGGTGCTTCTAGGCCATTTGAGTTTTCTCGGGTAAGAATTCTGCTTAGCTGTTTGCCATTTTTAATAGGGTTATTTGGTTTTTTGGAGTCTAATTTCTTGAGTTCTTTGTATACCTTGGATATTAAACCTCTATCAGATGTTGGGTTGATAAAGATATTTTCCCAGGCTGTTGGTTGCCGCTTTGTCCTATTGATGGGGTCCTTTGCTTTATAGAAGCTTTGTAGTTTTATAAAGTCCCATTTGTCAGTTCTTGATGTTAGAGCATAAGCCATTGGTGTCTGTTCAGGAACTTTTCCCTTGTGCCCATATGATCAAGGCTCTTCCCCATTTTCTCTTCTATTAAATTCAGTGTATCAGGTTTTATGTGGAGGTCCTTGATCCACTTGGACTTGAGCATTGTACAGGGAAATAAGAATGGATCAATTTGCAATCTTCTACATGTTGACCTCCAGTTGAACCAGCACCATTTGATGAAAATGCTGTCTCTTTTCCACTGCATGGTTTTAGCTTTTTGTCAAAGATCAAGTGGCCATAGGTGTGTGGGTTTATTTCTGGGTCTTCTATTCTATTCCACTGATCTGCCTGCCTGTCTCTGTACCAATACCATGCCATTTTTATCACTACTTCTCTGTAGTACAGTTTGAAGTCAGGGATGGTGATTCCCCCAGAAGTTCTTTTATTGTTCAGAACAGTTTTCACTATCCTGGGTTTTTTGTTATTCCAAATGCATTTGAGAATTGCTCTTTCTGTCTCTATGAAGAATTGAGTTGGACTTTTGGGGATTGCATTGAATCTGTAGATTGCTTTTGGCAGGATGGCCAGTTTTACTATATTTATCCTGCCAGTCCAGTAGCATGGGAGATCTTTCCAACTTCTAAGGCCTTCTTTTAATTCTTTCTTCAGAGACTTGAAGTTCTTGATGTACAGATCTTTCACTTTTTTGGTTAGAGTCACACCAAGATACTTTATATTGTTTGTGACTATTGTGAAGTGTGTTGTTTACCTAATTTTTTCTCAGTCAGTTTATTTTTTTTAGTATATTAAGACTACTGATTTTGTTTTGTTAATTTTGTATCCAGCCACTTTGCTGAAGTTCTTTATCAGGATTTGTCCTATTGACAGAATCTATTACCTTACCAATGCTTTTCAGTTTCATGAGGTCTCATTTATTGGTGTTCTCTTCAGGAAAGTGTCTTCTGTACCAATGCTATACCAGTGCAGTACTAATGCATTCAAGGGTATTTCCCACTTTGTCATCTATGAGATTTAGTATATCTGCTTTTATGTGTAGATCCTTGATTCACTTGGACTTGAGTTTTGTGCAGGGTGATTAATATGGATCTATTTTCATTCTTCCAGCACCATTTGTTAAAGATGCTTTCATATTTTCTATTATGTGATTTTGGCTTTTTATCAAAAGTCAACTGTCCATAGGTGTGTGTGTTTATTTCTGGTCCTTCAATTATATTGCATTGATCAATGTCTCTGTTTCTGTATCAAAAAATACCATTCAGTTTTTATCACTGTTGCTGTGCAATAGTGGATAGGAATGGTGACTCCTCTCAAAGTTCTTTTATTGTTCATGGTTGTTTTGGTTATTCTGGGGTTTGTTTTTGCCTATAGAAAATTGTTCTTTCAAGGTCTATAAAAATTATGTTAGTATTTGAGGGGTTCACTGGCTTGTTTTGTGTGTCAACTTGACACAAGCTGTAGTTATCACAGAGAAAGGAGTTATCATTGAGAAAATACCTCCATGCCTCCAGCTGTATGACAATTGTGGATGGTGCCATGCCTGGGTTGGTAGTCCTGGGTTCTATAAAAAAGCAAACTAAGCAAGCCACTAAGCAGCATTCCTCCATGGCTTTAGAATGAACTCCAAGTTCCTACCCTGTATGAGTTTCTGCCCTAACTTCATTTGGTGATGATGAACAGCAATGTGGCAATGTAAGGTGAATAAACTCTTTCCTCCCCAATTTGCTTCTTAGTCATGATAGTTTGTGCAAGAATAAAATGTGACTAAGACAAGGGGATTGCATTGAATCTGAAGATTGCTTTTGGTAATATGGACATTTTTACTGTTAACCCTACCAATCCATGAGTATGAGAGATCTTTCCATCTCTCAGTAGCAGAGGATGAGCCTAATATGGATGAAAATTGATATATCAGGATGGGAGAATACCCAAAGTGGTATCCTACCCTCTGAGTGATGAATGGGAGAGGTAGAGAAGGGACTCAGTTGGGAGAGACTGTGGGGAAAAAATTTTGCGGGCGGGGGGAAGAGGGAGTCCAGTGGATCCCGCAGCAGTCTGGCATCAGGGTCCCGGGTGGGCTTCCCACGCCGCCAGTGGAGGGTCCCACATTGATACAGCTGCAATGGGCTGACAGTGGGCGGCTCAAGTTTCCAAAGGCTGGGAACCTGGCGATGGCAGATCAGGCAGATCAGGTGACATGTGGAGTCCGGTTTTCCAAAGCTTTTATTGTTCATGACATGATAAATGGATGTAGGTGGTACGCACTTCCCCCTCAAAAGTCCAAGTCTAAAGACTTCTCCTAAATACCCTGCAACAACAGAAAAGCAAATCAATATCACAATCACCAGTTCTAATCACCAGTTTCTTTGCAAGTGGCAAAATTTCAGTTGACTTTACACCTGAAATAAATACTTTTTGAATACGTCACCACATCTTCTTTGCACATTCAACTGTGGCTGGGTACTAAGGCTGTTATACAGTGGCAATTGTACATAGTGCTGAAAGAAACATGGGTGTGCAAGTTTCTTAGTGGCTAGCACAACAAAGCTGGCCCTGGTGTCAAGGGTACAAGTAAGGCACCAGTAGGATGTGAGAATGGGAGAGCTGGTTCCTCTCCACTTCAAATGTACAGTAGTGACAACACTGAAAAGATGTCTCCCCACTAACTCATTATATGCCACTTGTGGCTGGCAGGTGAACTGGTTCTTGGGCAGGAAAGATATTAACTAGCCCTGCCCTTTTGTTAGCTGCAGCACTCCAAAGAGCAAGCCCCACACTTCCCCTGTGCAGCACAGTAGAGCTAGCCCTGATGGCATGGGCACAGGAGAGCTATCAAGCTGACCAACTCAGCTACCACCCAGATCCAGATAGAGAGCTCTGAGTTTACCCACCCCAACATCCATGCCATCTATAAACTGCTGGAGTGCATGAAGAGGGTAGTCTTGCAGATCCAAAGCTACAGGATCTCCTTGACACAAGGCAACAAAAAAACCTGAGAGGGGTCCTGGTAAGGATCCAGTATTGATAGCATACCACAAACCAGAGGTCTCAAACCAGACTCTTGCAAAGAATCATTGCAATGAACATTTGTAAATAAAGCTATTTGGGCAAAAGGGTATACTCTGTGATACCATAACACACAACCACTTCCATGGCAAGATGGATTGTTTTGTTTTTGTTTTTTTTCTTTTTTCTTTTCTTTTTTCTTTTTTGTTTTTTGTTTGTTTTGCATTACTCCAAGGAGCAGGTTTCTAGTGCCGAGGGCAAACATGACTAGATAATGGAAATGAGTTAAAGTAGGGTGCATGATATGAAATTCACAAGGAATCATAAAAACATGTAAAGAAAAGTGTGGGAGCAGATTGAACAAGCTATGGGTAAACAAGCCAATAAGCAGTACCTCTACATGAATTCATCACCAGCACCTGCCTCCAGGTTCTTGGCCTGCTTGAGTTCCTGCTCTCACCTCCTTTGAAGATGAACTTTTACATGGAAATGGGACATTGCTTTTGGTCATTGTGTTTCATCTCAGCAATACTAACTATAACATGGACAATAACTTCTTAATAAATACCTCAACCACAACATATATTTTACTTTCATAAAATGTCAATAGCTTAATCATATGTGAACAAAAGCACCTTTTGTAATTCTAATTTACTGTATAAAGGGGTGGTTATATGATCACCAAAAGAAACATGCAATGTGTTTCTAAATACACTGTCTACCTCACTTCTTTTTTACGTAATTTTGAAATCAAATATCATGTTTAATAAATTCTATATTACCCTTCCATCAGTAGGCTTTCTGAAACTCTCAAGTCCAAGTGAAGATGATTTCTGTCAGTACTTGAAAACTCTCAAAATTGGTTGTTCATCACTTGGGAACAGAAAAGAGTTAGTAAAGTTACAATGAAACACACTTGTTCATCTAATGGCAGCCTCACCTGTAGCAGAGGTAGAGGTGTGTGATCCCAAACAGAAAGTGTGACTAAGAATAAAAAAGCTTTTCAAATGGTCTAGTACCCTGGTTAGTTTTATGTCAACTTAACATTAGTGAAAGTCATCGGTTCCCTCAGTTGACTGTGATTCAGGATATGTAAGCCAAATAAACCCTGTCATCTCCAAGTTTCTTTGTTCATGGTGGTTCATCACAGCAATAGTAAACCTATCAGCCATGTCTACTGTCAGAGACCAATATTTAGACATTGTATCTATCCAAAAATATGTGAAAATTAGTCTGTGTCTTGGTGCAAGAAATAACAAACCATTAATGGAAATATTTTCTATTCAGCACAGAATCCCCTCTGTCCACTAAATAAGATAGAGTTTTTTTCTACATGTAAACTCCACTTATCTAACTCATAATAACTAAATTTTTACACTACTATGCCAGCAGAGAAAAGCACACAACATAGTCCTATATATTAGATCATGGTGCTAGTAACAGAGCAATCAGTTTGATAAACTTTGATCCTAGGTATCCTACCAGCTTATGTTTTGAATACTTGGCCCTCACTTGGTAGCAGAATACTCAAAGGTTGAGAGAAAACTGTAAAACCTAGATCACAAAGGTATACATCAGATGGACATGTACGATTTCTTTGCTCCATTTAGACTTTTCTGAAATGACAATAATTTCTTTAACAATTTTATCAGGGCTTCTCTCACTCATTTATGACTTTGGTGATGGGGGTTGTTGGTTTAAGTGTGCCTATATAAATGCTAAATACAAAGGATAGAAAAATTATTATTTATTTCGTAAAAGTAGGAATATTCAGAAAAATCTGAAGAACTTTGATGAAAAATACTACAGCACAACCTGAAATCTTCTCTTAATGATTCTGAGACACATTTGTGTTTCTAAATTATGGTTTTATATGGACCTCCTATCAAATCTCTGCACAGAAGATGCACCTAAGTTCTCTTTACCAGGTTGTCAGAACAAGGCCCAAGAATGAATTCATGTGAGATTTATGTGTGCTTATAAGAAAACTCTAAGACATCAAGGCAAGGCTCTTTTGATGTCAGTTGCTTCAAAAACACATAATTGTTCCTGGAATGGTTTCATGCCTCTCATAGGTGTAGTGGTTAGGAGTGATTTATTTCACTTTATACATTACAACTTGCTATTATCATTTGTTAACGTGCATTTATGGGAAAATGTGGTCCTTCCAAGTATGATCTTTCTCTCCTGTATAGCTCATCTGTCACATGTGGCTTGCACTCCTTATTGTACATTTTACTCCTGTGACTCCTCTTAACCCTTGCAATGTAAATTGATACTCTAATAAACTTAGCTATTTCATGAAACTTTAGTCAGCCTCATTTATCTGCTCCATTCTCCAGTGGTCTCACTGCCTCTAGAGAGGTAAACATTTGGCATCATGAATCACAAACTTGAAGTGACTATGAGATAGGAGAGTGGAGACCCTTACTGAAGAGATAAGTGAGAATAATGGGACAGAGAACAGGGAAGCTTTGTCTTATACTGAGTTTGTGTATTTTTTCTGAAAGAAAAGTAGAGCACCACTATAAAAATCACATGTATTAGATTACTTTCAAGTTGTTCGTGATTATAATCCCTGGTTTCCGGAAAAGGAACTTTGGAACATTTATTCCAGTAGTATGGGAGAGAGTCTAAAAGAATATTAAAAGCCATATAAACAAGGGGGAAAGGTACACATTCAATTTTGGGTAACTTGGGCAATGATTTAGACTGTCATTAAAATTCTTAAGGAGACAAGTTGGATATTAATCGTTAGAAAGACATGCCTAATTCCTTGCATGAATACAAATCTTAAGACTGCCAGCACCAGATTTAACATCAGTTAATTTTAAAACTACATACTACAAATCTAATATGGAATTCTCTTCACTATTTGACAAGCATTACAAGAGCCTATGAAAATGCTAACTTTACAACTTAGGCAATCTAGGCATAACAGGGATAAAAGGAATTCGTTGTTTCAATTTCTCCCTGGTCTCATGAGCTATACTTGGTATTTCCAGTGCAACTTCAAAATCTAAATGCTTAATACCTAATTATGCACTTACCAACATATTTAAGAGTTCTAGAAAAAATAACATTGAACAGGCCTCTAATATTACCTTGAGAATTTCTATAGGGTTAGGTGCATCTTCTACCACTGAGGCCAGACAAGGTAGTCCTCTGTTACATATGTGCCAGGGGTCACAGATCAGCACATGTATGCTTTTGGGTTGCTGGCTTAGTCTCTGGGGACTCCCTGACACTATTGCTGGTGCCATGTTGTTCTTGCAGACAGGAGCCTAACATGACTGTCCTCTGAGAGACACTACCAGAGCTGGCTGATACAGATCCAGATACTTACAGCCAATCATTGGACTGGTGCCAGGGTCTCCTTTGGAAGAGTTAAGGGAAGGACTGAAGGAACTGAAGGGGATAGCAACCCCAGAGGAAGACCAACAGTATCAACTAACTTAGACCCCTGGGAGTTCCCAGAGACTAAGCCACCAACCAAAGAGCATAAATGGGCTGGTCTGAGGTTCCCAGCACATATGAAGCAGAGGACTGCCTCTGGCCTCAGTGGGAGAGGATTCACCTAGTCTTATAAAGAGTTGATGCCTCAGGAAAGGGGGATTACTGGAGGGGAGACACCCTCTTAGAGGCAAAGGGGATAGGGTGAAGAACTCTGGGAAGAGGGACTAGGAGAGGGAGCAACATTTGGGATGTAAATAAGTAATTTTAATTAATAAATAAATAAAGGGTAAATGAAACAAAGAACCCTTAGTGTGGATACATAAAACATATTACTCCTCAGAGATATGGATGCAACTCCACAAAATACAACAGTGCAGGCACAAAAACAAATTTTAAAACTGAACAATCTGAGATCTGTTACCCCAAAACTAAGTCACCACCTCCAGACAGAGCCACATTCAGACACAAAATGACTAACCCCATAAAATGTCATATACTCAAAAGTAAATGGCCAGGAACTAGAAGCTGGATGGCTCAGAGACTTGTGTTAGAACCAAACATGACCAAACAAAAAAAAATAGTCAAGACATGATTCCTAATGGTACTCTTCACCCAAAGATGGGTGCAGAGTCTAACTGTTATCAGAAAGGCTTCCTCCAGCAGCAGATGGGAGCAGATAAAGGGACCCATACACAAACATTAGGGAGAAGTCTTAGAACCTCACATAATAGAAAGAGAAAAGATTGTGGAAGCTAAATGGGTCAAGAATACCAGAAGGACACAGCTCACAGAATGACCTTATCAGGACTCACAGGGACTCACAGAGCCTGCATGGGTCTATGCTAGGCCCTAAACTATGGTTGTTTAGCTCAGGGATTTGGTTGGACTCCAAATGCTCTTGGGATATTTTTCCTCCTACTGGGTTGTATTGTGCAGGCTTGACATGAAATTTTATGATTAATCTTATTACATTTTGTTATATCATTTTTGGTTGATACCACTGGAAGGGCTATTTTTTTAAGAGAATTAGCAGTGGATCTAGGTGATAAGAGAGGTGGGAAGGAAGAGGGAAAAGGGGGTAGGGGATAGTATATTTAGGATACATTGTATGAGAAAAAACAAATTGAAAATAAATAAGTGCCTAAAACAGAGCAGAATTTCCATGTGATTATTGCAAAAACAATGAAAATAACACCTAATCCAGAAAATAGCCTGTGGTAATTTGAATAGATTTGGCCTCCAAAATCTATGTATTTGATACCACTTGATATATATATATATATATATATATATATATATATATATATATATCAATCATAGTGAGTGACCCAATTAGGACGTGTGGCTTCCTTAGAGTAGGTATGGCCTTGTTAAGGAAAATGTAAAATGTATACACGGGCTTTGAAATATAACATATATGTTCAAGTTTTTCTTAGTATAAAACACAGTAGTTGCATTTCAGTTTGATCAAGATGTAGAAATCTTAGCTCCGCCAGCATCAAGTCTGCCTGGATGATACCATACTTCCCACCATGATGATAATGGACTGAACCACTGAAACTATAAGCCCAAATTAAATGTTTACCTTTGTAAGAGTTGCCTTGGCCATGGTGTCTCTTCACAGCAATGAAAACCTTAACTAAAAACTTGGCATAAGGAGTGGAACATTGCTTTTATAGGCGTGATCATGTTTTTGTTGGAGAAATAAGAACTTTGGAACTGTGGAGTATTGCTGAGATAGGCACATTTTTATTCAGAGAAATATGGACTTTGGGACTTTGGATTAGAAAAGTTGCATCATTAAAGTGTGGTTTAATGGGTCATCCTAGCAGGAATTTTGAAAACCGTTGTGCTGAGGGCAATTTGAACTGTGGAGAGGTGGTTCAAGAGGTTTCAAAAGAGAAGGATTTTAGCATGTTTCCTACAGACCGTTCTTATGATATTTTGGTGAAGAATGTGGCTGCTTTTCTCCTTATTTGAAGAGTCTAAATGAGGCTAAAGAGAAAAAATCAGATTAATTGCATTGACAAAGGAAATCTCAAAACAGACTAGCATAGACTCTGGCCTGTGGTTCACCTTTACAAAGAGTGTTTTGATCAAACATAACAAGCTTAGAAAGCAAAAATACAAAATTTTTTGTTCAAGTATTAAAGTGACACCAGGAAGTGGAATGGAGCTAAATTCTGTGTTGAATGAGACAACCCTGTTAGAGACATGAAATATAATGAAGAGATGAGTGACCTCTGAACAAAATGCAGCCACTGAGGCTTCCATCTTTTGAATTGGAATTAAATAAAAGCTTAAGTCCAAGCATGGTGGTACAGACCAGACTGAAGACCTCTGGGGGCTCTGTGGCATGCAAGGCAACTGACCCAACAGACTGAAAGCCTCCCTGGGATTCTGCTGCACACAGGGAAACAAAAACCACAGTCAGTAGACATCCCCCTCCCAGAGAAAATCTTCACACTAGGGTGCTCCTCTGGAGACCCACCAGTCCAAAGGCCTCCCAGGCCAACAGATCAGCAGCTTCTCTGCTCTACTGAAGAGCCCCCAGTTGGAAGCCCCCACAGGTAGTCTGCTACAGCCAGGGCCACAGATCTAACAGGAGACCTAAAGCAACCCAGAGACAAAAGAGGCAGACTACAGACAGAGTCACCCAGACCAGCAAACACCAGGGACAACCAGATGGTGAGAGGTAACCACAAAACCATAAGAAACAGAAGCCAATATACATGGGCATCATCAGAACCCAGTTCTCTCACCACAGCAAGCCCTGAACACACCAACACACCTGAAAATCAGGAAGCTGACCTAAAATCCTATCTCATGAAGATAATAGAGTCCTTTAATGAGGATATAAATAACTCACTGAAAGAAAAAAGGAAAAAACAGTTAAACAAGTAGAAGCCCTTAAAGAGGAAACAAATCTCTTAAATAAATACAGAAAATTACAATCAAACAGGTGAAGGAATTGAATAAAACAGTCCAAGACATAAAAGTGGAAATAGAAATAATAAAGAAAACACAAATGGAGGCAAACCTGGAAATGGAAAACCTAGAAAACAGTTCAGGAATTACAGATGTAAGTATCACCAACAGAATACAAGAGATAGAAGAGAGATTCTCTACTGTAGAAACACCTTGGAAGAGATTGACAAAACTGTCAAAGAAAACTCAAAACATAAAAGACTCCTAACCCAAATCATCCAGGAAATTCAAGACACAATGAAAACACCAAATCTAAGAATAATCAGAATAGAAGAGAATGATGATTCCCAGCTCAAAGGACCTGAAAAAATGTCTTCAACAAAATCGTAGAAGAAAACTTCCCCAATCTAAAGAAAGATATGACCATAAAGGTACAAGAAGCTTATAGAACACCAAATAAATATGACCACAAAACAAAATCCTCTGGTCACATAATAATTAAAACACAAAACCCACAGAACAAAGAGAGAATATTAAAAGCTGCAAGGGAAATGGGCCAAGTAGCATACAAATGTAGACCTGTCAGAATTATACCAGACTTCTCAACAGAGACTATGAAAGCCAGAAGAGCCTGGTCAATGGTCATGCAGACTCAAAGAGAACACAAATGGCAGCCCAGCAAAAGTCTTAATGAACATAGATGGAGAAAACAAAATATTCAGGACTAAACCAAATTCAAACAGTATCTATCTGCCAATCCAGGCCTACAGAGGATCCTAGAAGGAAAACTCCAACACAAAAAATGTACCTAAACCAAAGGAAAGAAATTATAGAAACAACTCCCTTCATAATAGCCAAAAATAATATAAAATATCTTGAGGTAACTCTAACTAAACAAGTGAAAGATCTGTACGACAACAACTTCAAGTATCTCAAGAAAGAAATTGAAGACGTTTTTAGAAAATGGAGAGATCTCCCATGCTCATGGATTGACAGGATTAACATAGTAAAAATGGCCATCCCACAAAGGCAATCTACAGATTTATTGCAATTCCCATCAAAACCCCAACACAATTCTTCAAAGACATGGAAAGAGTAATTCTTAAATTCGTCTATAAAGGCAAAAAACCCAAAATAGTGAAAACAATACTTAACAATAAAAGAATGGCTGGGTGAATCACCATTCCTGACCTCAAACTTTACTACAGAACAATAGTGATAAAAACTGCATGGTATTGGTACAGAGACAGATACATTGATCAATGGAATAAAGTTTAAGACCCAGAAATAAAACCACACACTTATGGGAACTTAATCTCTAAAGAAGCCAAACTTATACAATGAAAAAAGAAAAGCATCTTCAAAAATGTTGCTAGTCTAACTGGCTGTTGATTTGTAGAAAAATGAAAATAGATCCATATTTGTCACTTTGCACAAAGTTTAAGTCCAAGCATATCAAGGACCTCAACATAATACCAGATACACTGAATCTAATAGAAGAGAAAGTGGGAAAGAACATTGAACTCGTTGGCACAGGGAAAACTTCATAAACAGAACTCTAATGGCTCACGCTCGAAGAGAAATAATTGGTAAATGGAACTTCATGAAACTGGAAAGCTTCTGTAAGGCAAAAGATATAGCCAATAAGACAAATCACCAACCTCCAGATTGGGAAAAAATCTTCACTAACCCCATATCTGAAATAGAGGGCCAATATCTAAAATATGTAAAGAATTCAAGATGCTAACCACCAAAAAACCAAAGAAGCCAATCAAAAAATGGGGTATAGAACTAACCAGAGAATTCACAACAGAAGAAACTCAAATGGCTGAGGAACACTGAAAGAAATGTTCAAAGTCCTTAGTGATCAGAGAAATGCAAATCACAACAACCCTGACATTCTACCTTACACCAATCAGAATGACTAAGATCAACACCTCAGGTGACAGCACTTGTTGGCAAGGATGTGGTGAAAGAGGAACACTCCTCCATTGCTGGTGGGATTGCAAACTGGTACAACTACTATGGAAATCAATCTGGAGGTTACTCAAAAAACTGGAAATAGATCTATTTGAAGACCCAGCAATACCATTCTTGGGAATATGCCCAAAAGATGCCCCACCAGGCCACAGGAGCACATGGGGATTCCGCCTGAGACATTCTGGAGGCTCCAGGGATCCCACAGTCAGCATTAGGTAGGAAGACCCACATACTGCCCTAAGCCCATAGCTGGGTGCTGTGAGCTCTCAGACTTCAGCAGATACCCCCACTCCTGCCCCTGCGGAGTAGCACTCCCATTCTGGTCTTCTCCCAGATCTGAAGCCTGGACCAGACCTCTGCCGGGTCTACTGTTATGTGGACCCCGGATTCCACCTGAGGCATACTGGAAGGTCCACTCAACCCAGAGCCATAGAGGAACAACTGAACTCAGATCGTCAGACAACATATCCTGAGATATTCTAGAGGAGACACGGCACCCAGAACAGCAGACACCTAGCTGTACTGCTACCTTGGAGGCACCAAATCCTGAGTCATTCCAGAGGTACCACTGTAATCAGTACAGCTGGAAAAGATCACAGAGATATCTGGACCCCTAGGAGATCAGACACAAGCGAGATAACTGGAAAGGCAGGCTTCAGTCAGAGACAG
Source organism: Arvicanthis niloticus (assembly GCF_011762505.2). Classification (NCBI taxonomy): domain Eukaryota; kingdom Metazoa; phylum Chordata; class Mammalia; order Rodentia; family Muridae; genus Arvicanthis; species Arvicanthis niloticus. The sequence continues at coordinate 116,088,988 of NC_047658.1, read as the reverse complement.
CAAGTACAGGCAGCACTAGAGTTAACCAGATGGCAAAAGGCAAGCGCAGGAACAAAAGCAACAGAAACCAAAGTTACATGGCATCATCAGAACCCAGTTCCCCCATCATAGCAAGCCCTGAACACCGCATCACACCAGAAAAGCAGGATTCAGAATTAAAATCACTTCTCATGATGATGATAGAGGACTTTAAGAAAGACATAAATAACACTCTCAAAGAACAGATAGAAACCCTTAAAGAGGAAACACAAAAATCCCTTAAGGAATTGCAAGAAAATGCGACCAAATGGGAAAAGGAATTAAACAAAACCATGCAGGATCTAAAAATGGAAGTAGAAACAATAAAGAAATCACAAAGGGAGACTACCCTGGAGATAGAAAACCTAAAAAAAAAGATCAGGAGTCATAGACACAAGTATCACCAACAGAATACAAGAGATGGAAGAGAGAATCTCATGTGCAGAAGATACCATGGAAAACATTGACACAACTGTCAAAGAAAATGCAAAATACAAAAAGCTACTAAGCCAAAATATACAAGAAATCCAAGACACAATGGAAGGCCAACCTAAGGATAATAGGTATAGATGAGGGGGAAGACACCCAACTTAAAGGACCAGTAAATATCCTCAACAAAATTATAGAGGAAAACTTCCCTAACCTAAAGAAAGAGATGTCCATAAATATACAAGGAGCCTACAGAACTCCAAATAGTTTAGACCAGATTAAATACTTCCCACCACATAATAGTCAAAACATCAAATGTACAAAACAAAGAAAAAATACTTAAAGCAGTAAGGGAAAAGGGCAAAGTAACATATAAAGGCAGACCTATAAGAATTACACCAGACTTCTCACCAGAGACCATAAAAGCCAGAAGATCCTGGACCGATATCATACAGACCCTAAGAGAACACAAATGCCAGCCCAGACTACTATACCCAGCAAAACTGTCAATCATTATTGATGGAGAAACCAAAATATTCCATGACAAATCCAAATTTACACAGTATCTCAACACAAATCCAGCACTTCAAAGAATAATTGATGGAAAACTCCAACACAAGGAGGGAAACTACAACCTAGAAAAAGCAAGAAAGTAATCTTACAAAAGCCATAAAAGAAGGTAGCGACACAAACATATCTCTACTGCCAATAACAAAAATAACAGGAAACAACATTCATTTCTCCTTAATATCTCTTAATATCAATGGACTCAATTCTCCAATAAAAAGACATAGACTATCAGACTGGATACGAAAGCAGGACCCAACATTTTGCTGCATTCAGGAAACTCACCTTTGTGAAAAAGACAGGCACTACCTCAGAGTAAAAGGTTGGAAAACAATCTGCCAAGCAAATGGTCCCAAGAAACAAGCTGGAGTAGCGATTCTAATATCAAATAAAATCAGTTTTCAACCAGAAGTAATCAAAAAAGATAAAGAAGGACACTTCATATTCATCAAAGGAAAAATGTATGCACCAAGAGGAAATTGCAATTCTCAACATCTATGCCCCAAATTCAAGGGCACCCACATACATAAAAGAAACTTTACTAAAGCTTAAAGCATATATTGCACCCTACACAATAATAGTGGGAGATTTCAACACCCCACTCTCAGCTATGGACAGATCATGGAAACAGAAACTAAATCGAGACACAATGAAACTAAAAGAAGTTATGAACCAATTGGACTTACCTGACATCTATAGAACATTTCATCCTAAAACAAAAGAATATACCTTCTTCTCAGCACCTCATTGTACCTTCTCGAAAATAGACCTTATCATTAGTCACAAAACAGGCCTCAACAGATACAAAAAGATTGAAATAATCCCTAGTAACTTATCAGACCACCATGGACTAAGACTCATCTTTGACATGGACAAAAACAACAGAAAGCCCACATACACGTGGAAACTGAACAATGCTCTACTCAAAGATAACTTGGTCAAGGAAGAAATAAAGAAATTAAAGACTTCTTAGAGTTAAATGAAAATGAGGGCACATCATATCAAAACATGTGGGACTCACTAAAAGCAGTACTAAGAGGAAAAATCATAGCTCTAAGTGCTCACAAAAAGAAATTGGAAAGAGCATACATTAACAACTTGACAGCAAACCTGAAAACATTAGAACAAAAAGAAGCTAGTATACCCAAGAGGAGTAGACGGCAGGAAATAATCAAACTCAGGGCTGAAATCAACCAAGCTGAAACCAAAAGAACTATACAAAATATCAACAAAACCAGGAGCTGGTTCTTTGAGAAAATCAACAAGATAGACAAACCCTTAGCCAGACTAACCAAAGGGCATAGAGACGGTATTCAAATTAATAAAATCAGGACTGAAAAGGGAGACATAACAACAGAAATAGAGGAAATTAAAAAAATCATCAGATCCTACTATAAAGGCCTAGTAGTAGTAGGATCATCAGATACCAGGTACCAAAGTTAAAGGAGGAGCAGATAAACCATCTAAACAGTCACATAACTCCTAAAGAAATAGAAACGGTCATTGAAAATCTTCCCACCAAAAAATGTCCGGGGCCAGATGGTTTCAGCACAGAATTCTTTCAGACCTTCAAGAAAGACCTAATACCAATCCTCTTCAAGCTATTCCATCGAATAGAAACAGAAGGAACACTACCCAATTCATTCTATAAAGCTACCATTACACTCATACCTAAACCACAGAAAGACCCAACAAAGAAAGAGAACTACAGACCAATCTCTCTTATAAATATTGATGCAAAAATACTCAATAAAATTCTCACAAACCGAATCCAACAACACATCAAAACAATTATCCATCAAGATCAAGTAGGCTTTATCCCAGGAATGCAGGGATGGTTCAATATTCAGAAATCCATCAATGTAATCCACTACATAAATAAACTTAAAGGAAAAAACCACATGGTCATCTCACTAGACGCTGAGAAAGCGTTTGACAAAATTCAACATCCCTTCATGTTAAAAGTCTTGGAAAGATCAGGAATTCAAGTCCCATATCTAAACATAGTAAAAGCAATATACAGCAAGCCAGTAGCCAACATCAAACTAAATGGAGAGAAACTTGAAGCAATCCCACTAAGATCAGGGACTAGGCAAGGCTGCCCACTCTCACCTTACCTATTCAATATAGTACTGGAAGTCTTAGCTAGACAACAAAAGGAAGTCAAAGGGATATAGATAGGAAAGGAAAAAGTCAAAATTTCACTATTTGCAGATGATATGATAGTATACTTAAGTGACCCTAAAACCTCAACCAGAGAACTCCTAAACCTGATAAACAACTTTAGCAATGTGGCTGGATATAAAATCAACTCAAACAAATCACTAGCCTTCCTCTATTCAAAGGATAAACAGGCAGAGAAAGAAATAAGGGAAATGACACCCTTCACAACAGCCACAAATAAAATAAATTATCTTGGAGTGAATCTAACCAAGCAAATGAAAGATCTGCATGTCAAGAACTTCAAGTCTCTGAAGAAAGAAATTGAAGAAGATCTCAGAAGATGGAAAGATCTCCCATGCTCCTGGATTGGCAGGATTAACTTAGTAAAAATGGCTATCCTGCCAAAAGCAATCTACAAATTCAATGCAATACCCATCAAAATTCCAAATCAATTCTTCATAGAGATAGAAAGAGAAATATACAAATACATTTGGAATAACAAAAAACCTAGGATAGCGAGAACTATTCTCAACAATAAAAGAACCTCTGGGGGAATCACCATTCCGGACCTCAAACTGTACTACAGAGCAGTAGTGATAAAAACTGCATGGTATTGGTACAGAGACAGACAGGATGATCAATGGAATAGAATTGAAGACCCAGAAATGAACCCGCACACCTATGGTCACTTGATCTTTGACAAGGGAGCTAAATCCATCCAGTGGAAAAAGGACAGCATTTTCAACAAGTGGTGCTGGCTCAACTGGAGGTCAACATGTAGAAGAATGCAAATTAATCCATTCTTATCCCCTTGTACAAAGCTCAACTCCAAGTGGATAAAGGACCTTCACATAAAGCCAGGTACACTGAAACTATTAGAAGAGAAGTTGGGGAAGACCCTCGAATACCTAGGCACAGGGGAAAAGTTCCTGAACAGAACACCAATGGCTTATGCTCTAAGATCAAGAATCGACAAATGGGACCTCATCAAATTGCAAAGCTTCTGTGAGGTAAAGGACACTGTCAACAAGACAAAGCGGCAACCAACAGATTGGGAAAAGATCATTACCAATCCTACATCCGATAGAGGGCTAATATCGAATATATACAAAGAACTCAAGAAATTAGACGCCAAACAACAAAATAACCCCATTAAAAAATGGAGTACAGAGCTAAACAAAGAATTCTCAACTGAGGAAACTCGAATGGCCGAGAAGCATCTTAAGAAATGCTCAACATCCTTAGTCATCAGGGAAATGCAAATCAAAACATCACTGAGATACCACCTCACACCAGTCAGAATGGCTAAGATCAAAAACTCAGGTGATAGTAGATGCTGGCGAGGATGTGAAGAAAGAGGAACACTCCTGCATTGTTGGTGGGGTTGCAAGCTGGTACAACCACTTTGGAATTCAGTCTGGTGGTTCCTCAGAAAATTGGACATAGCACTACCTGAGGACCCAGCTATACCACTCCTGGGTATATACCCAGAAAATGCCCCAACAAATAACAAAGACATATGCTCCACTATGTTCATAGCAGCCTTATTTATAATAGCCAGAAGCTGGAAAGAACCCAGATGCTCTTCAACAGAGGAATGGATACAAAAAATGTGGTACATTTACACAATGGAATATTATTCAGCTATTAAAAATAGTGAATTCGAGAAATTCTTAGGTAAATGGATGGAACTAGAAAATATCATCTTGAGTGAGGTAACCCAATCACAAAAGAAAACACATGGTATTTACTCACTGATAAGTGGAGATTAGCCCAAAAATTTGAAACAACAAAGATTCAACTACCAGACGACATGAAGCTCATGAAGAAGAAAGAACAAGTGAGGATGCCTAGGTCTTTCTTAGAAGGAGTAACTAAATACCCAAGGGAGCAAATATGGAGACACAGTGTGGGTCAGAATCATAAGGGGGGGGGTTGTAGGGAGACCATTGTGTCTGGGTATTCATTCCATGGGCAGTCACCAAAAATAGACGCTGATAGGGATGTCAGGATGGGAAAGCTGACAGCAGCCTGATAAGGCTGTCTCCTTAGAGGTCCCCCAGAGTCAGACATACCCAGAGACAGATACCCACAGCTATCTGATCAAAGGTTCCCAATGGAGGAGTTAGAGAGTAAATTGAAGGAACCTTAAGGGCTGGTGGCCCTGTGAGGAGAGCAACAATACCAACCTGCCAGGGCTCCCCAGGGTCTAAACCACCAGCCTAGGAGCACATAGGGAGAGACACATGACTCCAGCTGTATATGTAGGGGATGATGGCCTTGTTGAGCATAGGTGGGAGACAAGGTCATTGGTACCCTGAAGGCTGAGCACTGAGGGGGGGGGGAATCTGAGGGTGGGGAGGGGGACTGGGGGTAGGTGGGCAAACACCTTCATAGAAGCAGGAGGAGGGGGGATGGGATAAGAGGTTCCTGGGTGGTGGGGGAAATATGGTAAGGGAATAAAATTTGAAATGTAAATATTATATCCAATAAAAGAGGGGAAAATAGAAAAGCGGTTAGAACCAACATTCTTAATAAAATGTCAGCCCTCTTTTAAAAAAACTATCTTGATACTAAAATTTGTTTTGAGAATTGTATATTTCAGAATGATCAGCCTTGGTGTATCTACTCAACAAGCAAGCTGGGCAGACCTGCTCAAACCTCTGAGGTCCGTGAATTCCATCTGGAGACAGCGAAGACACAGCATCAGAGGATTGTCAATTTGCTCTCCCCTGCCCCTCACTCCTCTTCTAATATCTCAAAGCCCATAGTCAGCTTGAAGAAGCTAATGAAGAGTCAGCGCCCCTATTCCCTGGGCTTGGGGACTAAGGTGGTAAATGTTGGGCTGTCTCTCTAGGGAAAAGTAGTGGTTTTGTCAGAATAGAGAGGATTAGCTAGGGTTTATTGCATAGCCATAACCTATTAGTAGAAATCTGTATAATTAATATCAAGATGAAGATATAAATTCTTAAATGGCTCCAATTTACTTTGTTTACAAATTTTAAGGTTTTCATTGGCATGAGCTTCTTAGTGATATAAGAGTGAAATGAATATTGTTACTCTCATAGGCATTGTACCAGTATAACACACTTAGGAATACAAAGCTTAGACCCAGTCCTTCTTTAACTTTTTTAACTGATTTGAGATGGTTAGCCTGTGAGTTAAGGGACTATAGCAAATTCATGACTTGGAGTTTATTATAAGGGTGTTCTCTATGTTTTATTTAGAAATAGCTGAGTGGAGTTAACAGGCAACAGTCCAGATTACCTTACATGGATAGCTGGTTTTCAAAACATCAGAAATCCTTAGAATTGACATGACAAACATTTCAGTATTAATGTTCATTTTCATTAGAGACCTGTCTGCTCCGGACAGCTTCCTATATTGAATTCTAAGAAGAAATTGAGCATCCTTGGAGTTACTCCAGTTGTGAGGTAACAGCCACTAGGCAAGAATTGCCACTTTCCTTCTATAAATTACTGTCCAGAAAAGGACACACTTGCAGAATAGTTGACTGATTATATCTGCCTAGACAGAGTAATCAGCCCTTAATAATTCTGCAGCACTAAGGTCTGTCAGATGATCCTGGGCCAGAAGGTGGAAGAACAGATGCTCCAAAGTTTTGAAGTAGAGCAAGTGTCCAGGTGTTCAGAGGTCTCTATAAATTGGCTAACTTTTAGAAGCTATGCTTTGTGCTTCCCACAATTATAGTTAACTCAGTCATTCTGGATTTCTGACGGGGTTGAAAACTTATAGCTATTGCCCTTAAGAGAAAAGATTTGAGTGGATGCTCGTCAGCTGACATTCATCCTAAAGCCAGGTTCAGAACTAAATGTTTTAGTTAGGATAGATGACAGAGGAGCTGGTTCGTCAACAAAAGGATGGACTGGGTATTAGGACTATCTTGTACCTCACTGGTACAAATTGGCATAATTATGCTCTAATTGTATTTTGAGAGAAAAGTTTCATTTTAACAGGAAGGGTGATGTGTAGGAGGAGCTAAGGTAGGAGGAGTACTGAGAGGAAGAGAAGGAGTAAGAAGAGGAGAAGAAGAAGGAGAGGAGAAGCTAGGTGATGAAAGAGAGAAAGAGTGGGGAGACAGGGAGGCAGATATTCATGTATCTCCACCAGTCAAAGATAGTTGTTATATCTAGGTTGGTCAGTGGGTTACACCTCTGATTGAACAATTCCAAACTTATAAAGCCTATGATTAACATTATTTTTTAAAAATGTATAAATGCAAAAAGGAAAAGGGGGCATGGGATAGGGGTTTCCTAAGGGGGGTGGGGGGGAATGGGGATCGGGGATGCCATCTGAAGTGTAAATAAAATATCTAATTTTAAAAAAAGAAAGAAAAAATCAATCCTACTTAGTGTGCTACTATAAACAGAATTTGTTTAAATGTTTATACTTGCATAAGCATAAGCATTTTTGCTTCCCATTGGAGACAGTCATTGAGCCTCAATGACCTTTCAAGATCTCCTGGATCTAATTGGAAGCCTGAGAAGAATCCAGATCCTTCAGATGACTTTTCTTCTGATCCTTTGTAGAGAACTTCACTACAGCCACACCTTATCATTGCTGCTGGGTCCACATCCTTGGCAATGATTCTGTCTCTGATAATGACAGTGGAATCTTGAGCCAAGATGACCTTCTGGGGATTTCTATCCCACTGGACTCTAAACTGAGACCAAACAATTGCTGTTGCTTTGTCTAAACACAGTGGCCTGTCCTTCATTCTCCTTACTTTGACCATTGTTCAACTCCAGTGACTGTCACATACTAAATACAATTTTTTATTGAGGCTGGCAGAATATTAACCTATGGCCATGAACAAGAATACCTAAAGACTACTTAATTCCTTTGGTACTCATAAGATTCCATTATGAGCCTTAGATACCAGACATACTCCTGCAGTATTTAATGTTTTACACTGGTCCAGTCATTTGTTGTTATGTTCTAACTATTTTCTTGAAATAGTTTTCAAAATAACTTTTGAAATACAAACATTTATTCTATTCCCTTGAATACTAGCAGTACACCCTCTAGTTTATTATATAAAACCTTGTTGAGATATTTTATTGGTTTCTGAAATTAAGTACTATTTGTAAGGGCACTGAAAAAATGACTTTGGACTTCTGAATGATTTGTATTTCTCCATGGACTTATTTCCTATGAGAATGTGAAGGAAACATGTAGAAGGCTATAGCTCAAAGGTGATGTATTTGGGTGCCAAGTTGACCAGGAGTAGATCTGTGGTGTTTAGTTTTGATTGTCCATTTAATGGGATCAAGAGTCACCTAGGGACAAGCTCCCAGAACATCTGTGAGGGATTACTTAGATTAGTTTAGCCACTGTGCATTCCTCCATGGGATTAGATTATCTTGATTAGATTAACTGAGGAAGGAACATCCAGATTAAGATCACCAGTATCAGCCTAGGGACTGGGTCTTATAATACAGAAACAAAGCCCAGAATAGGCATTCATCACCCCCTGTTCTTCACCATGTCACAGTCTAAAAGCTGTACAGTCTTGAAATTTCATCTGACAAATAAATTACTCCACTGCTTTTTTTTAAATAAATTACCCCACTCAAAATTTCAAAACATGATCAGACTCTTGCCAGAATTTTTTGTTGTTCCTCAAAAGGGAAAGATGCATTCCTCTCCCAAATTCCCAAGGAAGGGCCATTTTCATCTGAAATTTCATAGAGGCCTTCACTGTTCAGATTTGTATCAGCATTTCAGTATACTGAACTTCCACAAGAACCATCCTCTGTATCCTACCTATGCAAACTCTCCCAAAATGCACCACAAACCACAACACATGGTCTAAAACAGGGTCAGACTTGTAAGTATAACTTCACTAATGGTTCCAATTGTGTTGGCTAATTTTGGATTGCTGTGACCAAGATTTCTGTGACCAATATTAATGACAGAAACAGCAAAATAGAATAAAAATTATTTTGTTTACAGAATCACAACATTCATTGAATCATAGAAAATAGGCATAACAATACTGAGACAGGAGTTTGTGATGAAGGTTTGTCATTTTATGGTGGACCAAGAAGCATTGCCAATAACCAATGGCCAGCTACCACCTTCAAGGGTCCACTCCTCCATGAGCTATAGAAGAAAGGTAAACTTCCCCTCTGAAGAGTGACTGAGCCACACAACCAGCCAAAGGAACAATATCTCAACATCTCAACAGGATGCTATGTGTTGTTTCTAATAGCAGGACTCTAAGATGGATATAAAGAACTTAAAAGAAATTCATTTTTCTGACTCAATTTTCCACCAGTGGAGGTGTTTCCTTATTGTAGGGAATTGACTGAAGAGATAAGAGACCAAAAAAATAAAGTAAACATCACACAGACAGACATGAACACACATGTCAGAGAACCATATTAAGTTTCTGTATCACTTAAATTCCTTCTAATATGACTGGATATTTAGAAAAGAATCTTAGTAACCATTTCTTGCTGTCAATGTTCTGTAGCCACCTACTATTTAAAAGGTACTCTCTAGAAATAACTTGTGTTTCATTTACTCCTTGGCTCATACTTCACACTTTTATTATGCTGGTCATAGGTTCCTTGATACCATGTTTTCACTAGCCAGAACTAATAATTAGTGATCTAGCATTCTATGAGTACCCAGTATATACCAAAATGTTCATCATTTTGTGATAACTAAAGAGTTTTTGGGTGCTATTTCCAAAGGTTGTATGAACTACCAGGAAGAAAGACCTGATGCACAAACAAAACCTTCTCTGCATGACTTGTTCCTCACACCCAACTTGCCATCTTACTTGTTTCTCCTGTGTCTTTTGAGGTAGGCTTTTCACAGTGCCTTTTTATTTTTATTTAATCTTTTTTTTTTTTTTACACTCCAAATTTTATCCCCCTCCCAGTCCATCCTCTGACTGTTCCACATCCTATGCCTCCTCCTGCCTCCCATCCCCTATCTCCTCGAGGATATCCCCACCGCCCTACACCCCACCCCACCAGAACTCTCCACTGCCTGGGCACTCCAGCCTCTAGAGGGCTAGGTGCATCTTCTCTGACTGGACCCAGACCCAGCAATCCTCTGCTATATATGTGTTGGGGGCTTTATATCACCTGGTGTATGCTGCCTGGTTGGTGGTCCAGTGTCTGAGAGATCTTGAAGGTCCAGGTTAATTGAAACTGCTGGTCCTCCTACAGGTTCACCCTCCTCCTCAGCTCTAAGAACCTCTTGGGTTTCTGGCATCTGGGACTTTCTAGTGACTACCCCCAGCTCCCCCACCCCCACTGCTAAAAATAACTCCTTTCAAAATCCCAACCAACTGAATTTCTCCCCAATCTCCTCCCATATCTAAACTGCCACCCCCTTTTCCTACTTCCTCCTCCCTCCCTCTACTTCCCAAGATTATTTTTTTCCTCCTTCTGAGTAGGACTGTAGCATCCAAATATTGGTGTCGTCTTTTTCTTCTTGGGTTTTATATGTTCTGTGAGTTGTATCATGGAACTCTGAGTCACAAAAGAACACACATGGTACACATTCACTGATAAGTGGATATTAGCCCAAAAACTCGTAATACCCAAGATACAACTCACAGACCTCATGAAGCTCATGAAGAAGGAAGATCAAAGTGTGGGTGCTTAGGTCCTTCTTAGAAGGAGTAACAAAATACTCAAGGGAGCAAATATGGAGACAAAGTGTGGGACAGAAACTGAAGGAGGGGCTGTCTGGAGACTGTTCCACCTGGGTATCCATCCCATGTGCAATCACTAAAGGCAGACACTGATGTGGATGCCAGGAAGTGCATGCTGACAGAAGCCTGATATAGCTGTCTCCTTAGAGGTCTGCCAGAGTCTGACATATTCAGAGGTGGATGCTCACAGCTAATCACTGAACTGATCATGGGGTTCCCAATGGAGGAGTTAAAGACTGAAGGAGTTGAAAGGGTTTTCGGCCCCATGGGGAGAGCAACAATCCTGACCAACCAGAGCTCCCATGGTCTAAACCACCAGCCTGGGAGCACATAGGGAGGGACCCATAGCTCCAGCTGTATATGCAGTGGTGGAGGGCCTCGTCGGCCATAGGTGAAAGAGGAGGTCCTTGGTCCTGTGAAGGCTGGATGCCCCAATGTGGGGAAATTCGAGGGTAGGGAGGTGGGAGTTGATGGCTGGGTGGGGGCACATCCTCATAGAAGCAAGAGGAGGGGGATGAAAGGGGGGGTTCTGGTTGGGGGGAGAAATAGGGAAAGAGGGTAACATCCAAAATGTAAATAAAATATTCAATAAAAAACAAATTATCATCCTGAGTGAGTTAACCCAATCACAAAAGAACACATATGGTATTTACTCACTAATAAGCGGATGTTAGCCCAAAAACTTGGAACAACCAAGACTCAACTCACAGACTACATGAAGCTTCAAGAAGAAGAAGGTGTGGATGCCTTGGTCCTACTTAGAAAGAGTAACAAAAATACTCAAGGGAGCAAATATGGAAACAAAGTGTGGGACAGAAACTGAAGGAGGAGCCATCTGGAGACCATTCCACCTGGGTCTCCATCCCAAGTACAGTCACCAAAGGTAAACACTGATGTGAATGGCAGGAAGTGCATGCAGACAACAGCCTGATATAGCTGTCTCCTTAGAGGTCTGCCAGAGGCTGACACATTCAGAGGCCGATGTTCACAGCTAACCACTGATCTGATCAAGAATTTCCCAATGGAGAAGTTAGAGAGAAGACTGAAGGAGCAGAAAGGGTTTGTGGCCCCATGAGGAGAGCAACAATACCAACCAACCAGAGCTCCCCAGGTTCTAAACCACCAGCCAGAGAGCACATAGGGAGGGACCCATGACTCCATCTGTACATAAAGGGAAGGATGGCCTTGTCTGGCATAGGTGGGAGAGGAGATTCTTGGTCCCATGAAGGATGAACACTGGGGGGTGCGGGGAGAATTTGAGGATGGGTAGGTTGGAGTGGGGGATAGGTGGGGGCACATCCTCACAGAATCATGAGGAGGAGGGTTGAGATAGGAGGTTCCTGGGTGGTGGGGGGAAGTGGGTAAGGGGATAAAATCTGAAATATGAATATAATATCCAATAAAAATAAATTTTAAAAAAGACAAACAATGATCAGTGAAGAAGGCAAGGTGAACCAATGCCAGAGTGTTGTCATCAGTGAAAACCAGTATTAGTGAAGTCCAGCAAAGAGTGGCAAGGTGAACCAATGCCAGAGCATTGTCTACTGTCTGTTGACCTACACCTATACTTTTTCCAAACATCATGTGTCCTCCCAAGCATCTGCTCCAATAAAACATCACATGCCCTTTTTCCAGGCAGTTTCCAGGAAAACACCACATGCCTGTTCTTAGCAAAACATCCTCTCATAAGACAGTTTCCAGGAAAACATCCCATGATACAACTGAGTCTCCAAAGAAACCAGAAATTTTCACTTCGGTGGGGCACAGGGGAACACCTTAGCAAAGCAGTTTATCTGCTGAAGCTGATCCCTGAAAGAGATGCCATTTTTCATCTGCTCACTGGATATATAAATCATAATAAAAGAAATATGTTTTAATTTAAAAAAAAGAAAAAGAGGAGTAGGCAGTAGGAAATAATCAAACTCAGGGCTGAAATCAACCAAGTAGAAACAAAAATAACTACACAAAAAAAATCAACAAAACTAGGAGGTTGTTCTTTGAGAAAATCATCAAGATAGATAAACCATTAGCCAAACTAACTAGAGGGCACAGAGACAGTATCCAAATTAACAAAATCAGAAATAAAAATGGAAATATAACAACAGAAATTGAGGAAATTTAAAAATCATCAGCTCTTACTACAAAAGCCTGTATTCAAAAGACTGGAAAATCTAAATAAATGGATAATTTTCTAGACAGATACCAGGTTCCAAATTTAAATCAAGATCAGATAAACCATCTAAACAGTCCCATAACCCCTACGGAAATAGAAGCAGTCATTTGAAGTCTCCTAACAAAAAAAGCTCAGAGCCTGTTGCTATAATATTTTAAAACAGTGGTACCCAATCCTGCTTGTTCTTAATCAGCCACCATCTTCCCAACTAGGCTAGGCCTGTAGCCACAAGCAGTGGCAGTGAAATCCAAGAACACATCAAAATCATTATTCACAAGGATCAAGTAGGTTTTATCTCAGGCATGCAGGGATGGTTCAATATATGAAAATCCATCAATGTAATCCACTATATAAACAAACTCAAATTTAAAAAACCACATGATCATCTCATTAGATACTGAAAAAAGCCTTTGACAAAATACAACACCCTTTCATGGTAAAAGTATTGGAGACATCACAATTCAAGATCCATACTTAAACACAGTAAAAGCAATATACAGCAAACCAGTGGTCAACATCAAACTAAATGGAGAGAAACTCAAAGCAACCCCATTAAAATCAGGGACAAGAAAAGACTGCCCACTCTCTCCCTATGCAATATACTTCTTAAAGTTCTAGCCAGAGCAATTAGACAATAAAAAGTGATCAAAGGGGTACCGTTTGGAAAGAAAAAAGTCGGATATCACTATTTGCAGATAATATGATAGTATACATAAGTGATGCCAAAAATTTAACTAGAGAGCTTGTACAGCTAACAAACAACTTCAGCAAAGTGGCAGGATGTAAAATTAACTCTAACAAATCAGTAGCCTTCTGTTACTCAAAGAATAAATGGGCTGAGAAAAAAATTAGGGAAATGACATCTTTCACAATAGTCACAAATAATATAATAACCTTGGTGTGAATCTAATCAAACAAGTGAAAGATCTGTATGACAAGAACTTCAAGTCCCTGAAGAAAGAAATTGAAGAAGACCTCAAAAGATGGAAAGATCTCCCATACTCATGGATTGGCAGGATTAATAAAGTAAAAATGGCCAACTTGCTGAAAGCTATCTACAGATTCAATGCAATCCCCATCAAAATTCCAACTCACTTCTCCATAAAGTTAGAAAGAGCAATTCTCAAATTCATTTGGAATAAGAAAAACCCAGGATAGCAAATCAATTCTCAACAATAAAAGAACTTCTGGGGAAATCATCATCCCTGACTTCAAGCTGTACTACAGAGCAATAGTAATGAAAACCACATGGTATTGGTACAGAGACAGGCAGGTAGATCAGTGGAATATAATTGAAGACCCAGAAATAAATCACACACCTATGGTCACTTGATCTTTGACAAAGAAGCTAGAACCATCCAGTGGAAAAAAGACAGCATTTTCAACAAATGGTGCTGGTTCAACTGGAGGTCTGCATGTAGAAGAATGCAAATTGACCTATTCTTATCTCCTTGTACAAAGTTCAAATCCAAGTGGATCAAGAACCTCCACATAAAATCATATATGCTGAATCTAATAGAAGAGAAAGTTAGAAACAGCTTAGAACACATGGGCACAGGGGAAATATACCTGAACAGAACACCAATGGCTCATGCTCTAAGATCAACAATCGACAAATGGGATCTCATAAAATTGCAAAGCTTCTGTAAGGCAAGGGATACTGTCAATAGGACAAAACAGCAACCCACACACTGGGAAAAGATCTTTACCAATCCTACATCTGATAGAGGGCTAATATCTAATATATACAAAGGACTCAAGAAGTTAGACTCCTGCGTACCAAATAACCCTATTAAAATGGGATACAGAGCTAAACAGAGAAATTTCAACTGAGGAATCTAGAATGGCTTGGAAGCACTTAAAGAAACATCCTTAGTCACCAGGGAAATGCAAATCAAAATGACCCTGACATTCTACCTTACACCAATCAGAATAGCTAAGATCAAATACACAAGTGACAGCAGATGCTGGTGAGGATGTGGAGAAAGAAGAATACTTCTCCATTGCTGGTGGGACTGAAAGCTGGTAAAACCACCTTGGAAAACAACCTGGCAGTGTCTTAGAAAACTGGAAATAGTTTTATCTGATGACCCAGTTATACCACTACTGGGCATATACCCAGAAGATGCTCCAACATATAACAAGACACAAGTTCTACTATGTTTATAGCAGCCTTATTTATAATAGCCAGCTGGAATGAACCTGGAACCAGCTGAAATAGAAGCTGGAAAGAACACAGATATACCAGAAGAATGAATCCAGAAAATGTGGTACATTTACACAATGGAGTACTACTCAGCTATTAAAAACAATGACTTCATGAAATTCTTAGGCAAATTGATGGAACTAGAAAATATCATCTTGCGTGAAGTAACCCAGACACAAAAGAACACACATGGTTAATACTAACTGAAAAGTGGATATTAGCCCAAAAGCTCACAATGCCCACGATATAACCCACAGACCACATGGAGCTTAGGAGGAAGGAAGACCAGGGTGTGGATGCATCAGTCCTGTATTGAGAGGGGAACAGGATGATCCCAGGAAGAGAAGGGAGGGAAATACCTGGGATGGGAAGAGAGGGGATAAAAAAGGGGGGCAGTATCAAGTACTGGAGGGGACAGAAAAGAGGTACAGAGTATCAGGAAATCAAATAAAAATATATAGCAGTGGGGAATGAGGAACTGGGGGTAGCCACTGAAGGGTCCCAGACACAAGGGAAGCAAGAGACTCCCAGGACCCAACAGGGATGACTTTAACCGTAATGCAGTGAAGGGGATACAAAACCTGTAGAGACCACCTCCAGTAGATAGACATGGCCCCCAGTCAAGGGATGGGGCCACCCACCCATCTCAAAGTTTTAACCCAGAAATGTTCCTGTCCAAAGGAACATTTGGTTCCTGACCAAAAAAATGGAGCAGAGACTGAAGGAAGGACAATCAGGAGACCGCCCTACCTGGGGATTCATCCTGTCTGCAGATACCAAACCCTGACATTGGTGCTGTTGCCAAGGTGCTTGCTGACAGGAATCTGGTGTGGCTGTTCCTTGGGTAGTTTAGCCACCAACTGACCAATGCAGATGTGGATACTTGGAGCCAACCACCAGACTGAACTCTAGGACCCCAGTAGGGGAGCTGGCAGGAGAACTGGAGACGCTGAGAGGGATTGCAACCCCATAGGAAGAACAATGTTGGCTGGCCAGACTACTCAGTGCTCCCAGAGACTAGACCTCCAACCAAGGAGTGGACAGGGAGGGATCCATGGCTCCAGCTACATATGTAGCAAAGGATGGCCTTGTCTGACATCAACTAGAGAGGAGGCCCTTGGTGCTGTGGAGGTTTGATACCCTGTAGCAGGAAATTTTCCCACAAGTTGGAAGGAGCTAAAGTAGGAGGAGTATGGAGAGAAAGAGGAGGAGTAAGGAGAAGGAAGAGGAGGAACAAGGAAGAGGCAGGGGTGTAGGAGGATGAAGAGCCATGCTTGGACCAAGAGCAATCCTGGCTAACAATTTATATCTAGGTTAGTTAATTGGGAAACACCTCTAATTGTGTAAGCATCTTGTTTATTGAGCATTACCAAACATATAAAGCCTTTGGTTGATCATTAAGCATTAGCATCTAATTCTTAATGGGGACTGCATGGATGGCAGGATGGTCTGGGCTCAACCCAGCCATGTGGAGATAGTGTGGAAGATTGGCAGAGCCATCTCCCATGCTGGTGTCTTGTGGGTGGCAGGGCTGGTGTTTCTGACTGGCCATTTCTAGCTGTGTCATGTCCATGGCCTCTGGCTGCTTCCTGTCAAGAGCCATAATGGGACAAGCTAATAATTAGCAGGTGATCATCTTGAAATGCTTGCCTTGGATTATTATATAATCTGCGACAAGTGAGCCCTCATTCAACAAGGCTGTAAGGGACTTATTTTAGAAAAAATTTGTGCTATTAATATGTTTTCCCATTATTATTATTATTATTATTATTATTATTATTATTATTATTATTATTAAACATATGTAACAATCACTAAGCAGTAGCACACCCCTTTGGAGCAGATCTCTGCAGATCCATGAAGATGTACTGTCTTGTAGTGATGCTATATAGACAAATAGATGACTTCTTAAGTCTTAATGATGAACCTATAAGAATTCCTAAAATTATATCAATGATTATTAAGCTCTTTTATAACAGGACTTCTATTAGATCCCTCTCTGATAGTCAAAACTACAGTGAGAACTCTGCCAGTCTCCTGAGTGTCATCAGTTAATTGCCCTTAGATAGTAACCAGACTTTCTCCTGCTCAGAGCACATTCCAGTGAGGTTGTAAAACAATTAACGAAAGGTCACTAAAAGAAACTCACAATTTATTATAGGTACTAGGGCAGAAAAGAAAATATTGCCTGGGTTTATCTATACAAAACTTCACTTATTTCTTAGTTATAGTTTTCAACCTTCAGTGAACCTGTGGAGCTAGATAGGTGATGGATGTTTAGCCAGATAATTACTCCTAATGGATATGCATGTAAACATTCTGTTGTAAACTTCTATTTCAATTTATGCTTTGATTTTTGGTGTGAACTTGTGATGAACTTTGTAACATGTGACCATGTACTCTGAAAGATGCATAAGTACTGAGGACAGAGACGCAGAGAGCAGTAGAGCAGTCATAGATGTAGACGTTCGTTAGGAGCCCTTCGTCCTTTCCTTTCCTTTTCCCCTGCCTAGAATTCTTTCCCTTACAATTTTTCCTTTGTTAGAATTTTTTCCTTTTCTTCACTTAGGACCTTTCCACTTTTCCCCTTAGATAGCTTTCATAGGAAACTTTTTCCACTGAACAATAAACTGTATAATAACTTCTCCAAGTGTTTTTTCTTTCTTTTTTTTTTTATTTTTTTTTATTAGATCTTTCATTTACACTTCAGATACCATCCTGTTTCCCCATTCCCCCCCCCTTAGAAAACCCCTATCCCATGCCCCCTTTTCATTTTGCATTTATACATTTTTTTAAGAAATGTTAATCATAGGCTTTATAAGTTTGGTATTGTTCAATCAGAGGTGTAACCCACTACCCAACCTAGATATATCAACTATCTTTGACTGGTGGAGATACATGAACATCTGCTTCCCTGTCTCCCCCCTCTATCTCTCTTTCATCACCTAGCTTCTCCTCTCCTTCTTCTTCTCCTCTTCTTACTCCTTTTCTTCCTCTCAGTACTCCTCCCACCTTAGCTCCTCCTACACATCACCCTTCCTGTTAAAAGGAAACTTTTCTCTCAAAATACAATTAGAGCATAATTATGCCTATTTGTACCAGTGAGGTACAAGATAGCCCTAATACCCAGTCCATCCTTTTGTTGACTAACCAGCACCTCTGTCATCTATCCTAACTAAAACACTTAGTTCTGAACCTGGCTTTTTCCTTGGCTTTAGGATGAATGTCAGCTGATGACCATACACTCAGATCTTTTCTCTCAAAGTAAATAGCTATAAGTTTTCAACCCTGTCAGAAATCCAGAATGACTGAGTTGACTATAATTGTGGGAAGCACAAAGCATAGCTTCTAAAACTTAGCCAATTTATAGAGACCTCTGAACACCTGGACATTCTCTACTTCAAAACGTTGGAGCATCTGTTCTTCTGCCTTCTGGCCCAGGATCATCTGACAGACCTTAGTGCTGCAAAATTATTAAGGGCTGATTACTCTGTCTAGGCAGATATAATCAGTCAACTATTCTGCAAGTGTGTCCTTTTCTGGACAGTAATTTGTCTGTAGAAGGAAAGTGGCAATTCTTGCCTAGTGGCTGTCTCACCACAACTGGAGTAACTCCAAGGATGCTCAATTTCTTCTTAGAATTTAACATAGGAAGCTGTCCGGAGCAGACAGGTCTCTAATGAAAATGAACATTAATACTGAAATGTTTGTCATGTCAATTCTAAGGATTTCTGATGTTTTGAAAACCAGCTATCCATGTAAGGTAATCTGGACTATTGCCTGTTAACTCCACTCAGCTATTTCTAAATAAAACATAGAGAACACCCTTATAATAAACTCCAAGTCATGAATTTGCTATAGTCCCTTAACTCACAGGCTGACCATCTCAAATCAGTTAAAAAAGTTAAAGAAGGACTGGGTCTAAGCTTTGTATTCCTAAGTGTGTTATACTGGTACAATGCCTATGAGAGTAACAATATTCATCTCACTCTTATATCACTAAGAAGCTCATGCCAATGAAAACCTTAAAATTTGTAAACAAAGTAAATTGGTGCCATTTAAGAATTTATATCTTCATCTTGATATTAATTATACAGATTTCTACTAATAGGTTATGGCTATGCAATAAACCCTAGCTAATCCTCTCTATTCCGACAAAACCACTACTTTTCCCTAGGGAGACAGCCCAACATTTACCACCTTAGTCCCCATGCCCAGGGAATAGGGGTGCTGATTCATCATTAGCTTCTTCAAGCTGATTATGGGCGTTGAGATATTAGAAGAGGAGTGGGGGGGGAGAGCAAGTTGACAATCCTCTGATGCTGTGTCTTCGCTGCCTCCAGATGGAATTCACGGACCTCAGAGGTTTGAGCAGGTCGGCCCAGCTTGCTTGTTGAGTAGATACACCAAGGCTGATCATTCTGAAATATACAATTCTCAAAACAAATTTTAGTATCAAGATAGTTTTTTTTTTTAAAGAGGGCTGACATTTTATTAAGAATGTTGGTTCTAACCGCTTTTTCTATTTTTCCCCTCTTTTATTGGATATAATATTTACATTTCAAATTTTATCCCCTTACCATATTTCCCCCACCACCCAGGAACCCCTTATCCCATCCCCCCTCCTCCTGCCTCTATGAAGGTGTTACCCACCTACACCCAGCCTCCCTCCCCAGCCTCAGATTCCCCCCCCCTCAGTGCTCAGCCTTCAGGGTACCAATGATCTTGTCTCCCACCTATGCCCAACAGGGCCATCCTCCCCTACATATACAGCTGGAGTCATGTGTCTCTCCCTATGTGCACCTGGGCTGGTGGTTTAGACCCTGGGGAGCTCTGGCTGGTTGGTATTCTTGCTCTCCTCACAGGGCCACCAGCCCGTATGGTTCACGGTTCCCTCAATTTACTCTCTAACTCCTCCATTGGGAACTTTGATCAGATTAATGGATAGCTGTGGGTATCTGTCTCTGGGTAAGTCTGACTCTGAGAGACCTCTAAGGAGACAGCCTTATCAGGCTGCTGTCAGCTTTCCCATCCTGACATCCCTATCAGCGTCTATTTTTGGTGACTGCCTATGGAATGAATACCCAGACACAATGGTCTCCCTACAACCCCCCCTTATGATTCTGACCCACACTGTGTCTCCATATTTGCTCCCTTGGTTATTTAGTTACTCCTTCTAAGAAAGACCTAGGCATCCTCACTTGTTCTTTCTTCTTCATGAGCTTCGTGTCTTCTGGTAGTTGAATCTTTGTTGTTTCAAACTTTTGGGCTAATCTCCACTTATCAGTGAGTAAATACCATGTGTGTTCTTTTGTGATTGGGTTACCTCACTCAGGATGATATTTTCTAGATCCATCCATTTACCTAAGAATTTCTCGAATTCATTATTTTTAATAGCTGAGTAATATTCCATTGTGTAAATGTACCACATTTTTTGTATCCATTCCTCTGTTGAAGGGCATCTGGGTTCTTTCCAGCTTCTGGCTATTATAAATAGGGCTGCTATGAACATAGTGGAGCATATGTCTTTGTTATTTGTTGAGGCATTTTCTGGGTATATACCCAGAAGTGGTATAGCTGGGTCCTCAGGTAGTGCTATGTCCAATTTTCTGAGGAACCGCCAGACTGACTTCCAAAGTGGTTGTACCAGCTTGCAACCCCACCAACAATGCAGGAGTGTTCCTCTTTCTTCACATCCTTGCCAGCATCTACTATCACCTGAGTTTTTGATCTTAGCCATTCTGACTGGTGTGAGGTGGTATCTCAGTGATGTTTTGATTTGCATTTCCCTGATGACTAAGGATGTTGAGCATTTCTTAAGGTGCTTCTCGGCCATTCGAGTTTCCTCAGTTGAGAATTCTTTGTTTAGCTCTGTACCCCATTTTTTAATGGGGTTATTTTGTTGTTTGGCGTCTAATTTCTTGAGTTCTTTGTAAATATTAGATATTAGCCCCCTATCAGATGTAGGATTGGTAATGATCTTTTCCCAATCTGTTGGTTGCCGTTTTGTCTTGTTGACAGTGTCCTTTACCTCACAGAAGCTTTGCAATTTGATGAGGTCCCATTTGTCGATTCTTGATCTTAGAGCATAAGCCATTGGTGTTCTGTTCAGGAACTTTTCCCCTGTGCCTAGGTATTCGAGGGTCTTCCCCAACTTCTCTTCTAATATTTTCAGTGTACCTGGCTTTATGTGAAGGTCCTTTATCCACTTGGAGTTGAGCTTTGTGCAAGGAGATAAGAATGGATTAATTTGCATTCTTCTACATGTTGACCTCCAGTTGAGCCAGCACCACTTGTTGAAAATGCTGTCCTTTTTCCACTGGATGAATTTAGCTCCCTTGTCAAATATCAAGTGACCATAGGTATGCGGGTTCATTTCTGGGTCTTCAATTCTGTTCCATTGATCGTCCTTTCTGTCTCTGTACCAATACCAAGCAGTTTTTATCACTACTGCTCTGTAGTACAGTTTGAGGTCCGGAATGGTGATTCCCCCAGAGGTTCTTTTATTGTTGAGAATAGTTCTCGCTATCCTAGGTTTTTTGTTATTCCAAATGAATTTGTAAATTGCTCTTTCTATCTCTATGAAGAATTGATTTGGAATTTTGATGGGTATTGCATTGAATCTGTAGATTGCTTTTGGCAGGATAGCCATTTTTACTAAATTAATCTTGCCAATCCAGGAGCATGGGAGATCTTTCCATCTTCTGAGATGTTCTTCAATTTCTTTCTTGAGAGACTTGAAGTTCTTGTCATACAGATCTTTCACTTGCTTTGTTAGATTCACTCCAAGATAATTTATTTTATTCGTGGCTATTGTGAAGGGTGTCATTTCCCTGATTTCTTTCTCTGCCTGTTTATCCTTTGAGTAGAGGAAGGCTACTGATTTGTTTGAGTTGATTTTATATCCAGCCACATTGCTAAAGTTGTTTATCAGGTTTAGGAGTTCTCTGGTGGAAGTTTTAGGTTCACTTAAGTATACTATCATGTCATCCGCAAATAGTGAAATTTTGACTTCTTCCTTTCCTATTTGTATCCCTTTGACTTCCTTTTGTTGTCTAATTGCTCTAGCTAAGACTTCCAGTACTATATTGAATAGGTAAGGTGAGAGTGGGCAGCCTTGCCTAGTCCCTGATCTTAGTGGGATTGCTTCCAGTTTCTCTCCATTTAGTTTGATGTTGGCTACTGGCTTGCTGTATATTGCTTTTACTATGTTTAGATATGGGCCTTGTATTCCTGATCTTTCCAAGACTTTTAACATGAAGGGATGTTGAATTTTGTCAAATGCTTTCTCAGCATCTAGTGATATGACCATGTGGTTTTTCTCTCTGAGTTTATTTATGTAGTGGATTACATTGATGGATTTCCGAATATTGAACCATCCCTGCATTCCTGGGATAAAGCCTACTTGATCTTGATGGATAATTGTTTTGATGTGTTGTTGGATTCGGTTTGCGAGAATTTTATTGAGTATTTTTGCATCAATATTCATAAGAGAGATTGGTCTGTAGTTCTCTTTCTTTGTTGAGTCTTTCTGTGGTTTAGGTATGAGTGTAATGGTAGCTTCATAGAATGAATTGGGTAGTGTTCCTTCTGTTTCTATTCGATGGAATAACTTGAAGAGGATTGGTATTAGGTCTTCCTTGAAGGTCTGAAAGAATTCTGCACTGAAACCATCTGGCCCCGGACATTTTTTGGTGGGAAGATTTTTAATGACTGTGTCTATTTCTTTAGGCGTTATGGGACTGTTTAGATGGTTTATCTGCTCCTCCTTTAACTTTGGTACCTGGTATCTATCTAGAAAATTGTCCATTTCCTCCAGATTTTCCAATTTTGTTGAGTATAGGCCTTTGTAGTAGGATCTGATAATTTTTTTAATTTCCTCTGTTTCTGTTGTTATGTCTCCCTTTTCAGTTCTGATTTTATTAATTTGAATGCTGTCTCTGCGCCCTTTGGTTAGTCTGGCTAAGGGTTTGTCTATCTTGTTGATTTTCTCAAAGAACCAGCTCCTGGTTTTGTTGATATTTTGTATAGTTCTTTTTGTTTCGACTTGGTTGATTTCAGCCCTGAGTTTGATTATTTCCTGCCGTCTACTCCTCTTGGGTATACTAGCTTCTTTTTGTTCTAATGCTTTCAGGTTTGCTGTCAAGTTGTTGATGTATGCTCTTTCCACTTTCTTTTTGTGAGCACTTAGAGCTATGATTTTTCCTCTTAGTACTGCTTTCAATGAGTCCCACATGTTTTGATATGATGTGTCCTCATTTTCATTTAAATCTAAAAAGTCTTTAATTTCTTTCTTAATTTCTTCCTTGACCAAGTTGTCATTGAGTAGAGCATTGTTCAGTTGCCAAGTGTATGTCGGTTTTCTGATGTTTTTGTCCATGTCAAAGACAAGTCTTAATCCATGGTGGTCTGATAAGGTGCTGGGGATTATTTCAATCTTTTTGTATCTGTTGAGGCCTGTTTTGTGACCAATTATATGGTCTATTTTCGAGAAGGTACCATGAGGTGCTGAGAAGAAGGTGTATTCTTTTGTTTTAGGGTGAAATGTTCTATAGATGTCAGTTAAGTCCAATTGGTTCATAACTTCTGTTAGTTTCATTGTGTCTCGATTTAGTTTCTGTTTCCATGACCTGTCCATAGCTGAGAGTGGGGTGTTGAAATCTCCCACTATTATTGTGTAGGGTGCAATGTATGCTTTAAGTTTTAGTAAAGTGTCTTTTATGTATGTGGGTGCCCTTACATTTGGGGCATAGATGTTGAGAATTGCAAGTTCCTCTTGGTACATTTTTCCTTTCATGAATATGAAGTGTCCTTCTTTATCTTTTTTGATTACTTCTGGTTGAAAACTGATTTTATTTGATATTAGAATCGCTACTCCAGCTTGTTTCTTGGGACCATTTGCTTGGCAGATTGTTTTCCAACCTTTTACTCTGAGGTAGTGTCTGTCCTTTCCACAGAGGTGTGTTTCCTGAATGCAGCAAAATGTTGGGTCCTGTTTACGTATCCAGTCTGATAGTCTATGTCTTTTTACTGGAGAATTGAGTCCATTGATATTAAGAGATATTAAGGAAAAATGAGTGTTGTTTCCTGTTATTTTTGTTATTGGCAGTGGGGATATGTTTGTGTAGCTACCTTCTTTTACGGTTTTTGGAAGATTACTTTCCTGCTTTTTCCAGGTTGTAGTTTCCCTCCTTGTGATGGAGTTTTCCACCAATTATCCTTTGAAGTGCTGGGTTTGTGTTGAGATACTGTGTAAATTTGGATTTGTCATGGAATATTTTGGTTTCTCCATCAATAATGATTGACAGTTTTGCTGGGTATAGTAGTCTGGGCTGACATTTATGTTCTTTTAGGGTCTGTATGATATCAGTCCAGGATCTTCTGGCTTTTATGGTCTCTGGTGAGAAGTCTGGTGTAATTCTTATAGGTCTGCCTTTATATGTTACTTTGCCTTTTTCCCTTACTGCTTTTAGTATTTTTTCTTTGTTTTGTACATTTGATGTTTTGACTATTATGTGGCGGGAAGTATTTCTTTTCTGGTCTAAACTATTTGGAGTTCTGTAGGCTTCTTGTATATTTATGGACATCTCTTTCTTTAGGTTAGGGAAGTTTTCCTCTATAATTTTGTTGAGAATATTTACTGGTCCTTTAAGTTGGGAGTCTTCCCCCTCATCTATTCCTATTATCCTTAGGTTTGGCCTTCTCATTGTGTCTTGGATTTCTTGTATATTTTGGGTTAGTAGCTTTTTGTATTTTGCATTTTCTTTGACAGTTGTGTCTATGTTTTCCATGGTATCTTCTGCACATGAGATTCTCTCTTCCATCTCTTGTATTCTGTTGGTAATACTTGTATCTATGACTCCTGATCGTTTTTTTAAGTTTTCTATCTCCAGGGTGTTCTCCCTTTGTGATTTCTTTATTGTTTCTACTTCCGTTTTTAGATCCTGCATGGTTTTGTTTAATTCCTTCTCCTGTTTGGTTGCATTTTCTTGTAATTCCTTAAGGGATTTTTGTGTTTCCTCTCTAAGGGTTTCTATCTGTTCTTTGAGAGTGTTATTTATGTCTTTCTTAAAGTCCTCTATCATCATCATGAGAAGTGATTTTAATTCTGAATCCTGCTTTTCTGGTGTGATGGGGTGTTCAGGGCTTGCTATGATGGGGGAACTGGGTTCTGATGATGCCATGTAACTTTGGTTTCTGTTGCTTACGTTCTTGCGCCTGCCTTTTGCCATCTGGTTAATTCTAGTGCTACCTGTACTTCTGTCTCTGATTGAAGCCTGTCTTTCCAGTTGTCTCGCTTTTGTTTGGTCTTCTAGGAGTCCAGATGTCTTTGTGGTTTTTTTCCAGCTGCCCTGATTACAGTGGTATCTCTAGGATGCCTCAGGATATGGTGCCTCCAAGGTAGCAGTCCAGCTAGATGTCTGCTGTTCTGGGTGCAGTGTCTCCTCTTGGATATCTCAGGGTATGTTGTCTGACACTCTGAGTTCAGTTGTTCCTCTGTGGCTCTGGGTTGAGCGGACCTTCCAGTATGTCTCAGGTGGAATCCGGGGTCCACACAACTGCAGACCTGGTAGAGGTCTGGTCTGGGACTCAGACCCTGCAGGCCTCAGACCGGAGGGGGGGCGAGCAGCAGAAGGAGCGTGCTAGTGCTGGCTATGGGTTCTATGGATCCCCCAGAATGTGTCTGGGGGACTCCTGGGTGCACTTATCCGCAGGCCTCAGACTGCAAGAGGGGCGAGCAGGGGAAGGGGCGTGCTAGCGCTGGCTATGTGTTCTATGGATCCCCCAGAATGTGTCTGGGGGGCTCCTGGGTGCACTTACCCGCAGGTCTCAGACTGCAGGAGGGGCGAGCGGTGGACAGGGCGTGCTAGCGCTGGCTATGGGTTCTATGGATCCCCCAGAATGTGTCTGGGGGGCTCCTGGGTGCACTTACCTGCAGGCCTCAGACTGGAGGAGGGGGGAGCGGCGGAAGGGGCGTGCTAGCACTGGCTATGTGTTCTATGGATCCCCCAGAATGTGTCTGGGGGGCTCCTGGGTGCACTTACCTGCAGGCCTCAGACTGCAGGAGGGGCGAGTGGCGGACGGGGCATGCTAGCGCTGGCTATGGGTTCTATGGATCCCCCAGAATGTGTCTGGGGGGCTCCTAGGTGCACTCACTCGTAGGCCTCAGACTGCAGGAGGGGCGAGCAGCAGACGGGGCGTGCTAGCGCTGGCTATGGGTTCTATGGATCCCCCAGAATGTGTCCGTGTTTTTTCTTTCTGCGACCTCAAACTAGCAGACTAAGTTAGAGCTAGCAGCTCCTGCAGAAAGAGTACCAAGGCTATTTATTTAATCCGCTGCTGTCCTTGGGCTGAGGTGCTAAGTGGCCAGAAACTGCAGTTTCTGGCCTCAGAGGATCAAAAAGATAACAGGTGAGCTACAGTAGCCTAGTAAGTAAACTTTAGTAACTGTAGATAAGTAAACTTTACTATTCAGCAACCCTAAATATCTCCTAAGACCAAGTCTAAGCCCCCACCAATGCTCATCCCCCTCAGCTGCCTCAGGAAGAACCAACAGGAAGAGAAGAAAGAAGACTTCACCTTCTCCTCCCACCCACGCTGGGGCTGGCCCCCAGCAGCTTCCGGTTGTGGAGCACTTGGCTTCGGGCCACGGAGCATGACAGATTGAGCTAGGCAGAACCGCCACTTAGATGGTCGGCCCGTGCAGCCCCATTTTTAAATAATTACTGCAGCAATACCCCAACATAGTGGGAGGGTGGAGAGGTGGGATAGGAGAGGGTGGGTGAGTTGGGGATCATCTTCATAGAGGCAAAGGGGAAGGGGGAGAGGGCAGATGTGGGATGGAGGGTTTGTGGAGGGGGGACCAGGAAAGGGGATAAGATGTAAACAAATATAATGATTAATAAAAGTAAAAAGAAAGAAAAAGTATTTAAGGAGAAAGAAAGGAAGAAAAGTAGATGAAGCCACATAAGACCTTTCACAGGTCCCATATTGTAAGGTGAGTGAGAATCTGAGTCACAAGGGTGACTCCAGGGGTAGTTTGTTGTGACTAGAGACTTCCTATCCTAGAAATGAAAGGAGACAATGGAGATTTTGCAAACAGAGGGTGCCACCAAGTGACAAAATCTGGAAAAGCTGACAGAAACAGGGAGAGTTCTCATTAAATCACACACAGTGCAGGAAGCTGCCTAACACCCCTCATTTCATTCAGAAGGCAAGAAAATACAAAACCGAAATACCAACAAAGAGGCATCAAATTCTCACAATGTGTCTCTGTGAATTCAGTGTCTGTTTAGTCACAGTAGGAATTTGTTTCTTCCATCCATACATAGACCTCCATGGAGACATGACGGACTGACACATTCATTAAAGTTGACTTCACATTGGTCTCCAAGGAATCCAGGTGCATGGTCATAGAATAAAACCCCAAGAGCCCCAAGGTGACACGTGGCATCATGTAGACTTGGTTGGGATCCACATTCATCAATTTTCAACTCACAGTTCATACCAGAATACTCTTTTATTTTTCCTTTTCCTTTCTTTTCATTTTTAAAAATTGTTGTTTATTTACATTCCAACTGTTGCCTCCCTTCTTGGTCCCCCCTCCAAGAGTTTTTCACCCTATCCCGCTGCCCCTTGCCTCTGAGAGGGTGCTCCTCCACCTACCCCACTCACACCCCTCACACACACCCCTCAAACACACATACCTCACACTGCCTTACATCCCCCTTTCCTAGGGCATCAAGTCTCTACAGGATTAGGCACATTCTCTCCCACTGAGGCCAGACAAAGTAGTCCTCTAATACATATGTGCCAGGGATCACATACTAACCCATGTATGCTCTTTGGTTGGTGGCTTAGTCTCTGGGAACTCCCTGACATTACTGGTGCCATGTTGTTCTTGCACACAGGAACCTAGCATGGCTATCCTCTGAGAGACTACCAGCAGCTGACTGAGACAGATGCAAATACCTACAGCCTACCATTGGACTGAGGTTGAAGACTCCTATGGAAAAGATAGGGGAAGGCCTCTAGGTACCTCATTAGCATGGAGAACTCAGTTTGAGGCCTACATGACCATAGGACACATTTCTTTTGTGTGAAGAGCTTGGCACATGTTCCAGGCCAGGAGTCTGGCAAGAAGCAGGGAGTTGCCTAAGTCTCAGGTGTGTGCCCTCCGAGTCTCCAGACTTCAACCTGCTCTACCTTACCAAACGTCCTGGCATGGTTTTACATCCCACTGGATACCTCATGTAGAATGATTTTTTCTAGTTCTATCCATTTGCCTGCAAATCCCATGATGGTATTTTTTGACAGCTGAGCAATACTCCATGTGTAAATATACCATATTTTCTTTATCAATTCTTGAATTGAGGCACATATAGGTTGTTTCCAATTTCTGGTTATTGTGAATAATGCTGCTATGAACATAATTGAGCAAGGGTCTTTGTGGTATGGGGGAGCAGTTTTTTTTGAGTACATGGCCAGGAGACATATACTTGGGTCTGGAAGATCAACTCCCAATTTTCTGAGAATCGCCATATTGATCTCTATAGTGGTTGAGCAAGTTTGCACTGCCACCAGCAAAGGAAGAGAGTTCCCCTTGCTCCACATCCTCACCAGCATGAACTATGACTTGTGATTTTATTTAATCCATGCTGACAGGTGTGAGATGGAACCTAAACGTAACTTTGATATGCACTTCCCTGATGGCTAAGGAGGCAGAACATTTCTTTAAGTGTTTCTCAGCCATTAGAGATTCCTCTGTTGAGAATATTCTGTTTAGAACTCTACCCCTTTTTTTCCATTGGATTATTTGGTTTGTTGATGTCTAGGGTTTTTTTTTTTTTTTTTTTTTTTTTTTTCTCTTTATATATTTTGTATATCAGCCCTCAGCCCTCTGTCAAATGTGGAGTTGGGGAGAAAAAAATTTTCCCATTCTCCAAGTGTAGTTTTGTCCTAAAAATGGTGTTATTTACCTTACAGAAGCTTTTTTAGTTTCATGAGGTCTCGTTTATCATTTGTTAATAGTAGTGTGTGTGCTATTAGAGTTCTGTTCAGAAAGTTGTCTCCTGAACCAATGCATACAAGGATACTATTCCTCACCTTCTCTTCTATGAGGTTCAGGGAACCTAGTTTTTTGTTGAGGTCTTCAATCCTCTTAGACTTGAGTTTTGTGTAGGGAGATAAATATGAATCTATTTGCATTTTTCCATTTGCTGATATCCAGCCAGATGTCAAATAGCAAAATTATTGAAGATGCTTTCTTTTTTGTGTATTTCTGGCTTCTTTGTGATTAAAAAACAGGTGTCTATATGTATGTGTATTTGTATCTGGGTCTTTGATTTGATTCCATGTGTCAGTCTTTATTTTTATGCTAATACCATGCACTTTTTATTACTATATCCTATAGTAGAGCTTGAAATTAAGAATGGTGGTAAGGAGATAAAATTTGAAATGTAAATATTATATCCAATAAAAGAGGGGAAAAAAAGAAAAGCAGTTAGAACCAACATCCTTAATAAAATGTCAGCCCTCTTAAAAAAACTATCTTGATACTAAAATTTGTTTTCAGAATTGTATATTGCAGAATAATCAGCCTTGGTGTATCTACTCAACAAGCAAGCTGGGCAGACCTGCTGAAACCTCCGAGGTCCAGGAATTCCATCTGGATGCAGTGAAGACACAGAATCAGGGGCTTATCAATTTACTCTTTCCCCCCCCCCACTCTTCTCAACACCCATAATCAGCTTGAAGAAGCTAATGAAGAGTCAGCACCCCTATTCCCTGGGCTTGGGGACTAAGGCGGTAAATGTTGGGCTGTCTTTCTAGGGGAAAGTAGTGGTTTTGTCAGAATAGAGAAGATTAGCTAGGATTTATTGCATAGCTGAAACCTATTGGTAGAAATCTGTACAATTATTATCAAGATGAAGATATAAATTCTTAAATGGCACCAATTTACTTTGATTACAAATTTTAAGGTTTTCATTGGTACGAGCTTCTTATTGATATAAAAGTGAGATGAATATTGTTACTCTCATAGGCATTGTACCAGTATAACATATTTAGAAATACAAGGCTTAGACCCAGTCCTTCTTTAACTTTTTTAACTGATTTGAGATGGTTAGCCTGTGAGTTAAGGGACTATAGCAAATTCATGGGTTGGAGTTTATTGTTAGGGTGTTTTCTATGTTTTATTTAGAAATAGCTGAGTGGAGTTAACAGACAACAGTCCAGATTACCTTACATAGATAGTTGTTTTCAAAACGTCTAAAGTCCACAGAATTGACGTGACAAACATTTCTGTATTAATGTTCATTTTGATTAGAGACCTGTCTGCTCCGGACAGCTTCCTGTATTGAATTCTAAGAAGAAATTGAGCATCTTTGGAGTTACTCCAGTTGTGGTGAGACAGCCACTAGACAAGAATTGCCTCTTTCCATCTGCAGACAAATTACTGTCCAGAAAAGGACACACTTGCAGAATAGTCGACTGATTATATCTGCCTAGACAGAGTAATCAGCCCTTAATAAATCTGCATCCCTAAGGTCTGTCAGATGATCCTGGGCCAGAAGGTGGAAGAACAGATGCTCCAACGTTTTGTAGTAGAGGGAGTGTTCAGGTGTTCAGAGGTCTCTATAAATTGGCTAAGTTTTAGAAGCTATACTTTGTGCTTCCCATAATTATAGTTAACTCAGTCATTCTGGATTTCTGACGGGGTTGAAAACTTATAGCCTCATAGCCAATCCTGGCTATTTACCTTGAGATAAAAGATTTGAGTGGATGGTCTTCAGCTTACCTTCATTCTAAAGCCAAGGAAAAAGCCAGGTTCAGAATTAAGTGTTTTAGTTAGGAGAGATGACAGAGGTTCTGGTTAGTCAACACAATGATGGACTGGGTATTAGGGCTATCTTGTACCTCACTGGTACAAATTGGCATAATTATGTTCTAATTGTATTTTGAGAGAAATGTTTTATTTTAACAGGAAGGGTGATATGTAGGAGGAGCTAAGGTGGGAGGAGTACTGAGAGGAATAGAAGGAGTAAGGAGAGGAGGAGAAGGAGAGGAGAAGCTAGGTGATGAGAGAGAGAAAGAGGGGGTAGACAGGGAGGCAGATGTCCATGTATCTCCACCAGTCAAAGATAGTTGATATATCTAGGTTGGGTAGTGGGTTACACCTCTGATTGAGCATTATCAAACTTATAAAGCCTTTTATTACATTTTTTTTTAAATGTATAAGTGCAAAAAGGAAAAGGGGGCATGGGATAGGGGTTTTCTAAGTGTAAATAAAATATCCAATAAAAAATGAAAAAAAAAAGAAATTAAGAATGGTAATACATCGAGAAGTTCTTTCATTAGACAAGAATGTTTAGCTATCCTGGATTTTTTTTCATGTGAAGTTTATTGTTCCCTTCAAGTTATGTAAAGTATTATGTTGAAATTTTGTATGAGGATTGTGTTGGATCTGTGGAATTGTGGATTTTGGTAAGGTGATCATTTTACTATGTCAATCCTACCTATCCATGAACATGCAGACCTTCCCATATTCTGATATCTTCTTCAATGTTTTTCTTCAAAGGCTTAAAATTTTTGAAATATGGGTCTTTCACTTGCTTGGTTAGAGTTAACCCAAGATATTTTATACCATTTGCATCTACTGTGAAAGGTGTTGTTTCCCTGACTTCTTTCTAAGCCTATATGTTTTATGTATATAAAAGGGATATATATTTTTCTTTATTTTATTTACTTATTTGTTTATTTATTTATTTCAATTAACTTATTCTCTCATATATTACATACTTACCGCACTTTATTCTTCCTCTCACTTCTCTACCTTCTCCCTTCCTATCAGCTCCTATTCTGCTTCCATTCAGAAAAGGGCAGGCCTCCCAAGGATACCCCCATATATGGCATATCAAGTTGCAATAAGATTAGACAATCCATCTCATATTAAGTCTGGACAAGGCAACCCAACAGGAGTACAACAATCCCTAAATCAGGCAAATGCATCTGAAACAGCTTCTGCTTCCTTTATTAGAAATCACACACACACACACACACACACACACACACACACAAGCTTTACAACTATAACATACATGTAGAAAGCCTAGGTTAGACCCATGAAAGCTCCCTGATTTTTGTTTCAGTCTCAGGGAGCTCCTATGAGTCTAGGTTTCTTGATTCTGTAGGTATTGTTATAGTATCCTTGACTCCAATGGCTCCTACAATCCTTCCTCCCTCTCTTCAAGGAGATTCTCCAAGCTCCACCTAATGTTTGTCTGCAGATCTCAGTTGCTGGATGAAAGCCCTTACAATGACAATCGGACTAGTTATCAGTCTATGAGTATAGCATAATATCATTAGGCATTATTTCATTAACATATTTTGCCAGAAATATTTGGTACTATTCTAGGTCTCTCGGCCATCTGCCCTTTGGTTTCTGATCCTCCAGGCAATGACTGTGGTAGGCTGCCTCTCATGGCATTGGTCTCAAGTTGGAACAGTCCATGTTAGCCACCCCCACAGTTTCTGTGCCACTTTTATCCCAGCACACCATGCAGGTGTGGCAGGACAAATTTTAGGTTAAAAGTTTTGTGGAAGATTTGGTGTCCCAACCCTCAACTGGCAGCCTTGCATCATTTTTGGAGATGGCTAGTTAAAGGCTCAGTATTCCTCACTGTTAGTAGTCTTAGCTGGGGTTACCCTAATAGATTCCTGGAAGTTTCCATTGTACTAGGTTTCTACCTTGCCCCTAAATTGTCCCCTATTTCCAGTCTCTCCCAGTACTCTTTTCCTCTATTCTCTTCCCACCTGATCCCATCTGTTCTCAACCCAATAAACAAACTGGAGAAGCCATTCTAATATCTAATGAAATAGGCTTTCAAGCAAAAGTAATCAAAAAAGATGCAGGACACTTCATACTCATCAATGGAAAAATCCACCAAGATGATATTTCAATTCTAAAAATCTATGCTCCAAGTGCAAGGGCATTCACATTCATAAAAGAAATATTACTAAAGCTTTAATCACACATTGAACCTCACCCATTAATAATGGGAGAATTCAACATCCAACTCCATCAATTGGTAGGTCATCAAAACTAAAGAGAGAAATAATGAAATTAAGAGAGTTTATAAATCAAATGGCCTAACAGATATCTACAGAACATTCCAACCAAACACAAAAATTATACCTTCTTCTCAGTACCTCATAGAACCTTGTCCAAAATTGGTCATATACTCATTCATAAAACAAGCCCCAGTAGATACCACCATGGGTTAAATGTGGACTTCAGCATTAACAAAAACAACAGAAAGCCTACATACTCATGGAAACTGAACAACTCAATAATCAATGATCACTGGGTCAGAGAAGAAATAAAGATAGACATTAAAGACAATCTAGAATTCAATGAAAACAAAGGCAAAAGATACCCAAACTTATGGGACACAATGAAAGCAGTGGTAAGAGGAAAGTTCATAGCATAAGTGCCTTCATAAAGAAATTGTAGAATTCTCATACTAACAATTTAAAAGTACACCTGAAAGCTCTGGGGAAAAAACTAAATACATACAAGAGGAGTAAAAGGCAGGAAATAATGAAACTCAGCTGAAATCAATGAATTAGAACAAAGAGAACAATACAAAGAATCAATAAAAGCAAGAGCTGATTCCTTGAGAAAATCAACAATATAGAAAAATTCTTAGCTGAACTAAAAGATAGAAACATAGTACCCAAATTAACAAAGTCAGAACTAAAAATAGAGACAAAACAATGGACACTGAGGAAATTAAAAGAATTGTTAAGTCTTACTTCAATAGCCTATACTCCACAAAATTGAAAAATCTGAGTGAAATGGATGATTTTCTTGACAGATACCACTTACCAAAATTAAATCAAGATTAGATACACTACCTAAATAATTATATAATCTATAATGAAATAAAAGCAGTCGTTAAAAGTCTCACAACCAAAAAAAAAGTCCAGAGCCAGATGGTTTTAGTGCAGAATTCTACTAGACTTTCAAAGAACAGCTAATACCAATACTTCTCAAACTATTCTACAAAATAGAAACAGAAAAAATTATTGCCACCTCATTCTATGAGTCCACTGTCACCCTGATATGTAAGTCACACAATGACTCAACAAAGAAAGAAAATTACATACCAATTTCCCTTATCACTATTGATGCAAAACTATTCAATAAAATACTGGTAAACTGAATACAAGAATGCATCAAAGACATCATCCACCATGAACAAGTAGGCTACATCCTACAAGTAGGATGTGGGGGTGACTTAATATACAAAAATCCAACAATGTAATCCACCATATAAACAAACTGAAATTTTTAAAAATATGATCATCTCAATAGATGATGAAAAAAACCTTTGACAAAATCCAACACCCCTTCATGTTAAAAGTCTGGAGCAATCAGAGACACAAGACCCATACCTAAGCACAATAAAGAAAATATACAGCAAAACAATGACCAACATTAAATTAAATAGAGAAAAACTTAAAGCAGTTCCACTAAAATCAAAGACAAGAGACGGACAAGACAAAGCTGTCCACTCTCTACCTATCTCTACAATATAGTGCTTGAAGTCCTAGCTACAGCAATAAGAAAAGATAAAAAGGATCTCCATCGGCACCCTGGAGTTAAGGCTATCCCACAGCCCTCCCCACCCAAATCCTCACAGGAGAGAGCTGGTCACCTAGGAGTGCTCTCACTCCTAAGTACACAGGTGAAATCACCACTTTCGCTCCAGTAATAGAACAAAGAGGGATTCTCCAGGAGCTCACAAGACACTGGAAAAGCAGAGCAGCTGGGGACAGGATCTTTCTGGAATTCATCTGCACCTGACACCTAAGGGTATCCCAGAGCCTTCCATACCAAAAGACCAACCAGAAGAGAGCTGGTCTCTCCAAGAGTGCCAGAACACATAAGATCACAGACTCACAGGTCCACAGAAGGGACAAGCTCCAGTCAGGGACAGCAAGACCAACTAACACTGGAGATAACCAGATAGTGAGAGGCAAGCACAAGAACCTAAGCAACAAAAACCAATACTACTTGGAGTTATCAGAATCAAGTTCTCCCACCACTGCACGTACTGAATACTCCATGACACCAGAAAAGCAAGATTTTGATTTAAAATCACATCTCATCATGATGATAGAGGACTTTAAGGACATAAATAACTCCCTTTAAAAAATACAGGAGAACACAGGTAAACAGGAAGACCCCTTTAAAGTGGAAACACAAAAATTCCTTAAAGAATTACAGGAAAACACAACCAAACAGGTAAAGGAATTGAACAAAACCATCCAGGATCTAAAAATGGAAATAGAAACAAAAAAATTACAAAGGGAAACAACCCTGGAGATAGAAAACCTAGGAAATGCTTCCACTCCTCGCCCAGATCCCGGTGGTTGGAGCAGACACCCAGCTGATCTGCTCCCCTGTGGAAACTGTGTCCAGAGGCATCCTAGAGAGACCACTGCCCTCAGAGCTGCAGACATCCTAGAGAGGCCACTGCCGTCAGAGCTGCAGAAACCACATCCAGAGACATCCTAGAGAGGCCACTGACCTCAGAGCAGGGGACACTATGTCCCGAGGCATCCTAGGGGAGCCACTGAACTCAAAGCGGCAGAAACCATATCCTGAGACATCCTAGAGGAGTAACTACACTCAGAGCAGCAAACACCTAGCTGGTCTACTACCATGGAGACACCATATCCTGAGATATCCTAGAGGAGCCACTGTACCCAGAACCGCTGGAGCTCAGAATCACAGAGACATCCGGACCCTGAGGAGTTCTGACACAACCAAGATAACTGGAAAGGCAGGCACCAGTCAGAACCAGTGAGTGCAAGTAGCACTAGAGCTAACCAAATGGCAAAAGGCAAGCATAAGAATGCAAACAACAGCCAGGTGGTGGTGGCGGCGGCGGCGCACGCCTTTAATC
The DNA here is from genome assembly GCF_011762505.2 of Arvicanthis niloticus. Taxonomy (NCBI): domain Eukaryota; kingdom Metazoa; phylum Chordata; class Mammalia; order Rodentia; family Muridae; genus Arvicanthis; species Arvicanthis niloticus. The sequence goes on along the minus strand of NC_047658.1, from coordinate 116,052,761 downwards.
CCAGCACTTGGGAGGCAGAGGCAGGCGTATTTCTGAGTTCGAGGCCAGCCTGGTCTACAGAGTGAGTTCCAGGACAGCCCGGGCTACACAGAGAAACTCTGTCTCGAAAAACAAAAAACAAAAAACAAAAAAAAAAAAAAAAAAAAAAAAAAAGAATGCAAACAACAGAAACCAAAGTTACTTAGCATCACCAGAACACAGTTCCTCCACCATAGCAAAGCCTGAACACCACATCACACCAGAAAAGCAGGACTCAGAATTAAAATCACTTCTTATGATGATGATAGAGGACTTTAAAAAGGACAAAACAACACTCTCAAAGAAGAGAAGAACACAGGTAAACAGGTAGAAGCCCTTAAAGAAATGCAAGAAAACACAACTAAACAGGTGAAGGAATTACACAAAACCATCCAGGATCTAAAAATTAAAGTAGAAACAATAAAGAAATCTCAAAGGGAGACTACGCTGGAGATAGAAAACCTAGGAAAAAATCAGGAGTCATAGATGCAAGCATCACCAACAGAATAGAAGAGATAGAAGAGAGAATCTCATGCACAGAAGATATCATGGAAAACATTGACACAACGGTCAAAAAAAATGTGAAATGCAAAAAGCTCCTAACACAAAACATCCAGGAAATCCAGGACACAATGATAAGACAAAACCTAAGGTAGATGAGGTAGATGAGGGTGAAGACTCCCAACTTAAAGGGCCAGTAAATATCTTCAAAAAAATTATAGATGAAAACTTCCCTAACCTAAAGAAAGAAATGTCCATAAATATACAAGAAGCCTACAAAACCCCAAATAGACTAGACCAAAAAAGAAATACCTCCCATCACATAATAATCAAAACATCAAATATACAAAACAAAGAGAAGATACTAAAAGCAGTAAGGGAAAAAGGCAAAGTAACATATAAAGGCAGACCTATAAGAATTACACCAGACTTCTCACCAGAGACTATAAAAGCCAGAAGATCCTGTACTGATATTATACAGACCCTAAGAGATCACAAATGCCAGCCCAGACTACTATACCCAGCAAAACTCTCAATCACTATTCCATGACTAAACTTCCCACAAATCCAGCACTTCAAAGGATAATGGATGGAAAACTCTAACACAAGAAGAAAAACTACAATCAAGAAAAAGCAAGAAGGAAGTCTTTCAACAACCCCAAAAGAAGATAGTTACACAAACATAATTCTACCTCTAATAACAAAAATAACAGGAAGCAACAATCATTTTCCTTAATATCTCTTAATATCAATGGACTCAATTCTCCAATAAAAAGACATAGACTATCAGACTGGATACATAAACAGGACCCAGAATTTTGCTGCATACAGGAAATGCACCTCTGTTGCAGATACTACCTCAGAGTAAAAGGATGGAAAACAATCTTCCAAGCAAATGGTCCCAAGAAACAAGCGGGAGTAGCAATTCTAATATCAAATAAAATTGATTTTAACCAAAAGTAATCAAAAAAGATAAGGAAGGACACTACATACTCATCAAAGGAAAAATGTACCAAGAAGAACTCTCAATTCTGAACATCTATGCCCAAAATGCAAGGACACCCACATACATAAAAGAAATTTTTTTTATTAGATCTTTCATTTACACTTCAGATGCCATCCCCTTTCCCCATTCCCCCCCCTTAGAAAACCCCTATCCCATGCCCCCTTTTCCTTTTTGCATTTATACATTTTTTAAAAAAATGTTAATCATAGGCTTTATAGGTTTGGTATTGTTCAATCAGAGGTGTAACCCACTACCCAACCTAGATATATCAACTATCTTTGACTGGTGGAGATACATGAACATCTGCTTCCCTGTCTCTCCCCTCTATCTCTCTTTCATCACCTAGCTTCTCCTCTCCTTCTTCTTCTCCTCTTCTTATTCCTTTTCTTCCTCTCAGTACTCCTCCCACCTTAGCTCCTCCTACACATCACCCTTCCTGTTAAAAGGAAACTTTTCTCTCAAAATACAACTAGAGCATAATTATGCCAATTTGTACCAGTGAGGTACAAGATAGTCCTAATACCCAGTCCATCCTTTTGTTGACTAACCAGCACCTCTGTCATCTATCCTAACTAAAACACTTAGTTCTGAACCTGGCTTTTTCCTTGGCTTTAGGATGAATGTCAGCTGACGACCATACACTCAGATCTTTTCTCTCAAAGTAAATAGCTATAAGTTTTCAACCCCGTCAGAAATCCAGAATGACTGAGTTGACTATAATTGTGGGAAGCACAAAGCATAGCTTCTAAAACTTAGCCAATTTATAGAGACCTCTGAACACCTGGACATTCTCTACTTCAAAACGTTGGAGCATCTGTTCTTCTGCCTTCTGGCCCAGGATCATCTGACAGACCTTAGTGCTGCAGAATTATTAAGGGCTGATTACTCTGTCTAGGCAGATATAATCAGTCAACTATTCTGCAAGTGTGTCCTTTTCTGGACAGTAATTTGTCTGTAGAAGGAAAGTGGCAATTCTTGCCTAGTGGCTGTCTCACCACAACTGGAGTAACTCCAAGGATGCTCAATTTCTTCTTAGAATTTAACATAGGAAGCTGTCCGGAGCAGACAGGTCTCTAATGAAAATGAACATTAATACTGAAATGTTTGTCATGTCAATTCTAAGGATTTCTGATGTTTTGAAAACCAGCTATCCATGTAAGGTAATCTGGACTGTTGCCTGTTAACTCCACTCAGCTATTTCTAAATAAAACATAGAGAACACCCTTATAATAAACTCCAAGTCATGAATTTGCTATATAGTCCCTTAACTCACAGGCTGGCCATCTCAAATCAGTTAAAAAAGTTAAAGAAGGACTGGGTCTAAGCTTTGTTTTCCTAAGTGTGTTATACTGGTACAATGCCTATGAGAGTAACAATATTCATCTCACTCTTATATCACTAAGAAGCTCATGCCAATGAAAACCTTAAAATTTGTAAACAAAGTAAATTGGTGCCATTTAAGAATTTATATCTTCATCTTGATATTAATTATACAGATTTCTACTAATAGGTTATGGCTATGCAATAAACCCTAGCTAATCCTCTCTATTCTGACAAAACCACTATTTTCCCTAGAGAGACAGCCCAACATTTACCACCTTAGTCCCCATGCCCAGGGAATAGGGGTGCTGACTCATCATTAGCTTCTTCAAGCTGATTATGGGCGTTGAGATATTAGAAGAGGAGTGGGGGGAGAGCAAGTTGACAATCCTCTAATGCTGTGTCTTCGCTGCCTCCAGATGGAATTCACGGACCTCAGAGGTTTGAGCAGGTCTGCCCAGCTTGCTTGTTGAGTAGATACACCAAGGCTGATCATTCTGAAATATACAATTCTCAAAACAAATTTTAGTATCAAGATAGTTTTTTTTAAAAAAAGAGGGCTGACATTTTATTAAGAATGTTGGTTCTAACCGCTTTTCTATTTTTCCCCTCTTTTATTGGATATAATATTTACATTTCAAATTTTATCCCCTTACCATATTTCCCCCACCACCCAGGAACCCCTTATCCCATCCCCCCTCCTCCTGCCTCTATGAAGGTGTTTACCCACCTACCCCCAGCCTCCCTCCCCACCCTCAGATCCGCCCCCCCCCCTCAGTGCTCAGCCTTCAGGGTACCAATGATCTTGTCTTCCACCTATGCCCAACAGGGCCATCCTCCCCTACATATACAGTTGGAGTCATGTGTCTCTCCCTATGTGCTCCTAGGCTGGTGGTTTAGACCCTGGGGAGCTCTGGCTGGTTGGTATTGTTGCTTTCCTCACGGGGCCACCAGCCCTTACGGTTCACGGTTCCTTCAATTTACTCTCTAACTCCTCCATTGGGAACTTTGATCAGATTAATGGATAGCTGTGGGTATCTGTCTCTGGGTATGTCCGACTCTGAGAGACCTCTAAGGAGACAGCCTTATCAGGCTGCTGTCAGCTTTCCCATCCTGACATCCCTATCAGAGTCTATTTTTGGTGACTGCCTATGGAATGAATACCCAGACACAATGGTCTCCCTACAACCCCCCCTTATGATTCTGACCCACACTTTGTCTCCATATTTGCTCCCTTGGTTATTTAGTTACTCCTTCTAAGAAAGACCTAGGCATCCTCACTTGTTCTTTCTTCTTCATGAGCTTCATGTCTTCTGGTAGTTGAATCTTTGTTGTTTCAAATTTTTTGGGCTAATCTCCACTTATCAGTGAGTCAATACCATGTGTGTTCTTTTGTGATTGGGTTACTTCACTCAGGATGATATTTTCTAGTTCCATACATTTACCTAAGAATTTCTCGAATTCATTATTTTTAATAGCTGAGTAATATTCCATTGTGTAAATGTACCACATTTTTTGTATCCATTCCTCTGTTGAAGGGCATCTGGGTTCTTTCCAGCTTCTGGCTATTATAAATAGAGCTGCTATGAACATAGTGGAGCATATGTCTTTGTTATTTGTTGGGGCATTTTCTGGGTATATACCCAGAAGTGGTATAGCTGGGTCCTCAGGTAGTGCTATGTCCAATTTTCTGAGGAACCACCAGACTGAATTCCAAAGTGGTTGTACCAGCTTGCAACCCCACCAACAATGCAGGAGTGTTCCTCTTTCTTCACATCCTCGCCAGCATCTACTATCACCTGAGTTTTTGATCTTAGCCATTCTGACTGGTGTGAGGTGGTATCTCAGTGTTGTTTTGATTTGCATTTCCCTGATGACTAAGGATGTTGAGCATTTCTTAAGGTGCTTCTCGGCCATTCGAGTTTCCTCAGTTGAGAATTCTTTGTTTAGCTCTGTACCCCATTTTTTAATGGGGTTATTTTGTTGTTTGGTGTCTAATTTCTTGAGTTCTTTGTAAATATTAGATATTAGCCCCCTATCAGATGTAGGATTGGTAATGATCATTTCCCAATCTGTTGGTTGCCGCTTTGTCTTGTTGACAGTGTCCTTTACCTCACAGAAGCTTTGCAATTTGATGAGGTCCCATTTGTCGATTCTTGATCTTAGAGCATAAGCCATTGGTGTTCTGTTCAGGAACTTTTCCCCTGTGCCTAGGTATTCGAGGGTCTTCCCCAACTTCTCTTCTAATATTTTCAGTGTACCTGGCTTTATGTGAAGGTCCTTTATCCACTTGGAGTTGAGCTTTGTGCAAGGAGATAAGAATGGATTAATTTGCATTCTTCTACATGTTGACCTCCAGTTGAGCCAGCACCACTTGTTGAAAATGCTGTCCTTTTTCCACTGGATGGATTTAGCTCCCTTGTCAAATATCAAGTGACCATAGGTGTGCGGGTTCATTTCTGGGTCTTCAATTCTGTTCCATTGATCGTCCTTTCTGTCTCTGTACCAATACCAAGCAGTTTTTATCACTACTGCTCTGTAGTACAATTTGAGGTCCGGAATGGTGATTCCCCCAGAGGTTCTTTTATTGTTGAGAATAGTTCTCGCTATCCTAGGTTTTTTGTTATTCCAAATGAATTTGTAAATTGCTCTTTCTATCTCTATGAAGAATTGATTTGGAATTTTGATGGGTATTGCATTGAATCTGTAGATTGCTTTTGGCAGGATAGCCATTTTTACTAAATTAATCCTGCCAATCCAGGAGCATGGGAGATCTTTCCATCTTCTGAGATGTTCTTCAATTTCTTTCTTGAGAGACTTGAAGTTCTTGTCATACAGATCTTTCACTTGCTTTGTTAGATTCACTCCAAGATAATTTATTTTATTCATGGCTATTGTGAAGGGTGTCATTTCCCTAATTTCTTTCTTAGCCTGTTTATCTTTTGAGTATGGGAAGGCTACTGATTTGTTTGAGTTGATTTTATATCCAGCCACTTTAGTGAAGTTGTTTATCAGGTTTAGGAGTTCTCTGGTGGAAGTTTTAGGATCACTTAAGTATACTATCATATCATCTGCAAATAGTGAAATTTTGACTTCTTCCTTTCCTATTTGTATCCTTTTGACTTCCTTTTGTTGTCTAATCGCTCTAGCTAGGACTTCCAGTACTATATTGAATAGGTAGGGTGAGAGTGGTCAGCCTTGCCTAGTCCCTAATCTTAGTGGGATTGCTTCAAGTTTCTCTCCATTTAGTTTGATGTTGGCTACTGGCTTGCAGTATATTGCTTTTTACTATGTTTAGTTATGGGCCTTGAATTCCTAATCTTTCCAAGACTTTTAACAAGAAGGGATGTTGAATTTTTTCAAATGCTTTCTCAGCATCTAGTGAGATGATCATGTGTTTTTTTTCCTTGAGTTTATTTATATAGTGGATTACATTGATGGATTTCTGATTATTGAACAATCTCTGCATTCTGGAATAAAGCCTACTTGATCATGATGGATGATTGCTTTGATGTGTTCTTGGATTCGGTTTGCAAGAATTTTATTGAGTATTTTTGCATCAATATTCATAAGAGACATTGGTCTGTAGTTCTCTTTCTTTGTTGGATCTTTGTGAGGCTTAGGTATGAGCATAATTGTAGCTTCATAGAACAAATTGGGTATTGTTCCTTCTGTTTCTATTCCTTGGAATAGTTTGAAGAGAATTGGTACTAGGTCTTCCTTGAAGGTCTGAAAGAATTCTGCACTGAAACCATCTGGCCCCGGACATTTTTTGGTGGGAAGATTTTTAATGACTGTGTCTATTTCTTTAGGCGTTATGGGACTGTTTAGGTGGTTTATCTGCTCCTCGTTTAACTTTGGTACCTGGTATCTATCTAGAAAATTGTCCATTTCCTCCAGATTTTCCAATTTTGTTGAGTATAGGCCTTTGTAGTAGGATCTGATAATTTTTTTAATTTCCTCTGTTTCTGTTGTTATGTCTCCCTTTTCAGTCCTGATTTTATTAATTTGAATGCTGTCTCTGCGCCCTTTGGTTAGTCTGGCTAAGGGTTTGTCTATCTTGTTGATTTTCTCAAAGAACCAGCTCCTGGTTTTGTTGATATTTTGTATAGTTCTTTTGGTTTCAGCTTGGTTGATTTCAGCCCTGAGTTTGATTATTTCCTGCCGTCTACTCCTCTTGGGTATACTAGCTTCTTTTTGTTCTAATTCTTTCAGGTTTGCTGTCAAGTTGTTGATGTATGCTCTTTCCACTTTCTTTTTGTGAGCACTTAGACCTATGATTTTTCCTCTTAGTACTGCTTTCAATGAGTCCCACATGTTTTGATATGATGTGTCCTCATTTTCATTTAAATCTAAAAAGTCTTTAATTTCTTTCTTAATTTCTTCCTTGACCAAGTTATCATTGAGTAGAGCATTGTTCAGTTGCCAAGTGTATGTCGGTTTTCTGATGTTTTTGTCCATGTCAAAGACAAGTCTTAATCCATGGTGGTCTGATAAGGTACTGGGGATTATTTCAATCTTTTTGTATCTGTTGAGGCCTGTTTTGTGACCAATTATATGGTCTATTTTCGAGAAGGTACCATGAGGTGCTGAGAAGAAGGTGTATTCTTTTGTTTTAGGATGAAATGTTCTATAGATGTCAGGTAAGTCCAATTGGTTCATAACTTCTGTTAGTTTCATTGTGTCTCAATTTAGTTTCTGTTTCCATGATCTGTCCATAGCTGAGAGTGGGGTGTTGAAATCTCCCACTATTATTGTGTAGGGTGCAATGTATGCTTTAAGTTTTAGTAAAGTGTCTTTTATGTATGTGGGTGCCCTTACATTTGGGGCATAGATGTTGAGAATTGCAAGTTCCTCTTGGTACATTTTTCCTTTCATGAATATGAAGTGTCCTTCTTTATCTTTTTTGATTACTTCTGGTTGAAAACTGATTTTATTTGATATTAGAATCGCTACTCCAGCTTGTTTCTTGGGACCATTTGCTTGGCAGATTGTTTTCCAACCTTTTACTCTGAGGTAGTGTCTGTCCTTTCCACAGAGGTGCGTTTCCTGAATGCAGCAAAATGTTGGGTCCTGTTTACGTATCCAGTCTGATAGTCTATGTCTTTTTACTGAAGAATTGAGTCCATTGATATTAAGAGATATTAAGGAAAAATGAGTGTTGTTTTCTGTTATTTTTGTTATTGGCAGTGGAGATATGTTTGTGTAGCTACCTTCTTTTACGGTTTTTGGAAGATTACTTTCCTGCTTTTTCTAGGTTGTAGTTTCCCTCCTTGTGATGGAGTTTTCCACCAATTATCCTTTGAAGTGCTGGGTTTGTGTTGAGATACTGTGTAAATTTGGATTTGTCATGGAATATTTTGGTTTCTCCATCAATAATGATTGACAGTTTTGCTGGGTATAGTAGTCTGGGCTGACATTTATGTTCTTTTAGGGTCTGTATGATATCGGTCCAGGATCTTCTGCCTTTTATGGTCTCTGGTGAGAAGTCTGGTGTAATTCTTATAGGTCTGCCTTTATATGTTACTTTGCCTTTTTCCCTTACTGCTTTTAGTATTTTTTCTTTGTTTTGTACATTTGATGTTTTGACTATTATGTGGCGGGAAGTATTTCTTTTCTGGTCTAAACTATTTGGAGTTCTGTAGGCTTCTTGTATATTTATGGACATCTCTTTCTTTAGGTTAGGGAAGTTTTCCTCTATAATTTTGTTGAGAATATTTACTGGTCCTTTAAGTTGGGAGTCTTCCCCCTCATCTATTCCTATTATCCTTAGGTTTGGCCTTCTCATTGTGTCTTGGATTTCTTGTATATTTTGGGTTAGTAGCTTTTTGTATTTTGCATTTTCTTTGACAGTTGTGTCTATGTTTTCCATGGTATCTTCTGCACATGAGATTCTCTCTTCCATCTCTTGTATTCTGTTGGTAATACTTGTATCTATGACTCCTGATCGTTTTTTTAAGTTTTCTATCTCCAGGGTGTTCTCCCTTTGTGATTTCTTTATTGTTTCTACTTCCGTTTTTAGATCCTGCATGGTTTTGTTTAATTCCTTCTCCTGTTTGGTTGCATTTTCTTGTAATTCCTTAAGGGATTTTTGTGTTTCCTCTCTAAGGGTTTCTATCTGTTCTTTGAGAGTGTTATTTATGTCTTTCTTAAAGTCCTCTATCATCATCATGAGAAGTGATTTTAATTCTGAATCCTGCTTTTCTGGTGTGATGGGGTGTTCAGGGCTTGCTATGATGGGGGAACTGGGTTCTGATGATGCCATGTAACTTTGGTTTCTGTTGCTTACGTTCTTGCGCCTGCCTTTTGCCATCTGGTTAATTCTAGTGCTACCTGTACTTCTGTCTCTGATTGAAGCCTGTCTTTCCAGTTGTCTCGCTTTTGTTTGGTCTTCTAGGAGTCCAGATGTCTTTGTGGTTTTTTTCCAGCTGCCCTGATTACAGTGGTATCTCTAGGATGCCTCAGGATATGGTGCCTCCAAGGTAGCAGTCCAGCTAGATGTCTGCTGTTCTGGATGCAGTGTCTCCTCTTGGATATCTCAGGGTATGTTGTCTGACACTCTGAGTTCAGTTGTTCCTCTGTGGCTGTGGGTTGAGCAGACCTTCCAGTATGTCTCAGGCGGTGTCTGGGGTCCACACAACTGCAGACCTATGTCTCAGGCGGTGTCCGGGGTCCACACAACTGCAGACCTGGTAGAGGTCTGGTCCGGGACTCAGACCCGGGATATGGGCAGAAGGGGGGTGCTAGCCGGCAGGGGCGTGGGGGAGGGGGGCAGGGAGGGGTATCTGCTGGGTTCTGTGCACTCAGGGCGCCCAGCTATGAGCTCAGGGTAGTATGTTGGTTTTCCTACCTAAAGCTGGTTGTGGGATCTGTGGATCCCCCCAAATATGTCTGGCGGAATCCGGGGTGCAGTCACCCGCAGGCCTCAGACCGGAGGAGGGGCGAGCAGCAGAAGGAGCGTGCTAGCCCTGGCTATGGGTTCTATGGATCCCCCAGAATGTGTCTGGCAGAATCCAGGGTGCACTCAGCTGCAGGCCTCAGACCAGAGGAGGGGCGAGCAGCGGAAGGGGCGTGCTAGCACTGGCTATGGGTTCTATGGATCCCCCAGAATGTGTCTGGGGGACTCCTGGGTGTACTCACCCGCAGGCCTCAGACTGGAGGAGGGGCGAGCGGCGGAAGGGGTGTGCTAGCACTGGCTATGGGTTCTATGGATCCCCCAGAATGTGTCTGGGGGACTCCTGGGTGTACTCACCCGCAGGCCTCAGACTGGAGGAGGGGCGAGCGGCGGAAGGGGCGTGCTAGCGCTGGCTATGGGTTCTATGGATCCCCCAGAATGTGTCTGGCGGATTCCTGGGTGCACTCACCCGCAGGCCTCAGACTGGAGGAGGGGCGAGCGGCGGAAGGGGCGTGCTAGCGCTGGCTATGGGTTCTGTGGATCCCCCAGAATGTGTCTGGGGGACTCCTGGGTGTACTCACCCGCAGGCCTCAGACTGGAGGAGGGGCGAGCGGCGGAAGGGGCATGCTAGCGCTGGCTATGGGTTCTATGGATCCCCCAGAATGTGTCTCCATAAAAGAAATTTTACTAAAGCTCAAAGTATACATTGCACTTCACACAATAATAGTGGGGGACTTCAACACCCCACTCTCAGCAATGGACAGATCATGGAAACAAAAAACAAGACTAAACCAAGACACAATGAAACGAACAGAAGTTATGAACCAAATGGAATTACCTGATATCTACAGAACATTTCATCCTAAAACAAAAGAATATACCTTCTTCTCAGCACCTCATGGTACCTTCTCCAAAATAGACCATATAATTGATCACAAAACAGGCCTCAACAGATACAAAAAGATTGAAATAATTCCTTGTACCCTATCAGACCACCATGGATTAAGGCTGGTCTTTAATAATGACAAAAACAACGGAAAGCCCACATACACATGGGAACCGAACAATACTCTACTCAATGATGACTTGGTCAAGAAAGAAGTGAAAAAAAGAAATTAAAGACTTTTTAGAATTTAATAAAAAGGAGGACACATATCAAAACCTGTTGGACTCCATGAAAGTAGTACTAAGAGGAAAACTCATAGCTCTAAGTGCTTACAAAAAAAAACTGAAGAGAGCATACACTAACAACTTGACAGCACATCTGAAAGCGTTAGAACAGAAAGAAGCAAATATACCCAAGAGGAGTAGACAGCAGGAAATAATGAAACTCAGAGCTGAAATCAACCAAGTAGAAACAGAAAGAACTATACAAAATATCAACAAAACCAGGAGCTGGTTCTTTGAGAAAATCGACAAGATAGATAAATCCTTAGCCAGACTATGTAAAACTTGTATCCTACTATTTTGCTGAATGTATTTATCAACAGTAGAAGTTTGCTGGTAGAATCTTTTAGACTTTGATGTATGATTTTCTGTATTAGGATTATAGATTTTATAGAACACTAGAATAGAAGATATTAGAAAATAAAGATACTCCCCCAAATTCTTTGTCTATTCTCAAAATATATATTGAGCTATAAAAAAAAATAAAGTATTTCTCTTAATGAACCTGAGCATAGTTGGTTTCCATTGAGCATTATAAAACATGAGAAATTTTGATTAGCTCTACTTTCTGCATATATTCTCCCCTACTCATCTCTCCACTTTCAACCCACCTTAAGTCTTTTCACAGCCAAAATGCCCTCCCTCAATTTTCTAAACTCACGTATAAGCAACCATTCATTCCATGCTAAGACATTCTCAAACTTGAAATATAGTGTGATAATCTGAGCACCAAAAGAACTTACTGGATTCTGAACATCATTGTACACCTTCCTATGGCTCTTCTAGGAATAGAGCATGAACATGAAGTTTATTTTATTTACTTAACATGCGTCAGGGGCACATGGCTCCCCTAAAAAGAAAAAAGACCTATAAATATCCAGTAATAATACCATGAAGCAAATTGCATCTCAAACGCCTGACTACCACTTAATAAGGAATAGAGGATAAGAACACTGGAAGATGGCTGCAATGCACAGATTGGGTTGTTTGTTTGTTTGTTTGTTTTTGTTTTTATGAGAAGTGTATTTTTTGGATATCTAAAGATGTAGACCTTCATCCCTGGGACCCATGTAGTGTAGAACAGAAGTGACTCTCAATGACATTTTCTGACATCCACAGGAGCACAAGTGTCACATGCTCACCCAACACACACACACACACACACACTTATGCAGGCATTCACACACACATACATGCACACACACATACACACAAATAAGTAAATAAACAGCAAAAAAGAATTACAGTACAAAGAGGTATAACTGTTAGTAGAAGCTTTAGACTTTGTAAAACAACATCATCTTCAACATTTGCCTGTAATTCTTCTACTATATTGCATTTTAACTCTCATAAGTTGTTTATTTCATATATGTGAGCAAATATTCATAATAGCAGAATGTCCCTAATCAAACTTTAAGATTCTCAAAACTTTTATGATTACACTGTTTCTGCTATCAAAACAGAAAAATAATCCTCAAAATTTGTGCTGGTTTTTGTCAATTTATCATATACCTAATTATTCCTGAGATAATATTAATTCCTAGAAGGAATCTTAATTGAGAAAATGCCTCCATAAGATTGGATTGTTAGCCAACCAAAGAACATACATTGGCTGGACCTAGGCCTTCCCTCTCATATGTAGCAGATGTACAGCTTGGTCTTCATGTGGGTCCCGAACAATTGGAGCAGGGGCTGCAGGTCTTCTTGGGGGTAGTCTAGAAACTGAGGCTAGGCTCAGGTTTTGTTGGAGGATAACTTGGAAACTGGCTGGTTAGTTTGCATGAGTTTAAACTTAGGTCAGGTTTTCTAAGATGAAGTCTGAGCCCAAAAACATTGGTCTCTCAATACCTCCCCAAGGAAGGTAATCCTGGGGTGTATGAGAAGCATGCTGAATAAGTCATGGGGAACAAGCCAGTAAGAAGCATTCTTCCATGTCTTCTGCTTCAGTTCCTACTTCCAAGTTCCTGTCTTGAGATCCTGCCCTGACATCTTTGAGTAACAGACTGTAATGTGAAAATGAAAGACAAATAAAGCCTTTCCTTCCCAAATTACTTTTGGTCATGGTGTTTTATCACAGCAATAGAAACCAAACCAAAGTAAACCAAAGCATAATTATTACCTGAATCAACTTATTTCCATGTTAGCTTAGCCCTGGATAACTTCCATGAAGTAGAAACTTAAAGGCTGTTTGAAAAGTCTGTTGGATGGTGTTTTGCTGGGGCAAACACGAGAAGGAACTTTTCCTTAAAGTGGACACAGGTGTGAAAGGCTAAGGCAGACTCGGAAAGGAATTTTTCACTGAAGCAGACACAGGAGAGAGGATGTTCTGCTAAAGCAAGCATGTCAAAGAACACATAATGAAAAATTCTTTGCTAATGACACGGATGTATTGGTCCACCTTACAATGCATAGTTGAGCTGCATTTGTCAGCACTCCATGGAGAGAAACACACCAAAAACTTCTTGTGGTGTGCTGCAGTTTGTTGCCACTTCTGAAGACTCAGGCTGATTGGATGCATGCGCTGAGGCAAGACATGTACTGAGGCAAGGCACATGGAGGACATGTGATACGGAGTGACAGAGACAGCTTGGCTTGCTGATACAGTTAGCTGTAATGCTTGTAGGTCTCATGTCTTCACTGATCTTCACTTCCCTGAGAGAAGCACAGTCAAGAACTTCTCCTGGTGTTCCTCTTGGTCCCTCCTGCTGACTTGAACCAAGGCTGAGGCCTGACTATCTCTGCTAGGCTGTGTCACCACTGTTGCTAACCCAACTCTACCAAACTGGACTGCTGGTGTATTCATGAAGTGTTTGCAGATGGATCGAGCTGCCACTGCTTGCTAATCTGTGAACTGAACTGCTGATTTCTAGACAATACAGATGGGAGTTGCTCCAAAGAACCTTTCTAAACAGGTCCATCCCCCTACCCTGTATCCTTTCTTTCCTGCTACCTCTGGTGGGTGCTGAATTACAAGGGAGGTTAAAGTGTTTAAGAACCATAATTAAAAATAGAAAAAATTAAAGTTACACTTCCACCCTCTTCTGTGTCCATCCTTCTATCAGTTTGGGTAATAGGAATAAATGACATGATTTGACCTGAAGCAAAGATAAAGACTTGCACATTCCATGTATTAGTTACTTTTCTACTGTTGTGATAAAACACTATGACAGCAACTTATAGAAAGCATGGTTAATTGGGGGCTCACAGTTCCAGAGGAATAAGAGTCTATCGCCATCATAGTGGGGAGCATGGCAGTAGGCAGGAGGGCATAACACTGGAGCAGCATCCAAGAGCTCATATCTCATCCATGAAGAGGAAACAGAAAGAGTACACAGGAATGGCAGCCAGCTTCTGAAGCCTTAAATCCACCAGTCTCCCCGAACACGGCCAGAACTCCTAATCTTTTCCAAGTAGTAACCTTTTGGGGACCAAGTATCCTTCAAACCACCATACTTCACTTCCAAATGTTAACTTCTAAAGATTTTCATTAATCCTTTTACACAAATTCAGTACAAGACAAAATACTTAACTTCCATGAAGTAGAAAAATTAAAACCACTTTACTTTGGATTCTGGAAAACTATATATTCTGTTAAAGACTGCGTGAAACATAGTAAGTTAACTCTTGACTATTTTCTGGGAATTTGCAGATCAATGTCCACAGGTGGTCATGGGGCTGTGCACTGACAAACTTTCTCACAAAGTAGATCTTTAACAGATTCAATTACAAAAAGCCAATCATTGGACTATTCCTCTCGGTAACTCTAAAGCAGTCAGCTCCCTACCTAATACCTACTTAGAAAAGGGACCCATTAAGAACAGCTCTGGATCAACCCTATTCAGTGTGACTTAGAAAAAAACTTTTAGAAATCTAGATATAATTATCTTGCCTCTCATTAGAGATAGAGATTGGCCTAGATGGCCTTTCAGGACCTTATAATTCAACTTGGCAGCCTGGGGAAGTTCCAGATTCTTCACTTGATTTTTGTATTGATCTGCACTGTCGTATTCCTTCCTCACACTTTTTTGGAGAACTTCACTGCAGCCATTCCTAGTCATCGCTGCTGGATTCCCATCCTCGACAATAACACTGTGTCTGATAATAACAGTAGGATTCTGAGCCAAGATGACCTCCTGAAGATCTCCATCCCAATGGACTCCAACCTGAGGCCAGAGAAGTGCCGTCGCTATATCCAACCACAGTGGCATCTCCTTCATTTAAATGGCACCTTCTCCACTGTAACAGAGCCAGACACAGAGCCCTGTGTGGATGGCTGGGTGTATGACCAAAGCACCTTCCTCTCCACCACAGTGACCCAGGTCAGTCAATTCCTTTCCCCATCAAGACTTTATGATGGGACTTTACCAATAGCCTAAACAGAGCACATATTGTAAGAATAGCCTTTATTGGTTTTAGCTAGTGAAGTTATTTCTCAATTTACTATGACACACATATTTAATGCATCTAGCATTTTTTTTAAAATTTAATTAAGATAAATTAAGATGTGAATTTATTCTCCTTGTCCTTTTCATTATAGGGATGATCATTATTTAGGAAGCAACTTTTGTGCCAAGTCAATTTAAGCAAATAATTCACATGCAGTCTCATAAACATTGTGACAAGTCAGTATCATTAAGCTTTAATTTCAAGTTTTAAATATATGAAAGACCATATTAACCTACAGTGGCTGGGTAGGAATGTGGTTCAGTGCTATAGTAATCATGTATCAGGTGTTAGGCTGAGGATTCAAATCTTACCACTACACCAAAAAAAAAAAAAAAAAAAAAAAAAAAAAAAAAACCAAAGAGCAGTATGTCTGACCTTCTTTGATGACTGGAATGTGGCTAGTGGTTAGCACACTTCCCCGAGTGTTAAAGCCCTAGGTTCGATCACCAACATTGTCACAAACCATAGAAAAATAAAGTCAGTGCCCGATCTTCATGTCTGAAGTAGTCACAACAGATTTTTCTCCAACATACAATATTCTTCAATGGTCTCAAATTGCTGCATGATATGATCATATTTGAGAACTTCTTTTTTGATTTTGGGGGGTTTGATCTAGGTTTGGTTAGGTTTGGTTTGGAGACACGGTTTCTATGTGTAGCCCTGGCTGTTCTAGAACTTACTCTGTAGACCAGGCTGGCCTCAAACTCAGAAATCCGCCTGCCTCTGACCCCCAAAATGCTAGGATTAAAGGCGTGTGCTACCACCTCCCAGCCATTCAAGAATTTTTAGTACAGGTTAAAAATCACTAATATAACTTACAGAATTACAGGAAGAATCCTGGAAACAGGTTTGTTTAAGCTGAGACTGTATGGTTGAAATCAGAGGATGACGAAGCTAGAGAGGAAGATAGGGGTTGGCACAGTGGAGTGCATGCTGAGTAAACTGAACAAATTCCACTGACAGACTGCTATTCTGATTTTCTTCTCTTCCAGTGGGACCTGGTATGTGGATCTCAGGCACTGAATTCAGTGGCTAAATTTATATACATGACTGGTATCTTTATAGGATATATCGTGGGTGGCCATTTATCAGACAGGTAAGTGTCTGTGCTTTACAGCCCTCTCTATAGTGAGGATTTTTATCATCTAAATTGTTTATTCATTAAGAAGTAGTCGTTGCAGATTGTATTCCTGTATGTGTACCTTTTAGCCTAGAGATCACTGAACATAAATGGAAACGCTAAGCATTTAAAAGTCCGTGTATTGTGTTTTACATTTTAAAACTGTACTGCGGACACAGACAGGATGTGGTTTAGAGAAGTGAAACCGCATGATATAGAAAGATAAGAAGAGTTCACTATGGGAATGAGACAAATGTGTTTTACCATGTAGAACCTATTTGAATATTTTAGTGAAATTTAGTGAATATTTTAGTGAAATACTTAGTGTGAAACTCTTGATCTAGGACTCTAGGCCTCATGCTTCTCAGAAATTGTCCTAACTACCTAACTAGTCATAGTGACAAGAGAATAGAAACAGTTTTAATTACTCAAGCATGACAGTGGGATGTCCTTTGATACCTGTGGCATATGGGACAAGGTGCAATGGGTGTGCTGGGAAGCCATGCCTGTTGTTTTTACTTTTTCTTCTGCCAAAGTAGATTTTTTCTTTTAATTGAAAAGACTTTTTCATACACTATATTTTGATCATTTTACCCTTTCCTAATTTCTCCCAGATGCTTCTCACTTCCCTACCTAGCCACCTTTATGTTGTTTTTCTTAAAACAAACAGGAATAAAGAAGAAAAAAGAAACGTGAACAAAACTCACCAAACACACCAAAAAAAGGGGGAAATAAAATAAACAAGCAAAAGATCTATGAGACCAAAAACTTGCCCAAGCAAAGCAAAATGAAACCAAAAGTTGTTTGGGTTTTTTTTTTATATATATATCATTGAGATCATTTTGTTTTAGCCAACTATTCGTAGGCATTGAATCAACCCTGAAGTTCAATTAATATACTCAATGAGACTCCATTGGAGAAAACCTATTTTTCCCTTACCAGTGGGTATAAATTGCAGTTAGCATCTTGATTATGGGTAGGGGCCTGTGTCTACTTACCTCTCTTAGTACTTGAACCTTATCTGGGTTGAATTTATGCAGGTGTTGTGCATGTTGCCACAGTCTCTGTGAGTTATTATGTACATCAATCCTGTTGTGTCTGGAAGAAAGTTTACTTGAAGTCATCCCTCCCCTCAAGATCTTACAGTCTTTCCCATCCCCTTCCATGTAGTTCCTTGATCCATAATGGTAGAAGTCTGGTAAAAAAAAAAAAAATCCCATTTAGGAATGAGTGCTCCAAAGACTCTCACTCTGCTTATTGTCCAGTTGTAGGTCCCTGAATTAATTCCTATCTATTGTAAGAAGTAGCTTCTATGACTATGGCTGAGCAAGGTACTGATCTATGGGTTTTGCAATATGTCAGTAGGCATCATTTCATTGCTTTTGTAGAGGAATGGTAGTAGGTACTCCCCTCTGACCTACCTAGTGTCAGGTGCTGGGCCACGTTAGTAGTCTTAGATGAGTTCCAATTCATGGAGTAAGCTTTAAGTCCCATCAGAAAGTAGCTGGTTACTCCCTTAATATTTGTGCCTCTGTTGTACCAGCACACCTTGCAGCACACCCTTTCAGGGATTGCAGGATTTGGAGCAAGGAGCTATTGATGATGACTTCTCTCCTTAGGTAGTATACAGAGAACCTTCTAATGCCCTGAATGCTAATCCTTAAGGATGAACCTTCCAGTTAGGCACCAGTTTGACTTCTCCATGTTCACTGATATATGTAAGTGTAGTCTTCAGAAATGATGTCTTACCATCAGGTTGTGAAGAGGAACTAATAATCTTGACAACACAGGATACCTTTCCTAGCTTGGACATGGACAAGATTGACAGATTGGTAGCTCTTTCTTGATTCTTTCTCAATTCTGTGATGTTTGGGGGCTTCCATGAGGCCCCTTTGCTAACGACTCATCAAAATGTAACCCATTCTTGGCAGTGGAGGTTTTCCTTGGTGGCCTGAGCTGTCTAGTTGGGACACTGTCTTCCTATTATTTGATAATTCCATATAGATTCCTTTTGTGTGTGTGTGTGTGTGTGTGTGTGTGTGTGTGTGTGTGTGTGTGTGTGTGTGTTTTAGGGAGCTTTTACAGTAGGAAGGTTACATATAATTTTTTAAATATCCTTTAGTGTTGCTTCTCTTTCCTCATAGTCCCTCCCTTTACCTTTCTCTGTTATAACTTCTCTATTTAATCCTCTTATTATAATTTTCACTTTGTCTCTCCATAACAGTATATTCTATTTCCCCTTCCTTGGACATGCTCTCTTCCTCCCTAGTCCTTACTATGTGTGCTGTGGTTATTAAAATTGTAGTAAGCCTTTGGAAAGCTTAAAAACTAACATCAACATTGTGGTGATTTGAATACGAATGCTTCCATAGGCTCACAGATATGAATGCTTAGTCACCTTGTTGGAGTAGGTGTGGCACTGTTGGAGGAAGTGTGCCATTGAAGCTGGACTTTGAGGTTTCAAATGCTCAGGCCAGGCCCCACTCTTCCTGCCGCCTGTCAAACCAGATATAGAATGTTCAGCTACCTCTCCAGTACCATGTCTTCCTGTGCGCTGCCATGCTTCCCACCATGATGATAATGGACTAAACCTCTGAACCTGTAAGTCAGTTCCAATGAGATGTTTTCCTTTCTAAGAATTATTATTATCATGGTGACTCTTCACAGCAGCAGAGCATTAACTAAGGCACACATTAAAAGAAAACATATATAGTATTTATCTCTTCAGGTCTTGGTTACTTTACTCTGGGTGGTCTTTTTGCTAGCTCCATCCATTTACCTATGAATTTCATAATTTCATTTTTCTTAACAGCTAAATAATATTTCATCACATAAATGTATCACATTATCTGTATCTATTCATCAGTTAATGGGCATCTATGCTGTGTCCAATTTTTTGGCATTATGAATAACAGCAATGAACATGGATAAGCAAGTATCTCTGTAGTAGGATATAGTCCTTTGGGTATAGTTAGATCTTAATGAAGATCTATTCCAAGCTTCCTGATGAGCCACCACACTGATTTCCATAGCAACTGTACATGTTTTCAGTTTCACTGGCAATGGGTGAATGTTTCTCTCACTCCACATCCTCACCAGCATAAGCTGCCACTTGTTTTATCAATCTAAGCCATTCTGACTGGTATAAGATGACATTTCAAAGTAATTTTGATTTGTATTTCCCTGGTGGCTAAGGATGTTGAACAGTTTTGTTTTGTTTTGTTTTGTTTTGTTTTGTTTTT
Source organism: Arvicanthis niloticus (assembly GCF_011762505.2). Classification (NCBI taxonomy): domain Eukaryota; kingdom Metazoa; phylum Chordata; class Mammalia; order Rodentia; family Muridae; genus Arvicanthis; species Arvicanthis niloticus. The sequence continues at coordinate 116,033,046 of NC_047658.1, read as the reverse complement.
TTCTCACCCATATATGCCTTGTCTTTTGAAAACTCTCAGCTTAATGGAGTGAGGGATTTGGGTCTAGACTATTCTTTAACACGAAACTTTGACTCAGGGCCACTCTATCTGATTCTATATTCCTCGTTGATTTCTTTGCTTCTCACAGCATCCAGACATTTTCTAGGCTCAGAGCTAAGACATTATTACAAGTGTTTCCAGGCTCAACAGTTAACACATTTCTAAGGGAAAATGGAGGAACACAGATCTCATTAGTGGGAGTATTTGCAATGCGTTGCAGTGTTTATTTTTCCTTCCTTTTACAGAAGTATTTTTAAATATATCTCTGCTGGGGTTGTTTGGTCAATGCCTACAGGAAAAATGTCTGGCTCACAATTTCCATGAAGCTCTGTCTACAGCTGAAATAACAGGGTTTGCAGTATTCCACTGCTCCAGGCTAGTAAAGAAAAAGTTTTCCAGTCCTTTTCCATCTGAATGCTCAATCTGAAAAAGTATAAATATTTTGTTTATGGGAATCTCCCCATTAATCTTTTCTGTTCCATTCACTTTTTAGTGAGTCCAAAGTGTCCCTGTCTCTTTCAAGTTTTACATTCAATTGCCCACTGCCCATCTTTTTTTTATCTTTATTTATTTATTTATTTACACTCCAGATTTTATTCCCCTCCCAGTCCACCCTTCAACTGTTCCACATCCCATACCTCCTCTCCACCCCCCTGTTTCCACGAGGATGTCCCCACCACCTACCACCAATCCCAGCAGACCTCTAAACTCCCCTGGGGCCTCCAATCTCTTGAGGGTTAGGTGCATCTTCTCTGACTGAACCAAGACCCAGCAGTCCTCTGCTATATATGTGTTGGAACCTCATATCAGCTGGTATATGCTGCCTGGTTGGTGGTCCAGTGTTTGAGAGGTCTCGGGGTTCAGGTTAATTGAGATTGCTGGTCCTCCTACAGGGTCATCCTCCTCCTCCTTCCAGTTTTTCCCTCATTCAACCACAGGGGTCAGCAACTTCTGTCCATTGGCTGGGTACAAATATCTGCATCTGGCTCTTTCAGCTGCTTGTTATGTCTTTCGGAGGGCAGTCATGACAGGTCCCTTTTGTGAGCACTGCACAGCCTCAGTAATAGTGTCAAGCCTTGGGGCCTCTCCTTGATCTGGATCCCATTTGGGACTGTTGCTGGGCCTTTTTTTCCTCAGGCTTCTCCATTTCCATCCCTACAGTTCTTTCAGTCAGGAACAATTATGTGTCAGAGTTTTGAATGTGAGATGGCAACCCCATCCCTTACTTGATGACCTGTCTTTTTGCTGGAGGTGGGCTCTACAAGTTCCCTCTCCCAACTGTAAGGCATTTCATCCACATTCCCTCCCTTTAAGTCCTGAGAGTCTCTCGCCTCCCAGGTCTCTGGTACATTCTGGAGGGTCACCCCAACCTCCTACCTCCCAGATTGCCTGTTTCCATTCTTTCTGCTGGCCCTCGGGGCTTCAGTCCTTTTCCCAGACCCAATACCAGATCATGTTCCCCTCTTCCCTACCCCCACCCCCACCCCACCCCACCCCACACCCCTGACATCCACTTTCCCTTCTAGGTCCCTCCCTCCCCCCTTGTGGTTGCTTTCTTTCCCTCCCAAGTGGGACTGAGGCATCCTCACTTGGGCCCTTCAGCTTGCTGACCTTTTTGAGTTCGGTGGACTGTATCCTGGGAATTCTGTAGATTTTTTTTGGCTAATATCCACTTATTAGTGAGTACATACCATGCATGTCCTTTTGGGTCTGAGTTACCTTACCTAGGATGATATTTTCTAGTTCCCAATTTCCTCATTCCATTAAGCTGAGAATTTTTGAGTAATGTTTTACAAGAATGGCACTGGTATTTATATCAGAGAAAGTAGCAATCATTATGTTAGACACTGTTAAAAAGTCATATATGTGGTACATATTATATATAATTTGCACATAATTTTACATATATCTCAGCATTCTGCTTTAAATTCCCACATGCACACATATAAATACATCTTTAATGAGAATTTTAGTGTACTGGATGAACAAGATTTTTGTATTTAAAAGTCCAGATAACTGATTTGTCCATGTATTTTTCTATGGGCTTCTCCTAAGCTACATCTACAATTCTAACAAGAAGACAGCAGATAGACCAGCAATTTAGGGGTGATATCCATAGTTCCTTCTTGGAACATCAGTTATAAGCTGGGATTTCCATTTATCTGTAGACCAAATTTTCTAAATACCTGCAAGACTATTTCAAAATGTTTTCCAATCCTTGGAACCTTCTGGTTCCTTTGCTCTTTGTGTGCAAGAAACGCCTCGGGAGCTAGTCCCTTCATTCTGTGTCATTAGATTAAAATATAGAGAAAGGATAAAACTAGAAACTGGTTCTAGCTTTAGCTCTTTCTCCCACTCCCACTGCATTCCTGCCCTCTCTTCTCTTCTCTCTTTTCTCATTGCTTCCTCTTCTATGCGATATAGAAAAGTGAAAGGTGTGAACTCATGCATTAAGCAACTATGAAAGGAAAATTTTTATGAGTAATGAAGCCAATGACACAGAACACTAAGAAGTGGTACTACAGCTCATTTGCAGAGTGACAAGGAAGATAAGTTAAAAGGGTTAATTCATGTGTAACAAAATAGTAGATACAGATGTTTTTGAAATATTAAAAAGGACCTACATTTGTATCTTGTTGTTTTTGTAAGGTCTACATTAAATCCTAGTATTCCTCAGTAAGAGAAGACGTGCCTAACCCTCTAGAGACTTACAGTCCCAGAGAGTAGAGAGGCCTGGCCGGGGGGTGGGGGGGTGGAAACATCCTTTTGGAGACAGGGGGAGGAGGAATGGGATGAAGAACTGTCCAAGGGCAGACCAGGGGAGGGATAAGACTAGACTGTAAAAAGTTTTTAAAAAATCAAATCTGAAAAAGAAAAAGAACTCTCTGCTTAGTTCTGTACTCTATTTTAAATGAGTTATTTGTTTTGTTGATGTTAAGGGTTTTTTTTTTTTAGTTCTTTATATAATTTGATATTAATCCTCTATCAGATGTGTAATTGGTAGAGATTTTTTCCCATTATGTAGGTTCCTACTTTGCCTGAAAGATGGTGTCCTTTGCTGTACAGAAACTTTTTAGTTACATGAGGTCCCATTTATTAATTGTTGGTCTTAGTGCCTGTGCTATCAGTGTCCTTGTTGACTTCTGTCTCGACCCATTTTTCATTCAGTGGTGACTTGTTCAGTGTCCATGAGTATGTAAAGTTCCTGTTGCTTCTGTTGTTGACATTCAGTTTTAATCCAGGGTGGTCAGATAGGATGCAGAGTGTTATTTCAATTTTCTTCTATCTATTGAAACTTACTTTGTATCTGAGTATATGGGCCATCTTGTAGCGGTTCCATAAGAAACTGAAACAAAAGTATATTATTTTGTGATTGAGTAAAATGTCCTGTAGATGTGCATTTGATTTATTACAATTTTAACTACATTTCTCTGTTTATATTTTTGTTTCCTTACTATTGATGACAGGGTGTTATTGTAGTCACAAACTATCAGTTTGTGAGGGTCAATATCTGATTTTTAACTGTAGTAGTATTTCTTTTATGAACTAGGGTGTTTCTGTGTTTGGTATACAAATGTTTATAATTGCAATACCCTCTTGGTGGATCTTTTTCTTTAGTGACTATGTAGTGTTCTTCCCTATCTCTTCTGAATAGTTTTTGTTTGAAATCCATTTGATCAGATATTGCAACACCTGCTTGTTTCTAGGTTCATTTGCTTGTAATAACTTTTTCATCCCTTTACCATGAAGTGATGTTTATTCTTGAAGATAAGATATATTTCTTGGATACATCAGAAAGATGCATTCTGTTTTCTTTTTTCATTAATTTATTTATTTGTTCATCACAATCACATCCACCCTCACATACCTCTCCCCCCAACCTCTTCCCCTTTTCCTCTGTTAAGGGGGTCCCCCTGAGTACCAACACACTCTGGCACATCAAGTTGCTGCAGGACTAGGTGTATCCTCTCCCACTGAAGCTAGACAAGGCAGCCCAGTTAGGGAAACAGAATCCAAAGTCATGCATCTGTTTTCTACTCCAATATGTAAATCTGTGTCTTTTTATTGGGGATTTGAGACCACTAATATTAAGGGTTATCAATGAGCAGTGTTTATTGGTTCTTATTACTTTGTTACAGTGTGGGTTTTTCCTATATTTTGGTTTACTATTCTAGGCTTATTTATTCCTCGTGTCTTCTTCAGGGTAGATAACCTCTTCAGATTGAAGTTTCCTTTCTAGAACCTTCTGTGGAATAGGATTAATAGATAGAAACTGAATTTGGTTTTATTATAGAATGTTTTTCTTCCTCAATTTGTAATTAATAGTTTTGTCAATTGATAGTGATTATCAATTGTGATTGATAGTTTTGCTGGGTATAGTAGTCTGAGGTTGCTCAGTTTGTAGAAACTCATCCAGGGCCTTCTGGTTTTTAGATTCTCCACTGAGAATTCAGGTGTTGTTCTAATGGGCCCATCTTCCTACATTACTTAGTCTTTTTCCTTATACACTTTTAATATCCTTTTTATTTTGTACATTTAGTATTTTGATTATTAAGTATCGTGAGGGATTTCTTTTCTGGTCCTGTGTACTTAGTGTACTGTATGCTTCTTGTATCTTACTAGGCAACTCCTTCTTTAAGTTGGGGACATTTCTATGATTTTTTAGGAAATATTTTCTGTGCCTTCAACTTCGGATTCCTCTCCTTCCTTTATACCTATTATTCATAGATTTAGTCCTTTTACAGTGCCCCAGATTTTCTAGATGTTTTATCCCAGACAACCTGGGTATTTTTATATTTAAAACTTCCTTTAAGCTATCCATTTCTTCTACCCCTTGCCTTCAACTTGAGTTTCGCTCTTCCATGTCTTGTAATCTGTACACTTATGTTTGTGGTTTTTATTTGACATCCTAAATTTAATTCCACTTTTATTTCAGTTTTGGTTTTCTTTAGTGATTTTATTTGTTAAATTCTACTCTCATGTCTTATTCTATTTTCATTATTTTATTTAACTGTTAATATTCTTACACACTTAATTTTGATATTTATTCATATCTTCTTTAATGTCCTTAAATATCTTCATAATTGCTATTTTGAAATCCTTGTTTTCTGCTTCAGCTGTATTGCTTTTTTCTGAGCCTAACTGCAACAGGGTTCTTTTGCAGGCATATTGTCTTGGTAGTTCATGGTTGTGTTTTTCTTTGTGGGGTGGGCTTTGCTGTTATCCTCCATAGATGCTAGGCAAGTATGAGGCTGTGAGGTCCCTGGTAGAGAGAGTTTCTGAGGATTGGTGGGTAATAGAAAGAAATGGGGATGAGCTGGGAGGAAAGGCTGAGAATGTGGGTAGAAAAGAACTAAGTTGCCCCAAAGCAGATTTCTAAAAATCATACTTTTAGCCATGTAAAGTAATTCATCTAATGACAGTCGTCATCACAATTTGTGGTATAAAATTTGGAATATATGCCTGAAAACACATCTTTTACACCCATTTCTGTCATGCAAGTAGCTACATTTTCACACTGCAGAAGAGGCCAACACAGTCCCCTCACATGGTATGCCATTCATAGAGCTCCTTCAGTCCTCTTCATAAAGTTACTAATCCCATAACTGAAGGCACTACTCTCATAATTAATGAAGTTTCAAAGATCCAATTTCTTAGTATTATCATTGTGGCCCATAAGATTCAAAGTATGGCTTGTGCCAGCGTCCGGGTCTAAGAAGAGCAGGAGGAGGTGGCGGCCTTGAGAAGATGCTGCTCTTTGGCGTAAATTGCAATCGATTAGGGATCGTTTCTCAGACTCAAGTTAGAAGTGAGAGTTCAAATAAGTGAGGCCGACATTGCTGCCTTGAAGAAGGGGAGAATGGATTTATCAGGAGTGAAAAAGAAGAGCTTGCTAGGAGTCAAAGAGAATATAAAACGTCCAGCACTAGGGCTCCTTCTCCTACCAAACGCAAGGACCGCTCTGATGAGAAGTCCAAGGATAGATCTAAAGATAAAGGGGCCACTAAAGAGTCAAGTGAGAAGGATCGTGGCAGAGATAAGACTCGTAAGAGGCGCAGTGCTTCAAGCGGAAGCAGCAGCACCAGGTCTAGGTCCAGCTCAACCTCCAGCTCCGACAGCACCAGCACAGGCTCAAGCAGTGGCTCCAGCTCGTCCTCTGCATCCAGCCGCTCGGGAAGCTCCAGCACCTCCCGGAGCTCCAGTTCTAGCAGCTCTTCCGGTTCCCCCAGCCCTTCTCCGTGCAGGCATGACAACAGGCGGCGGTCCGCTCCAAATCCAAACCACCTAAAAGAGATGAAAAAGAGAGGAAAAGGCTGAGTCCTTCACCTAAATCCACCAAAGTGCACATTGAGAGGTTCACCAGGATTGTGACCAAGGATCATATCATGGAAATATTTTCTACTTACGGGAAAATTAAAATGATTGACATGCTTGTAGAAAGGATGCATCCTCATCTATCCAAAGGCTATGCATATGTGGAGTCTGAGAATCCAGATGAAGCAGAGAAGGCACTGAAACACATGGATGGAAGACAAATTGATGGCCAAGAGATCACTGCTACTGCTGTGTTGGCACCATGGCCTCGGCCACCACCTCGGCAATTCAGCCCACCCAGGAGAATGCTTCCGACACCTCCTATGTGGCGTAGGTCACCTCCACGGATGAGGAGAAGGTCTCGATCCCCAAGACGCAGGTCACCTGTGCAAAGGAGGTCTCGATCTCCTGGCCGCCGCCGCCACAGGAGCCGATCCAGCTCCAACTCCTCCCAATAAGCAGGGACATTGATTCGTACCTCTGTAACTTATGTTCCCCAGACTCAGTTTTGTCCTTTTCTCTAGCCAAATAAGGATCTGTAGGGAAGAATCCCACACCAGGGTAGGCTTTGAAGACAGCAGTTGAGATATCTCCTCTGCAGGAAGGTTCTGGCTTATGGAGGCACTGTTGATTCAAGACTGTCCCCATAGAGGTACCCTGTAGTTTTCTGGCTAGAAAGTTCACCCCTTCAGTTCTTGACAGTCTGTTTGGTAGCAGAGCCAATGGGACCTGTGGCAGCACACCGTTTTCCACAGATGACCTAGAACCAGTCAGACAACCTGGTCAAGCCCTTGCTGTCGCTGTGCCACACCTGTGGAGAGGATCAAGCTCTTCTGTAGGCCTGACCATGCCCCCTGCTTAGTACTCTTCACTGTCTAGGGTTAAAGCCTTTGAAGGATTAAATGGTTATCTTTTCTGTCCCTGTGTCTGTTACTTTCTAAAATTGGTGAGCCAGTTCTACAGGGTCCTCATGAAACCTACCCCACCCCCACTGTCACCTGCCATTCATGGTGATGTTGCAGGTTAACCTTGGCAATGTGTACATTGCCTCTTTTTGCTTTTATTGTACAGTCAGTACTATAAAATTTGTTTTGAGTTTTATAACTTTGTAGCATTTTAGATAAGGTTGTGTTTGTACTTGTGTAGAGTGAAAGGCCTGTGTTGAATAAACCTAGGGTTAGAATGCAAAAAAAAAAAAAAAAAATTCAAAGTATGAATCTTGGAGGAATACATTCAGATCACAGCAAATGTGTCTTCTGCCACTCATGAGAGTAGGATGGTAGCTATAACAGTAAGGTCGTGTTGGTGGGAGAGATGCACCCTTAAATTCTGAATCTTGTGATTATTCACTACCTATTGTTTTGATTACTGGGTTAGTGTGGGTCCCTTGTTCTGGAGGGTGTCCCACGATGATCTCCTGACTGGGGACAGGGTGAGAGCAGAGAGGGCTCGCTACTGTCTCTGGGCTGCCTCCGGCCTGCATCTCCACTGTCTGTAGGTCTCTGGCCTGGCCTGATGCGGGAGGCCAAAGGACACAGAGTGAGAGCAGGAGGGGAGATTGCCTGCCCCTACTGCTGCCTCTGGTCGTTGTCGCTGACTGGTCTCTCCCAGGTGCTGCACCTGTCTCCACACTGAGCCGGTCCAGGCCCGGGCTGGGCTGAGAAGGAGCCAGCTAGCTGGCAAGGAGGCTGCTTGGTGTCCCAGGCAGGTTCCGGGAGAGCAGAGCTCTCCCCAAGTGTTACAGCTCTTGTGACAAAAACTCTCGGACACCAGGATGATTCTTGAGCGCACTTTACTTCCCCTAAATAGAGCCCTTATATACAGTTTTGAGTGGGTTAGGGTCTGACAGCAGATAATGTCTATTGGCTTGACCTGAGAGCTTGGAGATACCTCATCTGCATGTGGGAGAGCTTGAGGGATGGTTCCTCGTGACTGATGGTCATAAACCTCTCTGTGGGAGGGGTTGTTGGAGGACTGAAGCTAAGTGAAAAGAACCAGGGCCTGGGAGCAGAGCTGAACTCCTGCCGTATGATAAAGGTTCCGGGGTTCGAAACTCATGCTCAACCAAACACCCAGCTGCTTCTCACAGCCCACTGCCCTACAGGTTAGTGATGCTAAAATCTCTTACTCTGTGAATCTATTTGTGTATATGTGTGTTTTCATTTTTGTGTGCTGAAAATATTATGTTATATAACTATTAAATTGCTATTTTAGCTTAATGTGTTTCTCTATATCTAATGAATACCCATTAAAATATTAATCCTTCAATTAGGTCATATGTTTATTGTTCCATATATAAAGACAGTGTCTCATTATGTAGAACATGTTAGTTCTACATGTATTTTAAGGTAATGCTAAAATCACAATCTTCAAGCCTCAAATTGCAAAGCTTTAGGATTATTAGCATTGAAACAGAAGTTGAGGTTGAAGCAGAAAGTTTGGGAACACAGGGCAAGATAAGTCAAAAGACAAGCAGCTGGGCATTATGGACAAAAGGAAGGACAGTACTTGGTGAAAAACAAAGCCAGCCCCAACAGCCTCTGGCTGGCTCCCACAGAGACCCTCTCTGAAGAGCATGCCCAAAACAACCTTGACCTAGTAACCTTCTTAACTCCATGAGAACTTATATCTTTACAAATATCCATATATCTATTAACCTAATTTTAACAGTCTCAATTGTAGATAAAAACAGTTTCTAAGAAGCTTCCTTCTCTTTCAAGGAGGAGAAAACCTCAGACCATTCTAGGAAGTAACAAAGGGAAGACATCTAGTAGATACAGACTTACAAGCTCAGGTATTAGTGGAAAGTCTTTCTATTGTCACTTGCCTCATGTGGCACCCACTCTGGAGTTAACTTCATGCTCTTGCTTGCTCTCCTAATAAAGATAAGCTATGGCTGCTTGCTCTGCCTGAACGGATGTGAATCCCTATACCTTTGCAGCATAAGAAACAAAGACTTCTGCGAACAGAATTCCTATTAGTGTCTTATTGTATAATCTACACTGACCTTGAATTCTTTGTGTACTAGAGGAGTATTGAAATCATGATCCATCTACCTCAATTTACCAAATTATGGAATTACAGGTGGATACCACTGAACTTAGATAAATATTTTTTCTAAAACTGTAATTCTGCCCAATCCTAATATAGTCTCTCAACCATTTCTTTCTTACATAAAGTATGATAATTGATGGCATTATTTTATCTAGTCAAAGAATTAGTTGACATTTAGGTCTTTATCTTTAATTAATTCTCATTATTTCTATTTTTATTAGAGGTTTTATTTTCATATTTGGTACTTTTTAATACAAGTATGTATTTACTCTATCATCTTTTTTAATTAACTCAGAAAACATGTGTGTGAATATAAAACATTATCATTTAACTAGAAGTGACACCCATCCCCAAACAATATAGAGATCTTAAGCTTACATATCAAATTAGTTCTAATATTAAAATAAGCAAATGCAATCTGCCACCAAAAATAGAAGCTATCTTGACATTCCAGGAAATGCGCATAAAAACTTTAGACTGTATAATTAAAGAAATTTAAGACTTCAGTGACAATGTAGGACAAAGGACACTCTTTGCAACAGTTTGATAAAGTCATAAAAGTTACAGGCCACTATATTTCAAAAACAAAAAAAATAAATAACATTTTTGTAAAAATAAGATTCTGAATTCCAAATTTCTACATTATAAGAACCTGAATTCCATTAAAATGGTGCAAAAGCAGATTGGAAAAAAACATTTAAAAAGAAGAAGGAGGGGGAGGAGAAAGAGGAAGAAGAGAATAAGGAGGAAGAGGAGGAGGGACAGGAGAAGGAAAGAGAGAAAGAAAGAAAGAAAGAAAGAAAGAAAGAAAGAAAGAAAGGAAGGAAGGAAGGAAGGAAGAACCTGAATTCTGAATTTCTACATTATAACAATCTATAAGAATAATTAAATTCTTATAAAATCATAATTTATAAGAATAATTAAATAATAATATGGCAAGAAAAAAAAAGAAGTATGGCCTATTCAGTTGAAGACCAACTTTGAGGTCAAGGTAAACTGAGGTGGAACTTCCACCACAATTCAAAATGAATCATACTAAGAATGGTCTCTGTGAGAGATTTACTAGACAAATACTTTAAAATATATATCTTAAATACATGTAAAAGGATGGAATAGAACATGGACAAAGTACTAATGGCAACTAGGAAACCAGTGTATGGGAACATCAGAAATAAAAAAAGAATAAAACAGAAACCTGGATTTTAAAATACAATCAATTAAAATTTTCTCTTGAGACATTTAGTGGAAGCTGACCCAAATACAATAACAAATTAGAGAAGAGAAACAGAACAGTAGAAACAATAAAGATTAAGAAACCTAAAGAAGGGCTGAAAAGATGGCTCACCAGGTAAGAGCACTGACTATCCCTTCAGAAGTCCTGAGTTCAATTCCCAACAACCACATGGTGGCTCACAACCATCTGAAACAGGATCCAGTGACCTTTCTGGTGTGTCAAAAGACAGCTACAGTGTACTCATAAACATAAAATAAATAAATAAATCTTTTAAAAAAGAAAAAGAAAGAAGGAAGGAAACCAAAAGAGATTTACAAGTAAGTAGCATTCAGTGGACTTGTGGAACATTCACATGCTCCTATATGGGCTATAGGAGTATTAAGAGGAGAGAGTAGGGAAGGGACATCTTTTTTTGAAAGCTATAATGTTATCTTTGATATACCAATATACAAATTCAAGAAGGTAAAATCTAACATAGTGAATGCAAAGAACTTTGTTCAGAGAAATAGTCAATAGATTCTATAGAATCAATAATCAAAAGATTGATATAAGTGATTAAATAAATGTGATTCATTCCCATTTCAGAGTTTCTCTTTTTAATTTAAATGTTTAGATACAACAGGTTTCTGTGCTTGACTATTTGGTTCCTTAGCTGAGGGAGAAGGTTTAGAAGGTTGTGGAACTTTGGGATATGGGAAATGATTGGTAGAATTGCCAGGCTTGAGGTTAATGTTCAAGAAGATACTCACTTTGGTTTCTGTGTGAACTCTACTCCAAGAGAGGAACTCTGTCATGTGCTCCTGACAACATATACCCTCACTGTGGTAAATAGCACCTTCAGAAGCTGTGAGCCTAAACCAGTCTTTCCTTTAAATAGCTTCTGTCAAATACTTTGTCACAGCAATGAAATTAATAGCTAATAGATATGCTAAGTGCATAATTTAGTACAACATATTTGTGTTAAAATTCCAGTTTTGTAGTCTGTCACATATGGCATAACTCATATGAAAAGCTAGTAGTAAGAAACTGAAAAGAGCAGATGTGGTGGTACACACATTAAACCCCAGCTCTTGGAAGGAATGCAGAGGCAAGCAGGTCTCTGTGCATTTGAGGCCAGCTTTGGCTACATAGTAAGTTCCATACTACAGCTACTAGTAAGTCTTACTACATAGTAAGGAAGCTGGCAAGGACTTTGCTTCAGAAGATGTCTGTTCTTTTTTTTTATTTGTTTTTGTTGTTTATACAAACTGTTATTGTCCTTGTAATCAAATCCTTCCTTTTCCTCAGGTTTGGGAGGAAGCTCGTTTTCACATGTTCTTTACTGAATTTGGCCATCACTGAAATCTGTGTAGCTTTTGCTCCCACCTTCCTCATCTACTGCTCACTTCGATTCCTCACAGGGATTTTTTGCTCATCCTTGAGGACAAACAGTATTTTGCTCAGTAAGTCAAAGATTTTGATGAGCATTGTATAAGCTTTCGGTTGGACCTGGGTGTCCTTCCCTCCTTTCTTAGAAGTCAAACTCCATTTTCTTTTCTTTCAGTATTAGAATGGACAAGTCCTAAATTCCAAGCTATGATAATGGCGCTGTTATTTAGTGCTGGGGGAGTTGGACAGATACTATTGGGAGGCCTGGCTTTTGCTATTCGAAACTGGCGCCATCTCCAGCTGGCGATGTCTGTACCAATGTTCTTACTCCTTATTCCCACAAGGTATGATGAGCCTTCTTTCCTCCTCTATATTAAGGAGTCCAGGGATGACAATGAACATGAAAGCAGGACATAAGAAATGCATTTGTCCTTGGTCCACACAAGACACTGTTCACTCCTCTTTGTATTTATGTGACACGAGGACAAGTATCTCTGTCATATAAAACAGAGAAGGTTGGATTCAACTTGAATTTAAGATAAGCAATAAGTAGTTTTATGAAAATTATAATCATACATATGTTAAGTAAAAAAAGAAAAACCTGAATTTTCTGACAAGCAATCATTCTTATTTGGAAATCCTATTTACCTGTGAGCTCCATATTTTGTTCACTTGGATTTGGCATATTTACAGTAAAAAGAATGTATACTAATTGGTGTTCAAATTTTACCATGCACCATTTATTTTTTACTAGAGAAAACACACAAGCAGAAATTAGCAATTAATCTTTACCAGAATGTTCTTTCTGCCTGTCCTTGTTACTAAGTCTCAATTATCCAGGCAGTAATAAACACTTCAAGATCAGACTGCCTCTGTTGTGGTTTGTATTTCTATGAGTGACTTTGCAAACAAAAAGAAACGTATTGAAAACTATGATAATATTAAATAAAAGGCAAATTAACTTTATATTCACAACTGTTTAATGAAAGAAAATCATAACTTCTCCAGTTTAAAGTAGTAGACAGAATGGCCCACTTCTCCCACTAGCTCTTTGGGTTCCCTTGCTTTCCACAAAAAAAAAAAAAAAAAAAAAAAAAAAAAAAATGTGCTATATCAACAGAGGAGGCACATGGCACACTTACTAGTAAGGGCTAGAAAATGCTTATATATGCTTAATGTAGTAAAATGAGTTCATACAGAAAAGAGGAAGAACCCTCTGACAGGTTCTTCCATATCACTTGATCATAGCCATTAAAATTATGAAGCTACCATGCCCATTTTATAGATTAGAAGTGAAGATAGTGTTAGCTTGCTTTTGTGGCCAGAAAGCATTGGTTGCTAGCAGCAGCAATGATAGCACTTTATTCAGTGGTTTATTTTTAGCATAAGAACAAATTAGGTATAAATGTTTACCTTAACAAGGAATTTGTAAAATGAGTATTCAAGTGTCCCTCATGTTGCAGTTTTGTGAACCCTATGTAAATATATATTCAAGAAAGAGCAGGCAGACTGACATGACTCTGGGTCTGAATTCTGGGAGTGCAAGTGTAACACATGCATGAGTTATTTCCCATTTTCCTAGTGAAGGTCCAGACAGTATTAGATTATATTTATTAATATAATTGAGTCGTAGGTATTAAATTAAAGAATATAATTGTTCAAGGATACACATCACTTTTAAAATGATAAATGTGATTTTTTTTAAAGTATAAGGTAATTGAGAATTATCTTACATCCAATGTCTTGAGCAGGTGGCTGTCAGAGTCAGCTCGATGGCTGATTGTGACCAACAAACCCCAGAGGGGCTTAAAGGAACTTAAAAAAGCTGCATGTGTGAATGGAATGAAGAATTCTGAAGACATCCTAACCTTGGAGGTGAGCTATGAGAACTGATTATGATACAAAGAAAACATAAACTCGATAAGTTTATAGAAGTTAGTGTCCAAGATGCAAAGTGTAGTGATGGAAAACACTGTGTAAGAATGTTTCATTCAAAAAATTAAAATCACTTCTGTTTTTCTTCATTTTCTTTCTGTTTTGAAGGTGTGACTTCTTTTTTTTCATATTCTAGTTACATTTCAGATGTTATCCCCTTTCCCCACTTCATCCTCACCCAGGAACCCCCATCCCATCCCCCTTCCTCCTTCTATGAGGATGTGCCCCCACCTACACACACCCCTACTCTCACCTCCTCACCCTCGAATTCCCCCCCCCCACTGGGCGTTCAGCCTTCATGGAACGAAGGACCTCCTTTCCCACCTATGCCCAACAAGGCCATCCTCCCCTACATATACAGCTGGAGCCATGGGTCCCTTCCTATGTGCTCCCAGGCTGGTGGTTTAGTCCCTGGGAGCTCTGATTGGTTGGTATTGTTGCTCTCCCCATGGGGCCGCAAACCCTGTCATCTCCTTCAGTCTGTTCTCTCACTCCTCCACTGGGAACCCCATGATCAATTCAAAGGTTGGCTATGAGCATCCGCCTCTGTATATGTCAGACTCTGGCAGACCTCTAAAGAGACAGCTATATCAGGCTCCTGTCAGCATGCACTTCCTGGCATCCACATCAGCATCTACCTTTGGTGACTGTACATGGGATGGATACCCAGGTGGAACAGTTTCCAAACAGCCCCTCCTTTCAGTTTCTGTCCCACAATTTGTCTCTATATTTGCTCCCATGAGTAGTTTGTTACTCCTTCTAAGAAGGACCTAAGCACCCACACTTTGGTCTTCCTTCTTCATGAGCTTCATGTGGTCTGTGAGTTGTATCTTGGGTATTGCAAGCTTGAATTCGATGGTGACTATTTTTTTTATTGGTGAGATTGTTAAAGTGACACAAGCTAAGGTCATCTGGGAAGAGGAACTCTGAAGTTAGAAAATGCCTCTATTAGATTGACATGTAGGCAAGAATATAGGGCTTTTTCTTGATCAGGGATTGATGTGAAAGGGCCTAGCCCTGTGTGGGTAGTATCACATTCTTACTTTAATTCTACTTTAATCAACCTCTCTCTTCTCTCTCTCTCTCTCTCTCTCTCTCTCTCTCTCTCTCTCTCTCTGTCTCTCCCTCTCTTTCAAGTAATTTTAATTAAACTTTCTTACAGAATCATTATGAATTGTGAAGATTTAATTACAATAGCTTGAACAACTTAACACATGACTATCTCATGTCTCCCAGCAACCATTAAAATATCCTCAGGAGAAATATATGAGCCCTTCCTCATTAGTAATAGCTAACTACCTGTAAATCTTCAAGGAGAGGCAGGGCTTCGTGAACTTCTCTACTCTCCATTATGGAAGTTGATGGCCCACTCTCATGCAGGTCTTATACATAGATGCTGAGAATTTAAAATGCATTAGCCTTGCTAGGTTAAGAAGACAACACTATGTATCACCTTACCCCTTCCACTGCCTTTGATCTTTTCTCTGCTCCCACTTTCACAGTGTGCCCTGAACTTTAGTAAGGGGTGATATAGACATCCTGTTTATGGCTAAATATTGAACAGTAGCTTATTCTCAGCATATAGACCAGTTATGGCCCTGCAGTAACTGTCACCAAGTACAGAAAAAGAAGCGTCTCTGTCCAAATACTTAATCTCTAGAAATGAACAAAAACATTTGGAAGGCAATTCTATTGGAATATCATTTCTATTAGCAAAATAACTATAATAGGCTCCCCCACTATGGTCTGTGACATTCATAGTTATGGACTTTTGACAGGGTTTAAAACACCAGTATAAATTCTCTCCTGTTAGGACCCCTATGGAAGAGTTAGGGGAAGGATTGAAGGAACTGAAGGGGATGGCAACCCCATAGGAAGACCAACAGTGTCAACTAACCTAGACCCCTAAGGGCTCCCAGAGACTGAGCCACCAACCAAATAGTCTAGATGGCTGGTCCAAGGCCCCTGGCATATATCAGCAATGGGAGAAAATGCTCCTAATCCTGTAGAAACTTGATGCACCAGGGTGGGAGGATACCCAGGAGGTTACCCTCTCAGAGGAGAAGGGAGGGTAATGAAAGAAAGAACTTTGCGAAGAGAGACCAGAAGGGGGCAACATTTGGAATGTAAATGAATAAAATGATTAATTAAAAAAAACTCCTGTTAAAAGACCTCAAATATAATTACAAAGTATCTGGTTACCATCATGACAGTGATATCAGTGATATACCAGTAAGTACATCTTGCCAAGAAATGCTCAGTCATGTAACCTAACTATCCACAGCTGACTAAAATTATGATGGTAATTTTATTGTCATCTAGAGTAGCCTACCTTTCAGCACTGCAAAAGCTTGCCAGCAGGGATGGAGTTTCCAAATCAATTCTAGCTTGATTTTTCTATGTCCTGCAACCAGAATATATAGCACATTTAGATATGTTTTTAACATTAGTTCTATTAGAAAATCTAAATGAAATTGTATGGTGGTAATTTTGATTGTAAACTTGAAAATATCTAGAGTATCCTAAGAGATAAGTTCCCAGGCATACTTGTGTTTGAACATTTTGATTAGGTTAGCCTCTTAGGACTGATCTTGGGATTGTCTTGATTAGGTTATCTGATGTAATAGAAAATCCAAAAAAATGACGACATCCCTTGGGCTTGGGCCCCCAATTACATAAAAAGGAGAAAGCTAGATATGCATGAGCATTCGTTGCTCTCTGTTTCTCACATGCAAATACAGTATGATCAGACACCTCATCAATTTCCTGCTGCCAAAATCTCCCCATCATAAAAGACTATATTCTGAAACTATAAACCAAGATAAATCCTTACTATCTTATATTTCTTTTGTTCAAGTACCTCTATCACAAAAACAGAAAAATAGTACCAGGAGTGGGGTCATTGCTGTGGTAAACCTGATCATGTAGTCTTTAGACTTTTGAAAATCATTTGTGGGAAAAATTGGAAAGATTTTAAACTTTGAGCTATAATAGTATGCATAGTATAAGCTGAGGTCAACAAACCTTTTTGGTGTGACCTGGGAAACTTAAAAATAATTGATGAATATGTTTGATGGAGAATTTTTTTAAAACAAGGGGCCATTTTTGACTATCATATGGCTAGTCTTTAGTGCATTATACAGGTCTGCAGTGAAAAAGGGAAAGAAATTGAGCAGTTTATCAAGAAGCAAAGAAGTCAAGAAACTTAAACTTTGCAACCTATGTATGTTATGAAAAAAGCTAAAATTATTAAACAATGTCCTGTTTATCTGGAACAGTGGAAAACACACCATGGGGGCAAGACCCTACATATCTCAAGACTCCCACTTGTGAAAATTCAAACTTATTTAAAAGAACAAAGCTTGAACTGATAATGCAGTTCATAGGAGTTCCTGTTCCTCAAAAGCAACTGCCTAATAAACTATTCCCCAAGGGCAAACATATGGAAATAGATATAAGTGTAATCCAAGAAGACCAGGCGCCACCCTTAGCAGGTAACAGTACTTGGCAGCATGATATTGGTGTTGACTTTGCAGATGCTAAGAATCTAAGATAGAGTAGTTCCTGAAGTTGTGTTACACAATTATAGATTTCAGAGGAATCCAGACAATGTGGGGCAAAAACTTCTCCCTTGAGGGAAAAGTTTTTGTCAGGATACTTACCACAATGATAAAAAAGAAACCAGCAGGATCATCTACAGGTTAGTGATATACTACATTTCACTATATTATATAATATTATTTCATTATTTATTATTTTATTCTATTATTTTTATTATTTTATTATTATATATTATTATTTGGAGTCACTGCAGTGTGATCTTGACAGGCTATTGCATGAACCTGAACTGTGGAATGATTGCCAATAAAAGCCACATGCACTGAGTGGAACTAACTCAAGATATAAGTTATGGATGATAAACGATATATAGCTAGAGGTGGGTCACAATCTAATCTTAAAACTAAGGTCTCAGACATTGTACATGGAGCTGTAGGATTTGATGTTTTCTGGCTGGGTTTTTTGATCTTGCTTTGGCCTATTATTTCCTCACTATGCCACTATTCTCTGTTGAAATAAGAATGAATACTATATGCTGTTGTGTTGGTATAGACTTTGTTTCTGTTTCTGCAGGGGGTCAGAGTTAAGAGATTTCCTTGAATCCCAGAAGAAGCTTTAAACTTTTGAACAATGTTGGGGCTGTTAAACTATGGCAATTTTTGAAGTTAAAATAAATGTGTTTTGTATCATGAGCTGGCCATGATCTCATGGAGGCCAGGGACATGTTGTGGTTTCTATATAAAATGTCCCTTATAGGTTCATGTGTCTCACTACTTGATCCTCAGCTGGTTACAATCTTCACAAATGTTATGAAACATTTATGTGGAACTTTACGGAAAGAACTAAGCCACTGGTTGTAGGATTTGAGACTTTATAGATTGGTCCTCCTTGTTCATCCTTCTCTGCTTCCTGTATGCAGGTACAGTGTTCTCAACCAATTTCTTATTCCTGCCTCTATGTCTTCCGTGACTTATACTATGTATTCCTTATCATGATGGTCTCTGACCCTGTGGAGCTGTAATCCAAAACAAACCTTTCTCCCTCAAGTTGTTTTTGTCAGGATACTTACCACAATGATAGAAAAGAAACCAACAGGATCATCTACAGGCTAATGATATACTACACTTCATTCTATTCTATTCTATTATATATTATTATTTTATACTAGCCTTTACTATTTTGAAATATGGTCCATTCCTAGCCTCTCCATGACTTCAATATTGAAGAGATATTAGATTTTGTTGAATATTTTTCTATATTTATTAAGATAAATTATGTGATTTCTGTCTTGAGTCCTTTTATGTAATTATATTTATTAATTGACCTATGTTGTAACAACCCTAAATCTCTGAAGCCAAGTTTATCATGATGATTTTTAATTTTGTTGGCCCCTGTTTTGTTGAGAAGGTTTTGGTATCAGGATCATTCTGGCTTCATAAAAAACCTTCATAAGCCTTCTTTTCCCTTTATTTTATGGAATAATTTGAATGGTGTTGGCATTAGTTTTTCTTTGAATATTGGAAATTCTACAGTGAATCTATGTGAACCTTGGTGGTTTAGAGATCTCTTTATTCATTCTATCTTGTTTTAATTTTGATAGGCAGTACGCATCTATAATTTCACATACATTTTTATGTTATATAATTTGGCACTATATTTGTTTTGTAGTATGTCTTTGTGATTTTCTAAATTTTATTAGTATCTGTTTAGTGTCTCCATTTTTATCTCTAACTTTATTAATTCAGACATTAAATTTTTCTTTTCATTAATGTGAGTAGGATCTCAGTCTTGTTTAACTTTTTAAAGGCTCTTAGTTTCATTGATTCTTTGTATTCTTGTTTCAACACTATTCACTAATTTCTACTCTGATCTTAATCACTTCTCACATCTACTTGACTGGAGTTTTTGTTGTTCTTGTTTTTCCAAAGCTTTAAGTCTATAAACTCCTTGTCTGGGATTTTTCAAAAATGTTATGGGTATTTTAGGCTATAAACTTTCCTCTCAGGACTGCCTTTGTGGTGCCCTGTAGATACCTGTAAACTGTGTGTTGATTTCTGTTCAGTTCTAGGGACTTTTTTTTCTTACTGTCTTCAGTGAGTCATTTGTCATTCAGTGATGTGTGGTTTAATTCCCATGAATTTGTGCATCTTTTGTGCTGTTTCTTGCTACTGATATCTAGCCTTATTCCATTGTGGTCAAATAAAATAAAGGGTATTATTTCAATACTACTATATATGTTGTGGCTTGCTTTGAACCCTAACATGTGGTCTATTTTGGACACATTTCCAAGAGTTATTGTGAAGAATATGTATTCGTTGGTGTTTAGGTGAAATGTTCTGTAGATGTCTGTTAGGTCCTTTAGGTTTTGGTTGATATTTTAGTTTAAATCTCAAGGTGAGTTATTGGACTGATGACTTGAAGGTGGCCCAGGGAAGCAGGGCCAAGAGTGTAGCTAATGCTGAGATGGAATTTCTTACTGAATATGAGCCTATCTTGTGGACTCCATGGAACTCATGGGGGCCAGAGAAACTATGTGGCAATATAACTGTAGGTGAGGCTCCACAGGGCAAAGTCTTGGCAGGGGCTGGAGAATTCACAAGAGCCGGGGACCATGCAGATTTTCCAGGTAATTACAGCCCAGCCCAGATCTCAATAGGAACTCACTCCATTTCAGTGGACTCTCATGACCTCTCATGACTCAGACCTTCACTATTCACATTTCTATCAGAATTCTAATCTTCTGACCTCCCACAAGAATCATCCATTTAGCTCTGTTCATAGCATTCTAACATTCCCCTACCCTACACCAGCACACTCTTCCAAATCTCTCTAACAAACAACTTAGTCTACTATCATTCTCTGACTTCAGTCTAGACATGCTACTCACAGAGACACAGCATACCATGATACACTTCAAAATAGGATGACCACAATGTGAAAATAAATACTCTCTGCAAAGGACTGTTCCTCTTGAAACTATGTTTTCATTTTAGAAAAGGTTGGAGGTTGAGACAGAGACACACTGTTTCCCTCCTGCCTCTGCCTTCTGAGTGCTAGGATTAAAGGAGTCCACCACAGTGCCTTGACGAACATTTTTTTCAATCTTTAAGAATCAGTGAGTTTCCCCCTTCTGTTTATATTGATGGCATCCTTGTCAAGATTTCATTTAAACAACCATGTTGAGACTTCATGAATGTATCTTCTCTGACATATCTAGGAGACAAAAATCTCACAGCAAATTTTCTGTTTCTCTTGCTCTTACAATCTTTCTACCAATGTAAGAGGGAAGTTCCATTGAGACTGAACTGTAGACAAAGATCTTCAGCAAACTAAGGACTGCTCAGAGCAAAAGAGCTCCCTAAGGAAGAGCCCCAAATTGGTTATCCATGAGCAGAATAAATTCATATATTTAGGAGACTGTGTGTGTGTGTGTGTGTGTGTGTCTAAACCTGTAAGTCAGCCCCAATTAAATGTTGTCCTTATAAGACATGCCTTGGTCATGGTGTCTGTTCATAACAGTAAAACCCTAAGACAAAAGTTGGTACCAGAGACTTGGGTATTGCTGTGATAGGTCTGACCATGCTTTTGTTTGGAGGATCGTGGATTTGGGGACTTGGGAAAGCAGTGATGTGCTTTAAGTTGGGCTTAATGAGCTATTCTAGTAGGAATATGGAAGACTTTGTTGCTGAGTATGATTTGAACAGTGCAGATTTGGTCCAAGATATTCCAGTGGAGAAGAATTTCAGAATGTGGCCTAGAGACTGTTTTTTGGGTATTTTGTTGAAGAATGTAACTGCTTTTTGCCCTTGTCTGAAGAGTCTACTCAAGTCTAAGGTAAAGAGAATTATATTAATTGCATTGACAAAGTTAGTCTCAAAAAGCCCACCAGAGACTTTGTTCTCTGGTTAAGTCTCATGAAGAGCATTTTGAACAAGAGTAGCAAGCTTAGGAAGGAAAAATATAAAATATATGGTAAAGTATTAAATGGCCCCAGGAAGTGAAATGGAACTGAATCCTATGTCCTGGAGATAACAGATTAAGGGAATATGGGGGCAAGATCCGACCCAGCTAAATTTAGATCCAGGCATGGTGGTACACACCTTTAATCCCAGAAGATAAAGCAAGCAGATTTCTGAGCTCAAGGCCAGCCTGGAACAGAGCAAGTTCTAGGTGAAGAAAAGCTTAAATCCTGGTGTGGTGGTACACATCTTTAATCCCAGGAGACAGGCATGCAGATCTCTGAGTTCAAGGTTGATCTACAGCACAAGATCCAGGACAGCCAAGCTTAGGCAGTGAAGGAGTTGGAAAGCAGAAAGCAGGTGATAATGTAATGGAACAAGGAAGCCATGTTCTAGCTCCTGCAAGCAGAACTCCTCAGCTTCAGCCATGGGGCTCTTGCTTTAGAGTCCAGAAGAGAAGGGACTACTGGGAGAATTGATGCTGGTTAACCTGGAGCTAAGGAATTGGTGGTGATTAAGAAAAGACCAGCATCACTGAGAAGAAATATGGGAAGTGTTTCCTGAGAGCACAAAAAAAGCTGTGTTCCAGAGATAGCCACGGTTGTAGCTCATGCTAAAGCTGTACTTGGTAATGTGTAGGAGTAGTTACCCAGGTGGTACAGGTTTGGAAGCATCAAGGTGTCATGAAAAGCAGCTGAGCTTGGCACTGTGAGAGGCCATAGAAAGTCACTGGTGAAGGTGGAGCCTCAGTTGCAGTTGACAGCTAAGGACTGAAGGGGTCATGCAAAGACATCCTTAGTCATCAGAGAAATGCAAATTAAAACAACCCTGAGATACCACCTCACACCAGTCAGAATGGCTAAGTTCAAAAACTCAGGTGGTAGTAGATGCTGGCAAGGATTCAGAGAAAGAGGAACACTCCTCCATTGTTGGTGGGGTTGCAAGCTGGTACAACCACTCTGGAAATCAGTCTGGTGGTTCCTCAGAAAATTGGACATAGCACTACCTGAGGACCCAGCTATACCACTCCTGGGCATATACCCAGAAAATGTTCCAACATTTAACAAGGATATATGCTCCACTATGATCATAGCAGCCTTATTTATAATAGCCAGAAGCTGGAAAGAACCCAGATGTCCTTCAAGAGGGGAATGGATACAAAACATGTGGTACATTTACACAATGGAATATTACTCAGCTATTAAAAATAATGAATTCGAGAAATTCTTAGGTAAATGGATGGAACTAGAAAATATCATCCTGAGTGAGGTAACCCAATCACAAAAGAATACACATGGTATTTACTCACTGATAAGCAGATATTAGCCCAAAAGTTTGAAACAACAAAGATTCACACATGAAGCTCATGAAGAAGGAAGAACAAGTGTGGATGCCTAGGTCTTACTTAGAAGGAGTAACTAAACGCCCAAGGGAGCAAATATGGAGACAAAGTATGGGACAGAAACTGAAGGAGAGGTTGTATGGAGACCATTCCACCTGGGTATTCATCCCATGTTCAGTCACCAAAGATAGACGATGATATGGATGTCAGGAAGGGAAAGCTGACAGCAACCTGATAAGGCTGTCTCCTTAGAGGTCCCCCAGAGTCTGACATACCCAGAGGCAGATACTCACAGCTAACCATTGATCTGATCAAGGGTTCCCAATGGAGAAGTTAGAGAGAAGACTGAAGGAGCTGAAAGGGTTGGTGGCCTCATGAGGAGAGCAACAATACCAGCCAACCAGAGCTCACCAGCCTAGGAGCACATATGGAGGGACACATGACTCTAGCTGTATATGTAGAGGAGGATGGCCTTGTTGGGCATAGGTGGGAGAGGAGATCTTTGGTCCCATGAAGGCTGAACACTGAGTGGGGGGGGGTGGAATTTAAGGGTGGGGAGGTGGGAGTGGGGGGAAGGTGGGGGCACATCCTCATAGAAGCAGGAGGAGGGGGGATGGGATAAGGGGTTCCTGGGTGGTGGGGGGAATGAGGTAAAGGGATAAAATTTGAAATGTAAATATAATATCCAATAAAAAAGGAAAAAAAGAATTTGAGGCTTGGAAGAGAGCCTGTGAGAGGCTATTAGTGAAGCCTAGTTGCTGCGGAAGACCCCATTGTACTGGAGACGCCAGTTCCATGGGATGATCACCAAGAACAGCAGCAGCAATGGAGTGGATCAACCTGAGCTTAGAGAGGGCAGAGCTGGAGAAGTGAGGCCAGTCCTTTGAAGGAGGCCGGAAGATCATGTGTGGATCCCAAACAGTGAAACAAGAAGCTGTAACATTGAAGTTGCCTTGGAGACTCCAGATTTTCAAAAATAATAGATATCCAATAGGATATCTGCTGAGGAAAACTGCTAACAGGGAGTGGAACCAGCCCAGGAGAAAGAAGTTTGTTGCAGTCAACAGAGATGAAAAAAGGACTGGAGATCTGAAGACTGCTTTGCCATCAGACATGGAGATGTCTGGAGTTTGCCCAGCTGGTTTCCTGTCTTGATTCAGGGATTACAGTTAAGTGATTGGACGAATCTCAGAAGAGACTTTGAACTTTGAATTTTTAACATTGTTGAGACTACTATAGACTATGGAGACTTTGGAAGTTAGACCAAATGAACCTTTTTATTATGTTATGGCTAAATATACCCCCATAGACTCATGTGTTTGAACAAGCCGAGGGGGGGTCAGGGAGTGGAATGTCATGGTTTGACTATGCTTGGCCCAGGGAGTGGCACTATTTGGAGGTGTGGCCTTGTTGGAGATGTATCACTGTAGGCATGGGCTTTAAGACCCTACTCCCTTCAGATAAAAATCTGAACTCTCAGCTCTGCCTATATTGTACCTGCCCGGATGCTGCCATGCTCTTGCCTTGATGATAATGGACTGAACCTCTGAACCTGTAATCCAATGCCAATTAAATGTTGTTCTTATAAGACTTGCCTTGGTCATGGTGTCTGTTCATAGCAGTAAAACCCTAAGACACCATGTATTTGAGAAAGAGCAAGTGGGGTGCACAGGCTGGAGTAGAGGGAGGAAAGGAATATTTTTATTTTTAAAATACATTTTTGTTTGTTTCTTTTTGTGTCTATTTATTTTATTTTATTTTATTTTATTTTTTAATTATCTTTAATCTTTTTTTCAGTCCAGTTGTTATTCCCCTCCTGGTCTGCCCTTCAACAGTTCCTCATCCCATTCCTCCTCCTCCCCCGCCTCCCCGTCTCCAAGTGGATGTCCCTACTCCCCACCCCACCCTACCCTACCCCACCAGCCTTTCCCACCCTCTAAGGCTTCAAGTCTCTTAAGGATTAAGTGCATCTTCTCTCACTGTGGCCAGACTAGGCAATCCTCTGCTGGGGGTCTTGTATAAGCTAGTGTATGCTGCCTGGTTGGTGGTTCACTGTCTGAGAGATCTCAAATGTCCAGGTTAGTTGAGACTGCTGGTCTACTTATGGGGTCACCCTTCTCCTCAACTTCTTCCAGCCTTTCCCTAATTCAACCACAAGGGTTCCCAACTTCAGTCCATTAATTGGATGAAAGCATCTGTGTCAGCTTTACTTGTTGGGCCTCTTGGAGGGCAGCCATGCTAGGTTCCTGTCTGAAAGCAGATCACATCATCAGTAATAGTGTCAGGCCCTGGAGCACCACCCCCCCTGATATGGATCCCAAGTTGGGCTAGTCACTGGACCTCCTTTCCCTCAGTCTCTTTTGCATTTTTGTTCCTGCAGTTCTTTTAGACAGGAACAATTCTGGGTCAGAGTTTTTGACTGTAGGATGGCAAATCATCCCTCTACTTGATGCCCTGTCTTTCTACTGGAGATGAACTCCACAAGTTCTCTCTCCCCACTGCTGGGCATTTCATCTAAGATCCTTCCCTTTGAGTCCTGAGAGTCTCTCACCTCCCAGATCTCTGGTACATTTTAGAGGGTCCACCGATCTCCCAGCACCCCTCGAGTTGCATATTTTCATGGTTATCCATGAACAGATTAAATTCATATATTTAGGAGACTGTGTGTGTGTGTGTGTGAGAGAGAGAGAGAGAAAGAGAGAGAGAGAGAGAGACAGAGACAGAGACAGAGACAAAGAGACAGAGAGACAGAGGGGGAGAAGGAGAGGGAGAGGGAGAGGGAGAGAGAAATCTAGTCCTCTATATGTTACCGGCATGCAACACAATGTTTACCATTTTGTGACAACAGTTTGTTGATGTTGTTGCAGGTTGTAAAAACTACCATGAAGGAGGAGCTGGAGGCAGCACAGACTAAACCCTCCCCACTGGTCTTGTTCCGTACACCCAACCTTCGCAAGTGGATCTGTCTCCTATCCTTTGTGAGGTAGGCTTCACACTGAACCTCTTGAAATGGTATACTGATGGCTCGTGCTTTTAATCAAACACTCGGGAGAAAAAGGCAGGAAGATGTATGTGAATTTGAGGCCAGCTTGGTCTACATATGGAGTTCAAGACCAGCCAAGGCTATATATTGAGTCTCTGTCTCAAAAAACAGTGTAGACAATAATTTTCCCATTAACAAATTTTGAGATGAATGATGAGGACTTTCTATAGCCTGAAGGATCCAAAGGGTTTGGACTATAACAGCAGAGCAAAGTGTGCTGTGATAAGTTTATCCAATCACTCTGAAGGTTCATTACCAGAAACTATTGCTTAGAACTTCAGCCATAGGAAAACTTGGAATCTAAGCTTCCTCATTTGTCTGTTTCTACTTCAAAGGCAATAAAACTTCAAACATCAACTACATAAGTATATGCATATTAATGGATATATATAAATAAAAAGTTATAACTTTCATTAAAATCCAGATATTAAAAAAAAAAAACTCCAAAATGAATGGACCCAGCTTGTATCCCTAGAATTCTCTAACCCTTTTAAAAAAATTATCAGTGATGATACATTCATTATCATAGAATATCTTTGTGATTACAAAATTATCTCCCACATGTTTTTCAGAAAACAGATGCCTCAATATTTTAACTTAAATGAGCTGCCTAAGCTAACTACATTATCACGTGTGGGGCAAATATTCCAAGCCTTATGATATGACTTTTCTTCTTTGTTCCCTACAGATTTGTGTCACTGCTATCTTTTATAGGCCTGTTTATCAACCTCCAATACCTGCACAGTAATGTGTTCCTACTGCAGTGTCTCTCTGGTACGGTGTCCATCCCAGCCAATGTTCTTGGAAATTTTTCAGTGAACTACATGGGCCGCAGGCTAACCCAACTGATTTTCATGTCTGTGATGGGAATCTCCATTCTGGCTATCGTAATTTTGCCTCAAGGTGAGAAAAGAACACAAGATGAGCAAGGAAAATGCTTCCATCCTTTTTCTCAGAATTTTTCAGATCGTATCTGTAAGAAATCAGGGGAAAGATATCCTATGGATTTTCTTTAAGCAGTCTAGGCATTTAGGACACACTGTTCCATTAGGATATTGAGATAACCATCAAATTTTCAGTAATTTGTTTACAGACATTTGTCTTTATTGCATGCAAGAAGTACCTGCAAATTGGCTGCAGTTATTCCCAAATGTTTTTAGGTTAACAATGGATCAGTTATTGATTAATTATAAGTTTTCATAACAATTATATAGGTTAAGGCCTAATAATTCTGACCAAAAACACACTGTTAGTTCCTCTGGCCCATAGGGTCCCATTACTTTAGCTTCAAGAACAGTTTATTTTCTGAATTGTGTATATCTACTCATGACTCTCATGTTATATCACCATGAGTCCAACCCTAGATTGAAGAGTTGTCTCAAGAAAAGAAAACTCACTTGTGTTGAAGCTCAAAAGAAGGGCAAAGAAGTAGGAATGGACTAAGCCACGAAACTGTTAGAATTGACTTCACTGAGTCAAATGGATGTGCATCAGGAGGAAGTAGGGTTGTCACCAAGCTTTGCACATTTTCATAAAATCCCAAAAGTAGCAGTGGTGACTTCAATGTCAGCTGTGATGTCAGTTTTCTGCCTTACCTCAAGAAACACTCCAATATGTAAAGCTTTCATGAGCCTTTTTAAAAATTGGATTCTTTTATGTGTATGAGTATTTTGCCTACATGTATGTGCATGTATCACATGTGTACCTAGTGTCCACAGAGGCCAGAAGAGAGCATCAGGTCCATTGGAAACTAGAATATGGGTGGTTGTGACATAGCATGTGGGTGCTGGGACTTATGAGACTTTCTTAATTAAGTAGAGATTGACCCAATGAACAGCTTTCCAACTGATAGTTTTCCAAGCATCAGTCCTTATCCTTGAGTCTTTAGACATTAATCCAAATCAAGTCAATTCCCAGCTTTCACCACTGTAGACCTTCTGTCCTTCCACTCTATAATACTGCACATAGATTTAAATGCTGTGTGCATCTGAATGAGTTGATGGTCCTCTGTAATCTTCCACATGACAGTCCTACATTCTACATGAAGGATTTCTGAGACGCTAGAGAGAAAAAAGTGGATATGATCTTCCTTATTCACCATGCTCTCCACGTCATGAGCAAATATCAGAGATACAACATCCAGGGTTTTTTTCAGAAGCTTTTCTTCATCATAAACTAATCTATACAGATAGGTCCCTTTCTCATCTTGTATTCATGGGTGATTCCTACCTCTCTGCAGTCTCCCTTCACTATGTGTTATATCTACACAGACTCCCAACAAAATTATATTCCATTCAGGGTTGGAGAACTGCACATTTCTATACTCAGATTTATCTGTCTGTCTCACTAGACTCTCACCGGTCTTCCTCTCTCCAGAGATGCAGATCCTGCGCACAGTTCTGCCAATATTAGGAGGAGCAGTTTCTTCTGCCTCTCTAACCAGTACTCTTGTGCATGCAAACGAGCTAGTTCCTACTGTAATCAGGTATGACTCAAGGTCAAAGCAGACTTCTCTCAGTTTATTCACTTTTACTGAAAGGACAAGAGCAAAACTGCTGAGTAGTTGTCAATCAGTCGTGGTGCTAACAGGAATGGCTTCAATGTCCTGAAAGGTTACCTTTTGCCAGATAGGTTTAAGACCAACGTACTACTAGTCAGCTCTCCTATACAATCTGGAGCCATCTAGAAAAAGGTATAGAAAGTATAAAAAGTATAAAAAGGTAAAGAAGTATAGCTTTTTAAATGTTTTATTTTGTATTGGTCTTTTGTTGTGTACATTTTTAATTTTTTTACAATTGCATGTGGTATGATGACATTCACTCTCCATTGCTTTCTCTTCCCTCTGTTTATTCTTGCTAACTCCCTTCTTCCATACTGATACACCTCCTATCCTCATATCTTTGCTGTTGTTGTTGCTGTTGCTGCTGCTGCAGGACTTTAAACTACCATAGAAAACTTGGGTTTCAGTATAACATTTTCAAATACTGTCTTTTTATTCATCTAACTTCCCTGTCCCTCTATACCTACCTATATTTTCAGTCCACCCTTCAAAACCCCCTTTTCCTTTCAT
This sequence comes from Arvicanthis niloticus, assembly GCF_011762505.2. Taxonomy (NCBI): domain Eukaryota; kingdom Metazoa; phylum Chordata; class Mammalia; order Rodentia; family Muridae; genus Arvicanthis; species Arvicanthis niloticus. Next base: position 116,004,108 of record NC_047658.1, on the reverse strand, counting down.
GTCACATATAACAAATCCCTCCCACTACTTAAGACCTTCTCCTCCCCTCTCATGATTACTTTTTCTAGTTTCATAATCTATACCCATGGCCTCACACACATGTATGCATACATGAACACTAAAGTGTAGCCTACAAACATGACAGAAAACATGTAGAACTTACCCTCCATACCATATTTTATTGTAAGTAATAAACAAGTATTTCAATACTCTGTTCTTGACAAAAAGATAATGCCAAATAAAACCGAAATTTGAAAAGTAAAAATAAGTCACCAGCATCCTTAAGTTCAATTACACAGTTTATTGACTTGTAATTAATGTGAGATATAAAGTCACAAATTCTATGTGTGTGAACTTGCTAGATTATTTCTGATTAATGCTTTATACTCCAAGGGCAACTGCTTTAGGAGTCATTGGAATTGCTGGTAGTGTTGGAGCAGCCCTGTCTCCTCTGTTTATGATCCTCACAACATACTCTGCTTCCTTGCCCTGGATCATCTATGGGGTTCTTCCCTTCTTTGGTGGCTTCGTTGCCCTTCTTCTTCCTGAGACCAAGAATCAGCCTCTGCCTGACTCCATCCAAGATGTAGAAAATAAGTGAGTAAAACCTCTACCTTCTTCTTAGAGGACTTTGTGTCAATGGTCTGTGTTAAGGAAGGTGAATGAGAATTCAGGGTCACATTCTCACTGGCAGGCTGACAATTAGGCTTTTTCATATAAGGTCATTGGTGATGACATAGGGACATTTGATACATCCCTTTCTGTATGGGTTTCATAGGTATCTGGAAACTCAACATCACAAGGGCTAGCCCTGAACATATTGTGCCAGATTTAATGATGAATACATGTTTGTATGTCCTCTGTTTTACTTTGACCCATTATGAAACATATTATCCTGACAAAGTTGTGTGCCTTCTATCTATTTTGCCACATTATAGAACAACATATCCTTGAAGATATTTCAATCACACATAAATATAAATATCATTTCATCCCTCAGACCAAGTCACCCTCAGCCAAGTGAATGCTGGTAAGCTTTCAGAAGCAGTCTCTATAGACATGTGAAATGACAGTCAGTACCTAACTTACAGATTATGTACAAGACTGAAGAACCTGCCACTCATGATAATATATCTCAAGAAAGTACTCTTGTGTTTGCTGTGTGATTCAGACAATATTGGTCCCACTAGAAATGAAATATTCATGTCAGTGAAGAATTAAGTAGTCTATAATATGATCATGAAAGGGAAAGGAGAAAATTTTAAAACTTTGGTGGCCTTCCCATGCTTTCTCCCATAACCCATTTGAGAATGCCATCATAACCAAAATAGAAAGGTTCTCGGGGCGTCACTCTTTTATTCACAAGATTTATTCCAACCTTTTGTGAAGAATCATGGATTTCCCAAAGTTGATAGGTAAAGAATAAGCTTGTTCTAAAGACTGCATGAATATCCCTCTTCTCTGTGTCCTTTCTCATTTTGTTTTTGTTTATTGTATTTGCTGTATTTGTTCCAGGAGGAAAAGCTCAAGAGAGGCAAAGAAAGATGCAGTTGCCAAAGTGACACCATTTTAAAGAATTCCAACTGACCTCTGATCAAGGAGTAAGATAAAAATACATATCAGTCAGATCCAGAATTATACTGAGATGTTAACAAATTTTTTCCATATAAGTCATTGTATAAATAATGAGATAAATTAAAATTATACCAGTTTGCCATGTATAAAATAACTATAATAAAGAAATTTGAAGAAAGTCACAATATACTGAAGAAACACTGACCCCAAATTTCTATAGTCAGTGACACTGGTCAAGTTTCAGTATAGAATGCATGTTTGTGATGTATGGCAGCTCAATGAAATTGAAACCTCCATTCTAAATCTTAGAGCAGGGAGCGGGGTTGGGGCAAAGCTTCATGAAATTCAGAAGGTAATCAAAATTTGGAAGGTTCTGGAAGACCCTTATCTAGCTTTTTTAAAGGAGTGAATAGTATTGTGGGAGGAGACTGAACAACTAAGCTTCACAGCAGATATTTGACTGTTGAACTGCTCAGAAAGTGTTCAGAAAGCCCACATGGTGACAACTTTCATAAGGTACTGTGGAGCTTTTCAGTGATGTAGCTGCTCTTTTGAGTCATCCCTGTAAGTAACCTTTTGCCCAAATTCCTGTTAGTAACCTCAATAAATCACCAAGGCAATCTTTGTTGCAGCTACTGTGTTCTTCATAGGTTATCTTTCTGGAGTGAGTACACTGTGTGATATGTTTCTCCAGTGAAAGTCTGTCATCAGTCGGCCATCTGCCCATTGCTATACTGTGATACCTGAGAAAATTAACTTAATGGAAAAAAGATTTATGGCGGCCTCTGCCGGAGACTAGCTCCAGAGCTTTGGTTCTCTCTTGAAGGTAGCCTAGGGGAAAGAACATTGGTGGTGTGCAAGACTTGGTCTTGCTAGAAATTAAGGTTGCTTTCTATAATAACATTTACCTATCTTTAAGTTACTCTTAAGGCCAGGAGCTGCAAGCCTCTTGGCAAATTGATGCCTGCCACTTAACAGTGTGTGTGTGTGTGTGTGTGTGTGTGTGTGTGTGTGTGTGTGTGTGTGTATGTTTTGCGGGGGGCGGGGGGGGATAAGTAAAGATGTTCTTTGTTCTTTTCTCTATAGGTTCTCTGCCCATCATACCCTAAGGCTGAGAGTTTATTTAACTCCTTGTCAGCTAGGGAAAGTCAGTCTCAGGAAGAGGGAAAAAAAGAGACACTTTTTTAAAGGATTCTAATCTTTATTTTTAAGTAAAAGTAAAAGGGAAAGAACCTATCAGACTATATATTCTCTCAATTTCTAAGTTGCTCTCTTAATTTCTAAGTTACTTTGCTATCTTCTCCTTCTTCCTCTAATTTTGCTCTCTCCTTCTACTACATAACATCATCATTCCTAGTTTTTTATGTGCCTTTCCTAGAAAAATAGATTGCATGTTCCAAGCATACTTTTTTAACAAAAGTTCATTAAAAGTTCAAACATAAATTTAAGTCATCAATTGAAAAAGAAGTTTACAACAGAGATATTTACATGTGTTTCCATTAAGACTAGTTATTTAGCTAGACATTATGTGTCACTAGCTCCACAGATTTATTGAGAAATCTAAAACTATAATTCTTGTGCTTGAATTAGCACTGAAGTTTTATATAGATAAACCTAGTCAATATTTTATCTTCTGTCTTTGCACCTACAATATATTTTTTATTCCCTTTATGACCTTTAGTTAACAGTTTTACAGCTCTAAGGAATTTTTTTTTTTTTGAATACAGATTTACTTTCTCTTAGTTTATTTTTGCTCCACTCCATATCTTTTATAAAGGATCTCTATTATTCTTTCCTATATTTTATCTACATTTTAAAATAAAAACCTCTCCATGTTGTCTTTAACGTAATCAGTACCTTCCTGTGTCTGATGAGGAGGAACACTGTTTCTTTTACAGTGGTGACAAACTGTCATGAACCTTGCAGAATGGCAAACAGCAATCTGGTTCCCTACCACTAGATGCCAGTAGTACATCCTCTTCATCACTTTAAAATTCAGTAATGGTTGGGGGCATTGGAATAATGTACTCTAGGTGAGTTGAAGGGAGGGAGTGGAAAGTAAATTCTAATTCCTCAGTCAAAGAATTAGAGTATGTCACCAAAAATAAGTGGTTTACAATTAAAAATCATCTGGAAATTCACAAAGTATTTTTCAAGTAAAAGTCAATATGCACAGTGATGCATATGTACATGATTATGTATATGCATGATTATTTTTAGGTATTATGTATATATGATACACACATACATATTGTATGTATGTATCATATATACATGTGTTAAAGCTTCTATTGCTTCAGTGGCTTGCCCCATTCAACAACTTAAAGGTAGACTCTCTTTTGCTTCACATTGTTCTCTTTGTTAAATAGTCTATGTCTCGTGGAGGGGAAAATATGAGACTAGGAAAAATAATCACAGACATTGAAAAATCAAAATTAAAATTAACTCAAATTCATAATTTATATACAAGAATATAATATATGTACTATTAAAGTAATTATTTTAAATATTTGATTCTTCCTTTGTTTATAATTTCATATTATTAATTTCATAGTTATCTTAACAATACAAAGAGTTGAGTTGTTAACATCATATAGATTTTCCATTGGTATAGCCTAAAAATCCTTTCCAATTGATTTGCAGAAAATAAATATTGAAGAAAATATACAAGTGTGTTATACATACATGCACACAAGAGCACATTGTTAATTATATACGTATAGTGATAACACTTTCAGTATTCTTTTTGTTCTGAACTTCTTTTTCTAAGGAATGTATTTTAAGTTATAAATGCCTGCTTACTATCTCAGAAGCAATTACCTCCTGACACGGAAGACTAGCAGAGTTCTAATTTCCATTTTCATAACAGAGAAGGCTTCAACAGCAGTTCTATTATAAAGGGCTTAATAATTATTAGTATAATTTTAGGTATTCTTATAGAATCATCATTAAGAACTTAAAAAAATCATCTGTTTGTCTTTATAGCATCACTACAAGACAGCACATCACTGATTTGCAGAAAATCTGCCAAATAGGGTGGGTTAATGCCAGGGGATTATATATTAATTTAACCTAATGACAGGAAAGGCAAATTAATAGCAGAAACTAAATCCTGAAAATGTTGCCCTTTTACCTAGCCTGCAGAGTACCTCAATCTACAGTCCATGGTGAAACAATCTCAGGAAGATCACTTGTTGTGTTTTATAAAAAAATAAGAAGGCAGGGATATGTATGGTAGGGGCCCAGTATGGTGTGGGAGAAGAGGGTGAAGTAGAGGAGTAGAATAGAGGCCAGCCATAAACATGTGGACAGAGAGGAGGGAGGAAAATGGAGAGAGAGTGGAAAGGGGGGGAAGGAACAAGAGCAAGAGAAGAGAAGAGAGTAAGGAGGGGGCAAGCAGCCACTTTTATAGTGAGTCAGGCACATCTGGCTGTGGGGTGGAGCCTAGATGAGATGACAACATCACCTGTTAGCCTTCATCCTTTCCTAGATGGTCCTGACAGGCTCCCGTACCATTGACTTCAATTCCATGGCTACTTTCGTCCACGGTTTGAGTGCCTGAGTGAGGCAGCACATGATGAGAAAGAGAAAGGCGTGCTGAAGAGAAGCTGACCATTTCATGGCAGCTAAAAAGACAGGCATGGGGAAATAGACAAAGAGACAGAGATACAGAGATGCAGAGAAATAAAGAATGACAAAGAAAGACAGAGAGAGAGAGAAGCAGAGAGAGATACATGGCAAAGGAAGGGGGTACAAGACAAGGAAAAGAAAAGAGGAAGAGAAGTAAGATAAATTCACAAATAAAACACCCTGAAAATCATGCCTGTGAGTCTCCTGCCTCCATGAAGGAGCCCCCTGTAAGTTATAAGTTCTTGTGAAATAATACTAACCTTTTCAACTGATGAGACTGTGGGAGACATTCTAGAGCTAAGCAAAAGCAGGAGGGTAGACGAGGTTACAACACAGCTTCTCTCAGAGTTCATGGGGGAAATAACTGGTGGAATAGAATAACTGATTACACCAGATTTGTGAAATGCCTTAAAAACTAGTTTAATTTTATATAAAGATTAAAAATAATACTGTAGACCCCTACTAAGTGCTGCACTGAAAAATGTATAATAATGTAAAAGCTAAAAGTGAGAAGCATGGATTTTACTGATGGTTTCAGAGGATTCCAGGTATGGCTGAAACATAGGGTTTCCATTGCTGTGAACAGACATCATGATTAAAGCAACTCATATAAAGGACATTTAATTGGGACTGGCTTACAGGTTCAGAGGCTTAGTCTATTATCAACAAGGCTGGAACATGGCAGCATCCAGGCAGATAGGGGGCTGGAGGAGCCAGAAGTTCTACATCTTGATCCAAAGGCAGACTACAGAAAACTGACTCCCACATGGCTGGGAGGAGGGTCTCAAAGTCCACTCCCACAGTGACACACCTACTCAAACAAGGCCACACCTCCTAATAATGCTGCTTCCTGGGCCAAGCACATACAAACCACCACAGGCTGCTTTGTCTATTGCCTTATCCTGTGGTGGAGCAGAACACCACGATGGACAGCCTGTGCTGTGGATAAGTTGCTGGTGTCATGATGGCAATAAAACAAAAAAGAGGAAGAGACCAGGTTACCAGGAATTTCTCAACCTCGATTTCACAACTGCCCAATTTCCATCACCTCCCAGTAGTGCCACCTGCTGGGGACTCCAAAGTATAACAATCTGCTCCTTTAGCCAATCTTACATGAACTAATCACCATGGCCCCTAAATTTTCCCCCATTTCTCTAAAGCTCAATTCTAAAGACCTCTCTGAAATACAGTGAAAAACTCTAGATGAATTCCTCTGTGCAACTAATAAAATAAAGTCAATGTAATAATTTTCCTGCAAGTGACATAATTTCATTTTTTCACAGCTGTTAAAATATCCATTGTGTATTTACACACCACATTTTCTTTTTTTCTAGGTTTATTTGATTTATGTGTGAGTGTTTTTCCTGCATGTATTTATGTGCACTTCATGTGTGTCTGGTGTCTTTGGAGGTCAGAAGAGGGCATCAGAGCCTCTGTAACTGGAGTTAATGGATGGTTGTAAACCACCATGTGGGTGCTGGAAACCAAGCCTAGATCCCTGGAGAATCAACAAGTGCTCAAACACTGATCCACCTCTTCAGTGCCACATGTGCTTTATACATTCAGCTGTCAACTGGTACCTAGGTTGGTCGTATTTGGGGATTGTGCATATGGTCACCATATGGGATATATAAGTTTTTTTCTCTGGGATGCTGACATAGATTCCTTCAGGTGTATACCCAATAGTTAGATCCTATAGTAGCTAAAGGTTCTTTTTTGGTTTGTTTTTGAAGAATCTCTATACTAATATCCATACTGGCTGTACAAGCTTACAATCAAACCACCAGATTATAATGGCTCCACATTACTGCCAGTGCTAACATTTGTTTTCTTCATGAGAGACTGCAGAACTGTAAGACAGTGAAGAGAGTCTAAACAACTTGAGAGGAGTGGATATCATTTGTTTTCTTTATGATAGACTGCAGAACTATAATACAGTGACGAGAATCTAAATCACTTGAAAAGGGTAGATTAACAAGATAGTAAGCTCTTCAACAAACTCTGAAACTCTTAAACTTTATTAAATTCTTTTTTTGAATCAGACATTGTAGCACACGCCTTTAATCTCAGTGCTTGAGAGGGAGGTGGATCTCTGTGAGTTTCAGGCCAGCCTAGCCTACATAGAGTTCCTGGACAGATTACACAGTGAAACTTTGTCTCAAAACAACCAAAGAAAAATTAAAAATTATTGTCAAAAGAATTTTTAATCTCCATAAACAATGGTTTTCCCAGCAAAGTCTCTGAAGGCAAGAAATTGCTTCTGTAAGAAGATATGTTAATTACAGAACTATTCACCACTTACGTATGTGGTGATAGTTTATGTGTTTAGATGAGGTGTTTATTGCATCATTAAACAAGCAGGCTTTTCAAAATCCACTTGAAATTTAAAAGTAGAATTATTTTAGGGCACAGAAGAAAGACACAAGCATGAATGAAATCTAAAATTGGACACTGATGTATAGCATTTCATCAGCTTAGGCTGCCTTGGGGAAAGCATTGCTTTTTATTCAATACTAAATACGCCCACAACCTCATCGTGTACTTTAGCTTTTCCAGAAAGTGGTAGTAACCCAATCCTGATACTATTCTGGGGTCAAGTCTAGACATCTATCCAGACACAGGTACACAGAACACAAAGTAGGCAGGACCAGGATTAGCACTGCAGAGGTTGGTATGGACCCTGCAAAAGGATGATGTGCAGATCTGTGAAGTGTTCCATATTAGAAAATGAAAGTCCTCACAGCATTTTACAGAAAGAATGAGTACTGAAACACCTCAGAGAGAAGAACCAAGTCATATATGAAAGGAAGCCATTCAGAATAAGGGCTAATTTATCAATGGAAAATTTGAAAGCCAAAGGAGCTTTTAACAATGTATTTCAAGTTCTGAAAGACCACAACAGCCTACCCAGACTACTATAACCAGCAAAATGTCTTTTTTTTATTGGATATTATATTTACATTTCAGATTTTATCCCCTTACTCCCATTCCCCCACCACCCAGGAACCTCCTATCCCATCCCCCCTCCTCATGCTTCTATGAGGATGTGCCCCCACCTACCTCCCCACTCCCACCTCCTCACCCTTGAATTCCTCCCCACTTGGTGTTCAACTTTCATGGGACCAAGGATCTCCTCTCCCACCTATGCCCGACAAGGCCATCCTCCCCTACATGTACAAATGGAGTCATGGATCCCTCCCTATGTGTTCCCAGGCTGGTGGTTTAGACCCTGGGGAGCTCTGGTTGGTTGGTATTGTTGCTCTCCTCATGGGGCCACAAACCCTTTCTGCTCTTTCAGTCTTCTCTCTATCTTCTCCATTGGGAAACCCTTGATCAGATCAGTGGTTAGCTGTGAGCGTCGGTCTCTGAATGTGTCAGCCTTTGGCAGACCTCTAAGGAGACAGCTATATCAGGCTTTTGTCAGCATGCACTTCCTGCCATCCACATCAGTGTCTACCTAATGTCTTTTTAAAGTTTAAGGAGAAAGAAAATTGTTTTCATGATAAAAAACAGGCTAAAGGAATATGTGACCACCAAGGTAGACCTTTAGGTGATACTAAAACAATACTTTGTTCTGAAAAGAATGAACGGCATACTGCCTCATCTAATTTTATGTAAACTTGATATAAATTTGAAGCATTTGGAAATAAAAAACCTCAATGGAGAAAATGTCCCCACTAGACTGGCCTATGAACAAGCCAGTAAGCAGTACTCCTCCATGAACACTGCTTCAAGTTCCTGCCTCCAGGTTTCTGCATTGAGTTTCTGCCAACTCTATTTGATAAGGATTGTGATGTGGAAATATAAGTGAAATGAATCCTTTACTCACCATGGTGGCATTCAGAGGGTGGCACTATTAGGAGGCATGGCCTTGTTGGAGTAGGTGTGGCCTTATTGGAAAAAGTGTGTCGCTGTAGGTGCAGGCTTTGAAGTCTCCTACATTCAACTTCCAATAGTGTGGAATTATAGTCTCCTCCTTGCTGACTGCCTACAGAAGAGAATCTTCTCCTGGATGCCTTCAGATTAAGATGTAGAACTCACAAGTCCTGTTCCAGCACCATGTCCACCTAGATGCTGCCATGTTCCCCACACACACACCCATCCCCATGACAATAATGGACTAAACCTCTGAAACTGTAAACCAGCCTCAATTAAATACTGTCCTTTATAAGAGTTGCCTTTATCATGGTGTCTCTTCACAGCAATGGAAACCCTAACTAAGATACTCTCCAATATGCTTTTGGTCATAACATGTTATCAAAGCAATAGAAAGATAACTAAAATGGAAATTGGCACCAGGTTGTGGGGTATCACTGTGACAGACCTGACCATCTGTTTTGAGGGAAGTTATGGTAATATTTGAACCTTTGGCTGGGAAAGTCATTGAGAGTTTAATGAATAATTATAAGAATTTAGATGATAATGCTGAGATCCATGCAGACAATGGAGGTCTTACTTGTGAAGTTTGAGAGGGAAGTTTTGAAAATGCCTTAAAGACTCTATCTAACTGGGCCAATGATATTTTGGATTAAGAACCACTCTTAATGAAACCTCTGTTTTGCTGGAACAATCAATGCTGGTCAATGGAGCTAAAGAATTAGTTGTAATTAAAAAGGCAGGATCATTGAGAGGAAATCCTAGGAAATGTTTCCTCAGAGTCAGCACACAGAAGCTGTAGTCCAGAAGGGACCAAAGATCTACTTTGTGCTGCCACCTGAACTTGGGAATATATAAGAGTTTCCTGAGGGTTACTGGCTTTGAAGGTATAGAGGGGTCATGTAGAGCATCTAAGGCTTGGCACCATGAGAGTTAGGAGAGAACATTAGTGAATGTGTACCCTCAGTTGAAGCAGAAGTCCTAAGAATAAAGAGGTCATAAAGAGAACTTGAAGCATGACCCACATGACAGTGTCTGAGACCCTGAAGAAAACCCAGTAGAGGCAATGGGTGAAGGTATAGCCCAGTTGCAGTAGAGACCACAACATTTTAAAGATAGAAGAACCATTAAAAGACTGTCAAGAACAGCAGCAGCTGTAAAGTGAAGCAGGTCTAAGCCTCCTCATGTGTTGTGAACAGCAGAGCTGGAGAAATGGAGCACTTTGGAGCCCAGAGGATCACAAAACAGTAACTGAGCTTTCTACACTGTTAAAGTTTGGCTTTACTTTGTTAATGACTAACTGCGCCCCTGACTATTAATTCCTTCATGGAATAAGGAAGTATTTAACTTAGTTTGATTTTACAATTTTTCTACACATGTAAGAGGGATATCTCATGGGGCCATGTATACTGCACTCAAAACTCACCTGCTCTTTCTTTATTACCACAGACCTAGTTCTCAGGGTTGCCCCTAGTGCTTCAATGGAATGCCAGGGGCAGCTTGTCCTACCACCATTCCTCTTGTCGATTCCGCACACCATCTCTCCCTGATATCTCATTCTGCCATCCTCCAACACCAGCAAGCATTTTTTACTGCTTCAGTGAACATACCAGGCAAACAGGCCAGTTAAACAGAAAACACTCAGCCATTGTACTCTCTGAAAATACAGAGAGAAAAGAGAAATCAAGGAAAACTCCACCCAGCCAATACAAACCCAGAAATCAGTACCTAGATCTATAATCACCCCCAAATCCAAATGCATGGATGCCAGCATACCCAAATCCAAATGCATGGATGCCAGCATAAGAACACAATCAATAACAGTTGAGGCAATATGTCACTACCAGAAACCAACTATCCTACCACAGCAGGGCCTGAATAGACTAACATAGCTGAAGCACAAGAAAAATATCTTAAAGCCAACTATCTGAAGATGAAGGTTTTTTTCCTTAAAGAGAAAATGAATACATTGCTTACTGAAATCCAGGAAAACACAAACAAACAAACAATTGAAGGAAATGCATAAATCCCTCAAAGAGATCAAGGAAAACATAAATAATTGGAGGAAATCAGTAAACCCCTTAAAGAAAGCCAAGAAAAAACAAACAATTGAAAAAAATGGTTGAAGAACTGAAAAATGGAAACCAAAGAAATAAAGAGAACACAAACTGAGGGAATCCTGGGAATGAAATATTTAGGAATAAAAACAAGAACTACAGAGAGGAGCTTCCCCAACAGAATACAAGAAATGGAATACAGAATCTCAAACACTGAAGATACACTGAAGAAATTAATACATTGGTCAAAGAAAATGTTAAATCTTAAAAATTCCTCACACAAAACATCCAAGAAATCTAGGATACTATCAAAAGCCCAAATCTATAACTAATAAAAAGAGAGGAAGGAGAAGAAACCCAGCTCAAAGGCCAAAAAATATTTTCAATAAAATCATAGAAGGAAATGTTTCTAACCTAAAGAAGATGCCTGAAATTACTTCTTTGTTCTAGCTTAATGTCAGATTCCTACCTAAAGCCCATTTCCTTGTCCTTGGCCAATGTTAGATTGTGCCAAGCAGCCACAAAATCTCTCCAAATCTCCCCCTTTTTTATTTCATAAACAAGACTGAGCCTGCCTTAGGTCGTTCTGACAAGAATGCCTTTCTTACCCATCATGGAATATGCATTATCAAAAGCAATGCACTTATGTCTTAGGTTGGTAAGGCTCTGTGCAGAATCTTACCTGTCCTTGGCTTGCCAGCCTGTTAAATTAATAACTCTGTCTGGGGAGAGGGGGAGCCACTTTCAGTTTCAAGCCATGTACTTTGGCTGCCAACATGTTGATGTTGTTAAAGACAAGCTTTAACATGATGGGCAGGAATAAGAGTATTCCCAGGACAAAAAGGGCTAGCATGATCAAGCTATATATGCCATTCTTGAAGCATGACCAAAATGGAAATACTGACTCCAGGCCATGGATAATTTTGTCAGCAGTATCTGCAGCATCAAAGCCCAGAAGAGCAGCATTCTTTAAATTCATAATCTCACTATGCAAAGTTAAAACATTCAGAGAGATCTTTAAACTTTTTCCTAATTATAATGAATACCATTGTAAATTTTAGAAGTAACACAAATCTATTGGTATTTGGCATGATACTCGAGATGGCTCCTTACTCATAAACTCTGAACCTCCTTCCAATAATTTGATTAAGATAAAGAGCATTAATCCATTGTTCCAAACACCTATATAAATATGTAGTATTTATATATGTGAATATCCTCTTGTATACTCAACACATTAGTAACTTTTTTTGCTAGATGATTAACAAAAGTAGTTGTTTTAACTTCTTGTGTCAAAGCAATTGCAAAAGCAGTGATTCTAGCAATTAATGTAATTAAAGCTGTTAAGCCAGGAATAATCAAGCCCACTACCCTCTTGCTTTTGCTTAAAGCCTGACTCACTTCTTCCAGTACTTGCAAGCTTTTTTCAGAACACCAAGCTCCTGTAATACTAAGGGCAATAAAACAAAAACTGGTTGATAGATCCCTGTAACAGACATGCTAGGTTTCAACACATTAACACAATTAGAAAGTGTACAATCAATATAACTTACATTAAATACTGAAAAAGAAACAAAAGTAATTTTAACATAACAATTAAAAGAGCCTTAACACATGCACTAACACTTGTTTGAAATCCAGATCCTGTTCCATCTTTATCTCCTGCTAACATAACATCATAGGGAACTGCAGCTAACTTCCAAGTATGTCTCTGAAAATGTTACTCCCAATATTGGGTTGATTTCTAGACCAGTATATGACTGAGTTTGAATAACTGGTCACATTTAAGAAAAATATCAGTCATTATAACTTCTCTTTTGGATTCTCTGTCCCACAAGGTCTAAACTTGAGGCAAGGCAGCTTGTTCCATCTGGGATATAGGCAAGCATAGGTGGGTCAGGAACATATGTCCAATACAGCTTCCCAGTCGCCATTGTCAGGGCACTCAGCAAGCTCACAGGTCAGCATCATTCTTTGTCCTAGCATCAGCATGTCTCACCAATCACTCTAGCAGCCACTAGCTCCTTCAGTATCCTGCATAAAAAACACAAACATGCCCTCTTCCCCATATTAAATACCTGATCGGGATCCTGCCATAGGCCAGTAAGTGGATCCTTACTAGAACAAAAATGTAATTTCAGGCAGGAATCTAAATCTTAGTCTAGAACAAAGAAGTAGGCTTCAGGCATGAAAATGACTTTGGGCTAGGACAGGGAAGTAGTCTCAGATATTTTGGTCATCGTGATAAGCCCTTAGAAACAGTGATCATGAGAGTGATCACAGAGCTTTGTTTATTGCCTTGCTTGTTCTTTGACTATTTGTTTATTGTCTTGCTTGTTCCTTGACTATTTGCATCTATTGTAGTGCTAGTTCCTTAACCTAGAACTGACCTAAATACTTGCATGTAATTAAAATGGTATAAAAGCTAATTGGGAAAAAAAGAAAAAAGAAAATAAAAGAAGGAGATGCATAAAAAGGCACAAGAATCATAAAGACCACCAAATAGATTGGACACGAGAAGAAAATTCCTTTACCACATAATCAAAACACTTAATAAACAGAAGAAAGAATCTAAAAGCTTCAAGGGCAAAGGGCCAAGTAACAGAAAAAGGCAGATCTGTTAGAATTACACTTGACTTATCAATAAAGACACCAAAAGCCAGAAGGAACACAGATGCCAACCCAGAGTACCATGCCTAGAAAAACTTTCAATTATCATAGATGGAGAAAATAAGATATTACAACTCAAATCTAAAATGTACACATCTATAAATGCATTCCTACACAAAGAGCTAGAAGAAAAAAATCCAGTCAAAGATGATTAACTACACCCTTGAAAACATGGAAAATAAATAATTTCACATCAGCAAAACCAAAAAAAAAAAAAAGAAGTGTACATTACATACATACACACACCCACATCATCACCACCACCACCACTAGCACCAACAAAAGCAAAATAATAAGAATTAACAACTATTGTTCATTTATATCTCTCACTATTGATGGCCCTCAAGTCTGTTAGCACCTGCTAACAGAATGGGTACAAAAACAGTTCCCATTCTTTTGCTGCATATAAGAAACACACTTCAACTCAAAAACAGATATTACCTCAGAGTAAAGAGTTGGAAAAAGATTTTTCAAGCAAATGAACCCAAGAAGCAAGCTGGTGTAGCCATTCTAATTCCCAACAAAATAGACTTTCAACCAAAATTAATCAAAAGAGATGGGGTGTGACACTTCATACTCATCAAAAGAAAAATCTACCAAGATGCCATCTTAATTCCTAATATCTATGCCCCAAAGACAAGGTCACCCATATTTTTAAAGCTTAAATCACACATAGAATCCCATACAATAATAGTGGGAAACTTAAATACTCCAATCTCACCAATAGACAAGTCATTCAAACAAAAACTAAACAGAGAAATATACTGGAGCTAACAGACATTATAACTCAGATGGATTTATCAAATATCTATAGAACATCTTATGCAAACACAAAGCAATATGCCTTCTTCTCAGCACCTCACAGAACTTTCCCCAAAATTGAACACATACTTGGTCACAAAGCAAATCTCAAGGGATACAAGAAAATTGACATAATTCCCTGTATTTTATCAGACTACCAAGGATTAAAACTGGATTTCAACAACAGAAATCGAAAGCCTACAGACTCATGGAAACTGAATGATGCTCTACTGGATGACCGCTGGGTCAAGAGAAATAAAAAAATTTAAAACTTCCTAGAATTCAATGAAAATCAATGTACAACCAACATACCCAAACTTATGGGACATAATAAAAAGTGGTACTAAAATGAAAATTCATAGCACTAAGTACCTTCACAAAAAGATTAGAGAGATCTTATACTAGCAATTTAATAGCACAACTGAAAACTCTAGAAAAAAAAGAAGGAAACACAGCCAAGAGGAGTAGACAGCAGAAAATAATCAAAGTCAAGGCTGAAATCAATAGAATAGAAACAAAGAGAACAATACAAAGAATTAATAAAACAAAGAATTGGTTCTTAAAGAAAATCAACAAGAGAGACAAACACATATCCAACTAACTAAAAGGCAGAGATAAAATATCAAAATTAACAAAATCAGAAAGGAAAGGGGGACATAAAACAGATATTGAGGAAATCCAAAGAATCATTAGGTCATACTTCAAAAACATGTGCTCTACAAAACTGGAAAACCTAAAAGAAATGGAAAATATTCTTGATAGATATTCTCCTTGCCAAAGTTAAATTAAGATCAAATAAATCATTTAAATATAACCCCTAAGGAAATATAAACAGTCATTAAAATTCTCCCAACTAAAAAGCCCAAGGTCAGACAGTTTTACCAAGAATCCTACCAGACTTTCTAAATGCCAATATTTCTCAAGTTATTCCACAAAATAGAAACAGAAGGAACATTGCCAAGTTTATTTTATAAACCCTGATACCCAAACCACACAAAGATTCAACAAAGAAGGATAATTGCAAAAAGACTCAATAAAATACTCACAAACTGAATTCAAGAACACACCATAAAGATCATCTACCATGATCATGTATTCTTTATCCCAGATATGCAGGGATCCATCATATAAACAAGCTGAAAGGGAAAAAACTACATGATTATCTCATTAGATGCAAAAAAAAAAAAAAATTCTTTGACAAAATCCAATACCCCTTCATAATAAAAGTCTTGAAGAGATCAGGAATACAAGAGACAAGGGGCATACCTAAACATAACAAGGGCAATTAACAGCAAGCCAATCGCCAACATCAAATTAAATGAAGAGAAACTAAAATCCAAAGAAGAACATATGTATCCAATACAGTACGTGAAGTTTGAGCTAGAGCAAAAGACAACTAAAGGAGGTCAAGGGGATACAAATTGAAAAGGAAGAAAGCAAAGTGCTACTATTTGCCAATAGTATGATAGTCTACATAAGCAACACCAGAAATTCTACTAGGGAATTCCTATAGCTAATAAACACTTTCAGCAAAGTGACTGGATGTAAAATTAACTCAAAAAAAATCAAAGGATAAACAGGCTGAGAAAGAAATCAGGAAAATAACACTCTTCCCAACAGCCACAAATAACATAAAATATCTTCATGTAACTCTAACCAAGCAAGTGAAAGACTTGTATGACAAGAACTTCAAGTGTTTAAACCAAAAAATGAAGAAGATATCAGAAAATAGAAAGATCTCCCATGCTCATAGATTACCAAAAGCAATCTACAGATTCAACACAATCCCCACAAAATCTCCAATATAATTCTTTATAGATCTTGAAAGAACAATACTCAACTTCACATAAAAAAAAAACAAAACAAAAAAAAAAAAAAACAAAGATAGTTAAAACAATCCTGTCCTTTAATAAAAGTTATTGATTTCAAGTTCTACTACAGAGCTATATAGTAATAAAAACTGCATGGCATTGGCATAAAAATAGACAAGTTGATTAATGGAATTGAATTAAATACCTAAACATAAATCCACACACCTACGGACACTTATTTTTTTATAAAGAAGCCAGAAATACAGGATGGGAAAGAGAAAGCATCTTCAACCAATGGTTGAACTAGCTGGATGTCAGCATGTAGAAGACTGTAAATAGATCCATATCTATCACCCTACACAAAACTCAAATCCAAGTGGATCAAAGATTTCAACATAAAACCAGGTATACTGAACCTGAAAGAAGAGAAGATAGGAAATAGCCTTGAATGCATTGGCACAGGAGACAACTCCATTAACAGAACACTAATAGCACAGACACTAAGATCAACAACTGATAAATGGGACCTCATCAATCTAAAAGCTTCTGTAAGGCAAAAGACAACATCAATGTGACAAAATGGTAGCCTTCAGAATGGGAAAAGATTTCCACCAACTCTATATCTGGCAGAGGGCTAATTTCCAAAATATATAAAGTACTCAAAAAACTAGACATCAACCAAATAATTCAATTTTAAAATTGGGTATAGATCCAAACAGAATTCTCAACAGAGGAATCTCTAATGGCCAAGAAGCACTTGAAGCAATGTTCAACATCTAGTCATCAGGGAAATGCAAATCAAAAAGACTCTGAGATTCCACCTCACACCTGTCGTCATAATGTCTAAAATCAAAACACTAGTGAGCCCCCGTGCTGACAGTGAAGAGGAACACTCTTTAATTGCTGGTGGGAGTGCAAACTTGCTCAACTAGTATGAAGATCAATATGACAGTTTCTCAGAAAATTGGGATTTGATCTACCTCAAGACCCAGCTATCTGATCCTGGGCATATACTCAAAGGAAGCTTCACCCTACACAAAGACACTTGCTCAACTCTGCTCACAGCAGCTTTATTCCTAAAAATAATCTAGATATCCCTCAACTGAACAATAGATAAAGAAAATTTGGTACATTTACACAATAGAATATTATTCAGCTGTTTAAAAACAGTTATATTATGAAATTTGCAAGCAAATTGGTGGAACTAGAAAAAAATCATCCTGAGTGAATTAATCCAGACACAGAAAGACATACATAGTATGTAAAGTAAAGAATAATTATGCTATAATTCACAGACCCCGAGAGGCTAAGTCACAAGTAAGGTTCAAGCAGGGGAATGCATGGATCTCTCTGAGAAGAAGAAATAGAACAGTTATTGCATGTGGACTGGGGGTAGATGGGTACAGGTACAAATGTGATTAGGTGGGGAGAGGATAGAAGGTAGGAGTCCTGGGACAGACTGGGACTTAGGGGAACATTTCAGGAGTAAGATAGAAACCTGGTGCAGATGGGAAACTCCCAGAAATCTATTAAGATGGCCCTAACTAAGACTCCTAGTAATGGGGGATACAGAACTGGCCAGAACTGTCCATCTCCTATAATCAGACAAGTCTTCCAGTGGAGAGTTTAGGATACCTACCCAGGCACAAAACCTTCAACCTACAATCTCTTGCCTCCAGCTGACATAAAGATGACATAGCAATTGTGGGAGTGGCCAACCAATAACTGGTCCAGCTTGAGACGCATGCCATAAGATAGACTCTACCCCTGACACTGCCTAGAGGACCAGAAACCAAAAGTGGGATGGCCCAGAGACTTAGGATAGAACCAAATAGGACTGGCAAAAAAAGTCAATAAAATTATGCCTAATGATATTCTATTATACTCATAGATTAGTGCCTAGCCTAATTGTTATCAGAGAGGCTTCACCCAGCAACTGATGGAAACAGATGCAGAGACCCACAGCCAACATTAGGCAGAACTCAGGGAACCCTGCTGAAGACAGGAAGAATTATAAGAGCCAACAGGGTCAAGGACACCAAAAAGAAAAAAAGCACACAGAGAATCAACAAACCCTGACTCATACGGGCTCACTGAGACTGGACTGACAATCAGGGAGCCTGCATGGGCCCAACCTAGGCCCTCTGTACATATGTCATAGTTGTGTAGCTTGGTGTTTCTGTGGGACTCCTAGCAGAGGGAGCAGGTGCTGTTCTGAGACCTTGGCCGGCTTTGGGAGCCCTTGTCCTCCTACTGGGTTGCCTCATATAACTCTAATAGTAGGGGTGGTGCCTAGTCTTACTATAGTTTGATATGCTGTGTTTGGTTGATACCCATGGGAGGCCTACTCTTTTCTATTTTTTTTTCCCATGAGACTCACTGAGACTCACTCAGGGAGACCGGGGCGGGATTCGAACTCGGAAACCCCTGGCACGTCTGCCACCAGAGGGCGGGCACTAAAGCCATGTGCCACCGCACGCTTACTTACTCTTTTCTAAAGAGTAGCGATGGAAGAGTGGATACGGGGAAGGGGCAGAGGGGAGTTGGTAGGGGGATGCTGGGAGGAGAGCTGGAAAACATGCTGTCTGGATGTTTAAAAAATTTTTAAGAGAAAAGATGCAGCTTCAGTGGGGAGACACACCCACAGACCTGCCCTCTACTACATGGCAAGGGTAGGCGGTTGACACACGGAGCTCCTCCAGATGTCACTCATGCACAGGAAGAAGCAAGACACGCAGAGACCCTCCTACCTCCATAACACACACACAAGCAGGCTATAAACACCTAGAGGCCTGGTGCTTGCCACTTGCTGACACTCCATGCCATGCAGCACTAAGAGAAAGAGGTTGCCCAGAGGCCTGCCAGCCATATGACCCTCTGCAATAGAACCCACTACAATGTACAAGTTATGTGGTAGACAGATGGGAGAGAAAAGAAGTGGACTGGTTTGGCCATTAAGAAGACAGATGGAACTGGAGACTCAAAGGTGGAAAAGAACAACCTGTGGTGAATAACCAGTCCAGCCGAGGCCATGGTGAAGTAACAGCCTGTGATGTCACTGAGGGCCCTGTTGGGGTTCATGGCTATTATGCAGTGACAGGGATCAGTACTGCTGTCTGAGGCTCATATAACCACTAGAGACCATGAGGACATCCCTGGTCTGGGCAGCAGCCAGGGACCACATAGATGTGCATGGCTGTGCAGAACTGGCTCTGGTGCTCTAGAGAGGTGGCCCCACCTCTTACCTGTGGCAGCATTCAGGAGAGCAGACCCTGCTTCTCCACCAGGCAGCATTGTGGAGCTGCCTTGATGGGAGGGACTCAGGTGGGCCAGCCCTGAGGGCATGAGCATTGGAGAGCTTGACCCCACCACTTGACTGCCATGAGTTTGACCTGGCACAGGGGTGATGGCCTCCACCCCCTCACCCTTGCCACCTGAGGTAGTCGGGGCAGCAGACCCTGGTGTCAAAAGAGTGGGAAAGTTATCACTACCCCTCACTGGCTATAGCTGTTGGAAGAACAGCTGAACCTCTCCTGGGCAATACAGTGGAGCTGGTCCTGATGATGAGGCAGCCCCAAGGGTGTGAGAGCAGGAGAGCTGGCCCAGCCCCTTGTAGGCTGCAGCACTTGAACCCCATGCCTCACCTGGACAACAACAGTGGAGCTGGCGCTGGAGATGCGGGTGCAGGTGAGCCAGCACTGGGGGAATGAGAGCAGGAGAGCTGACACTGTCCCCTGCTGATGGTGGCATTAGGTGCCCTAGCTGGAGCAGCGCTGGAGAACTTGCCCTGATAGTTCAGATAAGGGAGATCTAGCAGGATGACCAGTTCAACTACCATCCGGGGCCCAGATCCACAGTTTTGAGTTGGCCCACCCTAAAATCTGCATCATCTGTGAACCTCTGGGGTGCATGAAAGAGCTGGTCCTATAGGTGCAAAGCTGCAGGGTCTCCATGATACAGGGCAACTACAGGATTACCAGGAGGTGTCCCAGTGAGAATCCAATAATGATGGTACCACAGAAGCCAGAGACCTTGAACCAGACTAATGGGCTCGTTGCAATCAACATTTGCAAGTGAAGACGTGTGGACAGAGGGTATACTGTGGGACACACTATGACACACCAGTTTCCATGATGAGATGTTTTCTATGGGTTTGTTTGTTTCTGTGTTTTTTATTTGGGGGCAGGGAAGGTTGTAAGGGCAGAGAGCAGATACAAGACAGGGGTGCATAATGTGAAACTCAGAGAATCAACAGAAAAGCTTTTTTAAATCATTTAATATTCTATCTATGTCCAGAGGGATCACTCTACGATGTTGCTGGAAATAAAGTTGCAGGTTCTGGTTGGCCATCTGTTTAGTCTTCAGAATGGTGCTTGCTTGGCTACTTCGCATTTGTTGGCCTTACTTCTCTCCCATCCTTCCATACTTCCTATCCTGTTAGGCAAACCTGCAGGTCTCCCGCTTCCCTTTGTTCCCTTCCTTACGCATACCTGTCTTTCTTTCTTCCCCTTTCCCCCTCAGTGGGGATTAAATCAGTCTCTCTATGCAACCCAGGCAGGACTGGAATTCTCCTTCCTCAGCCTACCAAGTGCTATGTCTAATTCTGTTCTTTCTCTATTCCTCTTTTTTCTCTTCCTTTTAAATCTTTTTCTCTTCTTTGCAATTTTTTTAAAGTCTAGAGACTTTAAATTCACACTGGGTTTTAAGGTAGAAGTAAAAATAAAAATCAGTCTACTAATTTGGCGATCAATACACTGTGTATTCTCTCTGTTGCAGTTTGCATAGAAATATTCCCTATAGATTCATCCCTTTGATTGTGACAGCTGGTGGCCAACTTCCTGCCATGTTTAACCATAAGCCAGAATAAGTCCTTCTGGTATTTTCTTATCTTGGGCTTGGCCACACAATGAAAAAAATAAAGCTAATATACTCAAAAAAGAAAGACTTTTTTAAATAAAGAGCATAATTTAAAATGACACGCAGAGTGTTAAGACAATATTTTTTTAAACTACATTTAAAAAATGCCATTAACAAGTAAAAGATTTGGGGTATTAAGTAGTGTTGTATGTTAATTTTTACATAGAGTAAGATAATTTTTTAATATTTACTGACACATGTGATGTCATTTCCATCTCCAAATACACACACACACTTGCGTACACAAGTGTGCACACACACAGAAGCACACACACACACACAGCCAGCCTCTTGATTTCTGCCCTGCTGTCATTCATCCTGGTTTGCCTCAAGTAGACCAGATTTGTGCCTGTGACCTGGGCTTAATTATACCAGTTTCCTCCCTTACTTCTGAAAGTGCTTGCCTTCAGATTATACGGATTACCCTGACAAGGCTTTCCCCCTACACCCACACCCACCCCCCACCCCTGCAACACATTTAGGAGTGAGGGCTTGCACTTCCTCACCCAGGGTCAACAGGCCATGAAAAGGAAATTATCCAAGTGAAAAAAGACAATGTTTGACTCTGGGCTCAAAAAAAAAAAAAATTCAGGTATTACAAAAATGTCTCATTTATCTAGTCATCCATGCTAATGAAGAAAGTTTGGGGTAACAAAGAACATTGGTAATAGAAGTACCTGGTCATCCAAAACAGACCCACCCTCTCTGCCATTAAGGACATGAAGATGCTCATTTATACAGTGAATTTGAAACCAAAACGTGTACGTGAACACACACACGCATGCAAATGCACAAGCATGTGCAAGCACATGCATCCCTGCCCAAGTGGGCAAGAAGAGGGCATTGATTGGATTCCCTTGGAGTTAAAGGCAGTACTAGTGAGTCACCCAACAGAGTTGCTAGGGACCGTAGTGTGATCCTCTGAAAAGGCAGCAAGCACTCTTAACCACTGAGCTAGCTCTGGGCCCTTGATGCCTCTTTTAAAGACTTACTAGGACTCATGCTTTATTTTATCATCATTTGCAGTCTTATTCAAGGAATAAATCAAAACCTAAGTAGAATCAAATCACTGTTCTTTGTAAATTTTATACAATATTTTGCTGTTATCATGTCTGTGAGATTCAATAAAAGAAACTATTCACTGTCTACTGCTGATTCAAGTTCATGTCATGACTATTACTGAAAATGGTGTCATGTACAGAATTAAAATATGACCCATACATGACAATATACTTAGGTATTACTTCTGTAAACTGATTAACTGGGGAACTAGACACTATTCCCAGCAGGAATTCTGCTCGTTTGAAGCATTTGGCTTACATAGTCTCTGCACATGGTCATGCCTGAGCCAACTTCTACAGCCTAGAGAACTACTAAAGGTGACAGCTGATTACATGGTTTTCAAAGTCTCCAGATCCTAGGGGGACGTTGTAGCAAATGTACCTGTGTGAGGTGGCAGACCACACAGTTACAGACATGAGAAGATGAGCTGGCTATCCTGGGGTAGACATGGACAAAGACCAAGAAAAGTAGTATGCCAAAGCTGGCTCTTCTTATCACCACTCAACACCAGTGTTAAGGAAGAGAAAATTCTCTGAAATAGGTACATTTGCTTGAAATTTGAAATGACTGAATTTGCCTGCCTTACATCAGGCAGAATTGAGACTCTGAATGAAAATGAAATTATGGGTTTTCCTTTTTTCTAAGTTATCTTTTCCACATCCCAGTCATTTTTTATAAATGAATTTTTAATAAATGAATTCCCCAAAACTAACACCACCTAGAGAATGGTAGGCATATGTTGGGCCTTGGACGAGGTAACTCCATTTAACCTGTTACCTTCAGTCACGTAGGACAGGTAGAGGGTGTGACTAACAAGTCTTCACCTCCAGAGATTTAAATATTAATGAATTATCAAAAGGCCAGGGGCATAGCTAATTAAGTTATTCCCTCCCCTTTCTCCCTTCCTTATAAGATTGGTCTCCCCTGGCTTTTGGGGGGTGGGGGAAGCACGTACTACTTGCATCTATTCGCCATGCCATGAACAATAAAAGCTTTGGAAAACCGGACTCCACGTGTCCATGGTCTCTCCACCTGATTCCCAGCTTTTGGAACCCTGGAACCTTGCCGATGCAGCTGCCGGCCCACCCACCGACAGCTGCGTGAATGTGGGATCCTCCTCTGGCGGCGTGGGAAGCCCACCCGGGACCCTGATGCCGGACCGCCTTGGGACCCTGCCGCCGGACTCCCTCCCCCTGCCCGCAAGATTCTTCCCCACAGGCATAGTGGGCTGTGTTGTATGCTCCCCACCCCTCACACCTACAACACTGAAAAGTTAATTCTTCCATCTACTAAAGTCAGATGATCAAGAGTTCTCAACTGAGTCTTCTCTGGGAGAGTGACTTCGTCTTCTTTAGTATTCTACACCAACAAACTAAACATGAAGGGTATGAGGGACTGGTCCTCTGTTGGGAGCCGCAGTGCCAAGATGGCACGGACATCCTGTCCTCCCACTTGTAAACAACTGACTGCGCAGGTGCAAAAGGCAAAAGGCGTGCCAAAGTCACTGCCCATCCCAGGGCGTAATATGGGGTGATGAGTGAACAGCCAATCAGAAGTGAACACGCCACTCTAGGGTATATATAGCAGTGCCATTCCCGGGCTTGGGGTCTTTTCCGCTTTTGCTGTTACAAGAAGTAAAGCCTCATCTGTAGTGATACCCGATTACTGCCTCCGTGTCCTTATTCGCGGGCGAAGGGGACACAGAAGAGGTGCGCGCAACAACTGGAGCCGAAACCCTGGAATTTCAAGGCACCGCGGAAGAGCCCCCAAGTTTTGGGGCGGGTTAAAAAACTACAGGATACGAGGTACACCTTTGGAAGGTATGCTTGGGGTAGAAACCTTCGTTGCGGGTGGATATTCACCCATTGCCACCGCAGCAATAGCTAGCTTCTTGATTGTGTTGCTTTCAGCTATTAGGGCAAGTCAAGAGGTTTCAAGACAGGTCAGCTCCAGGCTATCAGAACCAGAGTATGTTAGTGTTAGCCGGCATCAGGCCAAGGAGCCTGGAGGTCAGGCCAAGGAGCCTGGAGGTCAGGCCAAAGAGCCTGGAGAGATAGAGTACTCAAAAGGAACAAGGGCTACTGCAGAGTCCATTAAGCTTGAGGACCCTCCACCGGATGGTGGAGAGAGAACGGAGGTCAAAAGGACCCCCCTGTACTTCATTAAGGAGCCTGACTCCATAGAACTGGGCAGCTCCGAGGAGGAGAGCATAGAGGAGGAAGTAGCAGCTTGTGCAAAGGATAGCCATTCTGAGATAAGACTAAGAAAGATCTTAAGTCACTCAGCCCAGCCCCACCGACCTCAGCCAGGTGCCAGAGGCTCGCTCGGGCTCGAGGGTCCCCTGCCGTGCTTCTCGCCTTGGGCTGTGGGAACAGAGTCCCTGCGATGGGGCCTGGGTCAGACCGGTTGCAGAGGCGTCTGCGCTCTGCTACGTGTGGTGGCTTGCAGCCAGGCAGAGCAAGGGAGCGTGCCACGAAAGGCAGACAGAGGAGGGAGGCAGTCTGCCCTGGGAAGCTGCCTTCCAGCGGCGGGCACACAGGGAGTGTCCCGAGAGCTCAGAGCAAGCAATGCCAGTGATGGAACAGATGATCTTTGAGGATGTCATGGCTGGGTGCCGTGCAGCCATTGTCCCTCATAAGAACAAGAGGCTACAAGATTGGCTAAGTGCCTGCTGTGGCCCAGGGAGGGAGGCTGTTTTTGCTTATTCCACAGGTGAAAACAATTCAATTTGGGTCCCTACGAGGCTGGTGCAGATTGTGAAGAATGAAGCTAGGTTGCAAGATTACGGTTCTGAGTTGGTGATAAGTATACCACTGTGGGCCATAGTCAGATCTTAAACTGTTCTCTTGCCAGTATATTCAAATGCTGAAGTACTGCCTAGTTCAAAGCTATTGAGAGTTACTTGGTTGCCCTGGCCTCAGGCGGATCTGCCAAAAGCCTGGGTTATAAATGCTACAAGTTTTCCATTAGATTTTACACTTTGTTTTGTGGCAGCAAACTTTATAACATAAAGGTAATTCACTTGGTGTTGATTTGAGAGAAAATAATTGCTTACATCGTTAATGATTGGTTTTTTGATTTGCCTATGTTTATAGAGAAAAGATACAACATGTGTCTTTTAAGGTTTACAGTTTAAATTTAAGGTTCAAAGCTAAAGCCAAAATGCACAATTCAGGCTTAGCCAAGCCTCAGAGAACAGGCCTGAGGGAGGTTACATTTACATTTGAATTAGGACTGAGCTGCAGAAGCTCAGGTGTTAAAAGCTCCTTTTGTTCTGGGTCTTTAGACCAGGCCCTAGAAATGTGCTTAAGGGAATTTGTCTTTTGTTCTCATTGTTTCTTGTGAGAAGAGGGGTAAACCTAAGACCCAAAGATTTTACAACAGTCTGTGGGCTAAAGATTATGATTGTGCTGCAGAAATTAAAATTATGCCTGCTTCCCTCCATGAGTATAGCTGTGCCTGCTGATAGAATATGGTTCAGGTTGTTTTAATTCCTCTGTATTTGGAATTGTTGAGGATGAGATGCTTTGGATTCCTCTAATATATATGTAACAATTATTGGAGAATAAGGTTGGCTTTTATCCGATATATTCATTAGACTAAAGAAGATTGGTTATTAAATTAATCCAAAATAAAGTTCAAATTTAAGATTTATACAGCCTAACTTGTCTATTCCAGCTGCCATTTTAATAAATGCTTATAGAATTTTATAGATATAAAAGATGTTTTTTACCATCCCTTTACATTTCTGGTAAAGGAGAAAGGTTTACAGATAGTAAATTTATTCATAATTTTTAAGAGCCCATGAAGTGATATTTGTTAAAAAATAATTGCTTCAGAAAATGGTTAATTGTTTTACATTTTATATATATACAAATATTGTTGTTGCTTTAATACAAAAAATTAAGAGGTTAAATCTTTTAGTAGGTATTATTCATTGTGTGATACTTTATTAGTGGATTTCTCTAAAGAAAATTTTTCTGCAAGCCATTGCTTCAATATAACGAGCCTTAAAAAAAAAATTTTTAGAGTACTTGTTACTCCAAAAAAGGATTCAAAGACAGTGTCTTTCAATATTTGAGACCTCAATTATATTCTAATCAGTTGGAGCTAGAGAAATGGCTCAGCCATTAAAGGTTAGATTTTTAAAAAATAAAGGCTGAACTCCCAGCAACCACATGGTAGCTCACAACCATTTGTGGTGGGGATCTAACGCCATCTTCTGGTTTGTGAGTGTACATGCAAAAAAAAAAATGGTTTACTTTTAATCTTGATTTGTTCTTAGTGATTTTTAAAGGTTGTTAAGAGATATTATTTGGCTAAAACCTCATTTTAAGCTTAACATAGGAGGATTTAAAACCTCTGTTTAATATTTTCAAAGGGATGCAAGTCCTAAATTAAATCATATGTGTATTTTCTTGAGTTTGTCTTGCTTCAACACAATTAAATTATGTGTTGTAGCCAGTGTTTTAAATGTTAAAAAGGGGTATATCTGCCTTTCTCTTGTTAAATATGTTTCATAAAGTGCAGAATGTTTCGGCTACAAGATTTAATATCTCTAGCCATTTAAATAACCGGTGTTGGTGTGTGTAGACCCTTCATTTTTCTTTATGTTATCCAACTTTCAGAATAATTCTGATATCTTGGATTGTAAAAATTTTACATGCTTTTTAGCACAATGCTGGAATGGATCACTAGACCTAGCCTTGGTTGTGCATGTGCCTACCTTTGTGCCCATCCCAGTACATCATTATGGAGACTTAAAAGAGACTTTGGTCAATCAGAGAGTTGATTTGCTCCAAGCCCATGTGGAGCAGCTCACAGATGTGGTTCAAATAAGCTGCCTGTCAGCAACCCCACATCCGGGTATTACACCTTTGAGATTTGTGAATGATACATTTATTCAAAGCCATAATCTTTCTGCTTATTTAAAAGAGAATTGGACTGGGAAGTTGGACCAGATGCAGTAACAATTGCAGATCTGGATCTTGAGCCTTGATGGAGTGCAGATGGACCCTGTTTCCCCTGGCGATTTTACCTCTTGAATTTCTTCTGCCTTTTCCTTCTTTCTTTCTTTCTTTCTTAAATGGGTGGGAATAGGCCTGCTTGGTGCAGCCCTATGTTGTGGATTAGTGTTCATGATGGTTGGTCTGTAAGCTCAGAGCCCAACAAAAACGTGACAAGGTCGCTATCGCCCAAGCACTAGTAGTCTTGGAGCAAGCATCTCCCCCTGAAATTTGGCTATCTAGGCCAAGAAAGTAGCTGATGACTGAGACCCTCAGTCGATGCACCCCAAGGGTTCAGCCCATTGCACTGGGTCGATGAGAGGTCTAAGTCCAGCCAGCCCTTGCCTGAATAACTGGTACCTGAATATTTAGAGGTGTTTGCGAGTGGGTACTCGACAGGGAATGTTCCACGAGTGTGGATAGATTTCCCGAAAGTATGCCTGATTGCACAAAGGTTTGATGCCAAGAAACCTCCCCTGGTGGCGCCCCAGGGTAGAGGCTCCCTTTCCCCGACAAAAGGCATCGAGATGGGTATGGGAAGTAAACCCATTACAATATCTCATTTTGCACAGGGGATCAGGCCTCTGCTTTCCCTCACTGAGTTGGTGCCACGCTTGATAGGCAATAGGCTGTTCCATCTTAAATATATAGATAGGGGGAGATGTTGGGAGCCACAGTGCCAAGATGGCACGGACATCCTGTCCTCCCACTTGTAAACAACTGACTGCGCAGGTGCAAAAGGCAAAAGGCGTGCCAAAGTCACTGCCCATCCCAGGGCGTAATATGGGGTGATGAGTGAACAGCCAATCAGAAGTGAACACGCCACTCTAGGGTATATATAGCAGTGCCATTCCCGGGCTTGGGGTCTTTTCCGCTTTTGCTGTTACAAGAAGTAAAGCCTCATCTGTAGTGATACCCGATTACTGCCTCCGTGTCCTTATTCGCGGGCGAAGGGGACACAGAAGAGGTGCGTGCAACAGTCCTCTTACCACTTCCTGGCAACACTCAGTTCAAGAGCTCCCAATGGGGTAGCTCATGCCTTTTCTGTGACTGCTTTTACCATTCAGTGTCTCCCTCTGCCAATCCTGCTTCCTCCCCTAACCCCCAGTAAACTTTCTGCCACAAACTTTAGTTTCAGTGTCTATTTCTCAAGGATCCCAGCCTACAATGGTAGGTGCTCCATGCTGCTAGGATGGAGCAGAACTACAGAGCCCATAAACCCAGCATACACACTTCTTATGGAATAACCAGAGCGGTGACATCTGTTTCTGAGTACTACCCATGGGTCTCATTAACCATGACACTTCCCTGGTGCTAATCTGGACAGAGTAACAGCTTGGCACATCACAGCCTATTTTCAGCCCACCAGATAAGTGTAAGGCCAAGATCTCAACTCAAGGTGCTGGGGCCATGCTCTCACCACACACCTAGGCCCCTCCTGCTCTACAACAACCACTAACATAGCATGTCACTTTTAAAGATGATGCCATGATGCCCTAATTCCAGATACACTGTCACACAGGATTTGGCAGTCATGTAAGCCAGTAAATTCCTCATATTGATTAATCTAGTTTGTTGAGTCTTCTGGGCAACTCAGAGTCCTAACACAAGTCCACTTGTGATTTCTTCCCATATCTAAAGATTGACAGGTCAATAATGCCATGTATGTTTTTTTACCACATAATTCTCATTTTTAACACATGAGTATACATGTGTGTGTTCCATATAAGGGAGGGTTGTGCACACATGTGTATGCATGTGTATATGAGGACCACAGGACAACCTCAGATGTTATCTTCAGAGATCATCAACCTCCCTTGAAGCAGGGTCTCTCATTGACTGAGAGCTTACTAATATGTCTAGACGAGCTGGCCAGTGAGCTTCAGGGATACCCCTGTTGCCACTCCCCAGCACTGGGATTACACACACACTAACACCACACTCAGAATTTTTTACCTAGGTTCCTGGGGTTAAACTCAAGTCCTCATACTCACAAGGCAAGTACTTTGTAGACTGAGCAATCCTCCAGCTCGTGTTTCTATGCACTTCTTAATAGCATGCATCTGCTGGGCTCCCATTATGTGGTGTCTGGGTATACAGTCTTCATGTACAAGCCTTAATGAGCTTTCTCAGCCCACATCTCCTAAACCCAGCCCTGTAAATAGTAGTTCTGTATGCCTCAGATAACTGCTCCATCAATTAATTACCTATAAACACTTGCTAACTTACCTTTTTCTTATTTCCGTGAAGTGCCAGGGCTCTGGGGCAGGAGGAGGGCGGTTTCTCAGCTGCCTTGGACACTAACCCATAGAAGTGTAGAGTAGAACCTGAGTGTTGATATTTGAGAGAGGCATAGAGACACTGCTTCTTGTATTCCCCTGAACTGAAATTATACCAGGTCCTGGGCATACTACAGTGAGGCCAAACTGGGTTCCCTGAAATACCAAAGCTGTCCTCATAGTATGTTGACTCTGCCATAGCTAAGGGGTTAGTGTTCTCTCTACTGCATCACTCCTGAGGCTGACCATCCCTCCCAGTGCCCCCTGGCTCCTCGCTGCACTGAAATCTCATTTTCATAAAGAATATGCACCTTGTTACTCTGGCTCTTGTGAACTGATACTGAGTGGACATCACTTCTCAGTGTCTGGGATGAAATACCCAGCAGAATCCACTTATAAGAAGGAAATTTGGGAGATCGTTATTTCAGAGGACTCAGTTGTTGGTTGCTTAACTCCATTATTTTAGGGCCTGTGGGGAGGCAGAACATCAAAATGGGAACACCTAGCAGGGGTACCTGCTCACCTCACAGCAGCCAGAAAACAAAAGGACAGAGAGGTACCAGGTCCCAACATCTCTTTCATTTCTAGACTTCTTTAATGAGGTACCACCATCTCCAGCCAGAGACTGGGAACCATGGACCTTTAGAGGAGGCATTTCCCCAAACCACAGCAACATCTACACCTTACAGAGACCACAAAGACCATCCCAAATGGGGCGTGAATATGTTTAGAGCGTATATCCTACTGTTTCTTACTACTCACCTAATAGTCAGTATCAGATATTAAGATCATGTGAGTTGACTCTGCCCCTGAAACTGAGTGTCACAGATAGCACAGCCATTTGCCAGTACCAAATTTCCTCCCAACTGATGCATCTTTGATCTTTAATACCTTTGTCTATTTATCTCTGGGTTTATTATAAATCAGACCTTTGCTTTAACTTCCTTATTTCATCAAGTAGAGACATAACTACAACCAGTTTTCCCAGGGAAAGCATTGGACAAAGCTGGTGGAGTGGGCCAGTATGTCTAAGGGGGCCACTATGTCTATGTAGAAATAATAGAGGTGAACACACAACCATGGGACACGGGGAGAACATGCTGCAGTACCTGGATCAGCAGGAACACTTGGCTAATGTCACTCTCATTGTTGCTTTCTTCCCGTCGACTGTTGGAAGATACTGTCATCAAAGGCTTCTGGCCTGGAAGATGCCTGTAGCTACTTCATGAATCAGTGGCTAGCTCCTCTTTTCCCTTGAGCAACTCAACAATACTGTGCCTGCTACTAAAGAAAAGCATAGCAGCCATTGCTCAAGGCCAGGGTCTCTCATCTTTGAGACAGAGTTTCTCTGACCTTTTGCTGATGGATTTAGAAAAAGACAGGGTAGCTGGTTTTCATCAAGGCAAAAGACAAGAAACCTCTGACTTTTCTTCCAAAGGTTTCTCTTATGAAACAGAACTGGAAATAGCAAAAATTAACCACCTATAACACACTTCCCACATCATTATAAATTCAGATGCTTTAATTTTGAAGTTGAACTTTAGCCATCATTCCAAAAGTAAATAGAAAATGAATCATTTGTAAAGCATGGTGACACACATCTGTAACCCCAGTAATATGAAGATTGAGAAAGGACGGTTGAGACTTGTTGGAGGCCAGCCTGCCTGTAGAACAAGCACCTGCTTTAAAAACATGAATTAGGGGCTGAAGAGTTTGGTTTCAGGTGGTAAAATACCTACTAGACAAGCATGAGTTTGAATCCCCTAGCACCTATGTAAAAATGCCAGGCAGGGTCACACACAGCTATGACTTTAGTGCATGGAACAGAGACAAGTGGATCCCAGGAGGTAGCTGACCAGCAAGTCTAGCCAGTCAGTCAAGGACCAGGTTCAGTGAGAGACCTTGCCTTAAAGATAACATGGAAAATGACTGAGGAAAACACTCAGAGTTGACTCCTGGCCTCCACATGCGTATTCACATAATGAGGGTGTATTCACACTCATACATAGACATTACACACAAACACATACATACACAAAAAAATTTAACAGGAATTCATCTTTTCATATTTCTTCTAAAAAGCTGAATCATTGATAAAATAAAACTATTTTTGAAGCATAATACAAAACCTACCATAAACAAACAAACAAAACCATCTAGGCAGTTTGTTCGTGTTGAGGATCTTTCCCAGCTAGAAGCCTTTAAAGAGACCCCCTAGAACAGAACCTTCAGTGGCTTTCATTCCCCTAGAGTCCAAATGATGGAAGCTTGTTCTGCTAACATAACGAAGTGTTTTCATGGTAATGGTATGAGGGCTGAGACAGTCTCTGGCCACTAAGATGCCCTGAGTTCAGTCCTGGCTCCCCTGACTCTTGTCCATGGGTGGACAAGATTCCAGAATCATCTTTCCCTTAAAAAGAAAAAAAAATGCTTTCTTTTTGGCCACTTCACTCTCAAAAAAAAAAAAAAAAAAAAAAAAAAATTCCAGTGCAAAGTCTTGGGGCAGGGGCATGTTAAAAGCACCCACCTCCACTGCCAAGACTAATGCCCTATGTTTAATCCCTAGAAACCACATGGCAGAAGGAGAGTCGACTCCCACAAGAAATTCTCTGACTTCCACATGTACTATGGCACATATAAGTCCACACACATACACATATATACAGAGGACACCAAGAGACCACTTCTAGACTAGCATGGAACCTCTGTGCTCTTCCTGCTTCCTAGAAGCTGTTTGTTCTAGAACTCTCTCCTGTGAGCATAGCAGCCATTATCGGCGTAATCAAAATAGCCTTGGCTACACCTCCAGGCAACCTTAAGATCCAGCTTGTTGATGTAAGGGGAAGAAGGTCATCAGACCTCACCAGAGATCTCAACTGCTCCCTCCTGCAAGTACAGCTCAAGCACATACACCCTGACAGCTATATATAATTTGGTCCCAGCTGCATGCAATATGGTATGACCTTTCAAGAGGCACTGGAAAATATGAAGTGTGAAAAGTGAACTGCAGGAGGGGCTCCATCTCTGCAGTTGTGGGGAAGCAGTCACCTATGCTGAGGTGAGATGTTCTGGTGATACCGCTGCTTCATGGTGACCCATGCTCCTGTAAGTGGCCTCTCGTCCATGCTCTGTAAGGAAGCCCTATAAAGAAATCCCAGTAGGACTGTGGTAGCACTTTACTTTGATCTCTCACTGTGTCCCTCTCTAGGTGGTTTGTACATCTCCCTAGGAACATTTTATGTAAACAGCATTTCTCCTACCTGCCCCCTCCACCCGGTGCCTATAACTTTCTTGGTGTCTATAAACTATGGATCCTGACTCCTCCCTTTATTCTCCAAGCACAGTGATAACAAAGCTTTACAATATCAAAGAGTGGTTATGAGAGAAATAAACTGACAGGAGGAGACAGCTTGTCTGTTGCGGTAAATCTCTTGCCCATAGGGAGTCCATAGAATAATGACACAAGTCAATAAGTATCAAATGAATGCTGCATGCCTAGATTGGGCAGATTTACCATTAAACTACACTATTTCCCCAGCTATGAGAGCTCTTAACAACTTGCGGTTTCCTAGGTCAAGGCCTTCTTCATCTTCTCTCTCTCTCTCTCTCTCTCTCTCTCTCTCTCTCTCTCTCTCTCTCTCTCTCTCTCGACCAACTGCCAACTCCCTCGCTTCTCCCTCTCCTCCTCTTCTCCTCTTTTCCTGCCTCTGGCTCCTCCCACTCCTCTTCTACTGCCCAATCACTGGCTGTAGCCTTTATTTAACAAATTTGATTGGACAGAAGGTTTACAAGATTCACTCCTCCTTCGCTGCCCCTCCCAGGAGTGGAGTTACCATGACAACAAGAGGCTAGGGCTATCCACCACACTTGTCTCTATTCCTGGTTTCACAAAGGGTCCTCTCTGACCCTTTCTTCTACAGTCTTCTCCTCTAGCAATTGGCACACCTGAGACTAAATAAAGGGCTGAGTGAGTGATGGTGTTTGCTGTGCCAGCATGAGGACCTGGGTTCAAATCCCCAGCACCCATGTAAAAAGTTGGGTATGGCCTTACACACATGTAATTCCATCCTTGGATGTCAGGAGTGGAGACAGGAGACTTGCTGAGGCTAGCTGACTGCCAACCTAGCTCCAAGTCCAGCAAAAGATTCTTAAGGCAAAGTGATAAAGTAGGACACTCAAAGTCCTGCTCTGGCCTCAGTGTTCACAGAGGTAGACACACACACACACTTCCCTACCCTCCTGCTGTCAACAGAGGACACATGCCCACTCAGAGTGGTGACATGACAGGACTCATTCAAAGCAGACATTTCAGTTTCTAGTCTGTGATGCAGAAACTGCTACAAGTTTTTTGTTTTGTAAGGGGGGCCTTGAAAGTCTTACCTCCTCATCTTGAAGGTGTGAGGTATGGATTCCAGAGCTCATGGCCTCACAGACAGCTTGGAAATAGAAGGGACCACTGTCCAGAAAGTGGTCTATGGCCCATATGTCTTCATCCTCCTAACTGACTCAGAATGTCAATGGCCTGGCAGCTGGGCCTCCTAAACCACTGCTTATAGGCTGACAAATATGCAAGTAGCCAGCACATAGAATGTAACACGCTCTCAAAAATGTTTTTTCCAGTGGATAAGAGAGCACAATTGCTGATATACTTTACCCATGGAGTTCATACCAGAAAGCCAGAGCAGTGAGCAAGAGGTGAGTGAATTCACTGTTAAGAGTCACTAAAGTACTGTGAGAGAACCGTTTGCTAATCAAAGAAATCCCTCTTGGCTTGTTAGACATCAAATGGCCCAAGAGTTTTGAATCATTAAGGAGTCCACTAAAACATGACAGTGTTCAGATAAAGCTAAAGTAAGTGTG
This sequence comes from Arvicanthis niloticus, assembly GCF_011762505.2. NCBI lineage: Eukaryota > Metazoa > Chordata > Mammalia > Rodentia > Muridae > Arvicanthis > Arvicanthis niloticus. The sequence continues at coordinate 115,969,564 of NC_047658.1, read as the reverse complement.
CTCGTAGAAGCCTTGTGTTTAGACTCTGCCTCAAAGGAAGCCTCAACACAGACAATACTTTGAGTTAAGGGACTAAAAGAATTAACTGGGAGCCCAGCTGATCTTCCAGATGTAAGGGAGGCAGGGAAAGGGAACGAGGTGTGCTGGCTTCATGGCAGTTGTGATGAGCAGAAATGCAGGTTTGCCTGACTGCAAGCATCCAGGATGGCTATGCACAGAACACACTGGATGTTAGGGAAGGACATAGGACATTCTAACAAAGAAATACACCAGGCCTGGGCATCCAAGAAGCTAAATGGGGCATCAAGTTTGGGTTGCTGAGAAAGGGTTGTAGGACAAAAACCAAGGTGGTCCATTGTGTCTGCTTCCTCCCAACAGGAAGAAAGCCCCTGAGCAGGCAGCCTAAAAGAGCTCCAAAACACCTCAAGGGTTGCATCGTGCTCATGCATGCCTTCCACTTCCTCCATATTTTCCAGCATTTCCAGAGCTGTGGGAGAAACCATCTCTATTTTGGGTGACTTCAGGTCTCCACGGAGTAAAATCCATGGGAATAATTTAAAATCTTCCATCAAAATCATTCCTTTTATTCACACAGTTGACTTTTATGGTTTAAATATCCATCTGAAATCAGTCAGAATGGAAATTTCAAACTTTTCTGGCAATTTTAAAGTATAAGTTATTTTTTAATAGTCTCGTCGGTTATGTTTTAAATCAAACAAAATGTTTTGGGTTGGGTTGGTTTTTGTGGTTTTTAGTGTTTTGGGGGGAGGGGCAGGGTTTCTCTGTGTATGTAGCCTTGGCTTTCCTGGAACTTGTTGCTCTATAGTTCAGGCTGGCCTCAAACTCAGAGATCTGCCTGCCTCTGCCTCCCAAGGGCTGGGATTGGGGGTGCATACCACCACTACCCAGCCTAAATCCAAAAATGTTAAACAGTCAAGAATGAAGTTGATACAAGTGATGGTCAGGGTCAATTGTCAACTTAAAATCTAGAATCACCTAGGAAACGGGTCTCTGAACATGGCTGGATGTTCTTAGCTAGATTCACTGAGGTGGGAAAACCCGCCCCAATGGCTTCATTCTGGCTTCATTCTGACAGCACTATTTCATGGTCAGGCCCTGGGCTAAATGAAGAAAGGGGAACTGAGCAGCAAGTGTGCACTCATCCACTGCTCCTTTCTTTTGGCTGCAGACATAATGTGCGGTTCAGTTCCTGCCACATGGCTCCCTCACCCTGATGGACCATAACCCTGAACCGAATTAATTAAATAAATCCTTTCTCCTTTGAGTTGGTTTCATCTGAGTATTTTTTCATAGCAACAAGAGCAGACCCTAAAACAGAAATCGGTTGGTTCCAAGAAGTGGGGTCACTGCTATGATGACCCTCCCCATGTGGCTCTTCCTCCTTTGGGACTGTTCTGTGCCTGGGATGTGGAAGAGTTTGGAACCTGGGGTTAGAAAGTGGAGCTTAGTGTGCAATTCTGGTGGGATCATAGAAAAGAATGCTGAGAGGAGTGTTCTGGTCCTGGGGTTTCAGAGGGAAACAAGGACTGAGCTGGGGACCATTTGTGTGTTATTTGGAACATGACCATGTCCTGAGAATCTGAGTGAAGCTGAATCGAAAGATTACGGAGAGGTTTGTCTGGCAGAGGGCATGTAGGGAATGTGTCCGGGAGCACGTCCAGGATGACGCCGAGTCCAACTGTGACTGTTAAAGAGATAATGTATAATATAAAATTGTTCAACTTCTTTAATTTTTTTTTTTTTTTTTTTTTTTTTTTTTTTTTTTTTTTTGTCTAAACAGGGTTTTTCTGTGTTGCCCTGGCTGTCCTGGAACTCACTTTGTAGACAAAGCTGGCCTCAGATTCAGAGCTCTGCCTGCCTCTGCCTCCTGAGTGCTGAAATTAAAGGTGTGTGCCACTGCTGCCACCACCACCTAATTTTTTTTCATCTTTAAGCATGTATATGTACGTGTGTCGGCGTGTGGGTATGTGTACATGAGTGCTATGCCCACAGAGGCCAGAGAATAACATTAGAGTTACAGGCTGTTGTGAGTCACAAACATGGGTCCTGGGAATCAAACTTATGTCCTCTAAAGAGTAGCAAGTACATGTAACCACTGAGCCACCTCTCCAGCCACCAGATCAAGGTATAGCTGTCCCTAAATGGTGAGCAGCAGCTTTCCTTGATATCCTCTTCACCCCTCCTCCCCCTGAGCACACAGTGGGTCTGAAAAGGCAGGACTGAGATAAATGAAAGAAGGTAGAGATAGCTGAGAACAATAGGAGGAGTTCCTGGGGAGAGTTCTTCACTCCTGGAAATGTTCTGAGGAGCTTTCCAGAATGTTTCTGATGGTTTCCCAGCTCTACAAAGTAAAGCTGGCCTAAGAGACAAGCAAAGGATTAAGATTAAATAAATACCTGAAATGGTTCCCACAGTGCCTGACACATACAAGATTCATAGCGGGTATCAGGTCCTCCCATGCTGATCCATGTGTAAGGATCCATGTCCGCTAGAGTGCACGGATGCTAAAGAAAGTAACAAAACACATTTGGGTTTTCCAGAAACTCACAATCTTTTTTAACAGGGCCACTGAGGGAGAAAGGCGAGGAGGAAGAAAGGCGGTCTTTGCTCCGCAGCTGCCAGTAGCTCTTTCTCCGCTCGGAATTCGCAGCACCTTCAAGCAGTTATGGATTTGGGTCTTATGCTATCTACTACTGCTGAGAGGACAGCTCCTGCAGCCTTCGCTCCCTCCACCAGGGCGTGCTCCACCTGCAAAGCACAGTGGTTCATGATATAGTGGGTACCGACCGCAGGCTGGCACTCTTCCTTGCTTCTACCCCTCTCTTCCCTTTCAGGATCCACCCTGACTGGAGTATGTTCCTAAGGAAGCAGCCCACCTGTACTATATCCTACATCTCTAAAGCCTCAGCAACAGGGCATCTGAAGACAGGCATCCAAAGCAGGACAGTCTCCCTTTCCCCAACCATGAAGCCTCTGGCCTTTTTCTTTCCCGGAAGCCATTCAGCATAGGGTCTGCCTCCCAACTACTATATACGAGGCAAAGGATCCCTCCGTGGGATAGGCTGCAGCCATTTAACTAAAAGGGATTCTGAGAGCCAAGGAGTGGAACTCACTCGGGCACAACTGCACATAAATCAATATTCACACTTAGCTCATGTCTTGGAACGCATCAGCAAGTGCTCATGGAGATTGGGAGATCTTTCATACTGGAGCCCACCAAGCTTCTAACACAAACCCTCGTAAGAACAGAGTGCAGGCAAGCAGACAGTACAAAGTAGAGAGGAAGAGGATGTGGAAAACAAGGTGGATAAAGGGACTGAGGGGGCAGGGCTTGCTGCTGAGAGGTGAATAATAGGGAAACTGAGGCCCACTCTGCAGATAAGGTAAAAATCACAGGAGAGCAGAAAATGTAAAAATACAAAACCCCCTTTAAAAGCTGGTGTGTGTGTGTGTGTGTGTGTGTGTGTGTGTGTGTGTGTTTTATTGGATATTTTATTTATTTACATTTCAAATGTTATCCCCTTTCCCAGCTTCCCCTCCAGAAATCTCCTATCCCATCCTTACTCCCCTGCTTGCATGAGGGTGCCCCCCCACTCACCCACCCATTCCTGCCTCCCCACCCTGGCATTCCCCTACAATGGGGCATCGAGCCTTCCCAGGACCAAGGGCCTCTCTTCCCATTGATGCTACATATTTGGCTGGAGCCGTGGGTCCATCCATGTGTACTCTTTGGATGGTGGTTTAGTCTCTGGGAGCTCTGAGGGGTCTGGTTGGTTGATATTATTGTTCTTCCTATGAGGTTACAAACCCCTTCAGTTTCTTCAATCCTTTCTCTAACTCCTTCACTGGGGACCCCATACTCAGTCCAGTGGTTGGCTGTAAGCATCTGCCTCTGTATTTGTATTCTGGCAGAGCCTCTCAGGAGATAGCTGTATCAGGCTCCTGTCAGCATGCAATTCTTGGTATTCACAATAGTGTCTGCCTTTGGTGACTGTATATGGGATGGATCCCCAGGTAGGACAGTCTCTGGATGGTCTTTCCTTCATTCTCTGCTCCACACTTTGCATTTGTATTTGCTCCTGTGAGTATTTTGTCCTCCCTTCTAAGAAGGACTGAAGCATTCACACTTTGGTCTTCCTTCTTCTTGAGCTTCATGTGGTCTGTGAATTGTATCTTGGGTATTCCGAGCTTTTGGGCTAATACCCACTTATCAGTGAGTGCATACCATGTGTATTCTTTTGTGATTGAGTTACCTCACTCAGGATGGTATCTTCTAGTTCCATCCATTTGCCTAAGAATTTGTTGAATTCATTGTTTTTAATAGCTGAGTGTAAATGTACCACATTTTCAGTATCCATTCCTCTGTTGAAGGACATCTGGATTGTTTTCAGCTCTGGCTATTATAAATAAGGCTGCTATAAACATAATGAAGCATGTGTCTTTGTTATAGGTTGGAGCATCTTTTGGATATATGCCCAAGAATCGTGGATATTAGACCTTTATTGGATGTAGGGTTAGTAAAGATATTTACCCAAACTGTTGGTTGCCATTTTGTCCTATTGACAGTGTACTTTGCCATACAGAAGATTTGCAATTTTATGAGGTCCCATTTGTTGAATGTTAATCTTAGAGCATAAGCTAAGTGTTCTGTTTCAATGATCTGTCCATTGATAGGAGTGGGGTGTTGAATTCTCCCACTATTGTTGTGTGAGGTGCAATGTGTGCTTTGAGCTTTAGTAAAGTTTCTTTTATGAATGTGGGTCCCCTTACATTTGAAGCATAGATGTTCAGAATTGAGAGTTCATCTTGGTAGATTTTTCCTTTAATGAGTATGAAGTGTCCTTCCTTGTTTTTTTTTTTTTGTTTTTTGGTTTTTGGTTTTTTTTTTTTTTTTGATAACTTTTGGTTGAAAGTCTATTTGATTCAATATTAGAATGGCTTCTCCAGCTTGTTTCTTTGGACCATTTGCTTGGAAAATTGTTTTCTAGACCTTTACTCTGAGGTAGTGTCTGTCTTTGTCACTGAGGTTCGTTTCCTGTATGCAGCAAAATGCTGAGTCCTGTTTACATATCCAGTCTGTTAGTCTATGTCTTTATTGGGGAATTGAGTCCATTGATGTTAAGAGATATTAAGGAAAAGTGATTGTTGCTTCCTGTTATTTTAGTTGTTAGAGGTAGAATTATGTTTGTGTGGCTATCTTCTTTTGGGTTTGTTGAAAGAAGATAACTTTCTTGCTTTTTCTAGAGTGTAGTTTCCCTACTTCTGTTGGAGTTTTCCATCTATTATCTTTTGTAGGGCTGAATTTGTGGAAAGATATTGTGTAATTTGGTTTTGTCATGGAATATCTTGGTTTCTCCATCTATGGTAATTGAGAGTTTTGCTGGGTATAGTAGCCTGGGCTGACATTAGTGTTCTCTTAGGGTCTGTATGATATCTTCCCAGGATCTTTTAGAGTCTCTGGTGAGAAGTCTGGTGTAATTCTTATAGGTCTGCCTTTATATGTTACTTGACCTTTTTCCCTTACTGCTTTTAACATTGTTTCTTTGTTTTGTGAATTTGATATTTTGACTATCATGTGATGGGAGGAATTTCTTTTCTGGTCCAGTCTATTTGGAGTTCTGTGGCCTTCCTGTATATCCATGGGCATCTCTTTCTTTAGGTTAGGAAATTTTCTTCTATAATTTTGTTGAAGATATTTACTGGCCCTTTAAGTTGGGAATATTTACTCTCTTCTATACCTATTATCCTTAGGTGTTGTAGTAATTATTTAATAAAGGCTGCTGGTAGACAAGCTGACTATCTAAGCTGCAGCTTCTCTGCCTAGCTCAGCCACGTGGCCAGAGGCCACATGTACACTACAGCTAAAAAATGGCCAGCTAGAAACACCAGCCCTGCCACCCATGAGATGCCAGTGTGGGAGATGGCTCTGCCAATCTTCCACGCTGTCTCTGCAAGGTTGGGCACTGCCCAGACTATCCCGCCAACCATATGGGCTCAGTACAGATGAGGCTCTAATGCTTAGATTATCCAAAGGCTTATATATTTAGTAATGATCAGTAACAAGATAGATACTCTTACAATCAGAGGTGTAACCCAATACCCAACCAAGATATACCAACTACCTTTGACTGGTGGAGACACGTGAACATCCACCTCCATGTTCTCCTCTCTCCTCCTCTGTCTCTCCCCTAGCTCCTCCTCTTCCTTCTCCTCTTCCTCTCTTTACTCCTCCCACCTTAGCTCCTCCTACACTTAGGTTTGGTATTCCCATTGTGTCCTGGATTTCCTGGATGTTTTGGGTTAAGAGCTTTTTGCATTTTGTATTTTTTTTTTTTTTTGAATGTTGTGTCAATGTTTTCTATGGAATTTTCTGCACCTGAGATTCCTATGTCTTGTATTCTGTTGGTGATGCTTGCATCTATGACTCCTGATCTCTTTTCTAGGTTTTCTATCTCCGGGGCTGTCTGTCTCCCTTTGAGATTTCTTTATTGTTTTATTTCCATTTTTAGATCCTGGATGGTTTTGTTCAGTTCCTTCACCTGTTTAGTTGTGTTTTCTTATAATTCTTTAAGGGATTTTTGTGTTTCCTCTTTAAGGGCTTCTACTTGTTTACCTGTGTTCTCCTGTATTTCTTTAAGGGAGTTATTTATGTCCTTCTTAAAGTCCTATATCATCATCATGAGATATGATTTTATATCCGAATCTTGCTTTTCCAGTGTGTTGGGGTATCCCAGACTTGCAGTGGTGGGAGAACTGGGTTCTGATGTTACCAAGTAACCTTGGTTTCTGTTGCTTAGGATCTTGTGCTTGCCTCTTGCCATCTGATTATCTCTGGTGTTAGTCTTGCTGTCTCTGACTGGAGCTTGTCCCTCCTGTAGGCCTGTGAGCCTGTGATCTTAGGTGTGTCAGCACTCTTGGGGAAACCAGCTCTCTCTTGAGCAGGATTTGGGTATGGAGGGCTGTGGGACACCCTTAGCTCCAGGGCACAGTTGGAGAATGAAAGGATCCCATCCCCAGCTGCTCCACTGTTCCTGTGCCCTGTGCACTCCTGGTGGGTCCCTCTTCAGACAGTTATTGGAGCAAAAGTGGTGATCTCACTTCTAGGCTTAGGAGTAAGAGCACTTATGGGAGACCAGCACTCTCCTAGTAAGATTCGGGTGTGGCTATTACATATATTTACATTATATATGTATATATATATATGTATATATAGAATGTAAATATATGTAATATATGTAACATATGTATATGTGTAATATATATACATATATAATGTAAATATATGTAATATATGTAACATATGTATATATGTAATATATATACATATATATAATGTAAATATATGTAATATATGTAACATATGTATATATGTAATATATATACATATATAATGTAAATATATGTAATATATGTAACATATGTATATATGTAATATATATATACATATATATAATGTAAATATATGTAATATATGTAACATACGTATATATGTTATATATATATATATATATGTGTGTGTGTGTGTGTAATAGCCACACCCGAATCTATGGCAAATGGTACATCTATGCTCAACACATAGTGCACAGCCACCAGTTGTCCCAACAGAGGATTGGTGGACAGGAATGCCAGCTCAGTGACCCAATTAATAATGGCTTAAAGAAAGACTGAAAACCTAGATACTGCTACATAAACTTTCTATAGTCTCCAAATTTAGCAGAGTCAGAAACTAATTTACATTTTAAATAATATATAGCACCAATTGTAGAGAATAATCTCTTGTTTACTGTTTGGATACAGCACCTGTCAATAAAATGCTGATTGACCTATAATCTTAGGCAGGAAATAGAAGGTGGGACCATTGGTAGGGAGATTGAATTCTGGGACAGAGCCAGGATGGGAGGATTCATCTGGGAACATGGAGGAGGTCAGAAGCATGGGAGGTGAACAGAGGCAACCAGCCATGTGGCAGAAGGTAAATTAGAATAAATGAGATATTAAGTTGTGATCTAACCAGGGAACAGCCAAAGCTTATGCCCTAGGTATCTGTAAATACAATTGAGGCTCAGAGTTGTTATACTGGGAGCCTGGGGCCTGGGACAAAAAGCTCTTTACACCCATGATGGCCCACCAGTTACAGCTTTCTCAGCTCTGACAACCAAGTGTCTACCCTGATCTATAACCATTTTGTAAAGCGAGGAGGCACTTCAAAAGAAAGCAACTGAAGGAGGCCATCCCTGGTTGTAAGCTAAGATGCCAGTGGGTGATATTCCTGATGGTGTAATGTTTCTTAACATGATTAGCATAGCACAACAAACAGAATCATGAACTGGTGTCTGCCAAGCTTTGTCTAGCCATCTTTGATAAGCTTGGCAGACAGTGAGGAGCCACTGAGGGCACTCGGGGACATACCTGCTGGCTCCTGGGCACACCATATCGGAGGTCATTGACAAAGTGCTCACAGTTCCCCTCAATCAGGCTGTACTGAACTATCTTGTTTATCATGTTTTTTGTGCGCTGGATGATCTTGTCCACAGGCAGAGGCAGGTATGTCCCATCCAGCTTGTTGTTGATCTTCCAGGAGCAACCGTGCAGCACATCCTCCAGCCGGCTGTACTTCACCACAGCTCGGTTGCTAAAGATGGAAGTGATGCTGCCCACCTCAAATTCACCTGGGGAATAAGAACAAATGTTGGAAATGCTCAAGGAATAAAAGGGCAGGATATGCTGGCTCTGCCTACAATCTCTGAAAAGCCACTTTCTGAGAGAGTCTTGATCACACATCAATTTAGAGTATGTTAGAGGAGAGGGTGTTGTGTTAAATGTGCCATGGAGAACCATGAGATACTTTTCTTGGGAGTGGAAATAGGGAATGCACGTGTGGGTGTACATGTATGCGTGGAGGCCAGAAGTCAATGTCAAAATAATATTCCTTAATCACTTTCTCCATTGTATTTATTGAGACCTGATCTCTCACTGAGTCAACAGGTCACCTATTTATTGGCTAGACGGGCTGGCCAGTGAGCTCTGGGGATCACTTATCTCTGGCATACACAGATTTTTTTTTTTACATGAGTGCAGGGGATCTGAATTCAGAACCTCATGTTTGTGCAAGAAGCACATTACCAACTACAGCACCACTGTGCCCACTCTACCCTGTGCCAAGATATCTTTTGCCCTGAGTTACATGCTCTGTTCACCTCCAGAAGAATCTCTTATTAGTAACTGGCCCTGGACTAGACCACATTGACCTGATCCTGTCTTAGAAGCTGAGTCTTGTTTTTTAAGCAGATGTCGCTAATCTCCAATGTCTGTGGGTCATCCCCTTGTAAGGCTCGGTCTTGTACATAAAAATGGTTTCATAACATGCCTCCCTCTCGGCCACTGCCAGGGAACTAGTATTGGAACTCTGATGCTAACTTCTATCACCATCCACTCAAGAAACCCTTGCTGTTTGTGACTAATCATATATGGGGGTTTTTCATTAAGGCTTGCCACCAAGGAGGGGTTCTGCAGCTTCAGGAGAAAGAAACATTTGAAAGCTGCCATATTGTCTCACACTCAGTGTTTAGAAGACATAGAAGCTCCAAGAGGGTTGGGAACCTGTCTGAGGACACATGGGTGGTCACTAAAAACCAGCTATGAGGGATGATTTCCAATATTCTCATCAAAAGGAAATGATAAGGCTGGGGGAAGCTCAGTGGATAGAGCATTTGCCCAATAAGCATAAAGATAAAAGTTCTCAGTGCTCAGAAAGCAGAGGCAGGTGGATCCTGGAGTTCAAGGCCAGTTTGATCTATAGAGCGAGTTCTAGAGTTCCAGGACAGCCTGAGCTACTCAGAGAAAACCTATCTAAAAACAAAACCAAAAAAAGTCAGGCAAGAAAGGTAGCCACTCATAATTCCAATACTTGGGAGACAGAGATGGGGACCCAAGGACTAGATTTTGACAAGCTAGATTAGACAGAATTGGTGAGCTGTAAGGTTCAAAGAGAGTGATCAAGAAAGATGTCAACTTCAAGCCTCCACACCTGTGAGTGCATGAAAACATGCATACACACCAAGACCATTGCATGTACTTACACATGCAAAGAAAAAAATTAGAGGACATGGATGTACTAATAATTTGTATGTGGTCATTACATACCGCAAAGCTGTCACACTGTATCCCACAAATATCTAACATTATATCAATTAAGGACAGAACTTTTTATTATTTCTTTTTCATCAGGAGCCAACTAGATGGTTGCACACAGTGCATGTTTCTAAGCTGCTCAAGAGCAAAAAAAAAAAAAAAAAAAAAAAGTCTCTTATTCTATTCCTATGTGTTCCAAGAAAATCTACTGTTTTTACAAAATCTAATTAGCTGCACTAGCAGCCCAACTTTGCAGTAGCCACAGGAAGAGTGTGATTATGGATCATGAATGTGCCCATCATGAATGGGCACAGAGATGGCACAGTTGAAATTTAGAGACAAGATGATAAGGAGGGGATCACCGCTAACCATCTCTTTAATTATACAGGTGAGGTTTGTAGAGACAACTTTGGAGTTTTGGTTTCTTTTAAAAAAAAAAAAAACAGAAATATTATAAGAATATGTTTTCATGTGAGATATGAGACCTCTCTAGATTGTCCACAGCCGCTGACTATGACTTGCCTTGTTCTCTAGCAGGGCCATGATTTTGCCAGCTGCAGATAGTTTCTGTGAGTATGTGATGTTCGGAATTCTGGGGACTTTTAAGAGGGCATGTAAATGCTGGGCCCCTGAGTGTAGGGGGTGGTTCTGATGTTTTGATCAAGAATCTCCATGTGAACACTTAAGGTCCTGTTCCCCAATTGGTACTTGATCGATCGATAAAGATGCTAATGGCCAATGATCTGGGCAGAATAGGTGGGACTTCCAGTTTTTCCCACAGGCAGGATAGCAGACACAGGAGAGGAGAAAAAGGTTTGCTATGCTTCAGAGAGAGAAGGAGCCACCAGACATATGAGATCTAGAGTGGAGTGGCCATTGGCCGCTTCCCTAACTGGGCCTGAGGTAGCAGGCAGGATATTATAAACATAATTAAGCTGAAGGTAGATTTAGGGTGTTGAGCTAGAACTAAAGGTAACTGAGCAATTGGGCTGAGGGAAAAGTTAGAGGTGTTGAGCTGGAAGTGAAGAGAAGGACAGGCTAGCCAAGAGAAGCTTAGAAGAGCCTGGCCATTCAGCTAAAGCATATCAAAAATGAACTAGTGAGTGTGTGTGTGTGTGTGTGTGTGTGTGTGTGTGTGTGTGTGTCTGTGTGTGTCTGTGTGTGTCTGTGTGTTTCATTCTCAGATCTGAGGGAACCTGAGAAGGGCTATTGGTTCCCTGCTCATGGTTCTACATGAGCTTAAAGCAGGGTAGCAAAAACTACATGATACACCCAAGAGGCAGAGTGGGTTGTTGGTTAGTTGTTGTTAGTTGTTGTTGGTTGTTTTGGGGAGTGGTTTGTTAACTAGTTGTGCACAAAGAAGAAACAACAAGAAGAAGAAATTGAATATCCTGACAGCAAAGATCAAACTTGCCTGAAGGAACTCGATGCCCCTTATCAGCAGGAAATAGTCTAACAACAATGTCACCCCTTTCTGATTCCTGACTTATTCAAGGATCTCTTTCCATCCCTCTCTTCTCTATTCTTTTTTCTCTCTTATCTAATGTTAGAGGACTGAAAGGATAGAAAAATGGTGGAGAGGGGTGGAAGAAAGAAGAACCCACAAAGTAGCAAAAAATAGCTATAAGTGCCCAGACATGGGGTTAGGCAAAATGAAAAAATTGATTTAAAATACCATAGAGGAAATGGCAGGGGATGAAGGAGTGGATATTTGTTTTCAAGAGGCTAGAAAAAATTTATTGTAGCTGCTACTGCTGGAATATCCCCTGGTTTCCTCCCAGTTGGGGTTTTCTGGTTTTTCTTTTTCTTCTTCCTATATTCTGTTTCAAAAAAGGTACAGAGAATGGCTGTGCAATTGGAAGAATCACAGGTGGAAATGTAGGGGTCTGAGAAGCAAAATATATATATATATATATATATATGGTTGAAATGGGAAAACAAAAGAGTTCACTCTGCTCTCTCATTTCCAAAAAGGTTACAGAGTTGACTGTGCCACTGGAGAAATTCGAGTGAAAGTGGAAGCACTGGGGAAGCAGAAGTGTCTGAAGAGGGAAAACAAGACTGAGTAAGAGAACAGGAGTTCCCCACAGGAGGGTAGAGGGAAATAAAACTGTAACTGAGGGCGGTCAGGTCAGAAAAAAGGCTGAAACAGTGGGATGATGTTTCAAAACAAAGAGTTAATATCAAACCAACCATGCTGCCAGAGTGGGAGGAGGGGTGGCCCTGGGTTACTGAGTCACTATCTGCTTTCCCAGTGATCATACAGCACATGCCTGCTAACAGTGTGGAACAGGTTATGATGAAATAGGATGGCATCCTACAGAAATAACAGATCTAGAGCATTTTAAAGAGGCCTTTTATATGATTTTATATGGGATGCACCCACCTTATATGAAACAAACTCTAGATAACTGGGCTACTCAAAATAGAATTATTCCTCAAGATTTGAAAGGATTGTTGACAGCTGTACTACAGGCCTGTCCACAGTGATTAACATGTTGGAGGGAAGAAACTGAATATTGAACAGCGAAATAGAGCGAGGGGAATGAACTTAGTCAAAGACCAGTTAGTTGCTAGGCAAAGCGTGGTACTCTGATATACAAGAACAGATTCGATCTGATGATGCTACTGTAGAACAATGTCCCTTAGTGGCTTTAAAAGCTCAGGACAAAGTTGAGGAGGCTGGGCAAAGGTCTACCTCATTTACAAAGATTATGCAAGGCTCCTGAGAAACCATCATTTTTACATCATTTTTACAAAGATTAGTCTTAGCTGTAAACAAAACTGTATCAAATCCTGATGAGAGACAGATATTGATAGAGACCTCAGAGTATAAACATATTAATACTGAATATAAAATGTTATTAGACCATTAAAGGCACAAGCAGTGCCAATGGGTGAGTGGATAAGGGATACAACCAGGATCAGTTCTAACATGTACCATGTAATCTCATAGGTCAAGCTATAGCTACAGATCTCTGATATCAAAATGTCTGGCGCTTCAATTACAGGAAACATGGTCATTTGCAAGGAGATTGTGACAAAGCCACCAAAAATCTCAGATCTCAAAATATTTCTTCTTTTCATTGTGGGAAATATGGCCATTGCAACAAAATTGTGAACAAGGCATCTCTAGGGGCAATGTTTTTTCTAAATATAAACCAGAAAGAAGGCCTGGGCTTCCAACTGTATGCAGACAATGTGGAAAAGGTTGTTGTTGGACCAATGAATGTAGGTCCAAAAAAGATATCCAAGGCAATTTCTTGCCACTAGGAAATGAAATGGGGGCCTAGCTCGAGGCCTCTTGTGGGCCAAGGACTAACATGCAGACCAAAAAAATCTCCACTCAGCATTGAAGATTTAATGCTGCTGTAGACTTGGCTATAGGTAAACATTATCCCCAAAAACTCAATGTTATAAAATAACTACTGGAGTTTGTACCCTTTTCCCTTCCAGGGAAGTAAAAATGATCTTAGGAAGAAGTAGTTTGACTTTCCAAGAATTTATTGTATATCCAAGAATTATAGATGAGAATTTCAAATAAGAAATTAAAATTATGGCCTAAATAAAAAAGAGAGATGCAGTTTAATACAGGTGATAGGATTGCTCATTTGCTACTGTTCCCCTACATCAAAGGCAAGACCACTCCAGTAGCATGAACAGAAGGGTTTAGGAGTACTGAAAAACATGTGTTCTGGAAAACAGTAGTTAGTGATCAGAGGCCAAAATTAAAATTGCAAGCAAATGGTATTGAAATAGGAGGTTTGGTTGATACGGGAGTGATGTGACTATCATTTCACAAAGATCTTGGAATTCAGAATAGCCACATCAAAAGGTTTATGCCCAGTTTCTAGGACTTGGAAAGTTATCTCAGATAAAACAAAGTGTATGGTGGGTTAAATGTGTGGGATCAGAAGGTCAGATGGCAAAGTTAAGACCTTATGTGGCTGACATCATAAATTTATAGGAAAGGGATCTTATACAATAGTAGGGTACTCAGGTTAATATTCCTGCAATCCTGAACATAGCCCATGATGAAAGAAGGAGTAAAATGGTAGATACTCCTAGGGAAGGTGTTGATATATGTCACCAAAAACAACTCCAGACTGGGACAGCTGTCCAAATACAAGACTGCCTTTGACCCAGATCTTGAGGCTGAGACACAGGTTTTTGATCTGGATCTTGAGGTAGGATGACACACACTTTGATCCAGATCAACACAGACCTTTAATCCAGGACTTGATGTATAGTGGCCATGCTTATAAAGATCTGTAATGAAAAGGAATTAAAGAAAAGCTTAGGTCCAGGCATAGTGGTACATGCTTTTAATCCCAAGACTCAGAGGCATGCATATCTCTTGAGTTCAAAGTCAGTCTGCAGAGCAAGTTCCAAGACAAGACAGAGGCATGCATATCTCTTGAGTTTAAAGTCAGTCTGCAGAGCAAGTTCCAAGATAACCAAGCTTAGACAGTGAATTAAATCAATGAAAACAGAAAGCTGGTTAAGATGTAATGGAACAAGGGGACCAGGTTCCAGCCCCAGCAAGAAGCAGAACTTGGCAGCTCTGGCTTTAGAGTCCAGAATAGAAAGGATTACAGGATAATTGATGATGCTGGTTAGCTGGCACTAATCTTGGAACTCTAAGCCAGCCTCAATTAAATGTTTGCTGTATAAAAAAATTAAAAAGAAGAAAGGAGAAAAACAAAAATAAAAGAAGAATGCCACCTAAAGATTAGCTTCTGACTACAAACAGCTCAGGGAGTCAAATTGCTGAGTTCATAGGAGACTGACTTGAGACAAACATTTGCAGATCAACTAAGGATCAGCAAGGTAACCTTTGCCATCAGGAAATATTCGGGGGAGGGGGAGGCTCCTGAAGGCCTGGATATCAAATCCAATCCAATCATTCCCTGTCAGAGAAACTCAACCATAGAGCAATAAAAGATTTAATGTCTGTTGTCAAAAACAACAGTGCTGTAGTTGTAATCGAAGAAAGAACAGCTTCAGTAGATAAAATAAAAAATTCAGGAGAGACCAAAAACAAATATTTTGTCAAACTGCTATAAATAGTCACATTTATACAAATAAATGACATTGAAATTGAATGTTAATAGACACAGGAGCAGATGTAACAGGCAGTGGCAGCTTGATCCACTTGCAAACAGTCATGGATACACTAGCAGTTCAGATGCAGAGAGTTTCTCCAAGTGTATGATGTTGGCAATTCTGGGGACCCTTGAAAGGGTATATAAAAGCTGGAGCCCCAAGAGGGGCTATTGCTGCTGTTGTTATTGTGGTTGTTCTGGTTTGTTGCAGTTTTGTAGGGTGGGCCTGAGATTAAATACCTTTTTGCTGGAAGGGGTGTTTGGAAAAGGAAGCTTATCGGCTATGCTCTCCAGGCCTCATTAGCATGGAGATCTCTGTCTTGAGCCTATGTGACCACAGGTCACATCTTTTTCCTATTATCTTGGTCTGAGATGCTA
Source organism: Arvicanthis niloticus (assembly GCF_011762505.2). Classification (NCBI taxonomy): domain Eukaryota; kingdom Metazoa; phylum Chordata; class Mammalia; order Rodentia; family Muridae; genus Arvicanthis; species Arvicanthis niloticus. The sequence continues at coordinate 115,953,929 of NC_047658.1, read as the reverse complement.
GGGATGCCTCATCTATATGTGGAAGGCTTGGGGCGTTGCCCTTATGTGACTGATGGCCACAAATCTATGGAAGGCTGTGGCTAGTGACAGGGACCTGGTACCTGGGAGCAGGCAAAGCTCCTACATCCCTTCAGGGTCTCCGGGGCTTCAAAGCTCTCACGGTCCACTGCCCCACAGTTTGTCAATTGGTCATGCACAAAAGATGAGAAGTAATTGGATGGTGGAGATCAAACTTGCCCCAAGTAACTCGATACCCTAATCAGCAGGAAATAGCCTAACAACACCTCCTTTCCCCTCTAGCCTTCTTTCTCTCCTACCTAGTGTTGGGGTTTGGAAGGGTGAAATAGGGATGGAGAAGGGTGTAACAAAAGGAATCTTTAAAGTAGCCAAAAGTCCAGCTACAAGTCCATTACAGCCTGGAATGTCTTTACCTTCTTTACTACCTAAGGGATAGCCTATAAGAGTAATTAGTTTAAAAATAAGCAAAGTTATTTTTTAAAATTTATATTATTAAAAAGTAGTACAAAGATGTTTGATGGTTGATAATACTGGGTAGAGGAGTGGACCTATTGTGATGGCTTTCTGAATTCTGGGACGGGAAGGTCTGGAGTCTTATAGAGATGAACTGGGGAAATAGATAGTTCAGCTGTGGGGTTCTCAGCTCTGGTGTGCTCAGGAGGATGAAACTGTAGCTCAGGACAGAGTGATTGAAATGTGGATTCCTAACTTTGAAGAGCAGAGGTGGTGAGTCACCAAGCCAGAAAGCAACGAAGAAGTAAAGGTGACAAAGAGGTGGAGGCAGCAGCCTTTGACCTCTTTCAGCTAGGGAAGTGGGTGGGAACATGCGGGACTTTATGGACCTGTTACTGTCCCTCTGTTCCTTCAGCCTTTAACCAACCCTTGTCACTTGAAAGAATGTGACCTTTGAAGTCAGACTGCGGCCTTGGCCATGCCTTATAGCCCTTCAGAGTTCTGACTTCATTTGGTAAATGCTGGTAGCTGATAGAAGATCAGTACAGTGTGTGGTGTACCATGGGAATTTCTCAAGACTTGCTATTCACCACTCACCCTCTCCAACCAACTAGACCAGATTCAACAATTCTGTGAGCCTGAGGCTGTGCATGCAATGGCACGTGCTTGACTAAGGCTAGAATACTGACAACTTGAAACGGAACGCCAGTGAGGCAACCACTGACACACTGCCACGGCACACAGCATCGCTGCAAGAGAACAGGCAGGAGACATGGAAGAACCACATAGCCAGAGGAAAGAATGTGAATTTGAAGCAATGCTAAATTTTCTCCAACACATTTCAGGACAGTGACAAGAAAATTATGAGCCAACTCAAGAAGTAGGAATGAACTCATGTCTCCTGTCTGTTATTCCAGCAGGAAGCTGAGGCAGGAGGAGGATTGCTGTGAATCAAGCTATGCAATGAGGCCTAGTTACAATGAGGCCTTGTCAAAAACAAAGCACCAGGAGCAAATAGCACCTTTGAAGGCTGCTCAGTGCTGATCCAGAAGTCACTCTGTAAAATATCCTTCAGACTCCCCCATTTCTCATTCTGAAGGTATGGGATACCCCAATATTTCTGTGTGGACAGAAATAGACTCTTGAAATTGCATTGAACCCCAGACCTTTCAAAACACCCATAGCCGTGGGACAGCAGAGAGGAGAGGAGACTCCATTGCTTTTTCATCCAGTTGTCATGTTACCTCAATAAGTTTCTTCCCAACAAAAAAAAAGTAATACAAAATATACTAGTATTAACTGTATATACTAGTATTAACTGTATTACATATTCTATTATCACATATATATAAATATATAATATATATTATATACACATATGTGTATATGTGTGTATATATGATATACATATATGCATATATAATATGTACTATTCTATATTATAGTTTAATATATTATATAATATATAATGGTGTACAGTACATATATTATATGTAACATATAATATATGTAGTATTAATAATATTATATATTAATATATGTGATATATATTAATGCATAGTAATATATTTATATTATTATTAACATGTACATTGTATTGTATATTATATTTTATATATTACATATACAAAATTATATTTTTGTATCTTATGTGTTTCTTGTTATATTATATTGATTATATTATTTATATTTATTAATATTTATGTACATATTTGTAAAATATGTACATAAAAATATAAAATATACAAAAAAGTATCATTAAAATTAATTTAAAATAACCCCATACACGTCAGTTCCAAAATCAGAGATATATACGATCGTTACAGTATTAGATTTTCCTTAATCTCTTAATATAACTACTCTTAATATTCAGAAAGAGTTGCTTTGCATATAGAAACTGCTGAATTTATTCCTGATAATTCAAAATTAGCCTTGTTATTCATGCAACTGTAACAAGCAACCTGAAATAGAAACTATCCATGATATATTCCATCTCATTCAGGCTTTCAAGGTCCATCAGCACAAGGAAATAAAGAAATTTATTTTATGGTCATAATTTATTATGACCAAGTATTAATAGGAAATGTGTTAGAATCCTCAAATTTTCATAAAAAGCATCATTTTATAGTAAAAGTTTAAAAAAATATTTCTATCACCTGGCAAGTCAAGGAAATTATAAGAAAATGTCCTACTTGTTCTTTGTATATAACCAAACTCCATTACCAGCCAGAAGTAACCATAGGGGTACCAAAAGAAATGAAATCTGGCAGATGGATGTTTTGTTTTGCAAAATTTGGAAAACTAAAGTTTTTATACCATACAATCGATACATATTCAGAGTTTCAATGGGCAATTGCTTTGAGCTCTGAGAAAACTGATTCTGTAATTTCACATTTATTGTAAGTAGTGGCTATTATGCAGATACCTGTACAAATTAAGACTGGCATTGTCTCTGCATATGTCTCCAGTAAGATAAAGCAGTTCTTTGCATATTATAATATACAGCAAAATTATGGGTACACAACAAAATTCTACAGGACAAAAGTTGATCTAATTTCACATTTAAAGAAATGCTTATTAAACAAAAAGGAGGAATAAAGACCCCAGGAACAGACTAACTAGTACTCTGTTAACTTTAAATTTTCTGAGCATTAATGAGAGCAGAGCAACAGCAGCCAAGAGACACTGGGTTATTAAAAACAACCAAAAGAAACAAAAACAAAAAACCTGTGGAATTAAATCAAGCTATATACTATACGGATGTATTAACATCAGAATGGAAACCTGCAAAAGGTTTGAATTGGGGAACATGAATTTGTTTATATCTTTATAGGAAATGAAAAGCTGTGCCTACCATCAAGACCTACAAAGAGCAGAATACAGCAGAAGAGGTGTCCTGCAAACCTTGGACACTGGCCTGAAAGTGCTTACTTCATTGAAAACGTCTGTGTTTATAATTTTCCACTACAACCAGCATAGTTAAAAGCTTAAAACAGAAGGGAGGAAATGTAGTGACAATTTTGGAGTTTGGGTTTCTTTTAAAAAACACAGAACTATTATAAGAATTTGTTTTCATTTTAATTCCACAGCAGCTGGCTATGATTTGCCTCGTGCTCTAGCTGGGGTATGATTTTGCCAGCTGCAGACAGCTTCTGGGATTGTGTGATGTTTGGAATTCTGGGAACTTTTTAGAGGGTATATAAATTCTAGGGCCCCGAGAGGAGTGGTGGATTGTTGGTGGGTTGTTGGTGGGTTGTTGGTGGGTTGTTGGTGGGTTGTTGGTGGGTTGTTGGCGGGTTGTTGGCGGGTTGTTGGTTGTTGATGATCATTATTAATTGTTGTTGGTTGTTAAGTAGCCATTCCCAAAGAAGATATTAGATATCAATATTAGATATTAGAAGAAGAAATTAGATATCCTGACGGTGAAGATAAAACTTGCCCCCAAGGAACTCCACGTCCCTAATCAGCAGGAAAGTAGTCTAATGATAAGTCTCCCCACTTTTTATTACATGCATGTAATCAAAAATGGTATAAAAGCATAAAGGAAGAGGGGGTATAGGATGAGGGTTCTAGGGAGGGGAAATGGAGAAAGGGGATGACATCTGTACTATAAATAAATAAAATATCCAATAAAAAAAGTCTCCCCACTTTTGATCTCTGACTTTATTCAAGGATATCTTTCCTCTCTCCTTTCTTCTCTCTTATCTAGTGTTAGGGGGTTGAAATGGTAGAAAGGGGGTGAGAACGTTGAAAGAAGAACCCACAAAGTAGCAAAAGATAACTACAGGGGCAATTCTGAACACAGGATGCATGAAAGAGGCTGAGCTAAATGGATGAATAGCTAGATAGACAGACAGAGAGACAGACAGATGACAGACAGAGGATATATATACTTTGGTCATATATCCTTCTCCTCCCTCAGATCCTCCCAGATCCTCCTATCACCATTTTGATTAGGCTCCTAAATGGAAAATTGGAGACAGGAAGTATATAGGGCTGAGAAGAAAAGAGAGGGTAAAGAATCCCTTCTCTGCAGGAAGGTCTTAGCAAGGTCGGAGATGGAGCCCAAGAGAAAGCCTGCAGGAATCAAAGCTGCAAATCAAAGACCTTGGCAGTACCTTTCTGTGATTCCATTTTGAGCCAGCAAGAACTGCCCAGGACACAAACTTCAAAAGGCACCAGATCACCTCTCCCCCATCTCCCCACCCTACTCTTGGGTCCAGTCTCCTGAGATGGCCACTAGGAGCAATGACTCTAGACCACATTCAGTTTTAAATTGTTTCACAACCCTCTATGAGCTCCCTCTACTTTCACCATCTGGTCCCTCAGCAAATCTCCACTTCACTTTAATAAGTTCCAAGTCCAGCTGAGACTATAGGGAATGAAATAAAGACCAGGAAAACACTTAGGGCAATTGTTCTTAAACTCTGGGTCATGACCCCTTCGGGGGTTCAAATGACCTTTTCACAGGGGTTACCTAAGATCATCACAACAGTAGCAAAATTATGAAGTAGCAACAAAAATAATTTTGTAGTCGAGGTCACTACAACCTGAGGAACTGTATGAAAGGATTGCAGCATTAGGCAGGTTGAGAACCACTGACTTAGGATAAGGCAGCCTAGAGCACACTGGGATATCTGGAAAACAACGGCTTTCAGTTTGGGCAGGAAGGTGACAAATATCATAAAGAAGTGGGGAGTATAATGTGGGAACAGCATGAACCAGGTGGAGTGAGCAATGGTCCTGGGTGTCTTCGGGTGATGAAGGATCTGAATGGTTGGCATCAGACACAGAGGTTGAAAGGGATTTTAGGAACACTCTAAACTCCTGTCATTCCTAAAGTGCTGGACACCTGGTACTTTCTAACAAACAAATAAAGGTCCAGGAATGTCTTCTTGCTAAAGAATGGTGGCTGAGGATAGCAATGGTTGACCATCCTTCTGTTTACTCTGCTAATTTCTAGTCACTATTTCAGTAGCGTATCCATCCACTCTTACTTGGGGGAGCCAGGTGGACGACGCAGTCATCTTCCACATAGATGGCCCAGTGTTCATAGCCAATTCGAAAAATCTCAATCAGGTCTCCAGGTCTGGGTTTTGGATTGCCCTGTGATGGGAAGAAAAAAAAAGACAGATAAACTGCACATGTCTAAGATATGTAGAACCCCTCTCTGTGGCCCATCACTTGACAAAAAGAAATCCCACCTGAGCCGTCTTCACCAGAATACCACAGGATGTCCCCCACCCTATCACAATATTGGGGTGTCAGTGCTAGTGATCAGTGTGCTGACTCTCAGCTCTGAATGTGTCAACACATTCTCTGTACTCAAAAGCCCTACCATTCACCCAGCAGTAAGAGATGCACCAGAATCCCTGGGAACCTCTGAAATGTATGTGCCAGCCTTGCACACATCACCCAGTGCACCTGAGATGTTTGGCCTTCTCAAGGTTCTCTTTAGCAATCTCTCAGTACATATTCCTGGCTGGCTAGTTGGGCTGTTGCCCAGCCCAGTCAGCACTGCAACCTTGGGCCTTGCTTCTGTGCCACTGAAATGATCGTTGCCTTCAGAAACATCCCTGGGAATAGAACCATGCTCCAAATAATGCCCTCTGATGTCAACAGACCCTCTAGACCCTCTATGTATGTCAACCATACACCTGGGGCACTTTGAAGCGCAACAGATGTCCACAGTTCTTTCAGGGAGCCTGCAATCCAGAGTCCATCTTGTTGAACTTAAATATTTCTCAGTGTAGGAGCTAGAGAGATGGCTCAGCAGTTAAGAGCACTTACTGCTCTTTTAAAGGACCCAGGTTCTGTTCAGAGAATCAGGTTCATCAGGTTCTGTTCACAGAACCAGGTTCTGTTCACAGCATCCACATAGTAGCCCACAAGTGTCTATAACTCCAGTATACTTTTCTGGCATCCCTGGGTCTAAAGCACTTACAAGGGCACCAGGCACACACATGAAACAGACATAAATGCAGACAAACAATCATATACATAAATAAAAATAAAATTTTTAAAAAATACTTTGTTCACAGGGTTAGAGAGATGGGTCAGAGGTTAAAAGCACTTGGCTCTTACAGTAGACCCAGGTTCAATTCCCAGAATCCACACAGAGACTTGTAACTATCCATAACTTCAGCTCCAGAGTGTCCAATGCCCTTTTCTGACCTCCTTGAGTACAGGCACATGCATGGCACACATACAAGTGAGCAGACAAAACAACCATACTCATAAAAATAAAATAAATCATTTCTCAATTAAAAAGAAATACTCCACAGTGTTTTGCATGTTTCCAGTCAGATTTTCAGACCCTGTAATGCGCTATCCAGGCAGTCCCTCCGAGCTTTATCTTGATTTTGTCGGGAGAGAATATTTTAAGACCTACATATCTGTTCTGCAAACGCTGCTCACTGGAGAAATGCCTTTTTCTAGGCACAAGGCATACAGTCTATACCACAATGCTCCACTGAAGAAACCAGAGCTGAGGGATACGAAGAGCTTTACAAGGTTCCTTACTAACAAGTCCCAGACAGAACCAGTTAATTCCCAACAAAACCAGCTCTCCTTTTCTGCCTGAAGAAGAAATGCAGTGGCAAGTAACTGGCCACTAGAGGGCAGCCAAAACCAGGCTTCACATCCAGAAAGCAGAGTCCTATTGTAAAATTAAAAATGGATTTCAATGACTCCATTAAATCCCTTCCCTCAGAGCTAAGAAAACCCTATGAAGGAGGGGGAGGAAAGAGTGTAAGAGCCAGCAGGAGAACAACTGAGCAAAGGCCATTCGAACTCACAGAGACGACAGCAGCAAGCACAGGAACAACACAGGTCTGCACCACACCCTCTGCATATATACTGTGGTTTCCAGTTCAGTGTGTTCCTGGAACTATCGAGTGTGTGAAAGAGTAGTCTCTGATTCTTGTGCCTTCTTCTGGGCTCTGTTGGCTTGTCTAGTGCAAAGTTAGATTTGACAGGGTAGGGGTTTTGTTTTATCTTATTATATTTTAATTTGTTATGTTTTGTTGTTATCTATTAGAAGCTTGTTCCTTTATAATGAAATACAAAAACAGAGTGGATCCAGATGGGAGGAGACAGAAGGGGAGAAGGAACTGGAAGGTGAGGTGAGGGAAACCATAATCAGGATATATTGTAAGAAAAAAAATTGATAAAAGAAAAAAACTTTTTAAAAGAAAATGTTTAAAAATATCGATTTCATGATCCATGACACACACCCCCAGTACAATTACAGAGATGTTGGTTACCTCCAAATTATGTGTGCCTTTACCTCACCCTTAGGATTACATGCCATACAGGTCATCGTGGCTCATAGGCATCAAGCTGGAGAGAACTGTTGGTGGTTTACTTCATTTAAAAGCTTGCACAGTGCCCTGTGGTACCATGAAAAGTAATCCTTTTCAGGGAGGAGGCTTTCAGACCAGATCTTGAATGAAAAACTACAAAGGTGACTTTCCTAACCCAGCTAATAACTAATCACATTTTAATACAATTACACCCACAGACAAGTGTTCTCATTCATCGTCAAGGAGATGTGGCTCTTCAACAGGAGACCATTACAGAAGCTGTCACTGATCAGAGTGTAGCACTGTAGAGATGCATCTACAGCAGACAGAACTACATCAGATACATCTACAGTACAAGTCCTGCACCTAGTGCTCAGACTCATAATCTCACCAACATAGCTGCTGAAACATAACCTGAACAAGGAGGCCCCATAGGCAAATTAATGTGCAAAAAGAAAAGCCCAGGAGACTTCAACCCAGGCAAAGAACTACATGTAAGTAAGGAATGCTGAGACAGGAGGAAATAGTCTTCCCCAAGGAAAAGTACCATAATTCCTTATCCAATCCCAAATAGTCAGCCTTGAAAACATATGCCTACAAGTAACATTACACAGACTAGGCAGGTTTTATTTATATGTTTAGGAATGACTATATATGCATCTATATAACAACACTAAAGAAAATGAGGCCATGAATTTGAATGAGAGCAGGAGGGGGCATATGGGAGGTCTTAGAGGGAGGAAAGAGAAGGGGAAGTGATGTAATCTCTTATAATCTCAAAAACTAAAAAAAAAAAATTATACACACACACACACACACAAGGATTTGATTTTCCTGGGCTGTGGGACCAGAGAGACAGGCAGATATAGCCCTTCCCTAAAGCACAAGATGAAATATTATATGAGGGAAGTGAGAGCTGAGGGCTGTGAGAACAGCATATAAGACATGGTCCAGAGTGTGGGGAAGCCCAGAGTGCTGGAAAGACTCTGGGCCAAGAGCAGAGGGGTCACTTTGAAAAAAGAGTGAGTGGTAAATTAATAAGATTTTCTTTATGAGCTGTGCGTGACGGCACAGGCCTTTAATCACAGCACTCAGGAGACAGAACTCTGAGTTCAAGGCCATCCTGGTCTACAAAGCAAGTCCAGAATAACCAGGACTTTTAGACAGAGAAACCCAGTCTCAGAAATCGAGAAAGAGAGGAGAGAGAGAGAGAGAGAGAGAGAGAGAGAGAGAGAGAGAGAGAGAGAGAAGAGAGAAGAGAGGGGAGAGAGAAAGGAAAGAGAGGGGAGAGAAAGAAAAAGGAGGGAGAGAGACAGGAAAGAGAGAGGGGAGAGGAGAGGAGGAGAGAGAGATTCTCTTTGTGACTCAACATTGTCAGGATTATTTTCAGCCAAATGCCTTTACATTGATAAATGGAGAAGGGATTGGACAGCAGTGTTTCCTTTACACTTGTGTGTTTATGTGTACCCGCTTGACTGTATGTGTACCATGTGCGTGCAGTGCCTGCAACGGCCAAAGGGGGAGCTGAAACAGGCAGTTCTCGTGGAACTGGAACAGGCAGTTATGAGACACCTAGTGTGAATTCTAGGAACTGAACCTGGATCCTCTGTGAGAGTAACAAGTGCTCTTAACCACTGAGCCATCTTTCCAGCCCCAACAACAATATTTTTAAATATCTATAAGGACGTCTACATTTCTGATATTTTTATGTTTGTCTTTTAAAAATCAACACAAGTTCAAAACTTTCAATACTGATGCAGGTGAAGATTTGAATTGCTTTTAATTCTATATAGGTTGTTGATTTGTAGATTTTCTGTTTTTCCCTTTGCACACACATAAGAGAATTTATTGGATGTAATGTACTTGAGTGGACATATATAAACCAAGCTGAGGTCATTTCTGTTGTTCTATACATGTGACATACAGAAGCATTTTGGCCTACTTTCATTGATACTGCAGCCTAAAAGCCATTAATAATCTAAGTCTTGACATTGGACAGGAAGGGGAAAGAAAAGGAGGAGGAAGATAAGGAAGAGGTAGGAGATCGTGGGGAGATAGAAGGCTGTTGGGGAGGGAAGGGAAGAGTAGAGAGCAATAAAAGCAGGGAGGAAAGAGGCCACCATTGTCGTCAGGGGATGAAGAATGAGTACATGTATGCAGACAGACACAGAAAGTCTATGTATTGACCTCTGCTATTTCTGGCCCTGACCAGTGTGGGGAGGCTGATGACAGTGGTAGGTTTTACTGAGTCTGTCTGTAGGGCTTCACCAAGTAAGCTACTATGTCACCTCTGAACCAACCACGAACTCTATGTCGCTGAACCCAAGCACAGCCCTGAGGACCTGAGAGCCCTGCCCTGTGATACCCCCCTCCCTCCAGACTGTTGAGCCACTAATGTCAAGAGATGTTCTCTCTAGGAACCTTCTTCCCTACCGGCAAAAACATCATTATTTCTGGGACAGCCTAGCTGTTTCATTCCCACTGGTGGCACAACAAACACAGTGGCCACAAGCAATAAGGATCCTGGTTGACCTGTCCTGGAACAGATGCCTGGATGGCACCAGAACAGTGTACACTGACCAAGTCTACACCAGAAGATGAGCTAACATAATCCCACTTCAAGTACCAAGGATGCTGAACAAGCTGTGTGGCCCAGGAAATGGAGTCAAGAAGGAGAAGAAAACACCTGAGAACTTTAAGGCATTGTCTTGAATTGTTGGAGAGATAGCTTAATGGCTAAGAGCATTCCCCAGTCTCCCAGTGGACCCAGGTCCAGTTCCCAGCATTCACATGGCAGCTCACATGGTAACTCCAGTTCAGGGTATCCAATGCCTTCTTCTGGCCTCCACGGGCACTACATGCATGTGGTGCACATATACATGCAGATAAAACCCCTATGCTCATTAAACAAATAGCTTTCTTGAGTTTGGGGGAGTTTTGAGTTTTAATTTGCAACTTTTTCACTAGACAGTTTAGTAGAGTGGAAAGTAAAGTCTACTAAAGTGCAGTTATTCACACTAAGTTCGAGGGTCCTCTCCTTAAGCTCTCTCATTCCCCACATTTTTGTGAACAGCAGGAACTTATATCTACCCTCCCAAGTGGCCTCCACTCCAGCCAACACTCCAGTGTTCAATTTCTGAGTACTTTACCCTGACTCTTTGTCTGATTCCATCCCACTCTAAAATACACTGTTATTTCAAACCCCTTCAGGCATCTGCTGCTTATTTCCTTGGCATAGGCTGACAACTCAGCTCTGGGATTTCTCCCAGAAACAAGTGGGCATAGAGCAAGGAAGTGGGAAGAAAGTTTTGTTCTCGCCTTGGGCAGGTGGCAGGTGGCAAGAACGAGGGTATGGTAAGAGTGTCACTTTCAACTCTAGGACGACAAACCCAAGCTGCTAGGTCCATTAATAAAGCACATTAACTCTTTAGCTGGTATGTGACCAGACATCAGAGTAGTCATGGGGAGCTGGGAGGGAGAGATCATTACTTAGGAATGTGAGAAGAAGCTTCCAAAAGAGAAACAGAGATGGGGGAGGGAGGGGAGGTGCATCTGTGCTAAAGATTCTACAAGGCAGATGAGGAAATTTCATGGTTACAGGGAGTTAAAATGCAAACCAGAGCCAAATTATCTTGGGATGTTTTTAGTCCCTTTGGAAACCCAGCCCGTGTCTGACCTAAAGTCCTTGTAGCTATCAAAACCTTACAGTGTACTCTTCACAGAACTAGCTTCTACCCATCCAAATGCTGAGACTGTTGTCAGACAGCCTCTGAAGCCTCTCCTATTCCAAAGCCTGATGCTGCCTCTCCCCCATGTGGTGAAGTTCTCTCTCTCTCCTCCTAATAAAGGTTTTGAGGAGGGGCAGGATGACCTCATGTCATTTTTCTCTTTTCTTTTCAGTTCTAGCAATTTTAAAATGTGTCTAACTTAAAGGCGTGCTAAATGTGCCTCAGGAATTTAAGTGTGTGCTGAATGTGCTTCAGGAAAAGCTACTTGAAAACCAAAGAACCAATATCTCATGTCGGTGCAGAGATTTATTAGACACAGATAGAGTGGAATACAATGCAGTGAGCAATGACCAAGAAACTAACACACTTATCCTATCAGCTCCTGGGAGACGCACCTCGGCTGCTTGACTTTTCTGTGTGCCCTCGATCTCTGAATTTGATGTTGGAATCAGCTCTGTCCGCTTCTTGCTGAGTGTGAGCTCCAAATTAATTTCAGGCTTCTCTCTATAAAATGATTTTGTAATCACATTGTAAACATCACTCATTCCACGGCTATTGTTAAGTCTGTGTGACCGATCAGATCTGTGCTTGTAAGACACTTTTCAGTTTTGTCATTGAAAGAGACATCACTCTCACACATGCAAACTTGATGCCATGAAGACATTCGACTTCACCCAGTACAACTGCTTCCCCCTGGTTTGCTCCAGTTGCTTAAAACTGAGTGTAGCACAAGGTGTGTACATTTTGCACTGCAACTTATTCCCAAATAAATGCTATTATTCATTCTCCCTCCCCCCTCTGGTCAGAGCTTTCTGATTATTTTCTAATCTGCACATTATTCTTTTCAAATCTCTACCAGTGATACTCACATGCTGATTTTAAAAGGAGAGAAGACAGTGCATAATAGACTATAATAAAACACAAAAAGGCTCAAACCTCTTCTCCTTGCCCCAACCTCATGTCCAGGCACAAGCCTCCTAAATTTTTCATTGGTTTGTACTCCTACAAACCTCATTCAACTTTCATGAGTCTAGAGAGTGGTCTTGTGGGTAAAACCAAGCTATGCCAACGGCCATCCGGTCTGCAGCCTACTTCAACCTTACCCAGCTGGTGCTACTCACTGGTTTATTGTTGGAAGATTAAAACAGAAACCACCTGGAGGAGGCAGGTTAGGGGCATGGGGACGGTGTTCTGCAGAACTAGCATCTAAGTCATCTTCAAAAAGGCTTCTGGCACCCAAAGCTCCAGTCCTCATAGTAAGACTCTTACCCCTGCCGCAAGCTTCGGGCCTGTTCTACTCCGAGGTCTTGCATGAGTTGCTTCGGCAAGAACTGGACCAACAGCGCTTGAGAACTCGCTGAGTCTAATTCAGGAGGGAAGGGGTGTGATTTAATACACAACTGCCTTCTATGAGGGAAGGAATGAGCTCCGTGAAAGACCAACTAGAGCCAAAAGTGGACCACATGTTCTGATTTAGAATAAAATCTAAAGCCAGGTGTGGTGGTGAGTGCCTCTAATACCACCACTCTGAAGGCAGAGAGGCAGATGCATGTCTGTGAGTTCCAAGCCAACCTGATCTACATATTAGAGCTTTGGGCCAGCCAGGGCTACATAGCAAAATCCTGCCTCAAATAAATAAATAAATAAACAAACGTGTGTGTGTGTGTGTGTGTGTGTGTGTGTGTGTGTGTGTGTGTGTTTTAAATAAGAATTAGAACTGTGTCGGTTCCTGCTTTGCCCTCCATAAAATTTGTATGAGGGCTGTCTAGATGCAAGCAACTGCCAAGCCATTCCTGGAAGGGGCCAATCACTAGGAACCACCCCAAAAGACTTATAGGGAGAGACCCCACTCCTGGGGCAGACCTGAGTGGGGTACAGTTGACTGTCCAGTTGTAGATTCGGTGTCACTTGACTCGGTACTTGTGGTCCTCGAGATCTGCTTGGGGCGTGGCCATGGGACCCTAGAAAGGCGGATCCCGTACTCCCCGCTGGCTGTTGGGCTCAGGCCCATCCCGCTGTGGCCAGCGGGGACAATGCGCCTACAGAGAGGCGCGGACCCGGGTCCGCGGAGCCCCGGGATCATAGGCGCTGGGGCCAGCGGGGCTAGGACTGGAAGTGAGCAAGGTGGGGCGCCGCCTCAAAGGAGCGCGCGTCAAACGGCGGCGAGAGCGCGTGGGTCGGGTCGCGTGGAATGAGGGCGCGCGGGGAAGCGGGTAAGGTGTGGGCCGCTGCTCCTGTGCCGTAAGCATATGCGTGGACACTGTCGCGAAGGAAGGCGCCCCAGCAACTCGGCGGAAAGGCAGGCGCTTCACGCAGGAGTTAGGGCATTCATGAGTCACGCTAACAAAAACGTGGTCTCAAAGTCTCAAAGGCACCACCTGAGGCCGCTGGAGACATCCAGAGTTACTAACCAGACACACTGAGGGCTTTGAGACCGGACTATAAAGGTTGGGGAACACACTTGAGTTTCTCCACACAGTCTGCGCTAGCATGAGATACAAAAGCTAAATATGGGAGCTGGAGCGATGGATGGTGAGGGTTAGGAGCACCTGTTGCTCTTGCAGAGAACCCCGTTAGGCTTCCAGCGCTCACCTGGCAACTCAAAGGCCAATAACCCCAGTTCCAGAGAATCTGACTCCCTCTTCTGGCGTGCACTAGCATTAGGCATGCACATGGTTCACAGACATATGTGCACAACACATGTACACATCAAATAAATCTTTTTAAAATTAAAGTTAAATAAATATATAATGTCTATACAAAGGTGGACCCTCAGAACACACCCAGTACTCAAGCTCCACCTACATCCCCTGCTTTCCCTCCCTCTTCGCTCTCTACCTTGCGGTCCAAGTCTAAGGTGTCCTTTGTCTTTTGCTGAATTCCTGGGCTCGAACGATCCTCTTTTTCAGCCTCAGGACTACAAACATAAAGTGAGTGACTCTACCCACCCAGACTTGTCCTCTACACAGTCATGTGATATTTTCATACATGTGTTTGATGTGCTTTGGTCAAATTAATTATTCAAGTCTCCTTCCCTCACTATCACCTCAATTTCTCTCTACATCTTTCACAATCCCCCTCAGACATTCATGACCTTACTATTATTATTCCTAAAGTCCACGCACGAGAACATGCATGTTACTTGTCTTTCTGAGTCTGGCTTAATCTGATCCCCCATTTCGTTTCTGCAAACTCATTCTTTGTGGTTGAATAAAATATTTTCCTTATCCACTGATTTCGTCTTGCCTCTTAACTATTTTTTTCCAAACCCCTTTTGCATACCTAATACCTTGTTTTGTTTTCATGCTTGAAACTTTATTTCTAAAATGATGTCTGGCCTGGATATCTGTGTTCTTTCAAAATTCATAAAGTGAAATCCTAACCCTAAGTAGATAAACTAGGTGAAAGGCTTTGACCTCAAGGGCAAACGCCTCATGAATGGCACCTGTGTCTTTCTAAAGAAGTTCCCTACAGAGCTAGAACCCCACCACCACCGTAGGTATCTAGGCATCGCCATCTATGACCCTGAAAACAGCTCTCATCAGACACTGAATCTGCTGGCACAGGTCCTGAACATCCCAGCCTGGAGAACTTTGAGACATTTTTGTTGTCTACACGGTTCTTTGTTATAGCATGCTATAATGGCTTGAATGAATGCTCCATTGGGGTCAGATATGTGAACACTTAGCCCCTGGTTCATGGCTCTGCTTAGGGAGTGTTGGGCCTTGGATGAGGTAACTCCACCGAGGCTGGGGCCCAAAACGAAAATTTCTCACCGAGAGAGCTCTGCGCCTGCCGTGCTAAAATCAAGCTGATTTCACTCCCTGCCCAAGTGCAAGCCCGCTGAGTCCGCTTGGCACAGCGTGAGCGCCCTGCTTAGCCTCTGCTCCTCTGCAGTAGACCCAGTCTCCCTGAGACACCCACCCCTGACAAAGGACGGTGCAGACCAATGACAGAGATCCACACTCGTGCACCCACGCACGGGCCTATATTGTTTCCCACAGGTGGTGGACAACGTGCGCAGATCCAGCTCCACAAGCGCCCCCCCCCCCGTGTCTGCAAAAACCGTAACATCTCTCTGTCCACCCTACCCCCTCTTTCTCTCTCTCTGATTCTTAGCTATAGCCTAACCCCTGCCTAATACAAAAAGACTAGGTCTCTCTCCCCATGTGTTCTCCAGCTCAAGGGCAAGATGGCGGCGGCTTCTTAGCCCCCCACTCTTCCCATCCCCCCAGCTCCACAGAGGGGGCTCCTTCACAGCTAATAGCTGTCCTTCAAGCCACAACACCTGCTGTAACCCTCTTTCTAAGACTCTTTCCCTTGGCTGAGAGACTCCTTCTCGAGGCTGAGACCATCCTCTTTCTCTCTCAAGATCGCCAGCTCCAAACTCTAGTCCCTAGCACCCTGCCAGGTAGCGTCTTTCCCTGCTCCCCAGTCATATGCCACAGGCTACAGCTATTTGGTTTAGCCTGCTTGCCTAAAGCAACAGGGTGAGACCCTGCTTGCTACCCAGCCCTGTGTTCCTTAGCCAGCTATGCTTCCCCTCACCCTCAGTCATTTGCAGCTGACTAAAGCTACTTAGCTCAGCCAGCTTGCCTGAAGCAGCGGATCTAAAATCCTGCCTGCACCCCTTGCCCCCGTGCTGCCTGCCAATTTCTCTCAAAGCTTCCTGGCTCCAATCAAACTTCCATGTGTCTTTCCCATAGACACAGACTCTCACTCTTTCTGACTCTTAACTCTCCTATCAAACCCCAATGCTTCTTGCTTGCCTTAAACTTTTCTTCAAAGTTGGCCTTCCCTCTTCTTTTCTACATTTAAAATTTACCAGTTAAGAAAAAGAAAAGGGGGAATACAGAACCTCTGCCAGAGCACCCAGAAGCCACATGGCAGAGCAAGGCCCCTCCCCACACTGCTTCTAAGCCCGCCATTACTGCTCCTTCTCCCCAACAGGAGGACCTGCAACAACAAACATTCCTGTTTTTCAACCAAAATTTTTAAACATTTCTTTTTCTCCCTAACAGGAACACCTAAAACAACGCTTGTGCTTTTTAACCAAAATTTTGTTATTTTTTGTTTTAATGCTTCCTTTTCTCTCTAATACTCATGATATATGTCCAACATTATTTTTTCAACCTTTATAATTTCTTCAAGGTTCAAAAGCCATTTAATTTACTTCCACAGGTTAAGTCAACATGCTGATCACCATTTCTTGAGTCTTAATTAACAACTAATTTTTTTTACAGACAAACTGTTGTTGCCAATCCCAGATACAAAATTAACATTGTTTTTCCCCCTCAGCCATCCAAGATACCTTCCAAGACTAAAATTTCCTCAAACACCTTTGCCTTTCCAGGATCTTAATGACAGACCATAATGTGCTTGTTCCCAAACAATTTAATGCTCAATACCCAGCCTTTACAGACATCTCCCTGCCAGAGATACTGCTTCCCTGCTGTGATTATCCTACAGGTATACCCACAGATCCAACAGAGTCCACACCATCTTCTGGAACCTGCCTGAGATGCCAAGCTGCTTTCTCCCAGCCACCTCATCTGACTGCAGACTCCAGAGACACACTGAAATCCAGAGACAGTGCTACCTCCTGGAACCTGCCAAGCTGCCTTCTTCCAGCCACCTCATCTGACTGAAGACCCCAGAGCATATGAGATCCAGAGACCCACACCAGATTCCAGAGATACACGCCAGAACCCAGAGACACTCACTACAGAAGACAGATCCAGACCTTCCAGCTGCAGATGAACTCTTCCAGCTGCAGATGAACTCTTTTGCCAAAGTCACATAGCTAAAGTTACATGTTAGTGAGGAAAACATAATGTCTATTTCGATTAATCAGATGTCATTACCCTCAAGCTGTACAGCCTGTGTTTAATTGTTTCAATGATCCCCTGCCTTCCAAACCCTACCCTCAATTCCCATTACCCTTGACTTGATTATGCTACTACACCCTCTGGCCTACGTAGTGTTTTCTTTTGACTACCTCATCCAAAATTTTCACTAAAAAAGAGTGAGATTTGGGCCATAAAGAGATGGTTTGGTCTCCCAGGTAGAGCGCTGGGTTTGAGATAGCCGGGGACCCAACAAGACATTGCCTGTCAGGGACGACAATTATCTCCCCATGCTCCCGGATTCCAGACTACTCCACACGGTCCACATCTCTCATTAACCTGCACCTTACAGACTACAGGTGATGCAGAGTCGCCCCTCTTTTTATGAAAGAAAAGAGAGTGGGATGTTGGGCCTTGGATGAGGTAACTCCATTTAACCTGCGCCCATCAATCACATAGGACACAGGTAGAGGTCTCCACCTCCAGAGATTTAAATATTAATGAGTTATCTAAAGGCCAGGGGTGTAGCTAATTAAGTTATTCCCTCCCCTTTCCCCCCTCTATAAAAGTCGGGCTCCCCTGGCTTTTGGCGGGGAGCGCTCATCATCTACACCCACTCACCATGCCATGAACACTAAAAGCTTTGGAAAACCGGACTCCATGTGTCGCCTGGTCTGGATGCCAGAGTCCCAGCCTTTGAAACCTCGAACCGCAGCCGCAGCCGCCACTGCCAGCCCGCGGTGGCTAAGTGAATGTGGGACCCCTCCACTGGTGGTGTGGGAAGCTGTCCCGGGACCCTGATGTCAGACCACCGTGGGACCCCACCGCCAGACCTCCCTCCCCCTCCCCCCGTGAGGTTTTTTTTTTTTTTTTTTTCCCCACAAGGGAGTGTGATAGCTGGTCTTGTTTGCCAACTTGACTGTATCGGAAATCACCTAAAACCCAAGTGGCTGGCTCACCTGTGAGGGATTTACTTTTATTTGAGGTTCCACCCTAACTCTGGAACAGACATTCTGGTAACACACACACACACACACACACACACACACTACAAAACATAGAAAAAGGAAACTTCTGCTTTTGGCCTACTTACCCTTACTCTCACTGGCAAGTTCATCTATTCTGCAGCTGCAGCATCCCTTTGATAATATTAGAACCTGATTCTTCAAGATTCCAACATAGACTAAAGACCAGCAGCTCTTCAGGGCTCCTTCCAGACTCCAGCACCAGATCAGGACTGCAGAAGTATTTACTCTGGAGGATTAACCAACTACTAGAGTCTTGGCCTTTCCTTCATGAGACAGCCATTATAAATACCCATGGTATTTATCCATTCATTCAATCAGTTCTGTTCCTTTAGAGAACCCTGACTAATATAGGGAGATTTAGGATGTGTGGCCTTGCTGATGGTGGTGAGCTTTGAGGGAAAAAAGCATTGTGCAACTTCCAGTGAGTGTTCTGCTTTGTGGGCAGGTTGGGGTACAAGCTCTCAGTTTCCAGCTCCTGCCTCCACACTTGCTGCTGGCTTCTATACTGTCTCAGCATCGTGAACTCTTATCTGTCTAGAACATAAGGCCAAATAAGACGTGACTTCTATAAGTTGACATGGCATTGGTTTTTGTCACAGCAACAGAAAAAAAGCAACTAATACACTTAGCAAATGCACTGAGACAAATGCCACTATCATTTTCTTCCAGCATTTTCTATGACATGCTCATATGTAGGAAGCAAGGAGGTCCTTGTGCCATCAGATAAATACTAGGTGACCTTTGATATTAGACACACATTAGGATTGTTCCTTCAAAGGAAGAGATTTATAACCTGTTATCCACCGTGGTTAATAGCACGGCGACATTTGCAATGGATGCTGGGACCACATCAGATCCTCCCCCAGACCCTTACCCAATGAGGTTGTTTTTCTCAATCAAGCTACAGAATGCATCAAGGTATCACATGTACCTTACAAAGACTTTCGATGTGGTCATATCCAATTTTAATTAGCTTATTTTGTATTTTATTGTGCATGCAGGATTGAGTTCATTATCGCCAGGAAAGTTTTGCCAAAACTTTAAATTTGCCTTTTATTTAAATTTGCCTAAAATAAACTACTCAGAGTCAGACTCGTAAAGTTTGACCAACACCAGGTACTTAGTAGTGTTGAACCAAACTGCCTTGTTGCTTCCTAAGGATCATTACTCTGCTGGCTGTGGTGGTTACAAAGACTCATATACACCCTAATATTACTGTAGAGACTGTAAACTGTGTTTTCATTCCATAATTTATTGATCCAGTGATAAAGACACTGGGTGGATAGGTTTGATTGTATGCTTTTCTTCCCTTGATTAAAGCAATGGGAAAGGAATCTGAATTGTGTCTTGATATGATCATACATGAGAGCCCATGAGACTTAATACCAAGGGGTATATATAATGTTCAGCTTTAATATAAAAACTAGGACCTTTGTTAACCGACAATATCAATTTCATTTCTACCGACAATATGTTAGAGATCTTATTGATTTATGTTTTCATGGGTGGTTAATACTTTCACAGTTTATGTTTCTAGATAAAGGGCTATAAAATATTTTGTTAAGGTATTTTACTAAGGGGCTGGAGAGGTGGCTCAGCTATTAAGAGTACCTCCTGCTCTTAGAAGGGACCCAGATCTGATTCCCAGCACCCACACTGGGCATCTCACAAGTGCCAATATAGCAGTTCCAGGGACTCTGGTGATCTCCTCTGTCCTTTGTAGGCATCTGCACTCACGCAGCATACACAGTATACACTACACATAAGTAAAAATAATAAGTAAATGGATACCACAAGAACAGCGGGATGGAATGTAGATGGTAATACTCTTGCTCATTCATGAAAAACACAAGACATGGATGGCCTTGTTCGTCCCTGGAAAGGGAAAGAATGTCCTTATATGATGAGAGAAATTACTATTCATATTGAGAAAAGTGAACCTGGACTACCCAATTCCCACACACATAAAAACAATTCCAGCTAAGCTAAATGGTGGTTGTTTTGTCCATTTGTCCATTTGTCCTGACTAGTTTTTCTCCTAATGTTCACACCCACTAATTATTCCATCGAGGTTCCAGATGTTGTGAATGACTCCCAGGTGAAGAAGGGTCCCTTCTTGTTCTGGGGAATGGATTCTTGGGTGGTTTGAGACCCTCCCAGCAGAGACAACTGTATGAGGACAAGGCTGGCTGCCAACCCAGAACAGAGGCTCCAGGACAAGCCAAACCAGACAACACTTTGATCTTAAACTTCCAGAACAGAGACAAAATGGAGTTCTGTTGTTTACACCCCAAACCTAGTCTGTTGTGGCAACCCCAGTAAATGAGTAGTACATCCTCCTCCCTCCTGATTCCCAGCAGGACTGAGTGTGGAGTGGGGGAAGGGCACCACTGGCCTTGGGGACCCAGACCTGTCTACACTATATCCTGGCTCAACTGGTCTCTCCACCTGCCCTAGCTCCTCCCCACTGTGGGTAACATTTCTCCTGAACACACCCAGGACTGGATTTCCCATAGAAACATCTTCAGCTCCCCTGCTCCACCTACCCAGCAGCAGCTGAACAAACTCCTTGGCTTGACACCCAACCTGCTTTCAGTTATGACCCAAGTCAGGCTTCCTCCAATATTTATGCTCACTGGAATTGCCTGCAAGGCCATTTCCTGGACTTCACTGCCAAAGAGCTTTCTTCAGTAAGCCCCGGGGTGGAGACCCCACAATTCACCTTTCTGGCAAACTTCTAGGTGGGGAGATCAGGTGAGGTAGTCCTGCCACATCCCTCAGCCAGGCCCCTCACGTGCTCTCTCATCTCAGGAACGACTGTACCAACACCCTGTGTAGTTGACATTCCTGGTCCTGCCCAGGAATTCCCTGCTGCCAAGACTGATCCATCCCATGGGTAGATCAGGAAATCTCCCAACTTAGACAAAAGTTGAGAAGTTATGCCATTTTGACAGGGGAACTTTGTACTGGAGTCTGAGCCAGGCCTAGAGGCCTCTTGTAAAACACAGCAATATGAGCCCAGACTCAAACGCAAGGCCCTTCCGTGGTCACCCTTTTGACACACAGGTGAACAAAAGAAGGCTCAGGGAGACGTGACTTATGGAAGGACACAGCACATAAGAGCAGAGGCTGCGTTCCCTAGCCCGTGCTGCTCTGTCTGAGCCCAAGGGAACCCTCCTCTCCCTGACCTTTACTCACGCCACTTTCTTGTGACCCCAGCTGGTCCCTGGCATTTACAGCTAATGCTGAAATGGTCTCAAGAGACTGTACAACTTCGGGGGGTGGGGGGGGATGGGGAATGAGGGGAAAGAGACCAGGGAATGAAGGCAGGAGGAGCCAGGAACTGGGGGCGGGGCCTCTCCGGGAACCTGCACACGTGTACCAGCAGCAGCAGCAGCAGCAGCCCCTTCCCTTCCTACTATCTGAAGGCCCAGGTGAGCCCCAAGAAACAAAAGCCCTCGCTGAAACGAGCCGGCCCCAGGCTTCCCTTTGAAATGGCCAAGTGCTTCAGACACAGATGGGCTGGTTAGCAGGTCTGTGAGTGAGTGCCAGCTGCCCGCCCCTGGACGCCGGAGTTTCTGCTAGCAGGCCCAGTCCAGCATACTGCTGCTGTGCACCAGCAGAGCGGGAATTGATGTGGGTCTTAGAGGCGGGCCAGTGCCCTTCCCAGGTCGGCTTCCAGAAGCATTAGGACTCCATAGGGAACAAGTAAGACTAACAGCTTGGACAGCTGTTGCAGAGGCTGAAGACCCTAGCTGGGAAAGGCGAGTCAATTCAGAAGGGAATCCCGGTGCTGGAATCCGGATCAGAGGCCGAGTTGGAGTTGCCCCTCCCCCATGTCAATTGACGAACACCTGGACCCAATTCCTGACAGCTTCATCCTGCAGCCGCCGGTCTTCCACCCGGTGAGTAAGCTTAACAATAAATAAATAAATAAATAAATAAATAAATAAATAAAAGACTAATCCGATAAATTCCATCTTGCAAGTCGGGCTTCCAGGGTCCATGCCTATTCAATTCGCCTCTTCTGGATGGGTGGCCAGAAGAATGGAGGTAGATTGCTGTGAGGAACACTGATGACTAAGGGCCCTTCTCCAAACCTGAGGGAAGGCTGGGAAACCCTCCCAGTCAGGGATCGTGTGGATTCCTCTCTCCCTCCCCCTGTCCAGTGCCCAGGAGACTTTCTGAAGCCCAGCCCTGCTCTACAGAAGGCCAAACTCCCAGCAGGCACTACCACTAATGAGCACTAATTATTACTTTCCCCTGCTTGGTCCTCTCCTCCTTAGAGGCCTCCATCAGCTCAGTTAATTAACACATTCTGCCAAGAGCCTGGAAACTGGAAGCCATAGGGCTGCCTGCCAAGCTGCCATGCCGTGTAGAGATCCTGGCCTCTGGCACCTCCCAGGTGCCTGAGTAATGGGACTGAAGCACCTGAAACCTCCTGGGTCACCACAGCCTGTTGCCTCACAAGCTAAGAACCACCACCTGGAGTGCTCCTTGGAGTGGTCTGGGCTCTCTGATTGCCACTGGGAGTTGACAAGCAACATGTAAAGGCTGACCCTATGACACTGCCCCAGTTTCACCTGCCGCTTGTCTACATGCCTTCTGTGGAGCTCCCACTGTGCCCAGTCTGCTGAAGGAAAAGATAAAGCTTCAGTTATCTTACAACAGTAGTCTTAACGGAAAAACAGCCAGCCAGCTCGTTTATACACAGGGCCAAGGGCCAAGCCAGCATTGTGAGCTAAGGCTCTGAGAACTCAGAAGAGGGAAAGCAAAGGTGTCAGGATGGAGGAACTGGAAAAAGTGGAAGGGAGCAGACAGAGCAAAAGTAGAGTTGAAAGTGTGAGCACAGTGTGAGCATACTTTAGGAAGGCCAGCCAACCTCTGTGTGAGGAAAGATGGACCCTAAGAGATGGTCCTGGGCCCCTAGTCACTGTTAGGTATCTCTGAAGAGAGTCCACATCAGGGTCAGCTTCTCCATTCTTTTTCCTCTTAGCTCCTAAAGTCCTAAACCAGTCCTCAGCAGCTTCTTCCCCAGGTGGCATCCTGTGGGGCAACAAACCTCAGTGGGGGACACAGCAACCTGTTGTGCCCCAGCTCGTTGGTGCTCTGACAGGTCAGTGGAACTGGATTGCGATTCCTGGGCCATATGGCTTTGGCATGTCTGCCCAATAAAGGAGAGCTTTGGAAAGAACTGTGCTGCCTCGGCTCATTGGAGTAACAACTTGATGGGATGTAGGATTGCCATGGAAACAAGTCTCTGGGCAAGTCTGTGAAGTATTATCTAGATCCCACTAATCAAGGTAATGAGAGTCACCCTAAACGTGGAGTGGCCCCACTCCATGAGCTGAATCCTGGTCTGAATAAAAGGCAGGCATTGGGCTCAGCACCAGGTCTCATTGCAACCTGCTTCCTGACTAGCTACGATGTGATGTGACCAGTTGCCTCAAGCTCCTGCTGCCATGCCTTCTGCATGGTGGACTGGACCCTGGAACCGTGAGGCAGAACAAACAAACCCTCCCTTCCTTCAGTTACCTTTGTCAAGTATCTTGTTACAGGAAAAAAAAAAAAAAAAAAAAAAAAAAAAAAAAAAAAAAACCTCATCCAGGAATACTGGAGAGAAAACTGGTTCTACCCTACAAGGACATTTTCTCTTGAGGGTGCATTAGTTACTTTTTCTTATTGCTGCAGAAAAAAAAAATTGCTTAGCAAAAACAACTTAAGAAACATTTTGGCTCACAGCCATAGAAAATATGTCCACCATGGCAGGAAAGATGGTAAGAGGTGACCACTCTCACAGCTCCACAGTCAAGAATCAAGGGCCTGCCAGAGGTGATGGCACACACTTTTAATCACAGCCCAGAGGCAGACAGAGGCAGTCAGGTCTCTGAGTTCGAGGCCAGTCTGGTCTACAGAGTGAGTTCCAGGATAGCCTTGGCTACAACGAGACACCCTGTCTCTTTAATGGGGTGAGGAGGGGACATGAATGCTTTCATGTCATCTTTTTTATTCAGTCTGGGATCCAGCCTATAAAAAGGTACTGCCTGCCCCTATTTAGGATGGGTGTTCAGCTTCAAGTAACCTTCTCTAGAAAATCCTTCATAGATGTTCCCCAAAATGTGTTTCCATGATATTTATAAATTTCATCAAGCCAACAGTCAAGATCAACTTGTGGGGGGGGGGGGGCTGTTTTGCTGGTCTTTCCTCTCTACCCACACTCAGCCCTGCCCATAAGTCCCTGACCCCACATCCAATTGGCATACCCGACTTCTCTTCCTTGTTCAGGTGATTCCTTATGGCACAACAATCTTTGGTGGCCTGTATGCAGGCAAGATGGTCATGCTGCAGGGTGTGGTCCCTCTACATGCACAGAGGTAAGTGGGGACTGTCTAGGACTCTCAGTAGAGCCCAAATTTAGGGGCATCAATCTGGAGTTCCTCTCTACCCTCAGGATTTCCGTGGGCACTCAAAACCTCACAACACCCCTACCAGGTTTCAGGTGGACTTCCAGTGTGGGTGCTGCCTGCATCCCCGGCCAGATATTGCCTTCCACTTCAACCCTCGCTTCTACACTGTCAAGCCCCACGTCATCTGCAACACCCTCCAAGGTGGACTCTGGCAAAAAGAGGTCCGGTGGCCAGGTGTCGCCCTGCAGAGAGGGGCTGGCTTCCTCGTTCTCTTTCTCTTCGATAATGAAGAGGTGAAGGTGAGTGGAAAGGTAGTCAGGCAGTCTGGAGCTGGCACCCTACTCGACGCCTCCTTGTCCAATTTTCCACGGCACTGTGGTAAACGGCCCTGTGGAGAGGGGGTAGGGCTGCTCTGGGCCTGTGTAGCAATCAGAAAATGCAGAATTCCATTGATCTAGTAGGGAGAGGGATCCCATGCGTGGTCAGGGCAAGCACTTAGAAGTCCCATGCTTGGTAGCAGGCGCTATGCTAAACCCTATTTGTGAATATGCTCATTAAATCTTCCACACAAGGCCTGAGGTGGATATTGTCACAATTCCCTTAAAGCCAGGGCAGCAGGAGACAGGGAGCGAGAACTTAATGTCCAGGCCTTGACCTCCGATATGATCCTAACAGGAAGATAATGAGACCTGCAGATGGCTCTGCAGGACAAGGCAACTGGTGGAAAGAAGCCCTAATGGACAAAAATTATCCCCAACTTCCTAAGCCTTGATTTCCTTGCTATAGATAGGAGGGGAAGGATGCTGGTGATGGTGGTGGTGATGATGATGGTGATGATGATGGTGATGATGATGGTGATGGTGGTGATGGTGATGGTGATGATGGTGGTGGTGATGATGGGGATGATGGGGGTGGGGATGATGGGGATGATGATGATGGGGATGATGGGGATGATGGTGATGGGGATGATGGTGATGGTGGTGATGATGATGATGGGGATGATGGTGGTGGTGCTGCTGATGATGGTGATGATGATAGGGATGATGATTATAGTGATAATGGTGTCGGCGGTGGTGTCAGTGGTAGTGGCAATGACAATGGCAACAAATCAGACTGGCTAAGAAGAGCTTTGTCATAGGTAAAGTGGACATGGACAGTGCTCTGGTCCCAGGGTCAGCTCTGCCACCTATCAGCTCCACAACATTGGGAAGATTACATAAGTTTATCTGTACAATGCACCTGCCTTACAAAGTTTGGGAAAAAAATAAGTAAGATCCTGGGAGGCATGCGTGCTGGTGCCTGGGATGATTGTGCACACAGGGTATAGCGCACTGCTCTTCAGCTGTGGTGTTTGCTTCCAGGTGAGTGTAAATGGACAGCACTTTCTTCACTACCGCTACCGGCTCCCACTGTCACGGGTGGATACGCTGGCTATATCCGGTGACATCTTGGTAAAGGCTGTTGGATTCCTGAACATCAATGTAAGTTCCCTTTGAGCCAAGACCAGGTCAACAGTGGCCCTGACAGCCCCTGGTCTGCACAGGTATGGGGCTCACTCACTCACCCTAGATTGAGAGATGTAGGAAGGTCCTATACGCCTGGAATAGCCAAGAGAAAGAAATGCAAAAACATGTCAGAAATGAGTGGGATGAGGAAAAGAAGTCGACCTCAGTAAGGAAGCCAGG
This sequence comes from Arvicanthis niloticus, assembly GCF_011762505.2. Lineage (NCBI taxonomy): Eukaryota > Metazoa > Chordata > Mammalia > Rodentia > Muridae > Arvicanthis > Arvicanthis niloticus. The sequence goes on along the minus strand of NC_047658.1, from coordinate 115,927,460 downwards.
AGCCATGGACAGGAGTCTTTCCTGGTGGCAGAGTCTGCTTGGCACTGAGGGGCAAAGGACTTGGCACATCAACGCCTATGCAAGCTGCAGTTTATAGATAAATTGTATCAACCTAATTAACTTATTCAAAATACAGCTAAGTATGTGGCTCAGTGGTAGTGCGTTGCCCTGGCAAACACAAGCTCCCCAGTACTGCAAATACAGTCCTGGATTGACTCAGTAAACCTGAGCTGGGGTCAAGAGTGGGATTGTTCAACATGGCAGCTTTAAAAGGTTGTATGGGAAGCAGTCACGGGCTTGCAGCAGTCCCAAAGCTGGCAGCTCCCTTTCTTTTTTTCTTTTTTCTTTATCTTTATGTTACATGTATGAGTGGTTTTGCCTGTGTGTGTATATATGTACACCATGTGCGTGTCTGGTGCCCATGGAAGCCAGAGGAAGGCATCCAGTTCACTGAAACCGTGGGTGCTAAGAACCAAACCTAGGTCCTTTAGAGGAGCAACCACTGAAACATTTCTCCAGCTCTTTTTTTTTTCTTTCTTTCTTAACAGCCATTTGTGGAGGGTAGCCAAGAGTATCCAGTTGGATATGTGAGTTTCTTTCTTTGATTTTTTAAAATTACATTTATTGTTTATTTATTTATTTATTTATTTTATGTGTGTAAATGCATAGTGTGTCTGTGTGTGCACAGTGGGGGAAGCGTGCATGTGTGGAGGTCAGAGAACAATCTGCAGGAGTTTCCTTCAACTGTGTGAGTCTAGGGTTGGAACTCAGTCATCAAGTTTGATGGCTCCTTAGCCCAGATATCTGAATCTCTTAGGAGCAAGGCTGGACAACCACACATAGAATCCAGCTGGCCCTTTCTCCTCCCTGCACATGATTGCACAAGGCTCAGCTGACCCCCTCCCTCACTGCTGCAGTTGCCAGGAATATGCCTTGGCTCCCTTAAGCCGCATGAGGAGCCTGGATTTGCCTCTCTCCTCCTACCTCCAAGGCATGCTTGGGAAGACGGGTGGAGGTGACTGACTGCCTGGAAGGACCCATGACTCCCCTTGGGAGATCACTTCTGCTGAGCTTTGGGTCCTCAGATCAACCCTGCAGGATGGCTATGGTTGATGCCACAGGACAAAATGGGAAGATGAGACCCACGCCCTTGCTGGAGGTGTAGGATGACAGCTCCACTGTCCTTCCAGCTCCTCCCTACTACCCTGAGATAAGGGATATCTCAGGACTCAAAGGATCTCCCACTGGGAGCTCAAATCACTCACTGTTGGGAGAGGCACAAGCTCCTTGTGTTCCCCAGTTGCTGGCAAAGTAGGAAGACCTTTCCTTTGCCCAGGCAAACACCAACAGCCTCCCCTGCCTCTTTCTCTCCTTCAGCCCTTCCTGCTGTATAGCCCCAGGCTGGTAAGTGACCCTCGATCCAGGTCTCTCCTGAAGGTGAAGTTCTATCTCACTTCTGTTTCCCTTCCTTTGTGGAAAACTGCAGCAGTGTGGGGAAGAAGCAGCTCCTGGGTGAACTCCAGTTTCACCTCACCCTCTTCACTGCCACTCCATGACTGGCCCAGTAACAAGCATCGGGCTAGGGAAACCATGCAGCCCCAGATCTCCAACTGCTCATAGGTGGCAGGATGACAAACCACTGTGTACCTGCTACATACAGTTCAGAGCACACCTGTGAAACAAGGCCTAAGGAACCGTGAACAGCCTGGAGGGGCCTGAAGACACTCTCGGCAGGCCTACAGCCGGTGCTTAATACACGGGCAGAGCTGAGTCTCCTGGCTGCAAGCCTACAGAGAACTCACCTACCCTGGTGTCCCTGGGTCCCTGGGGATATCCTGCTCGTGAGGGACCCTGACACCCTGATAGTCACCATCTCAGTCCTTTCCCATTTCTGTCAGGAGGTACCCTGCTCACGAGCTCTTCCTCGGGGTCTCTGGCCTGGGCAAGTCATTGTAGTTCGAGGACTGGTCTTGAAAGAGCCAAAAGAGTAAGTATTTAATTAGAAGGGGCAACCCACCATTTATCCCCCCTCTTACAGCAGAGCAAAGAGAAGTAGTTGGCCCAGGTTGCAGAGGTTATGAATAGGGTTGGGGTCGGGCACAGCAGCCCCTGTTGCAGAGCTGCTTTCCTGTCAGGTAAATTAGTTTCACATCACAAGTCCCAGAAAAGAGCTTTTGCAGCTGAGACCCAAGAAGGTGATCATGGCCTCCTACCTGTCACAATGCCAGGCTCAGTAAACAGCCAAGCTACCTAGAAAGGAGATGTTTGGGCGTGAGCATCTGGCTTCTCCTCTAGTGGTCACTCAGAACAAGACCTGCAGCTTAAATCTGCTTACACTAGATGCTCCAGTGTTCCCTAATGTCACATTCACCAGGTAACTGAAAAGACGTGGATGCTGTGTTCTGCAACAATACCGTCTAAGCAGAGCGTCGTCTTCATGTTCATTTACTGCACACTTCACCTGTTCTTTCGTTTCATTCTAGCAGCCCCATGAGATGAGAACAGCACTCATCCTCCCTAATTTACAGTCGAGGAAGCACACAGAGATTCTGTGACTTGCCCCAGGCCATGGGACTAGAAAGCGACAGAGCACAAGCCCCTGCAGCCTGACCCTCACCACTAGCTCTTTGCAAAAGCCACAGTCTGACACATAACAATAAATGTTAACTGCTGCTATGGTCACAGCCATTCCCATTTCCAGGGGAATAAACTGAGGCTTAGGGTAGGCAATTATTCCACCTGCATAGTCTTGTAGTCAGGGATTCAAGTATGGTAGTCATGTGCTGTCTAGACCTCTATACTGTTAGATAAGCCTAAGTGTTCTGCCCAGAGCCTGCCAAACTTAACTCTTAGAAGTTAGCCAGTCTTCCAGTGGCTCTCCTGCCTTGACCCTTCCCCTTCAGAGATACAATGGCCTGAAGGTGACAGAGGCTGATCCACCTCTCTGCCTGCTTCCTGTAGTTTCACCCTGAGCCTGAGGGATGGGGCCACCCATGTTCCTGTGACACTCAGGGCTTCCTTCACAGACAGAACACTGGCCTGGGTCTCCTCCTGGGGACGAAAGAAGCTGATCTCAGCCCCCTTCCTCTTCCACCCCCAGCGATTCTTCGAGGTAGGTCTGAGCCGAGTAGTCACAACTCTCCTTGAGCCCATTTCCTTGATGATCTGGGAGACTATGGGCTGGATCCTGGGAACAGTGAGCAGGAATACTCCGGGGCTAGGAAGTCAGACCCAGCTCTGCAGAGATAATGTTCCAATATTGGCCTTCAGTCCTCTCTGCTCACACCAGAGATCGTGTGCCCAGAGACGCAGGCATAATGAATGTGGGGGAGGCATTGTCTTTATATGCTCCCCTAAGTTTCTAAAGGCCAGGAGTGATGTACACCATTACTGCGTACACCTATAATCTAGCCCTTGGAAAACAGAGGCAGAAGGATCAGGAGTTCAAGGCTAGTCTCAGCTATATAGGAAGCTTGAGGCCAGCCTGAGCTACATGAGACCCAGTCTTAAACTCTCTTCATGGCTCTAGTATGTAGCTATGGTTGAGAATATTTCCAAGTGGAAAACAGTGTCGCAGATGGTGACCTTTAACTCCTAGACCCATCTGTTTTTGATAATCGTGTCCCCTCAGGGAAGGAGGGACCCTACAGTAGTACACCAGGAAAGGTCTGTCTGGAAGCCAATCAAGCTATTCTTACCAGGTGCTGCTTCTGTGCCAAGAGGGAAGGCTGAAGCTGGCACTCAATGGGCAGGGGCTGGGGACCACCAGCCTGGACCAGAAATCCCTGGAGCAGCTTCGGGAGCTCAGGATCAGTGGAAGTGTCCATCTCTACTGTGTCCACTGCTAAGAAAGGCTCCAAGGACACCCCAGCCAGAGAAGAGAAAAGGCGGCTGCAACCAGGGCCCCACAGTTATAGCCCCACTCTGCTGTTCTCACAGGAGAAATTACCCTGGCATCACTGTGTCAGGCCTAGTTCACATCTGCGTCACAAGCCTGAATCTAAAAGGACACACACACACACACTTATTGCATTTTAATCTATCAATTCTGAAAATAAGGGCCAAGGTTAATTTCTCTCTTCACCCGTCTTCCACATGCAAATTCTATCTTGGTCTTCATTCCAAATATTCCATGGGGACCTGGGCTGAAACTCTATCCAGGCCCAGCCACTGAGAAGGCAAATAGAGTGTGAACAAGATGAGCCCCAAATCTGTGATCAACACACACCATCTGCACTCACCTTTTTATCTACACTCCTTTTATCTACAGTCACTCACTAGTTTGTGAAGCCTTTGCCCAAAGTGAGCAAATATCACAGCTGCTCTCATGGCTTTGGCCAAAAGGAACCAGCCACATCCCAGAAAAACACACTGATGATGGGGCGACATTTTGGTCACCCAACCATGTAAACACCAATAATCTCTCATAAGATTATAATATAGTCTGAGTGGGCCAGAGATTATTCAGTCTATGTTTCTATAATACACCCTGCAATGTCCACACAATGGCAAAATAGCCAAATAATGCATTTCTCAGAACTTGTCCTTGTCATGAAGTGATACATGACTATCCAGCAGAGCTGGTAGACCAGGAAAAAACTGAATCTGTAGAGTGTTTGACTGGGACTATTCCTGGAAATAAAGTCTGGGCTCTCCTTTGAATGGTCTGAAGACTCTGTCTCTTGGGAATGCCTCTGTAACCCCATCTACCTGCCCAGTGCTGTGGCAGGTCATGGGTGGACAATGCTGATGAAGGATATGCTGTGTTATACTCTAAGCAGAGAGCCATTTCCTTCCCTTGTCCATTTGCCAAGATTGATTATGCACCTTTCATGAAGGGAAAAATCCTCAAATATCCAAGAGGAAAGCTTTTACTGCAAATATATGTCTTTATTGTAATCCAGGGAAACTAGAAGTCAGAAAAAAAAGATGGCTGAGAGGCAACCCCTAGACACCAAGACCCAGGATTCTAGGAAGAATCTGGATCAAAGAAGAGATGTCAGGTTGGTGGGTTGAGGTTACTTATTTAACCTTCCAATGAAATAAACTATATTGGGAGAACTCTAATAATCTTAAAACTTTTGGAGTAAAATTTACTTGGTGTTGATGAATCTTAATAAAAATTGTACATTTTATCCACTGATATTATGTATTTTGTATTATGTTCACAAATTAAATTGGCTTGTCATTTTACTTATATGCTAGTGGCTTTTCTGTTGTTGTGATAACTACTGTGACCGGGGCAGCTTTGAGAAGGCAAGGCTTATCTAGGCTATAGTTCCAGAGGTGAGCCTCATGCAAGGGGATAGAAAGCAAGACAAGAGCTCACATCTTCAGCTGTGCAAGGGGAAGCAGGGAGAGCAAAGTCAAGTGGCAGGAGCCTTTACATTCTCAAAGCTGTTCCCCAGTGACACACTTCCTCCAACAAGGTCACATCTCCTAAGCCTCCCCAAACAGCACCACCCACAGGGGACCAAGTACTCAAACATCTGAACTATGGGTGACAGTCTCGTTCAAGCCACCAAATCATGCACAAGTTAGACTTTTCATGGCTTTCACAATTTACCATAATTTTGTTTGTTTGTTTGTTTGTTTGTTTTTTAAGACATGGTTTTTCTGTGTAGCCTGTCTGTTTCTGTAGTATCCTGTTTCCTGGTTTTCTGGAACTCACTCTGTAGAGAGGCTGGCCTCAAACTCACGGAGATCTGCCTGGCCCTACTTCCGAAGTGCTGGGATTAAAGGTGTGCACCACAGTGCCCAGCATCGCTGTGACAAGGTAAACACTTTAAGGAGAGAAGAATTTGTGTGCTCACAGTTTTAGAGCTTCACAAACATCATGGTAGCGAGCACGTGGAACAGCTGTTCACATCATGACAGCCAGGAAGCTTGGGTACAGGGTACCCACACAAGTGCGCTCTCTCTCTCTCTCTCTCTCTCTCTCTCTCTCTCTCTCTCTCTTTCTCTCCTGTTTTTTTTGGGTTTTTTTCCTTCTGTAGCTTTCAGTCGATCAGATGGTAGTGCCTACATTCAGGTCAGGTCCTCCCCATTTAGTAAATCTTCATAGACACATAGGGAAGCATGCTTTAGTCATCTTCCAGATATATCCTGACAAAGCATGGAGGAAGCAGAAAGTGAAATGCTCAAAAGTTGGCACAAAAGCACAGCAGCTGAAAGATACTACTTTGCCTTCCAGATGGAGGCATTAAATCATCTGAAATGTTCCATGATTCCATCTACAGTACACGTACACAGACAGCTCCTTCTATAAATGCCTTCGGGCATACCTAACTCCAGAGTTTATCTTTAGAAGGCATTCACAGAAAACTGCATTTTCTGTGGAAAAGTTTGTTTTTGCTGCTGGACTGGTCTTTTCAGAGTCAGGCTCCCCCTGTGTCTGGTACAGCAGAGGTACTTGGGACTTGCACGTGGTAATGAGCTATGAGTTACTCAGACTCAGCTAAGGGAGGAACCCTGCTAACCCTGCTAGCTAGAGTTCTACACCTGCTCAGCTCTGAAATCCTGTTTGTCCCCTATTCAGGAGGCAGAGTCAGATGAATCTCTGTTGAATCTCTGTGTGTTTGAAGCCAGCCTGGTCTACATAGTCAGTTTCCAGAACAATAATGGTGAGAGAGAGAGAGAGAGAGAGAGAGAGAGAGAGAGAGAGAGAGAGAGAGAGACTATAATCTAGGGTTGAAGAGGTGGCTCGGTGGTCAAGAGGCTTCTGCTCTTGCAGAGGATTCTAGCTCAGTCCCCAGCATCCACATCAGGCAGCTCACAGCCACCTACAAATCCAGCCCCAGAGGATCTAATGCCTCTGGCCTCCATGAACAAATGCACAAATATGCACATAACCATGACAGATGCACACACATATACATAATATAAAAATAATTCTTTAGGAAATAAAATGCAGTGCAACTTTAGCAATCTGGACTCTGAAATTCCTCTTCTATCAATGTACAAGTCCTTATTCCAAGGAAAAACAGGCTGGGGGGTGCAGCTCAACACCCCAACAGCTGTACTAGGGCTGGAGATAAAAATCTGGATTCACCTTATGACAGACTTTGTAATCTATCTAAAAAAAAAAAAAAAACAAAACAAAAAAAAAAAAACACCTTGTTATTGATTCTTTGTGAACTTCACATCATGCACCACAATCCCACTCATCTCCCCGTCACTTCATATCCACCCTCCACCCTTGTAACCCTCCAAAGAAGAAAACAAAAATATAAAAAATAAGGCATCTTGCTATAAAAGCTGCAGTGTGCCACAGTCACACAATAGACCCTTCTGTCCACACATCTATATTTGCAAATGTTTATTGCAATGAGTCATTGGTCTGCTTTGAAGCCTCTGGCTTCTGTTACACTATCAATACTGGATCCTTACATGGACTCCTCTCAGATAACCTGTTGTTGCCCTGTGACATGGATATCCTGCAGCTTTGGATCTGCAGAACAAGCCCTTTCATCCCCTCCAGCAGTTCATAGGTGGGGTAGATGTTGGGGTGAGCCAACTCAGAGCCTTAGATCTGGCTGAGTAGAAGCTAAGTTAGTCAGCCACCCACTCTTCTGCACCCACACCACCAGGGCAAGCTTACCAGCGCTGTCCCAGCAAGCTCACCCAATCCAATGATGCAGCTGACAAGGGGCTGGTCTCCCACTCTCAGGCCCTAGGAGCCAGCTCACCCTTGCCCATGCTACCAGGGAGAGCCCACTGTGCTGCCCAGGTAAATGCAAGACCCACTCTCCTTAGTGCTGCAGCCAAGGGCAAGGAGTGGGGCCAGCTCTCCTGCTCTCATGACCTTAGGACCAGCTAGCTCTCCTGCCTGCATCAGGTGATGCAGGTGAGTGAGGGGAAGGCATCTCTCCCACACCCACACCACCTCATGTCAAATGTAAATTCTCTTTTGATAATGCTTCTGTAATCCCGAAGACATGCCCAGAGCTGTGCCAGTCACTAAATGAAAGACACTGATAAAGGATTCACTAAGCTTCAACACAAGGCAATGTGAGGAACCTGCAGTCTCAGGCAAAGAGACACAATTTCATGTCCTAACTGTGTGATGTTTCAAAGCATAGAAAAGTCTGATAATGTTTTTGTAGGCCTAGTACTGATTGCTAAATGGTGAGTTTCTTTCTTAAAAATTGCAAAGGGTGAGATGGAGAGATGTCTCAACAGTTAAAATCATGCAACACTTTCCCAGAGGACGTAGATTCACTTCCCAGCACCCACATCTGGCAGCTCACAACCATCTATTACTCCAATTCCAGAGACTCTGATGACCTCTAACCTCAGCAGACACCCACACACAAGCAGTGCATATAAAGTCTGTCACACACAAACATATAAATAATAAGTTAGTCCTTTTTTTAATTGCAAAGGAGCTTCAATGAGATGATATCTAAAAAACCAGTGAGTACCAAAATCAAAACACTCACGTGGTGTGCAACAGTGAGCAACTGGTGTGTTTTACCACTGTTGCTTGTGATGGTGGAAATCGTTTATATGACAACAAAAGAGGAAATATGTAGAGAGATTTTGATTTGTGTAATTGAGCAGCTAAAAAAAATAAGTAATTTTATAAATCTGTACGCACAGAACGTTTTTCACCCTCTCTGTCTACTTTGTTCTTTAGACAGCCCCAGCTGGCCTCTTTCCTTGGGACTTGTCAGACCCTATGTACCCCTGCTGCCTGATGCACAATGTGCAGCAATTTAGATGGCCCCCTGAGAACTTCCCAGGTGCCTGCAGAGGAAGATTACACACACACACACACACACACACACACACACAGGGGTTGGGGCGGGGGGGTGAGAGAGGCAGACAGCTGCCATTATGCTAACAGAGGTGGAGACTAGAAAGCAAATCTTCATCTCTGGTCACAGACATTTTTCTAACTAGCAACACTGAATTCTAGAGATGAATTTTCCTAGGAAACATTAAGGTCTTGATAATCTGCATTGGAGCTTAGAAATGACCTCTCCTTGTAAAATGAAGACTACCCACGGGGATTAGCTAAAATATTAGAAAACCTTCCACCCCTGAGGGAGCAGATTGTATGGGAGTGGGGGGGGCTGTTTCTTTACTGATGTACTTGAATGAGACTCCTATTTGAGAGGCTCAAGGGGGACACTGAGATGGACTGTTGGGAATCCAAAGTTTATTTGAAGAATTATTCATGCCATGGACAGCCTATCAGATTTGCAGACAGAGTCCTGAGAAGGGTGCCTGCCAGAGCCTGTAAGACTGGGGAAAAGGGCAGGCTGCTGGCTACCCACAGCCGGAGCAGCAGTCTGGTCTGGATTCTAACAGAGACCAGCCTCTGGGTTGGATTTCATGTTGCATGGTACTATCATGTGAACAATAGGATCCTGCCTTGAGCAAACTTTTTGTAAAGCATCTGAAATTACTGAAGATTATGTCTTCATTCTGCATCCAGAACATAGTGCCACATTCTTGTGCCCCAGTGGCGATCACTTATTTATGGGGTCTCTGCGTGTGTCTGAAGTCACTCTGAAATGGACTTCCACCACTACCTACAGGCAGCTCAGCTGGACTCACTCAAAAGTGCCAACAACTGTTATTATGACCAAGCAGAAACTCAAGCGCTCTGACTGTGATCACCCAGATGGCAGAGGTCGAATTCAATTCTGTAATCCCAGGGCCAGGCTGTCTTCCCACTACCAACCCTGAGCAGATCTGAGAGGCAGGAGATAGTCTGGCCATGTGAAAGGCAGGTTTGGTTTTGTCTCCTCACTCATCATACCTTCTGGGGACATGAGCATTTGAGGCTTAAAAAAAAAAAAGCCAGGCCTTGCATATGCTTGTCCTGGGTTTGCTCCCGCAGCCACAAAAACAAATAAAATTTTAAAAACTTGGATTGTAACATTTTATTTTATAAATTGCAGTGTTATGTTGATATGGTGGTTAGTCTTGATTTGATGGATGGAATATAGCATCACCATGGAAACAAATGCTCTGGGCATGTGCATGAGGGATTATCTAGATTAGGTTAACTGAAGTGAGAAAAACAACCCTAAATGTAGCAGGCACCATTCCTATACAAGGTCCCAGACTGAATTAGAATGAGAAAATGAGCTAAAGCAGGGAGACCTCTCACTCTAGCATCTCACTATGGACAGAATAGGACCAGTCTCCTCCTGCTCCTGTTCAGCAACTTTTGTCCCAATACCAAGACAAATAACTAACAAAGTTAGAAATCCAACTCTTAGAAATTGTCCTCTCACCTCCACAGGAGCCCCAAGGTGTTACCACAAACACACACACACACACACACACACACACACACACACACACACACACATAAATAAATGTAAAAATAAATAATTAAATGGATATAGAAAGTAGTCTTGTGCATCTGATTGAAAACAAGCTTTATTGAGTCAGGGATGTCGCACTATTGGTAGAATGCTTGCATAGTATGCTTGAAGCCCTGTGTCCAGCCCCTAGACCCCCCAAAACAAAGCATAATGGCATGCACCTATAATACCAGTGTTTGAGAGGTAGAGGTAGGAGGCTCAGAAAAGGTCACCTTCAGCTACATAATGAATTAGAGGCCAACCTGGACTACATGAAAGTCTATCCAAAACAAAAAACCTTTGACCCACATAGGAGCTATTCCAAAAAGAAACTCAATTCCACCCCCTTTAAAATGCTGTGTACAGGGAATAGATGGCTCGGGGATTAGAAGCACTTACTGCTCTTGCAGTTCTTGTTCCCTAGAACCCATGTGTGCTGGGAGAGATGTCACAACCACCTGTGACTACAGTTCTCAGGCTTCTGACAATCTCTGGGTATGTAGCCGTGACACACAAGTGCAAGTCAAAGGACAACTTTTGGGAGTCCATGTTCTCCTCCCATCGTGTAGGCTCCAGTTGTGCATCAAAAATTTTCCTAGGGAGATGCTATATACATATCTACTCATCCCAGATAGGAAGCCCACAACAGACCAAAATACAGATACCACTGAAGCCCAACTTGGTAAACCAATTACAGGAATATGGGGGAAAGGTGAGAAGCAGAAATGACCTAGTGACAGCTGTATCACCAAGGCCCACCCCAGTATGGATGATAGTTCACAAAAGCTGGAAGCCTGGAGCTCACTCCACAGCCTGCAAGCAGCTCACCAGGTTGGAGAGTGTCCTTTCCAAGTGACTCAGTTTGTCTAAACCTCTTCCAGGCAGCTCAGCTGATTTCTGCTTCTTCCAGGCAGCTGATCTGATCTCAGAGTCTTCTTTTTAGCTTTGCTTGACAGAATCCTCTTTGAACCTTAGCTTGTTTGAGAGTGACTCTCAGCAGTTTTACTGCTTACTTTGGGAAGGAGGGGTCTAGTGAATCTGATCAGTTTCAGGGACTTCCTGAAGCTATTTTAAATAGTTAACCTCCCTGCTTAAAAAGCTCCCCTGCAGGATGGAGTGTTCCAGTTTCAAAGGAGACTGTTATGCAACAATCCCAGGGACTGAATTCAAGTCAGCGGGCTTGGTAGCAGGTGCCTTTAACTTTTAAACGATGTCACCAATACAAGACAGATAGGATAACCTAGCATTCTATAAGAGTATTCAGCTCTGAGCTGAGACACTGTCAAATACTGCTAGGAATGTTGTTGTTAATTATAAGCTGCTATTGTAAGCACCATTCATGTGTATTTTTCTTTCAGATAAGCTGACTTTTGTCAGACATATTTTACCCTTTAGTTGGCAAATGTCAGATACTTCCCTGTATCAGCAACTTTGGGTGGCATGTTGTCAACCAAGCAACACCTCTCTGGGTGACTAATCACCACAATATGGCAGCCCAGAAATATGGTGTCTTGAAGAAACTATACTCCCCTGGAGGTACAGCTGCCACTGCAGAAGGCCTTGCTCCAAGGATCTCCCAGAAATCTTGTGATTGGTCCTTATGCAGGGCCAGTGATTGGGACTAGGTACCATTAAGTGATAGGTGGGAATTTTGAAGCATCCACAAATGTGCCTTGCCCCTTTTCTGGCTACAAAAATAGTTTGTTTTTCTGTCTTTTCAGGGTAGTTGGAAAGCCTTTTTTCCTTCAGTAATAAGTCTCCCAAGTAGGCTTTTTGTCTACTTGTGGTCTTTAACACAGGAAATGAAAGCTGAGCTGGCAACAAAAACAAGCAGAACACTGGGGCTTTCCAGTGACACCAACAGCCAACACAGTGTAGAGGCAGCTGAAGAACTCTGTGAGTCACCAGACACCAGGAGGCTGATCTTAGGGCCCTGATGCCTAAAGTTCTGAGATCTGACGGGGGGGGGGGGGGGGGGGGGGGGGGGGGGGGGGGGGGCGGTGCCAGGAGAGAAGAATTTGAAGAGTTCCAGTGAAGATAAAAACTTCAAAATGCCAGAGACAGCTGGTCAGGGTGGTGCACACCTTTAATCCCAACATTTGAGAGGCAGAGGAGGGCAGATCTCTGTGAGTTCAAAGCCAGCCAGGGCTATATAGTGAGACTCTGTCTCAAAAAAAAAAAAGAAAAAAAAAAAAAAAAAAAAAAAAGAAAAAAAAAAGGCAGCTGCAGATGGTAGAAGTGTTGAAAGGGCAAGAGACAACAGAGACGCTGAAGCTATTGTGACAGATGAGTGATTCTGATGAGTCATTTGTGGAAGCTGAGCCTTTGGGATTTTTTTCTAATTGCTAGAAAGCTCAGTGGAGTCATCATAGATAAACAAGCCGTAAGTCCTGACACTCAGAAGCTGTAACACTAGCTGCTGACTGTGGCCCACTGAGCCCACAGCAGTGACTGTCTAGCAGTGACCCTCTACCAAGAACAGCAAGTCCCTGCTCTGGAAGCTTGCAATCATAAGCGTCTGATTCTCAGAGATTAGAACTGTCTACCTCTGGGCTTGGAAACTCAGCCTGTGAGCCTCTGAATCTCAGGGTCCCAACATTAAGAGTTGGATCTTGCCTCTCTGTGATTTCTATCAGGAAAGAACAAGGAACCACCCCCACCTCACCTCACCCCTGCCGGCCATTTGTAACACCAAGACACCAGGTGTCTTATTCAGTGTTCTATTCCTGTGAAGACACCGTGTCTATGGCAACTCTTATAAAGGAAAACATTTAACTGGGGCTGGCTTACAGTTCGAAAGTTTAGTCCATTGTTCTCATGCTGGAAGCATGGCAGCATGCAGGCAGACATGGTGCTGGAGAGGTAGCTGAGAGTTCTACATCTTGATCCGTAGGCAGCAGGGAGAGAACAACACTGGGCTTGGTTGAGCTTTTGAACCTTCAAAGCCCACCTCCAGTGACACACTTCCCCCAACAAGGCCACGCCTCCCAATCCCTCTCAAGTAGTGCCACTCCCTGATAACCAAGCACTAAAATATAAGAGCCTAGCCAAGTGGTGGTGGCGAAGGCCTTTAATCCTAGCACTCAGGGAGTAGAAGCAGGCAGATCTCTGTGAGTTCAAAGCCAGCCTGGTCTACAGAGCAAGTTCCAGGACAGCCAGGGCTATACAAAGAAATCGTCTGAACCCATGAGGGCCATTCTTATTCAAACCACTACACCAGTGTATCATCAATTTTGTTATAAATGTGCCTACATACGTAGTTAGAATGTGTGTCTCACAGTTATGCTGCATGTCTATTGGAACTGCTTCTTGACAACTTTTTTGTTTTTTACATCTTTATGATGCATTATCAGGTCTTAGAAGATACACAGTATTTTTTTTTTTTTTTTTTTTTTTAGTTTTTATACGTGTGTGGGTGCTTTGCCTGCATGTATATGCAGTGCTCATGGAGGATAGAAAAGAGTGTCGGATCCTCTGGTCCTGAAGTTACAGATGGTTGTGAGCAGCCATGTGTGTCTGGGAACCAAACTCAGGCTCCCTGGGAAAGCAACCAGTGCTCTTAACCACTTAGCCATCTCTCCAGCCTCAAAAATATGATTTTTGTAAGAAGGAACCAAAATGAGGCCATTTTAAATAAAACTTTCATTTTGAATAGGGGTCAAATAAAGTTTAAGTTCCCAAAACCTCCCTGGGTAACTGTCAATCAGTTTGGCAGAGAAAGATGTACATAGATAACTAGCATCCTAGTAGACACATTCAGACATGAATGTTAAATAAGTTGCCCTGCCATAGTTGAATAACCCAACCAATGGGAACAGGATACATGTACCATAAAGACATCTTTTAAGGAAATACCCTGTCCCTAAATCCTGATTGGAGGGAAAATGTGACTGTAACTTGGCACAGATGTTTGTGGTTTTCAAGCTTTAACGCTCTGTAACTTTCTGACTTGAGGTCGCAGGTCAGCTTCCAAGTCTGTTCTGTGGCCCTGATCAATCAGTAGCAGCTTGATTACAATAAATCTTTGTCATTTGCATTGACCTAGTGTTTGAGTTGTGATGGATCTAAGCAGATCCCATATCATTTTGATCTCCCACTACAATGGTAAATTGTCAATTTAGTGACCAAGAATTCATAGTCTACTTTGAGACTATTAAATGCAAATGAACTTAGGATTAGTATATACTTAATTGAGTTGAAACTTTAATCAGGACTATTTTATTCTCTCTGTGCAGCAATCATTTTGTACAATCATGTAGTACACACAATCTCTGTGTAGTAAATCATTTTTGCCTTAAAGTCTGTTTTTTAATTCTTTATTGTGTTTACTTATGTATTGCATGCAGACATATGGTCCATAAGTGAAGGAGACAACTTTTGGGAGTTGGCTTGCTCCTTCCACCATGTACATCCCATGGATCAAACGTGGGTCAACAGAATTGGCAGCAAGCCCCTCTCCTTTCTGAGCCCTCTCTATGGCCCTGGATTGCTTTTCCTCATTTGACAGTGAAGTTTTTGTTTAGTTCCCTTGTGCTTGTTTTTTCTTGTTCTTTTCCTTGTCCAACCCATTATTAATTTAGGTAATAAATTATTATTATCTAAATATTATGAATGTTGTGTGTCCCCTTCACCTTATGCCACACTGGGGGGTGGGAGCATCAAGATACCTGCCGTTTGAACTTGGGTCTGGGTCCCTTGGGTGTGGGGAGCTTGAGCACTGACATGAAACCCTAAGGAACCTGTGCCAAAGAAAACTATTCTCTCAGTGCTGGAACTCAGAAAGCACAAGTGAATTCTGTGAAAGATATGTATAAGTCAGAAGAAAGCTGTCACAGAGCAAGATGTCAAACCTGACCAGGGCTCCAATGAATGAGATGTATGCCATGGAGAGCCAGCCAGTAAGCAGCACCTTTCATGGCTTCTGCTTCGGTTCCTGCCTGAGTTCCTCTTTCAGCTTCTCTCAATGGACTGTGACCAGGGATGTTTCCTTCCCCAAGTTGTTTCAGGTCTTTATCATAACAATAGAAACCTAACTAGAACAGACCTGAAATGCAGAAGGAAATCAGAAGGCTTTAGGAAGACCACCCAAGTGTATCCTGAATTTCTCTGTGGAAAGGGATTATACCAGGGATTGAACCTAAAACCTCATGTACTCCAGGAAAACACTCTATCACTGAGCTAAAGGCCCAACCCTAGAGGATTTGTCTTTCACAATCCACTGACTATCCATAAACGCCAGCTCCTGAATCTCAAAGTGCCATGTTGGATCAAGTTCTAGGCCAAGATCCCTGGCTATCTGAGGTCTCCATTTCTGTATAGCCAGGCTGTATCCTTTGGCATACCACAGTATCTGACACACAACAATGCACTTCACTTGAGATAACAGTGCAGAACTCTGTTTTCTGCAATACAAAGGGTAACATAGCAAAGAAAAAGACCAACCAGAAAAAGGTGTTACTCAAAACAGAGCCCCAAGCTTCCCTCCAGAGACTCCACACCAGGTAGCTACTGCAGCATCATCCTCCATGAAAATTCCCTTCTTGTGGTTTATTGTATGTTGCGAAAATAAACCTAATTATAAAGCAGTAGAATCTATAAATCAAACTCCAAACCCGCTAGCAAAAGAAGGGCCCTAAAGCTGGATAGTCATTCAGCTCATTGCTTCTGTTTCTTGTTTCTTGAGAGCATGACTCCAACGAGGCCCAAGGCCGCCAAGCCCACTCCAGCAAAGCCTACCGCCTTGACGGCATCTCTGACCTGCAACAGAGAAGGGGTTGAGTCAGGTTCTGTGTCAAAGTGTGGGAACAGGCTGTTCATTGAACAGGGTCACTCTGCTCATGGCACCTCACATGCCCTTTTCGCTTCCAGTGGCCAAACTGGAGAGCCAACAAATACTGGCAGGGTCAATGGGAAGGAGAGGGCTGGGTGAGAAAAGGAATGGACAGAACCAGCTGGCCTGGAATTGACATGGACTCAAAATGGTAACCTGGATGCAGCCCCGGACTATTTAAAGCCTACAAATCTTTGTAAGGCATCTATGGAAAGAACAGAGGGATGACAGCAGGATGGTCAAGATGGCCAGCCAATGGGCAAGTGAAAAGTCAGGAAGGAATTGCAATTGAGAACTCAAAAAAATAAATAAATAACCTCTGACCTCCACAGAAGCAAGGGCCTCACTTTACACCATGTTTCCAGTGTCTGGCCTGCCAGGCTTGGAGGTGTTCCCTTTAAAGAGCTGGGTTTTACTGTTATTTTTCTGTTTGTTTGTTTTTCTCTTTTGGAGTCAAGATCTTGCTATGTAGCACCTTGAACTCAAGGCCTCCTACCTTGACCTCCTGAGTGCCAGGGTTAAAGTCATGACACCACACCCAGCTCTTTCTCTGTATGGACTCTGGTGTCCACCAAGAGACCGACAGAGCCAAAGCATAGTTGCCCCTATTCCACTGCTCTCTTTATTTTTATTTTTAAAGAAAAGGTTGTGTGTATCCCAGACTGGCCTCAAACTTGAGCTCACTCTGTAGCCAAGTGTCTTAGTTACAGCTTCTACTGCTGTGATAAAACACTGTGACCAAAAGCAACTTGTAGAGGAAAGGGTTTGTTTTATCTTACACTTCCAGGTAATGCTCCATCACTGAGGGACGACAAGGCAGGAACCTATGCAGAGGCCGTGGAGGAACATTGCTCACAGGCTTGCTTCTCATGGCTTGCTCTGCCTGCTTCCTTAACACCTGGGACCGCCAGCCCAGGAGTATTAATGCCTATCGTGAAACGGGCCCTCCTGTACCAATTATCAATCAAGAAACCACACCAGAGGCTTGCTCACGGACCGATCTGACGGGGACATTTTCTCAGTAAAGGTTCTCTCATTCCAAAATTATTCTAATTTCTGTCAAGTTGATATAAAACTAATCAGCACAATAAAGATGGCCTTAAACTCCTGGTCCTCCTGCTTCCACCCGCCATGCGTTGGGGTTACAGGTGAGGTGTGAGCCATTGAACCTCTCTTCATTCATTCATTCATTCATTCATTCATTCATGTATTATTTATTTTACCTCCCAACCACCATTTCCCCTCCCTCATCTCCTCCTACTTCTTCTCTCCACCCTCCTGTGCTCAACACACTCCTCTTCCCTTTCTCTTCAGAAAAGAGGAGGCCACCCATGAATATCAATCAGCCCTACCATAGCAAGTTGCAGTAAGACTCGGCTCATCCTCTCCTATTGAGACTAGATTAGGCAGCTCCTGCTCCCACTGTTAGGAGCCCCATATGAAGACCAAGCAACTCAACTGTAACATACGCGTAGATGGCCTTGGTCAGGCACATGCAGGTTCCCTGGTTGCGGTTCAGTCTCTGTGAGCTCCTATGGACCCAGGTTAGTTAATTCTGTGGGTTTTCTTGTGGTGTCCTTGACCCCTCTGGCTCCCATAATCCTTCTTCCCCTCTTCCACAAGATTCCCTGAGGTCTAATTTGGCTGTGAGTCTCTGCACCTGTTTCCATCAGTCTATTCTTAAATAAATCCCACTAGTAACGGTAGGTGATGTAATGCAGATGTGAGACAATCTGACTTGTGCTCCTATGGAGTACAGAAAACGAAACATTGCAAAAGAGGGGGTGCAGGAAAAAAGCTAAACATTTGTCAAATTCCACTCCCTCCTAAAACCCAACTGAAATAAAAGACAGCATTTGTTTGGGCTGAGAGATAGTTATGGGTGAACAATGACCTACCATGGGGAAGACGCTGAGTTCACTACCCAGCACCACAGAGATTTCTCTTTTTAATTAGAGGTCTTACTTTTTTTTGTTGTGAGCCTAGTTCTTATGGCTGAGCCATCTCTCCAGACCTTGGGACATTTGTTTTAAACATAATTCAGTGAGGACAAAGAAGCTGAGAAGTAACTCTAGTTAGAGAAAGAAAGCTCTCCCAGCAGAGGCGTGAATGTTCTCTGAACAGAATAAAACAGACGCTCTCAGGATCTCCACGTCTAGACATGCATGTTGTATCATGTTGTATCATAACCATAACAGGGCACTGAGCGACTATGAGCATCCTAAGTGTGAGCCTCCAAGACCCCTCTGCTGTTCCCAGAATGTCACCCTCCACTCAAGCCTGGAAGACTTTTCTGGAGAATCTGATCATGTCAAGTAGAAACAACAGAAGATATGGGTACTGGTGACTCTCAAACAGCCCATTGGGTTCATCTCACAATGACACTCAACATTAATAAACCCCTTTCCCTTACCCCATTCATTGGCTCCTTACCTAATGTCTATCTTCTGTATCTCCTGTCTTCCCTCATTGTTAACACAGTTCGGATGGATGTTTGAATGGTACTATCAGACAGAGAGGTCTGACTGTGGGCTGGCCTCAAGTCATGGTGTTATGGGGTTACCTTGCTAAGTATCTAGAGCTGGGGAGGTGGAACAGTGAGTAAGTGCTTGCCTTATAAACACAAAAACCTGAGTTCAATCCCCCAAAATCCCATAAAAAGCCAAGAATGGAGGCATGCATCTGTAATCCAAGTGCTGGGAGATGAGAAAACCGGTTTCCTGGGGCTGCTGGTCAGTCTGCTCAGCCTAGTGGACAAATTCCAAGCCAGCAAGAGATCCTGTCTTTGTTTGATTGTTTGTTCATTTAAAAAATAGGGACAGTGCCTACAGAATGACACTAGAAGTTGACCTTTTGCCTCTACATACACCCAGACACACAGGAATACACACACAGACACACACACACTCATACAGAAACCCCATTTCTATCCAGTGTTTGCTGAGTCAGGAGGGGAAAAAAATCGGGTAATAGAGGAGGAACAACATGACCCTTATTCTTTTCTGAAAGCCATGATGTAAGAACAAATGCTGATACCACTGGTTCAGACAAAAGACGCTTTGTCAGGGCACACAACAATAACCCCACTGTTTGTGGTCACACTTTGTACACAAAGAGAGTGATTAGGATTGAATATAGTATCTAGTTACTCCTGGTGGTGCTAAGAAAATGGTACAGTCAGATCATACATACATATATACATATATACATATATACATACATACATACATACATACATACATACAACTTTTTAATATGTACTTAAGAACGTGTTATGATAGCTTGGTGACAGGTTATATAAGTTCTGCCTGCTGGTTAGAATTCCCTACTCTTATCAGGGAAAAATAACACTTGTTCAAAACTGCCTGAAGGGGAAAGGCATCAGAGTAGACCAACATCATGCTGCAGGTTCTATTTCTGTTTGCTAAAAGAATGCTTTCACCGACAAAAGTTATTGTTATTCACATAGTCTGTGGGTCTTGTTTTGTTGTTGTGGTTGTTGTTGTTGATGATATTGTTGTTTTACTGTTCTCTCCCAAATGTTTGAACCTGATTTTTTCCAAAAATCACTTTGTTCCAGTCATTTCTATCCCTATAAACTCACCTAACTAAGTTCCCTTTAGTGATTAAGGAGCTCTGAGGCCACTAACAGAGGGCCACATAAGCAGGAATTATAATGCTGTTTATTGTTGCATTGTGCTATGTGTAGATAACATGTCACACATAAAAAACCTTTTTAAAGGCAACATTTCTCTTTTTTTTTTTTTTTTTTTGTGGGTTTTCGAGACAGGGTTTCTCTGTGTAGCCCTGGCTGTCCTGGAACTCACTCTGTAGACCAGGCTGGCCTCAAACTCAGAAATCTGCCTGCCTCTGCCTCCCAAGTGCTGGGATTAAAGGCCTGCGCCACCACTGCCGGCAAAGGCAACATTTCTTAATGAGCTGTTATTATGATTGATTTCAGGCTAAGAAATGCCTAAGGCACTCTCGAGGCACACCTCTGGGTGTGGCTAAGGCACTCTCGAGGCACACCTCTGGGTGTGGCTAAGGCACTCTCGAGGCACTCACACCTCTGGGTGTGGCTGGAGGCTTGTCAAGGGAGAGTTGACAGGGGAGATTAAAAGTGAACAGCACCATTGCATTTTCTATCGTTCGTTCGTTTGTTTGTTCAAGACAAGGTTTCTCTGTGTAGCCCTGGCTATCCTGGAACTCTCTGTAGACCAGCTTAAACTATCTCCAGGGTGCTGGAACTAAAAGTGTGCCACCAGCGTTAATGCAGTCACACAGGAACCAGGAACTAATGACATTCATCTCATACCCTGCCTGCTTCCTTCCTCAGAGTGGCTGTTCTACACTCACTAAAGCCAGACTGTGGCTCAGACCCTTGGGCGTGCTCAGCAAACACCGGCAATATGGCCTTCCTCACCTGCTTAGCTAGAGATGTGCTTGCTGCTCCTCTATGTCCACTGCCCTTGACAAGGACATATTCCATAGCTGATGCGCTGTATTCAACTAATGAAGGAAAGAAACCAGATGCTGCCCACCAGAAGACCTAATGCCTCACAGTAGGGAGGAGTGACCGAACAACAGTCAATGCAAGCAGTGTAAAATGAAGTTGAGACTGTCCCTGTCAGCAAATGTCTCCCCATCTAAGTCACAGTGGCCCAGAGAGGCCAGCACCCAAAGCCCTGGATGAACCAAGGAAGAAGAGCAAGCTTTGGAAGCCTGTCTCTGCTACTGTAATCTATCAGCTTCATTTTCTGAGTCAGCCCTGTGAGAATCCTAAGAATACTCTTCTCAAGTGCCCAGCCCTATAGAGACTTGGTGCGTCAGGGTGAAGGGATACCTAGGGAGGGTCCCACCCTCTCAGAAAAGAAGGGGAGGGGTTTAAGGGAGGAACTCTGTGAGGGGGAGTGGGAGAGCAGCAAATGGGAAGTATAAATAAATAAATAAGAATACTTCTCTCTAGTTCACATGAAATCCTCCAAGATCAGTTCTCATAGGAACTATACCAAGTGGCGGGGGGGGGGGGGGGGGGGGGGGGGGGGGGGGGGGGGGGGAGGGGAGGGACCTGACTAAATACATCCTTAAAGATTACATAGCTGGTAAATGTGGTGGATAGCCCTAGCCTCTTGTTGTCATGGTAACTCCACTCCTGGGAGGGGCTGCGAAGGAGGAGTGAATCTTGTAAACCTTCTGTCCAATCAAATTTGTTAAATAAAGGCTACAGCCAGTGATTGGGCAGTAGAAGAGGAGTGGGAGGAGCCAGAGGCAGGAAAAGGAGAAGACCAGGAGAGCCAAGAAGAAGGAAGAAGGCGGCGCGGAGTTGGCAGTTGGCCGAAGCTAGAGGGCAGTTGGTGGAGAGAGAGAAGACGAAGAAGACCTTGACCTAGGAAACCGCAAGTTGTTAAGAGCTCTCATAGCCGGGGAATAGTGTAGTTTAATGGTAAATCTGCCCAATCTAGGCATGCAGCATTCATTTGATACTTATTGACTTGTGTATCAAGTCTGGACTCCCTATGGGCAAAAGATTTACTGCAACAAATTGGCGCCCAACGTGTTATTTAGAACTCAACTAACTTGAGACAAAAAAAAAAAAAACAAAAGAAAAGTTACAAAGTACCAAAACTTCCCCAACGGCCAAGGTCAGGAGCAGCACTCAGCTTACAGCTGGGCTTGCTCACTGCCCTGTGAAAACTGAAAGAAGGGTCTTCCGAAAATTCAACAGTGAAACAAAAGTTATTGTAGCCAGACCAGTAGGTCACTTAAATTAAAAAATTAAATTAAAAAAAGGTGAATAGACACAGATAAATAGATGTAAAAGGTTTTAAGGTTGCGAGGAGTAAATTGCAGGCTGCTCTGAGTCAAGAGAGCCAAACAGATAAATAGAAAGGTTAGAGTAACGAATTGTAATGAGGGACTGCTGATCCTAGAAAACAGCTGCCTGCGAGGTAGTTTTCAGGTAGAAACAGTGAATTGAGGGCTCCAAACCAGATAATTTTTTAATATAAAAAAAACCCATATTTTGATAAAGATGACAAAAACAATGGATATCTTTTGGGCTTTATATGATGATATTTCAAATGGTTTGACAGAAATCAACTTAGGGAACACTTTATTATTTATCAGTATTGCTATATTTATTTTTTTGATACACTATGTCTTCTCAAAAGACAAAGCTCTAGATAAAAAATTCTTTGCTTTGGAAAAGAGATTACAAGAAACAATAGAACTTTTGGTACAGGATAGAGATGAAATTTGGAAACAAATAGAAAATAATGAGGAATGGAAGCAGGGCTTAGAACAGAAGTTACAGGAACAAAAAGATGAGAATGAAAGTGGGAGACAGGAGATTAAAAGGATAATTGAACAGAAGATAGAGCAGTTAATAGATCAGATGGAGAAACAGATAAAAAATAATGAATTGAAGACACAAGAAATTCTAGATCAGAATAAGAGACAG
The DNA here is from genome assembly GCF_011762505.2 of Arvicanthis niloticus. NCBI lineage: Eukaryota > Metazoa > Chordata > Mammalia > Rodentia > Muridae > Arvicanthis > Arvicanthis niloticus. The sequence continues at coordinate 115,904,848 of NC_047658.1, read as the reverse complement.
AAAGATGAAAATGAAACTGGGAGACAGGAGCTAGAAAAGATGATCAAACAGAGCATGCAACAGCTCACAGATCAGATGGATAAACAGACAGAAAATAATAAGGAATGGAAGCAGGGCTTAGAACAGAAGTTACAGGAACAAAAAGATGAGAATGAAAGTGGGAGACAGGAGATTAAAAGGATAATTGAACAGAAGATAGAGCAATTAATAGATCAGATGGAGAAACAGATAAAAAATAATGAATTGAAGACAAGAAATTCTAGATCAGAATAAGAGACAGAAAGATGAAAATGAAACTGGGAGACAAGAGCTAGAAAAGATGATCGAACAGAGCATGCAACAGCTCACAGATCAGATGGAAAAACAGATAGAAAATAATGAGGAATGGAAACAATTACAATATAAAAAAACATATGAAGCAGGTATACAAACCTTAAGGGAGGAATTTAAATTTTCAGCTGAGGAAAATACTGAGGTTAAGACAGAAGTAAATAGAGAAAGTCAACCGAGAGTTATTAGAAAACACACCTTGGTCTATCCGGTTACGGTACAACAAAGACCTCCAAATGTTGTTTACCCACAGGGTTATGAGGAATTTGAATGGCAACCTGTGGATGTGTTAGATCTGAGAAAATTTAAGGAGAGTGTCAATAATTTTGGTATGCACTCACCATTTGTTAAACAAATTCTGACTTCTTGGGCTATTAAAAATAGAATAATCCCCCAAGACTGGAAAGATATGGCAAGAGCTATATTAGAACCTGCCGCAAATTTACAATGGGTTGCATGGTGGAGAGATGAGGCGAGGGAGATAGCACGACAAAATAGAGCCAGAGGAAGAGAGATTTCCATAGACCAACTGCTTGGTGAAGGTCGTTTTGCTGAAATAGAGGTGCAGGCTGTATATGATGAAGAAACTCTGGCATTGTGTAGATTGTCAGCCTTAAATGCCTGGGACAAAGTTGCAGAATCCGGGAAGAGACTTGAACCATTTACTCAAGTCATACAAGGGCCAAAAGAAACCTTCCCTGACTTTTTACAAAGGCTAACCTCAGCTGTCGAAAGGAGTATATCAGATTCAGTAGCAAGAAAGGCAATAATTGAGTCTTTAGCCTTTGAAAATGCAACTGCTGAGTGCAAGGAAGTAATCAGACCACTGAGGGCAAGGTCAGCATCAATAGATGAATGGATTAGATACACAGCTGATGTTGGATCTCACTCAGCTGATATGTCAGTAATAGGAAAAACTGCAACTAGAAACCTAGAGATGACCCAAGATTTCAAATGTTTTAATTGTGGTAAATGGGGTCATCTCAGAAATTACTACAGAACAAATCAAAATAATAGGAAATGGGGGCCTAGGCCTTCTGGAATATGTCAAAGATGTGGCAAAGGCCGACATCTGACCAGGGAATGTAGAGCAACAACAGACAGATGGGGCAATACCCTGCCAAAAAACTTCCAGGGGGGCCTCTTGCAGGCCCCAATGCCAGACAAAAAGAGTTCTCTTTCCCAGGAAAATTAAATGTCACTGCTTCAAAAACAGATGTTCTGAGACCAGTTATGACTGAGGAGAAGGGCACACAAACTGGAGAGATACATGACCTCAAGGACATGCTGGACACGAAGGAGCGGATGGTCAATGTTCTCCAGAAGAAGATAGAAAATCTTCAGGAACAACTAAGAGATAAAGAGAAGCAGATGAGCAGCTTGAAAGAGCAAGTCAAGTCTCTGCAGGTGGACACGACTAACATGGACACAGCTCTGACAATGCTGAAGGAGGCTCTTGCAGACAAAGAGCAGACAATTGAATGTTTAAAGGAGCAGCGGGACAGAGATGAGCGAGAGAAGCAAGAGGAGATTGAAACCTACAAAAAAGATCTTAAAGACTTGAAAGAAAAAGTCAGCCTATTGCAAGGAGACCTCTCAGAGAAGGAGACTTCTCTCTTGGATCTCAAAGAGCTTGCTTCTTCCCTGGTTTCCTCAGGACTAAAAAAGGACTCACGGCTCAAGACCTTAGAAATTGCTCTTGAGCAGAAAAAGGAAGAGTGCCTAAAAATGGAGAGATCTAATCAAACTTTAAAAGAGATGCTTAATAGGCAAAAGGAATCAATAAGAACCCCCAAAGATGGATTATATATTGCTTTATTAAACTTAAATTTTTTGAATATTAATGAACAAAACACCATAGTCGCTGAGAAACATTGGATGGTGGATAAAACTACTGAACTAAATCAACCTGTTTATATTAAGGATATTATGACGTCAGAATGGAAAGTGGGAAATGTATTACGCTGGGGGAGAGGTTATGTTTATGTTTCCACAGGAAAAGAAAAGCTGTGGGTTCCTTCCAAAATGATAAAGATCAGAAATGACAAAGGGAGACCCCCTGAAGCACTAGTCGACAAAGAAGAAAAGGGAGACTAACTCAACCAACCAAATGGGTGATGTATATATGGACTTAACTGGCTGGGACTAAAATGTCAATGCAAAGCCAAGAACATTTAATTGGCTAATAATTTCTCATGACTTAATACATGCCATCCTTTATGAGGGCATGTATTTAAGTTATATATAGTTTGATTAAGTAATCAAACTAACCTGAAGAGGGCAGTGGCCTTTCTTTATTGATCTTCATTGACAAAGCTGTGTGCCCTACATGTTCCACGTGAATGTTTTTATAAAACTACCTGTTGCTTTTAAGTTTTATATGTTACAGGATGAAAGAAGAGAAACTCAGCCCTAGCATGATTTATACTCGAGGATTCTGAGTCTCTAGGACCTCCTATTCCAGCTTCGTGCTTGATTCTACTGCAACTGCATCGAAGCCGCTTCTTTTAAGGACTTGCTTCCAGAACTTTTCCAGAACATCTAGCTTGCCTGTCCAACCTTTCTGACTGTAACAGTTATGGTGTCAGCTTTGCTATGAACTTTCTCAGTACATAGTGACTTCAAGGCAAATGATGCCAGCTAGCTCTCCTTTGACTAAGCCAATTTTCCTGTTTCCCTTTGGGCCCCCAGATGGGAATTCTTCACCCCAATTCAGCTGGAAGCAGACAAAAGGAGATCATCGCCCCAGTTCCTTAGGTTGGGGTGGATGGTTCTGGTTACTTTGTAAATTATACATGTGTTGTAATTTAAGGAATACTTTACAAATGTAGCTTCAGACAGGAAGGGAATTAGAGAGCTAAATCTCAGAAATTAAGTGGGATTAATATTTTACTCTTATATAGGCATTGTGCCTGTATAACTCATACAGAAATACAAGGCTTAGACCCAGTTAAAAAAAAAAAAAAAGGTATATCTTACATTGGTAAGAAATCTTTATAATAATTACAAGGTTGAAATTATAATCTCTTACATTGATATGGAATTTATATTAATATATTACTCTCATGTAGGCATTGTACCTATATATCTTATTTAGAAATACAAGGCTTAGACCCAGTCCTTTTAAAAAAAAAAAAAAATTAGTGGAAAGGAATTAACAGACAACTGTTCAGATTGCCTTACATAGTTGATTTTCAAAAACATCAGAAATCCATAGAATTGACATTACAAACATTCTGATATAAACATTTATTTTATTGGAGACCTATCTGATCCTGACAGCTTCCCAGTCTTGGATTCTAAGAAGAAATTGAGCATCTTTGGAGTTACACCAGTTGTGGTATGACAGCCACTAGGCAAGAATTGCCTCTTTTAATCTACAGACAAAATAGTGTGCAAAAAAGAAACACACTTGCAGAATAGTCGACCGATTATATCTGCCAAGACAGAGTAATCAACCCTTAGTAATTCTGCATTACTAGGTCTGTTAGATGATTCCTGGGCCAGAAGGCTGAAGACCAGATGCTCCAACATTTTGAAATAAGGAACTGTCTAGATGTTCAGTGGTCTATTTAAATTGGCTGAGTTTTAGAAGCCACACTTTGTGCTTCCCATATCTTTAATTAACTAGTCATCCTGGATTTCTGATGGGGTTGAAGATTTATAATCTCACAGCCAACCCAGGCTATTTACTTTGAGAAGATGATTTTCAGATGCTATTCATTTTGAAGACAGGACATAAGCCAGGTTCAGAACTAAGTTTTTTAATTGAGAGAGATGGCAAAGGTTCTATTTAGTTAACAAAAATGATGGACTGGGTGTTAGGTTTATCTTGTACTTTAACAAACACAACATGGTAAAATAGCTAGTGTTCAATTAATATGTGAAAAAAAAAATTTTTTATTATTGGACAAAAAGGGGGAAATGTGGTGGATAGCCCTAGCCTCTTGTTGTCATGGTAACTCCACTCCTGGGAGGGGCTGCGAAGGAGGAGTGAATCTTGTAAACCTTCTGTCCAATCAAATTTGTTAAATAAAGGCTACAGCCAGTGATTGGGCAGTAGAAGAGGAGTGGGAGGAGCCAGAGGCAGGAAAAGGAGAAGACCAGGAGAGCCAAGAAAAAAAGAGAAGAAGGAGGGCGGCGCGGAGTTGGCAGTTGGCCGAAGCTAGAGGGCAGTTGGTGGAGAGAGAGAAGACGAAGAAGACCTTGACCTAGGAAACCGCAAGTTGTTAAGAGCTCTCATAGCCGGGGAATAGTGTAGTTTAATGGTAAATCTGCCCAATCTAGGCATGCAGCATTCATTTGATACTTATTGACTTGTGTATCAAGTCTGGACTCCCTATGGGCAAAAGATTTACTGCAACAGGTAAAGACAGGGCCCAAAGGGCTGGTTAGCTCAGTGGTAGAGCACCTACCTATAAAAGGCAAGACCCTGAGTTTAATCCCTAGCACTGAAAAATAAGGGAGCCAAGGAGAAAGAGAAAGGATTTCAAAACACTGATGTGAATAACTACACATCTTAACCTCTCTCCCGTGCCAAGTCGAGCAAGTGTGGTAGCACTTGCCTGGGATCCCAGCACTGGGAAAGCTAAAGCAAGAAGGCTAAGGATTTAAGGCCAGACCAGCCTGAGCTACCCAGAGACCCTGTCTCAGAAAAGAAAGTGGGAAAACGGCAGGACCACCTCTAGGATGAGGACAGTGCTACCTGTAGCCTACTGAGGGAGGTGGGATAAATGAACCTGCACATCAAACCTCCTCACTGCCTCTCACCAACACAGCTACATCTGACTGCTAGAAAAACACAGCACAAGCCTGAAGGCTCAAAAGGATTTGTTGGCTGACATGAATGGCCATAGCCAGACAGCTTGAGTTCTACAAGTTTATGATTCCTCATCTACAAAGTGGGGTTCACAGAGCTTGCCTCCAAGGCTCTAGGATCATCTTCACAGGGGTGGAATGATCATGACCTGAGCTGGGTTCAATCCCTAGCACTGAAAAAGAAGTCTGACCTGCTGTCTCACCTGCCTCACCCCTGCCCGCCTCTGAGCGTGTCACTCTTAGAGACAGGAAGCATATACTTAGGCTATTACCACCTGTTTGTAATTCTGTCTCCAGTCACACTCAGGTCCAGCCACTGGCAGTTGGGAAAATGACCTGGCACCTAAGGTCAGGTACAGGGGACTGAGGACGCACCTGATCACTCCGAGGGACTCCGTAACGAAGTTCATTCACAAAGTGCTCACAGTTCTCACTGGTCAGCCTGTAGAGCACCTCCTGCCCCACCAGTTTCTCAGCTCGCTGGATGATCTTGTTTAGAGGCAGTGGGGTGTATTCCTTGTCATGTTTGTTATTGACCTGGTACTTGTCCTTCCCTGCCACATCGCACAGCAGTTCTTTCTTCACTATGGCCTTGTCGGTCAAAGCAGACATGATGCTGGCTGCCCCAGCTCCTGCGATTTCACCTGTGGAGCCACAAAGAACAGAGGAGTTGATCCTGGGAAAGGCCACAGGGATTCAGTGCTAGCCCACAGCTGGGCATCCAGGCTTAACACCATCCACAAGGGATGAGCAAGATAGAAACAGGTGAGATATGCACAGTGTGGCTTTGGGAAAGGTTTGTATGGTCCTTGACTCCTTTATCAAGATGGAGACTAGTAAAGTGCCATGATTTACTGTGATGTTTTAGTGGTAGTCATGGTGGCGAGGGTAGTGTTCAGTTGAGGGATGAGACAGGGCCTCACTCTGTAATCCAGGATGATCTCATCTGGAAATTACTATGTAGTCCATCCTGATGTCAAACTCCCAACAGTCCTGCCTCTGAAGTCCATACACTGGGATGATGGGCACACACTACCACCCCTGGCTCCTGGGATGTCAAGCATGCACCCCCATCTCTGGCTACTGGGTGACAGGGATACACTACTACCCCTGGCTACCAAGATGATGGATGGGCATGCACCACCACCGCAAGCTATTGGAGTGTTTCTTTAACCAGAAGAAGCTAGTCTTCTGTAGAGTAGCTACTTCTTAACTCTGCAAATATGTGCAAGGAGCTCTCTCATCTTTCTCAAGTAAGAGTATATAACTATTGATTCCATCTGGGTAATTCCTTGATCTCACCAGGCTGATGACCTTGAAAGAGAGGCTGGTCTTCCTTCCAGGAAAAAAAAAGAGGCCAACACTCTTCAGCTGTTCCCCCTAGAGATGATGCTAAGGAGACCCAGGGGATGCAGTGGCAGCCCTGGCCAAAATCCACAGGTAAGAAGAGGCAACAATGAAGTGACTAGAAGAAAAGGAACTTGGGTTCTCTAGAGCTAGGCTAGGGCAATGAGGGTCAGCTGACTATCACAGAGCCAGGGCATCCTAACCCGACCACCCATACCACAGGGAATGAGCATATGCTGGGTATGATGACTGGAAAGGAGCTATGGACCCAAGATGTAGACCCAGGAACCCAGGGAGTATCACCAGGTTGGTTCCCTGCCAGGAGCAGCAACAGCACCCCAGTAACCAGGACAGGACAAATCTTTAAATATAACACTGGCACAGCAACAAGCAATAGTAGGAAGGAAACGAGCAGAGGCCATGTGACCCCTCTTCTGTGAAGTTCTAGAATAGGCTGAACTCTTCCAGAACATAAAATGTTTGAAACCAGCATGGTGGTATTCTCCCTTGATCCCAGAACTCATGAGACGGGCAGACAGTTCTTTGTGAGTTCAAGGCCACCCTGCTTGACATAAGTGATGGACCAGCCTGATTCCATTATAAGATTAAAAGCCATCTTGTTATAAAGCCAAATTTAATTTCATTCCTGTTTTCTATAAAACTTGGATTTGACCAGGTGTTGACCTATTTTTTGGAATTCAACATGTTCTACACCCTATACACTGACCTCCACCATGATATGATAGGATGTTCTGCCACATAATGTTAAAATGTTCAACCAAGTTCCTATGTAACCAAAATGCTTCTGGAAATCTCTCAACCCTTGAAATCCCCCCAGCATTGTAGTTTGTGGCTACATAAACCCCACCTTCTCCTGTGTTCCATGATATGTTGATATTTTCTCCCCACTTTATGGAAATAGCCCTACCTGACAGAAAATAAGGCTTGCTTTATTTGACCAAAGAATTTTGGGTAATGGTCTTTACTCTCAACCGGTGGGATTAACATAAGGAGTTCTAGACCATCTAGAATGATATAGTGATACCCAGTGTTTTGTTCTGTTTTGTTTTAAGACAGGATCCATGCAGCCCTGCCTGTCCTGGGACACTCTATGTAGACTAGGCCTTGAACTCACAGCACAGAGATCTGCCTGCCTCTGCCTCCCCTCCTGAGTACTGGTATTAGAGGAGTGCACCTCTACACCCACACAGCCATGAGACCCTGCCTTAAAATTATAAAAAAAAAAAAAAATGAAAACAGCTATGTATGGCTATCTACCACAGGCCTGACATAAGACTCAGCCTATTGACAGTCACTCATGGATTGGGGAGGAACTCACAAGTTTCTACCCCTTCCTCCTGAACTATTGTCTACTGATGAATTCTAGGGGCAAGACAATCACTGTCTTCCATTGTGTACCTACTAACGATCCCACCAGGTTCCATCAGATGGTCCCAAACCCATGATGACACAGAGGACCCTGGTTAACTCAGAGAGAGAGAAGAGAGAGAGGAGAGAGAGAGAGAGAGAGAGAGAGAGAGAGAGAGAGAGAGAGAGAGGAGAGAGAGAACATAGATATTATAAATATTGTGTTACAATTCTGAGGGAGAAGGCTTCCCGAATGAAAGTGTTACAGCTTTGTTACAGCTTTGCTCTGGCAAGGGGAAGATTTCTCCAATGCAAGTGTTATAGCTCTACTGGGAAAGGTATCCTGGCAATTGGGAACCAAGAATACCATAAAGTCACACTGCACAGCAAATATCACACAAGAGATTTGTTGGAAAGGGAAAGCCCAGAAGGGTAGCTGCCTCTGTTCAGGCTAGAAGTAGCAGGGAACTGAGGAAAAGGCAGGCTTTATACAGGGTTTGGGGGTAGGGCAGAGCTTTCCAAGGTAGCCTGGGATTGCTGGAATTTTTATGACATAATCGTGGGGTAAATTTAGGGATTGGTGGGATTGGTGGGATTGTGTGGTCTCTGGAGCAAACTCAGGGGTTTTATTCTAAGGGACTGATGGGATTCTGTGGCCTGATCTTGAGTCTAGCTCAGGGACTGGTGGGACTCTGTTTCTTAGCCCTGGTCTTGGCCTTGGAGCAATTCTTTCCTTTGGTCCTGGTCTCAGGGTCAAGTCAGGGTCATGTTGTTTTTCCTTGGCCCTTTTACCCTACATTCTCCCCTTTTTGTATATTATTAATAACCAGTTAGGGGTCAGGAAAGGGGGTAGTGTTATTATTAGACTGGAGGCACTGAGGTCCTTGGAGCAAGTTTGATCTTTGCTGTCTGGGTATAACTGGGTGCTGCAGGCCTCTGGCTCTATAGCTAGTACTCCTGTAGTAGCAACTGATTAAGTCTGATCAGAAATCTTTTGGACCTGTTGTTGAAGAAATCTAGACAAGAAATTTATGAGGCAGGGTGCAATTAGTAGGATTAAGAAAAAGGAGGAAAGAGAGGTTAAAGAGAGTATCCAGTTCCGTACTAGACAGTCAGTGATCCACTGGCCAAAGGCATGGAGCTGTTTCTTCCATTTTTAGAGATCTGTCTGGAGTTGTCAGATCTCCTCGTCTGCTATACCCAATTGGTTGACACTGAAGCAACATTTCTTCCTGAAGAAGAGACAAAGGCCACCTCTGTCTGCTGTTAGTAAATACAACCCTTGTTGATTTTGTAACACTCCAGTAGCCAGTGGCCCTGTAGAGTAAGGATGGTTTGAACCACTTATTGAAGCTCCTGGATGATCTACGAGGAAAACCAATGGTAAATAGCTAGGGAAGGCGTCAGTCCCACTGCTTCAGTGGTGACATCAGAAGTTATGCCCAGGACTGCTAGAAAGGGTATGACCTGAAATGCATGTTTGTCATGTGACTATAATCCCTAAGATGAGAATTGGCAAGGGATTTTTTTTTTAACCAAGATCCACCTCTAGTTTGGAAAAAGGAACACCAGGGCCTTCATCCTAGACCAGTGGTAAACCTGAGTGCATTGTGAATGTTTGAGCATAGGGGATGGGCGGTAATACTAAGGATTAAGATTCTGTTGCAGTCTGCAGAATCCAGTATACCCACAAAACATGTTTCCAAGGAATTAAAGCAGTCTCTGATACTGAAGAAGGAAATGTGAGGGAGATAAGAGGTGGTGTGATATTTGGCTTAGAGCAATCGATGTGCAATGGAGTGAGAGAATTTAATAAGACAATGGGCAAGGCCACAAATGCTGTCTTGAGTTTGACCCAGAAGGGACACACAACCAACATTCTCTAAAGCAGTCAGGAAGAACATTAGTCAATAACTGATACACAGAGGCATCTGAAGTAAGAGATGTTATGACAGGGAGGTGGGATCAATATCATCTACTTCTGTTATGTCTATACCTAGGGGTCGAGAAAGTGGGATGTGAGCCCTCTGTATTTTGATCATGCCTGTTGGGTAGCTGTGGTAAATACTATTGTAAAGTTTACCAATAACCCCATCTCTCATCTGAGGTGCCATGGGTCCCTAATTAGGATAAAAAAAACCCGCATTCTATATAAGTGGTAGAACACCCTCCTGAATAGCTATCATGACTCCTACAGAACCATTAAGATGGGCTAGAGAGATGGCTCAGCAGCTAAGAGCACTGACTGCTCTTCCAGCGGTCCTGAGTTCAATTCCCAGCAACCACATGGTGGCTCATAACCATCTGTAATGGGATACGATGCCCTCTTCTGATGTGTCTGAAGATAGCAATAGTGTAATCACATATAATAAATAAATCTTTAAAAAAAAAAAAAAGAACCATTAAGATTCTGACCAACATCAACAATGATCTCTAGTTTGATCATAGAGAAAGCAATAATAGGGGACAGGTGTTTTAAAAGTCTATTTAGGTGCTACAGAATAAGTATCTCCTTTTGGCAACTAGCTGGTGAGCTGTCCCACCATGAGAACAGTCTGATTCAAGCATTAAGTATAGTTTTCCTAAACCTTTGAAATCTAAGTTAACAGTATCGTCTAGGGGGAAAGAAATTGGAAAGTTTTTTATCATCTTAAATCCATTTCTTCTGCCTTTAGAACTTTCTGGATCTTTCACATCCTCCACCTAACCATTTACCAAAGACATGAGTAGTTGTTACTGAGAGCAGTCACTGTAAAGCAAACTCCTTTAAATCCTTTTGTTTTGCTTTGCTCTTTTCTCTCTCTCTCTCTCTCTCTCTCTCTCTCTCTCTCTCTCTCTCTCTCTCTCTCTCTGTGTCAAAGTCAGGTGGCCCACATGACAAGAAAGAGATTTTGGCCTATACTCTGTGATGCACCTGGGAGGCCAGCAAGAGAAAAAGCATGTCAGATTGTGTGATTGGAGGAGAAAGGGAATGGCCAGCAAACCTGGGGTCAAGTGAATGTGAAGTTCTGGAGTATGATGGAGTGTCTCTGTATTTTCAATTGTTATATGCTAAATGCTGGCAGGATATTGGTATTGTCATTTTGATGACTCATCATCAGCCTTGTATTTGTAAATATTTGTCGTTCCACACCTGTTCAGATACTTGAAGGTCAGACAGCCCTCTATGCCTAGAAACAATCTAGAATTGTATTAGAGATTATCTTACTGCTGATTGGTTATAACAAAGATCTGACAGCCAATCACTGGGCAGGAAGTGGAGGGTGAAACTTCCAGGGAGAGAGAATGAAGCAAGGGAAGAGAGAAGAAGCAGGAGACTCAAGAGCAGACACTGAAGGAGCAGTCATGGACCACAGCAGAGCAGAGAAAGGTATAGAGCTACCCACATGGTGTGTCATAGGCTAGTCAGGTTAAGTTTAGATTAGCCAGGAGACTGCCCAAGCAAAGGCCTAAGCTTTAAACCATATTAGAAGCTTGTGTCGTTATTTATACCACTGACAAGTCTCACTATAGGGGAGTGCAAAAGAAATAGAGGTTCCCACTTTGGCTAGGAGGACCCTTCCCAGAAAAGGGATGGGACAGGTTGGTACCACTAGGAAGGAATGAGCAAGGCAAGGGGTTTGGTGATTCTGGTAAGGCTGCCCCCCTACCCTGACAGTAGGGGAACAAGAAGGGGATGTGAGTTCCTAAAACTCCTTCAGGACTAAGTAGGTGGTTCTGGTGTCCAGAAAAGGAGATAGATAACCCTGGTACTGTAATGTCTACCTGAGGCTCCCTGTTAGAGATGGCAGTGGTCAGAACAAGGGAGCCCAGAACCCCTTCAGTTGTCCATAGCCAGACCTAGGAAATCTGCTGAATGATTTGGACTTGATGTCTTCATGCTATGAGGAACATAGGGGCAGTAAAAACTACATTGTCCTTCTTGATGTCACCTTGGACATGGCCTGGGTGGTTTACAAGGGTTTGGACGGGCCTGGGGCCCAGTGATTCTCCTGACCACATTTGAAACAGGAACCTAGAGGTTCTCAGGCTTTGGGAGGCCAGGGAGCCTGTCCTCAGGCCTGGGAGTCCACTACTGTAGTCAGTCAAAAGGCCTTTGCTAGCATTCGGTATTTTTATTTCCAGGACGTTTCATCTCTCCCATTGTAGACCTTCAAGGCCACCAATGAGACTGTTGCCTGTGGATCAGGGATCCTTTCTCTAGGACATTTAAGTTTGGCCCTAATATCAAGGAAACTCTGGAAAAAGAAGTAGGTCATAAGGAGTCGTTTTCCATCTGGGGTCTTGGAATACAGATTGGTATATTGTAAGGCAGTCTAGGAATTGAGATAGGTGTTCGCGTTTGTCCTGGATAACCTCTTGGATTTTTTAATACCTTACCACTTTAAGGCAGCTTTGCACAGACTGGCCAGGAGGTGAGTTATAAGTGGGTCTCTAGTTAGAATGTTCCCCTGAGTATTGTAGTTCTATTCAAGATGCCAGTCAGGGACCACCTCAGCCACAATTGGATGGGCAGCATTAGTTTGGTAGATTTCATCTGCATGTGCCCTACTTGGTCTCAGACTCATCTGCACTCCTCACAGAGACGGTTGCTGGTGAGAACTCTGTAAATGTCATGGAAGGTGAGACTGTAAGATTAGGTGATACATTGGAACTCTTTAATGAAAGCGGAGGGATTCATGATGGGAGACCCCAACCTCTCTTCTATCTGAGAGAGATCACTTAGTAAGAAAGGGGCATGTACCCTGACCATGCCATCCACCCCAGCAACCTCCTGTAAAGGGAGAACTGGGGTCAGGTTAGGCCATGTAGGGGGAGTAGAAGGGAGTCCTGTAGTGGAGGAGAAATGAGTTCTGGGTTGACTAAGGGCTGGCTGCTAATGAGCTGAAAGTAAGTAAGTGAGTGCCAGGGAGATTTGATTAGGATGGGCTGTGGCTAAAAATGTCCCAGAGTGGGGGAATGGGGTCAGGTGAAAAGGGCCAGCTGTAGCCCTAAAGACCTCTGGGTCTAGGGTACCTTCACATCCAAGAGTACCAAAGAGGTGCTAATCACTTCCGTGTACTCAGAAAAACATCTGCAGTGACCAACAAGGAAACTTACCTAATTGCTGCTGGTGGGTGGGATGCTGAGTGATTGGTGAGCTGGAAGGTGAGTCTGTTGTGTGTTGACTGGAGATGAGGGATAGGGGCCCAGTACTGCTCAGACCCCAGTGGGAAGCACAAACACCAGGAGAGCCTATCCAAGTTAGGGCACAAAATGTAAGTGTTACAGCTCTGAGGGAAAGGCTTCTATAATGGAAGTGTTACAGCTCTGAGGGAAAGGCTTCTATAATGGAGGTGTTACAGCTCTGAGGGAAAGGCTTCTATAATGGAAGTGATACAGCTCTGCTCAGGCAGGGAGGTTTCCCCAGCAAAGGTGTTACATCTCTGCTGGGAAAGATATTCTGGCAACTGGGAACCAAGGAATACTAGGAAGTTACACAGCCTAACAAACTTCACATAAGAAATTTGTTGGGAGGGAAAAACTCAGGCTAGAAGCAGCAAGGAATTAAGGAGAAGGCAGGCTTTGCACAGGGTTTCTTGTGGAGAGTACTTTTCTAGAGTGAAGATTTCCAGGATTTTAAGTTCTGAGCTCTGGCTTTTTACTCTGTGGGGCAGAGCTTGGCTATCTGCATCTAGAGGGGCTGGATCCAGCCATTAGACTGTTCTGTGTAGAGCCTAGAAGATGAAGGTACTTAGGGGCAGGAACTGGATAGTCACACACCTTGAGGGGCTTACACACTGGGCTCTAGAAGATGAAGGTCCTTAGGGGCAGGGTCTGGATGCTCACACACCTTGAGGGGCTTACTCACTGGTCTCTAAGGAACAAAAATCTCAGAAAGCATCATGACACATCAGACAGCCTTCACATAAACTTAGAAACAAATGGTTGATCAAGAAGCATGGAGAACACAGGGGCACCATGTTGCCCACAGCTCTCTCCACATCCTTTCCCAGTTCCTAGGCCCATCACAGTGAAGACTCATGTTCTTACTTGGGGGAGCCAGGTGGATCACATATCCATCACCAACATAGATGGCCCAGTGTCTGTACATAGGGCGGAAAATCTCAATCAGGTCTCCAGGCTTGGGTTCTGGCTGCAAAACCAAGAACAGAACTATTACCATGGCATGAAACCTTGAGATTAGGGCAGGCTGGGTTGAGAATGTGCAGCTAGAAGTCTCTCCCACCCCCATCAGCTCCAGTAGGCAGATCCATGTGGATGCAGGCTCTGCAAGTCTGATGCTGGGTCACCTCACAAAGTCATGATCTAGACCTTCAGGGAACTTGCCATCACTCCATCCCCAACTTGACCCCAACCCCTGCATGTGATATGACTAAAAACTGCAAAACGAGGGCTGAAGTGACATCTCAGCTGTTAAGAGTGCTTACTGCTCTTGCAGAGGATCTAGGTTAGGTTCCCAGCACCCACACAGTCACTCACAACCATCTGTAACTCCAATTCCAGTGCATCCAATACCCTCTCCTAACCTCCACAGGTAGTACATAGAGGTGGTACACATACATACATACATGAAAAACACTAATGCATATAAAATAAATCTAAAAAAGAAAGCTATAAAATGCTTGATACTGTAAACCTTGTCAAAAATGCACAGCTCAGGCCACTGGCTCTAGCAGGGGACCCACTACTACTGTACCAATAAATGGACACGTTGTCAAACTTCCTTCCAAATATTTGTGTTTATGCACATAGATAGAAGCTTGTTCTGCAGTGTGCAAAAGTTGATGGAGAGACTCCTAAGTTGACAAAGTGCTGAGAATAAGTAGCTGTGAGTGCCCAACCCTAACAGGACATCTGTATCACCACTAGCCCGCCCACCCAAGGCTCAGGGAATGTGACAAAAGAGCCAGAGAATGGAGAAGAGGGCTGTGAGATGTCTTCTGGACACAACATGGCCACAGCACTCAGGAGCACTGCAGCTATGGTCACCTGTATAAGACTTAGCAGAACAAGCTGACGAAATCAGTCAGCACTCCAGCAGGCACCACCAACTAGATTTAGTGGGTTACGAAAGACGGAAGAGGCACAGAGAAGGAACATGAACGTAGGAAGGGGTCATGTGGAGGGAATGTCCGGGAAGTGGGAGGTGGACAGGATCAAGGCACATTGGTATGAAGTTTTAAGGATGTTTTAAAAACCGCAAACCTAAGAGGTCTCTTCCCCCGACCCCGCTTGGGAATAGCTATGTTTATTATTAATGCACCACTGATAGACATAAGACCCAACAGCCCCCTGCCCCAACAAGGATGTTGAGAAAACATTAACAAGAACATCTGCTAGATGTGCCAGGGAATTAGAAGTCCTGTGACTTCTGTCCTGTCTCTGCTGTCTTTGGTACCCAGAAGAGAGTGTGAGGCTCTTCAAGGCTTCCAAAGCTTCGGGGAGTCCAGGGCCATTTTGGGAGAAGTCCTTGGGGTACTGCTTTGTAGAGCCCGATGAGTATGGTGTACCTTTCCCAACTCTTTTGCCAGATGTACATTAAACTCACTCCTAAGCCAGACTCGGAGCTTCTAACAATCTTTTGTGTGTGTGTGTGGTTTTTTGAGACAGGGTTTCTCTGTGTAGCCCTGGCTATCCTGAAACTCACTCTGTAGACCAGGCTGGCCTCGAACTCAGAAATCTGCCTGCCTCTGCCTCCCAAGTGCTGGGATTAAAGGCATGCGACACCACTGCCCAGAAAGCATTTATTTATTTTATTTGTATGAGTACACTGTAGCTGTCTTCAGACACATCAGAAGAGGGCAGCAGATCCCATTACAGATGGTCGTGAGCCACCATGTAGTTGCTGGGAATTGAACTCAGGACCTCTGGAAGGGTAGTCAGTGCCCTTAACCAATGAGCCATCTCTCCAGTGCTTCTGACAATTTGAGACGGAAAAGTATGTTCCCTTGACTCCAGCTCAGATGTGTGGGCCTCGGACAACTGCTGGAGCTCCATCTCACCCCTTCAATACAGGAACCAAATCCTAATGTCTTCTTTGGTCATTGTGAGTTGACACAGCCAAGGCCTCCAGAGTTTCCTTGTTAGGGTTGGGGTCTGTCTCAAAGTGCTGTATTAGCTCCAGGAACTGCTCAAGGGTGAACGCAGAGTTGCTATTCGTGGAAGGCAGACTCAGAGTTGTCTCATCTCAGCTTTTCTGTCATGGCTGAAGCTCACTTGAGTTCCTTTCTTCAGTTTCTAAGAGGTCTCTTGGTTAGCTTTGTTTATTTAGTGCTCTTGCTACAGATATTACTTACGGAATTCTTGCTCAAGGAGCTGAGGCAGGATGATCAAGAATTCCAGGCTAGGGGTAATGAAATGGCGGTACACGCCTTTAATCCCAGCATTCTGGAGGCAGAAGCAGGTGGATCTCTGAGTTTGAGTCTAGCCTGGGCTACAGAGGCAGTTCTGAGCCAGGAAACATACACAGAGAAACCCTATTCCAAAAAAAGAAAGGAAGGAAGGAAGGAAGGAAAAGAAAGAGAAAGAGAAAGGGAAAGAAAGGAAAAATAACTCAGCAGTTAAGAACACCAACTGCTCTTCCAGAGGATCCAGGTTCAATTTCCAACACCACAGCTTACAACTGTGTAACCCCAGTCCAGGGAGACCTAATGCCCTTTTCTGACCTCCCTCAAGCAGTAGGCAGCCATATGATACACAGATAAACATACAGTCAAAATACCCATACACAGAAGTAAATAATTTTTAAATGACTCCTATACTCGCCTGACCAAATAATAAGACTATCTTGAACCTCCTTCCTCGCCCCACCCATCTGCCAAAAAAAAAAAAACCTTATTACAATGACAAAAAGTCATATAAATATAACAGTCCTGCCTGCAAAATATTTAGTTACTTACAAAATAATAAGTAAAAGGTCATACCCCCAAAGCTCCATGCTGTTATTTTTATATGACATTCCTAAGTTAGCATAAACACGGGACTAAAAACTGATCAGCAACTCTGGGGACTGCTGTAAGGAGAGGCACTACAAGGAAGGAACATGGGGGGTATTAAGGTCATTAAACTGCTGTTCTTTATTTTGTCTGACTTTTAGTTTCTTCTTTATATACCATGTAATGTGATCACATTCCCCAGCCCCACCAAAGTCTCTTGCCCTGCCTTTTCCGATGACCCCTTCCCTCCTAGCTAGTCATTCCTGTCTTCATGACTTCATTTTGTGCAGGTCTCACGCAGCTGCTCTGTGTTTAGGATGTAGTGACCGTGGCATGTTTAAAAGACAGTGCTTCACAGACCTCCTCTGTCCTCCGGCTTTTACAGTCTTTCCACCCATCTTCCTCAATGTTCCCTGGTCTTGGGAGTGAGTGATGTCGATGTCCCATTTTGGACTGAGCACCCAATCGTCCCTTATCCTCAGCACTTTGACCAGCTATGAATTTTGCTTTGTTGACACCCAATGACTTAAGACTATGAAAATTCTGTGATCTTGACTGGGCAATAGTTCACTTGTATGCATTTATCAAAATAGAGCTGTATACTTTAAAAGGTAAATTATATATTAAGTATGGGATTTTTGTTTTGTTCTGTCTCTGAGACAGGGTCTCACTTAGTCCAGGAGCTTGCTATGTAGCTGAGGACAACCTTGTATTGATTTCCTATCCCCATCACCCAAGCATTAGAATTTCCAGGGTGCATAATTTCAGCCTGCCCTCTTTGTGTCATTTTAACTGAAATTATATCCTTCCCATATTATTACCTGGTTAAAGTATGCATTAATTATTAAAAATAATAATTACCTGAGTGTAGAGCTACACACCTTTAATCCCAGAACTCAGCAAAGGCAAGTGGATCTCTGTGAGTTCAAGTACAGCATGGTTGGGCTTCAGGTCATCCAGGACTATATAATGAGACCCATGCTACAATCCATAGACCCAACAAAGCTAAGTAACAAGGAAGGCCCAAGGAAGGATGTTTAAAACTCACTCAGAAGCAGAAATAAAATAGATATTGGAGGTAAATGGAGGAAGAGAACTAGGAAGGAGGGAAGTGGTGGGGGAAGAAGGGTGGGAATCAGGTGTGGAGAGGCAAGCTGGGGAGGGAAGGCTGGGAGAGAGAAGAGGAATCTGTGGTGGATCATCTCTAAGATGAGCTGGAGACCTGGGAGGGAAAAGGCTCCCAGAAATCTATGGGATGACCCTAGCTGAGACTTCTAGCATCTGGGGATATGGAGACTGAAGTAGCCCCCTCCTTCCAGAGAAGGGAGGACGGCATAAACCCACCCACAAAACCTTCAACCCAAAATTTGTCCTGCCTACAAGACGTGCGGGGGGGGGGGGGGGAAGTGGAGCAGAGATTGAGGGAATATTCCACCAATGGCTGCCCAGCTTGAGACCTGTTGACTACAACTGTAGTCATGTTGTAGTCAGTAGTTCCAGTGGTACTCAAAAAGTGAAAGAAAGTTCATCTACTTTTTAGGAGTTATTACTTTAACTGACACTGAAGACTGTTATTAATAAGCCAAAAAGTCATGGTTGAATTATGTATAGTCTGTTGTCTCAGTGTCCTGAAACTCCAGTGCACTGCCTGTGCTTCCTCTTACTTCACCTAGGGCCACCTAGTTAGCCAAAAACATTGTACCACCCCACTGCACCTCACTGCTTGCCTTTAAACTTTTGAACCTGGTTTTTTATATTAAAAAGCCTGCCCTGTGTGCAGATTGGTGCCACATTTAGGCTCTGGGTAATTTTTTTATGGTCCTGATTGATCAGTCTTGGGGTGTGAGTTCACTAAACTATTCTTGCTTAACTGAGATTGATGTTCATATGGTTTGTATGGCGATTCCTGAACCTCAACAAGACCCCACCCCATGTGAGAAAGCCAACCCCTGACACTATTAATGATAACTCTACTACACTTGCAGACAGGAACCTAACATAACTGTCTTCTGAGAGACTTCATCCAGCAGCTGGTGGAAACATATACAGAGGCCCACAGCCAAACATTAAGCAGAGCTCTGGGAATCTGGTGGAAGAATTGAGGGAGCTGGGGCAGGGTGGGGGGATGGTCAGGGACAACACAAGAATACCTACAGAGTCAACTAGCCTGGGACCATAGGGCTCACAAAGACTAAACCACCAACAAAACAGCATGCACAGGCTAGACCCCTGCACATTTGTAGCAGATGTGCAGTTTGATCTTCATGTGGGTCCCCTAACCAGTGGAGCAGGGGTGGTCTCTGACTCTGTTGCTTGCCTTTGGATCCCCTTCCCCTAGCTAGGCTGTTTGTCTGGCCTCTAGGAGAGGATGTGCTTAGTCCAACAATGTTCCAGGCAGGATAGTACCCATGGGGGGCTCCCCTTCTCTAAAGAAAAGAGGAGGAGAAAATGAGCAGAGGAGTATATGAGGGTGGGGCTGGAAGGAGAGGAGGGGGGCTGCAATCAAGGTATAAAATGAATAGATAGATAGATAGATAGATAGATAGATAGATAGATAGATAGATAGACAGACAGATAGACAGAGCAAAACACAAAAAGAAATAGTAAAACTAAGAAACTAGAGAAATGGTGCAGTGGTTAAAGGTACCTTCTGCTCTTGCGGATAACCCAATTTTTGTTCCCAGCACCCACATCAGACAGTTCACAGTTGCCTGTAACTACAGTTTCAGGGAGCTGAGTGTTCTTGACTCTATAGCCTCTAATCTGCAAGTTAACAGGTGTTGCATACTTGGTAAATAATTGTTCTCTTTCTGAAACAACAGAATTGAAGAGCTGCAACAGAGACTCTGTAGCCTGCAAATCCTAAAGTGTTGGGACTGAGAGATATCTCAGTAAGTAAAGTGTTTGCTTTGCTTGTCATCCATTTTATCCCCAGCGTCCACATGAAAGAGTCGGATGTGGTGATGTGTATTAGCATTTTGTCTAAGCTCTACCCCACAGTTACCTGGCAACAGCCAGATGTGCCTGACTAACTATAAAAGGGGCTGCTTGTCCTCTCTGCTCTCTCTTGCTCTTGCCTTCTTGCTCTCACTCTGTCCTCTCACCCCTTCCCCACTCTCTCCCCATTCCCCTCCCCCTTTCTCTCCACATACTCATGGCTGGCTTCTACTCCTCTATTCCTCTACTCTTTCTCTTTCTCTGCCTTTCTCTGTCTCTACTACCCTCTTAACTCCCCTTCCCAAGCCCTAAATAAACTCTTTTCTATACTATACCAACATGTGGCTGGTCCCTCAGGGGGAAGGGATGCCTCAACATGGGCCCACAGAGGCACCCCCTTCCCCTATACCTTACCACACATCCACCAAACATATTCCTCCTCTCTTTATCTTTTATAAAACACAACATTTGGTGCCAAGATTCAGATTTAGAAACTCCGCAGGTTTGCATCCCCCACCCCTGCTACCACATGGAGAGCCAATGCTCACAAGCCCAACTGGTAAGTCTCCTCCCCCACTGGTCAGAGTAAATATCCCCATGGCCCCAGGGGAGAGTTCTTGAGATCGAGCTATCCCTGTGCTGCCCTTGAGAATGGAGACATTCAGTCTTTTCACTGACCCTCGTTCTAAGACTTTTTCCCTTGGGTGAGATTTTCCTCTCTCCTCTGAGATGGTTCCTTTCTTGATGCTGTGAAATTCCAGGCCTAGGTGAACTGCTCTCTGTCACTCAGGGAACCAGCCCAGAGCTTATCCCCCAGACCACTATGTGATGACCTAGTGGTCTGGCCTGGCCAGAAGTCTCTCTGGTTATTAATAGTATCCTCAGGACACTGGTAGGGGTAGTTAATAACTACTCTCACTCAATGGGTCGGTCTTCATTGCCTTGTCTCTACTTACTGAGATATCCCAGTCTAATTCACAGTAAACAGCAAGCAATATCTCTACATGGCCGCTAAACTGGCATTTTAAAACAACTCTTTCAATAGCAATCCATCTTCAGAAACCTAACAACTTACTCCCTTCCCCCCTACCCAAGGTCTCAGAAGATATAGACACAGCTACAAGAGACTGCCCAGATTATGGTATGAGAAACACTGTGGACAAGACTGGATAACCTAAGAGTCAGGTGATTCATATTGCCTAAGTCAAGGTGAGTCATTTCTCATTTCAGGCGTTATCTATTCCACAGAGGAAAGGTTCTTCATCTTCTGGGCTTGAAAGCCAGATTGACTCCACCCAAGTTGCCATGGAGACCACAGGGACCTGAGAACTGTTTGGACTATAGATGAACTCTGTCATTTTTAATTAATACATGACTCCTAGATTATAATTTATTCTTCCTCAGATTTCTGACTACATTGACAGCTAAGGTAATTGTAGCTTGACAACTAGAAAGCAGACCTAGCTCCTGACCCTAAGGTCATCCACCACTGTATTTACTCATTAACAAATTTGTTCACTAGCTAAGACTGCAGATTTCTTACAGACTTCATGATAGACGATACACAAGTTCAGAGGTAGGGTTTCACAGATGTAACCTGTTACTTCCTTACCCTAACTCAGTTTCCACTGACTAAATGCTTCATGTTTCTTCTATGCCACTCTTCTTGCTATGCCACTGTCCTAATGTTAAACATCCCACTATGCAAGCCAACTGTATGATCACAATTCAAATATTAAGTTTTCTTTGATTGTCTTTTAACTAAACTTAAAACTGTTCCTCGTTGTGTGTATTCAGTCTCCTAGACAGGAGGAAAAAGCCCTTCTTGTTTCTTCTGCTCCATGAAAAGCTCATCTTAAAGCCTGTCTATGTTGTTAACTCATGTTATCTCTTTTGTAAACTTATAAGCTACAGGAAACCCACTCAGATGGACCTCTCATGGACCAAACAGTCCAGATAAGTACATCCGCTAATCAATAGCCTAGAGTTCCCACGTTCCAGAGGGTGGGATTTCTCTGGGTTTCCTGCTGTCAATTTTTTTTGACACCAAAAAAACAATATCAAAAGTTATTATGAAGTTATAAATGTACATCTAAGAAAAAAATTTTCTCCCAAGTGTATTTAACTTTATTCTCTACCTATAAAATGTGTGTGTGTGTGTGTGTGTGTGTGTGTGTGTGTGTGTGTGTGTGTTTCAGTATCTTGTCAAGTCCAGGCACTTACTACATCAAGACAGCTCCAGAGAAGCAACCTCCAATCTTCTCTCACAGAAACAGACACTTCTACTGGATCTGTTCCTTCTGATTTATTCACAGATGGTTCCACAGACCATGGACAGCAAGGAAACAGCCAACTCTCCTAAAACTGGACCAACATTCCCATACCCATTTTTCTAGGTTTCCTAGAGACACATCGCCCTAAAGTCAGCAGGAAGTAACTAAAAATTACAACGACACTATTCCTGCTTCACCATCACCTCTTTCTAATTTTTTTTTAATTAAGCCAAAACAGGGGAATGTTAGCATTTTGTCTAAGCTTTGCCCCACAGTTACCTGGTAACATCCAGGTGTGCCTGACACACTATAAAAGGGACTGTTTGCCCGCTCTGCTCTCTCTTGCTCTTGCCTTCTTGCTCCTGCTCTGTCCTCTTGCCCCTTCCCCCCTCTCCCCATTCTCTTCCCTCTCTCTCCATGTGTTCATGGTCGGCCTCTACTCCTCTACTCTTCTACTCTTTCTCTCTCTCTGCCTTTCTCTGTCTCTACCACCCTCTTAACTCCCCTTCCCATGCCCTGAATAAACTCTATTCTATACTATACCAACATGTGGCTGGTCCCTCAGGGGAATATGCCTCAGCACAGGCCCAAGGAGGCACTCCCTTTCCCCATACCTTACCACACATCCACCAAACATATTCCTCCTCTCCTTATCTTTTTTATAAAACACAAAAATGTGTGCTTACAGTACCAGCTCTGGGAGAAGAGAAGGAGACAGGGAAATCTTGGGTCTGCTGTCTATGCAATAAAGCATAATTGACAGCCCCACTCTAGGCCAGAGAGATGCTGTCTCAAAAAAAAAAGAAAAAAAAAAGAAACTTTTTTTTGACACCAAAGAAACAATATCCAAAGTTATTATGAAGTTCTGTGGAGTTTTTAAAGGCACAAACCACAATTGTCTCAACTCTAGGAATTTCTTTTGCTGCATGAATTTTTATCATGGTGTTGTTGTTGTTGTTGTTGCTGCTGCTGCTGCTGCTGCTGCTGTTTGGGTTTGTTTGCTTGCTTGCTTGCTTGCTTGCTTGAGCAAGCAGCAGTTAAGCAAGATACAGAAGCAGAATGAGTTATCTAGTTAATATTTGCGAATCAGGTGTCTCTGAGATCAGTTTTCTCTTAGATTGCTGTCAAGATTCAGCTGCTGATGGGTCATGGTCTAGACATCCTGTGGTTAACAATCCTTAGGTTAAGCACAAGGTTTTGCTAACCTCTAGGTTTTTCTTTTTGCACACAGTAACTTAGTTTGAAACACAGTTTCAAATGAAGCTAGTTTTCAAACATTATGTTATCTTCTGGCCTGGGAACTGTACACACAAACACACAGACATACACAAACAATAATTTAAAAAAATAAATAAAGGGGCTGAAAAGGTGGCTCAGCAATGAAGAATGCATACAGCCATTGCAGGTGACCCAAGTTGGTCCCAAGCATCCACACCAGGCAGCTTACATCACATGCACACACAATTAAAAATAAAATAAAACTTTAAAAAAAAAAATCTAAAGTGTTTGTTATCTAGCCTTGTACAGAAAAAATAATTGCCAATTTGATGGACCAGCCTCACTCCATCTTAAAAGCCATTTTGCTACAAAGTGAAAATAAGTTCATTTCTTTCTGGAATTGGACATGCTCCCCATCCTATGGAGTTTGACTCACACCTCAGACATAGCCTGATGCGATAAAATGGCCCGGTGGTGGTGGTATATGTATATATCTTTTATTCCCAGCACTTAAGAGGCAGAAGCAGGGCTGGTGAGATGGCTCAGTGGTTAAGAGCACTGACTGCTCTTCCAGAGGTCATGAGTTCAAATCCCAGCAACCACATGGTGGCTCACAACCATCCATAATGAGATCTGATGCCCTCATATGGGTGTCTGAAGACAGCTACAGTGTACTTACACAAAATAAAAATAAATAAATTCAAAAAAAAAAAAAAGGCAGAAGCAGGAGGATCTCTTCGAATTTGAGGCCAGCCTGATCTACAGTTCCAGGACAGCCAGGGCTACTTAGAAAAACTCTGTCTAAAAAAGAATTCTGCAAGCTGATCTATCAAATAATCTAACCTGCTGTCTGCTTCTGTAAAATTTGCTTGCCACACCCTTATGTCACCAAATTCCTTTGAAAATCTCCAGTTTACACTTTTTACCTATAAAAGAGGCTTGAAAAGTTAACACACACCTCTACCTCAAACCCCGAGAGTCAGTCCTGTGCATAGTCAGTAAATATCCCTTTATTGGCTTTAATTTGGGTGTAGGTTTTTATTCTCACTTGGTGAGATCAACATTCTTGGAGGCCCCAGTGAGATTAGGACCCCAAACCCAATCCAGAGAGCCCTCTCTCTAGTCCTCTAGGACTGCTTCCCCTTGGGGTGCATACTCTGAAGAAGTTCCAAGCCCAGGGATGTGCTTTCAGTTCCACAAACTACCAAGGTGAGGGGCCAAGACAAAATGAAATCAGCAAGCACTTGTCTGAGGAGGCCTCCATTGGTAAGTCATAGGAAAGCATTCCCTTTCTATGACGTCTGGTCCTGGTTCTGGTGGGATCCATCTGGAGACAGCAAGGTGCCTAACAAGGTGCACGCGGAACTCCTGTTCACTGCACAAGCAAGACATTGTTTCGCCTGTCTAGGTTTTTGCCACCTGGTTCTTAGTCTCCTGTATCTTGTTCTGCAGTTTGCTTGTCTTTTCTGTTTCTTTATATAAGTCTCCCATGATCTGAACTTGGAGCAACTGGACAGACAGACATAACGTAACAAGACTAATAAACCTGACTCTCCTTTAGTTGTTTTTTAAGGAACTTTGACAAACTTTATCCTCCCATCATTAAGCAGGATTATGAATATCCTATCACCAGTATGAATATGGCCTCCAATTCTCCTGTGAGCTGGAGTGGCTTATATTCAGGGTTAAATGGCTCCCAAAGGGCCTTTTACTAAGGGATTCCAAGAGCTTCTGTAATACAGAATAATGCTCCTGTATCCACCAGGAAGTTTACAGGTTGGCCTCCAATTGAGAAGGTTACCATAGGCTCCCAGAGGCCTAATTTGAAGGAATCATGGCCCCCCTCCCTATTCTTCCAGAGTCAGGATGGGAATTGGCTGAGGGATGACCTGCTTCCACTGGGGGCAGTCGTGTTTCCAGTGTCTCAATTTCTTGAAGTAAGCACATTGGTCTGATGGTAGGGCTTTTTCTTTTCTGCATAGGTGGCTTGTCCAGGGCTGAGAGTGCCAGGAGTGCTGCTGCAGGGCCCTATTTATTTATTTTTATCAGCAAGTCTTCCTTGCCATCTCTCTTGACAAACACTTTTTGGGATGTTTATAATTATTCTGACCTACTTTCCGGAAAATCTGTCCATCTTTTGGATTTTCTTACACACAACAGTGGTCACCTGAGTTACAAAGGCCACATTAGTTACCTTGAGGTTTGCTAGGTCCTCTGGATCTATAGGGGTATATGGTATAGGAGTATGTAAGTGTGCCTCCAGGAGGAGCTCAAGAAATGCTGAAGGCAATTCATCTGAGCCATTTTACATCAGCTGCTTTGTACAGATTAGTAGGTCTGTGAGCTGCCCACCTGAGGCCTCCAGTTGAGCCTGGTGGTAGCCACAGAGTAATCTCCTACCTCCTTCTGCCCCATAGTCCCAATATGGTCTCCTGGGCAAAGTCTTGTCAATTGCTGCCATTCTCTGGTCATTGTCAAGAGTGTCTAATCCAGGCAGCACCATTGTTGCTTCTGCTAGGATTTTTTTTTCCTCTCTTCCATTGTGAAGAGAGTGCAAAGCATTTGTGGGCAGTCACCTCAGGTTGGGAGACAGTTAAAGAAAACAGAATCAATCAGGGAAATCTGAGAACTAGGGTCTGTGCCGAAAGTGGGATTCTAGTTCCCAGTTGTAGAGATCTGCTGTAGTGAATAGAACGGACATACAGGTGTTGTCTTTCAGGGCAGAGGAAGGACAGGGGCTGGAGTCCTTCTGTTCCAGGGATCAAATGGAAACAGAAGCTGCAGGTTGACCTGGGAAGGGACAGGTTGAATCTGGAGTTGTTTCTGCTTTGGGGATAGGAGTGGAAACAGAAGCTGCAGGCTGGCAGAAGGAGGAAACTGAAGTCCCAGGTTAGCTGGAGGAGGAAACCGAATCTGGCCATCCATTGTGACTGCCCTGATGGCTATGGAGAGGAGAAAGGACTGAAGCTGGCTCCACTGGGGAACTGAGGCAGGAGTAGTTGAATGGGGTAGGTAGGAGAGGTTAAGGGGAGGGAGAGGCAAGAGGCGGCAACGGGCTCGGAAGAAGTGGGCATAGTGCAGGGTACAGAGAAGTGTATGGGAGAAGGAGAAGGCCCTCCTGAGAGTCTTATAGGACAGAATTTTTGGAGGGTTTTTGTCCCTAGCCCAGGGTCTCTGGGTAGTCTTCTTTGCTATGACCAGGGTGTGGCCACCTTGCTCATTGTGGACCATACAAACCATCCATGGGAGCAGATTGAACATTACTTCTGTCCAGGGTAGAATATACCCAATCTGGTTCTGGTGGCTGGGAATACCAAGGCTGTATTGGTCATGACTGCCCCCAGTGGAAGCAGGTCATCCCTCAGCCAATTCCCATCCTGACTCTGGAAGAATAGGGAGGGGGGCCATGATTCCTTCAAATTAGGCCTCTGGGAGCCTATGGTAACCTTCTCAATTGGAGGCCAACCTGTAAACTTCCTGGTGGATACAGGAGCATTATTCTGTATTACAGAAGCTCTTGGAACCCCTTAGTAAAAGAACAGTGGAAGGACAGGGGCTACAGGGGAGGACAGGGGCTACAGGGGAGGACGGAGGCTAGAGGGGAGGACAGGGGCTACAGGGGAGGACGGAGGCTAGAGGGGAGAACAGGGGCTACAGGGGAGGATGGGGGCTACAGGGAAAGTTAAAAATATAATTGTACTACAAAACAGATTATGGCTTTTATTCTTGCTTGATGAGATCAACAAATATCTGTTATAAAAGGACCACAGTGATCCCAGGAACCCAACTGAATGCTGTTGCATTCTTCACAGGAAACATGGATTGGATCAGCAGAGAGACCACTCAGATGCATGAACAGGGTTGTCTTTTCCAGAATGGGGCTCAGGAAACCCCGAGCCATCACAGTACCATACGCAGCACAGACAAGAACAGTGACAAAGCTGATACTATGTGCCCACAGGGTTTCAGAACAATGCACTTTTATTTCCCACAAAACAGGATTGCAAAGCAGCCATTTTCCTTAGCAAGCAAGTTGAGGAATTTCTGGCCTCTGAAATTCATTTTGAAAAACAACTCCAATTACCTTATTGGTAGAACCAGATTAAACATATCCTATATATACATGTACATCAGATCTTTGAAGAGAGCAATGTGAAATTTATGTGAGTAGGCACAGAAACAAACAAACAAAAAAATACTTTAATAAAAGCAAACTGAAGCCAGAAGTGGTGAATATTTAATACCAGCACACAGGAGACAGAAACAGGTGGATCTCTATGAGTTTGAGGCCAGCCTGGTCTATAAAGTGAGTTCCAGGACAGCTAGAGCTTTGCTTTTAAAAAATCACGTTGAGGTGGGTGGTGGTGGTACACACTTTTCATCCCAGCATTCTGGGAGGTAAAGGCAGATGTATCTCTGTGTGCTCAAAGCCAGCCTGGTCTGCAAAGTAAGTCCAGGACAGCCAGAGTTACACAGAGAAACACACTGCCAAAAAAAAAAAAAAAAAAAAAAAAAAAAAAAAAAAGAGGGGGGTGGAGAAAGAGGTGGGTAAGGAGAAAAGAAAGCTGAAGAGTGGCAGTAGGGCATGCAGCTCAGTTGGTAGGGCACCTGTCTAACATGTACAAAGCCATAGATAGGTTCAGTCCTCTGCACTGCATAAATCAAGTGCGGTGGTACATGCCTGTAATCCCAGCATCTAAGAGATGAAGGCAGGAGGAGCAGAAGTCCAGGTCATACTCAATACCTTGGAGGCCATCTTGGGCTTCATGAGACCCAATCTCAAAAAATGTCCCTCTCACCAAAAAAGTAAGTTGAGACATGATGAAGCTAGGGGTGTAATTCAGTGGTAGGCACTTGCTTAGCATACCTAAGGTCCTGGGTTTGAGTGCCAGAATCACTGTCCCCTCTTAAAAGACATTCTTATTCTATTTCTGCTTAATGTACACTTTTATACACTTGTAATAAAATGCATTATACTTTATGCATGATCTGAGGGAAGTGCACCAAACTATGGGTTAATCCATACAGTGACTGATAGAGATGTGGGAACTCTTATGTTTTATTATTTGATTCTTTAAAAAAAAATTTACTATAAATTACTTTGAAAATAAATTTTTTAAAGATTTGTGTATGTGAGACCACATATGTATTATGTATCTGTGTCTGTGTGAGTGTTCATGTGTGTCTCTATGAATGTTCCTGTGTATCTTCATGTATGTTCATATGTCTGTGTCTATGTGTGCTCAGGTATGTATGTGTTCGTGTATGTTTCTGTGTCTCCGTGTTATGTGTTCATGTGTGCATGTTCATATGCATGTCTGTATGTCTATGTGTGTGGTTATTCATGTGTGTGGGTGTGGGGGGGAGCTTGGGGGTTGGGTGTGAGTATGTGTGTGTTCATGTGTGTATGGAGCCCAGAGGTCAACATCAGCTATCTTCCTCACCTTATCTTCTGAGCAGGGCCTCTCATTGGCCCTGGAGCTCCCTGGCTCAGCTGGCTGGCAGGCCCAGGGCCTCCAGGGCTTCTGCTCTCCCCACCTCCCCAGGGCTGGGGCTGCAGGCACGTGCCATAGGAACTGCTTTTTATGTGGGTCCTGGGGATCCGAACTCAGGCCTTCAGCTTGCACAGCAAGAGCTTTGTTGACGGTGCCATCTCCCCAATCCCATTATTTAAAAAAAAAAAAAAAAAAAAAAAAATTGTAAGTGAGAAGAAAATGATCACATATTGAATATTCATGTTTTTAAGCTGAAAAAATGTAGATACCATCTGATACCAACCCCTCATAAAACTCTCAATTAGGAGTATTCATTTTTTTTATTTATTTTCTAGCTTTTAAAATTACCTAAATAGCTGGCCAGTGGTAGCACACACCTCCCACCACTTGGGAGGCAGAGATAGGTGGATCTCTGAGTTCAAGGCCAGCCTCGTCTATAGAGCTAGTTCTAGGACAGTCAGACATACACTAAGAAACCCTACTCAAAAATATTTAAATAAATACATATCTATGTTTTGACTTTGGTTTTGTTTGAATGAGAGGAGGATAAATGATATTCAGTTTAAAATTGGAGGAGGGGAGAAACCACCTTGAGACTTGACATTCTGGAAAAATGACTTAATGGCTAAAACACTTGCCATGCAAACCTGATGACCTGAGTTCAATCCCCATTATAGAAGGAAAGAACCAACTCCCAAAGGGTGTTTGACTTCTACTCGTGCACCATAGCACACAGGCTCAGAGAGAGGTGGGAGATGGAGGATAAAATAAAGGTAACATTTTACTTTTTTTTTTAAAGAAAGCTGGTGTAGTGGCTTAGAGCACAGGAGAGAAGACCATGGTGGTTTGAAAGATCAAAGCTGTCACCACAGGAGAAGAAGAAGTCAGGTTATCACCTGTAGACAGCAGAAAGTCTGATTGGTTTGAACTATTTAGAAAAGTAAAAGGTGGAAAAGTCTCCAGGATATCTGCAAATCATGTTTAAATTGTCAGGAGGGATTGTTTTAGTCAACAGTTCATTTATTTTTTTTTATTCGCATGTCTATTTATCTTCCTCCACTCAATCAACCTTGCCAGCTTTTTATTCAATAATGGCCTTTTAAATGTGCAAGTGCCCCAGCTCCTGAGTGCTAGATTACAGGCGTGAACTACTATGCCTGGCTACTGACGGCTCTGTTTAACTCAAGCTGGATGTCATTTTCAGAAACAGCACAGTGGTTATACTTAGGGTTCTGTGTTCAAACCAAGGCTCAACTACTTACCACAGAGCCCTGGACAAGTTTACCCAATTTGTCCCTAGGCCTCACTCTCTTCCATCATAAAATGAGGACATTTTAGAGAGAGAGAGAGAGAACCTGAATCAGAGGTTTATTCTGAAGATTAAATAAGTCAAACCTATAAAACACTGGGTGGAGGAGGAAATAGCTCAATAGATAAAGTGTTTGCCACACAAGCACAAAGGTCTGAATTTGATCTCAAGAATCCAGTTTTTAAAAAAAAAAGCCAGAGTGTTGTGGTGTAGAGTGGTCTGGTGTGGTGGCAACACATGCCTTTGATCCTATCACTCTAAGAGTCAGTAGATCTCTGTGAGTTCCAGGCCAGCCAGAGCTACACAGAAAAGCAAAGCAAACCAGAATGAGTAAAAGCACCTGCTATGCAAATGAACCAAGTTCACCTGAGTCTAGAGTCTATGCAAAAAGCCAGAAGAGGTAGCATATACATCTAAAGCCAATACTCTTGTATCAAGAAGCAGGCAGAAAGGGAGAACGTGCCAGAAGCCCATAGGCCAGCTGCCTGGAGTAGTACCTGGAGTACTCTGCAAATGGTGGAAACAAGAGAGAGGTTGCCTCAACAAGGTAGCAGGTGGGAAGTAACTCCTAAAAGCAGTTCTCTGACCTCCATTCATGCATTACAGCACATGGCCATCCAGGAATGTGTAACTGGGGTTTTCCAGACAAGCAAAAATCACAGTCCCCTCCTGCCTTCAAAAAATATATATATAGGGAATGAAGATGCCTCAGTAGTTAAGAGCACTGGCTGCTCTTAGGAGGACATGGGTTCGACTCCCAGCGCCCACATGGCAACTCACAACCATTTGTAACTCAAGTCTGAGGGAATCTGAAGCTCTCTTCTGGTTCTGTATGCACTACCCGCACATATTACAGAGACATATATTCAGTTAGGACACCCACACAAATAAAATAAAAATGAAAGAAGGACAGCACCCAAACTGTGCTCTTGCCTCCCGATCTCCTGATGCACACTGCATGAATGAGCATATGCGCACAGTTTTACAAGCATGACCCGCACAGAGGAAATGTCTAGGAATCAGCTACTTTGCCATCACCATGCCTGGGTGCTCTTAGTTTGCTTCATGCAGAAACAGCAAGGACACTGTGATACTTATGAAACCCAGCCTGGGAGAATTCTCTTCCCTGTTCCTGTAAACCACATGCCCCAGTAAGTATAAAAAAATTCCTGAGCAGGCCTTTCACTTTTGATACTGAGAAAAAGGTCTGGAAACTTGTCAAAAACAACAGAAGTCTGGGTCTTGCCAAGAACGGATCATCAGTGAGAACTTGAAGAGTTTCCATGCCAAGGTTTCGAGAAAAGAAAATTCAGGGGCTCCCCCAAAACACACCAGGCACCAGTGGAAACCCGGGGAAACTTCTGGAATGGATCTCTGGGAAGTTTCTGTTTAATCAGGACTGTTAATACCTATCCAAGTAGGGTTTCTGTAAGAAATAATTGTGGTAATGGCTGAGCACTGTAAAACCACTTAAACCTATAAAGAAAAATGACAGTCTCTGCTGTAGGCTGGGTGGGTACAGGGGAGGGGTGCAAAGGACAAAGAAGAGTCTGACAGCTCTGACTTCCCAGCCTCTGGGCCAGAAGAAAAGTAGATGAGACCTGGCCTGACACATTAGCCTTCCTTACGCCCCTGCCCAGGCTGCCTAGTCAGTCAGAGAGGGCTATCGACAACTTCAGCATGCACCTGTCTCAGAAGCACTAATGCCCCAAACACCCCAGAGAAAGAAGGAAAACTTGCCTGCCTTCCTAGGCTCACCAACACCAAACCTCAGGCCTATTCTCCACCAGGGTAAACCTGCTCTTTTGTGCATTCAGAACAGCCCACCAACTCACACCACCACCAAGCCTTCCTGGGGCATTCACAAGTTACCTGGAATCCTTATAATAGCATCTTTTTATAAATGAGAAAAAATGAGTTCCAAGGTGGGCGTGAACTTACCCAAGGCCTCAGAGGTGGTCCAGCAGCCATGGCAGTATTCTACCACAGATCTAAGTATTCTACCCTGGATCTAAGTATCCAATGGTAAAACAGACAATGGAGTATGAAACTGTGATTTATGTAGGGTTCACAGAGAAAGCCTGTCAGTCTCTCACACTGCAAAGGCCCAGCTTCAGCTTTAGTACAGGCTCTCTTCTAAACTGAAACCAGCTTCAAGGTCTAGTAATAGATAAGGTAAGTAGAAGAGAAAGACCTCAAGGGCCTCCTCCCTCACACCCTGCAGAGCAAGCTGCTCTTGTTTCTATGTGCACAGCCCAGCTGTTTCTGTTTGGGTTTTGGATTTGACTTAGTTTCTGTTCCTTGGTGGTAGCTTATTCCGTTTTGTCCTTGCTGATAGTGCTGGTGGTAGTGGACTTCACTCTTTTTTTTTTTTTTTTTTTTTTTTTTTTTTTTTTTTTTTGAGATGGGGGTCTTGTTATAGCCCAACCTAGCCTCCAACTCTGAATGCCACCTCCCCAGTGGAAGAATTACAAGGGTATATTTGACCATGCCTAGCTCTACAGCTCTCATAGACAAAATGACTGTAATAAATAAATGAAAGTGACCAATTTCCACGCCTCCCTGACATCTAGACTGGCGCAGCATGCTGATGGGCCAGGAGTGGAGCTACTCCACCAGCATCCAGCCTGGCACTTACAGGGTCTCATCAGAGGCTGACGGCCTGGGGAGAGGGACACTGCCTACTCCTCCAGCCCCTCTCAGCTTTAGGAGTGAGGATACAGCCTGCAGGACCAGAAGCATCTTCTGCTTGAGAAGCAGCCTCTTCTCTCTCCTTTCTTTGCACCCTAATTAGCTCCACAGAGAGTCCCAGATGTCAAACTCAGATCAAAAAGCAGTAAGGCCTGGCTTGGTGGCATATGCCTTTAATACCTGCGCTCAGGAGGCAGAGGCATGAGGATCTCTTTGAGTTTGAGACCAGCTCCGTCTACATAGTAGATTCGGAGGTAGCCAGGACTACATAGATATGCTGTCTTAGAAAGAAGGAAAGAAAGAAAGAAACAAACAAACAAACAAACAAACAATAACAACGAAAAAGAAAGCAGCCTCTGGAGTCTGGACTCAGGATTAAAAGATACACTGACCTTTCAGAATGTAGGTTTTACTTTTAGTTCTCATTTCCAGGAAACACACCCAAAGTTCAGCATTCAGTGGGTAGAGATAAAAGGAGCTTTCATCCAAACCTCCTATCCAATTAGAAAGTTGAGGGCAAGGAGAGGTCTGGGTGGAACTTTTCCTGCAGCCTCCACCCCCAAGTCCTGCCCAGCTGGCCACTCGGGCCTCCTCCCACAGCTCTGCATTTTTAGTTTGGGTTAGGGTTTTGTTTTTTAATTTTTTTCCTTTTCTACTTTATGTGTATGGGTGTTTTAACTGCATATGTCTGTGGATCACGTGTGTACAGCATCCTTGGATGCCAGAAGAGGTGTCAGATCACCTGGGATGGGAGTTACAGCCATTGTTAGCTGTGCTAACATGTGAGTGCTGGGAATTGAATCCACGTCCTCTGGGAAAGCATCCAGTGCCCTTACCACTGAACCATCTCTTCAACACAGTTTCCTTTTCTTTTTTTCCCCTTCATTCATTCATTCATTCATTTTGAGTTTTGTGAGACAAGGTGTCTCTGCAAAGCCTTGGTTGTCCTGGAACTCATTTGGTAGACCAGGCTAGCCTCAAACTCAGAGATCCACTTGCCTCTGCCTCCCTACTGCTAGGATTAAAGGTGTGTGCCACCATGCCCACCATCATTCATGGCCCTGTAGATGAGATGACTATACATAGTGAGCTGAGTGCAGGAGAAAGAGTGATGAGTCTCCTCAGCCTGAGAAGACAGGATTCATCAGTGAGATTTAATAACTTCTATATAAGCCTGCAATTGGTGCATATTCCTTTCTTACTCTTTTAATTAAAAAAAAAAAAAAAAAAAGTGGGGACAGTGAGATGGTGTATCAGGTAAAAGAGATTGCTGCCAAGCCTGATAACCTGAGTTCAAATCCCAGGACCCAAATAGCAAAGAAGAGAACTAATTCCTGAAAACTGCTCTCTGACCACCACATGCTTGCCATGGCATATGCATGCCCCCAAACACACACACAAACACACACACACACACACACACACACACACACAAATAATGCTTTTTAAATTGTCTACTACAAGAAAATTAAATCAAAGAACACAGTTACACAGTCAAAACACACAACTGAGACACATATGTATTTTTATGAGTCAGTTCTTCATGGCTCAGCAGAGCTCAAGCTTTATATGCAATGTATAGTGCTAACTTCTGTGGTCTTGGGTTTTCCTGGGTTCAAACAGAAAACAAAACAGCCTGGCCTCACAGTACCAGAAACAAAATGCAGCGTGGAGTAACTCTCAGCTGTTATGAGAACTATTAGGTTTTAAGTGGTGTTTTCACTTGGGAACAGAATAATTTGAACTTGATTATAATCCCACCACAGGTACGCAGCTGGAGCACAGTCCCAAGAGGGTTATCTGCAAAAACCTACTACCTGAACCAAGTCAACAGAGTCCTGTTAAAGAGAAGAAGATATTTGCTGGTTCTGATCTCAGGACATCATGAGTTAACAAAGAGGCCAGGCTGGGATGTGGCTCAGTCGGTAGAGTGCTTGCCCAGCAGGAGGGCTTCACAAAACTGGGTACGGACCTCAGACCTTTAATTTAGCACTCAAGAGGTGGAGGCAGAAAAACCAGAAGTAAAAAACTGTCCTCACTAAATAGTAAGTTTGAGGCCAGCCTGGGATACCTGAAGCATTGTCTCAAAAACAAAAACGAAACAAAAATCAGAAAGAAAAGAGAAAGGGGATGGATGGAGGAAAGGAAGGAAAAGCCAGAGCCGAGTATTTGCTGGCAGCAGGAATCGCCACGAGTCAGCTGACAAGACAAAAATCTAGCAGATTCGACTCCAGACATTCGACCCAGGAACCTGCCCTGAGTCCTGGTTTGATAGGAAGACCCAACCCCCAACTTCCTCCCCGCCCCCCACCCCCCCTTCTGCCTTCTATTGAGCCTGTTTCGAGCAGGGTGACTTCCAACCTGTCCACTTCAACAAGTGCTGACGCTCAACAGGTGGCAGCTAACCCACAGCTCCCACCGGATCCCCCAAGGGTTGAAAGTGTAGCTCCCTCACTGCAAAGCTTCTCTCTTCAAAACACCAAGTCAGACCCCGAGAATACAAGAGTCACCATTAAGACACTACCCCCATCCCTGACCCACCGTTGGCTTCTCGCCCCGTACTTACTATGGGTGCTAGCATTTTCCAGGATGTGTAAGGCTCAACTTCAGCTTAGCAGCGGCGTGGATGCCTAAGGCACAGAGGGAGCAGAGCTCATTATCTCTAACAAGAAGCAGGGTCCCCAAGTCTCCAGGAGCAGGGCCCTCCAGAAACTCCCACCAAACTCCTCTGACTTTCTCGCTCTCTTCCGCTCTGCCCTGCGCTTGTCCTTGAATATTCAAATCCCTGACAGTAGGGCAGAAGCGGCTCACGGGGTCCCTGGGCTCCAGCAGGGTTCCTGACCAGGCTTTCGCGCGCCCTTGTCTCCTTTTCGCCTTGCACGGCGGATGCCGGGCGGGTGGCAGCTACTCGCCTGACTTGTTTACTCCCGCCGAACTGCTGTCCGCCTCCCAGATAGCTTTCAGGGACCCACAGAGGCACCCGGGCTTCTCACCTTTGCTTAGGTCCCAAAAAGAAGCTCTCCAACCTCCTCGCGCTCCGGGTAGCCAAGTGGAGGCCAGCGCAATGGGGACCGGCTTAATGGCCGCAGAGTCCAGGCCGCGCCGGTCACCCCGCCCCTCCTCCTGTAACTGGCTAATGAGAGCATTGCCAAGGGCCTGCCACTACTCCGTTGTCACTTACATGCCTCCCTCCCGCTGCGTTCCTGGCCTCTCTGTCCCTCTACACCAGATTCCCCGGCCCTTGACAGACTCTGTCAGTTTGTAACATGTAAGAACTCCTCATGTCGCATTACAGTTTATCTTTTGTACATGAATAATATCAAAGGGCTATTTCAGGCACATGCCTGAAATCCTAGCATTTGAGAAGTTGAAGCAGGAGGATTGCCATGAGTTAAAAGTTGGCCTAAGCTACGGTTTGAAAGCTTGTCTCAACAACAACAACAACAACAACAACAACAACAACAATAATAATAATAGCCAGGTGCTATTTATGCCTTTGTTTCCTGCACTCAGGAGGCAGAGGCAGGCCCGTCTCTGTGAGACTAGCTCTACATAGTGGGTTCCAAGGGTGCCAGAGCTATGTAGAGAGACCTTGCCTCAAAAATTCAAAATATAATAATAAAAATAAGAACAACAACAGTTGAGGAGATGACTCAGGGGTTAAGAGCACTTGCTACTCTTGCAAAGTAAGATTGGTTTCCAGTACCCACAAGGTGGCTCACAACCATGAGTAACTCAGTTCCAGGGGATCTGATAACTTCTTTTGACATTGTTACGCATGAGGCATATACCTGGTACATGTGCATACATGTTGACAAAACACACATATTTGTCATTGTGGGATATTCACCAGGGAAGACTGCTCAGACAGGGATTTAAGCCAATAGAAAATCTTTATTAGCCTGGCTGTCAACTGCAGTGGGCGTTCAGGATCCCAGTGTAGCCCTTAGCTTTTCTCAGGGTGAGCTTTTGAACACAAAAACTGTGTTCTGGATTTGCATACTTCAGTTAACAAGAACAGTTAGCCAAAAGCAGGCTGACAGATGCCAAAAAGTAGGTTAGTACACCTGGCCTCTGCTTTAGCTCTGGCAGGTAGTGTTGTCTGCATGCTGAGTTTTACAGCCTGAATGATACTTCGTCATGGAGTCAGTTGTGCTAAAGTCTGGGGCCCTGTTACACTCATAAAATAAATCTCAAAACATTTTTATAATTGAAGGAGTTAAAAAAATACACTCCCTGGCATTTTGATTAAGGAACATGAAATATGTAACCTCTTTTGGTTTTCTTTCCAATATTCAGAAAATACCTTATTAGTTTCTGTAATCAAATCCATGAGCATAAAAGCTGTAGGTGTTAAAAATGGTGTATTTCCATAGCACAAATGAAAAGAAAAAGTAGCATTTTGGGCCAACATGGCTACTGTTCATTTCTGTACAGTGCTCTTTTCTGTTTCTTAAAAGCAGGAGATGAGGCTCTGCATGGTGACACGTGCCTTTAAACCCAGCACTCAGGAGTTAGAGGCAGGAAGATCTCTGTGACTTCAAGGTCACCCAGGGCTACATAGTAAGACCCTGTCTCAAAAACAAAACAAACAAACAAATCAGGCATGGAAATTCCCATCCAACGGCTTCTCTCGATACAACAGAGAGAAAATCACCCGGTACCTCCACCAAAGGACAGGTGTAACTCGCCTTTTCAGATTTCTCACTTAAGGCAAGCACTTCTGCAAAGCTCAGCTATCCTTTGTCCACATTGTATATGTAACTGACTCTCCTCTCTAGCCACTTCTTGGGGTCCTTGTGCCCTCTTCCTCACATTCCCTATTTCTTTCTGATCCTGGGAGTGACTCTTGGGGCCTCATGGACACTAGCAATTGAAACTGGGTCACAGGTCCATAAGTCTTCATTTCTCCATGCAAACCCCTAGGACACACAAAACTTGCATTAGAGAAGTTTGTATGCTTCTCCTCCTGTTCATCTATTTCAAGTCTATTTAATTCTGAAAGCCAACCAGGATCAGATCAGTACAGCTGGATTTTTGTTTCTCCCTAAGAATCTATGTGAAATTTTAAAGCCAGCCAAAGGGACAGGTTTGGTGGCATACAACTGTAGTCTGAGGCAGAAGATCACTTGAGCCTGGAAGTTCTAGACCAGCTTGGTCAACTCAGTACACATGGGAGTGGTGGGGAGAGCTAGGAATTATAGAGCAGAAAGGACTGAACTATTGGCCCTTAAGCCATAATACATCCCCAATATATATCCCCAGTGGCACACAGTTAGCATTTTATGAGTGAATGAATGACCGAACACAGTCCTTTGTTCTGTGCTGGGCTCTGACTCCACAGAAATAAAATGAATTTTCCTTCCTTTCTTTCTTTAAAACAAAACAAAACAGGTTCAGCTTTTTATTGGACATGTTAGCAAAAGAGGTTTAGTCAAAAAGACCGAAGCCCATGTCATCCTCAGATTCTTCCTTCTTTGCTTCTCTTTCTTCTCCTCAGCTGGGGCAGCCGCAGTAGATGGGGCAAGAACACCTGCTGGTGTGGCTCTAACTACTGGATCCGGGCCCACCGGGCCCACCGGCTCCTATATTGCAAATAAGGCTCCCAGTGTTGAGATTGGCCAAGGCCTTTACAGACAAGCCAGGCCAAGACGGGCCAACACTGACGCCAGCTGCTTTAATGAGGGCATTCATCCTACTCCCTGTGGCCAGTACCTTGTAGTCATGCAGGATGAGGGCAGAGTAGGTGCAGGCAAGATGGAGATCGAGATCGTGTCTAGGACTGCAGCATGGGGCTAGTCACCTGATGAAATAAGGACCTCACCAGAACATGGTCTTAGCTTCCTGAGAAGGACCAAGCACCTCGGCAGCAGGTGGGGAAAAGCTAAACTGAGTTCTAAATCATATCTATATTTCCTGCATTCCCTACCAAAACTGAGCCTTGGAAGTGAGGCTGCTTAGGCTGAACCCTAACCTTGCCCTTGCTACTTTAAAACTCTACAGTGTAGGCCAGAGGCACTTGGGTGGCAGAAGCAAATGGATCTCTGTGAGTTCAAGGCCAGCCTGGTCAACAGAGTGAGTTCCAGGACAGCCAGGGATCAGAGAAACTCTGTCTTAAAAAAGCAAGAGAAAAAAAAAAGTCTACAGTGTGTAGCTCCCTCTGACCCTCATTCTGTTCATCTGTAAAATGGGTTACTCATGCTATTAGACAATGTACAAGAATACATTTCCCAAAGGAAGAGCTCATTAACCTGTTGAGCACTGTCTGCCACATGGTGAATTGCTGGTCAGGATGTGTTAGGTGTTAGTAACCTGAGAGGCGCGTGATCCATCCATCTCATAGGACACTCACCTGCTTCTTGATAAGGAGAATCAGCATTAATAAATGCCATTGTCTCCTGTGCTCTGTCACTCAACCAATCCACTACTGAGCCAGTGACTGTAAGGACAGCTAAACTCAGGATGGGGTAAGATGGCTCAGCAGGTAAAAACATTTGCCATCAACCTCAACCTGAGTTACATCCCCAGGACCCACATGGTGTGGGAGAACTGCCTCCTGCAAGCTGTCCTCCACCCTGCACACCTGCACAAATGCATATTCTCTCTCTCTCTCTCTCTCTCTCTCTCTCTCTCTCTCTCTCTCTCTCTCTCTCTCTATCTCTCTCTCAATAAAAATAAATAAAACAAATCAAAGATAGAGGCTATTTTGTGCAGTAGTGATCCTGAGGGTAAAATCAGGGTTAGGCAAGTGCTCTAACACTGAAGCTATCTGTATCCTCACCCCAAAAAGATTTTGGGGAGCTCATATTTGCTTCTGCTTCTCATCATCCTCTGCTTCAGAAGGGTCCAGATGTTACACACACACACACACACCCATCATTTCTAATACCATGCCAGATACAAACAAAACAAATTGTATGGGAACAGTCTTGTCTAGTCAGAGAGCTTCAAATTTTTACCTCTCATGCCATTCTGTGATATTCAGTAAGAAACTGCTATTTGATGCCAGAATTATCACTAGACTGCCCTTACCATGTCAAAGACTGGGCAGCTAACACAGGAGAGCTCTGTTTGGTTCATAGCTCTGGAAACTGTTCAACATCTGGTAAGGTACTTGGGCTGCACCATAACATGGCAGTAGCATTGAATAACAACACAGGGCCAAGATGCTATACCTCTTTATTATTCCTCTTTATTATTTTATTTCTTGTTACTTATTCACTTTACATCCAGCTCACTGGGCTCCCTTCTCCATCACCCCCTCCCACAGCCCTTCCCCCATCCCCTCCTCTCCTTCTTCTCTGAGTGGGTATGGGCCCCTCTGGATATCCCCCCCACCCTGGTACTTCAAATCTCTGCAAGGCTATGTGCCTCTTCTCCCACTGAGGCCAGACAAGGCAAGAAGAAAACATCCAACAGACAAGCAACAGCTTTTGGGATGGCCCCCTCTCCAGTTGTTCAGGGCCCACATGAAGAACAAGTTGCACATCTGCTACATATGTGTAGGAGTCCTAGGTCCAGCCCGAGTATGCTCTTCGGTTGGTGGGCCAGACTCTGAGAGCCCCAGGGATCCAGGTTAGTTGACTCTGTTGGTCTTCCTGTGGAGTTCCTATCCCCTTCAGGGCCTGCAATCCTTCCTCCTATGAGTCACCAAGCTCCATCTACTGTTTGGCTGTGGGTGTCTGTATCTGTCTGAGTCAGCTGCTGGGTGGAGCCTCACAGAGGACAGCTTGCTCTTGTCTGTAAGCGTAACAGAGTATCATTAATAGTGTTAAGTATTGGTGCTTGCTTGTTCACGGGATGGCCTGTTATTGGTTGGCCATCCCCTCAGTCTCTGTTCCATCCCCTGTGCCTGGATTTCTTGTAGGCAGGATAAATTTTGGGCTGAAAGTTTTGTGGGTGGGTTGGTGTCTCTATCGCTCCTCTGGGATTCCTGCCTGACTACAGGAGGTGATCTCTTCAGGTTCCATATCTCCAGTGTTGTGAGTAACAGCAAAGGTTACCCCCATTGATTCTTGGACACCTTCCTTATCTCAGTAGACAGAGCTTTCTTGATGGAGCCTCTCCTTCCACTACCCATTAATCATGAAGGAATTGATCCATTAGTCTGGGTTGTGCTCAGCCACCTCCCAACATTCCTACCTTTTAAATGCAGTCAGCATCTAGCACTAGGGATTCCCTTTCCAGCACCTGAGCTCTAGGGAGCATTTAAACCATAGCACCTGGCAAGGCAGACAAGTTCCAACCTGTACCTTGACCGAAGTTTCCAGGCCTTTCTGCAAACCCATTCAGCTTCTGACAAGTTGGAGAGCAATACAACTTTTTAAGTATTTGCTGTCTTTTCATTCTGCCTTCTGAGGAAATGGTACCAGCTTTGAGCAAGATTCACAGAGCCCATGAGGAATCTGAACAGATAGAGAAGAGGCCACTGTAGAATCGGAGAAGGGGTAGAGCTAGAAGACTCTATTTATGATGTCTTCTATACACAAGGACCAGAAAGCAGAGACTCCTGGATGACATGAGGGGCTGTGTTGCTTCACAGACAGTCTCCAAGGGAAGGATCCTTTAGCCAACTGAATACAGAGTTTTTACATGTGAGGTAATGCTTGGTGAATTCCAATTCTAAGTTTGCTAGGCTTTTACGAAAGACAACGGTGAAGTGTTTTTTCCAGATTCCCTCCCTCTGAAACCCCCAAAGTATTGCTGAGGAGACCAAAGAACAAATTCCTAGTGAGATGCCCTGAAGCACAGCCCCATCTATACATAAATGTGCAGCATAAATGTCCCTCAGAAGAGCATTGCAGAACATTTCCCCTAGTCAGTGGACCAGGCTGAAGTGTCTCAATCTCATGTTTACTAAATGGCTATTCTAGGGAACGAGGGAGTGAAATGAGTTCTTATACTGGACTGGCAACTAGTCTTTCCTTTGATGACCCTAGTAGGAGCAGCCTGCAGGTTATCTATCATCTGTGACCTGGGTCTGACTCCCCTAAGCCTTAGCCTCTGGGCTAGTGTTGACTGCAGAGAGCATGACTCAAGCCATACCAACTGAAAGCCTTCTCTGGAATGGAGATAAACATGTTTTTAATAGACAGGAGTTTTAAATTTTTTTTTAAATGTCCTCTGGTGACATTTAGTATGATGACATAAGACTAGAGACATTTGTGAGAGCCTCCCTAAAGGAATATGGGAAAACTGTCACAGATACTGTGACACATAACAGAACAGATACTGTGTTCCACATAAAAGCCCTAAAGAGGTTTTTCTCCAGTGCTTAGTGTCAGTTTTGCACTTAAACACCCATTCAAGTGGACTTGTCTTACGTCAGCTACCAGATAAGCTGAAGCAAGCATCAGCACTGAAGGGAAGCCACAATTTGGTCCACACTCCTTACTCTGGACCTATTACTAGTAAAGGCAGCAACAACAATCCCCAAGTGTTAGACCTTTGTTTACTCCCCACTCCTGTGAAGGCATAACATTATTGTGTACTGTGTGAAGATTATCCTTGTATTATTCAAATGCTGATTTCTCTGCACCCATATCTGGTTGCAATCTAGACATAACATTGTAATGTTCATCCTAAGTGTCTCCTGCCTGAATGTTGTATAAACATTGCTTTCTATTTATTCTCTGTCTTGACAATAAAAGCTGATCAGCCAATGGCTCAGCAGAAGAGAGAATAGGGCTGGACTTCTGATCCCAGCCAGGGGAAGAGGGAGGGGGAAGAGGGAGAGGGAGAGGGAGAGGGAGGAGGAGAGAGGAAGAGGGAGAGGGAGAGTTGGGGAACAGAGGAGAGAAGAGTGGGGGAGGGATAGGGATAACCTCATCAGGAGGCTTGTACCTGAGTCTCAGATCATGATCCAGTTAAGAGCTGGCAGCCACCAATGAAAACCTGAGGTACTTCCCATGCAGGTCACTCAGTCCAGCAAGAAAAGCCTGCACCTGTGCAGAGGCTTGGCGTGTGAACAAAAACAACTCAGGCTGAAAAACATCGGCCCAGCTCAGGGTGACACGTGGACCAGGACAGGTGGCAAAACCCATGCCAGCCTAAGGATAGATCTTAAAGCACAGAAGTCAGGGCTTTTCCAGTTAGCTGCTGGACTGGCTCAAGGTAGGCAGAGCCAGTAGCCAATATGAAGAGATAAATGAATTTGCAAATTGCTCTTTCTATCTCTATGAAGAAATGATTTGGAATTTTGATGGGGATTGCATTGAATCTGTAGATTGCTTTGGCCAAGATGGCCATTTTTACTAAGTTAATCCTGCCAATCCAGGAGCATGGGAGATCTTTCCATCTTCTGAGATCCTCAATTTCTTTCTTCAGAGACTTGAAGTTCTTATCATACAGATCTTTTACTTGCTTGGTTAGATTCACACCAAGGTATTTTATATTTGTGACTATTGTGAAGGGTGTCATTTCCCTAATTTTTTTTCTCAGCCTGTTTATCCTTTGAGTAGAGGAAGGCTACTGATTTGTTTGAGTTGAATTTATATCCAGCTACTTTGCTGAA
Source organism: Arvicanthis niloticus (assembly GCF_011762505.2). NCBI lineage: Eukaryota > Metazoa > Chordata > Mammalia > Rodentia > Muridae > Arvicanthis > Arvicanthis niloticus. The sequence continues at coordinate 115,861,610 of NC_047658.1, read as the reverse complement.
GTTATCAGGTTTAGTTCTCTGATGGAAGTTTTAGGGTCACTTAAGTATACTATCATATCATCTGCAAATAGTGAAATTTTGGCTTATTCTTTTCCTATTTGTATTCCGACTTCCTTTTGTTGTCTAATTGCTCTGGCTAGGACTTTCAGTACTATATTGAATAGGTAGGGAGAGAATGGGCAGCCTTGTCCAGTGCCTGATTTTAGTGGGATTGCTTCAAGTTTCTCTCCATTTAGTTTGATGTTGGCTACTGGCTTGCTGTATATTGCTTTCACTATATTTAGGTATGGGCCTTGAATTCCTGATCTTTCCAAGACTTTTACCATGAAGGTTGTTGGATTTTTGTCAAATGCTTTCTCAGCATCTAGTGAGATGATCATGTGGTTTTTGTTTGTTTGTTTATACAGTGGATTACATTGATGGATTTCCAAATATTGAACCATCCCTGCATTCCTGGGATAAACCCTACTTGATCATGATGGGTGATTGTTTTGATGTGTTCTTGGATTCAGTTTGTGAGAGTTTTCTTGAGTATTTTTGCATCGATACTCATAAGGGAGATTGGTCTGAAGTTCTTTCCTTGTTGGGTCTTTGTGAGGTTTAGGTATGAATGTGTTCATAGAACCAATTGGGTAGTATTCCTTCTGTTTCTATTTTGTGGAACAGTTTATAGAGAATTGGTACTAGGTCTTCTTTGAAGGTCTGATATAATTCTGCATTAAAACCATCTGGCCCTGAACTTTTTTTTTGGTGGGGACACTTTTATTGACTGCTTCTATTTCTTTAGGGGTTATGGGACTGTTTAGATGGTTTATCTGATCCTGATTTCACTTTGGTACCTTGTATCTGTCTAGAAAATTGTTTATTTCATCCAGATTTTCCAGTTTTGTTGAATACAGGCTTTTGTAGCAGGATGATTGTTTTGGCTTTTTTTTTTTTTATTATTTCCTCAGTTTCTGTTATGTCTCCCTTTTCAGTTCTGATTTTATTAATTTGGATACTGTCTCTGTGCCCTCTGGTTAGTCTGGCTAAAGGTTTATCTATCTTGTTGATTTTCTCAAAGAACCAGGTCCGTGTTTTGTTGATTCTTTGTATAGTGTTTTTTGTTTCTACTTGGTTGACTTCAGCCCAGAGTTTCTTTCCTGCCTTCTACTCTTCTTGGGTGTATTTGCTTCTTTTTGTTCTAGAGCTTTCAGGTGTGCTGTCAAGCTGCTAATGTATGTTCTCTCCAGTTTCTTTTTGTAGGCACACAGAGCTATGAGTTTTCCTCTTAGCACTGCTTTGTGTTCCATACATTTTGGTATGATGTGCCTTCATTTTCATTAAATTCTAAAAAAAGTCTTTTTTTTTCTTTACTTCTTCCTTCTTCATTGAGTAGAATGTTGTTCAGTTTCCACATATATGTGAGCTTTCCATTGTTTCTGTTATTGAAGACCAGCCTTGGTCTGTGGTGATCTGATAGGCTGCATGGGATTATTTCAATCTTCTTGTATCTGTTGAGGCGTTTTGTGACCAATTATATGGTCTGTTTTAGAGAAGGTACCCTGAGGTGCTGAGAAAAAGGTATATTCTTTTGTTTTAGGATGAAATGTTCTATAGGTATCTGTTAAATCCATTTGGTTCATAACTTCTGTTAGTTTCACTGTGTTTCTGTTTAGTTTCTGTTTCCATGATCTGTCCATTGATGAGAGTGGGGTGTTGAAGTCTCCCACTATTATTGTGTGAGGTGCAATGTGTGCTTTGAGCATTAGTAAAGTGTCTTTTATGAATGTGGATGCCCTGCATTTGGAGCATAGATATTCAGAATTGAGAGTTCATCTTGGTAGATTTTTCCTTTGAGTATGAAGTGTCTTTCCTTATCTTTTTTGATAACTTTTGGTTGACAGTCTATTTGAGCAAGGGGTTTTTAAAGGATTTTTTGCACAAGCAAACAGTATAACAAAAGCTAAGATAAGCAGTTAGCTGGTGAACAGTGCAGAAGTAGGCAGTTTAACAGAAGCTAACTTAGTTGGGGTATCTTGACCTATGGTTCCTAGAATAGAGTTGGGTTATTTTCCACAGACTCTCCAGCAAGATCAAAATCCAGCTAAGCCTACAAAATAGCCTCAGCAATAGTATAAAATGGAGAAACCTCTGTACTGTCTTTTCCTGTTACGAGTACTTTTCTATTTGTTTCCATTTCCAGCACATGAACTGGATGTGGCACAACTTAGTCCTATAATCCCAGATAAGACAGGTAGAAGCAGAATCAAGTGTATTATCAGATAAATAGTGTGAGGACAATCTGAGCAACTGTTGCCTTCATCAACCTATGAAGATCTAAGACCTGGGATTTGAGGACTTTAAAAAATGAGGACTATAATATAAAGCTGCAGACAACTTTACTTCAGTTTCAGTGCATTTTATACACAAATGTAACAAAGAAGCAATGATCCAAAGATGGTTGAGTTCAGAAAAAAATGTAAATAAACACCAGTAAGTACATACTAAATATTAACAGAGCAGCCCTTTCCCAGAACAGACCATTTTAAAAACTTTTCTCAAGACAGAACAATTCTAACACAATTGCCTGGTGAGTACTATAGATTATATCTGGGATAGCACAAAAACAAGGCAGAAGGCCATATCCAGACCCAGGCAGCACTCCTTTCACCAAATTGGGTTCTACAGCTATCTTCCAACATCCAAAAAGACACATGTCTTATAAGTTGATTGCAAATTTTTGACGTAGGAGGCACACAATCACATTTGTAAACAATCAAGGGAACAAAATTCACTTGAGGTAAAAGGCTCTCTGCCTATTTTACTGGAGACTCTTTCAGTTCCCCAAGGCATTGTCCATCATGCACCATGACCATGTTCTGACAGAGAGAGAGAGAGAGAGAGAGAGAGAGAGAGAGAGAGAGAGAGAGAGAGAGATCCCAATATATTGGCAAAGTCTCCAATCCCAATGCTCTTAAGCCATAGCTTGTGATTGCTATGAATTCAAAGCCAACCTGAACTCCATCCTGAGGCCAGCCAATAATGAGTGACATAGCTACATAGTGGGGAAAAAAAAAAAAAAAAAAAAGCAAACACCCACAAACTTTTCCCAGGATGGAGAAACTCAGCGCCACTTCTCCATTGCCTCCTGGGTTCCCTGTGGAGAGGAAATATTTCAGCACAGCTCTCCTATCCTCCCTACTGTGTGAGACTACAATTGAAAGATACCACAACTCTCCTGACTACTCACTGCTTTCAAGCCATTGGACAACAGCCTTACCAGATCACTGCTAACCAGGCTCAATGTCACTGTGGAAGGCTAAGTGAACTACCTTGCCACTGTCCCATCTCTGACCAGGTCACCAACTCCCCTGGCCAATCTCCACTCTGTTCTATAGGTCCTTCCACAAGAAAGAACAGTAACAACAAACACAGGTGATATGGTGTTGTGATCTTTAATCCATTAAATATACAACCCAAAAGTGAAATAGAAACAGTATCATTGATTCCCGTTGTGCTTTAAAAAAAAAAAAAAAAAATTATAGTTTTAAAGCCATTCAAAGGCAATGACCTAGTAGAAAGTATAACAAACCATTTTTAAAATAAAATTGAGAACAACTGTGTATGTTCAAGATTTAACTCTTATAAGGCTTACATTCATTTTGATCTCCTGAACTACAAAGTTTGGGCATCAATATGACCTTCCCTTTGTCAGAACATTAAACTTCAGTTCTGGCATATAAAATTCTTTCCCATAAGAAAACTTTCTGGTTCCTGCTGTGGGGTACATAGGCAACAACCTTCATAGTTATGATCCCATCCTTTTTGTTCATTAGGTATTAATATGTTAGGGTTTTCTGTGTGTATAAGATTCGGGGATTCGCAGAGACAAGTTGATCTCTGTGAGCTTAAGGCCAGCCTGGTCTACACAGTGAGTTCCAGAACAGACAGGGTTACACACTGAGACTTTCTCAAAACAACAACAACAAAAGATTTATGGATTCAAGCCACAGTGCCCAATTGGGCTTTTTCAGAGTGCAAGAGAGGACACTATCAAAATTTACAAAAAAAAAAAAAAAAAAAAAAAAGTCCCAATTACCTGTTAGTATGAGGGCAAGTGTTAAGAGAAGGCACTATGACAGCTTTAAAAAGCTTGGACAACCATCTGAATTAGGATACCCTGATGCTTCTAAACACAGTAAAGTCTTGGGGGAGCAGACCTGGCAGCAGACCTCAGGTAAAGCTGCTGGAAGTGCTGAATGGCACTTCCTGTCTAGGTACTCCCATTCCATGGACCAGTTCATTCTCCATCATTCATCCCCACCCCCACCCATCCATCACCTATTAATGTTTATAAATGATGATCCCAGGGCTACAGTACAAAACCATTTCAGCAATCCCTAGCTACAAAGCAGAATCTCATTTTCTTTTAATCATCCTATACATTAATCTAAAACATGAAAAGGTAGATGAGAGCCAGTGTCCAAGATGGAGCTACAGTACAACCCTGATGGAAACAACTGTAGCCACTACAACAAGCCACATGAGACAGGAATACTTTGCATTTTGCTAAGTGAGACCTGCTTATGGCCTCACTCCTGACAAAAACCACACTGGCTCCACTTGCTAGGTAGCAAAATACAGATATGTTGGCCACCTGATTAAAAAAAAATCAAATTATACTCAATTACATTGCAAAAAACCTACACAAACAAAATAGGTCTTTTTGATACTTCCATGGCACTTTTTGGGGAATGGGGATTTTTTTTCCTTTTGTTTGGGCTCATATTAACCTACTGAATTTTTGTCTCATTCGCATATCCCAGGTACCAACCACTGTGTATGACCTACTAAAGAAACTATAAGGAAAATATAGTGCTTGTCTGTCTTAATGAGAGGAAGTAAATCAAGCATAACCATTCAAAGGTCTGACCCAGTATACAGCAGGTATCAAACATAAACCTCTGTCTGGAGCTGCACAGAAAAAGAAAAAGAGAAGAGGGTAGAGGGGGGAAAGAAGGAGACAGATTTTTGGTATTCTTCAAAAGGAATGCTCAAAATTTAACAGCAAGTAATAAACCATGAGAGACTTAGTGAAAGAAAATTGTGATTTTATCCATTTGATGATAAGAGGCACACTAAAGTATTAAACCTGGTAGATAGAGAAAATATCTGGCACACAGCCCTGTGAGTGTATCCCCAGCACCCCAAAACAAAAACAAGAACATCTTGGCAACAACTAGCTTTTCCTAAAGTGAGTTATGTTTAATGTTTTGAAATCTCCATTATGATCATATAAATGTGCTACACTTAGTGACAGGAGTGCATACCAAAATAGTGCTTGCACAGGGACACTGGTCGGATTCCTCCACCATGTCCCTGAGCCACAAAGAAAAGGCATTAACAACCTCTTTCAATCAGTTATGAATCTCCTAAGAACTATTTCCAGCCAGTCATAAAAAGGCATTTTGTGTTGAAAATTGTGACAGAAAATCAACAATTTAAAGTTAGAAAACAGGCCAAAGCTGGGCACTGGTGGCGCACACCTTTAATCCCAGCACTTGGGAGGCAGAGGCAGGCGGATTTCTAAGTTCGAGGCCAGCCTGGTCTACAGAGTGAGTTCCAGGACAGCCAGGGCTACACAGAGAAACCCTGTCTCGAAAAAACAAAACAAAACAAAAGAAAAAAAAAAGAAAAAAAAAAGAAAAAGAAAGAAAGAAAGAAAACAGGCCAAAAAGAACTCCTAATAACCCTCAAAGAAATCTTTATAAACATGTCCAGGAGCAGAGTAAGTTAACTAATGGAACACTCACTTAACACACACACACAGATGTAATACTGAAGCAATGGCAAAGTTTCCCTGCATCATCTTTCTCACCATTAAGAGTAGAACCAGAGGTGGGCATAGGGACACACATCTACAAGCTCGGCACTTGAGGGGTCTAAGGCAGCAGAACCTCAAATTCAAAGCCAGTCTAAACTACAAAGTAAGTTAAAGGCCAACCTAGACTATATAACAAAACCCTGTCCCCAAAACCCTCTCTGACTTTATCTCAGTATCAGGAGTACATAACTCAATACAAGCTTTCAGATAGGGGGCATCACCTGAAAACTCTGCACTAGCCAGGAGTGAGCTTCCAGACCCTTACAGTCAGCATGAGCAGTGAATAATTTTAAAACAAGTTGTAATTGTTCCCAAATGTTATAACAAAAGGAAAAATAACTAACATTTTCAGGATAAGTGGTATGAAAGCATGTAAAATGCTTAATATTAATTCAGGATTTGTTAAATGTTTGACTAGAAAACTGTTAATAAAAGAAAGTTGTGATAAAATTAAGTGCATGTTCTACTTCCCATTCATACTCCACATACATAAAATTTACACTAGGCTTTGCCAAAACCCTGTATCTCCTTCCAGAAACAAAATTCAAATTATCTCAAAATTTAAGGCTTCTATACCTTCAGGCATATTTTAAGAAGGTTTAAGTCCACAATAATTCACTACTACAAGTCAAGGAAAAAAGCAATAGATAAAACTTGATCACATAATCATGGTAAATGTAAAAAAATAAATTTTAGAGTCTGAGCAACTGCCCTTCCTATGCCAATTATTTTAGAACTGTTAGTCTAACCAAAAGAAGAATTAAGAGGGAATTTGTTTGTTTTCTGGTTTTTCAAGACAGTTTCTCTATGTAGCCCTGGCCATCCTGGAATTTATTCAGTAGACCAGGCTAGCCTCAAACTCACAGAGATGAACTACTTGCCTCTGCTTCTCAAGTGCTGGGACTAAAGGTGTATGCTAATGACACCTGGCTAAAGAAGTATATTAAATAGTTTGGCTAGACTGAGTACACATCCTTCTTCAATGGAGGGGGAAAGGAAAGTTTACTAAATAAAACCAACAGATTAGCTTTGACATTATGAACATCAGATAGTATATAGAACAAAATGCAGTTTGGAGGCAGGTACAATGGTACACAGAGGCACAAGTATCTCTATGAGTTCAAGGCTAGCCTGGTCTATGCTAGGGCAACACCATGAGACAGACAGACAGACAGACAGACAGACAGACAGACACAGACACAGACACACACACACACAGACACACACACACACAGACACACACACACACAGAGACACACCAGACAGACAGACACACACACAGAGACACACCAGACAGACAGACACACACACAGAGACACACCAGACAGACAGACACACAGTTTAGGGAAAGACTTTAGATCAAATAATTTGGTATTACTAGACAAAATGGAAGTGAACATTAATGAAAAGGAATAGCATTTGGTAATGCCTTTTCTCTGTTGAAAATGACTATTTTTGTGACTGACATAAATGTACAGTGAATCTCACCAAGACACAAATTCAAGGTGACTTATCAGAGGTTGCATGGTTCATTCAAACTACAATTTTACCATGAAATATCTAGCTCATTCCTTTTATTATGAACCACTGACTTTTTAAGGATAGTTTGTCTCTTTTCTAGAAAGAAACTATAGAAATTAAAAAAAAAAAAAAAAAAAGCAAGTTCAACAAAACAGCCAGCCTACTCAGTATAAGGCCTTACAATTTGAAACAGAGTATTATGTGATTTAACTTCTTTCATGCTGCATAGCAAAGAGAATTCATATAAATAAGTCTCTTGAAGCAAGGATGGTACCACAAGTCTGTATTCAACTACTCAAGAAGTTAGGGAAGAGAGGAGGACGATGGGAAGGAAGCTCACAGCCACCTGGAACAGAGTAATTTCAAGACCTGAGTCTGCATAGTCAAGCAGGCTGGGGCACAGCTGCAGAGTAGAGCAATTGCTTAGCACATTCAGGCAATAGGTTCAATCACCAGTACTAGGGGAAATTTTTTAAAAAATAATAAACATCATTTCAGTTTCATTCTGAGCCTTTTTCAAGTTGTGTAAACTTTTTAAAAGACAAATCTTCAAAGGTACAAAAGAACGAAAATCGAAAATCCAAAAGAGAACTTGATCTAAAACCACACATTTCATGAGGTTGTCCTCCATTCCTTAGCCTTCATGGCTGCAGAGGGATGTACTGGTCTTAAAAGGCACTATGTGGTACATCAAAGGCTTAAAAGCTGTAATTCTATTTTCCTTTTAGGCCCCACCCCCACCCCTTAAAGTGCAAAAAGCAGAGAATAGAGAAAAGAGTAGCCTTGCGTCTGTAACAGCAGGAAAAAGAGGTGCTTCCATGACAAGTGGAATTGGAAACCATAGCAGAGGTCAGTTCATTTATTACAGTGGTGTCTCAGATCTTCTAGGATGGTCTCAGATCTGCCATTCCTCTGGATATGGACCCGTGATGGCATTGACAGAAATCCAGAAGCTGACTGGGCTCTTGTTGGATCTTCCCATTAAGATGCTATTGAGATTTTTTATCAGCAGGTGGTCTCCCAATGACAGCATCCCTTACTGCAGCCTGAGTAGAATTACCAATATGAGAAGAAGCCTGCAAAAGTCCATTTAGTCAATATATTAGTTAATAAATTACAATATGGCATGAAAAAACTAAGTCCTGGGAGATAGCATCCAAATATCTTTCCTCATAAGCAGCATGCTGAAAAGGCAGAGGGACTGAGACAACTGTGGTGAGATGAAACCATGATGCCAGCTGACTCCTAAGTGTCACCTGAGCATCTGTTCCTCTGCTGAAGAGGTGGAGGCTTCCCTGTTCATACTGTTGACCTAACTATGTCACACACACACACACACACAAAAATAGTCCTAAAAACATACAAAATGACCAGTTGTCGTGGTACAGACCTACAGTCTCAGCATTCAGGAGGCTAAGGCAGAAAGATTATGAATGTCCAGGCCAACCTAGACTACAAAAAGACCTTGTCTCAAAAAATAAAGCATAAAAGCTGGAGCTCATCCAGGTGTAGCAGATACTCTGTACCTACACCTACAGCATTTGTAGCACTGAAAAGCTACTTAGAGACAGCAGAATCACGAGTTCCAGAGTTCAAGTTCATCCTATATATGAAGTCTGAATCCAGCCTGGGCAACATGAGACTATCACGAACAAACAAAAAAGGGCTAGTAAGATGGCTCATTGGGGCCAAGCTCATGCCTTTAATCCCAGCACTTGGGAGGCAGAGGCAGGCGGATTTCTGAGTTTGAGGCCAGCCTGGTCTACAGAGTGAGTTCCAGGACAGAAATACACAGAGAAACCCTGTCTAGAAAAAAAAAAAAAAAAAAAAAAAGATGGCTCATTGGGTAAACACTGCTGCTCAACTCTAATGATATAAGTTCAATCCACAGAACCCACCTAAAGGAAAAAAAAAAACTTTGACTTCCATATCCTGTGATCTGGGTCCCATACATCCACATTCACGTATCATATACAATCCAACACACACAATAGTAACAAATGTAAATAAACTTTAAAAATAAAAAAACCCTACAGATCATGACAATCTCAAAACACATTTGCTGTTTGAAGACATAAATGAAGGTATGTATGAAAATGCCATAAACAAACCTATTATTTTGTATGTTAACCAAAGAAATAATTAAAAAATATATACATAAAAATTTGATAAATAAATGAAGGCAATGCCATACATTTTCTATCCCCCAAAAATTTAAAATGCAATAGTGTTAAGTTCCTATTTTATCAATGAATCAAATTCATCAGAGCATGAGAGAATCATACAGGAACTGGATCTGAAGAACACATAATTAGAGCTGCCCCAGGCCCATAATCATCTATAACTCCAGTTCCAGGGGATCCACCTCTTCTAGCTTCTGCAGGCACTCTACACAAATTGTGTACAGACATACATGCAAAGTACTTGTACACATGAAAAATAAAACTGACCCAAGAAAAGGACCATAGATCAAAGACTCCCTTTTGCGTCAAAGGGCCATTTTCAGGCATTAAAACAAGACATCAGGATTAAATATCAATATACTAAAATAATAATAATAATAAAACATTAAGCCCATCAGAAAGTGAGCTTACTCTCTTTTTCACTATGAATTTCCTCCAAATGTTACTACAGAAGCACAATCAGCACAGACCCTCAGGCTCAGCGAGCACCACTCACCTGCTCTAACACATATGCTGCCCCGGAGTCAATCGCTCCACCCAGCTCGCGATACTGCCCAGAATATCTGATGTACCCCCAGGTAAGGAGTGCTATTAACAGCAGTCCAACCATACAGTTGAACAGCTGGGCCACAACCTCCAGCCCAATGAAGCCGGTGATGCCCGAGGCTATGTACAAGGCTGCTATGCCTGTGAACAGAACTGCAGGGGTTCGGAAGGTACTGAAGACATTCTTGCTGCCATTGTGCTTGCAGAAGTTCTCATACAGTTCTTTGATTTCCTCCTCCAGCTCCTGCTGGTAACGGAAGCTGAAATCCTTCCCACCCATCTTTTTGGTCTTCTTAAAGTGGTCCAGAGCAAGTTGTTTGGATTCTTGGTGCTTCTCTTCTAAAATGTCTGGAGACAAATAAGGTTTCTCTCCCCCACAAATCTAAAAATGACAAAAACACATGCTGAAAATTCTTGTACATGCCAAATAAAATAAGAAAAAAGACACAGTAAAGATTAGAATGCTCTTAAGAGTTTACAAAAAGGCTTAGAAATTAATTTCAGAAAATATTCAAGGGAAACTAAGGCTATAACCTATACATTAGAGAATTTGCCTGGTACGCACAGAGCCCTCCATTTAATCTCAGTACCATTTAAGTCAGTACAGTGGGACAGATCTGTAATCCCACCCTCTACAAGTAGTTACAGAAGGATCAGAAAACTCAACATCATCCTCAGCAACATGAACAGTCTGAGGCCCATCTAAGCTCCATGAGATTGTGCTTAAATGAGAAGTCAGAAAAGACAAATCTCCAAGGCCAAGTCAGACATATTAGTATATACCTATAATCCCAGCACTTAGGAAGCAGAGGCAAGAGATTCATACAAGTTTAACATAGAACATAACAACTTTCAGGTTAACCACAGCTTCATAGCAAGCCTTTGTATAAAAATATAAAAATTAATTAAAAGCTTGGTTGGAAATGGTTAATAACCAGACACTGAGAGGCTGGAGAGATGGCTTAGTAGTTAAGAACACTTGCTACTCTTGCAGGACCACAGTTCAGTTCCCAGCATCCCCATCATGAAGCTCAAAAAACCTTCTGTAACTAGGGCTCCCAGAGATCAAATGTCTGACTATGATATACTCAGGTACCTACAGGTACAGAGATATATACATAAATAAATAATAAACCTTAAAAGAAGAGAGAGATGTGGCAGCACACATTTGTAATCTAGGACTCAGGAGACTGAGACAAAAGAATTGCTATGAATTTGAGGCCAACTTGGACTATATATCACAACCCTGAGAAAAATAAAAATAACCAGAAGATCCCAATTACACAGACTCTGTTTCAAAAGAAAAGAAAAATTAAACTTAAAAAGTAATAATTAGAACATCCCATTTACTAGGGTGACCTGAAAGACAGACAGCTTTCTGTCTCATCATCTTAAGATGCAACAGCTCAGGAGGGCTTCCAGCTTCTCTAGACAAGCAGGTTGCATCTCTAACACATACATTAGGCCTGGAACACACAACTACCTGGAACTTTAGCTTCAGAGGACCCCATGCCCTCTTCTGGCCTCCATGAACACCACGTCTATGTGGCATACATATACAAAGATTAATAACTGAAAACAAACTTTTAAGGCACATTCCTGTGCTACAGCACTAGTGAGGTATAGGCAGTGCAGTCGGACACCCTCCACTAACACAGTGATTCTCAGGCCAGCCTATTACATAAAACCCTGTCTCAAATAAACAAAAAGGATATGTTGAAGAGAATCAAGTTTGGGCCTTTGAAGTCAGTGGCCATGCTCAGGAAATGACACTTTGGAACAAGGTGTTACTCACATACCTCTTCCATGTTGTTGTAATAAATATCTTTGGCAGAGGCTGCAGCTGCCAAATTGTTGGCTTCAGCAGTGGCCTTTTAAGAAAGAAAAGTGTGAAATACTTCTTGTAACATTTTCCAAGAAACAAAGCAAAAATATCTCTTTTCCTATTCCCATCTTTCCTTATTATCCTTGTTATTTTTTTATATTTCCATATAATTCAACTCATAAAATACATACTTTCACCAATTTTTGTGCCAAAACATTTATTCTGACACTTAAGAATCTTTAGCATAAACCAAACCTCTAAAGCTCAAGAAACTATAATTTCCTTTACTTCAGTTTTAGACTTAACAGGTCCATACTTTGAACTTGAGACAAAGCTCAGTGGCAGAGAGCTTACCTAACCTACAAGGTGTGAGGCACCTACCAGGGTTCAATCCCAGTGCCTCAACAACAACAACAACAAAAAAAAAAAAAAAAAAAAAAGAGGAGGGGAGAGGAGGAAGGAAGGAGGAAGAAGAGGAGGGAAGTAGAAGGTGGAAGAGAAAGAGAATAGGAAAAAGGTAGAAGGCAGAGGAGAGGAAGAGAAAGAAAAGGAGGAAGAGGAGGAGGAAAACTTTCATTATACTATAAGGTCCAACAATTTTGTGAAAAATATTTTGCTACTAAAGAGATCAGTATTTGGCAAGAAATACCCACATATTCAGCATATGAAAGTGAAAAGCTATTTTAAACAAATGAGCAGAGAATCCTTTTCAGCTGGATCTAAAAAAGCAGTGGTTCCCAGTGTGTCATGCAAGGAGAGCAGCCCCAACTATACTGACTGTTCTATAGAGAACAGACAAAGCAGAGGGTACATACACGTGCTGTAAAATGTGCTTTTAATAGTCAAGGTAAGGCTACTAAGGAAAAGGAGAGCGGCCTTGCTCACTTCTTCAGGATTCAGTTGTATCATATTTGGGTCAATTCCAGCACTGACTATTCTTCCAGAGGTTCTGAATTCAATTCCCAACAACTATATGGTGCCTCACAAGTATCTATAATTTGATATGATGCCCTCTTCTGGTGTGTCTGAAGATAGCTACAGTATACTCATATACATAATAAATTAATAAATCTTTAAAAAAAAATACCAAAGACTTTATTACCTGAAGCATGGACTTTGGGTGAGGCAGATCTTCTCCTTGGTAAATTTTAATATATGCCTTAAAACATAAACATAGAAACAATCACAAAAATATAACTCTAAAATATTTTGCTCATATTTTTAAATAGTGAGACCACACAAATGCATTTTCCTAAAATTCTAAATCAACAACCAAGAATTAGCAGAAGCACGACACACCTCTGAGTGCATGTTAGCATTTTTAGTTATCTATAAATATTCTCAAGCAGCACAAGTCTACCAAGGCCAGGATTCCACTCAGGCCCCCATGCACAATGGTCTCACCACGACCTGTGGGTAGAGACCATCCACCTGGAGATAGTTGCGTCCCATTTATGTGCGTCTCCTACTCACAGCAACCTCCTAACCACCTCCTGTCCACATCATCTTCCTTGAAGACACAGTAATGACTACTCTAAGAGAGGGCAAAGAACATCATTTGGTTCTTGTGCCAATACTGCCACCCAGTGGCCCACTTCTATAAGGACCACTAAGGTCATAAAATGCCTCTGACCATCTCCCCCAGAAAATTACTTATATTAAATCAATTTTACAAAAAGCAAATTAGAACTAAAATTCATATTTACCTTAAAATATTCCAGCAGTCCCCGGCAGGTGACTTTTGAACCATTGATCTCCTTCTCCATTAATTTAGATGGATTTAGTACATATGGTATTAGAGCCTCTAACTGCTCTTTGAATTCACTAGCAATATCTATATACAGGATCATAAAGAAAGACACAAGAAGCCAAAATGAGCACGACACCCTCTTACAGAAGAGGGTTAAGACTATGCTTGCTGTCTTCTGGCTGTGCCAGGCTGCTGACAGACTGCTATCCTAATGCACTTACATTTGTGACCTTCCTTCCTGTCATATTTGAGTCCTTTCCAGTTCAGAGCAGAATATACAGAATATCCTTATCTTGGTTTCAATTCTGGGATTTTGGTTTATACTCTTGCTTTTTAAGAAATTACATGGTTTGGTTTGGCTTGGCTTTACGGACAGAATCCTAACTACTTACCCAGGGCTGGCCTCAAATTTGCAATCCTCTTGTTTTTGCCTCCCAAGTCAGTATTACTTTTTAAAGAATTAAAGAATGTGTTCAAAAACAAAATAACCTCTTCACTTGCCCCATGCCTTTGCTGCACCCATACACTACCCCTTAAAATAAACAGGAAGCCACTATTCATTCATGTGCCTTATTTTTGCTAAGATTTTGTCTTAAAAGAGAAAGCTCTTCCTGGCACTGTGACTCACACCCATAATTCCTGCAGGAGGACTTGACAGAGGATCAAGGAGCTCAAGGTCAGCCTGGGCTACATAGTGAATTTGAGACTAACCTGGGGTGCATTCATTCTGTCTCAAAAAACATGATAATAATACTTGGAAGTAGAAGCATTTGCACCTTCTGTTATTTGCTTCAAAGTATCTTCTCAGTGGCTCCCAGGCCACCTCAAGATATAAAGACCATTATATCAGGAAACTGATGTACTCTTTGCAGTTTGCACAAGGTTCTCAAAGCAGAAATCAGGGGACTCATCAAGTAGAGGCACCCTTTCCTCAAAGTACAAATAAACAAATCCAACTATGAAGATGCAGGAGAACTGAATTATCAGAAATAAGATTTATACAAATTTTCTAATGTCTTTATGAGTTTCAACCTGCCAAATGAAAATAAAATTTTGCCAATATCAAGATAGAAAAGCTCTTCAGCACTCCACAAACCTAATTATAATATAAAAAATGAACCTATTAAGTTTTAAGAAATAAAAAGGTAGGACAAATTATTAATCTCATACTTGAAGTTGGAGATGGCTCAGCAGTTAAGAGCACTGGCTGCTCTTCCAAAAGAGAGGTGTTAGATTCTCAGAACCTACATGGTGACTCACAATGGTCTGTAACTCTAGTTCCAGAGGCTCTAACCCCCTCTTTTAGCCTCTGCAGGCACTACACTCATACAGTGCATAGACGTATGTGCAAACAAAACACCCATATACATAAAATAAAAAGTAAGTTAAAATCTAAAAAACTGTATCTTAAATCTTTTTATACTGAATCTTTTATACTGAAAAAAGTACAAAGTGGTAGACATACTATACTGTTCTACAGTATGCTTATGTACGTTAAACTATAGAACCTTACAGAAAACAGAATTTCATTGAATACCTGTTAATCCTTTGAGAATTTTAAAAAATGTGTGCATTTGTGCATGTGTGCAAACATATGTATATGTGCCACAGAGTGTATGGAAGTCAGAAGACAACTTGTGGTAGTCACTCTATTTCTACTATGTGAGTCTAAGGAACTGACCTCTGGCCATTAGGCTTGGTGGCAACTGCCTTTATTCACTAAGCCACTGGCTTTTCAAAACAGGGTTTCTCTGTGCAGCTCTGGCTGTCTTAGAATTTCCATTGTAGACCAGGCTGTCCTCTAACTCACAGAAATCTGCCTGTCTCTGCCTGAGATTTACAGATCTCAGACTACTCATGTCTCTACTAAGGTTATTCCAAAATAACAGCTTTTAGATCATAAAAGAAACGTCTCATGACAAACAAGCCCAGTTTCTCACGATATAAAAGAAGACTAAGCCCTGGTGTTTGGTTACAGAAACATTTAAATAGCTGCTTTAGCGATCTCCCTGCTCCCATGAAAATTTCTCTATGCTGATGACACAGCATCCTGCTTCTGAGGAAACGAAGCCTCAAAAAGCAATTGATCCTCTACCTGCAAAGAAAACAGCAGCTCAGCTTCTATGACACCGAAACTAAGTTTATGTTTGACCAGAGATTGAACTGCACTCATCAGGCCTGACAGCAGGAACCTTTACCTGCTAAGCTATCCCCACAACAGTTCTACTTACCAGTGTATCACAATAAAGTTAATCACATGTGGTGCCTATGGTGACACACACCTACAATACCAGGACTTGGGAGGCTAAGGCCATCCCAGGCTACCTAAAAAGTTAGAGGCCAGGTGAGCTCTATGTATCAAGACCCTGTCTCCAAAATTATTAAAAACCTGTGTGGCTCACAAGCTACTCCTAGTCAAATATTTACAAGTTATCTACTTTCTTCAACTTAGAATTTATTCTTCACTAAAACTCAATAAAGTCATGTCTGGAGGCACATGCTGAAAATCCCAGCACTTGAGAGGCTGAGGCAGAAGGACTGAGTTCAAGGTCAGTATGGGCTATTATAATGAGTTATAGGCCATTCTAGGACACAGCAAGACACTGGCTCCAAAAAGAAGCACGCACAGTATGCCTCAGTGGGTAAAATAGGCTTGGCTATGCAACTCTACCGACCTGGATCCCACTAAAGTGTGAGAGAATCACCTCCACAAACCTGTCCTCTGATCTCGACTAACAAGTAGTAGCATGCCCATAAACAATAAAATAAATAAATAAATAAATAAATAAAACCTTCAACCTTAAAAGCTTCTCTAAAATTATAAAAATATCCATCCATAAATCTAAAAGTAGTGTCACGTATCACTTAACAACAGGGATTGTCTAAGAACTGTGTCATCAGGTAAGTTCCTCACTGTGCTAACACTGTCTAGTACATAAGTACAATCTACACAGGGCAGACTATGACACATATTATACACATTTATATTATATAATTTCTATATATGTTACATATAATACATGTATGTATAATAAAATATATGTAATATAATGTAATATATAATACCAAATATATATCCTGAACACAATTTTTACTCATTTATTTGGCCAGTTCCTTGGGATAAACTCCTAAAAACAGAACACTAGATTTAAGAACAAAGCACTTAAAATTGATACTACCAAATTACTATGCATAAAAACTGTAACATAGTCAGGTGGTAGTGGCACATGCCTTTAATCCCAGCATTCCGGAGGCAGAGTATGTGGATCTCTATGAGTCTGACACCTGCCTGATCTACAGAATGAGTTCCAGGACACCCAAGGTTCCACAGGGAAATGCTGTCTTGAAAAACCAAAACCAAAAGCCAAAGTCAAAGCAAAGCAAAACAAAAAACAACAAACTGATAACATACTAATATATTTATATTTTTCTGATTGTTATAATGGTTTACATACTTTCAATAATTTGGGTTTTGGAGTGTGGAGATTAGGTTCTAAGTCTGGGTTTGAACTGGAGTTTGATGTTTATTTTTTGTTTTTTCCTCAGTGCTGAAGATCACACTTAGAACGTTGTATATGTTAGGGAAGCCTCTATGATCGGGCTACATATCCCTGGTCCTTTTAGACTTGCCTTTTCATATTAAAAAAAAAAAAAAGCATGACTTAAACCCTATAATTGTATTTTATAGTTCTATCTTGGTCATGGTGGTGTATATTTTAATCTTGCCATTCCAGAAACAGAGGCAGGCATCTCTATGAGTTCATAGCTAGTCTGATCTACATAGTGAATTCCAGAGGCCAGCTAAGACAGTAAGGCTCTGTCTAAAAAATAATTAATTAAAAAATATATATTGTTCTATCTTGAATGAGGGAAGCAAATGCTTCCTAATTATGATACTGGAGGAAATTGCTTACCCTAAATTTCCTCCCTGTCTTATAAACATAAACAACATACTTATCATTTAGTTACTAAACCATCAGCAAACTGTATAGATCCTGGAGTAAAAATACTGCTGCCTCCCTAAACATACATTCAACTTAACCTCAGAATGTGACCTTACTTGGAAGGTGCCCCAACAAATCTAATACACTAAACAGGAGGTTTTATAATCACTGAGGAAGTCTTAAATCCAGAATGATGGGCTGGTAGGAAGAAGAATATATAAGGAAGACACCCATGTGACAACACAAAAACAGCCAATGAATGCCAAGGATTGCCATCACTTCCCGGGGACCAGGAGAGAGGCATGGCATAGGCTCTCCTCAGAGTTTTAGGAGGAAACCACCACTACTTCAAACTTCTGGCCTCCTGAACTATAAAAGAATAAATCTCTATTGTCTTAAGCTGCTCAGCTTGTAGTGACTCACTAAAGGCAACCACAGAAATGCAAACATGCTGCCAGGCAGTGGTGGCTCACGCCTTTAGTTCCAGCACTTGGGAGGCAGAGGCAGGCGGATTTCTGAGTTCAAAGCCAGCCTGGTCTACAGAGTGAGTTCCAGGACAGCCAGGACTACACAGAGAAACCCTGTCTCGAAAAAACAACAACAAAAAAAAAAAAAAAAAAAAAAAAAAAAGAAGAAAGAAAGAAATGCAAACATGCATCCCAGTAACCTACAGCTTTAGGTCACAGTTACACGATCTTTAAAATCTGCCTGCTTTCTAAATAAAAATGCTAAAATGAACTGAGTTTCAAAACAGAAGGCTTTGAAATATCAAAATGCCTTAAGATAGAAAATACCGACATTTTTCTATGCTTATACCTGGTAACCTGAGCTCCCCATGAGACAAAAGCATGACATGAAAAGTCACTGACCCATCCCCCTAAGCTCACCTATTGAAAATACCGAAGCTGGGAGTAGTAGAACCTGTCTGTAATCCCAGCACTTAGAAAGTTAAAACAAGAGAACTCCAAATTCAAAGCCATCCTGGTCTACATATCAACTCCAGGTAAGCAAGGGCTAAACAGCAAAACCTTAACTCAAAACAAGCAAAAATCCAACAGTTTAGATTTGGTAAAACTACAGTTAAAATAAAGTGTCATAACTCTGAGAGAACATTACCAGCCAGGCACAGTGGTGAATAAATACCTTAATCCCAGCAGTCAGGAAGTAGAGGCAGGAAGATAAGTTCAAAGTTACCCTTGGCTACCAAGTGAGTTTGAGGCCAGCCTGGGCTACAGAGATCCTACCCCTCCAAAAAAAAAAAAAAAGAAAGAAAAGAAAAGAAAAAAAAAGTAATACATATCATCTCACACACACACACACACACACACACACACACACACACATGAATGCACTTAACTTTCGTAACTTTTTCTCCCTACTTAACTCTAAAAAATTCTCTCCCAATTTTTTAGGTAACAGGTTCTAGCTCCACTGTTCACCTAAGCAGATATTTCTACCAAACCCAGTCCCTGCTCTTGAATCTCTCAATCACTGAGTAACAAGATCTCATAGTTTCACCTTTATGAAAGCTGCCATCACTTAACACATCACTCAAGTGTCAAACAGATGGTAACAGTTACATCTTTAAAATTCAGTGTTTCGAAGCACTTAGATCAACTGGTCTGTAAATCTTAAAAAAATTTATTAATGGTGGTGGGGAAGTAGAGTAAGTAGCTCAGCAATTAAGATCAATGCTCTTCCAGAAAATTCCAGTTTCATTTCCAGCACCTACATGATGGCTCAAAAATACCTCTAACTCCAATTCTAGAGGATCAAGACACCCTCTTTCTGGCCTCTGCACACATATGGCACACAGACATACAAGCTGACAAAACACCATACACATTAAATAAAAAAATAAATCTTTGAAGAAAAAAAGAGGGGAAATGGCTCAACAGTTAGGCATACTTGTTGCCCTTGCAGAAGACCCAGGTTAAGTTCTCAGCATCTACATGAGTCTCACAACAATAAATAACTCCTATTCCAAGGGATCCAGCACACTCTTCTGAGCTCTGCAGCCACGAGACACACACATGCTATATATTCATACAAGCAAACAAGACACTCATACACATAGACTAAACCTTAAAAAATGCTAAGTTTCCATTTTAGTTTATGTGTGTGGCAGCATGTACACAAGTACATTATGTTCATGCCAGTACCCAGGAAGGCCAGAAGAGGGCATCATATTCTCTGAAACTACAGTTACAAATAGTTATGAACCATTTAGTGTGGGTGCTGGGAACAGAACCCAAGAGCACTCTTAACTATTGAGTTCTCTCTGTAGTCTCATGTCTGTACATAATGATTTAGACAAATATATTTACTCTTCTTAAATCAACTAAATCAAATAGAATGAAAATTATATATTTCATATTTACTGAGGCTATTCTTAACAGGCAAGTTGCTCTGGTAACTCGACATGTACATACTCTCTAAAGAGTTCCTCCACACAACAATGAACTTCTATTTCCATGGTGTAGACTTTAAGGCACCAGTACCCGGATGTGCACCTCTGCCACACTGCTTTTAGCTGGGCACTTTGAGTGAGCTGATTAACTGTCCTCATTTTTGCCAGCTTCCTGATATAGAGATAAATGAAATGATGTAACTTCATGGAATTACTGTGAGCTTAGTATTAAAGCGTTTTGCACAACACTGGAAACCCAACTGGACTGCAAAGCTGACAGCTACTATTATCAGTCTATAAACAACTGCTTAACAAGTATAAACTGTGGGCCAGCCATCAGGTGACTCGGCCTCCAGGAATAAGGAACAAAAATAAGATAATGGTACCCAAGCATCCCAACTCTGATTCTCTAACCTACCAACAACCCAGCACTCCTGACGTTAGCCTATGACCTAGCATCAGATTTTGGTAAAAGCACAAAGGAGTTGAAACAGTACTTGGCTCTGTATCATGGTACTTTTCCTGAGGAAGATATTTGGACTTGAAAAATAATGAATGTTTTAGGTTTGTCTTCCTTCATTTAGCACTTTGATCTCTTATAAAGCAGAAACTACATTTCTTAGAAAGAGCCCTTGTGTTTATAAAAAGATAAAGAGAGGAGGGGATATTTTCTATGGGTGTGTGGTGAGGTATGGGGGAAGGCGATGTCTCAGCAGGTCCATGCTGAGGCATCACTTCCCCCTGAGGGACCAGCCACAGGATGGTATAGTATAGAATAGAGTTTATTCAGGGCATGGGGTGGGGAGTCAAGAGGGTAGTAGAGGCAGAGAAAGGCAGAGAGAGAGTAGAAAAGTAGAGGAGTAGAGGCTGGCCATGAGCATGTGGAGAGAGAGGGGGGAAGGGAATGGGGAGAGGGAACAGAGTGGGAGCAAGAAGGAAAGAGAGCAAGAGAGAAACAAGAGGGCAAGAGAGAGAGAGGAGAGAGCAAGCAGCACCTTTTATAGTGGGTCAGGCCTACCTGGCTGTCGCCAGGTAACTGTGGGGGTGGAGCTTAGACAGAATGCTAACAGCCCTGAAGAACGTTACTTCATTTTCAGTTAATGAAACAGGCAGAATACTTCTTATGGTCATAGTAAAGGCAGGAGGGAAATCTGAACTATACTAATACTATTCTCCTTGAGACCACATTCATTCTCATAAGCCTCCATTCGATTCATAACTGAATTTTACTGCTCATTATAGAATTTCAAAGATCAAATCACATGTGCAATAGCAATGACTATAACACACCTTTCAATTTTCCATCAAACTCAGGGCTTGTGGCCACCTGGAGCCCTGGATGTGGTAAGAGAAAACAGGTGACATCGGAGAAACATGAGTGAATATGATTTCGAACGTTCTGAATTTCTTCATGTTGATGTTCCTTCACCTGCCAAGGAAAATCAAGTTTATAGGCCAAAAACAATTTGGTATTCTTCACTGGCATACATTAGCATAAAGACAAAGGAAAGAAGACTTAAAGAATGATGGATCAGAGCGACCAATGGGAAGAGCCAGAGCCCCAGGAAGTAGAAAGTGTACAAGGCTCCCATAGCTAACAGAGTAGAAACTGAAGACTTGGTTTTCAAAGGTATTGTGCAACACGTAAGAAGAACAGAAAGCCTGTTGGCCAGAAGGAGGATCCACTAAGCTAGCAATGACTGACAAAGGTCTCCTGTGCTTTGGTTTTAGGGAACAGGCTAGGCTTGTTTAAATATATGCCAAAGTAAATAATACTGAGTAATAACAGAACTATAGTTCTAAACATGATATTCTAAAGGCACACATAGAATCTGATTCAAAATAACTGGAAACTATAATTATAAAAGCCTTTTGCTCAGAGGTCCTCTCCATATGCCTATATATTATATACCCTGGTTCTTCAATTTTACCATGAAAAAACTTATACTAGGGCCAGAAAGATAGCCATCTTCCTCCAAGCAGGTAAAGGTATTTGCCAACAAGTCTGTCAACCTGAGTGTAATCCCAGAGACCCACATGGTAAAGAAAAAGAACTAACTTCCATAAGGTGTCATCTGACGTTCACATGAGTACTGAAGTACTATCCTCTCTTTCTCTATCACACACACACAAATAAATATATGTAATTTTAAAATTTTTAAACAAAAAATTATACTGGTTTATACTAATATTTACAAAAAATTTAACAGAGTATCATTTTCAATTATATGCTTTAAAGACAATATTCAAAAGCAAATGGGAAAGTTACTACCTTTAGAAAACCATTCAGATTTCCTACTTACCTGTAAACGCTTATCCAAAAATGCCATTCCTCCTTGCAGTCCATAGTTATATTCATAAGGGAAACTCCAATCTCGAATTAAAAACATGAGTGTCTATTGTGACAGAGCAGAACAGAATTACAACACTGTATAAGTGCATATTCAAGATTACTGTAATATTTTCTGCTAATCTTTTCAAAGGGGTCAAGGGCATGTTGAAGGGAACCAGCCTGAGCAATATAGCAAGACTGTCTCAAAACAAAACAAAAAACAAAACAAAAAAAAACCCTGTAGCTTATAGGTTAGAATAAAAATCAGTAGATCTGGGTTGTGAGCTGTAACTGCTGAACTGTAAACTAAACACAGATATAAATGGCATTCACAGTGCTTTACCTGGAAAGGTTTTTGGAAAATTTCATCCATTGCCAGACGGCCATATTCTGTGAAGAGCTTTAAGAAAGAAAAGTTAATGGCTTGTAGAGCAACATTATTTAAAATATTTTTAGGTTATTCTTTTGCAAAATATTTGTGAGCTAATGAGATGGTTTAGAGGTTAAGAGCATTTGTTCTTCCAAAGGACCAGGGTTTAATTCCTAGCACCCACAAAGAGGTTCACAAATTCCAGTTCCAAGGGATCCAACACCAGGCACATTTATACATTCAGGTGAAATATTCATGTACATAAAATAAATCTAAAAAAAATTAAAATATTTATTTGGCTGGGTGTGGTAATCTTTAATCACCATGAGCATTTTTTAGTCACTAGGAGTAGTCAGACCATTATGCAGGGACATTCCCATTTGGTGCATTCTGTTATCTCCAACAGCAAAAGTCCTGGCACCATCGTAAGTAGCTACCCAATTCAAATGACTGAATGAATTCACTAAGATTAGGATTCCCATATACACTTGCCCGCTTCTTCATGAAGCCACACTAAGTACAATAAAGTTTAATATCAAATTCACAGGATAAGTAGGACATGAAATAATATGGCAGTACAAAGAACTTGTCACAAATACCACAGAAGAAAAGAAACAGATGTCAAGTATCTAGTTCTGACTTTTTCTACCCTGTTAACAAAATGAGAAAAAACAGAGGCACAAGAAGTAAAATATTTTCTCAATAGAATCCTTAAACAACTGAGAAATGAAAAGTGGAGTTCCTCCCAAGAGGGGTGAGGAAGTGAAACTACCAACTAAAGAAATGTTTGGAAGTCTGCCCCTAGGTCTCTACCCTCTACCAGAGAAAGGAATACAAGAGTAGTATGTATGTATAGTCTTAATAACAATAAAAAATCTAGCCTTGAGGCTAAGAAAATCATTCCGTAGGTAAAAGCCTTTAGGAATGTAAACCTAAGAACCCAACCGAAATTCAATCCCCAAAAGCCTGGGCTGGCCCAGTACTCACAGAAACCCTGTCTCAAAAAACCAAATAAACAAAATTATGAGGATACACACCTACAGCTGTTTGTTTTTATTTCTTTTATTTTTATGTTTATGTTTGCGCTGTGTTGCTGATGTTTGTGTAATATGTATGTTGTATGTAAATGTACATGTTAATATATATATATATATATACACACACACACACACATGTGTATGTGAAATCAGAGGTTACTGTCAGATTTCTTCTACACCTTTCAACCTTAGTTTATGAGACAGTATCTTACTGACCCTAAGCTAACCAGTTTGCTAGACTACTGGCCATTGAGCTCCAGATAACATATTTCTACCTTTCCATCACTGGGGTTAGCAGACCACCATGCTAAAACTCACTATGTAGACCAGCCTGGCTTCAAACTTACAAAGATCCACCTGCCTCTACCTCTTGAGTGCTGTGATAAAAGGCATGCACTACTTCACCTGGTTGTTCATTTCACGTGAGTGCTGGAGATTCAAACTCAGGTCTTCATGCTTACACAGCAGGTACTTCAATGACCAAGGCTCTCTTCCCAGCACCCACCCAGCCACCGCCTTTTCATTCTATCCCTCCTCCTCTCTGGTCTCCTTCCTGTACTCAGACACACCTCCTTCATGTCTAGATTCCACATAGGATAGAAAACACATGATACTTTATCATTTACCCACTATTCCCATTACCATTTCTTATTACCTGTAGCTGCTGAAGATCATCTTCCTGAATATTCTGGGACAAATTGTAAATCTAGAAAACAAAATCAAGATTGATAACACTCTGGCTTAGTTCAAACAAGTCACAAATAAACTTAGAACACTGGATGGAGCTTTGTATAATTGAAAATTTGCAATATATATACATATATACATATATATATGTATATATCCTCCATGAAGGCATATATATGCCTCATATGTGTGTGTATATGTATATATATATATGTACATACACACATATATAAATATACACATATATACATAAACATATGTATATATAAACATACATTCTTCTATAATACACAGAGAGAGCAGTATAATCTGTCTTTTGGAAAAAATTAAAACATAAGGCTAAAATCACAAAATTCCTTCTTTATAGTTTAAAAGGTTTGAGATTTTCTTGAAATATTTTGTATATAATTATATGAGTAGAAAAAATAATTATTTTTGTTCTAAGAGCTTAAGTTATGCACATAGTTTGTGCTGGGTAAATGTTACTGACAACTTGACACAACCCTTAAGTCATCTGGGAAATCAGAAACCTCAACTGAATAATTCTTCAATTAGATTGTCCTATGCCTGTAACTGAAAAAAATTTTCTTTAAGATTTATTTTATTTATGTGTATGGGTAGGTACATGAGCACAGGTATGTGCACCACATGCAGGCTTGGTGCCATGGATCCCCTGGAACTGTAGTTACAGACAGATGTGAGCTGTTGTGCAGGTGCCAGGAATTAATCCCAGGTCCTCTAGAGGAGCACCCAGTGCTCTTAACCACTGAGCCAGAGAGAGTTTCCTGACTGATGACTGATATGGGAGGGTCTAGCCCACTGTAAGTGGCACCATTCCTAGGCAGGTAGGCCTGAAATAAATAACTATATATAAATTATATATAATATACATAAATATAAACTATATATATAGTTCTTTGTACTGTCATATTTCATGTCCTCCTTATCCTGTGAATCTGGTATTAAGCTTTATTTTATTATACTGAGTGTGGCTTCACGAAAAAGCAGGCAAGTGTATGTAGAAATCCTAATCTTGTGTGTGTGTGTGCGTGTTTGTGTGTAAATTATATATAGTAGCTAAGCATGAGCAGGAAAAAGTCCACTCCTCTATGGTTCCTGTCTCCAGATCTCCAAATTCCTACCTTGAGTTCCTGCCCTGATTTCCCTCCATAAAGGACCGTGACCTGGAAGTGTAAGCCAAATTAAACCTTTTCTTCTCCAAGTTGGTTTTAATCAGTGTAGTTTATCACAACCACAGAAAAGCAAACTGAAACACAGTTTAAAAAGAATACTCATAGGCAGGTGGTAGTGGTACATGCCTTTAATCCCAGGACTCAGAAGGCAGAAGTAGGCAGATGTCTGTGAATTCAAGGCCAGCCTGATCTACAAAGTAAACTCCAGGACAGCTAGGACTAACCCTATCTTGAAAATCCAAATTAAGTAAAATAAATAAATAAATAAATAAATAAATAAATAAAACCACATAGGCTAAATTCCCTGAAGGGAGAGGAGGAGGAAATGGGGAAGGGGGAAAGGAGGAAAGAGGAGAAGGGCAAAGAGGAAATTGGACAAAGGAAAGGAACAGAGGGGATCTTACCTGAACAGAACTAGTCATAGTGCTTAGAGCAAAAATGGTAGCACAATCTTTCACAGTTGACTGGCTATCAAAGGCCCCCTGGGTATCCATCAGAACAACTGCAACCTAAAAAAAAAGAGAGAGAGAGAGAGAGAGAGAGAGAGAGAAAGAGAAGGAAAGAAAGGGAAGAAAAACAAATGGTTAAAATGAAAAAAAAGGAGAATACAAAGAGTAAATTAAAAGTACACTGTAACCATTTGGGCTTTTCTATGCCCACCCCAGTTCCCAAATAATGTCACAAAGACTTGTTTATTTATGAATTAATGCCTAGGCCTTAAGGTAGGCTTGTTCCCCAACCAGCTCATAACTCAATTAACTCATTTATACTATTCTATGTCTGCCATGTAGCTGGCTATCTCTCCTCAGTTTCATACATCTGACTTCCTCTAAGTCTGGGTGGTAAATCCTTCCCAGAATTCTTCATGTCAGATGTCCCACCTTCTATTCTATCCTGCCTTGCTATAGGCTATTCATCTCTTTATTGACAGGTGGTACTTTTATACAATGCACAAGAGTTTATCCCTATAGTTCACAGTAATCCTGTAGTCCCAGCACTTGAGAAGCTAAGGCAAGAGACAGCTATATGTTCAAGATCAGCCTGCATTACATAAGGAATAGTCCAGCATAGGCTACAGAATGAGACCCTGTCTCAAAAAATCAAAAAGAAAAATTGAAAGTAACATATGCATGAGCCACCCAACACTGCTTGTCAGCTCTATCAGAAAAAGCAATTTGGTGTCAGCTCTATCAGAAAAAGCCAACAGTCCAGCCTACTTAGTAAACTCCAGGCCAGTGAGACAATGTCTCAAAAGAGATAACATTCCTAAGGATGACACCAAAGGCTAAGGCTCTCCTCTGACCTCACACTTCTACACAAACACATAAACACATAGGCACCAACACAAAAATATACACAGACACACATACATGCACTCCCTCCACCCCAAGAAGTCTCAAAACAGGGAATGGAGGCTATTCAGAGGTATATACAAGCCATCAAATGAGTTAATACACATAAAAAGAACAAATAAGTCATGCATATTGGACTTGGAAGGCTAAGGTATCAAATTGGAGACCAGCTTTGGTTTAAAAATATAATCTTACTCAAAAGAAAAAGGAAAGAAAGAAAAATAAAATAACAGTATCAAGTGCTAGAAACTAGAACCTCCTGCATTGCCAATATGCATGCAGGTTGGTAGAGCTATCTTTAGAATGTGTTAGGCATCTTGTTGGTATTTTTTAAAGATAGTCACAAGGGCTGCTGAGATGGCTTGGTAGTTAAGAGAATTTGATTCCTAGCATCCACACATAGGGCTCACAACCATCCCTAGCCCCAGTTCAGATTTAATGCCCTGCTCTGGCCTCTGTAGGACTGCATGCATGCAATGCACAGATATAATGCAGGCCTAACACCCAAACACAGGAAAAAAGTTAGTTTAAGAAATAAAGTTAGGCCGGGCGGTGGTGGTGCACGCCTTTAATCCCAGCACTTGGGAGGCAGAGGCAGGCGGATTTCTGAGTTCGAGGCCAGCCTGGACTACAGAGTGAGTTCCAGGACAGCCAGGGCTACACAGAGAAACCCTGTCTCAAAAAAACAAAATAAATAAATAAATAAATAAATAAATAAATAAAGTTAGTCAGAGTTGCCATGTGATACAGAAGCACATTTAGCATTTTCCCCAAGAAGTTCTGTTGTTGAAGACTTGTTCCTCAGCTGCTGAGTCTAAATACTGTGAGGGTATTCATCTCATCAATGGTGACCCACTGATGAGTTCATACTGAATGAGGAAGTAGGTGGCTCAAGACATAACTCTAAGGCATATGCTTGCCTTGACCTCTCCTGTCTCCAGCTTCCAGTCAACTTCAAAGTGAGCTAATTTGGTCCACCCCAAGCTTCCCACCATGACAGTCAACCCTGCATAATCACGCTTTCTGTCATGTACAGGTTGGCCTCTAGACCTTAGGAATAAACAGCTAAGGACTGAAATTTCGGGAGCTGTGACTGAAATAAATCTTTCCTCCTTTAAGTTGTATATCTCAGGTATCTGTCGCAGACATGAAAGTAAAAATATGGATATATACAAAAGAGCTTCCATCTTAGAAAAGCTTGTACATAGGTGTTTATGGCAGGTAGTATTTTTAAATAATTTTTAGATGTGTTTCATTATTTTGTGTAAATGAGTGTGTAGTTATGATCTGGCTACTTTGTGGGTTCTTCTCTCTTCCACCCTTCTCCATTCTTTCTCTTCTACCCTTTCAACCTCTTAACCCTAAGTAAGAGAGAAAAAGGGCAGAGTGGAAAGGAAAGAGATCCCTGAATAAAGTCTGGGGTAGGAAAGGGGACTACGCTATCACTCGACTACTTCCTGCTGATTATGGACATAGAGTTCCTTGGGGCAAGCGTGATCTTCACTGTCAGGATATCTAATTTTTTGTTGTTGTTTCTTCTTTGGGCATAACTACTTAACAAACCTCGAACAACAATATTTACATACCCTCGGAAAAGTCCTCAGAATTCCAAATATCACAACCGCAGAAACTATCTGCAGCTGGCAAAATTAAGCTTCTGCTAGAGCATGAGGCAAACCAGAGCCAAAGCAGCCCCATATCCCCACACCTGGTATCAAAAGGAAACCATATTCCCATAATATTTCTGGTTTTCAAAGAACCAAAACTCCAAAATTATCACAACATGAGTATTTTGTGTATATGAGTGTTTCAAAGGCCCCAGGTCCCCTGAAAGAACAGCAATAAATGCTCTTGAGCCATTGACCTAATTCTCCAGCTCTAGGTTTTTGTTTTGAAGGAAGAGGTTAGTTTAGATAGGATGTCAAGCTAGCCTGAAACTCATGTCTCAGCTTCCCAAGTACTAAGATTACAGGCATGTACAGGCAGCATTATTTCTAACACATTAAAGATATACGCAGTCCAGATACTCACAACTGATGTAATAAAAAGAAAAGTATAGTATTCTTATACAATGGAATATTGTTCAGTCATGGAAGGGAGTAAAGAACTAATGAATGCTATAAGAGAATTAGGCTGAATGGAGGAGGCCAGACCCAAAAAACACGTATCATTTCACTTATCTAATATAAAGCTCCATGGGGAGATGTAATTGAGAGGTAGAACATTTGCCTAGCCTACACTCGGCACTAGATTCAATCCCCAACAGCAAAAAAAACAAGAAGGCAGGGAAAGGGAGAAGATGACAGGAAGGAAGAGAGAAAAAGGACGGTGAAGTGCAAGCATACTTGGGTCTCCAACCAGGCTGCACCTCCTGACAGCCAGGTCAATAGTAAACTAGTAGAGACAAGGAGCTGGAAGAAGATGTAAATGGGAAGTGACTGCTGACAATACTAGAAGCCTCTTTTGAGGAAATGAAATGTTTTAGAGTCAGATGGTAATGATACCTGTTCAGCTTTATGTTTATACTAAAAACCACTGAATCAGACACTTCTATAGGATAAATCCTGAATCATCAGCATGATACCCAATTGAACAAAAGCACACAATCACATGTGTCTCCTATCTAGAAAAATGAGACTAAAGAGGAAACAACAGGACTTACTGGAAGCTTTCTGAAGAACAGAAGCTACATGTGTACTCAACATTGATAGAAATGGTCTTGTCACAGACTAACACAGTAAATTTCCAAACCACTTTTTGTTGTCATCTTTGAAACAGGGTCCCACACTTTATAGCTCATGCCAGCCTCAAATGTGTGTCAATCTTCCTGCCTCCATCTCTTGAATGTTGGGATTACAGGCACAAGTCACCATGCCACTCTTTTATGTACATTTTAAGAAGCCCAGATGGCCTCTAAGTTGTAACCTAAGATGTATGAACAGTAAACACAGCTCTAACAGTTGCTCTCTTTTGTTTTACAACACTGTTGTTTAACGTCAGAGTGGTTTGATCATTAAAGTAATTCAAAGATGGAAGAAAGGTTTGAGTGAGTAGTCAGTTTTACAAAGCAAACATTTTTATTATAAAATATATACTGACACCTCCCTGCATCAAGCTTTCTACTTAGTAAAGGATCTAAATAAGTACACTGTAAGATCTACTGTCAAAGTAACTCAACAGGAAAAAAAAAGCAATTACTTTAGGATATAGGAGTTATCATGAACTTAAAAGAATCTAATTTATTTTTTGATTGGATTACCAAAGCATATATTAAAGTTCTCATCTAGAACCAAGCAAGATAATGTGCACCTATGTATGGGGATGAGGAAGTCAAGCTTATGAAGGAAAAAGTGGGATGGAGAGCGAGGCACCACAGGCTCCAAGACTCCTCTAAGAATCCTGATCTGCCACACATGGCATAGATCTAAGATTGCTCCCAGAACACCAGTGAGACAGCAAAGAAGAACTAAGGCCAGAGCATAGCTACTTCCCGTCTTCATGTAAGTCCTAACAGGTGAGGATACTACCCCCAACTCCTTCAGAGTAACCTCATCAGGCATGGCTTTCACTGGAGGACAGTGACATAAACAAGGATTAGGGGCTTGGGATTGGCTCAAACACTATATATATAAGCTTATATGCTGGGCAATAAACTCAGACCTGCACCCTATGCTAGTCTCCAGAGTCAGATTTCCCAGAATTCGTCACGTGACTCCATCACCTCTCCCCACATCTATGATCCCAGAACACAGGCAGCTGAAGGAGAGTTCTCAGGATTCAAGGTCAGCCTAGGGTACCTACTAAGTTCCAAACCAGCCTGGCAAACTTAACCCCCCCCCCAAAAAAAAAAAAATCCTATCTCAAGAAAACAAAATAAATACAAGTTTTCATCTGGTTATTCTGTTACAATATCTATCTAAGTCTTTTCTTTTTCTTTCTCTTTCTTTCTTTTAACATCCTTACCTTTTTCCCACATGGCTTCTTCACAGTGAAAACTTCACTCCACATCTGAATTCCAGTAGTTTCTGGGTCAGAGCCTCCTCGCCATGAAAATCCTGTCAGTGGTTCTTCTGGGTCACCCAACCAATTTGAATGACCACCTTCCTTCTACAGGAGAAATAAGTTCTGTTACATCTTTGGTTTCACTTTCAGAGACACTGGGAATAAAATACAGGGCCTCAAACATGCTAGGCAAATATGTAACCACTATACTACATACCCCAACTCCTCACCAAATCTTATGTAATTTTATACATCAAGGATAATTCGTGAGCTTATTTTTCTCTCTTCCTACTTTGAAGTTAACTAAATCTTCCTTACCTGAGAATATAAGTATCGCAGCATAAAGTCCAGAATGAAAGATTTGCCTTTTCGAAAAGCACCAGCAACTGATACTACCACCACATCAAGATCTCGGATATGGTCTTGGAGGAGGATGCTGGCCAAGGCTCTCTCTTCTAGCTCAAAGGAATGTTGCTCTTTATGAACCAAAACAACCTGCACTGGACCAGGTTTTCCATTCTCCATGGCATCACCTATGCTCATTTAGAGACCAGAAAAAAAAAATTAAGTTTTACACACACACTATGAAAAGAACAAAAGCTTTCATAAGACACATAACATATACAATAACCGTAAAAGAAGGAGGATATGGGAGTACTACTAGAACTTCATCAACACTAAGAATATTTGTTAATTAAAAGATGCCAGGGGCCTGCAAGATGGCTCATTGGGTAAAGGTGCCTGCTGCCAAACCACACAACCTAAGTTCAATCTCGAGGACCCACATTCTGAAAAGAGAGAACCAATGCCCAAAGTGTTCTCTGATCCCCACACAGAATATATGTGCTGACGTGCTAGAATACACACACACACACACACACACACACACACACACACAGAGAGAGAGAGAGAGAGAGAGAGAGAGAGAGAGAGAGAGATAATAATTGTTTTTTAAAAATTAAAAGGTCCCAGTAAGAGCAGAAACTGCAGAGACTTAAAACTTGTTAGCATGCTGAGAATATAGGGCTATTTAATGCTCATTCAGCCTCCCCTACCAAGATTTACAGATCATCATGGAAGACAAGGTCGAAAGAATGTTAAGAGCTAGAGGAAAGAGCAAAGTCACATGGAACTGTCTTCTCAGAAAATGGTATCCCCACTACTGCACTCTTCATCTCATTGTAGTTATGGTTACCAGTACAACAACTAGACAAGACTGGATCTGTCGATACCCTGTCATAGGAGAAAAAGCCCATGAAGGGATACCCCCACTGAAGACCAACAGATAGATAATGGTAGCTGAGGGGAGGTGCTCATGAGAACAAACCTCTCCTTGAGTTATATCTATAGCCAATTAATGATGACTGGGAGACAGAGAGACATTTTCTTCAGTGATAAGGAGTCTCACATTCCTATAAACATGCTTTACCCAGGACTATGTAAATAACCCTAATAAAGCTCAAGCAATCAAAAATAATAATAAAAGCAGTAAAGGAGAAGAGGAACTATGTGGAAAGAAAAAAGGAATCAATGGGAAAGGGAGGGGAGCAGGAGAGAGTAATGAGATGAACCCAATGAAAGTACATTATACACGGGGCTAGTGAGATGTACCATCAGGTAAAAGCACTTGTCCTGCCAGCCTGAATGATGACCAAAGTTCAAGCTCCAGAACTCACATAAAAAGCCAGATGCAGTAGAATTAATTCCAGCACTTCTACAGAGACAGAACTACTGGGGAGCTCAAGGGCCAGCTAGCCTAGACTATGCAATATAGCAGCAGAAACTAGAACTACCTGGCCAAAAATGAAAGCAGGAACTTGTTGAGGTTTGGTCTTTTGCTATGTATTGTAACGCTAAATACTAGTCCCCAAGGCCTGGATGCCTGCCCCCAAGGATGCCTTAGACCCAAGTGATGCTATGTGACCTTGCCCCCCAAGTTAGCCCTGATTAGTAAATAAAGATGGCTACAGCCTATAGCTGGGAAGAATTGAGATAGGCAGGGCTTAGGGAGGCCCAGGCTTGGAGTCTGAGGAGAACCACAAGAAGAGAGGAGAGAAGGAAGATGCCTTAGGAGAGTCATAAAAGCATGGCCATGAGGGCTCGCCAATTGAAGTTTAGAGCAGCCTAGATGGAGCATAGTGAATTTTAATTTGGGGTTATTAATGGGGAAAAAGATTCTAATAGCTTAGAGGGTAGATATCTGCCCAGCTATAGTGCTAATTAAGGCTTATTATAACAATAAAAGCTGTGTGTCTTTTATCCAGGAACTAAATGATCAAAGGTGAGGTAGAAGCCCCCGATTGAGATGAAATAATTTCTACAACAGGAACTCATTCTCTTAATAGAAAGAACAGATTTTGAAAATTGACCTGTGGTTTGTGCTGTGTCCTATGTCCATGTGGTCCACATGTAATGTATTAACATATATCCATTACACATAATAATTGGTTTCCTGATGGCATTTTCATATATATGTATATATGTATGTATGTGTGTGTGTGTGTGTGTGTATATATGTATATATATATATATATATATATATATATATATATATATATATATATATATTAATAAAAAAAAATTTGAGACGTCTCGCTGTGTAGCCCTAGCAGGATGTAAAGTGAAGAAGTAAAAATAATAAAATTTAATTTAAAAAAGATTCCTTAATTAAAACCTTAGGAGTTAGATGGTTTATCTAAGCATGGTGTGCTTACTTGTCTAGAGAACTTAGGATATATAGTACTAAACAGAGAGAAAAAACAAATCTTGCCCTCATAGTGGACATTGGAAAAAAAATAAAATATGAAAACTTAAGAGTCCTGTTCTTTATCAGCATGCCCTTTCCCTTTTCCACCTAGCAGTCACTATCTCTGAGTATTCCTTTAACTATATCACTACGTCATCCCTTGGGGCTGAACGCTTATACTTTTTTACATATTAAGTACTTATCATAGCTAGGCAGTGGTAGTGCATGCTTTTAATCCCAGCACTCAGGAAGGAAAGGTAATCAGATCTCTGAGTTCGAGGCCAGCCTGGTCTACAAAACGAGTTCCAGAATAGCCAGAACTGTCCTGAGAAATCCTGTCTCAAAAAACTAAAATACAAATACTAAATACACCATGAAGACAGACACATTAAAAGCTATCAAAACTACAAGGTATAGGGATGCAGCTCAGTGGCAGAGGCCTGCCTATGCATAAAGCCCTGTGCTCTACCCCTAGCAACACAAAAGTACAAAATAAAACAGGTTATGGACTGATAGCTCAAAGCTAAGTTTCCATCCTGTAAGTACTTTCACTATTGCCCATACTATCCTGACTGTTCTCATCCTGCTTATAAAATTCATTCTCACTGGTGTTTCTACAGGGAGAAAGCTAGGGCTCAAGTCTTACTTTGTCCTGTCTTAACTCCACAATTTCAAGTAGATGACCTATGCAACTACTTATTCCAAGGCCTGAAATGCTTCTTGCTCTTTATCTAGACTTCAATATTCAACTATCCTGGCCTGGATTACCCACTCCATCCTCTGAGTAGTACTTAGTTTTAATTTTCATCCTATTGTGTGTGTGTGTGTGTGTGTGTGTGTGTGTGTGTGTGTGTCTGTCTGTCTGTCTGTCTGTCTGTCTCTCTCTCTCTCTCTCTCTCTCTCTCTCTCTCTCTCTCTCTGTGTGTGTGTGTGTGTGTGTGTGTGTGTGTATGCTTGTACTGGTGTCTAGTTACATATATAGACATAAGAGGAAAATTTCTACCATGTAGGTCTCAGAGGTTAAACACAGGATGACAGGCTTAGCAGCAAGCATTTGTACCTGGAAGCTATCTAACCTGTCCTCTTAAATAGTATGATAAAATGAATAAAAAAAAAAATAGGCTCTAGCATCAGGACAAGGCCTGAATTTTGGCTTTCTCTACTCTAAAACATAAGTTCTATGAGGGCAGGATTTTTTTGTCTTTTGTTCAATGCTATGTCCTCCAAGTTCCCAGAACAATGCCCACAAACAGGAGACAACAAAAACTGATGTAACCAACACATCACGTCTCAATGACTTTGACTCAATGTAACTCTAGAAAACATAACCACTTCAGCCTCCATTTTTTTAATATTTATTTATTTATTGTATATGAGTAGATTGTAGCTGTCTTCAGACACACCAGAAGAGGGCATCGGATCCCATTATGGATGGTTGTGAGCCACCATGTGGTTGCTGGGAATTGAATTCAGGACTTCCAGAAGAGCAGTCAGTGTTCATAACCACTGGCCCATCCCTCCAGTCCCAGCCTCCATTTATAAACCTTATACCCAGCTGCAAGAAGAGGGAAGAGTAAGAACAACAGTTGATTCCAACCCAAACTATGCTATGCTACATTATCTGTTCAAGTCTAGGATGGCCTAAACACTGAGAAGCTGTCTCAAAAAAAAAAAAATCTAAAGGCTAAAGCATAGCATCTCATATAAATCATAAATTCGGAGTTCAATACATAGTTTCCCTTCCCATATTCCTATTTCCAATGAGATGTGTACATACTATTACTCCACTCATTACAGTATTATCTGACTATAATTAAGAGAAATCAGGTCGAGAATAGTCACACATGCCTACAATCCCTCACTCAAAAGGCAGAGTCAAGAGAATCAAGCTTTTTAGGCCAGCTTCAGAAACATAGGGAAACAAAAGATACTCTGGACTACATGAGACTCTATCCCCCTCCCAAACAAACAAACAAACAACCCTCACAAATAAATTTAGCAACCACACTAGAATCTATAACCTGGTAATCCTAGAACTAGGGAGGACTGAAAGTTCAAGGCAAACCTAGGCTACACAGAGACCGTGTCTCTCCCTCCTCTCTTGCTCCTCTCTTGCAGGAGGTGGAGGGGTTGGGGAGTGGCAACTTAAAAACCTCTATTCAGGACAAATCTTAGCATGCCCTTTGGCATCTCCCTGCAGAAGTTCTTTTCTTTCTTCACCCTCAGTGGCTGATTTACATCAATGCTCTTCTGTAATCTCCTGTAGTTCTTACTATCTCACTGAGCTTTTTGGGAGAAACAGAGGGTCTCAAAATCAAAATGTAGCCAAGGTTGGCCTTGAACTCCAGATCAGGAGTTCCTCTACTTCCCAAGTGCTAAGGTTACAGGCATGACCACTATGGCCAGCTTCAATGGTTCTTTATCATTTTAACTCTATGCTCATTATTTACCATTTTCCTTTCTTTTTATACCCTGTATTTTGATGCTCTAACTCCCCTCCTAACTTCTATTTAACTTCTGAAGTGACATGTTCAAAGGCCTAAGTCACTAAATGTTCCACTCATTCTAGCACAAGGGATATGTGCAAACACACTGACCTGAAGGAGACAAATCCTTATTCCAGTTCCACCACTCAGCCTGTGTGATCTGACTGGTTCATCTCCAGTCTCCTTTCAAAACTCCTCAGTGGTAATATTTTACAAGTCTACCCTTAGTATTTCAAAATGGCTCCTCTCAATTACTCCATCTCTCCCAAGTCCTCTGCATTTTCTCAGCCTTATCTCCCTACATGCAATCTATTACTAACTCTTATCATCATTTCTCTCTTCTACATCTGAAGTTACTGCCTTAGCAACAGTTATTTGGGGGCATTTTTATCTGAGCTTTTTGTTTTTAGACAGGGTCTTGCCCAGGATCACCTCAAATTCTCAATCTTCTTGCTGCAGCCTCCAGAGTGCTGGCACTGCAGTGCTGGGATTAAAGGCAAAGGTCCTCTCTGTAATGAGGCAGTGTGAGGGAAGAAAAGCCTCATAGCAATATTAGAGTTCTGACCCTGGTTCTGCACTGGAAAAAAAAAAAAAAAAAAAAAAAAAAAAAAAAAAAACCCACTTCAGTTCAACATCTCCATTTGTACTACAAAGTCAGGCAGAAACGACTTGTTTAGCTCTAAAATCTAACTGCTACTTTTTTGGTTTTCTGTTGTGTTTTTGGTTTGTGTTGTTTTCAGAGACAGGGTTACACACTGTAGTTCAGGCTAGCCTGACTTATCTTTTACTCTTTGGCATAATACATCTAATCCACACTAACCAAAAGGTTTAATAGGCCAATTCAAACAATCACTCTAGTAAAGTACATTCCATATAGTTTCCACACTAAAATGACTCACACTGAATGAAAAATGAAGTTAAAAGACTTAACAGGTAAATTAGAAATTTTTCTAGACATTACAGCACTGATTCCTACATTACAGGCTTTAAAAACAAAGTCAGGAATGATGGTGTTCAACTTTATCCCCAGCACTTAGAAAGCAGAAGGGCAGGATTTCTGAGACCAGCCTGGTCTACACAGCAAGTTCCAGGCCAGACAAGGTTACATAGTAAGATCCTGTCTCAAAATGAGTAAAGGAAGCTGGGAAGCCTGGGAATATAGCTCAATATTGTAGCACATGCTTAGGATAAACTAGGCCCTAGATTTAATACCAAACCAACAAAAACAATCTGGCACGGGATCCTTTGATCCCAGGTTAATCTCTGTGAGTTCAAGGCCAGAGGTACACAACAAAAGAAACCTTGTCTCCCCTGCCAAAGGGGAAAGAAAAAAAAAGTTTGGCATAGGTTAAAAAGCACAGCATACGGTGGCTACTAATCGTGGTTAGCCTTTTCAATCTTATAAAAGAATACATAAAACCTATTTTATTTCAAGTTCAACTACAAGAACATTATTAGGAGGACTAAGGGTGTAGCTCAGTGGTAGACTACTTGTCTAACCTGCACAGGGCTCTGGATTTGATCTCAAGCACCACAAATACACAGATACAACCAGTAAGGTTTTTGGTCTATCTGACTGAGATAGAATATCCTGGAGCCTAGAGTGTCCTTGAATTTGCTAGAATAACCGTGAATTTCTGATCCCCCTTGATTCACTTCCTGAACACTGGACTGGGATCACTGGCCCAGTTTCATGGGGGTTCTGGAATATAAATCATGGCTCAGTGCATGCTACACAAGTATTCTACCAACTGTGGTACATGCCCGGCCCCATAATGAGTAAGTTTAAGTGATTCTCAAACATTTAAGAATGCCATCTGAATAGTGATGTATTCAATGAAAATGGCTAACTGAAAGCAGTTATCATTGCTACTTCAAAAAATTAATTTAATGAATTAAACAGTATAGGATCAAGTTTGGCAATTTTGGCAATACTGACAACTAGTGGCCAGAAAACCCTGTGTGGAGAGAGGGATCCTGTGGATTACTTGATATCTAGCAGCATTCCTAGTCTGTACTACTACATACTAGTGGTATCAGTTTTACCCATAAGGTTGACATCCAAAAGCACCTACAGACATTTTAAAAACACAGAGATGTAAAAATCATCTTCTGTTAAGTACCACTGAGGAGCTGGAAAGATGGCTCAGTATTTAAGACAGTTGTTGCTCCTGTAGGACCTGGGATTTGTAGGACCCACAGAACAGCTCACAACTGTCCATAACTCCATTTCCAAGGTATGTGATGCCTTCTTCTGACCTCTGCAGGCACCAGGCATGCACATGGTACAGACACATACATGCAGGCAAAACACTCATACATATAAAATAACTTAAAAAAAAAACTTAACGGAAAAAAAATTTAAAAAGAACTACTGTGCTAGAACCATCCTCAGTACTCAAACTCTCTGTGCAGAGGATGAGTAAAAGCACAGGAACCAAAGTTACGCAAACATTTTACTGAGTAGACTATATGACTCATGATGGAGTTATGACCTGAGGTTTCCAGTCCCCTTCTGAAATAACATATTCTCTACGGGACAAGAGCAACACACCCAAAAAGAGGCATACCACTCCCATGCCTTGCGTTTGCTGGCAGTCCTTAAAGTTCCTGATTCACAAAGCCAGAGAAAACATCTCAGACAAGAGCAGTATGCTAAGAAGCCCTCTCCCTACTCCACGACAGCAGCATGCTGTCCTTTCCAGCTTCTATGCTACACTTTACCTTGAGGCAGTAAATGTGCCAGTAGATACACAGAAAAGCTTATTCCCATTAAGCTACTCAAACCCAACCAACCAGAACATTGGGGAAAATGTATATTCTAATTAAAGCATTTAGGAGGAAAGTTTTTTCCAATTCATTTACTATAGACAATCTTTGTGCTTTAGCACAATACGCAAAATGAAACTATTTTACCTGCTGACAGAAACATCTAATATGTTTTAGGTTTTTAACAATAAAGTATGACTTGTATTTAGGACTCAGAAACTGGGCAGCCAGGAGGCCTCAGCAAGTGGAGGTGCTGTCTCGAAAGTTTGCTGACCTGAATTCTATCACTGGAACCCAAAAGCAAAGACATGAATATACTAAGCTGTTCTCTGACCTCCACACACAGGCCATGCAGAATTACCCCATACACATCCATTACAAACACACACACAGTAATAATTATGATAATAATTTTCAAACTAAAAAAGATTCAGAAACTACAAAGACAGGACTGAATCTAAAACTTAAATCACAAGTTAGTTGAGAGGGTATATACCGGCAGTCACAGCTATCCAAGATGGGGATCACTTAAATCCAGAGTTCAAAGACAGCCTAGGCAACACAGAAAGTCGTTCATCTTAAAACGAAAATAAAAACTATTCAGCCTTTTATAAGCTAGAGAAAAAAAAAAAATCTGGTTTTTTTTTTTTTTTTTTTTTTTTTTTTTTTTTTTTTTTTTTTTTTTTTGGCAAGGGGGGGGTGCTGTTCAAGGCAGTGTTTGTCTTGGAACTTGCTCTGTAGACCAGACTGGCCTCAGAGATATGCCTGTCTGTGCCTCCCAAGTGCTGGGATTAAATGTGTGTGCCACCACCACATGGCTATGATTTTTTTTTTCATGCACATATGCATATATGTGTGTAGTCTCCCAAATTTATGAGCAGCACATGCATGCAGGAGCCCAAAGAGGCCAGAAAGTCACTTGCAGCAGAAGGTACAGACTGAGCTGTGGTGCTGGGAACCAAATGTATCCTCTACAACAGCAGTAAACCTGCTAACCTACTGAGCCATCATCTCTTCAGTCCCAGGAGGTGGGGGTGGAACACAAATTTCTTTTTGAATTTTTGTCATTGTTGTTGTTTTTGTTTTTTTCAAAACAGGGTTTCTCTGGGTAGTGCTGTCTGGCCTGGAACTGGCTCTGCAGACAACACTGGTCTTGAACTCAGAGATTTGCCTGCTTCTGCCTACAGTGGTTACACTTGCCTCTTTCCAAAACACAGGAATATAACTAATCTGGGGGTTTTAATTAGTCAAATTACAGTTAAATAAACCTTTCTTGTTTTATTTCTTAGTTTCTTCTTGTTTCTTAGTCTGGTTTGGTTTCTTTATTGTTGTTTTGGTTTACCTTTTGTTTTTTGAGACAGGGTCTCATACTGCAGCTCAAGCTGTCCTGGAGCTCACTATGTAGTCTAGCCTGGCCTCAAATCCATGGCAATTTTGTCTCACCTCCTAAATACTGGGATTACAAATGTGAGCCACCACATCAAGCTTAAAGGAAGGCTTTTGTAGAGGTAAGGTGCTTAAAAACAAGAATATTTTAATTGGCAATATTTACTCAGCTTAGATTTACCATTTCAAGGTAACCATGCCCTTACTCCAATCCTTTGCTTACTTTATAATATACTTCTAGCTGTTCTAGCAAAAGAAATTCAAATAAAAACTTTTTTTAATTTGTAAAAAGCAACAAAATTTCAACAGAAATACTAATAGCCAACAAATGCCTATTTTCTATCAAATAAATTATTCAAATGTATACAACTACCATTAGAAAAATCTGATTATAAATATGCAAAATGGGGATTTTCCTTTTCACTGTTTCCTCGTCCCTGAAAAAATAAAATCGAGCTCTTTAAGTTGTGCTTATAATAGTGGGTATCTAGAAACTGGGAAGAGGGAGTCAGATCTCCATGAGTTCAAGATCAGCCTCATCTACAAAAAAAAGTTCCAGGTCAACAATGGCTACACTGTGAGGTCTAGTTTTTCCAAGACAGGGTCTCTCTGTACAGCCCTGGCTGTCCTACTACTCACCACGTGGTCCAGGCTCACCTTGAACTCAGATCCACCTGCCTCTGCCTCCCAAGTGCTGGGATTGAAGACATACACCACCACACTCCTCAAGACCCAACAAGTTTAACTCAAGCATATACAGGCTTTAAGTCCCTAGGTAATACATAACCACTGTTCTAAAACAACTGAGGTTTGTCTTAAACTACGTTATCTCCCCGACCCTTACTATTTTCCCTAAGCATTTAATATGGCCCTAGAGTCTGACAGACAGCCCAGGAAAATGTTTTAAAATTCAAATTTTAAAATGCCATTGTTAAAAAATAAATAAATAAATAAAAAATAAAAATAAAATAAAATAAAATGCCATTGTTTTACTTTAACACTTCTCAACATGAAACACAAGGAACTTTTAGCAGCATCTGGTGCAATGAGTGCACGTCTGCAATCACATCACTTCAAAGGTAGAAGCAGATCAGAAGTTTAAGGTCAGCCTCAACTGGAAGCCAGCCTAGGCCACAGAAGAGTCCTGTCTCAAAGGGAAAAAACAAAAAAACAAACAACAACAACAACAAAAAACGGCCAAATTAACAGGCATGCGAATCATTATGGCTAAAATTTTATTTTATTTTATTTTATTTTATTTGTTTTTTGGTTTTTTTCAAGACAGGGTTTCTCTGTGTAGTCCTGGCTATCCTGGAACTCACTCTGTAAACCAGGCTGGCCTCGAACTCGGAAATCCGTCTGCCTCTGCCTCCCAAGTGCTAGGATTAAAGGTGTGCGCCACCACCGCCCGGCATGGCTAAAATTTTATACTACATTTGTTTATTTTGGTTGTTAAGCTTGGATGGTAAAAAAAAAAAAAAATGTTTTCATCTGCTGAGCCACTGGGCTGGCCCATCATAAGTAAATTCTATATCAGTTTTCAAACAGGTTCATATCCATCTAAGCTGTTCACAGGACAGGCAGGGGTGAACCTTATATTTCTCTTTCATATGATTCTCTATTATTCATTTTAGGGTTTTTGTTTGGTTTACTGGAACAAAACCTCCAACTAGAAATCCTCCTGCTTCAGCCTCCAGAGTGCTAAATCATAGGTATATGGCCATGAGGCTCCACTCTTAGTGATTATAACTTTTATTTATAAACCAATTTTTTTTCTTTTTTCTTTCTTTTTATTTTTTGGGGGTAGGAATTTGAGAAAGGGTCTCATGTAAACCAGGCTACTAAACTATGATCCTGACTGCCTCCACCCCTCAAGGGCTATGACTATTAAAGGCAGGCATCATCATGCCCACTCAAAAGCAAATTTGTTTAAACACCATTGTAAGGAGCTCTAGGAACTATGGTTGAGCTCTGTAAAAGCACAAAACTGAGTTCAAGCCCTAGTACCACAAAACAAACCAGTCTTTGGTTTTTTTTTTAAATTGGGTATTATATTTACATTTCAGATTTTATCCCCTTAAAAACAAACCAGTCTTAATTACTAAACACTATAATTATTCTGGTCTGGCATACAATCGCACCTCCCTCTTCTTTGTTTTTTGGGGTTTTTGTTTGCTTTTTAATTGTTTGTTTGGTTTTTGGGGGGAGGGTGACTGTCTGGTTTTGTTATTTGGATGGTTTATTTTGTTCCCCCCAACCCCAGACATGATTTTTCTGTGTAGCCTTGGCTGTCCTGGAATTTACTCTGTAGACCAAACTGTCTTTGAACTCGAGATCTGCCTGACTCTTCCTCCCAAGTGCTGGGATTAAAGGCGTGCATCTACCTCGAACTGTTTTTCTTATGGTTATAACTATTCCAAAAGACAGTAAACCATTGCAAATAAAACAATATGGTACTGGCCTAATATGCTTCACTATGTGAAAATTTTTTTAACTATACATTCCCTCGCTCATGTT
This sequence comes from Arvicanthis niloticus, assembly GCF_011762505.2. Classification (NCBI taxonomy): domain Eukaryota; kingdom Metazoa; phylum Chordata; class Mammalia; order Rodentia; family Muridae; genus Arvicanthis; species Arvicanthis niloticus. Next base: position 115,818,688 of record NC_047658.1, on the reverse strand, counting down.
AAAGCTGCACAGGAATTTCTAGAATACAAGCTGGCTACCATAAAAAGCAAAACAGCCTCATTTGACAGTCCAGTTTGTATGTAAACTGAATACTGACACTGATTACAAGTTTATACGCAGATTTTACGTAACTCCACTTCTCCAAAACAAAATTGAGAACCACGCCGTTGTAGTCTGTTAGTTTTTTTTTTCTTCACCTTTCACAAAACATTCCACTTCATACTCAAATTTGAAGACTGGGATTCGGAAAAAAAAAAAAAATTCTTCAAACACTACTGTTGACTTTTTTCCTTTAGATTTCGCAATTGAAACTTGCAATCATTTCAGGGCCATACCCATTAAACAAGCACAGTGCCAGGTAAAATGACAGGCGAAATCACATCCATGAATTTAATGGTGGTACTGTCTGGCTTTCATTTAGTACTTTTACTACCTCAGTTTGTCTCCGGAAAAGCCAAAGGAACCAAACCTATTTTAAATTTAAAAAAAAAAAAAAAAAAAAAATCTTGCAAAACAAAACCAAATTTAGGCCAGTTCTTTTATCTCCTAACATGGAGATACGCGCGTGTGGAAAATGAACTTTCCTAATACTTGTCAGTAACTCAAGGTCTTTCCGATTAAAATAAAACGTTTCAACTCCAAGGCTGCACCGCAACATTCCAGCACTTTAAGGCTCAACAATAAAGCCTTTCCGCCGATCGCGGCCCGTTAAGACAGCTAGTCTCGCTTCCCGACCCGGAGCGCGCCGCCGCCCGGCACGCCCTGCCCAGTACAGGGCGGAGCTCGACCGGCCAGACCACCAGGCCGCAGGAGGCCGCGGGGACTGAGAACCTTCGCAGCTCCAGGAGCCCCGGCCCTGAATTCGGAGCCGAGGCACCCGGCGGTGCGGCCTCCCATCGCCACACCAAAAAAGGCGGCGGCAGGGGCGGCTTGTCACCTCGGAGCCGAAGCACTGGAAGGCGGCGTGGGTCCGGGGGAAATTGGACGCCTCACCTGCTCCTCTCGATGCCACCGCTGCAGTTCGCTGAGGGGACAACATGGAGCCTCCTCCTTCAGCAGAAGTAGCAGAGGCACAGAAGCCAGGAGCGGGCTGAGGCTGCCCTGAAGGAGGGAAGCAGGCGGAGCGCGCGGAGAAAGCCTACCGCTTATAAGACAGCCCTACCGACGGCGCAGGGCGTGACGAGGGCGGGAAAGCGCACGCGGCCGAGTCCCGCCACCGTTCGGTGCGCGTGCGCCGGAGCGCGGATCTTGCCGCGGGTACCTGTGAATGCGTACTGGAATCTCGGGTCCATCGGGAATTGTAGTTCGGAGTTCTCTGGGCCCGGCCCCGCGGTCCCGAGTCTTCGCCCTCATCCGGGGCGTAGACGAAACGAAGAAAGGGACTGGGCCGAGCCGGTCTTCCTACGGCTGAACTACAACTCCCATTAGGCCTTGCAAAGGGAGAAAATGAGGAGGGCTCTCGGAGATCCTGCCCGGCGCTTAACCTGGAGACCAGGGCCGGGCTTTGGCCACCCGGTTCCCGCCGGGAGCCCCCCACCCGGCCCGTGGGTTGGGCTCTGGTGTTCCTCGCTGGCCAGGACTACAGGTGGTGGTCTGAAAGAATGACGTGATGACGTAAACGCTTTGATGACTTTGACTTCACAAGGACAGACCATCGTGACTTCATTATCATCGTCAACACTCTAGTCTCTGATATGACCAAGTCTTACTAAAAGCTAAAGTAAGACCTTACTAAATCAGTCTCCGGGTGGCACGCTGGTAATCTCAGTACTAGAGACCAGGGGAGGAGGATCAGGTGTTCGATACCTTCCTGAACTACATAGTGAGTCTGTCTCAAAAATAATAATAATAATAATAATTTTTTTTTTTTTTGCGCGCGACCTCTGCTAGAGTTTCTCTAGTCTAAGCCATGACCCACCTCTTGTGAATTTTGGCTTATAGGACCTTGTTTCAAAGTTACTTTACAAAAGGAAGTTGTTGGGAAATGCTTTTATTCATACTTAACATATTGTGAAAATACAATTTGCCACAACTAAATACTGTTTTCTAACATCCTACAGATGAGGTACCTAGCGTCACTCCAGTGACTACAATTTGTCCTCACCATTGCTTCATTCATTCGGCAAATGTTTACTTTCTTCCTTCAGCCTAGCCAGAACTTCCCTCTATCTCTAGACCCTGCCAAACCTTTCGGCTATCTTTACTTCCTGAACAATTAAGCCAGAAGTTATGAGGTAAAAATTATTCTTAGCCTACCTAAAGAAATCCTGTTTACACTTCTTTAGCCCCTTTTTGAACCCCATTAACCCCTAACTCTCAACACTATTAGGAAACTCTCTTCCAGCTTTTAGATTTAAGCATAGATTAGATCTTCTAGGCTATTGTGTAGTTGTTTCTTCTAAGATGGGCATGACCTTGCTGTCTTGAATCAGCCACAGGAGCCTCATGGGACCAGGCCTACTAATATCCTCTCATGAGGGAAAGGTGCATATTCAGGAGCAAGTTGACCAGAAGAAGGACTCTTCCATTATTGAAGCTGCCCATAAGTGGCCCAAGGAGCTCCTCGGTGGTGCAGGTTCTTTGTGAATCATCCATGCTGCAGGTGAGACTTTTAACTTGTGTAGTTACCCATAAACTGCCCAAGGGACTTCCTGGTGATGTAACTGCCTTTGAGTCACCCATGTACCTATAAGTGGCCTCAATAAATTCAATGGTTCACCAAGCTGAAATCTTTCTTTGGTCTGTCAGTACCCTTCCCCCAAGAATGACTAGGCCTTTCTATCTCCCAAGAAAAAGTAACACAGCATAGGTTCATCAAGAACCTTGAATTAAACATCAGGGGAAGAGATTAATTCAGAAGACATGACCGACAGGACATGACACAAATCCATTTTGTTACATGCTCAAATAGGAGAGCCAAAGGTTAATGACTTTGTCACAATTGCAAACATTATTGTGTAAGAATTTAAAATCACCCACACACCCTAGCATTCTCCAGTCCCCTTTCCTAAAATATATTTTTCTTTTTTTAATTTTTTATTCTACATTACATCTAACTGCAGTTTCTCCTCCCGTCCCTACCTCTCTATCCCCTCCTCTTTCCCCCAGATCCAGCCCCCTCCACCTCCCCTCAGAAAAGAACAGGCTTCCCAGTTCTTCAATCAATCAAACAAGGCATAAGAAGTGACAGTAAGCCCAGGCATATATCATCACATCAAGGCTGGAACTTGGAAGCCCAGTAGGAGGAAAAGGGTCCCACAAGCAGGCAAAAGAGTCAGTGACAGCCCCAGCTGCCCCACGAACACCAAGCTACGCAGCCAGAACATATATGTAGAGGACCTGAATCAGACCCTACAGGCTCCCTGATCTCTACAAGCCCCAATGAGTCCTGCAGTTGACTCTGGGTTCTGTGGTGTCCCTGACCCCTTGGGTTCCTCTGATCCTACCTCCCTCTCTTCCACAGGATTCCCAGAGCTCCACTTAATGTTTGGCTATGGGACCCTGCCTCTGCTCCCCATCAGTTGCTGGATGAAGTGTCTCTGTTCTCTCTGATGATTATTTTAGGTTCTGGTCCAGAACACTCTGCAAGCAGAACAAACTATAGGTAGAAGGTTTTGTGTCTGGGTTGGTGTCCCAGTCACTCCACTTGAGGCCTGGACTAATTACAGAAGATAGCCAATTCAACTTCCGTGTCCCCTATTACTAGGAGTCTTTGCTAGGATTATTCTCATAAATTCTGGGGGGTTCCATTGCACCAGGCTTCTATCTCACCCCCAAAATGTCCCCAATTTGGAGGCATTTTAAATTCCACTTTGGGAATTAAACCCTAGGATACATGAGTGATTTTAAATTCCAGTTATTTCTTCCTTCCCACCACCTCTCCTGTTCCCAACCCCACCTGTACCCTGTATTTTTCTTTTTAACTGTGTGTGTGTGTGTGTGTGGTGAGCATGTGTGACTATTCCACGGTTCACATGTAGAGAAGTCAGGAGACTTTTCAGAAGTCAATTCTCCCCTACATTTTTAAGATTTATTTTTAATTATTACAAATCTGTGAGTATGTGCACATAAGGGTAAGTTGTCTATTGAGGCCAGAGGCATTGGATCTCTTGGAACTGGAGGTTTGGGTATTTGTGAGCCACCTAGCATGGATGCTGGGAACCAAACTTAGGTCCTCTGCAAGAGCAGCAAGCTCTCTTAACTGTTGAGCTATTTTCCTAACCCCTCCACTTTGTTTTTGAGGTAGGATCTCTTATTTCTGGTACTCGATGCATACAAAAGCTTCCAGAAGATTGTCCTATCTCTACCTCCCATCTTGCTGCAGGAATACTGAGAAAGCCCCACTATATCTATATCTATATCTATATCTATATCTATATCTATATCTATATCTATATCGTACCTTTTTAATAACATATATAGATAGTTTTTTTAAATGTGAGTTGTAGAGGTCAAGCTTGGGTTGCCAGGTACACAGAGCAAGTGCTTTTAGCTGCAGAGTCATCTTGCTGGCTCCTGCATTTCTCCCAGTATATTCTTACCATCAGATTTGAGTGTTACATTTCTTTCTTTCTTATTTTAACTTTTTATTATTTATTTGTTTATTTATTGGTTTTTTTTAAACAAAGTTTCCCTAAGCTGTCTTGGGAGACCACCATCAAACATGCTTTTCCTTGGCAGAAGTTGTTTTCTAAGTTGTGAGCAATCCTAAACTCTACCAATAATTTGTACCACGTTGTTTCAGAAGTCAAAATCTTTTTCCAAGTGTGAGAAAGGCCAATATACTTGTATTGGCTTCAGTGGTGTCATATTTGCACAGATCTAATGCTAACACTTAGTGTTCACTTCCTGACAAGATATATTTCAGTGCATTTTTATTAGAAGCTCTTAAAAATCAAACAGGGTATTGTGTCCTATGGCAAAAACTAGGTATGTGATATTAAAAGAAGAAGAAAGTTCTCAAGTGGTTAGTGTAACATACACCCTCCTCATTCATTAATACAACCTGTTTAATTTCTACTTACTACCTGTTTAAGGCACTGCTGCTATAGCTATTTTGTTCAAAACAAAAAAGTTCTCCATTTGGAATTTACATTATAACAGGAAGAAAAAATGAAATGTTGCTGACCTAGTGGTGCATACCTATGATGCCTGCACTCACTTGGGAGGCAGAGGCAGTTGGATCCCTGTGAGTTCAAGGCCAGCCTTGTCTACACATTGAGTTCCAGGACAGTGAACACTATATAGAGAGACCTTGTCTCAAAGAAAAATACAAAACAGCCAAAGTTCAAAATACCAATTCTCATTGTAGCCTGCCTTCAGTCTTCTCACTTAGGACTGAGGCACATAACATGACTTGTGGTTCTTTTGTAGAAGAGGGTGACAGGTTACATGTAGACACTTTTGAGTGGTTAAGGCCATTGCATCTGGGATCAGACTAACTGGCATTAAATTTTGGCATTAATGCTTACTAGCTGTGTGAACACACATAAGTTAATCAATCTCTCTGAATCTGTTTCAATTACAAACTAATTCTATTGCCAACTGAGTTTTGGGTTAAATGTGTTTGTCCCTGATGACTGTTCTATGTTTAGTCTGAAACTGGTGATTATATTCATTCTGGAAAAGCAAAGCAAAGTCATAATACTTAAGGTACTTATATATGTTATGAAGCATAAAAATAGCAAAATTGTTGTCCAGAATGACATCCACTCTGACTCAGCTCCCAAAGCTTTCCCAAAGCAGGATATTGGTTATGTTTCAGACACAGTGAGGGGCAATGATGCTGCATAAGACACATTCCTATGTCCTACAGACTCAGTCTTATGAGGTAAACAGCTAAGTGTCATTCTCTATTGATGAGACATGTGACAGCATTTGGCCTCTCACCACCTCCTTATAGGACTAATGGCTAAACAACTCCAAAATGATAGACTACTACCTATCTTGAAATTAAAAAAAAAAAAAAAACAAAAAACACCTAAGCCGGGCAGTGGTGGCACACGCCTTTAATTCCAGCACTTGGGAGGCAGAGGCAGGTGGATTTCTGAGTTCGAGGCCAGCCTGGTCTACAGAGTTCCAGGACAGCCAGGGCTATACAGAGAAACCCTGTCTTGAAAAAAACAAAAACCACCTAGATTGGCATAAAGCTCAATGTTAAAACACTTGCCTACCATGCTCAAAGCCCTAGTTCGGATCTCATTTTGGAACACAAAAATAAATATCTATTCTGGGATCAAGTTATTAGCTTAGTGGTAGAACACATGCTTACCACAGGCAGACCCTGGGTTTGATTCCCACAGAGAGAGACAGAGAGAGAGCAGGGAGGTGGCTCAGCTGGCAAAAGCACTTGCTTTGAAAGACTAATGACCTGAGTCAAATGAAACAAAGGGACCCACATAAAAAAAAATTGCGTGCAGCAGCTCATGTCTTATAATTCCAGCACTGCTACAGGATGATGGAAGGCAGACATAGGAGATCACAGAACAGCCATCTGGGAGTAGCAAAGTGTCAGGAATATTAAGCATGATCACACCTCAAAACAAAATGGAAAGTAAGAACAGACTCCCAAAAATTATCTACACAGGTGAACCATGGCCTTCATATGCCCACACTGTCATATATGCACACCATAAACACACACAAAATACATAATACAGAATTATAAATAATTATAAAAAGAAACAAGAGGCAGCACTCAGAAGGAAGGCATAGAAGGATTATGGAAGGAAGGTTACAGGTCAGCCTAGCCAACTTAGCAAGTTCCAGGCCAATCAGAGCTGGCCTGTCTCCAACAATAATGACATGAACAATAAATGTTGAGTAGTACAATTCAGCATGGTAATGTAGTCAAAGTTTAAGACTTTATTGTTTCGTTATTAGTAGTTCAACAAACAGTATAGCCATCAAACATTTTTTTAAAATCTAGAGAAAATTCTAGAAGAGTGCAGTGTGCACGACAGTACATGTAGCACAATATCCACTGTGCTAAAGAGAAGGATGTGTGCCAAGTGTGGTGGTACATGCCTTTAATTTCAGCGAGGAAGCTGAAGAATTATCTCTGAATTAGAAGCCTGCCTGGTCTACAGAGTGAGTTCCAGGACAGCCAGGGTTATATAAAGAGACCTTGTCTCATACATCAACAAAGGTTGGGTGTGCAAGGCTTAAGAGATGGCTCAGTGGTTAAGACCACTTACAGCTCTTCTAGAGGTCCCAAGCTTGGTTCCCAGAACCGCTCGTGTTACTCCAGCCCCACAGGATACAATGCCTCTGGCCCCTGAGTGCCACTGTACTCACATGTACATACTCCTCCCCCAACATATGTATAATTTAAAATAATAAATACTTCTGTAAACTGGGCATAGTGGTACATACTTTTAATCCCAGCACTTGGAAGGCAGAGGCAGGTGGATCCCTGAGTTCAAGGCCAGCCTGGTCTTACATATTGAATTCCAGGACAGCTAGAGACCTGTCCTGAAAAAGCAAACAAAAAGAAAAGAGAAAATGTTTTAAAAGGTAGATGTAAGTAAAGATTAGCCATACCTATCGTTGCTTAAGCTAGATTTTAACCATGGTTACCTTCTGTGTGTAGCAATGTGGAGGAGGAGGTTAGTGATGAAAGAAACTTTACAATACAGTCATATACTACATAATAACATTTTGGTCAACGACAACAGAAAAACTCTTCTCCCTTAGTGATGTGGGCATTGTAGTAGGTATCCTCTCACTCACGTATAGCTAAGAATGCCTGGCCCTGGCAGGCAGCATGCTGCTGACCCATGTACTTACTATATTTTAACATATTTCAGTTTCCAGCTTCTTATAAAATGAAAGCAGTCCACGTGTGACACTGAAAGCAGCTTTGCATAGGTTGTGTTCATTGAATCATTTGATTGCATCAGAAACCACATAGACCATTCCATGGAAATTTCTGAAAACATACTCTCTAATGTTCCCACAAGAATGGAATTTCCTAATGCCATTCTCACAACACAACCTCATTATCAAACAGCTTGTGAGCATACGTATTTTTTTCAGTTCTAGGTAGGATTTGGAGAGAAGGTTTCTCTTTGTAGCCTTGGCTGTCGTGGAATCCACTATGTAAACCAGATTTTGGCCCCTTGAGTGCTGGGATTAAAGGTACACACTACTACCCTGATCCATAGTTTTACATATACATGTGAATGTATGTATATATATTAAAGACAGGTAGATGTTTATAACCTAGCCTAGTAGCACAGACCTGTAATTCCTGATTTTCAACAGGCTGAGGCAGGAGGATAGAGAATTTGAGGCCAGCTTGAGCAACATAGTAAGACTCTGTTTCAACACACACAGAGATGCAAAAATTGAAATTAATAAGAGCTCTGGAGGTGTATGACTTTTATCCCAGCACTCGGAGGCAGAGGCAGGTAGATATCCAAGTTTGAAGCCAGCCTGGTCTACAGAGTGAATTGCAGAACAGCCAGGACTACCAAAGAAACCCTGTCTCAAAAAAACCAATACCAAAACCAAAACCAAACCAAACAAAAAAGGGCTGTGGTAATGGCTTAGTGGTAGAGGACCTGTCTAACATGTAAGGGGCCCTGGGTTCAATTCCTAGTACCAAAAAGAAACAAAACAAACTAGTGTGGGATGTGGAGAAAGGGGAACTTGTATGCACTTGGTATAGGTGCAGCTTGGTACAGACATATGAAAAAACAATATGAAGTACTTCAAAATACTCTAAGCAAAGCTACAATATGATCCTGTAACCCCCACACAGGATATATATCTGATGAAAAGAAAATTGTTACATCTCAGATGCCCATTTTGTGTTTGGTTCTGTTTGAGACAGGGTCTCAGTATATTGTTCAGGCTGGCCTCAAATTCTCCATCCTCCTATCTCAGCTTCTTGAGTATGTCATGACTTCTGGCTTTCCATGTTCTTTCAGCATTATGCATAATAGCTAGGATACAAATTCAGCCACCATGTCAATCAATGAATGAATGATAGATAAGGAAAATGTGTTATATATGCACAATATACTTCTGGAATGAAAGAATGAAATCTTGTGATTTGCATCAACAACTGGTAGTCGTTATGTTGAGTAAAATCAGTGTCACAGAAAAGACAAATAACACACAGTCACCTTTTAAACTTTTTTTTATTGGGCTATAGGAATGGCTCAGTGGTTAAGAGCATATTCTGTTCTTGCAGAGGACCTACATTGAATTCTCAGCACACACAGGGCAGCTCAAAACCACCTGCTACTCCATTTTCAGAGGATTCAACGTCCTCCTCGGGCCTCTGCAGGCTGCTGCAGCCATGTGATATTATGCATGAACTCACAAAAGGGCATACGTACATATGAAAACAAACATATTTTTTAGTCTCTGACCTAGGCGTGGTGTGGGCCTGTAATTCTACTACTTGGGAGTTAAAGAGGGGCAGGAGGATGGAGCACTGAAGCCCAGCTTGAGCTCCATAGCAAGGCCCTATCAGAGCTGAGACGTGGCTCAATGGTATATCGTTTGCCCAGCATGCATGAAGCCCTGGGTTCAGTGCCCACTATAGCAATAATAAGAATAATCTTAAGGCCAGATGTGATAGCATTTGCCTTTAATCCCAACACTTAGGAGGGCAGACACAGATAGACCTCTTTGAACTCAAAGCCAGCCTCATGTACATAGGAAGTCCAGGCCAGCCAGAGCTGCACACTAAGCCATTTCTTCTGAGGCATTCCCCACCCCGGAATTTTTTGCTGAATTCCTGTTAGTCCTAAAATAAGTCCTCAAGCCCCCTTGCCCTCTTTCTACTTCAACTGCCAGAATGCTGGGATTACAGGCATATGCCACCACACCTGCTATCTTAGGATATCCAGTACAATTGACCCCTTGTCAACTTGACACACAAATCACTGTAAGTCACAACCTTTCTTTTCTTCCCCAAGATCACACATTAATATAAACATCACAGTATGAAACATTTTACAAACTTAAAAAGTCCCACAGCCTTACAAATTCACACTTTAAATTTTCAGTCTTAAGAAAAAAATACCCAGCCCTTTTAAAATACAAACTCTCTGTAAAACTCTAAAATCTCTTTTTTAAAAAGTTTAAAGTCTCTCAACTGTGGGCTCCTGTAACATCAAAAATAAGCACTTTCATATTCCAAGAGGAAAGACCTAGGGCATATGATCCAGTCTGTCCTAAGAAGACCCCACTACAGAGGTACAACTTAGTTTGGTAGGGTTCCTATCGCTGTATCAAAACACTATGACAAAAAAAAAAAAAAAAAAAAAAAACAAAAAAAAAAACAAAAAAAAAAAACAAGTTGGGAAGGGAAAGGTTTATTCTACTTACACACTTCTGAAGGAAGTCAGAACTGGAACTCAAACAGGGCAGGAACTTGGAGGCAGGAGGTGATGCAGAGGCCACAGAGAGTGCTGCTTACTGGCTTGCTCTCTTAGATTGTTCAGCCTGCTTTCTTATAGAATCCAGGACTACCAGCCCAGGGATGCCCCCAACCCACAATGGGCTGGACCCTCTCTCATTGAAAATGTCCTAGAGGCTTGCTTACAGCCTGATCTTATGGAGGCATTTTCTTAATCAAGGTTCCCTACACTCAGATGATTTTAGCTGAATCAAGGTAATAAAGAACTATCCAGCATGCCTGGCTATAACATAGACTTTAAGTAAGTAATTGGATTCCTGATCACACTGGCATAGTTCCCTTTGCCATCTTTCTCTGGCACTCAACAGCATCGGGGACAGCTTGCTGCACTATCAACTGATGCCTGCCCTTGAGTGACAGAGTAAGATATTTTCCAGAGTCATTTTGGGAAATATCCTGAGCCGTTTTCAGAACATTGCAACAATCAGGATGCTGAGCTTTATTCGACCTTTAAAAACTGTCTAGGAGAGATGAGGTCTGCAGCTTGTTCCCCATCTGCAGCAGCCTGCTTGCCTAGTGCCCCTCCATGAGTTAGCATCTTTACAGAATTTGCTGAATCTGCAATTGCACTTTGGGTCATCGATTGCTGCTTAGCAACATCAAATCCCACAGCTTTGATTATCATCATTATTATGTACCTCTAAATTTTTTTGAACAGATGTAGGGAGGCTTTGAATTTAGCAAGTCCAGAAGAAAAGTAGATGAACAAAATTTGACATAAATTAATGTCCAGTTTCAAATATCTTTTTTTAGGGACTCATCTTAGGACATGAATAAAATTCAGTATTATTAGTATCTGCGCCTCATTTTTAATACTTCATTTTATGCCCACTCCACTCCCCCAGCCCCCAGTCACAACCAAGATGTTATCTCCTGGTTTTCCTTTCCTCGGCAGCTTTTTTTGTTTGTTTTCCAAAGTATATCTTTTGTAGCTCAGAACCTACTCAGAGGAAAGGCAACCTGAAGGCTCTTTGGGAAGAAAAACAATTTAAAAATATGAAGCTGATTCTGTGACTGCATTGCAATGTGATTGGAATGAGTAATAGTTTCTCATTCTGCTTAGCATCTTTCTCCACCTATCAAACATGGGACTGTACCATGTCTGCCTCGGTGAGGCGATATTACGACACGACCATATAATTCAAAAAGAACATTACAGAGGGAGGGTCTCTAAATATTGTACAAGGCTTTTACTTTCTTTAGAGTCACGCATCAGACAAAGACATCAATTAGAATTTATGATAAAAAATTATTTGCAATTTATGAAGGTACAAAGAAACACATAATCTGCCAGCTAGAAAACATTCACATAAAGAAACAAGTGGGAGGTGGGGAGCCTGGGCACGATTAATCTAGCAAGGGCTGCAGTGGCGGGCGGGTTCTAGTACTTAGCCACGCCCCTTACGTCAGGCTTTCCCCCCTCCCTCCCCCACCTCCTCCTGCCCACCCCCAGAGGCCTGCCCCACCCGCGGGCCCAGTCACACTGCGTCCTTTCCTGCGGGAGCGCAGAGGGACAGTTCTTGCGCCTGCGCATTGCATCGCTGCGCGCCTCCGAGCCGCCGCCCGCGCGTCCTCAGGCTCTTTGTGCGCATGCGCGCTCGTACACCTTCTCTCCCTGCGGAGCACGGCTGAGTCAGTCAGTCTGTCGGAGTCAGTCTTCCGAACAGGCTACGCCGGGTTCTTCGGAGAGCCAGCTGCTGGATTATTCTGTGTCCCCTCCCACTCTCCCGCCCCACGTCTCTCTTCACCCTTCTCCCGCCCTTGCTCGTGCAGCCATGGCGGAATCGTCGGCGGCCACTCAGTCCCCGTCAGTCTCCTCGTCGTCCTCCGGGGCCGAGCCGTCAGCCCTCGGCGGCGGCGGCGGGAGCCCTGGAGCCTGCCCCGCCCTGGGGGCGAAGAGCTGCGGCTCCTCGTGTGCGGGTGAGGCGCGCGGGGGGCTCGGACCCTGGGGAGCGCGAGCGACTGGGTCTCCGGGAAGGGGCGAGCGACCTACCCCGGCCGCGGGCAGCTTCAGCTTCTTGGCGGGCATTTGAGGAACAGGCAAAGGGGGAGGGGAGCGAAGGACCGAGCCGCGGTGAGGAAATAACGGGGTGTGAAGAAAACAGGTTGGGGGCGGGGTGGTGAACCAGAGTGGGCGTTGACGCTGACCCCCTGCAAGGGAGGGCACAGCAGTGGGCTGAAAATGGAGAAAGGCTAGGTGCACGGAAGGGATCGAGTTCTGGAGGCCCGAGAGCCCTAGGGTGGGACGGGGGTGGGGGTGACTTAGAGAAGGATTAGTGAGCTGCAGAGGATTGTGACAGGTGGGTCGTAGGAGAAATGAAGTCGTTAGGATTTTGAGAGGGGTGGTGGTGAAAGAGGTGGCGTTGCAGGTTTGCAGACGGGTTGGCACAATCTAATGGGTGATAGCCTTCCAAAAAATTTTTTTGTTGTTCTCCAGAAGGATCAGGAAGTTCTATTTACTGTTTTTGACTAAACTGAAAGCCAGATTTTTTTTTTCCCTTAAACTCTGAGGCAGATGAGGCGTGATGAGAATAGCACGGGAAGATTTGGGAGGGAGCTGCTGATAGTTCAAGATGGATCCTTGGCTGCATCTGCAACACAGCCGGCTCTTAACCGGTGGTGCATCGTGGGGGTGGGGACACGCAATCAGTTGCTATATTCTAGAAGATAATAAATACAGTCATGCCAAGCCATCACCATGTTTTGATTTCTTGTTTTCGATGGCCTATTCTCAATAGCAATATAACAAAAGGGAACGTTTGCTGCAGGGAAAGGAAGATTCAGACAAAGCCTGGGCTGGCTGAACCCCCTTCTCCCTTGTGTATGAAAAGACTAGGAGGGCCTCCTTTAGTTTCTTTTGTATACATGTCTACCTACTGGTGGGAGCTGACTGGCAAGCTCCCCGTCAGATCAGAGAGATCTGCAGTGCAGATCCCTTCTGGAGGAAAAATATGCACCACTGGCAGGTGGTGGTTCTTAAAGGGACTGAGTCTTTGGCGGCGAAGAATTCGGTTTGTCAAAGGAAGGATCTTAAGAGGTTTAGAAAATGCTTTGTTGACTCCAGCGCACTCTTGAATTGTGTACATAATATTCCTGATCTTAGCATCAAATATTTTCTCTTATGTTTCCTAATACTGAACCTTCCACCTGTCTGAGAGCTTTGGTGCCCTGCAGAATTCTCCAGTGTAGTAATGGCCATTTGGATAAATGGTCTGAAAGGAAGCTTTCTACAGATAAAAGGAATGAGGCAGCATATTTGGAACCTTGGTTCTGTTTAAACCACCAGCATTTTTCTTCCAAATTTTTGTATTCTGGGCTAACTTCCAGATGAACGGTGGCTTTTCTATAACTTAGCGACTTGGTCCCTTGGCTTTAATCACTGCTACTGTTTGGTTGGCCTAGTCCTATTTTCAAAATTTCTGATAAAATTCTAGGTTTCAGAAGTTGGCCTTTTGTACTGAAGGTCGAATGTTAAGTATTGAGGAATCAGTCTAACTAGCACCCAGGGAATTAAAATTTTAGCTATGATTGTAATCAAGTGGTGAAAAAAAAATTGAATACAAAATAGCCCAGGCTAGCCTTGAATGCAAGATAATTCTGCCTCAGCCTTCAAGGGAACTACAGGTACATGCCACCACACCTATCAAGAATCAACATTTTTATTCTTTTAATGCACTGTCATAGAGGGATTGGCCTCCTTGGTGCACCAGAGGGAATGCTGCCACCCAGTGAATTTTATATTAGCAGTACTGATATATTAACGTGTAGTATTTTTGTTTAGCTTGTGTTTCTGATATTTGCTCATGTCACATGCCGCATTGTCAGTTTTATATTTGCCATTTCCCTGTGTTATTTTAATACAGAGTCTCCTGGAATTTATTACGTATCCCAGCAGGCTTTGAATTTTTTCTATCTCATCATCTCAAATCCTGGGATAATAGGTGTGAGCCACTACCTTGCTTAGGTTTTGTTGTTGTTTTTTAACATACCTCTGTCTTGTTTGTTTTTTTGTTTTGGTTTTTTTTTTTTTGAGACCAAAACAAAAAGAGGTAGCCCTGTATAGCCCTGGCTGTCCTGAAACTGGCCCTGTAGACCTGGCTAGCCTGGAACTCAGAGATCCACCTGTCTGTGCCTTCTGAGTGCTGAGATTAAAGGCATGTGCGACCACCGCTGCCACCTTTTAAAATACTCCCTTTATGGTAGTGGGAAAGATGCTAAAATAGGCGTTTGTCCAACAGAGAAATTTAAATAGTATTGACTAGATGTGTTTGCCTGTGCTTCCCTAACAGTATAAGTCACCTAGTAGGACCCATTTTTCTTAATGTTTTTGTAGAATTGCTTCTGTGACATCAACTGTAGACATTTTATCACTATTGACTCTTAGTGAGGGTTTTGTTTTTGTTTTCCTTGTCTTATAGTGCTATAGATGGAACCTAGGGCCATGTTGCTGCTAGGTAAACCTCTGAGACACATCTCTAGCCTACTATTGAACTTAAAACATTGTCTATCTGTAATTACAGAAGTACTCAATACATTTCTGTTGAATGAGTCATCAGATTTACAAGCTGGAAAGGAATACCTGAAATATGCACTAAATGAATGTCCTATCATAAACTACTGCCCATTGTTAATTAACAGATACCAGCAAATACTAATAGTTCAGTACCCCAGTGGGTTCTTGTTGGGTCAAGTGACTACTTGAATATAAAAGTCTGTCTTATGGGGCTGGCAAGATGGCCTGGTGGATAGAACACTTGCAGTTAAGCCTAACAACCTGAGTTAGAACCCTTGGACCCACATGATAAAAGGAGAAAATTTATTCCCACAGTTGTTTTGACTCCCATAATAAGCACAACCCTCTGCGTCCCACTTATGTTTTAAAAAAAAAAATATCCTATGACTATGTCTTGGTGAAATTCATTTATATTCTAACCTAAAAAATTATTTTAAAAACTAGGCAATGTTGATGGACACCTTTAATCCCAGTACTGGGGAGGCAGAGGCAGGTGGATCTCTTGAGGCCAGCCTGGTTACAGAGTTAAGTTTCAGGACATCCAGGGCTACATAGGGAAGCCGTGTCTCAAACAAACAAACAAATCATTTTAAAAAGGGCTCGGTGTGGTAGCATGTATCTTCAACCTCAGCACTCAGGATGCAGAAGCAGATGGATCTCTAAGGTAAGAGGCCAGCCTGGTCTATATAGAAAGTTTCAGACCAGTCAAGGCTTCATAATGAGACACTGTCTCCAGAAAGCAACAACAGAAATCAAAGTGTCTTTATAAAGGTGTTCCAGTGAACCTGAATGTGTGCCTGTCATCAGCTCTGCATTTCTGACACTGAGGCAGGAGGCTCACCAGCTCTCACAGTACTGAGAAACCCCATCTCAGAAACAAAGGGACTGCAGTGAAGTCACCATTTTATTGTAGCCCCTTCTTTCATGCTTCTCTCTCTCAGAAGAGATGCTTCAAGGTTTGGCAAGATGAAAATAAGATGTAGTTTATTATTCTAAAATTTAACTTGTTTTAAATGATTCCTAAAAATTCTGCTGTGATTGTCAGGTCCTGATTACATGGAAATGCTAACCAGCAGATCATATGAGGTGTGGTTGTAGAAAAAAACATGCAAATACTGCTGTCAGTCTTTCTTTGTGCTCTTTACTATGTATAATTTTGACTGACCTGTCCAGTAAGTTTAGAAATAGTGATTTCAGAGACAGACATTTGAGGTTGAGGTTAAAAAAAAAAAAAAAGACAGAAATATGTAATGTTCTTTATGGAGTGAGAATTGCCCAATACCTATACCTATTTTGTTTTGTCTGAATTTATTTTATTTTATGTTTATGGTTGTTTTACTTGGAAAAAAATATGTGTGTGTATATAAGTACATATATGTGTGTGTATATATATATGTATGTATATGTGTATATGTATGTATGTGTACCAGATGTATGTCTAGTGTCCTTACAGGTCACACATCAGGTTGCTGATGGTTAGGGACGGGACTCACAGACAATTATGAATCACCATGTAAGTGCCAGGACTAGAACTCAGTTCTCTGGGAAGACATCCAGTGCTCTTAATTGATGTCCTATTGCTCTAGCAGTATATTTGAATTTTAAATGGTTTTAATATTTATAACATTGAAATTTCACAATTTGCTAAAGACTAACGACTTTTATGAAAATCATGTCAAAATATAGCTACATTTCATTTCATGATACTTGCTCAAACAATAGCATGGGCATCTAAAAAATATTTTGCTGTAACTATTTCTTTTGTCTTTCTCTAAACTTAGTTCTGTGTTCTATTCATGGCATTTCATACTTTGTTCTAACAGCCAGTCAGACATTAACTATGTGGTTTGGATTTACCCTATTAACTCTTAAATTATAAGGATTCTAACCACCTATTTATATTAATGTCAATATCATTCATTCCTGATTATCCATGGTCGCATCATACATTTACCAACAAACATGAGTGCCAAAAATGACCTGATTTCAGTTCTGGCTTATCCCTTTTTAATTAATTTATTAAATTTTATTTGTTTAAGACAGGGGGACTTCACTGTTTACCCTAGGCTGGCCTGGAACCCACTATGTAGATCAGACCAGCCTCGAACTTGAAGAGATCCCAGCCTCTGGAGTGCTGGGATTAAAGGCATGTGCCTTTTGGGTCTCTCTCTCTCTCTCTCTCTCTCTCTCTCTCTCTCTCTCTCTCTCTTCAGTAGTTATTTTATGTGCATTGCAGTTTTGCCTGTGTGTATGTCTGTAGAGGGTGTTTGATCCCCAGAAACTGGAATTGCAGATAGTTGTGAGCTGTCATGTTTGTTCTGGGAATTGAACCTAGGCCCTCTGAAAGAGCCATCAGTGTTCTTAACCATTGAGCCATACCTCCAACCCTTAAATTTCTGTTCTTGTACAAATTCTGTGCCTTAGTTTCCACTTCCTAAAAGTGATAATAATAGCTGGTATGAAAACTAAGCCCACAGAAAGCACATACTTTACCTATAGTGAATGTTAGCAAGTAATAGTGATTAATGTGAAAGGATGAAGTACACCTCAGCTGTGTGAACTAGATGCTTTTGCTTGTGTCCTTGAAAGTAAACTACTTCAAACTAATTCAAAAAATTTATTAGCAATACCCAATACTTGATGCGTCTGACCGTTACAAATTATCTGCACATAGAATAGTAATTGAATTACAAGTGGAAAATCCTAATCTTTCTTAACAATAAAAGAAAATTCGTGTTGTTATTTCCACTAGTACTGAGATATAAATGCAGGGCCTGGCCTATACTACACATGCAGTCCACCAACGAGCTATGTATTCCCAGCCACTTTTGTAAATACATATTTAAAATTGTTTAATTATGTATATGTGTGTAGGTATGTGTATATACAGGTGTAGGTTCCTACAGAAGCCAGAGGTGTCAGATTCCCCCTGGAACTAGAATTACAGGTGGTTATAGGCCATCCAGTGTGAGTGGTGGGAACTGAACCCCAGTCCTCTGCAAAAGTTGTATCCTCTTAACTGCTGAGCCATCTCACCAGACATCTATCCATTTAAAAAAAAAAGTTTTAAAAACTCTAGGCTTAGTGGTGCTTATTGTTAATCCCAGCACTTAGTAGATAGAAACAGGCAATTTTCTGTGAGTTCAAGGTTAACCTGACCTACATTTCAGGTTCCAGTCTTCCAAACCCTATCTCAAACAAAAAAAGCAAGGTGGGTGCAACTTGTTTGCTAGGTGGCTTGACATAACATTAGTATGTTTTAAGTATTTTTTTACCCTTCTGGCCATAGTAAGTATAATTATGATACATGTAAAATGCTTGCCACCGCAGATGTGTTTAAGAGATAGCAAGAACTGTCGTGTCAGAATAGTCTAGAAACACCTACTGATTTGATTTGTTTTAGTTTTTTTTTTTTTTTTTCAAGACAGTGTTTTCTATGTAGCCCTGGCCGTCCTAGAACTTGCTCCTTAGACTAGTCTGGCCCTAGAACTCAGATTCACCTGCCTCTGCTGCCCAAGTGCTGGAATTAAAGGCATGAGCCACCACTGCTCAGTGACTTGATTTTATTTATGGATGCACCTTAACCCTAACTTGAAGTCAGCAGATGATTATTTACATAGTTTGGGGTAAGAATCCTAGTGTTTTTATTTTGCTGCTGTTGTGTTTATTTTGTTGTGTTTTTATTCTTTGCATTGCTTTTGTGATGAACCCTTTTTGCCTTTTAGTATTTTAGAGGTGGTCTGAAAATAGTAGCAGGAATAATGTTGTTTTATTAAATTCATCGGTGAGGAA
The DNA here is from genome assembly GCF_011762505.2 of Arvicanthis niloticus. Lineage (NCBI taxonomy): Eukaryota > Metazoa > Chordata > Mammalia > Rodentia > Muridae > Arvicanthis > Arvicanthis niloticus. The sequence goes on along the minus strand of NC_047658.1, from coordinate 115,799,948 downwards.
ATTGTTCCTCATAATATGCCAGTTACTTTACTCAGGTGAGTGTTGCAAGCGCTTGTAAAGTGAAGTTTAGTAATGAATGGATTAGTGACGTGTCATTAAAGGAAAAAGGAAATTAAGTTGATCAGTTTTGTTTGAGCCAAGCATTGTTTCTCTTGAAAGACACTTCTCTTTAAAATAGTGATAGTCCTAGAATTGAGCATTTCCTAATTCTTGGCAAAATTACATTGTCTCCAAATAAGTTTTATGTTGGTGACTATGTGTGCAGTAATCGTGTGTACCAAGTGTGTTTTGTCTTCAGTTTTAGAGTTAATGATGAATTAATTTAGCCTTCTAAACCTTACAGACCTTAAAAAAACATAAAGGATAGAGTGTTTGCCTGTCATGTGCCAAGCTGTGGGTTCAATCCCCAGTACTGTAAGTAAAAAAAAAAATTTTAAAAATTTAAAAAACAAACAAACAAAAAAAAAAACCAAAAAACCTTTCTGGCTAGTGGAGGAGGCACACATCTTTAATCCTAGTACTTGGAGGCAAAGGTTGGTGGTCTGTGAGTACAATATTGAGACCTTGTTTGAAGAAAACAAAGAATGTTGCCTTACTTTTATTCTATAACAATTATTGAATATAATTCTACACTTGTTTCAATTATGGCTTATTGTAGATGTTTTGTAAGACATGAACATGCTAACTCTGCTTAAGTTATAACACTGTTGCTTCTGATTGCATTATGGAAGTCTTTTTACTGTGTATCTGTGACTTATGGAAGCCTTATGGCTCTCCTATTGCAGCTCTGCTGCTGCTGCTGCTGCTGCTGCTGCTGCTACTACTACTACTGTTATTGTCTCACTATGTACTCCTGGCTGTTCTGAACTCTATGTAGACCAGGCTAGCCTCAAATTCATAGGTAATCCACCTGCCTCTACCTCCCAAGTGCAGGGATTAAAGACAAGTGCTACTACACCTAGCTCAGAGAGAATTTCTTTAATTGCTATGTAAAATTTTCACTCAAGGAAGGTTAATCATTAGCATGTGGACCTCTTAATGGTAGTTTTTTTGTTGGTGGTTTTTGTTTTTATTTATGCTTTTAATTTCAAAGAATATTCTTACCTCTTCTGAAGTCAACTGACTTACTACTTCCTGTAAAAACATCTTCACAACATAATCAGGAGGGCTACATGTGGCCTCTTGGCATTCATCATTAGCAGCTTGCCTTCAGGATATGGAAGGGTATTCTGGAAAACTTTTTTTTTTTTCATTTTTTTTTTATTGGATATTTTATTTACACTTCAGATGCCATCCCCTTTCCCCATTCCCCGCCCCACCTTAGGAACCCCCTATCCCATGCCCCCTTTTCCTTTTTGCATTTATACACTTTTTAAAAAAATGTTAATCAAAGGCTTTTTGTTTTGTTTTGTTTTTTGTTTTTGTTTTTCGAGACAGCGTTTCTCTGTGTAGCCCTGGCTGTCCTGGAACTCACTCTGTAGACCAGGCTGGCCTCGAACTCAGAAATCTGCCTGCCTCTGCCTCCCAAGTGCTGGGAATCAAAGGCTTTATAAGTTTGGTAATGCTCAATCAGAGGTGTAACCCACTACCCAACCTAGATATATCAACTATCTTTGACTGGTGGAGATGCGTGAACATCTGCCTCCCTGTCTCCCCACTCTTTCTCTCTCTCATAACCTAGCTTCTCCTCTCCTTCTCCTCCTCTCCTTACTCCTTCTCTTCCTCTCGGTACTCCTCCCACCTTAGCTTCTGGAAAACTTCTTAAGCAAAATTAATACATAACCTTTTTGTTCTGTTATGGTAACCTGTTTCAACAGTGGGCATTGGTTTGGTTCACATTTAAGGTAGAAATGATGATGGTCTTTGTCCAACTGGAAATTGAATCTTAGAACTCAGTGAGTACTGAGCAAGGATGCTGCCACTGAGCAGCACATTTCCACCTCTCTTCGTACATCTTATTTTTAGTCAAGGTCTCACCAAGTTGCCCAGGCTGTTCTTGAACTCACTTGTGGCAGAGGCTGTTCTCAAACCTTCACTCCTTGAAGCAGCTGGGATTACAGGTGTGTGCCAACCCGGGTTGGCTAATAATTTTGATACATTAATATTGCCCACTACTGGTTTAAGTCATGCCCACATATAATAATTCAACAGCTGAGCATATTAAGGCTCTTTGTAAGGGACTTTGGGAGATAGGAAGACAGATACAATATAGGCTATTCCTTTTGGGGGGCTATAGTCAATAGAAGAAAGACTTGTATTGTTTATCTGTGAGTTAGGAACACACCCTAGGTGGAGACACAGGCTGAGAGAAATTAAGCCATGCCACAAAGTTATCAATAGTCAAGTTGGTAGGCTAGAATCAAGGAATTTAAGGCTCAGATCTCTTTCACATAAACATTACTGCCTCTGTGGTTAGGATTTGAAGCAGCTTGTGCTAAAAATAGTCCAGTCCCCCAACCAAGCAAACAAACAAAAAATACAATAGTCAGTGTTGGCTATAGATTAAATAAATAAAAAGGTCAACCTGCTAGTTTAGGGCTGGCAAATGGATCAGTAGAAGTGCTTGCCACAAAGCCTGATGATTTGAGTTCCATATCTGGGATTCACGTAGTAGAAGGAAGGAACTGACTTAGGTGCCTGGCACACACAAACCCCCACACCCACACTGGGCACCAATATGTTGTAGAAATTAACCCTGACCCGGGGTTTCTACCCTGCTTTACATCATTTAGTTCCCAGATACAAATAACATACAACCTTTATATTTACAATAAGCCTTAAACAGCACAACAATTGAGCAGATACCTACCCTCTACATTATTAGAATCTACTTTCCTATTGATAATCCCAAATTATAATTTACTACTTACTATTACTTCATCTGGGCTGCTCTTAACTCCAATTGGCCAGCCCTAGGACTATGTTCTCTTGACTCCTAACCCATAACAACTTCTTCCTTTTCCTGCACCTTCCTTTTCTTTTCTTTCTTTTCTTTTTTTTTTCCTCCTCCAAACCCAAGCCTGGATTAGATGATAGGTAGGGAAACCTAAACCCTACCTATGTCTCTTCTACCCAGCTATTGGCATCTTTATATCTTTATTTACCAATCAGAAATAACTTGGGGCCATGATCTACATGTGGACTCTCTTATCTCTGGGACAACCAGGTCTTGGGGGGCCTGCACTTAGCATGACAATAGATAATAAAAGACCAAACTTCAACAATATAAATAAGTAAAAGTAAAATACACACACACACACACATACACACATACATTGAGGGAGTTGTATTTTGTTTTTGTTTTCCTAAAACTCTTTGAAGACTAGGCTGGCCTCAAGTTTACAGAATTCCAACTTTCTCTGCCTCCTGAATGTTGAGATTAAAAGAATGCTTACCACACCTGACAAGTAATACAGTGTTTAAGAAAAACCTGGACTGGTAAGATGGCTTAACACAGTGGTTCTCAACCATCCTAATGCTGTGACCCTTTAAAACAGTCCTCAAGTTGTGGTGACCCCTGACTCTAAAATTATTTTCATTGCTACTTCATAACTGTAACTCTGCTACTGTTACAAATTATGATGTAAATACCTGTGTTTTCAGATTGTCTGAGATGACCCTTATGAAAGAATCATTGTAACTCCAGAGTGTTCTCAACCTATAGGTTGAGAACCACTGGTTTATCAGGTAAAAGTACTTAATACCATACCCAGTATCTTAGTTGGGTCCCCAGAACCCATATGGTGGAAACAACTGACTCCTGCAACCAGGAGTCCTATGTCTAACCTCCTCCACACTTACATGTTCACGATTTGGATTGAGAGCAAACCTGTCCTGGAAAAACTTAGCAAACAGCCTAAGTTAGGCTTTCGTTACCACTGCAAGTCTTACTAGTAACTATTCCTTCGAAGGTTAAGATGACCCTTCATCTCTGTGGTATTCTTGCACTAAACCCATCATTTCAGTCTAACTAGAAGAAAAAAATGTCAGACCGAAATGGGAAGACATTCTGTAAAAATATATTGATTGGTATTCCTCAAAATTGTCAAGATCACCTTGACTCCTAATCCAATGGCAGCTTTTCCTTCCTCCTGCACCTTTTCCCCCCTGTGGTCCTCCCTCTGAACCCAAGCCTGGGAAACTTCAGTAGTCAATTTTAGCTATATAGATAAGTAAATAAAAAGGCCAACATGCTAGTTTACCTGGGGAGATGACTCAATTGGGTATGAGAACAGGGACTAGAATTCAGATCCCAGTATTCAAGTAAAAGCTGAGTTTAATGCATATTTTTGTAACCCCAGCATCTGGGGGAAGCAGCTTTGTAGACACAGAGATCCTGGGGTTCATTGGCTGGCCAGCCTAACCAAAGTAGCAAGCTCCAGGTTCAGTGAAGAGGAAAAATAGTGGAAAACAGAGGAAGATACCTGATGTCTGCTTCTGGCCCCCACAGCCTTGCCTATGGGCAGGTATACCTCAAACTTGCATACTTACACATACCAACACCATACATACACACTGGCTCATTCAAGATCATAAAGCCAGAAAAGTCTGAGAAGCTATTATCTTCTGCAAGTTAAAGGAGTGATAACAGCAATATGTGATGATATCCTGCATGTCTTTGAGACTGGTAAAAAGGACATTGGATCTGGGGATGTAGCTCAGTTGGTAAAATGCTTTGGCTAGGATGCACAAAACCCTGTCTGTGTTCAGTCCACAGCACCATATAAGCCACGGTTGTGACACATGCCTGTAATCCCAGCACTTGAGAGGCTTTGTCAGGAGGATTACCAGTTTGAATCTAGCCTTAACATACTGATTTCCAAACTACACCAAGTCCCAGGCTAACCTGAGATACACAGTGAGATCCTGTTCTAAACCCTGAAAGAGACAGAATATAAATGAATAAGGAACAAATGCTATAAGCTATCCCTTGTGTTCATTAATGGCATTGAGTCCTTCGGGTTTTTTTTTTTTTTTTTCCTTTTTCTTTTTCTCCTTCTCTTTCTAAACAAGGTCACACTGTGTTATCCTGGTTGGCCTCAAACTTTACAGTGATCTTCCTGTTTCTGCTTTCCAAGGGCCAGCCTTATAGGTGTGTACCATTACCACTTCTTCCATTATCTTTATTATTTCTCTAGTTTCTAGCATCCAGTCAGAAGATTCCAAGTTGTCTCCATTCTGTCTTGCTAAAGTAGTGACTGTTTTGTTTGGTACTGGAATTACAGGTGTGTACTATTGTGTCTGACTTTATGCAGGAGATTCCAATTTAGTAGAGATCTGAGTTCTTTTTAAAATGTGTGAAAATAGGGTATAGTACACATAGTTGGGATCCCAACACTCTGAGAAGATGCATAGTGAGACCCTGTCTCCAAACACACACCACCAAAAAAACCCATATGTGACAGTATCTTACCCTTCAGTGATTCCTCTATATACAAGGTATGTCATTTAGATATTTAAAGGCATTTGGAATCTGTTCAGTTCCTTCCAGAAGAATGCTTGCCTCAACTCCCTCTGGCCCTGGTTCACCTACCTAATACTGTAAAGTCTCTTCTGGAGTGATCTTTATTTACCCTAGTGACTGTGTGTCTGCTGCATTCCAACAACTCACAGGAGTTCAATGTCTCTAACTGCATTAGACTAGCTACTGTATTAGGTTTGACTGGCTCTTACAGAAAGCTATTCCATTAGTATTTAGAGGATTAAGGTTGCCATTCTCAAGTTCACTTACCTGTAGGGTAGATTTGAATAGGAATATAATGTGGTTTTATAAGTTAGAAACCTCTTGCAATATTGTTGCAAACTACTGGTTATCTTTGTTCTCTATCAGAACAGATGCTATGCATACAAATTGGCAGGGTGGAATTTTCCATTGGGTGGGGGTTATAATAGAAATGAACAAGTGGACAACTGCCAGGCTCATAGGCTTTTTTTTTTTTTGGCATTGTGCTTACTTAAAGCTTAAAGGATATTCTCCCCCCTTCCCCCCAAGCAGGTTTATCACATTTATTTTATTTTTGGTTTTGCCTATTCCAGGCTATCTTTAAACCCACAATCTCCTACCTCAGCCTTGAGTTCTGGGATTATAGGTGTGTTCCAACACATTTGTCTGTTTGTTTAGATTTAAACTGATCAGTTGAAAATTTTAATGTTAACAGTAATTACATATATAAATGGACCCATTTGGAAACATTGAACAAGACATGGTAAACGTTTTTCTCTGGGAGAGTACATTTATTCTTGCAGAGTTGGTTCCTAGCACCCTACATTAGGTGACTCACAACTGCTAGGGAATCTAATGCCCTCTTCTAGACTCTGCAGGCACCTGAATTCATATGTACATGTCCATATATAGATATACATAATTTAAAATAACAATAAGTTATTTAAAAAGAGAGAATGGGTCTTATGTCTAAGAATGTTTGTGATGATTCATCTTAAAGCAACTTTAAAGTGAATTTCAAACTTCTGGTCTTGAATTAATGAGTAACTATCTGATCTCCACCAAATTCTCACTTGCTTTTAATGCACTCTATATTTGTTATAAAATAATTTTTCTAAATTAATACTTACAGGTACTGCTATGGCTTAGTTATTTATTTAAAGCAGTCTTCTGTTTTTAAGTATAACTTGAATATTTGTGAAAACATTTTTATAATTCAAAGAAAAAAGAATTCATGTATAATGTTTTATATTATGGTGGGAGTGTTGTGTATATGTCTGTATTTATATGGGTGTGTGCATGTCACAGAGTGCATATGGAGATCAGAGGACAACAGTTATCTAGTATTATGTGAGCTCTGATATTAAATTTGGTGTCAGACACCTTTACTGAGAGAGAGCCATTTTGCTATCTCAGAAGACTTTTTTTTGTTTTGTTTTTTTGTTTTTGAGACAAGGTTTCTCTATGTACTCTTGGCTGTCCTGGAACTTGCTTTGTAAGACCATGCTGGCCTCAAACTCACAGAGATCCACTTCTTCTGCCTCCGGTGGCTGAGATTAAAGGTTTGTGCCACCACCACCCAGCAAGATTCCTATTTTTAATATATTTCAATTTTTGCTGAAAAGATCATGTTTTCTTAAGTACAAAAAGCAAAATCTTCCCTGTATCCCAGACAACTCCTTCCTTTTTTTTTTTTTTTTTTTTTTTAATGGGGTCTCATGTAATTCCATCGGACTGGAACTCTATATAGATCAGGCTAACCTGAACTCACAAAGATCTGCCTGCCTTGCCTCTGCCTCTTGAGCACTGGGATTCAAAAGTGTGTGCCACCATTCATGGTTCTCTGTGTGAGGGAGACATAGAGACAGATGTGCCAGAATGTCATGTATCCCAGGCTGTACTGAACAGATCCTCCTGCATTTAATTCCCAAGTGCTGGGGTTCCAGACCTTCATACAGGTTTTACCTCAGATTTTTAATCCCTCTGTTAGTCCCTTTTGTTGTACTGAACATGTGGGAGCACAGTGAATGCACTTTTATATTTAATATGCTGGCTATATCAGTATATGTAGCTTCACCTGGTTTTTTGGCAGGAGGAAATGGGGCAAAATTGTGTTGCCTGTCCTGGTCTCTGTGAACTTAGATGATCTTCCACCTTAGGGTCCTGTGCTCCTGGGCTGCAGAGAGGCGTCACCGGCTAAAGCTTGTACTTTATTCTTTTCCAGTCAGCAACTTAATTGTTTAGATGTTGGGTTTTTTTTAATGTAATACATACTCTTTTTTTTGTTTTTTTGTTTTTGTTTTTTTGTTTTTTTTTTTTGATTTATTTATTTCGTTTACATGAGTATACTGTAGCTATCTTCAGACACACCAGAAGAGGGCATCAGATCCCATTATAGATGGTTATGAACCACCACGTGGTTGCTGGGAATTGAACTCAGGACTTCTGGAAGAGCAAGTAGCCAGTGCTCTTAACTGCTGAGCCATCTCTCCAGCCCCCTAGATGTTGTTTTTTAACTAGTCATTTATTGGTAGACATTTACATTATTTCTACTACTTAAAACAAGTGCCCTTACTGAATGTCCTTACACACGTGTCCTTGTACACATATGTACTTTGTAGGATGGATTCCTGGAAGCATTAACTACTTAGTTAGAGTATGTTTATGGAGCAGATAACATAACATCTCTTTAGATGTTATATATATGTTACTTTTTTTATATGTTGACAGATTGAAGGAGTGTGATTTTCTTTGTTTTTTGGTTTTTTTCGAGACAGGGTTTCTCTGTATAGTCTTGACTGTCCTGGAACTCACTCTGTAGACCAGGCTTGCCTCAAACTCAGAAATCTGCCTACCTTTGCCTCCCAAGTGCTGGGATTAAAGGCGTGCGCCACCACTGCCTGGCAGGAGTGTGATTTTCAAAGCTGAAAGATTTCTCATTTAGCCCTATTTGACCAGTGAATTATGATTTTTTTTTAAGGTATTGAGAGTCAGGTTTTGCCAATTAAATATTTTTAAGTGCTATGCTCCTAGATGTAGAGTACTTAGAAACCTCTTTGCCAGAGGGCAGCAGGAGTATCTATTCTTGAGGTTGTGGCTGTTGTGAAATGGTAGAGCTTCCTCTTTCTTCAAGGTGATAATGTTTGTCTATAGAGATTGACCTGGTGAACTTGTAGAAGTGCATCCTGGGAGTGAAATGAGGTGTCACTGGCAGGTGAGTGAAAAGAGTCAGTAGAATAAAGCCTGAATCTTCCCTTGGCTAGTAAGCCCAATAAAAATGATACTGTTTGACCCTCCAGAAAAAGAAAGTTAAGATGAAGATTCCTGTGTGGGCTTGTCAAATTTTCATTCTGTATATTTTCTTTCAGATTCCTTTGTTTCTTCCTCTTCCTCTCAGCCTGTATCTATATTTTCGACCTCACAAGGCAAGTCCATAACTTTTTTTTGCACATTAATAAAAAGAAAAATGTTAAGAAAGAGGCTGTAACTGAGGATGAGGTGGAACTCTTTTATTGCCCCCACATTTCTTAAAATGGATTACTAGCCCATCCTTTCTCTACTTAAGAGTTGCCAGTAGGTCCCTGTGAAGATTATACTTGAATGAAGCTAAGTGAACCATTTATACCAAAGTTTAAATGTAGTGTTGACTATTACTTAAAAATTAAAAACTTGGCCAGTGAGATATCTCCGCAGGTTAAGGTGCCTTCCACCTAGCCTACTAAGCTGAGTTCAATCCTCAGAACCATGTAGTAGAAGGAGAGAATGAATCAGCTCCCATAGGTTATCCTCTGATCTCCATCCATGAAGTCTCTCACACACACAGTTTAAAGTGTATTGGGAATGATAGTGCAACAATTAAGAGCTCCTTTTGCTTTTATAGAGGCCCTAAGTTTAATTACCAGCACTTATGTTAGATAACTTACTGTATTTCTAGCTTCATGGATCAGTTAGGCCTCTACAAGCACTGAACTCTACATGTATATACTCCCCCACATGCAATTAAAAATAAAATAAATCTTAAAAATATTAAAAGTTTGCATGTAGGGTTTGGAATTTTTCAGTCTCAGCATACACTTACCCTATTATTTTGAATTTATTTGGAAACAGAATGAAAGTATTCTTCCGGTGACCTACAAAATAACAGCCTGGCTACAAGGTTTATAAATCTGTCTGAAATTTATCCCAACAGCTAGGCTGTTTTCAGATGCTTAGCAATATTGAATAAGTCAGTTGACTTATAGTAATTAAGGCTCCTTATCCTAGAGATTAAGCAGTGACTTAAAAAAAAAAAAATCCAAGTGTGGTTTTCATACCTATAATCCTAGCACTCTGAACAGAAGCAGGAGGATCACCTGTGAATTCCAAGCCAGCAAGGATTACACAGCAAGAACCACCTAGTCACAAAACAAACAAACACAAAAATTGTCAACCAATGGGAAAGATATCTTAAGTTAGTATAGTAGCTCCTGCGAAAACTTTGAAAGCATGATGTATCCTTTGTTGATTATAATGTGCTAGTAAGATGCACTCCATTTGTACTGTGGTATTATACCTAAGTACAGGTCAATGGGAAACTTACTTTTTAAAGATAAAATGATTAGATTGTTACAGCTTAATACTAGAACACTTGCCTTCCATGCACAAATCTTTGGGTTTAGCCCCAGCATCACCTAAGCATTGGGGGATCATGTATAATTAAAGTCACTAGATAGATATCAAAAGTTCTATGAAAAATATTCCTTGCTCTAATTGGGACTTTCTGCAATTTGGATGCTGGTTCATAAGGAAGACTTTGACCTTATAATAATAAAAACACAGTGCTGGGGGTGTAGTTCAAGTTGGAGCACTTACCTAGTATACATGAGGCCCTGAGTTAGATATCCAACAATGCAAAAATTAAAAGTTAAGGTCTGAAGAGTGATGGCTCAGTGGTTAAGAGTACTAGCTGTTCTTGCAGAGGAACAGGGTTCAGTTCCCAGCACCCATGTGACAGCTTATAACTATAAATCCGGTTTGAGGGGATCCAATGACAGTTTTTGTCCCCTTAGGCATAAAGTACACTTAGGCATGTAAAACACTCATGCCCATAATATAAATAGAAATCTTTTTTAAAATTTTAAAAAGGATGAAAACCTTATGAAATGGTTTCATTCCAGCTGATAACTTAGCATCCCTAACTCCTCTATAATATCCTTAAATTATATGATTTTAAGATAATAAAAGACTAGAATCATAATTCTGCTGTTTTATGAGCCAAGTGTTTACTTTCAAAGACAGAAGTTTTATGAACTCACAAGTAATTCACATATATAAAAGTAGTTATATTGTTCTGATATTTAAAATAGCTATTTTTAAGCTATTTCCTACTCATTAGTTGATAATTTAAACAAATAAATATTGAATTTATTCTACTCTGGAAGAAAAATACCATATTTTAATTAAAACAAATAATTTTTTCTTTAGTTGTAAATATTTCAGATTTTGAAAGATACGTTCTACATTTGAGTCACTTTTCACACAGAAAGGGAATAGTTGATATCCTAGATATTGAGTAATGTAACTCAAGGCAATTTCTAATAAGCAGTGTTAGGAATACAATGTCATACTGAAATAGCTATCTTAGCCCCTGCTTGCAAACAGCACACATGCACCTCAGTAGAAAGGAGATAAGTAAAAGGGATCAAAACCTCTCTTTTAAGTAGCTTCAGTGTTGTAGTACATTCTAGTCTTCATAAGAACATGTTGATCATGCTTACATTTTGCTTACCAAAGCATTTTATTTTGACTTGTGCAGATTCAGAACAGTCTTATGTAAAGGCAGTTAATAGTGCTGTGTCCCTGACAGTGTCTCAGCCCCGTCTCTTCAGTAGCATTTTCCTTGCAAGCAGCAACAACAAAAAGGATTTAGAAGTCAGTTTAGGGGAGGTCTGCTAGTCTGGAAGTCAGCGTGTTCACTGTGTGAAGAAACCACTTGGCAGGTGATTAGTCATACTTTAGGGTGGCCAATATTGGAATTTTCTAGACTGCCTTTCAAAGTAAGTATATTTGGTTATATTCAGTTAACAATTAAAACCCTGGAACTAGAAGCAGTCAGATCTCACAGAATCCTTTTTGAATGTTGCCACTAGCAGGACACTTGAATCTCTATTACTAATCCAACTAATCTCTTCTGTATCCCTTAACCCTTTAGTCTTGTGGCAAACATGCTCCTTTTTTATCTGTCCAAACCCATTTCACACAGTACATAGCAGTCATTAAGGAGGACATTTTTAGATTTAAAAATGATTTGTGGGCTGAGACTATAACTCAGTAGTTGAGGTTTTACCTTATCATGCAGAAGGACCTGGTTCAGTCCTCAGTACAACACCAAAAATTATTTTATATTTTTAATGCTGAAATATAGATTATTTACCATTATCAGGTTTCAGGGAGGTACATGTGGATGGATGGATGGATGGATGGATGGAAGGAAGGAGAAGGGAAGGAGGGAGGGAGGGAGAAAGGAAGGGGGGAAATAAAGAAAGAAAGAGAAAAAGAAGAAAAGAAGGGAGGGAGAGAGGACTCATTAATTTGGATTGAGTAAAAGTCATGTTTTTCCAAAATAAATTATATTTATTAACTTATTTCTATAACAGATATGTTATATAAGCTAGGAAGTCAACCTTTTTAATAAATACATTTATAGTTAATATACCAGAATCCTTAGTTAACTTGTGCTTGGGAGTAGGCCCTTGCAGTCTTCTACCTCTGGGCTCCTTTTTCCATCAACTTCAGGCACTTCCAAAGTGTTTCAGAATTGAGTGACTTTTGATGGTGTCTTCTGATATAAGACACATAAAGACATTGGAAAATCATACTGTATGTAGGTAATTTTTAAGGACCCTTTACCATGCTAGTATTTAATGCAAATCATTAACTCTCACAGCCAGTGGTGGAGGAAAGGCACTAGCTCAGTAGAGCAACTTGGCTTTAGAATGGTGAGGTACCTGGCTCAGTGTCACACAGACCAAAGACTACAAAGTCCTTGCTTATATCTAACTGCTGCACCTGTGATACAGATGATCAAAAAAGTAGCTGCATTTAGGATTTAGAAACTTTTTAAAGGATGTAATGTTGAAGTTGTTATTAAATCCATGAGAGCAAAGCGGTAGAACTTTGACCATATTTCTATTTTTATAGTGATATAATGTGCTATTATTGGGAAAAGAAGCCTTCCATTAAACACAAAATCAAATTGAAATTTGGTTTCAGCTTTAAAGAGAGCGGAGCCCGGAAAATACTTTTATTTTCTTTAGAAAACTTTTTTTTTTTTAAGTTGATGGAAAGACAGACAGACTTTATCCACCATTGGGGATTAGAAGTGGACCTACATCAGGGGCATTCGTGCTCAGTCTGACTGATGCAATGGGTGTCTGGAATAGGAAGTTGCAACATTGAACTTTAGGGCAAAGCATTGAGAAAAACATTTTGCCAGTTACAGCCTTTTTTCTTAAAAAAAAAAATTTTTTTTTAAAGCAAAACATTTTTCTTTGTACAAAAGAGACTTTGTTTAGGACCTTGCTTGGCTGCAAAGTTGTCTCCTGGCTAACTTCCTATTTGGATGCTGTGGCTGAAAGTTGCTGGTACTGTTGTGCACGGTAATATGTCTTGCCGCCTTGTTCTGTGAACATAAGAAAATTCAAGTGTAGAAAATCCTACACCTGAATATTCCAAGCTCCCTTTGTGTTGATATACATACTGTTCATGTGAAAGAATGGCTTAGTGGCTTCTACAGGCTGGCACCCCTTTGCTGATGTGTGTAGTCCTCCATGTTGAGAGTGTCCCTTTAGTTAAAACAATAGAATTTGTAAGTAAAAGGGGAATTAACTAAGTGGTAAGCATAATGTTAGTCTAAGCTATTCATTCTTTGTAGGAAGAACTCTTTAACAGTAGAGCTAATATGCTTCTTGGATCTAGATCACATGTTTACAGTGATTATGGTAGGAATATTTACATAAACAGTAAACTTTCATTCTTTCTAAGAGATGGCTTGAGTGGGAAAATGTAGAGAAGATATTTTTAAAAGTAGGGTAAGCTATAAGGGATTTTACAATTCAAATATATTCATTTGATATATATGTTGAATTCACCTGAATTTTTTTAATTGTGTCACTTTTTAATTTTCATCATATAAAATATTCTAGTTCTTGAAAATCTTCCTCAGTCAATTCCCATGCCAGATTTCTAGTCAAGTAGTTCTTTGCCTTATTCCACACAAACTTAGTATTACTGTATTTTTAAAAATAGGCTTAAAATTGACCTGGTTTTATTTTTATTATAATTTATTACTTGTTTGTTTAAATTATTTTTATTTTATGTAATTGGTGCTTTACCTGTATGTATATCTAAATGAGGGCTTTGGGTCCCAAGGAACAGGAGTTACAGACAGTTATGAGCTGCCATGTAGGTGCTGAATTGAGCCCCGGTCCTCTAGAAGAGCAGCCAGTGCTCTTAACTGATGAGCCGTCTCTCCAGCTCATGGTTTGGTTTAGTTTTGTGTGTGATTGTGGGAGTGGAACCCAGAGCCCCAACCCAGCCCTATGGGAGTAAAGTAAACAAAGATCCACCCCTGCTCCTCACTGTACTCCTGGACATGTGATGGACAGTGAAGAGAGCAGCCACTACCTGTGACTTACAGAACTAGAGCTCTGAAATGCAGCTGTGATCCTCTGTCTTCTAACATGAACTAGATGTGTCAGGGAAACTAGAGGTCAGACCCTTGAGCTCTATTCTTGGAGATTCTGAGTTAATGAGTAAAAGATATAGCTCCATAAATACAAGATGGTACACACTTTAATGCCAGGACTTTACGGGGGGTGGGGGGGAAGTATTGCAGAGACAGGTGAATATTTGTTCAAGATCAGCCTCATCTACATAGTGATTTTCAGGCCAGCCAGGTCTATGTAGAGTGAAAGACCCTGTCTCAAAAGAGGTTTAAAAAAAATTTTTTTAAGCTCCTATAGCTGAGCAGTGGTGGTATATGCCTTAATCCCAGCCTGGTCTACAGAGTGAGTTCCAGGGCTACATAGAAAAACCTTAAAATGAATGTGTAATGGATCCTAGTGTTGGAAAAAAAACTTAATTTAGAAGCTACTTGCAATGATGTTTAAATATATTTTATTTTATTTTATTTTATTTTATTTTATTTTATTTTATTTTATTTGAGACAGTCTTACTTTGTTACCCTAACTTGCTTGGAATTCACAGTAGACCAGGCTGGCCTTGAATTCAGAGATCTGTCTAACTTTGCTTATCTAGTACTGGGATTAAAGGTGCCTGCCACCATTCCCAACTCTTCCTATTTTTAATGTGTGTGGATGTTTGCTTGTATGTATACCTGATGCCCATAGAAGACAGAAAAGGACATTGGATCAATCTCCTGAAATTGGAATTTTAGATGGGTACCATGTGGGTGCTAGGAACTGAACCCAGGTCCTCTGCCAAACAAATTGCTCTTGACCACAGAGCCATCTTTCTAGCCCCCTTTTAAAAGTTTTTTGTTGTTGCTGGTTGTGGTGGTGGTGGTAATGTTTTGTGGTTTTGTTGTTGTTTGTTTGTTCATTTGTTTGTTTTGAGACAAGGTATCATATAACACAAGCTGGCCTCAAATTCCTAATCTTACTGCTCCCAAATGCTTGCTTGCTGATCTTAAACCTCCCAAGTGTGGGATTACAGATAGTTGCACCATACCCTACTCATGAGGTTTAAGTGTCTGTGAAACATAGCAAGGTATATGTTTGTTTGTGTTTATTTTGTTTTTTGAGACAGGGTAACTGTAGCCCTGGCTGTTCTGGAGCTCTCAGAGATCTGCCTGTCTCTGCCTCCTGGGTGCTGTGGTCAAATGCATGAGACACCATGGGCTGGGTGTTTGAAAAGAAAAGCTAGTAGACATTTTCTTATTCATACAATAGCCCAAACCTGTTTGATCAGCAAGTCATGTAGTGTATAGCATTTTAGTAAATAACAACTTCTATGTTCTCTAGAGTTTTCTACTGTTTCTAAGGTGCTGATTTGTAAAACACTAATGGCTATTAAATGCCATGCTGTCTACTAATTGGAGAGTTCTTGTTTAGAGCTGTTGTAAAAGGCTTGTTATTTCTGCCTAATGTTTTCACATTATAAACCTTTTACTTCCAGCCTAATTTTTTTCATTGTGTTAGTACATATCTACTCTGCCCAAGTTTGTTAGGATTACAGTTAGCCAGAATTTCTTTTCATTTTCCAAAATTCTAATGAAGATCATTAAAATTAAGACACAGATGAGGATGTTAACTTCTTTGGCTACATGAGGGAAAGTCTGACAGTAATGAGAGCAAGCATCCTATATCTCACGATCACCAAAGAATGAACAAGGCAATGTTCTGTTTACTCTCAAAACTTCACAAAGCGCTGTCCACCACAGATAGTTATTAAATCATTATTAGGGAGCATGGGTGTGTGTGTGTTTGTGCACATGTATCAGGCTTTTGGTTTTTCAAGACAGGGCTTTCCTTATGTAACTGGCTGTCCTGGAACTCTGTAGACCAGGCTGGTTTTGAACTCAGAGATCTACATCCCAAGTGCTGGGATTAAAGGCTTATCAGAGGCTTTAGTAAGGAGCTGGGGCTGTAGTTCAGTTGATTGATAGGAAGCCCTTGGGAGGTAGAGGCAAGAGAATCAGGAGTTCAGGAATATTCTGAGCTACATAATAAGTTTGAGGCCAGCCTGGAACACAGAAGACGTTGCATCAAAAAAGAAAAAGTATATATTTAATAAAATATTTTCAGTCTAACAGATAGTCATGATGCTCATAAGAAAATTCACTAGCATTCTGACAGCAAGACTTCTAGCCTAACCTTATAGTTTTGCCTTAGATTGTTCTATACCCAGTTCAAAACCACTGGAGTGCTCAGAGTTCAGAGGAAATAGAAGAAAAACAGAGCATAGGAAACTGGCAAGTTCACGTTCTTCCAAAGCACACATGTTCTCACTGTTTTTCTAGTAATTACATATTTTGTGATCATCGTTTCTTCCTATTGTGTTTTTTTTCTTTTCATGGAATATAACCAGTACCATTATTTTATTTGTTTATTGATTTTGTGTATTTTGGTCTTTCTTCCCTGTTAGCTTCATAAAGAACAGGGTTTTTCTGTTTAATTTACTGCATTAAATCCAGTTTCTGAAATGGTGTCTGGCATGTGATGGACATAATTTACTTCACTGGCACTCTTATCTGCAAGTCTTCTGAATCATCTGAAATTCCATGTCTATAAAATGGTAGGCTATGCTCTCTTTGTGAGATCAGTTTTCCTTGCCTCAGAGTTCCATTTCTGTTGGGAAAGTTTCAGAATTTTAACCCAGGTACTGGGGTTCATTTACCTTAAACCTTTTTTATGCTGAGGATCTCAGATATGTAGTGATGGGTATACATGACTTTCTGACATCTGTAGCGTCATTTTTTTTTTCCTGTCAGTTTTATAACCAGACCTACTTCTACAGCCACCCACCCCCATTTATGAAGGTGTTCTTGTTGCCTAGCTTACAGCTTTACTGTTCTAAAGCTCAGATTCTGTGATATAAAATTTTAGTGATGTGCTAGAATAAAACAACTCTCATTTTTCTTTTTGGAGACAGGGTCTCTGTACATAGCCCTGGCTGTCCTGGAACTCACTATGTAAACCATGCTAGCCTCTGACTGACAGAGATCTTTCTGCCTCTGCTACCCCCAACCCCACTCAGTGTACTAAAGGCATGCACCACTACTCCTGGCTAATAAGGCAACAACTCTTTGTATATGGCATTTGGAAACATCCTATAATAGTATGATTTTGTTTATTGTACTAAAATAGCTGACTATTTTAATTTTTAATGATTTGCATGATGTCATAAATATCCTTTTATCTGCTATAACTAGAAGAAAAGAGAGCCTAGGCTATGTTGTAGAGACAATCACAAAGGAATTCTTTTTTCATGTCTTCCTAATTACTCATTCACGCTCAAGGCATTGCTGTCCTGAGCCTCACCTCACCCGAGTTGTACCTTTGATTCATTTAATTTTAGGGTCTGCTCTGTTCCAGCTCCAGAGATGTAGCAGTGTGTGAAAAAGTCAGTGCCTTCTCTCTCATGTGTGGGAAAGACAGTGCCGTCTTGGGACGGTTATTTTCATCCTTCCTTAGATTAGAAAATAATATCATAGTAAATGGTTGGTTGCTGTGAAATTACTAACCAGTAAGACTTAGTACATCACTCCTGTTTTTAAAATAACTCTAATGTTTTAACCCAAAGAAACCAACTCATACTATTCAGTATTTTTAAAAAGGAAGAAAGCTTTATTTTAGATTATGTGTTCAGAATATTTATTGGGTTGGGAAACAAAGAACAGGGTACTGGTCACCCCATTTCTTGTTTATTTTGTCTGAGCCCCTAGACTAGGCATGGGGTGATGCCATCCACATTCAGTTAACCTCTTTGAAGTATCGTCATAGACAGTTCCTGAAGTGACAATGAAGAGGAACTTCCACAAGTCCACCCTTGTCAACTGACACCCAGATGTCTCACTATAACACTGTACACCTGGCCAATTGCAAAGTTGTGTCCATCTCCATAATCCCCATAGCCTTAACAGGTCCAACACTGTTCAGAAATCAAGTCCTGAGCCGCCTCTGAACTCAAGGAGACCCTTACTGTGATGCACTGTGTGATTGGATTAAAATAGCCAGTTGATGGTAGGCTGAGCTTTTCAAAAAAACACTCTAGAACATCAAGAATTTGCACTCCTTTGTTGAATGATAGAATGGAATGTTTTTAGTCTGATTTTCAGACTCAAGAAAGATCTGCCTTTCTAAATCAAGAACAACTTGAGTCAAGCTGCTTATTCTATTGTCTCAGATTGTGAGGACTATAACAGGGGATCTATAGAGCCAGTATGTTCTGAATTGCTCAGCTTACAAAGCAAGCTGTTTGTATAGATTATGTTGCTCCTATAGAATAACTAGCCCCCCTCCAAAAGAAAAGAAAAACTTCCCAAATATCCCAGTACCATCACCCCTTTATTATGCAGGGGGTGGGGAGAGTAAACTAAAAAATAGTTGTCCTGAAAAATAGTTTGTCATTTGCAATTTGTAGCATGATACTGGCTTTTGTTTTATTGTTGGCAGTTTTTTGCATGTTTTGTAGGACAGCCATCTTTGGTTTGTTTGCTATGTACTTATGTGTGTATGTATCTGTTTATAACATTGTGTGTGTGTGTGTGTGTGTGTGTGTGTGTGTGTGTGTGTGTGTATTGTGTGATTTTAAAAGTAAAAAGCATGCTGCTTGGCCTGACTAGCTAATGTGTGTACTTGCACCTGGTAAATGATTTTTTTCCTTTCAAATTCTGACCATAGCAGGATTGAGCTCTCTTTGCTCTGATGAGCCACCTTCAAAAATTATGGCTTCCTCCTTTTTTTCATCTTCTGAAATACATAACCCTGACCCTACAACACCGCTTGGAGAAAAAAGTGAAACATTAGGCAGCGAGCTTGTTCTAGCTAAAGAAGGAAAAGACCCCTTGGTTCTTCTAGATAAGAAAAAGCTGAACTCACCTCAGGGGACCAACAAGGACAGAGTAGATGCTCCGGTTTCTCTTGCAGCTGGCATTCCTTGCAGCCACCCTTCTCTTCCAAACAGTTTCCCAAAGCAACCTGCTTTTGGTCCAGCAGAAGAGTGGGTAGTTAAAGACCAAGAACCCAAGAACCCAAACAAGGTTCCAAGTGCAGAGGACAGAAGTGCACTGGAACTTGGGCAGTCTAAGACAGAACACATTTGTACATATTCCTTGTCTCCATCTGAACTTTCAGTAGCCAGTGTAGAAAAAGATTCTCCTGAGTCACCATTTGAAGTAATTATTGACAAAGCAACATTTGACAGAGAATTTAAAGATTTGTATAAGGAAAGCACAAATGATTTGGGTGGCTGGGCAGCTCATGGTGATAGAGAATCCCCTGCAGACTTGTTGGAAATGAGTGACAAAGTGTTTCCACTGAGAAATAAAGAGGCAGGGCGTTACCCATCATCTGCACTACTCAGTAGACAGTTCTCACACACTGCAGCAGCACTGGAAGAGGTGTCTAGATGTGTGAACGATATGCATAACTTTACTAATGAAATACTGACTTGGGACTTAGATCCCCAAGCAAAACAACAGGCCCATAAATCATCTTGCACCACAGAAAGTACAAGACTAGACAGGAGTGAACATCGCTCAGAAATTCCAGTTGTAAATCTTAAAACAAACCCTCAACAGAAAATATCTGTATGTTCTTTTAATGGGAACACTCCCATTACCAAACCCACAGATGTCTGGACAGAAGCATTTACAGAAGGAAAACCTGTAAGAGACTACCTCAGTTCCACAAAAGACGATGGTGGCAAAGGTGTGCCAGGCAGTTCTCGGCCTTATTCAGAGCTGCCTGGCTCTGTGCCTGAGAAATGGGTCTTAGGCTCTGGAGCAGAAACAGTGGAAGTGACTTTGCCTGACCCGAGGGGTGCCTGGCCTAACTCTGTGCTGGGGGAAGTCACAGAGGTTGACAGTTCTGGGGAATCTGATGACACAGTAATAGAGGACATCACAGAAAATCCCTCAGTTAAGAACAACAAATTTTTGCCAGAAAAACCTGAGTCCCTTCCAAGTGCTGCTGCAAAAACAAGTGAAAGGGAAATCAAAGAGACTCCCAGTCATGAAACTGTGAGGAGTGAAATGTGTGAAAACTCTGAGCAGCAGCAGGCCCAACCAGAAACTCCTACTCAGAGGAGTTTGGAAGGTGAGGTGTCTTCACAAGTACCTGATACCCTGAATGAAGTCACACCTGAAAAGCTTGCTATGACTAACAACCCCAAAGTTTGCTCAGCAGCACCTCCAAGTGTTCTTAGTGAGACAGGATGCTCACTAACTGTGCCAGCTTCTGCCAAGTTGGAATCTTTGCTTGGAAAATATGCTGAAGATACAGATGGTTCCTCCTCAGAGAACTTGATGGCTGCCCTTACAGGAGCCAAGGAGAAGGGGATATTGGATAAAGAAGCAGTGTTAGAGAAGATAGCAGACTTTAAAAACACTTTGCCTGTGGAACTCTTGCATAAAAGTGAGCTAAGTGGTTCTGAAACCAGAAATACTAAAAGTAAATACAATGAAAACAGCAGAGAAACAAATGGAAGCGCCCCCATGGTATCTCCTGACTTAGAGCAAGAGCAGCTCACCATCAGAGCCATTAAAGAATTAGGGGAAAGGCAAGCTGAGAATGTGCAGGATGAAGCAGTGTCTCCTGGAGGAAAACTCAAGCAAGCCTTTGCTCCACAGTCTGGGCCACAGAGTTCATCTGACATCCTAGAACACACAGATGTCAAAACTGGATCTGATCTTGGGATTCCCAAAAAGCCTATTATCGTCAAAGACACTAGAATAGATTCTATTTCCAGCCTTACCAAGACTGAAATGGTTAACAAGCATGTTCTAGCAAGACTTCTCAGTGATTTCCCAGGTAACCATTTATGACAGAAATTCTGCATGTGGCTAATGCTGCTATGATTATCAGACTACCACTTTTTCATTCTGCTTTATGCCCTATAAGAAAGGCAGATTGCCCACATACTGAGTGATCACTTAACTTGGTTTCTCTATATCTGTATTTCCTAGAGCCACAAACTTTGGGAACTAACCTCCTGAGTTCTGTTCTGTTTCAAGGTCCTTCTTTCTTCCTAAGTGGCCTGACTGTGATTATTGCCTTTAAGAACATCACCACATTCATATTTATTTACCAGTTTGTGATTTTGCTGCTGTTTGTTTTGAGACAAGGTTACCCCAAGCTGGCCTGGAACTCACTATGTAGCCCAGGCTATTGTTGAGCTCATAGTACTCTGCTTCAGCCTCTCAAGTGCTGAGATTACAGGCCCAGTCTGTATTCTTACTTCTTTTCAAAATTCAGTTTTTTAAATCTCCATAATAGTGAACATTGATAGGCACTTGGATTTTGTTTTAAAATATGGGACTTGTGAATTTTAATTAGTTATCAAAGGTAAAAGAATTCCTGCAGGGAAACTCAGTAAATGTAACTTTTAATTAATTTGCTGTATTCCACAGAGGGTTTATGCTTTGAAAGTAGGTGACCATTATTAGAGTGCTTTTTTTTTTTTTTTTTTTTTTTTAGTAATACTTAAGAGAAATTCATTCATTCTTGTACTTCAGACCTACTGAACAGTCTTCAGACAGGAGGACATTTAACAGTACCAGAAGATCTTCTTGGGTTGTTTGTTTGTTTGTTTGTTTGTTTTTTATTTGAAATTATCTCTTTCCTAGCAGATGGCTTTCAGTAAAATGGTTTTAAATGCTGTTTATCTTGTGACGTGTATTGGCTACTTTTTATTGCTGTGAGAGACACCATGACCAAGGCAACTTATGAAAGAAAGCATTCAAAAAGGGCTTTCTTGGGCTGGGCGGTGGTGGCGCACACCTTTAATCCCAGCACTTGGGAGGCAGAGGCAGGTGGACTTCTGAGTTCGAGGCCAGCCTGGTCTACAGAGTGAGTTCCAGGACAGCCAGGGCTACACAGAGAAACCCTGTCTCGAAAAAAAACAAAAAAAAAAAAGGGGGGGTGGGGCTTTCTTAGCATGATGGTCATGGCATATGCATTTAATTCCAGCACTCGGAAGGCACAGGCAGGTGGATCTCTGAGCCTGGTCTACAGAGGGAGTTCTAGAACAGCTAGGGCTACACAAAGAAAGCTTGCCTCAAAAAACAGGTGGGGTGGGGGTTGGGGACTTGCCTATAGTTTCAGAGAGTATGACTTCATGATGATCACGGTGGGGATCATAGCGGCAGGCAGGCATAGCTCTGGAGCACTAACTGTGAGCTTACATTTAATGCACAATTAGGAAACAGCCAACTGGCATGGACTTTTGAAACTTCAAAGCCCACTTCAAAGTGACACTCCTTCCCCAACAGTACCTATTAGTCCTTACCAAAACAGTTCCACCAACCAGGGACCAACCAGGTTCAAGCATATGAACCTATGCAGGCTGTTCTCATTCAAACCACCACAGTTTGAGGGGTAGGGAAAGATACTTAAAACTCTACATACAGCCAGGACTGAAGTAGATTACTACTCCAGTGATACATCAGTACCTTTTGAATTCCTGGGTTGCAGTGGTTCTCATTGCAACCATTTTGAGTGATGAAGCATATAGAAATTAGGTCATAAAGCCTCCTGTCTAATTTTGCCATTTTCAGACTTCAGTGTGACCTTAGACAACAAGCCTAACTGGTTCATCATCTTCCTTTAGTAAAGGGATGATGGTAGTTATTTTACCATGTTTTATAGTGTTGTTATAAGTAAAGAACTTTGTAAGTAGTAATTATTAGTAATTCCCAACTGAACTATCTCATCTAGAAAGAAATGAAAAGAGCTGTGGAAGTTAAGGATATTTCTCATTGACCAAATTCTGTTACTGGTAAATATTTTTAGATGGTAGTTAAGGCAGATTGACATATAGTTAAATATTGATTAAAGATGGTGTAATCAAAGTCCCACAGCAGACTAGAGAAGAGCTTTTTGAAGATAAAATGATCACAGGCTTCCTAGTCTACAAAATACACACACTGCCTGGTTAAAACTCAGCTATCACCTAATAGGGTAAGTCCAAAGACAACCTTGGAACTGTGTCAGAGGTCTTGAGACAACTCTCAGGCTGAGTGATTGGTTAGGACTCAGTGGGTTCAGAAACTGATAACACTGTTGATTGCAGCAAAGGGTCACACAGAGGAAGATACCAGGCAAGCTTTCAGCTGTCAACACACTCAATGCAGGGAAATATCAAATTCTTCCACAACTATGATGACAAAACACAGAGTTGTCATCCAAAATTGCTTGTTGAGTCCTTGGTATCCAGGATAACAAGCAGTATCCTTATAACTGCTACATGACTACTCAGACTCCAGCATCACCAAGCCAAAATAGACATTTGCCATAAATCATATTACTGGGCTATACTTAATCTGATCATTATGAAATAGCATAGCCCTGAGGTCTCAGGCACGTAAAATGTAATTAATATATATATAATAAATCATGAAATAACCCAAGGGAAATATTTTATATTTCTCTCTTTTGCCTCCACCTCCAGAGTGCTGGGATATGCCACCATGTCCAGCTTTAACCCAGATTAAATAATAGAAGACTAAAAACCAAGGGGCTGGAGAAGTGGCTTAGCAATTAAGAGCCCTAGTTGTTCTTTCAGAGGATGCTCACTTCTGGCCTCTGTGGGCATTCCATATATGCAGTACAAACTATCTTTAATATATTATAAAGGTGTTTCTTAGATGTGAAATAAAGAGAATTTGTTATAGATGACCTGAGCTACAAGAAATGCTAAAGGAAGTTTTCCAGCTTAAATAAAAATGACATTAATCCCATCAAGCACTAAACACAGTAGGATCAAGAATTCAAGGTAAAGACTGTCAGGCTGGCAAGATGGCTCAGTGGGTAAAGGAAACTTGCTGCCAAGCCTGACACCTTGAGTTCAGTTCCCCAAAAACCTACTAGATAGGAGAGAACCAATTTCCACAAGTTGTTCTCTGACTTTTATGCATGACAGTGAGCTCAGCCTGGGCTACATAATGAAAACCTATTTTTAAAAAGGGGGGGGGGGGGCAGTGGACTTAAAGAGATGGCTCATAAACTAAGAACACCTGCTGCTCCTACAGAAAATCTGAGTTTGATTCCCAGTACCCATGTCAGGCAGATCATAACAGCCTGTAAATCCAGCTCCACAGGTAACGTGCACTCACATGGAGCACACACAACACACACAGAAAATACACTTCAAAGTAACTCTTTGTTACTTTGTGTGAAAGGAATCCATCCTACATAATTTATCAAACAATCACCAGCACTGGTTAATGAATGTAACAAAAATCTAAGAAGACATACTGGCTAATGTTCAAAACATAAGTAAAAATGTCTAATGTGCATGAGGTCCTAGGTTTGATCCCCAGAACTACAGTAAAATAAGTACTCAAAGACTGGAGATGAGTCAGCAGTCACCTATGATTGCAGCTCCCCAGGAGCTCCAGTGCTCTTTTCTACTGCCATGGAGAAATGCAATACCTAAATAAAATACCTAAAAGTCAATTTATTGTTGTACACTAATAGCAAATAATTTTTAAAAACTATGAAGTGGGTTGGGGAGTTGCAAGTCGGATAAGGTGGTATATACATAAAATCCTAATAACATTTGAGAAGCTAAAAGAGGAAGATCTTGAGTTGAGAGTAGCCTAGGCTATAGAGAACCTGCAGCCCTGTCTCCTGCCCCCTGCGTCCCCTCTCCCCGCAGTACATAATACAATTTCATTTAAACATCACAATTAACAAAAAGAGGGGGCTGGAGAATACTCCAGCTCGGTGTCTTAGAGTACTATCTGGATTTGGAAGACTGGCAATTATTACCATGTCAGTGCTGTCCAGAATGTGGATTCAATACAATGTAGTCAAAGTACTAGGATTTTTCTGCCAGAGAAAATTGAATGTCCAAATGGAATTCTTCTGTGGAAATACAAAGAACCTAGCAAACCCAAAGCAGTCTTGGAAAAGAACAAAATTAAAAGACCTAGAATATTCACTTCAAGATATTATGAAACCCTAGTAATAAAGACAGCAGTGATGTCAAAAGTCAAGTAGACTACAAGGAATAATATTACTACTAGTTCAGTTATTTAAAGAATGTATTGATTATCCTGTAGACCAGAAATCCAGGTGTGGGTCTGCTGATCTTCAGTGTAAGGTCTCGCCATGATGAAGTAAGGTCTGATTCTAAAATTGTCGTGTGTGTGTTCTAGAATTGTAACCTCATTTCAAGCTCAGGAGCTTGTTATCAACTTCTTTGCTTGCTGACAGAATTTAGGTAATGGAGGTTGTGGAATTAGATCCCCACTTGTGGTGGTGGGGAGTGGTAAGAGATGGTGGCAGGTGGCTGGAGAGGTGGTTTAGTGCTTAAGACCAAGACCGTGCATTGTTCTTGCAAAGACCCAAGTTTAGCCCCAGCACCTACACTGGGTGACTTACAACCACCTGTAACTCTGGCTTCATCTGCCACTTGGAGCTAGCCTGGTCTACATAGTAAGATCCTGTCTCAAAAAACAAACTGAAAACTTTTATGTGTGTGTCTGTGTATGGTATGTACACATGAGTGCAGGTAGCTCATGAAAGTCCAGAGGGATTCAGAACCCTGAAGCTAGAGTTACAGGCTTGTGAGCCACTGGATGTTGTAAATGTTGGGTTTAGTTCTTCCTCCCGTTCCCATGAAATAAGACTCAGATTCAAAATATATTTACAAATACCTTGGCCATATAGCTAGGCTCTTCTCTGACAAGAATTATAACCTAAATAACCCAATTATTTTAACCTACATTCTGTCATGAGGCTGTATTCAGGTATCTGTCCTCAGGTACTATGTAGCCATCTCCTCACGTCTTCGAAAGTGGATCTCCCTGGCTCTATCCCAGAATCCTTTCTCCAGATGTTCCACCTTCTATTTCCTGCCTAAGCCATAGGCCATCAGATTTATTATTGATGGGTACCTCATCCATACACACATATGATATCTTTACAGGATGTAGGTGCTGGAAACTGAACTAGTCCTCTGTAAGGTCAGTACTCCTAATGGCTAAGCCATTTCTCTCACCCAAAATCATAACTCTTACTAGCTGTCAGCTGTGAAGTGGAGAGTAGTGGTCATGTTTACCTTCTGGAGCTGTCCTCAGGTTCTAGCCTCTAGTACTCTCACATGGTAGCTTACTGCACTTAACTAGCCTCTCCTAATCACAGGTTCTACTCGTAATTGAGAACAGGCAGGACATGCTATACAGGACACATAAACCAAGTGGCAAGTCTTAGGCAATGTCTTAAGATGTTGCCCACCAGTTTTTTTTTTCTTTCTTTTTTTTTGGTTTTTCGAGACAGGGTTTCTCTGTGTAGCCCTGGCTGTCCTGGAACTCACTTTGTAGACCAGGCTGGCCTCGAACTCAGAAATCCACCTGCCTCTGCCTCCCAAGTGCTGGGACTAAAGGCGTGCGCCACCACTGCCCGGCTGCCCACCAGTTCTAACATCACATGGTATACAAAGTTAATTGAAAATCAGTATTAGTAAACATAAAAACTTTTTTCAAAAAAACCTTACAAAGCCAACAAACCTTACAAAGTGGTGGC
This sequence comes from Arvicanthis niloticus, assembly GCF_011762505.2. NCBI lineage: Eukaryota > Metazoa > Chordata > Mammalia > Rodentia > Muridae > Arvicanthis > Arvicanthis niloticus. Next base: position 115,773,254 of record NC_047658.1, on the reverse strand, counting down.
TAACGTTAGATAAGAGTACTTGGGTTCATCCAGGCTGAGTAATGAGACTGTTGGAATGGAAGAGAAGAAAAAAGTATCTGCATGGTATGGGGCTAGGCAAAGGGTGCTTAGGTCACTGGATGCACTAATCTTAAAATTATTTAATTAGACTTTATCAAAACTAATTTTAATTTTTGCATAATTTTTGGGGTCCACACTAGCCCCACGTTGGGGCGGCCAAAAAACGTCGCAGCCCAGGCAAAATGTTGAGGCCTGGGTCGACCCACGTTTGGGCAGCCACTGTATCCCGGTCCAAGCTGCCGCTTCGGTCTGAGGGTCGGTGTTCAGCAAGAGCGAGGGTGAGGGCAGACTCGAAGAATGGAGACCAGACAGGGTGTGATTCAATCCCGTTTATTCTTCAGTCTCTCTTCCTCTAAGTGTCTCCTTCTCTGTCTCCTCTGTCTGCTGTGTCTGATTCTGTCTGGAGCCAAGTGTCTTCTACCTAATGTCTGATGTGTCTGATTCTCTGATCTCAATCTGATTCTGATCTGGTCTGTCTCTGCCTTTTATATGTCTTACTTCTAAGCCACGCCTCTAAGTTACACCTTTAATCATGCCCTTAGGTCTTGTCTCTAACTCTGATCTCTATACTTCTAAATCATACTCTTAAGTCACACACCTTTAATCTCACACACCTTTAATTTCACACACCTTTAATCTCAAGGTATCTAAACCAAGATTATCGGAGTGTGCTCAGCTGTTGTAAGCTATTGTAATCCAAGTCTCATGTCAGGGTATATGGCTCAAGATGGCTGCAAAGCTGATAGCCGCTTTCTGCTAAAAGTCGGCCCCCCAACACATAATGAAAGACATCATTAATAAGTCACTGCCTTAAGAAAGTTCTTGCCACAGTGTATCTATTGGACTACCAGAAATTAAACTGAACAGACTAATTATACTTCCCTGTTATGGGTAGTTTCTGGCTGTCCCACTTTATGCTCCCGGCTGGCCGCAAGCACACACCTGCCCAGAAGCTATTCCAGATCCACAGATGGAAGACACACACACATTAGCTCATTTTTAAACTGCTTTATTGGGTCTGTGGCTGGCCTCTTCAAAGCCTTTCACGTTTAGCCTGCCCTTACCTTTACTCCTAGCTCAATATCTCTAAATCTGCCCTCAACTTAGTTGCCCAGTTGGTCTTGCTGCCCAAGACACTTTCAGGCTGCCTTTCTTAGGCCTCTTTCCTTTTCCACCTACATTTTGGAAGATCACACACACACACACACACACACACACACACACACACACTACAGCTCTGAGTCTATTCCATCTCTCTCCCCCAAGTATCTCTCAATTCTCCTTCTCTCTCCCAGCCTATGGGAATCTGGAAGTCCCACCTCTTTCTTTCCACTCAGCCATTGGCCACTGGCATCTTTATTGATAGATCAAAAACAATTGTGGACAAGGACCTTCAACATCAGTAATCACAGATTCCCAATTAAATCAAAGCATCAGAACCACTCCTCTATACTTCCCAAAAGAATTTTACACAAATGACTGTAATACAATGTAAGTCTGTCCAGTACTGAATCTCACACAGTTTTAATAGTTACCACTATCCATGCATTTTAATGGTTCAGCCTAAATAACAGTTCCCAGTGAATAAGGAAAGCTAGGCAGATTCTTGAAAAACAATTTGTCCCATGACCTAGCAACTCCACTATAGAGGAGTAAAAACAAATACATATTTTTGTGGCACTTTTACTAATAATGTCCTGAAGCTGAAAACAATAAGGGAATAAACATTCCTTGACATAGCTATGTTTGTGTATAGATCACAGGACAACTTAACGGGAATCAGTTTTCTTCTACCTTGTGGATCCTAGGGAATCAAGTGATCTTATCTGCTAAGCCATCTCTCCAGTTGGACATAGCTGGGTTGGATTTGTTTGGTTTGTTTTTGTTTTGGTGCTTGCATCAATATAAATCTCAGAAATTATGCTCAATGAGAAAAGCAGCATAAAATAATTTGTACTGTGTCAGTTACATCTACGTGACTGTAGAACATCTGTGTGATTGTAGAACAAAATAACTGGGACAGACAGCGGCGAGACAGCAGTGGTTGCTTTTGAGTTGTGACTTTTGGGTTAGTCAGCTTTCTACTACTGTAGCAGATGCCTGAAATAACTTGAAAAAGGATTGCCGGGCTCAGAGTTGGCTTTGTTGCTCTGAGGCCACGGCATCACCCATTGTAGGGCAAATGTGCTGAAGCAAAACTGTCAGCCTCATGGCCAAACACAAAGAAGAAACTCACAAGTCCCTCAACACCCCATGACCTAAGACAACCACCTCCTTCCCAAAACTGCCTCTCTGTACCTGAATGGGCCTTTGGGAATAGGTGTGGGGGAATCAAGATACAAACTCTATAATGAAAAGGGTGCACTAGGGAACCTTCAGGAGTGTAGTCTTTTCTACACTTTGATTGAAATTGAACAGATATACCCAGTAACTGTATTATATAGTTTATTGTAAATTTTACATCTAAAGAAAAATATGAAAAGAATACTCAATTTTAGTCCTGGTTCTCAATCTAAAGTAGATGTCCTAATAACCATTGTTTATTTTGACATGTTTAAAAACTGGAGTAAACAGAAGGGTACATCAGTGGATAACATTAATGTACTTGTACTTTTTGGGGGAAGAAGTGGATCAAGGCAGGGAGGGTTTCTTTTTGTAGCCTCAGCTGTCCCAGAACTCACTCTGTAGACAGGCTAGCCTTGAACTCACAGAGAACTCTGCCTCTGGAGTGCTGGAATTAAAGGTATGTATGTGCCACCCTATGCTACAAATGGAAAACCCCACTCCAAACAAATCAACCAGGAGCCTGACTTTCCCCCACCTAAATTTTATTAGATGTATTGAATATTAGCAGATTAAAACAAAAGACTTATGCAAATAAAATAAACCTTGTGTCCATCTTGAATTGCTCTTTAAAATTAAAATTAAAGTTGGGGTTTTGTCGATTTCATTCCTTCCTTTTTCAGAATAATCATTTTCTACCCTTAAGAATGTTTTTGTGGCACATGCCTTTAATCCTCCAACTGGGAAGGCAGAGGCAGACAGATCTCTGAGTACCAGGACAGCCAGGGCTACACAAAGAACCGTGCTTGGGAGAGCAGGTTAAATTCTGTTGACCCTTAGGAACTTCTGAGCTTAAAATCAAACCGAATTCTTTGCCTAACTTTGGTAATGAAGCAAATACATTGATAAAGAAGTCAGCAAAGGGTCACTGATGCTCCTGACTGAATTTGCAGAACTGGCAGCTTCCTTTTGAGAATGCCATTAGGCTCCCTCTTTTGATATATTATGGGTACTGCAGCTGGCGTCCTTAAATCTCGCTAGCAAGTTGAAAACCTTTGTTTTCAATAATAAAAATAAATTGCCTCGGACCAGGCCTGGGCTCCCGGAGTTGCTCCCTAGAGCCACCGCGCCGGAGTTGCGCCCTAGAGCTACCGCACTGTGCTCCTGGTGCTCGCGCGGCGCGCCTTTAGGCCACTGCAATAACGGCCACCTTGGCGGGGCTCTCCAGAGCGGACAGATGCGGCTTCTGGTGCCTGGGCAGCATGCGATGGGTAACTGCTGCTGGACACAGTGCTTTGGGCTGCTCCGCAAGGAAGGGGGCCTGATGCAGACAGGAAGAATCAGTGCCGGATCCAAGTGTTTTAGAGCGTGCCCACGAGGTGAGCACTTAAACACAAAGTTTATGCCACCTACTCATAAGTGATGGCCTGAGAGTCAGCCACAAGCATACACAAAGCAGCCATAGGCCACCTACTGTGTAGGAGAGGCATTATGAGTGGATTGCTGCAAAACGGATCTTGGTCATAAAATCGAGTTAATTTTATAAGAAAGGAATAGGAAGAAGCAGCTGGGTGCTGCCCAGCGCATAGCAGCCAGGGCAGCAAAGTAGAGAAAGCACTTGAAGCAGAAAAGGTACAGCTGTGTCATGATGTTCTGCTAGCCGGGAGACTCAAAGTTATTGGCCAGAAGACGAGTATCTTGCCAAATACACAGTACTGACATAAAGTACCAAAAGCAGCTGTTATTTAACGACCAAAACTAAGTCAGCTTATAATATGATAGCCCATCTTTAGATGGGACCAGAAGATGGGGTGAATGAATAGGATGCTTCTCATGAGGCAGCCTTCCAAAACAGGAAGACATTCCCTAGGCAGCAGTTAAAACACTGAGCCAGGTAGACTCTGATGATTCCTGTGAGCAAGAGGGGGAAGGAGTTTGTAGGGCTGAAATGAATGACAGTGATGATTCTGAGTGCTGCAGGCCTGTGAGTCCTGTCTTAAAACTGTTCTAGTATCAGTCTAAAACAGATCAACAGATTGGACAGAGTGAAACTTTGTGCCCAGCTTAGCAGTTCTGACCTAGTGTTAAAAATGGACTAGAATGCATTTAGTGATAACTGCTGAGCCTTTTAAAGGGAAGCAGGTACCACATTGTAAATTGGTGTTTTATAAGAAGGGAGTGAGGATGATGGTGGCTTCAGAATGAGTGCAGATTTCACCATCTGCCTTCTGCTTTTCAAGACCAATTGAAGGACATGTTATCCTTTATATTTATTTTAACCTTTTATAGTATTTTTACCCTTGTTACGTTTTGCATTTTAAACCTTGGCTAATTTTACTTTGACTGTCTGACCAAACCTGGTTTACTCTGTAACTGAGAATCTTGTAAAAAGTGTTTTTGCTAATTCTCAGCAGCTATAAAGAGGGCTGAGTGAGGATGATCAGATATATTTGGGATACTGTTATTCCCACTTTCCAGCTTCATTTATTTTGATGACTTCTTTGAATTCTGTTGTCTGATACTAAGCACCGTTAACTTGAGAAGAACCTAAGAAATATAGGCTATGGTTTCTTTCCACATCGATCACAAATACATATCCTAATGTGATGTTGACACATTCTGAACAGAACAGAAATACCATAAAAAACAAGCTACTCTATGTAATATCACATATTCTAGTGATTTTATTAATAATGTAGTTATATATTTAGATATTTTATGTTTATATGCCACTATATTGACTTTATATTGGTTTCTTGAGTTTTTCCCCCTATTTTAAATTCTGTATTTCCAATAAATGATCTTTGAAAGATTTTACACAGAACATGTAAATGTGGATGATTGAAGAAAACATAACATAAATGGTGTAATACAGGTATTTAAAAGTAAAAATTCTTTTTGGTATGAAAGGTTTCATTGGTTCTATCACTCTTTGATTTAATGGCATAAAACTAGTATATCAGTATATATAATTTGTGGCAAGCAGCTTTTCCCTAGTTTATGAAGCAACATACGAGGTGGGGGAATACTACTAAGATGGCTCAAAAGGAAAGGCACCTGCTGCCAAGCCTGACCTGAGTTCATGTCCAGAACCTATATAATTTAAGGAAAACACTGTTACTATGTCAGACTGGAGCTCCAAACACTCAGCAGAGATCACAATGAGCAAGGCAAGAATTTTCAGTAATGGCCAGGTCATTGGGATCAGAAGGAAAGCAAGTGAACCCCAGCTACAGTGGGAGACTCTTATATAGGTCTTTCATGACCTTTGTAAGCAAGCAAAGCTTAATGGAAATGGAACTTCTGGTACTTTCTGGACTAGCATTTAGCAAAAACATATTGTTACATTTTTAACATCATTATGGGCTACCAGTTTAAGAAAGCCTTGGTTTTCAAGTCAGGTTGACCTGGGTCTCAGGAGTTATTTGTGGCCTATTGGTTTGAAAGACAGTCTGCACAATAGGAACATAAATCTCATTTTACCTGAGAAATACAAATACCAAGACTTTAGAAACAAGTCAGGAAGCTGAACAGTAGGGAAAATAGAGGCCTTGTTATTATTTAACCCATATTAAAATCAAAGCCAGTAGTGAAGGCAGAAATGGGGAGGTATCAGCTCTCTAATAAGTATGAACCCTTGAAAGTGTTTGGTAGCACACACACAGGCACACTCACCCATACATGCAGCACACACACCACACACATGTGTGCACACACACACATTAAATAAATAAATAAATGTTAAACTTTTAAAAAAAAACCACGAATATAAAATGCTCCCTTGTTGCTCCCTGGATTTGGCTGAGGATTGAGTATGGGTTTCTATAAGCACATTACTTGGGCTTTCCTTAGTATGTTTTTTCTTTTTTGTCTTACAGCAGCAACAGGACAATTGTCCTGAAAGGGGAAGTTGAGATAGAAAGAGGAACTCAGAGCTCCTGCTGTACTGAAGTAACATGCATAGTACTTGAATTACAGTGAGATCTAGGTTTTGTCATAAAAGTTGTATATTGCACACGAGATAAATGTTTTGTTTTGGCACAAGCTACTGTAGTAGTTTGTCTTACTTAGCCTTTTATTTTTATTTGTATCTGCTATGTGTGTATATAAGTCCCTGTAGAGGCCAGAAGAAGGCATCAGATCCTCTGGAGCTGGAGATACAGGCAGTTAGTTGTAAACTGAGAATCAAACTCTGGTTCCTCAGAAGAATAGCAGTCACTCTTAACCACTGAGCCATCTCCCAGCCCCATTGGCTTTTTGTTTATAATGAATTTTCTGAAGGAATGGTAATTGCTCAAGGCATTAAATAGCCCATTTTTTTGCATGTAAGCATCTTTTTAAAAGCTTAAACAATTTTTAATTATGGCCACTGTATTAGGAGTCTCTAGAAAAACAACTTATAGAATGGAAAAATATATGCGTGTACATACACATGTATATGGGATTCATTAGAATGGTTTATCTGTTGTAGTCTATCTAGTCTAACAATAACAGTCTACCAACAGAAGGTTCAAGAATCCAGTAGTCGTTCAGACCATGAGTCTGGATATCTTAGCCAGTCTTCAATATTCATCAGAATCTCAAAAAAGTGGCTCTAATGTCAGTAAAGGAATAGTCTTGCCAGTGAGACCAAGCAGGCAAAGAACAAAAGCTTCCTTCTCTGTGCCCTTTATATATAGGCTGCCAGCAGAAGGTGTGGCCCATATTAAAGGTAGGTCTTCCCATCTCAAAAGATCTGGAACTCAGGAGGCAGAAGCAGGTAGAGTACAAAGAAATGTATCTCTGTGAGTACAAAGCCAGCTTGGTCTAGATTGAGTTCAGCCAGAGTGACACAGAGAAAACCTGTCTAGACAAAGAAGACAAAACAAACAAACAAAAGATCTGGATTAAAAGTTGGTTTTCTCATTTCAAGTGAAAAAAAAAAAATCCCTCAAGGTGTACCCAGCCACTTGGGTTTTAGTTAATTCCAGATGTAGTCAAGTTGACAGCCAAGAATAGCTATCACAGCCACATTATAAAAGACTTTGGAAGGAGGGAAGAATGGCTTGTAATTCACCATCAACATAAAAATTCTTAGTAAGTACAGAGGCTTTGCACCAGAAGCCTAGAAAAATAACTAATGAGACTAGAGAGATGGCTCTGTGGTTAAGAACACTGGCTACTTTTCCAAAGGTCAGAGGTTCAATTCCCAGCACCCCCATAGACACTAAAAACCATACAGTTCCATGAGATCCAGTGTCCTCTTCTGGCCTCCATGAAAAATGCATACACAGAATATATGGAAACAGATTACACATGAAATAAAAATAATAAAATCTTTAAATATAATTCTTTTGGTTTGGTTTGGTTTTCAAGACAAGGTTTCTCTGTGTAGCCCTGGAACTCACTCTGTAGACCAGGCTGGTCATGAACTTAAGAGATCTACTCAAGAGATCTGCCTGCATCTGTCTCGAAAGTGCTGGAATTAACAATGTATGCCACCACACCTGGCTTTAAATATATTTTTTAAAGAAATTTAGTTGAAAGCTCTTTTCTATCCCCCAATCTTAAGTATATATCCTGTTAGCAACAATGCAAAAAAGACAAGTCTTTATTGCTCTATAACAAGCTTTTGTTATCTGCTCCATTGTAACTGTGTGCTGAGACCAGCAGTGAATGAGTAATGACAGCATTAGGCTCTGTCTGCCTGCTCAGCAGTGCCCTGGTGCTTCCACACTCACCCAGACAGTCCTGCACATCCCTGTGAGATCGTTACAATGTCTTACAATGGGAATCCAACATACACAAGTTCTGCATCCTGTCCCAATCACCCCGCTGTCAGTGGCAAAGGTTGCAGACCCAAACTTCAGAATTTGTTTGTACAGTATTGGCTAAAAGAGTAGGCAAATGGTGAATTCTTTTGTGACATTTTACACCTGTATATAATATTTTTATCAGATTCATACTCTATCAGCCCCTCTTGTCCCCCTTTCCATTTATTGAAAGAGATATCTTTAGTGACATGGATTTTGTCATCACATCTATTCAAGAAGCTGAGTTAACCGGGTGGTCAGAAGCCCAAGGCCAACCTCAAGATTAAAAAGTGAAAAAAGTGGGAAGGGGAACATGGCTCTCCTAGCACCACATATTCCAGGCAATTTGATGTGCACATCTAATCTCATCTGGCTCAGGAAGTGGAGATAACCTTGAACTACTGGCTCCCCTACCTCCAGCCCTCAGTCTGGGATGGCAGCTGTACACCACCACACCTAGCTTATTTGCTGTTTTAAAAGCTGTACTGGCAGTGGGGACAGATGAATCCTCTACTCCCCGAAAGAAGAATTATGGAAACAAAACTAGTGTGGCTTCTTGCTAGTTTGAACACCCATTCTTATGGCTTCACATTAAACTTTGACAGCTGCCCTGTTTGTCACATTTTTTCTCCTAACTCTACCAGAGAATCAGAGAGGTAAAAATTTCCAAATGCTTTGCTAGTCCCCTGTTTTGGTGTTCTGTACTGAATATGCTTGGCAAATTTCCATGTTGAGGAGCAGTGTCAGGAAATGAAGGGAAGTTGTAGTCACACTGGCTCTGGGTTATGAGATTGGCCTGTTACAAATTTGAAGAGCCTGTTATAAATAAGGTGGTTCTAGAAGAAACTAAGCTGTAAGGTCACACAAAGTGATGGGATAGAGTGTAGGGCAGGAAGTAACTGCATGCCAAAGCCCGAATGAAGCAAAGGAACAAGCTGTGAGGTTTGAGGTGTAGGACAATATTATTGCCCTTTATCTGCCCTTGGCCCCAAATTCTACTGGTTGAGCCTAGGGCCCTTTTGTACTGTTATGCAGTTTATATTCTACATGCCTCTAGGGGGCACTAGTCACATGTGAATTGTACATCTGGCTATCTTGTGTAACAACTTTCCAGCAGGTGGCAGTAAAATCCATGAGGACACAGTAGCCCTTTTTCAACTTGTACAAAAAGTGTTTGCCTATAAATATAAATGTATGTGTACACATGTGTGTGCCTGGTGCCCATGGAGGCCAAAAGAGGTCTGTAACTTCCCTGGAACTGGAGTTACAGACAGCTGTGAGCCAATCTGTGGATACTGGGAACTAAACTCAGGTCTTCTGGAACTGCTGAGCCATCTCTCCAGCCCCCTGTTGTTTGCACAGGTAGTTTTTAAGAATATAGATTAGTTATTTTGTAGAATATTTTTGTAGTTGAATTTGTCTAGGTGTTTTCTCTTTTTAAAAAGGTACATGTGCCGGGCAGTGTTGGCGCAGGCCTTTAATCCCAGCACTTGGGAGGCAGAGGCAGGCGGATTTCTGAGTTCGAGGCCAGCCTGGTCTACAGAGTGAGTTCCAGGACAGCCAGGGCTACACAGAGAAACCCTGTCTCGAAAAAACCAACCCTCCCCCCCCCCCCCAAAAAAAAAAAACAGTAAGATATGTGTCTCAGGCCTACAATCCCAGCTTGTAGGAGATCAGGAGTTCAAGATTGGGCTACAAAAAATAACCAATAATAACAAAACCAAAAATAAAGAGGTGCCAGGATACTAGGTAGCTAGATGGCTCAGTCAGCAAAACACAACACAGCCAGGGTGGTCCTGGGTTCTCTAACTTGTATTCCCTCTCTCTTGACAGTGCACGATCTGATTTTCTGGCGAGATGTGAAGAAGACAGGGTTTGTCTTTGGCACTACACTGGTCATGCTGCTCTCTCTGGCAGCTTTCAGTGTTATCAGTGTGGTCTCTTACCTCATCCTGGCTCTTCTCTCTGTCACCATCAGCTTCAGAGTCTACAAGTCTGTCATTCAAGCTGTGCAGAAGTCAGAAGAAGGACATCCATTCAAGTAAGTTTGCTGACATTGTACATGTCTGAAGTTCTAACCTGTCTCTTAAACCTGATAGATGGCAGAAGCAGTCCCTAAATACCTTGCAATCACCCTAAGAAGTAATTAGGTTAGTGTCTGAGAACTTTTAACTAACTAGAGGCTAACACTTAAGGCTAAAGAGAGCTATAAATCCAGAGCAGTATACAGAATAGCTTGCCCAAGGCAACCCTCAGTCAGCTGCCATGTCCATGTCTCAGCCCTATATAACAGCTAGAAACAGCTTTGAACTCCCAAGTTCTAGAACCAGGAGTTTATTCTGTTTATTCCAAGTTTTATTTCTGATTTTCTTTAGCTCTAGCACAGTTTCCCTGAGTCTGGGAGCAGTTATTTTTAACCTTTAAAATATCATTTATGTATATGGCTGTTTTGGCTGTATGTATGTCTGTGCAACATATGTGTGTGGTGCTCTTGCAGGCCAGAAGAGTACATCTAGTCCCCTGGAACTAGAGTACAGGTTATGAACTGCCCTGTGGTTGCTGGGAATTGAACTCAGACCTTCTGGAAGAACAACCAGTGCTCTTAACTACTGAGCTATCTCTTCAACCCTAATCTGGAGGCAAATTTTAATGCCTTTCTGGTTGTGCTGTGACTTTAACAAATGCTTCCTCTGGCTGGAGAAATGGCTCAGTGGTTAAGAGCACCGGCTGCTCTTCCAGAGGTCCTGAGTTCAATTCTTAGCAACCGAATGGTGGCTCACAACCATCTGTAATGGGGTCTGATGCCCTCTTCTGGTGTGTCTGAAGACAGCTACAGTATATTCATATGAATAAAATCTTTTTTTAAAAAATGCTGCCTCATGTTTGTGCTGTTGAAATTCTTTGCACATAAAATTTGTATTTGAGCCTTACCTTTTAAAAATCCTTTGTCTCAGAGAAAGAACCCCTGCTGTGACCTCTAGAATAGCCACTAGCTCCCTTCTAGGGCTTGTACTTTCTGTTGATAAGAAATATTAAGTCAAATGTGCCCTTAATTATATTGTAAATTAATCTTAACCAGTAGTTGTTGACTAAGTACATTTTACAGGCTCAGATATCTTAATAATGGTCCCTCTTCTGTGTCATTTCTATGAATTTATGAAATGTTTTAATCATTTTAATCATATTAATATGAATTTAATCATATTAATCCTAACATCTAGGGAGTTTTGTTTTGTTTTGTTGGGACAAGGTCTCAGTGTGTCTCCACAGCTGGCCTATAACTCACTATGTTGATAAGGCTGGCCTCAAACTCAGAGACCCACCTGCCTCTGTTTCCATACCTGGAAACATCTCATGTTTAAACCCTTTATATTTGAAGGTACTTTCTTAGTAAACATGAAGACAAACAAATGCCTCTTACTCTTCTGCTCTTCCAAGAGTTTGAACTCCTCAGGATGTCTTCAAACCTGATAAGCAGTAGACACACAACTAGCTCCTGTGTGAATGAACAGGTTATAAGCACAGGGTTACCCCTCAGAACAAGAATGCCAGGCATGGTAACCCATGCCAAAATCTCAGCGTTTGGGAGGCCAAGGCAAGCAGAGCTCTGTTCAGGCGAGCCTTATCTATACAGTAAGTTCTAGGGGCTGTATCGTTGAGACCCTTTGCCTGCCTGTACTCCTCCTTCCCCCCCCCTTTTTTTTTTATCTCAGCCTCTGAAAACACAGTGTGTTGTGTAGTTTGCAGCCCTAACATACGCATAATCTCTACCCTCCTCAGTCTTTCCTTTGCTTTTCTAAACTATACCCTCTGCCCCCCAACTTGGGGATTGAGCCCAGGACTTTACACATACAAGGCAAGTGCTCTACTGTTGAGATATAGCCCCAGCCCTTTTTCTTGTAGTTTTTGTTTTGATGATGGCTGTTTGACACAAGGTGTCTCTACGTAGCTTTGGGTGTTCTAGAACTTGTTCTAGAACAAGATGCTCAGCAGGTTAAGGTATTTACACTAAGCTTGACTATCTGCGTTCAGTTGCTAGGACCCACATGGTGGAAGAAAAGAACCAACTGCCACAAACTGTCCTCTGACCTTTACATGTGCACCATGGTTTGCACCCACTGTTTTAGACAATGTCCTATTGCTGAGAAGAGACAACATGACCACAGCAACTTTTATAAAGGAAAACATTTAATTGGGGCTAACTTAAGGTTCAGAGGTTTAGTTCATTACAGTCCAGAGTTTAGTACAGTTTAGTCCATTACTATTATTATGGCAGGAAGCATGGCAGGGTACATGCGGACATGGTGCTGGAGCTAAGAGTTCTACATCTGGATCAGTAGGCAACAGGAAGAGACAGTATGAACCACTGGGCCTGGCTTGAGCTCCTGAAACCTCAGAGCATACCCCTAGTGACACATTTCCTACAAGTCCACATTTCCTAGTAGTACCACTCCCTTTGAGCCTGTGGGGTCATTCATTCAAATCACTACACATGTGCATTAAAAATAAAATAGTGTATTTGAAAAGTTAGAATAGTGCTCTGGGGAAAAGGAGATAGGCAGGTCCCCAGGGCTTAATACCCAGCCAGATTAGCCTGCTTGGTGAATTTCAGGTCAATAGGAAGATAGATAGATAGATAGATAGATAGATAGATAGATAGATAGATAGATAGGTAGGTAGGTAGGTAGGTAGGTAGGTAGGTAGGTAGGTAGGTAGGTAGGTAGGTAGGTAGGTAGATAGATAGATAGATAGATAGATAGATAGATAGATAGATAGATAGGAAGGAAGGAAACTTTTTAGTTAGATAGATAGATAGATAGATAAGATAAGATTAGACAAAGCCAGAACAAGAGAAATGATACCCACGATTATTCTCTGATCTCCACATACAAATGCACACAAACACATACAAATGAATATTTGGTTTTTACCTGTTTGTTTTATAATGCTGAAGATTGAACCAGGATCTCGTGCATGCTAGGCAAGTCCTCAGCTATCTGATCTACATTCCCACAGAGTGTATTTTGATATATCCACACCAGATAGTTCTTCATTGTACATGAAAGCCTTACAATTCATAGATAACTGACATACTAGCTTTTATTGAGTAAAGGGGACAGCTGTGTCCCCTACAGATATCTAGAATGCTGATTTCACACTAAAATACCACTGTGCTGTTGAAGAATTTCCCATGTGTGTCACATGTGTGACTGTTTTTTTCTTCCTCGGAAGGGCCTACCTGGATGTGGACATTACACTGTCCTCAGAAGCATTCCACAACTACATGAATGCTGCAATGGTGCATGTCAACAAGGCCCTCAAACTCATTATTCGTCTCTTTCTGGTAGAAGACTTGGTTGACTCCTTGAAGGTTAGTTGCTGGGCTTTAATTTAGAGGTAAAATAGGGCATATAGGGTTTTATCAGAAAAAAGAAAGCCTGTAAAAATGAAGATATCAACAGAGAAAGCTGCCAAGATGGTGAGTGTTCTGACTGTAAGTGACCATGGGGGTCTGTGTCATAAAACCTGCACTGATGCAGACCTAGTTAGCTTGAACTCGGGTGTCTTTACTCTTATTTAACCCTCTGACGTTGGCCTTCACAGCTGGCTGTCTTCATGTGGCTGATGACCTACGTTGGTGCTGTTTTTAATGGAATTACCCTTCTGATTCTCGGTAAGGTGACAAGGAAAGTGTGTCCATGTGCTTATTTCTTTAAAGACTTGTAATGTTAACTGTAAATGCTGAGCCAGATGATACAGACCTATAATCAAAGGTGTTCAAGAAGCTGAGGCAGGAGAATCAAACCTTCCAGGTCAGCCTAGGTAACGTAATAAGACCCTGTCTCAAAAGAAAAATTAAAAAAAAAAAACAAAAAGGCCAGGGCAGCCAGGCATGATGGTGCACAGCTATAATGCCAGCACTAGGTAGACAGAAACAGGAAGTTAAGGAATCCGGCATCATGTTAAGCTTCATAATGAGTTCTGGGCCCACTGAGGACATATAAGACCATCAATAAAACAAAAAACAAACAACAACCACAAAAACATAGTCCATGAGTAGAGTACTTGCCTAAAGAGGATGTACACAGCATGACCACTGACTCCACATGGCCAGCCTGTGATAGCTGTAGAGATCATGCTAGGTATTAGAGTAACCGAGGCTTGTGGCTGAGAGTTTATTAAATGGTTTCACAAAGGATTTCAAAGCAACTGTGAATGAAGAGCACTGTTTAAATTTGGTTTAATATGGGGACCTTGCTTTTTGAAACCACTTTTGTAGTTTAGAAGTTGATACCTGTCGTACAAAGAAAATAGCCTGTTATGGGTTTTCAACCCTACTCTTATCTGCTCTCTCCTAGCTATCCTCAATTTCGAAAGCTCTTATTTTTTCTCTTTTTGATTGTTTCTCTGTACTTCATGAAGAAATGTCTGTGCTGCTTGAGTCTCACATTTGCACTTGCCGTGTTTTTATTCTGTCTTACAGCCGAGCTGCTTGTTTTCAGCGTCCCAATTGTCTATGAGAAGTATAAGGTAGGCATTTGTCTGGAGCAGATATGCTGAGTAATGTGTGACTGGCCTCAGTTCATTTTAAGGAAAGTAAGAAACTGATAGCAAGAGAGACTGGAGTCCTAGATAGATGTTCTGCGTCATAGAGATGAATTATCCATTCCAAAAAAGGAAGGTAAAATAGATGCTTTATATTAAAGCTAAGCTTCTAAAAACTAAGCTGCACTTTGAAGGAAATGTTAGTGTGAGCAGATGTTTCCATTGTGGACCAAGTATATTAGCTATCCATCTGAAGACCTTTTTGGGAGAGCTAGGGAGATAGCTCAGTTGGTAAAATGCTTGTCACACAAGCATGAGAACCTGAGTTCTTATCTCAGGCACCCACATAAAAACCCACATACTAGGTGTTAAATGTACACCTGCAATCTGAGCCCTGGGGAGGATCTCTGGGGCTTGTCGGCCAGCCATTCTAACCAAATCAGTGAGCTGTAGGTTCAGTGAGGAACTGAACTGTTACAAAAAATAAAGTCGATAGCTGGGGATGTAGGGTAGTTGGTAAAGTACTTGCCTAGTATGTATAAGGCCCTGGGTTTTGAGCCCTAACACCACATACATTGTATATAGTGGTGCATACCTGTAGTATGTCGGAGGTGAGTCAGAAAGATCAGACACTCATGGTTCATCTTTATCTACATAGTAAATTAGAGACCAGCTTAGGTTACATGAGACCTTATCTTTAAATTAATTAAATTAAAAGGTAGAGAGCAATTGAAGAGAAACCTTATATCAAAATTTTGCCTCCATAGACACGTGCACACTCATACACATATGCACTAATATGCACATACATATAAACAAAAATATTTTTGGCTTTTTATTATTAAATGAAGTAATAATGCCCAGGAGTGAAAACACATCACAACTACAGAATACAGATTAAATCTGCAGTTTCTGACACTTAGAAAGTACTTCAGTGTTGCTACAGAAAACACATAAGTTCTACTTCTACAAATATGTGTAATTTTTATTTTGAAGTGTTGTTGAAATCTGAAAACAGAAGTTTGTAACTTCTGAAAAACTAGACATCATTTTTATTTTCAAGAATAGTGAATAGTGGGATTTTTTTAATGGTTGCACTAAATAGGAGAATAGTGCCTTTTTGGGGAAGTGAGAATATTACCAAAATATATATTGTATGAAACATTTTGAAATTAAAAATTCTTAGCCCCTTTATTGCCCAGCTGAGCCTTCTTTCCTTCCTTTCTTTCTTAAAGACGCAGATTGACCATTATGTTGGGATTGCCCGGGATCAGACCAAGTCAATTGTTGAAAAGTAAGTGTACTCAGAGACCAAGTTCACTATTTCCCATTTGGACCTTCCTCCCCCTTATTGTTTAGTCTCTTATATGAATGTTATTGTCAAAAGTAACTAATTTTCACCCTTAGTTTTGTTGTACTTATGTTAAGAAGCATCTATGGGTTTTGTGGTGGTGGTTTGGTTTGTTGGATTATTCATTTGGTTTAGAGACAGGGTCTTGCTATGCAGCCCAGCTCTCAAGATAGATAGAAATGATTAATGTGAATACTTTAGCTGTAAAATATTTTTGGTTATTTAACCCTATTTTATTTTCATATGTATCCAAGTTAAGGCACTCGTTCCTGTCTTTTCTAGTAAATAATACAAAGCTTAGATTCAGGCATTGTAGTTGAGCACTTGTAATCCCAGTACTTGAGAGGCAGAAGAAGATAGAGTTAAAGGTCCAGCCTGATTTCCAAGATAGCCAGAGCTATGTAGTGAGAGCCTATCTTAAAAAACAAACAAAAATCCCTGGTTTTCTTTTGTTTTTTTGTTTGTTTGTTTGTTTTGTTTTTTGTTTGTTTGTTTGTTTTGAGACAGGGTTCCTCTGTATAGCCCTGGCTGTCCTGGAACTCACTCTGTAGACCAGGCTGGCCTCAAACTCAGAAATCCACCTGCCTCTGCCTCCCAAGTGCTGGGATTAAAGGCGTGCGCCACCACTGCCTGACCCCTGTTTTTCTTTTTAAAGTGCTATAAGAGATCATGAAATCTTTTTAATGACTTTTTAAAGATTTTTTTAAGATTTATGAATGTAATTAATGTATATGAGTATGCTGTTTTCATGTACAGCAGAAGAGAGCATGGGATCCCATTACAGATGGTTGTGAGCCACCATTTGGTTGCTGGGAATTGAACCCAGGACCTCTGGACCTCTGGACCTCTTAACCACTTAACCATCTCTCCAGCCCCAAGATACCATGAATTCTTTATCTGATACTGTGAATCAAGGAACTACTTTTATTTTGAATGTTCACAGCAAGATGAACCCATCACTGAATTAGCATGATCTTTTTTCTGTTTTCTTTAGCTGTTCTTTAAGAAGTGCTACAGCTGTTCACTTTGTGCCTTCCACACCCCAGATTATAGTGTCTTTTCACATTATCAAGAGGAAGCTGAATGGGTTAGGAATGTAGTTTAGTGATAAAACATTTGCTTAGCATACATGGCCCCAGATTTCCATCAAGAGAGCAAAAAGAAGAAACTGAATGTAAGCCAGGCAGGTGGGTGTTGATGCCAGAATCCTCACCTGACTTGTTTGCTTTATTGTATGCTCACACTAACTCCAGGTTGCAGGCATACATAGATATCTGGTGCTGTTCACCAGGTCTGCTTTGTTGTTGAAAGTGTTAGTTGATGTGTATAACCCTCTGTGAGATGTCACATCTATGGAGAGAGAGCAGCTTTGACATCACTGAAGGTTCAAATGACCACTTTACCAGAGGAAAAAGCAGCTCTGATGTCCTCTTGGCAGACCTTTGTAGTTCAGAGAACCATGAACCAACCAGCCATATCCTTTTCACACATCTAGTCTTGCTAACTTGTCATTTCTTTTTGACACTCCTTTTCTTGTACTTCACAAAGCGAAAGAAATAGACTTTTTGATTCTTCCTGGATCCCAGTGAAGGGCCCAGGGATCACTGTAGTGAAACAGACTCAGGCCCTGCAGTAAGGGCAGTGTGCTTGGACCCCCTCAGGCTTGTTCCAGACATCTGAGCTCTACCTGATTCTAACCATTCCTGGGGAATAGACCTAGAAGAAATGTATATTAAAAACAAATATTTTCAGTTTTCTTTTTCTTTCCTCAATAGGATCCAAGCAAAGCTTCCTGGAATCGCCAAAAAAAAGGCAGAATAAGCACATGGAAGCCAGAATTGCAACAGTTACTAAAACTCCATTTAATAGTTATAACATCGTCACTTGTACTATGAAGGAACTTGCTCAGTGTCAGCTAGAGTTTGGTTCCAAGTCGTTTGTTCTTTTTAATTTGGTGTTCTCTCCCCTCCTCTCCCTTTACCCTCAGTACCAAGCACAAGATGTGTTAGACTGAAAAAAGAACTGATCTCTTAGAACCCTAAAGAATAAAGATTGAATCAGATTAATAGAGTTAATCAGACCATAGTGGTTGTGGAGCTTTACATGTACCATAAGAGGGGAAGAAGAAAAGAGAAATGTCTCTAGGGTCCTCTATCCAGTGTCAAGGACTCATACAGCTCCCATTTATAATTTTGCCCTTATTTTTAAGTTAGGGAATAATGATTAACTTATGAATAAATAGTCTGGGGCAAGAGTGGGATTTCTTCCATTGGTTTGTATGGCCTTCTAGTCCCCCCTTCCTGCCTCACACACAAGCAGCTACTCTTACTGCCCCTCTTCTTCCTTAATGAAAGAACTGTCTGCTTTGAGTAACTTACAGGTGATAGAGGTGATTCCCTAGTCCCAGAATGCTACCTGAGAAATACAGGGGGTTGAGGGGGACAGTGGATGGAACAGTCAGCAGGAGGGCAGCAGCCACCCTCTCTGCTGCTCTTCCTAGGAAAGGAAGGGCTCTGTCAGCTGGGAGGGCAGTGTACAAGCCATTGGTCTGGGATACCAGTGTAAGTGTTGGTTTGAGAAATCATTCCAGAATGTGCTTTTCCCTCTTTTCCCTGCCCACCTTACCTCAAGTTTAATAAATATGGTTGTACTTTTCTTATTATGAAATAAATGTCTGTAACTGCTGTACACTGCTATAAACCTGTTAAGAAAAATAATCTGCATGTGGGCTCCCAGCCATTGAGTTATTGTAATCCTATCTCAGTCTGTGGGGAATGAGGTACAGAACATGAAAAGCCTTCCTTCTGTTTCTTCCCTGCTGTTGCCACCCGCGCTTTGCAGTGCTTTTGCCTGAGGACCAAAGCCCCACTGACTGCAAGTCATGTATCTGTTGTAGTCAGAGGCCTTGGCTGATAAGAGGAGGTACATTTCTAAAAGCATGACATGCAGCTGCTTTGAGTCAGTACAGTTCTGAAAGGATCTCCATTTTCAGACATACTGATGAAATCGTTTCTACCATGATCCATAGTGCTCATTTAGAGAGTGTTTTCCAGAACTTTTAGGTTGTTGGTGGCCAAGTAAGACCAGGTGATACTGATAAGACAACAGAACTTACAATGGCATCAGTGGAGGTGTTTGGGGATCTTGATTTCTACCTGAGACCTTGCACCTCTCCTTCAGCATGGAAACCTAGTCAGCTTGAAAGCATCCAAGAGTCCTTCAGTTCTCAGCCTGTTCTACTGTGAGGAAGCAGGAGCTGGGGACTTCAAGGTATTTGATGGTCACAAAGTTCTGTGACTGTAAAAGCAGGAATGGATCCTCTTTCCAATCCTTTTGGGAAATGACTTACAGATTTCGATAGATAGAATGCCTTACTCTGTTTTAAGTTTCTTTACCCCTGTACATTTTGAATCCTTGGTTTTCCACTGTAGACAACACTCTATCACCATCCTCTGCCCTCCACGGAAGTGAATGCACCGATGGTCTTTGGAGTCTCCTAACAAGGGACCCCATTCTGCACTGGAAGCCTCCACACCTTGCTCTTTTCTTTGTTGCTGCCGCTGTGTTAAGATAATTGGAAAGATTTCTGTGTCACATGAGAATTGTTCTTTTTTTTTTTTTTTAAGAAAAACGTAGAGATGAAAAATTACTAATGAAATTGTGTACGTGTCTGTGCGTGCAACATAAAAATACAGTAGTACCAAGGAGCTCTTTTGGTCCCTGTAAAACTGCAAATTGATGTATTAATTATAAATAAAATACACAGTGACTGTCTCATCAGTCTGCAACTTTATTCTTTGTACACAGTTTGGGTGAAGTGAGAGCAAAGGCTTTCACTCACTCCCACCCTCATTCCAGGAACTTTGAAGAAGAACTCCTAAGATTGCAAGGATTCCCATGGCACCGAGCACAAGCTGCACTGCATTTGGTTTTTAAAATGAAGTTAGGGACCCTGTAAAGGATGACCTTAGAAGTGGCTGGGGTGAAAGGCTCTGGTTCAGCTTCTCACCTGCCTGGGAATGGGAAGATTCTCCACTTGCCACAAGAAGCAGCCTGTAAACCACATGCAGCTGAAAGCTAAAACTGAGCTGGTCATTGCATGTCTGGTCTGACATCAGAACTCCTCTGATTTGCTCTGCCCCCAAACTAAGTTGACTGTGACTCAGGGCTGGGCTTCTTGATTTTATTCAACATACCTCTGGGGGCGGGGGGGGGGTCTACTTTATGACTGATGCAAACAACTTCACAAATACACATACAAATGTTTGAATAGTGTCACTAAGTAACATGGCATATAAATATGTATCCAGAGTAACATATACATATGGGCCATAATAGCAAGCATAATCATTAACAAAACAATGAAGGAACTTCACCTGTTCATGTCAGAATCCGAGGGAGGAGACTCACCAGCCCCTAGAGACCATAGGTCATCATGGCAGAATCACTGCAGAGGTACTTGACAACCACCTTGAGAGTTGCAACTGTATGAGAAAGGCCTATCAAAATGTATTGTGGGTCCCACCCTTTTTTAGTAATCAGATGGGCCAAGAATGTGTCTGTAGCAAGTGTCTAAGATGATGCTACCCTGGAGACTACCAAAATCATCTGCCCCAGCTAACCTGAACTTCTGCAGTGAGCTCTGGCAACGACAATCGGCAGCTCCGATTTATGTAGAGGTGGGAGAGAATAATCATCCTCAGCTTAAAAACATGCATGATGGAAAGCAAAAAAGGGTAAGTGCACAGCCTGGCACTATCCATAATCTCTGTTTTTAAGATTTTAATACTGTCTCCAAAATCCCGGCTAGTCAAAACTGGAATTTCACTGAGCCAGCAGCCGTTCCAGAATACCTGATGGCCTCAAACCAAGCACAGATAAGCAGCCTAATTCTGCTGGGAAAACCTCAGCGGCAGGGGAAGTGGGCCCCACCTGGAGTTCTGACTGGCATGTCTGCACTGCTGAAAACAGTCTGCATCCTCATTCCCAGGAAGTGCAGTACTTTGCTGTCCTCAGGAATCACAAGTGCTGTGGGCCTGCAGTGCCCAACACACACTTTGACAGGCCTTATAAGTAACTAAATCTTGGTAACTTGTCAGACTGGAAGCAGTGCGATCTAGTGCAAAGCTCACTAAACTGGGAGTTGAGATTTGAAAGGGATCAGTTTGTAAGCTCCAGGGTCCCTTCCCACTGACAAGCTTGAATTATAAAAAATGCTATAAAATCCGTGGTATAAAATCCATCTCTATCTAGGGAACTGGGCCTGAGGCACTTGAACCTTGAGCTCTGGCTCTGGAGGGTGAGAAGGGATTTCTTTTATTGTTTTCTCACCACAAGGGCTGCACTGGCCCCAGAACCCAGGTCCCACGCCTTGACCACCACACCCTGACTTTAAAAGGAGGGCACAGTGCCTGCAGTGGCTTCCCTTTGTGAAGAGCAGACACTGGACCTGGAGACAAAAGGCCAGGGGAACATGGAGATATCTAGAATACTCCCAATCCCCTCACCACACTCCCATCTGTCCTTCCTCCACCACCTCACAGCTTATCTCTGATACACGCATAATAAATAAGACATTTGCACGTAGGGGTGATTGGGCCAGTTCCCCTCTCCCCTTCATATAAAAAGCATTAAATACAGTTTCAAAATAAAATACAAAGAGCAAAAAAGGGCCTGACCTTCGGACCACCTGTTCTCCACGGGAGAATGAAATCTACATATCCCTCTCGGACCTGCCTGGGAGATTGAGGGGCCCTTTTGGCACCACGGGGCCTGGCGCTGTTTCGGGTAAGAGCAAGGGAGGCCCGAGGCCCGGCCCCAAGCCCTGGGAGCTGAGAACCAGTAGCGTGTCCACCGAGAACAATTCACGTTCAGAGGGGGCAGTAATAGAGGCCAACCGCTCCAGCGCCCGGAGGTGAACCGGTACTGGCACTGGACCAAGAATGCTCCCGCTGTTTTCACCATGTGGGTAACAGACGCCCTCTGAGCAGGAGGGCCTAAAGAAAAAGTGCTAATCCCTTTATGCCCCGGGTCCCGACGGCGTGGCAGTGGCCCAGGATGGGTGCGCTGTCCCCTAGGCCAGCCGGGGAAGCTGGCGCAGCAGACTGGGCCCCACCATTCCGCCCGCGCCCCGCCCACTTCTCAGCCCCAGTCCATCGCCTGGGCCTCTGAGAGGCAAGACTACCTATTGGACCCCACAGCCTGGGAGCCGAAAGCCGCGCCCGCTGGCGTGAGGCCGCATAGAACTGGGCCACTGGCCAGGGCGCGCGGCCAGCCCGTCCTTCCTGACTTCTCTGCGCCCTGCCTTCAACCTTAATACTGACTGACTGCGCCCCCACCCCGGCCTGGCAGCACTGCGCCCTCGGGGACGGCCGAGAGTGCTCGCTGCAAACACTGCGGAGGCGCTTTGGCGTTTCTGGAAGCACAGCACAAAGAGCGCCGGGACCCCTGGGCAAGTGCGCGCCAGAGGCGCAAATACTAAGGCTGACACAGCGGAGTGTCACCGGAGGACTGCAGCGACGCCATCCCATCCCCATCCGCGGCCCGGCCTAGCCTGGCCAGCGGAGAGGTGAGGGTCCCAGGGCCTGACATCAAGGTCTCTCAGCCCAAGGGCCAGGCCAGCGCAGATGACTGCTACGCGCGACACACCGCGCCAGGCTTGAGATCCGCGCCACTATCTCGTGGCGCCGGGGCAGGTGCCCCGAAGCCCTCGTGGCCGTAGCAACGCAGCGCGGCCTCCTCGTAGGCCTCCAAAATGGTCTGGCGCTCCTCCGGGGTGAAGTCCATGGAGAACGGATGCACCTGCAGAATGTGTCGCTTGATGGTGCTCACCTTGAGCGTGGCCAGCGCGCCCCCGCACACCATACACACCAGCCCGCGTCGGCTGCCGTCGTAGTCCATCAAGTACTCGCCCCGCCAGCGCGGCTGGTAGTTGCGCCGCTGCTCCCGACTACGAGGAGGTGGCGGCGGCGGAGGTGGCGGTGGCGGCAGTGGCAGCGGTGGGAAGGCCAGCCCCCCGGATTCCTGGCTGTCGTCTTCGTCCTCCTCTTCCTCGGCGGGTCGCTCCGACGGAGCTCCAGGGGACAGCGGCGCGTCGCCTGGAGAAGAACAAAGGGCTGCCTTGGAGCGAGTGGCAAGAATCAGGCCCGGTCCTGCTCTCCACTACTCCTCCGGCCCCATCCTCCCGTCTCTCTACAGCCTTCCATTCTCACCACCCTTCCCTCCGAGCCGAGCCCTGCCCTCTCCCATCCAGTTACTCTGGCCCTCCACAGGCTCACCCCACCACTCCTCCTCTGGCTCCGCCTCCTCTGCCCCTCCCCCCTCCTCAGAGGCTGAGGCTGTGCTGGGGGCGGCAGGGCCGCTGGGCGACTCCGGCCTGGGCAGCCCCAGGGCCAGCAGGTGTGCGGCCTTTTCGCTCCACTCCTGGGCGATGAGGGCTTTGACTGGCCCGCTGAGGCTGTTGGAGCCGGGGTGGCGCTGGCGGATGTGTCGCTTGATGGTGCTCATCTTGAGCGAGGCCAGCGCGCCCCCGCACACCATGCACACCAGGCCGCGCCGGCAGCCGTCCAGCTCCATGAGGTACTCCAGCCGCCAGCGCTCCTGGTAGTGGCGGCGATGGTCTCGGCCTCTCCGAGGCCGGCCCGGGATGCCCGCCCTCTCGCCCTCGCCCTCGCCCTCCTCGGCCTCCTCCTCCTCCTCCTCCGCCGCCGCCGCCGGCCCGGGCCTCTCAGGCACCCAGCCAGCCTCTTCCTTTACGTCTGGGGGGCTGAGATCCTGAGAGGAGGGGGCTCCAGAAGCGGGGGCGGAGTCCCGGCTCTTTCTGGTCAGGTCCTGGGGGACGAGGTCATCGTCTGTTGGGGAAGGGGTGAAGGAGAAGGGCTCTCAGCCTTCTGGATGGGTTGTCCTTACCCACACAAGAGGGTTCCATCCTTACTCCTCACCCCAGCCCCAAGCTAGCCGGCCCCAGCCAGAGAGAGATGGGTGGGAAGTTGAATGTTTGTGTGTGAAGGGAAAATAGGCCTGCAGCCCTCAACCAAAACTCCCTGCCTCCCCATTTTGTTTTCAGCTCCCATGCTGCCGCCCTAACATTGAAGGGATCTCAGCCCTGGGACAGCCTCGCACCTGGTGAGGGCTGGGTGAGCTCAGACAGAGCCTCAGGCTGGTCACCCCAGGCCTGCAGCAGGGCACTGCGCTGGGGGCCACTGAGCCCTAGGGAGCTGGGGTGCACCTCCAGCACGTGAGCACGGATGTCGTCCAAGTGTAGGCTGGGCAGTGCCCGGCCGCAGGCCATGCACACCAGCCGATTCCCCCGTGGGTCGTAGTCCATGAGACACTCAGCCCGGAACCAGTTCTGCAGTGACTCCTTCAGCCTCCGCTCCAGGCGCCGGGCCCCCAGCCCCCTGCTGCCCCCAGCCCTTCGGGAGGCTGCGAGGCGCCGGCGCCGAGGTGCCACTGGGCCCCCTCGGACCCCTCGCCGCTGGCGCCGGCAGCCCCCACCAGCTGGGGCTTTGCCTGAAAGGGTTGGAGGGAAGCAACTGAGTCTCTGGCCCTCTGGGGAGTCCTCCACCACAGCCAGGTGCTCCACACACAACCTCTTTCTCACTCACCTCTGACTCAGGCCCCATGCCTGTCTTTTCCTTTCCTCTTACATCTTTTTCTGTTCTGTTTTTATTAGACAGAAACTCATACAGCCTAGGCTGGGTACAAAGGCCCTATCTAGCCAACGCTTATCGAACGAATGATGCTCCTGCCTCCACTTTCCTGATACTAGGATGACAGGCATATGCCACCACACCCACTCTCTTTATCTTAACCCCTCTCCCTAATCCTGTTCCATCACTCAAGTCCCACCCAGCCTCCCTAAACCCAGATTTCAGACCCGCCCCTGGGCTTCACTGGGCCAGCACTACACCCCACTTCTCTCACCAACTACCCTTCCTCAACCCGACCCTCACACCCCTACAACTACTCTTGCTCCTTCTACTACAGTGTCTAGGCCTACCCCCACTCTCAACAGTAAGGACAGTGAACAGACTCCACCCAAAGAAGAGCAGAGATTTGCTAAAAAACAAAACACAAACAAACAAACAACAGAAAAGCAGCCCCCTCCCTGAGCCCCATTCCACACAAGCCCCTGCCTCTCCATAGTCTGTATTACCTGAGCCCTTGGGTGGGCAAGCTTGAAGGTTGGCCCCCTCCTCCTCCTCTTCATCTTCTTCCTCCTCCTCAGCCCCCTGGGCCCCCAGGCTCTCGGCCTCACCACAGGCCCCCAGCCCCAGATGGGCGTCCCAGCTGCTACTGATGACCTCCTTCTCCCTGGGGCTCCAGTGGAGGGAGTAGGGGTGTTTCTGGCGGATGTGCCTCTTGATGGTGCTGAGCTTGAGGGTGGCCAGGGAGCTGCCACACACCATACACACCATGCCGTGCCGGGAGGGGATGAAGTCCATCAGGTACTCCAGCCGCCAGTGGTCGTGGTAATAGCGCCGGTGGTCCCTGCCAGGGATTCGACTCTTTCCAGGCCTCGAGGCCCGAGCCTCACAATGATCTGAGTATTTCCTGCCTGAAGATGCTGGTCCCCTGGCCCTGGAGGACGGTAGGGGGTTACTCCCCCAGGACCCCAAGGCACCCCCTTCCAGCTGAAGAGCTTGTCCTGAAGAAGGGAAAAGGGAGACAGGTTCTCAATCTCAGATTTCCAGAGAAAGGACCTAGGGCTTTGATTTGGAAGCAGAAGGGGTGGGGAAGTTTGGAGAGAAAGAGGAGGCTAGAGTAATGGGAAGGAGACGGGGGTAAGGGAGTGAGAGCACCCACACAGAGAGCAGGCACCCAGCACGGAGAACAAAGGGATGTGGACACTGGGCTAGCTTGCTGAAGACTTTAAAACCAAGGTGAAGGCCAAGGAGGATGCCGGCCTACAGAGGTCTAAGGAGGGATGTAGCCAGAAACTCAGCAGGCTGGGCAGTTACAGGCAGAATGGAGCAAGCGTAGGGAGAGGGGAGCTACAGGAGGTATTTGTCTGCACCCAGATCTGTGCACACCACCACCCACCTACCTGAGGCCCCTCCAGGAGGCCCCAACAAGTCATCTCCCTTTTCCAATATGCCTCAAATATGCCATCTTGTAAATAGCAGTTTAGGGATGAGGTGTGAACTGTCAGGTTTTCCACTGGAGGGACACCTAAGACACAGCTGTCAACACCTCCAGGGAAAGGAGTTTCTCAGACTTGGACTTCCCCAGAGTCTGGGAGGCACAATGACACTGAAAAGGGGAGGTAGGCAGGCCAACAGAGTGACTGCTGACGTTCTTCAGACTGGGGAGCAGCCACCACCCAGCACACCCATTCAGTCTTTCTAGGCATTATCTCATTTGTGCTGGTAGGGATGAGCTTACTGCACAGCCATCCCAAAGGTGTGCACTTCTGGGGCCTTGCCAACCCATTAGTGTTCCTTCACTTTGTCAAAAAGACACCCAGAGCCCTCCTTGCAGTGCTAGCTGATCATTTTTTTATTTAGAAAATGGTCTCCTGGCCACAAAGACTAAACAAGCAGATTCTGATCATTCTCTCAGTACAGAATCCCAGAGTCAGACAAACAAATGACAGGATCAGAGCGGGCTCTTGTCCCCATATAGAGTTGGGTTTTGTTGTTATTTTGAGTGGGTTGGGTTTTTTTGTTTTTTGTTTGTTTGTTTGTTTGTTTGTTTGTTTTGTCTCTGTGTTTGTTTGGCTTCCATTACTTTTTTAGGTAGAGGTATAGAAAAAAATATTAGATTCAAGATCTGGCTTCACTGGTGCCTTGCCCAGTGACCTTTGGTAGGTCACGTCCGCTCTCTGGGCCCCTGCGCCTTTGTCTGCAAACGCACTGACTAAATAGCTAGCATCCTACTAAGCATCCTTCCAGTGCAGGAGCCCTGTGTTAAGTCTAAGGCAGACTGGCCCTTTAAGAGCAGAAAGAAAAAAGAAAGAAAGAAAAAGGAGGAGCTGAGATTAAAAAAAAAAAAAAAAAAAAAAAAAAAAGGGGTGGGGGGTTACAGGAAGGGGAGCTCAGAAAGTAGAGAACAGTCAGGACGGAACCTCCGCTGATCTAAAGGCAATGAGCCTTGCAGTCGGGTGACAAAAAAGCAGTTGGTTTTAAGGGCCAACTAGGACCGGCGAGTCTTGGTACAGCTGACAAACTGGGGCCAAAATCAATTCTGAAACGCGACAACGCACGGGCAGGAGGGGGCATCCACTTTCGTGTGCGAACCCATCCCTTACTTAAGACCTTCCCGATGTGGGGGATGACAGACGGGGGACCCCAGGACGCAGGCTGCGCTTTGTTTCTCGTAGCGTAACCGTGAAGGGAAGGCACGTAAGCCCAAGCAGAAAGGGACGGCATATCCGAGATCAGCGGAATCCCAAGCTACGCTACTCTGGGGAAAGCCTAAGAAAGGGACAGAGGGACTGGGTAGCCTTTAAAAGAAAGACCAATTAGGAGTATGAAGAGAAAGGGCGGGAGCCACAAGTTCCAATGCCTCGACTCCCACGTCGCTGGCCCCCCAAAAACGAGCGCCGCGGGGCCCTTTAAGAAGCAGGGATCCGCCCCAGCCCGGCGGGCAGACCCCGCCACGGGCGGGGAGCGCCCCGCGGGCCTTGTAGCTGCTCTCTACGCCCACCAGGTGGCGCCCCGAGCCGCCCTGGGCTCGTCCCCCGCTTTGTTCGGCGGCCGAGAGGGGCCCGGAGCCGCAGCCCTCCCCTCCCCCACGCCGGGGCCCCCCACCCCGGGCCGTCGGCCCCAGATCTTACCGCCGTCGTCCTCCTTGGGCTCCGTGCCGCCGCTCGCCGCCGTGGGCGGCAGCCGTCGACCCCGTGCCGAGGCCACTGCGGGCCCGGGGCCGCCCCTGCCGCCGCCGCTCCGGCTCCGGTGGTCCCCGCCGGGCTCCATGCGCTGCGCTGCGGAGCGGGGGCCCCGAGGCGGCGGGGCACGGAGCCGCGGAGCCAGCGGCGGCGCACGCGGGGCGCTCGGTGCGCGGGGCCCCCGGGCGCGGGAGGCATTCACGGGCGGCCGGCCGCACGGACGGCTGGCTGCTCGCTCGGCAGCGCGGGCTGGACCGGGGTGGGGATTCCTGTCTGGGGCCCCTGGGGCTCCTTTAAGGGCTCCTGGGTAAATTTAAAGGGGCCGCGCGCAATTTCCTCTTGCCAGCTCGCGGGGGGCTGGTGCGGGGAAGGCGGGAGGTGGCAAGTCCGCAGCGGGCGTTGGTTACGGACGCGGAGAGCACGGACCTAAGCGCCCTCGCGGGCCCGCCCTGCCGCGTCTGCAGCTGCAGCTCCGGCTCGTAAAGAGTCGCCGAGGTGACCAGGGGTGGCCGCGTCCAGTCGGCTGCGACGCGCTTCAGCCACCGCCCCCTCGGGGCATCTCCGAGCGCGGCTCTCCGCAGCCCGCTAGCAGGGGACCGCCCGGTGCGGCTGCACGGTTCCCCTCTCCGGGGTGCCTCGTTCTCCCTCACGAGCTGGGCGCGGGCCCCGAGCGGACGCGCCTGGCAGGGGCCCCAGATGGCCGCGGCCCCGCGGAGAGGGTGGAGCCGTGGGGGCTGCCGCGCCCCCTCCCGCGGGAGCCTGGGGCTAGCGCTGGCAGCTCTGGCTTCTACCGGGGAGGGGCGGCGGGGCGAGGTTTCCCCGGAGCCGGCCAGAGTGCAGAGTGAGGACGGTGGCAGCGAAAGCGCGAGCCGGGGAGATGGGCGCGCAGAGGAGTGTAAGAGAGCTAGGCACGCTGCGCCTGGCCAGCCGGCGTTGCGAAACAGAGGTGGCCCCGAGCTGGAAGCCAGAACGAGAGGGAGACTGCGGCGGTGATTCAGGATCCTGCCCCGGCAGGCCTATAGGTACCGGGTGAGGCACTCCGCTCAGCCCCGGGGCTCCTGCACAGGACGAAGGGGCAAAGAATGCTGGCCCGGATCTGGGTGATGGGCATCTGGAGACGCGCGTCCCTAGGCTGGCAACCCCTGGGGCGAATTCTGGCTTCTGCCGAGGGACACCTTCAGGTCCCTGGCTCCCGGTAAGCCTGGAGAAGGAACCTCGAGAGGTTGTAGGGTCTAGGCAGCCTGGAGTCCTCCCGGGACCAGCTGGAGAAGCAGGTGCTCGCTTAGCCTTTGGTTGGTCGCCCACAACAAAGCAGGGGCCTGGAGATCCAAATTACTGGATGCGGAAGACTGTGAGGGTCTAGAAGTGGGTTTTATTCTCTCCCTGTTGGGAAGTCACACCACAGTCAGTCAAAGAAGTCACCATTCATGGACTCATTCCCACACTTAACACCTACTATGTGCTATAAGAACTGACACTCTGGACATGCAGCGGTGAATAAAATTGCTACTACTGCGGGTAACTTAGACATCCTCAGCCTATAAAAAGGAAACAGTTTCAGCCCCTTGAGAGTAAGGAAACTATTAAATCACCCGACCCACAGGAAATCATTCCCCTAAGTGTACACACCAAGAGGACAAGAACTAAAATTTCTGAAGTGCCATAAGGGCACTGTCATTAATGGAAATCACCCTCCCAACCCCCATGTCGTCTCCTGTCTCCGGAATGACTTGGGAGATTTCACCTTGGGGAAATATAAGTCCTTTTCCGTAGCTCTGCTCTCCCACGGTTGGGTGCCCTTAATTTCAGCCCCTTGGACTGAGCAGGGCCACATGCTCATGGGATGAATGCCGGATGCACCATGAAGTGGAAGGTTGCTAGGCCCAGGAACACACACACACACACACACACACACACACACACACACGGCAGGGAATTGGCCTTTACATGTTCCTGTGTAAAACCTAAAAAGATGCCAGTGGGTCATGGCACAAGCGTCTAACCCTGCACTGACAGACAGGTCTTTGTAGGCAAGCCTGGTCTACATAGCAAGGAAGGAAGGGCTGGATGTGGTGACAGGAAGCTATGACTCCAGCACTGGAAACTGAGGCAGGATGATTAGATGTTAGCTCTAGATTCTATCCCAAGAACCTTTACTAAAGGAATAAAACACTCCAAAGCAATCTAGTGACCTAAGCAAAAGAAGTCTGTTTTCCTAAGGCTTCATGCTTTATCTAGTTTAGTTTCCAGGTATAAGGAGTCCCTAGTGCAGGGCCAGCCCTGCAAAACACTTTGAAATCTGTCCTTTCTGATAGTATTTATAAAAGGAAATTTTGTTACCAAAAGAAAGCCATCACAGCCACCTGGAGCTATTTTTAAGTTGCCAGTCCTCACCTATACCCATCTCTGGAAGGGCCTCAAGGCTCCACAAGCATTTACCATCCATAGTTCAGTCCTCACAGCCAACCACAAACATGGAGCTACTAAGATGAGAAGCAGAGTCTCTAAGACACACACTGGTCCAAGCCAGGCACATGACTTCAATCCCAGCACTCAGGAGGCAGAGGCAGGTGGATCTCTAAAATTGGAGGCCAGCCTGGTCTACAGAGCAAGTTCTCTGTAGCCAGAGACAGAAAAACTCTGTCTCGAAAAACCGGGGGGGGGGGGTGGATTTCTAATGGACACAGTGGTAGATAGACATGTAACTTTAATTTTTTTAAACCTACGTTTCATGATGGTTCTTAAAAGCTTTAACCTCCTTGTAGGCCACCACCCACTAGAGGTAGTGGGGGGGGCGGGGGAAGGATACAGGGGAAGTGAACCTACCTATTAAGAAAGATTCTTTGGAGTAACTCTCCTGTGTTGTCTGGAAATCGGCACTTTAGTTCACAGGTCAGCAGCAGCAGCTCGAGTCACTCGAAAACACTTTAGCAGTCCAGTTAGAGTTGGGATCAGCAGAGGTGGCACTATCTAGCAGAGACAGCCAGGCTTTAGCCTCAGCAGGAGTCGGCAGGATGGACCAGGCCGATAGGAGCACCAGCTCTCTTAGTGAAGATCAGCAAGGAAGAGGTTAGACCAACAAGCATTGTATAGCTAGCTCTATAAGTAAGCTTCTCAGCCATAGCCATGGTCCATCAAGTCTTTGTTTTTTTTTTTTTGTTTTTGTTTTTTTTGTTTTGTTTTTTTGTTTGTTTGTTTGTTTTGTTTTGTTTTTTTTGGTTTTTCGAGACAAGGTTTCTCTGTGTAGCCCTGGCTGTCCTGGAACTCACTCTGTAGACCAGGCTGGCCTCGAACTCAGAAATCCACCTGCCTCTGCCTCCCAAGTGCTGGGATTAAAGGCGTGCGCCACCACTGCCCGGCTGTTTGTTTGTTTTTGTTTTTGTTTTTGTTTTTTTGGTCATCAAGTCTTATTACAGCCCTCTAGACATCATCTGTCCTCCACCAGTCTTGTCTCTGTGTGTGAGTCTGTCTCAGCTGACATTACTCTGTCAGTCAGCCTAAGTCCGAGGAAGCAACAAGAAACTGTAGCAGACCACCAGAAGTGTTTTGGTGTGTTTCTCCCTGTGAAGTTTGGGCAAATGGAGCTCAACTACGAACTATAAAGTGGACCAATACATGCCTGTCATTAGCAAAGCATCCTTCATCATGTGTTCTTTCACGTGTTCGCTTTAGCAGAACATCTTTTCTCCTGTGTCTCCTTCAGGAGTCTGCCTTAGCGTCTCACCTGTGTCCACTTCAGGAAAACACTCCTTCATGGGTTTGCCGCAGCAAAAGACCATCTAACACCACTTAATCCCTTAAGTTTCCACTTCACAGGCAGAAGACGGAGGAGCAGAATTGTTTGAGACCAGAATGATAAGGTTTTCATAGTGAGTTCCAAGCTACCCAGAGCTATGTATATATCCTGTTGCAAAAATAAAGCCATATGTGGTGGTGCATGGGTAGTGTCAACTGGTGAGAGCAAAGTCAAGAGGGTCTCAAGGGGAGGAGCTTGAGGAGAAGGGAAGGAAGGTGGAGAAGGAGGAAAGGAAAAAGAAGGAGGGAGAGCCAAGAAAGGACAAGGAAAATTTCAAATAGTACAGTTTTATAAGGGAAGGAAAAACATTGATCTTTTTTATATATAAAAAAAAGTGCTTTTGTGTGTATGGATCTTTCTTTCACCTACTTGTTTGTTCAAGTACTATGTGTATGTCTGGTGCCAGAAAAGGCCAGAAGATGGCATTGGATCCTCTGAACTGGAATTATACTTGTAAACCACTACCATGTGGGTGCTAGCAATTGAACCTGGGTCCTCTGGAAAAGCAGCCAATGGTCTTACTCAGTGAGCTATCTCTCCAACCCTTCTTTAACTCTTTAAAATTCTTTCTTTTCCTTCTGATTATTAAAAATAATTATTTTGTGAGCCCCTGAAAGCATGGTGACTTCTCAGCCTCTGGTACCAATGGGATGCCAGAGTTGGTTGAAATATGGGGTCATATCTCCAAGAACAACCATCAACCTGGGAAGGCATCCAAGGGACAGCATGGTGTGGACAGGCCAGGAGGCATTGCCGGGAGGAGAAAGGGACAGCAGGCTCTGCTGGCCAAGGCCAGGCCACTTGAGGTAAGTGATGGACAAGTGAAAGAACAGAAAAGGAGAGGGACTTTAACAAGGACTAAGCCTTAGGGGACACCTTGAAAGTCCAGTCTGTCCTAGAGACCCCAGAAGGTTGAACTTCCAGAAGATATCCCTAAGGACACCAGAGAGTGAGGTTACGGAGCAACACCCCTTTAAGGCAGACTGCAGAAGCAAAGAGACACCTCGGCCACCAATGCAGCAGTGCCAGTGAGGGCAGAGCTCTCGAGCTACAGCACAGTGGTGCAATCACTGCATACAGGAGGGGGTGGGCTGTGAAGGGACATGCCTCCTGTGTCCACTCCTCACCCCTGCAATGGCTGTAGGAAGAAGATAACTATAGCACATGACTTACCTGGAAGCTGCTCACACCCAGAGTTGGTCCTTCTGCCCATTTTCTACCAAGGTTCCCCCAGAGGAGAACTGTGCCTTTGACTTGAGTGATTTAAGAAGGTAGAGCTGGAGAAACCCACTGTCACCACATGGTGGAAAGATGGGAGAGAAAAGCCAAACAGTTGGAACATGACAAAGAGAGGTGGAACTGGAGACTTGAGGGAGCAGCCTGTGTGAATAACCTGCCGTGCTACCTGAGGCCATGATGAAGTCCCAACCATGCTACCACTGATGTCCATGTCTGGGTCAGTGGCTGTGCAGCAGCAGGGGGCTGTGTCAATGTCCCGTGGCTCATATTACCACCAAAGACTATGAGGATGCCCCTGGTCTGGGCTGCCACCTGGCACCATGTTTAACATCCAAGGGCTGTGGGAGAGAGAGAGGAATGCCCTCCAGCTCCTCGACACCTGGAGGGAGGAGGGCTGGTGTGTTTGCAGGAGAGGTCATGAGAGTGGAAGAGCTAGTCCCACCCATCATGGGCTGTGGCACTGGGTAAGCTAACAGGGCAGTGCTGGAGAGCTCGACCTGGTAGTCTGCGTACAGGAAAGCTGGCGGGCTGACCAGTTCAGCTACCACCCAGGCTCAATCCAGGGCTATGAGGCTACCCAATTTTATGAACTACTGAACCTGTGAAGGAGCTAGTCTTACCAACGCAAAGCTGCAGGATCTTCATGACACAAGGCAACAACAGGATATCCTAGAGGAATCCCAGTGAGGATCCAGTATTGATGGTGTAGCAAAGATGGCCTCGAACCAGACCAATGACTCATTGCAAGGAACATTTCCAAGTAAAGATGTGTGGACAAAGGATGTACTGTGGTACATACTGTAACACTACAGCTTTCATGACAATATGTTTGGGGTTTTTTTTTTAATTCCTTTTTATTTTTATTTTTTATTTCCTTTGGGGACTGGGTTACAAGAGCAGAGGGCAGATATGAAGAGATGGGGAGATGAATAGGATTGGGGTTCATGATGTGAAATTCACCAAGAATCAATTAAAAGTTTTAAAAAATGCTAGAGCTGACTTAGTAGAGCACTTCAGAAGCAAGAGAATCATAAGCTAAATATCAAGCTGGTGAGGAGGCTCTGTGTGACTTGCCACACAAGCATGAGGACCCAAGTTGGATTGAATGAAGCATCCATCAGCAAATAGAAAGACCCTGTCTCAAAGCAGGATTGGAAGCTGGGCATAGTAGTATCTATGTTATCCCAGCACTAGGAAGGCAGATCTCTGTGAGTGTGACACCATCTTGATCTATATAGTGAGTTCTAGATTAACCAGTTCTGCATAGTGAGAAACTTTGGAGACTGACTCAACAATCTCTCAATATTTCAGATGGATTTATTTTATATGTATGAGTGTTTTGTCTGCATGTTATATACATGCACTATATGTACGCCTGGTGGGCAAGGAGGCTAGAAAAAGGCATTGATTTCCCTGGAACTGGAGTTGTGAATGGTTGTAAGCCATCATGTGAGTACTGGGAACAGAACCTTGTTCTTCTGCAAGAGCAACAACTGCTCTTAACTGCTAAGCCATTCTCCAGCCCCAAAGACCTTCCAGTGTTTACATCTTGCCTCTTCTCTTCCATCTCAGCCTCAAATGCTTACTCTGCCTACTACTATCTCCAGCCAGAGCTATGGGCTCCCTAACGCTGCTCCCTGCTCCCAGAGTGCTGCAGATCCGCAAAAACGAGAGGCCACTTCCTCCTGCTTCTTAGATGTCTCCTTCTGCAGTATCATTAAAAAGTAAAGCTGGCTGAGAACTAAACCAGAAGAGCTGTGAAAGTGTTCCCCAGGGGAGGCCTGGAGGAGGCACAGATGTTAGCATCACTGGACCCAAACTGCCCACAAACACTATACTTTATCTTTCAATATGCTCATAGCTCAAAAACAAATAATGGTTCTGGAAGGCAGCCTTTTGACACCTCCAAAGGGCAATATATATAGCAAGTAGATATTGTGTGTGTGTGTGTGTGTGTGTGTGTGTGTGTGTGTGTGCGCGTGTGTGCATGTGTGTGTGTGCGTGTGCATGTGTGCGTGTGCGTGTGCATGTGATGCTGAGAATAGAAAGCAGGATCCCACAGTCTGGAGTCTAGGCAAGCTCTCTAACACTAAACTACACTCCAGCCCTCAAAGGGACTTTCTGTATACTCTGGAAATTAAATTATCTCATGTAAAATCCCTTCTAGGAATAAAAATTATATACAAGCCAGGTATGGTGACACATGCCTTTCTTTAACCCCAGCACACAGGAGACAGAAGCAGGCTGATCTCTGTGAGTTTGAGGCCAGCCTGGTCTACAAAGCAAATCCAGGACAGTTCAGGGATTGTTACACAGAGAAGCCCTGTCCCAAAAACCAAAATCAAAACAAAATTACATCCAAGCCAGGCATGATGACTCAGACCTAGAGTCCCAGTATTTAGGAGGTGAAAGCAAGAGGATCTGCAAGCAGTTCAAGACTAGCCTTGACCATATGGCAAACTAAAAACAGACTGGGTTATGTGAGATCCAGGTTTAAGCTAAAACTTAAAACTTTGTGATGGGGAAGAGGGTAGGAATTTTAGTCCCACACATATTTGGAAATAAAGCAGTCAGTAAGTTTCTTGCTTTTAGAAAAGAGAAACCAGGGCTGTCTCAGTAGTTAAGAGCACTGACTGCTCTTCCTGAGGTCCTGAGTTCAATTCCCAGCAACCACATGGTGGCTCACAGCCATCTATAATGGGATGATCTGATGCCCTCTTCTGGTGTGTCTGAGGACAGCTACAATGTACTCATAAATGAAATGAATAAAAAAAGAAAGAAAAAGAAAAGAGAAACCAGAAAGGATGTTTCTGATGTTGACTCAATGGAAAGTTAGGAAACTAGGCAGCCCAAGAGAGTTAGATTCAAATGAGACAGGAGACAATGCTTTGTGAAGAGACCAACCTGCCTCCTCTTAAAAAGACCTGAAAATTAAATAAATAAACATTTAAAAACAGGAGCCAGATGTAGTGGTACACACTTTTAATCCCAGCACTTGAGAGGCAGGGGCAGGCAGATTTCTGAGTTCAAAGTCAGCCTGGTCTACATACTGAGTTCCAGGACAGCCAGGGCTACATAGAGAAACCCTATCTCAGAAAAGAAAATCAATCAACAATTCTCCAATTCTCTTTCTGTCTGTCTGTCTGTCTGTCTGTCTGTCTGTCTGTCTGTCTGTCTTTCTGTCTTTCTGTCTTTCTGTCTATCTGTTAATGCCTAGGTAGAATGTAAGACCGAGGTATCTGTCACCTAGTTAACCTGCCATTGTAAAGAAACTTTCTCCTATGTCTCTGCTGTTCCTAGGAAAAATTCTAATGCCAAGATTGATTACATATTGTTATGTTCTGTGCCCATGGAAACCAATCACGATAGAATTCAGTAGAACTGTTTTGTATAGTTACCTACAATAAGCTTGGGCTCAAAACAACGATCCAACAGCACATCCTGCACCTATGTATACGTTTTATAAGTTGCCTCTGGAATAGAACCCCAACATAAGACAGACAAACCATTTAGAATAAGACTTCCATTTTGAGTAGCGGTCTAATAAGGCAAGTTCCCAAGGCCTCCCTGGGAACTGACATTCTACTTGTCAGAAAAGGACATATATGTGGGTAATTGACATCCTGGTTGGCAAGTTAAGACATGAATGTTAGACAAGACAAATTTTATCCTGGTAGACAACTTCAAACATGAATATTAAACAAGGCAAGGCCCCTGCCATAGTTGAATACCCCAACCAATAGGAGCAGGATAAATGTAGAACAAAGACATATTCCAAAGGAACTCCCCTATCCCTAAATCCTGATTGGTGGAGTAACTTGGCACAGATGTTTGTGGATTTGGGGCTTAAAAACTCTGAATGTTCTTAACTTGGGGTCATAGTTCAGTTGCCAAATCTGGACCAGTTGTGAGAAATACTAAACTCAAGGCACCAATTCCCCACACTTTGCCTAGCTACTCTCTGCCACAGCAGGCTGCCCAGCCATGCACTGGCAGACAATGCCCAACCTGTTCTTATCTCTTGGAGACTCTCTGACTCAGAGCTCCAAAATCTCTCCACCCAGCTTGCTAAGTTCCCACTGGCTGGTCACTACCATGCCAGCCTCATGCTTCAAATCTCCCACAGCCTTTGTGGTGCACATCAGGCAAACGCACGCTTTGCCACTGTTCCTTTCTCTCTGGAACCCAGATGAGCTGACATGTGAAGGAAAACACAGCACAAACTTAGTTCAGAAACAATGGTAACTCAATCGCTGGGTGCAACAACCAGAATCCTAATCTTCTAACCTAATCTTGTAATCTATATTAAATCTAAATCTTCCCTTGGCAAATCCTGGCAGATCCGCCACTGATACCAGGCATCACTAGTAGCTACATCTTGTCCTTTCACTATCCCTGTCCAAAAGGGTCTCACTCCTGCTTCCTCTCTTCCTCCATCCAATCTGGATGTCCCACCCACTCACCCAGAGATTAGTCCCTTTATTCCTTGGGGGAAGGTTCACGAAAAGTCACTTGAGTGACTCAGACTCATTGGTCCAGACAGCCCCTCCTGGGAAAGCGAAATTAACATCAAAATACAGGCAGCACCAGGGCCATTCACAACATGGACCATGGCTCTGGTCAACCAGTCCTGGGGTGTATGCGCAATGAACTGTCCTGTCTGACTGAGATTGGTGTCCATGTGGTTTGTGAGGTGATTCCTGGACCTCAATGCTATCTATCTTATTATCTTTTTAAAAGACAAGGTATGAACTGTGTATCCTTGACTGTCCTGAAACTCACTCTGAAGACCAGGCTAGCCTCAAACTCAGAGATTCACCTGCCTCTGCCTCTGCCTCCTGTGTTCTGGGAGTAAAGGCATGTACCACCACATGTAGCTATTCTAGCCTCTCTTTTATTATTTCATTTTATGTGTATGAGTGTTTTAACTGCATATATGTTACTATGTGTGTGCCTAGTACCCACGGAAGTCTGAATAGAGCATCAGACTGCCCAGAACTGGAGTAACAGACAATTGTGAGCTGTCATGAAGGTGTGGGGAATTGAATCTGGCTCCAAATGCTCTTAATTATTGGACTGTTTCTTCAGCAGAAACTTTCATTATTCTTGTCCCCCTCCTCTTCTTCTTCTTAATGTTTTTTAAATATGCATAAATGTGTTGCCCGAATGTATGTATATGCATCATGTGAGCACCTATGGATGACTGTGAGCCACTATATGGATAATGGAAACCAGGTCCTCTGAAAGAACGTCAAGCTATAGAGAAAACATCTTGTGTTGTATGGTTGCATCACCTATCAATTTAAAAGCCTATGGTCTATGGCTTAGGCAGGAAATAGAAGGTGGGACATCAGGAGGAGAAAGAATTCTGGGAGAGAAAGAGGCAAAAAAATTTGCCATGAAGATGTGACAAGGTGGACACATGGTACCTGAGCACTGGTAAACCACATGGCAGAATGTAGACTAGAATAAATGCAACATTTAAAGTTGCATCTAGTCAGAGAAGAGCCTAGCTATGTGGCCAAGGGATTTCTAAATATCTTTTGAGTCTGATTCTTATTTCTGAGAGCATGGGGCTGGGAGGAAGAATTTTAACACCAAGTGCTCTTAACTGCTGTATCACCTTGTAAGGGTCCATGACTCACCGAAGAATGACACCCAGATCAAATAGTAAGTAAATACAAAGAGTGTTTTATTCTGCAGAAGTCCTGCATGCTGGGGTCTCTACCAAGACAGACAACCAAGTGAGCTTGCAGGCCTAATTTAAAGCACATTAGGGAATTCCAGAGTAGGTCACCTCTATGTTAATCTATTAGGTCTATCTCTAGGTATATTTCATTACTGAGGTGTGGGGGCTGGAAAATTGCCGGGGAGGTCTGGAAACTGTTACTGACGAAGAAGTAGCTGAGGAAGTCTGGATACTGGTGCTGACCCATTGTCTTTGCCACAGGCCAGGTGGCAGGACAGCTCCTGAGGCCTGGACTTGCCTGGAATTGCTCAGTTCTTGGAAACAGAGATTTAGGCCTAGTGTCCTTAACTGCCAATTTGAAATCTGTCATGGAATTAACCTAGCTTTCTCATTCCCCCCTTTCAGTAATGGGCCATCTTGAATCCTTGAGATGTTTCTGAGGCCCCTAGCAGCTCCAGCCAGCCCTACATCAAGGAGAGATCCTAGTAACACAGCAAAAATGCCCACCCTTTTAACCTGAATGTTTGGAAGTGCTCGGTGGTTGAAGACATCCTCCCCAGAGTGATAACTCTGGGTGCAACCTGTACTAGAATATAAAAATCCTCAGTGGTATTTACAACCAGGCCATAAATGCATAGAGTAAACCCCGAAGTACAAGCCCACTAAGTGTTCTCTGGGGGCAGCATGTACCCTACAACAGTAGGGGTTACAGTGTGGTTGCAGAGGTGCAGAGGTGGGAATAGGCTGGGGGGGGGTGCTTTATTTCCAATACAGAGCCTCTGTCAGGTAACCAATAGTTCTGTGTTAAATCTGGGGAGAGAGGAGTTAAGAACCATCAGTCCAAGCCTAGCAGTGGTGGCGCATGCCTTTAATCCTAACACTTGGGAGGAGGATGCAGGCAGAGTTCTGAGTTTGAGGCCAGCCTGGTCTACAGA
This sequence comes from Arvicanthis niloticus, assembly GCF_011762505.2. Lineage (NCBI taxonomy): Eukaryota > Metazoa > Chordata > Mammalia > Rodentia > Muridae > Arvicanthis > Arvicanthis niloticus. The sequence continues at coordinate 115,733,733 of NC_047658.1, read as the reverse complement.
GTGAGTTCCAGGGCAGCCAAGGCTACCTAGAGAAATCCTGCCTCAAAAAACCAAAAAAAAAAAAAAAAAAAAAAACCCGTCAGTCCAATCAACCTTCTTGCCAACCACTGTGAGCTTGATGACAAGGTTGTTGCATCACCCCCTGGGGGTACCCAGATAGTAAGGGGGTGTAAGCAGCAAACAACCAGGATCTGGAACACTGGAGTCACAGTTTCAGCAGATTTACAGGGTGTGTGGGGACCTTCCATCTTTCTTGTGGCAGTTAACCTGGAAGTCTCCTCTGCTGGGACCTCAACAACTGGATCATCTCTCTCCTGGCAGGACTAACGTGGGAGTAGTGTATCCACATCCTGATCCTGTCCACCTTAACAGCCATAGGCATGGTCAGGGTCACAGTGAGAGGTGCTTTCTAGCGAGGCTCCAGAGTCTTGTGGTTATGTCTCTTAATCCAGACTTTGTAATCTGGTTCAAAGCAATAGGCGTTAGGGGAGGAGCAGACCCATAAACCTGGCAGATGGCAGGCCAGAGTTGCTTCTCGATTCTATGGAGGATTTTAAAAACTATGTTAGTCATATTTGGATAAGATATCAGAATGAAGGTTGGGCAGCTTGGGAGGGGGCCTCCCATATAGGATCTCAAAGGTGGGGGGACCTAAAGTATAGAGGGCATTCCTAGCCCTATGTAAGGCATAAGGTGAGAGAAATTCCCAGTCACCACCAGTTTCAGGGCTTAATTAGATCAGGGCCTCCTTTAGGGTCTAATTTATCTTCTCTACTTGCCCTGAACTCTGGAGGCTGTATGAAGAATGTAATTTCCAACTGGACCCCAGAACCTGTGCTAGAGATTGAAATACCTGAAAAAATGATGCTGGTCCATTGTCAGACCCAAGCAGGGTAGGCCATTCATTCCTGGGCATGATGTCTTCTAGAAGGTTCTTTGCCACTACATTGGCTGTCTCCTTCTTTGTAGGTAGGTTTCTACCCATCCTGAAAAGATATCTATAAAAACTAGCAAATACTTATATCCATGTGTTCTTGGTTTTATTTCTGTATAATCTATTTCCCAATTAGCCCCTGACCATTGGTCCCTGACTCTGGTTTCTGTAGCGGCTCCCTGATTGGGGCCTGAGGAGTTCACAGCCTGGAAGGTGGCACAGTCTGAGATTACCTGATCAACCAAGTGACCTAAGTCAAATATTTTGTACCTTGTCCCTCACAGCAGTTCCTTCAGTTTTCGGTTATCAGGTGTGAAGCTTGCTGAATCTGATGGAGGAGTTGCTTAGCAAACTCCTTAGGTAGGATGGTGCAGCCTTCAGAGGCCAGCAACCATCCATTTCTTCTGTAAACCCCTCAGAATTTTGCCTGATGTCATTTGTCTTCACCAGTATATTCAGGTATGGCAGGGAGCGTGGTGGGGGAGAGGGGAAGAGGGAGGAGCCCAACAGCATGAGTTGGCTGCCTCCTCTTGAATACATACCCCAGATATGTGACCTCAAGTTGACAAAGCTGGGCCTTCTTAGCAGACAGTAGGTACCCAAGTTGACTCAGCTCCTGTAGAAGATCTCATGTGGCCTCCTGGTGTGTCTCCAAGTCAGGGGCCCACAATACTTACACAGTTACAGGGAGCACAATTATTTGGGGGTGGGCCAGCTGGTTCTCACCCAAGTCCTCACAAGTGACTTGTCAAAGATGGTAAGTGAGTTCTTGAATGCTTGAGGAAGGTGTGTCCAAGTCAGTGTCCCTTGAAGCCTCTCTCCAAATCGTGCCATTCAAAGGCAAATAGAGGCTGGCTTTGGTGCCAGAAGCACCTCAAAGTTATTCAGTGGCTGAAGCTTCCAACTGATGTCAGGCTTGGTTAACAAAAGCGATGTTCACAGCTGACTGACTGGTGCTCTCTGGCTTCTGGGTCAAAAGCAGTGTAGGTCCTATAGGCTTCAAAAAGTCTTTCTAGGGGCTCTCATTCTTTCCCTGCACCACCTGGATCACCTTGGATAAATTTGTGAGCCATCGAGCGGCCTCTCAGAGGTCCCCCCATCAGAATCTGGTGATAGACTCAGAGCTTCTTCTTACTTTTAACAGCAGTGTTAAAATCCCTGTCAGGTGAGTCAAAGAAAAGGCCACATCGATATCAGCCTAAACTTGAGTGGGCAGCCCATTTGTTCCAGGAACCAATTTCAGGGTAGCTCCCAAGATCCTCTCTCCTCTGTTGTGAAGAAGACCTGGAAGAATTGCTGACAGTCATCCCAGGTGAGTCAGCTGATTGAATCTAGAAGACCTGTGAAAGCTGATGGTCTTTCTGAAAATAGAGGGGGGAGGTGGTTCTGCACCTTCCAACTATAAAGATCATTACTGGCAAATGGCACATATGTCATGAACTCTCTCCCCTGGGCATCTGGGGATCCAATAACCCAGAGGGGAAAGGCCATAGTAGAGTTGGCCCTCTGGGGGCTACAGGTCAGAGTGTGAGGTAGACCCCAAGTGGAGTCAGGAAAATCAGGTACTGCTCCTACCTCTGCCTGTGCTGGCTGGGCAGAGGTAGCAGCACTGGCAGCAGGAGCAGGAACAGAAGGAGAGGATAAAGATCCTCCCCTCCTTGGGAGCAGAAACGGGGAGCAAAGGAGGGGGCCCCAAGATGACCCTCTTTTAAAGGAAGAAGGGTGGGGAGTGGTGAGGCTCGTAGCTTTTAGTCTGAGTGGCCCAGGTCTCATAAAGTAAACCTTCACCGTGTAAATGATGGGGAGACAGAAAGTTTCCTCCTTGGGCCATTGTGCTTTATAGGTGGGCCATTCATTCCTGCAGAAGATGGTTAATTTGTGGGAACGAACAACCAGACCGGAGTCTTCTGTGACTCAGCAAAAGTCCTTAAAATGGTTCAGGACCAAGCCCAGTGAGGCTTTGTGCCTGTCTCATCCTAGGAATCAAGAAAAATTTGTACAAGAGGACAAAAACCACAAACAGCGTACACACAGATGGACACAGAAAGACATTTCCAGGAAAACAAAAAACAAACTGACTGTCCCAGACAGTTCTCCTCCCTGTGCATGGGAGGCCCATAGACACACAGCCAGTTCAGAATCCAGATGAGAACTAGCAAGTTCTCCAGCTTCTGTTAAAGGGTCAGGAGCATCCTCCATTGCTCCTGGCCAGGTGACATAATACACATTGGCTTTGTCCATTTCAGCCTCCAGATTAAACCCAAAACAGAATTAAACCCAAGACTGAAACACAGATATGGACAAAAGACAACCAGACAACCTGACATACCGATCAGGTAACACTCCACTATCTGGGTCAGGGGATCTCCAGCGAATCCAGGGACAAGCCCCTAAATGTAAGGGTCCAAGATTCACTGAAGAATGACACCCCAGATTCAAATAGTATATAAACACAGAGAGTGTTTTATTCTGCAGAAATCCAGCACACTGGGGTCTCCCATTACCAAGCTAGAGAGACAACCAGATGAGCTTGCAAGCCTGATTTAAAGCACATTAGGGAATTAGGTGACCTCTGTGTTAACCTGTTGGGTCCATCTCTATGGAAACTGTTGCTGAGGAAGTAGCTGAGGAAGTCTGGAAACTGCTGCTGGCCCATTGTCCTTGCCTCAGGCCAGGTGGCAGGGGCAGCTTCTGAGGCCTGTGCTTGCCTGGAATTACGCAGGTCTTGGGAACAGAGATTTAGGCCTGGTATCCTTAATGGCCAATTTGAAACCTGTCATGGAATCAGCCTATCCTTCTCAACTTCACCAGCCACTAATTTTCACTAACTTTAAAGAAATTGATATCACCTTGCCTATAGGATTTAAAAAATATATTTTAATTGTGTGTACATGAAAGTTTCACCTACAAGTGTGCACCCACATGCAGGCAGAATTCTTGGAGGCCAGGAGAGGGCACCAGAAACCCTAGAACTGGGCTTGCAGAGGCTGTAGTCCCCATGTGGGTGCTGGGAACCAAACAAAACCTAGATTTTTCCGTTAAAGCAACAGGTACTATTTGTTGTTTTGTTTTGTTTTGTTTTGTTTTGTTTTGTTTTAGAGACAGGATATTGTTATATAATTCTGGATGGCCTGGAATTCACTTTGTAGACCAGGCTGGCCTCAAACTTACAAAGATCTGTCTGCATTTGTTTGTGAGCCATCATTGACTGTTTAACCATCTCTCTAGCCTCATAAATGGTATCAATCCAGATTTCAAATTCTAGAACTTTGGGGACTCATGAGATGGCTCAGAAGGTAAAGAAACTTATAGCTACATCTTGACAACCCAAGTTTGGTCCTTGAGAAGGTGGAAAGAGAAAACTGATGTCTCCAAGTTGTCCTCGGACCTTCACATGACACATGTATTCCAACCTCCACAGACAAAATTAATAAACCCAATCTTTTTAAGTAGTTCAAGTCCATCCAGGACTACACAGCAAGTTCAAGCCCAGTCTAGGCTATGTAAAATCATCTAAGAAACGTCTTTAAGTAATAAAACATAAGGGCAGGTAGGATGATGCATGGTAGGGATACTTGCTGCCAGGCCTGGCCAGTTAGTTCAGTCCCTCAACACCCACATAATAGAGGGAGGAAACTAACCCCCACAGGTAGTCTTTTCATTTCCATGTGCACATGTGCGCACATATACATACACACAATAAATGTATAAAATATATTTAGGTAGAAAAAGGTAATAAAATGCTTTAGGTACTCTTACTATTGTGTGTTGGGCCACAGGCATAGCTAGTCTGGGTCCCCAGCTGGATCATCTTGCATCTGGAAATTTCTCCAGAAAATTCCATGCTGAAGGTGATGATGGGAGAGGTGGGAGCCCGAGGGCTCTAAGAACTGTCTAGGACAGAGGTTCTCAACCTGTGGGTCATGACTCCATTGGGAAGTCAAATGACTCTTTTACGGGGGTCACCTAGTGTGGGGAGCCAACAGAAGGGCGGCTATCATTCTTGCAGCCATCTTGAGCCATATACCCTGAAAAGAGACTTGATTGCATTAGCCTACAACAGCTGAGCACACTCTGATAACATCTTGCTTTAGATACCCAGGATTTTCCCTTGGGTGTAAGGGCATGATTAGAGGCATGACTTAGAGGCGTGGCTTAGAAGTGAGACATATAAAAGGCGAGAGGCAAACAGGAGAGTTCAGAACAATTTGGAGAACAGAGAATCAGACACTTCGGAGAGTACAACTAGGAGTACAACTTGGAACTAGGAATTAGGTTAGAGAGAACAACTTAGAGTATAACTTGGAGTAGGAATTAGGCATTGAGGAAGAAGACACTTGGACTAGAGAAGAATTAGAATTATTAGGTAGTAGGCACTTGGCACTTGGAGGAAGAGCTTGGAGTTAGACATTAGGCACTTAGCACTTGGAAGAAGTAACTTGGAACTTGGAGGCACTAGGCACTAGGCACTAGGCACTAGGCACTAGGCACTAGGCACTAGGCACTAGGCACTAGGCACTAAGGACTAGGGATTAGGTGCTAGGAACTAGGAACTCAAGACTTGGGACTTGAACTAGGAAGAGAGACTGAAGAATAAACGGGATTGAATCACACTGTCTGGTCTCCATTCTTTGAGTCGCTCTCTCTCTCTTGCTGAACCCCAACCCACGGACCAGAGCAGCCTAGGGCAGTGCAGGCTCTAACAAGTTAGTCCCCAAGGCTTTTAGCAGTGTGGGTCCGAGACATTTTGGCCCCCAAGTGTGGGTTAGAGCGGCTCTCAACATTTTGACACCCAAGCATGAGGCAGCTTGGGCCACAACATTTTTGGCGCCCAACGTGGGGCACCTTGGGCTACAACAACCTAGGACCATCAGAAAACAGATATTTACATTTTTTTATTCATACATTACAAAAGTACAGTTATAAAGTAGCAATGAAAATAATTTTATGGTTGGGGTCACCACAACATGAGAGACTGTATTAAAGGGTCTCAGCATTAGGGAGATTATCATTCTTTGGAAATTCGACTTATTTTGAAAGTGCATGGTGGGGAGGGGGGAGCCATTACCTCACAGATTTGATTACCAATCTCCAAGTTATATCAATGCATACATATTTCCTAGGTTTTGTTTCATTTTTCAATAATCTTAAATTTGCTACAGGCAAGGCAGAAAAATTGAGTTTTTCTCTCCCCAGTTCTGGTCATACTTTAAATTAACCTATTTCCTCCTGTCAATTCCTTTTTTAATTTAATTTTATTTATTATGTGTGCATAAGTGGGTATGTACACCATGCTGTGCATGTGGAGGTCAGAGAACAACATGCAGCATTCAAGTCTCTCCTTCCAACATGTTAGTTCTGGGGCTCAAACTTATATTGCTAGGCTTGGTGGCAAGCACCTTTATCCACAGAGCCATCCCACTAGCTCAAGATGTCAATTCTCAACTTTACCCACAGATTAAGTTGCAATCTAAATGTGTGTGTGTGTGTGTGTGTGTGTGTGTGTGTGTGTAATCAACTGGGCAGTGGTGGCTCATGCCTTTAATCCCAGCAGTGGGGAGGGAGAGGAAGGTGAATCTCTTGAGTTTGATGCTAGCCTAGTCTACAGCATGAATTCCAGGACAGCTAGAACTACACAGAGAACCCCGTTTGGAATAAACAAACAAACAAACAAACCAGCCAGTTATTTTATAAATATAAACAAAATGAGCACGTATGGTCGCACATGTCTTTTATCCCAGAATTTAAGAAGCAAAGGCAGGAAAATCTGAGTCCAGGGTGGTGTACATAGTGAGTTTTAGGACATCCAAGGCTGTGTAGAGAGACTGTGTCTACAAAAACAAAAAACAGGCCAGGGGTGGTGACACACACCTTTAGTCCCAGTACTTAGGAGGCAGAGGCAGGCAGATCTAAGTGAGTTCAAGGCCAGCCTGATCGACAAATTGAGTTCCAAGACAGCCAAGACTACACAGAGAACTCCCATCTCAAAAAGACAAAGACAAAATGGATTGTAGCCAGGGCTGTTGCTGAAGGCACAACACGCACTGGTTGCAGAACATAGGGAAATCAAGCTGGAGCTGAGCTGGAAGGTTCCTCCCTCCAGTTAGTGCTTATACTGGCAGAAGGCACTGTACACATGGCTCGGCTCGGGGAGAATTTCATCAACAGTCTCACTCATTGTGAACCCAGCGTACCACACTAACAACTACTAGTGTCTTTCAAATTACCTTCTAAATAATTACGTTTGAAGTGGAAACTTCAGGTTGTGTCATGTGATACAGACTCAGTTGGTGTTTTCCTGAGTCAAGACCTGCGGATAGAGAATAAGCAGCAGTCAAGAGGACAGTGACAGGCTTACATAGCTAGCCTGCCATGCTTCCTTGGTCTTGGGTCTTGGAGGATCTTCTTCACTTTGTTAAGAGAGGCATCACAGAGGACTTCTCAAGGCACTTGGCTGGTCCTGGTCGGTCCTGCTGACTGACTCATGCTGGATCAGGCAGAGGCCTGTTGGTTCCGGTTTGTGCAGCTGCAGCTAATTTGTGTTTGGTATCCTGATACTACTGAACTAAACTGCCGGTATCTTGACAACTGGAAATTGGAGCTGGGCTAAAGAACTACTTCTAAGCAGGCCCATATCCTGTGTCCCATTCACCGTCTTCTCTCCCCTACCTTTGGACAGTGGGCTAGAAGATGGGTCAAAGCGTTTGAGAACTCTTAATAAAGTAGGCTTTGAAAAACCTAAGCCTACATATGTTCATGCTTATAAATTACTGTTGTGGTCAGCAGTGGTCACAGGGGCTTCTTTTTGCAGTGGGCAGTGTTAACTACAGACTTCTGACTGGTTAAAGAGGGGAAAATAAATGACTGTTGAATGTTCAGCCATAAATGGGACATCTATGTTACCCCAGCCAAGGCTCAAGGAATGTCACAGAGTTGGGGTAGAAAGAATATAAGAGTCAGTAGAAGGGGCAGAATGTTATAGGCATGTGTGATAGTTTGAATATACTTGGCCCAGGGAGTGGCACTATTTGGAGGTGTGGCCTTATTGGATTGGGTGTGTCACTGTAGGCGTGGGCTTTAAGACTCTAGTTCTAGCTGCCTGGAAGTCAGTATTCTGCTAGCAGCCTTCAGACGAAGATGTAGAACTCTCAGCTCCTTCTGCACCATGCCTTCCTGGGTGCTGCCATGTTTCCACCTTGATGATAATGGACTGAATGTATGAACCTGTAAGCTAGCAACAATTAAATGTTGCCCTTATAAGAGTTGCCTTGGTCATGGTGTCTGTTCACAGCAGTAAAACCTTAACTAAGACAGCATGGCTGTCCAGGAACTGAAAAAGAGCTACCTGCCTCTGCCTCCCAAGTGTATTACAGCTGTGCACCATCACACCTATGGAACATGGTCTTTTGGTCAGGATGTGGTCTTTGCACACACACACACACACACACATACACCATTAACACACACACAGACACATACATATACCCATCATACAGAACAATACTAAGAAATAAAATTTTGCCAGGTATGATGATGCACAACTTTATTTTTTCTTAAGACTTATTTATTTTATGTGTATGAGTACACTGTGGCTCTCTTCAGACACACCAGAAGACAGCACCGGATCCCATCACAGATGGTTGTGAGCCACTGTGTGGTTACTGAGAATTGAACTCAGGACCTCTGAAAGAAGAGTCAGTGCTCTTAACCACTGAGCCATCTCTCCAGTCCCAGTGATGTACAACTTTAATCCCAACACTTGGTAGGCAGATCTCTGCAAATTCAAGGCCAACCTGGTCTACAGAGCCAGTTCCATGATAGCCAGAGATACATAATAAGAGTCTGTCTAAAATAAAAAGAGGAAAGAAAAACTTTTGATTTTTTTTTAGAAAAAAAATTATTACATTGTATGTGTGTTTGTGTGTATAGAGGCCAGAAGTTGAATCTAGGGTCTTTCTCAGCTGATTCCCACCTTATTTTCTTCAAAAATTTTATTTTTGTCTGTGGGTACTTTGCCTGCAAATATGTCTGTGTACCACATGCATGCTGGTGTCTGAAGAGGCCAGAAGAGGCCATCGGATTCCCTGGAACTGGAGTTACAGATGGTTGTGAGTCACTGTGTGGGTGCTGGGAACTGAACTGGGGTCCTGTTGAAGAGTAAACTTGGGTTCTGTTGAAACGTAGCTGCAGCTCTTAATGTCTAAGCTAGCCCCAAGAAACAACTCTTAAAACTAACTATTTAATGTATACGTGCCTGTGTGTATTGTACGTCTGTGTGCCACATGTGTGTAGGGCTGGGGAAGGCCCGAGACGATGGTGGATCCCTTGGAACTGGAGTTAGATAGCTTTGATCTGCCATATAGGGGCTGGGACTCAAATCCTGGTCCCCTGGAAAAGTGGCCAGTTCTGAACCACTGAGTTACTTGCTCAGTGGTTCATATTTTTTTTTTAAATATTTTTTTCTAAAGAAGTCATCTAGGAATTGATCAGAAGGCTCCATGTGCAAAGGCACTTGCTGCCAAGCCTGATGGTCTGTGTTCAATCCCCAGAACCCATAGGGTGGTGGGAGAAAACGGATTCCTCCAAGTTGCTATCTGACCTTCACATGCAAGCTATGGCACATGTGCTTACACATATATGCACATACACATCAACTCCCATCAGCTGTGCTCTGACCTCCCCATACTGTGACACTCATGTGAGAAACTACACCCAAGATATTAATGTAATACAAATTTAAAAGAAACCAGCAGATCTCAGAGCCTGTATTTTTCTGACTGTGTTAGAACTAGAGGGCCCACCAAACTCCCACCTCATTTGGGGCTCGGCAGTAGGAATAACCTGGAGCTTATTGGTCTGACAGGAAGCGAACATCCGTGCCCCTCCTGCTAAAGCCCAGGATCCAGCTCTAGACAACAGGATGCAGGAAGGAACCCGGAAGCAAAGCCTCCTGTGCAAAGGGGTGGGGGTCTTCCTTAGGAAAAGAGAAGCTGTCTTCCTTAGAGACTGGAAGCTTCCCTGTGAACCAATGACTGCAGACGGATGGCATCCTTCAGAGACAACGGGCCTCATTGCTTCCCACTGTGCTACAAGGGCACGTGAAGTGAGCCAGAATCGCAGCCACTGCTCCTCCCATAACATGCACTGCTTCTGGGCATCTAGCTAACACAGTGTTGACAGATAGTAGGTGTGCACTCATATATGCTTATTACAGATGGCAGATTCCTGAGCTGTATGTGGTGGCAATCAGGGTGGCCTGGAAGTCACTGTATAACCCAGGCTGGCCTTGAACTTGCAGTGATTTTCCTGTCTCTGTGCTGTTGAGTGCTGGGATTACAGGCATGCACCACCATGAAGAGGCAGCTGTTACCTGATTCTGCTCGGCATCTTCACTTCTTCCTTTAGAGCCTTTTGAGGCACTGATTGTGAGCTGTGCTGGTTCATCTTCATCAACTAGATTTGGAATCAGCCAGGAGATGCACCTTAGAGTCTGTCTGTGAGGTCATTTCCAAGGAGGTTTCCTTTTGAGGGAGGTTCAGGTAGGATAGCTGAAAGAGTCTCTCCCATAGTCCAGGCTGGCCTCAGAATTGCTATGTAGAGGATGACCCTGAACTCCTGATCCTCCTAGCTCCGCCTTCTAAGTACTAAGATTGTAGGTATGCACTACCTAGCCAGAGAGCTTCAACTGACAAGAAAAGACCCATCCTGAATGGGCAGCCCCATTGCATGGACTGGGTCCTGACCTGAACAAAGAAGGAAAAAAAAAAAAAAAAAAAAAAAAACCAGCACCTGCATTCATCTCTCTCAGTCCCTGACTGGGTGCTGCATGGCCAGCTACCTCACACATCTGCTGCCATGGCTTCCCCACCACAAGCGACCTGTGCTCCCTTAAACATCTTAAGTTGCTTTTTTTCAGAGATTCTGAAGTAGCAATGGGAAAAGTAGCTAATAAAGACTCAAAATATAGAAGTGACATCAATGATTAAAGTTGCTTGCCATAAAAGTAGATTTGCCACCAAGCTTGGAGATATGAGATACATTTCTGAAAGGAGCCAGGCAGTGGTGGTATACACCTTTAATCCCAGCACTTGGAAGGCACAGGCACTTGAACTCTGTGAGTTCAAGGCCAGCCTGGTCTACAGAGTAAGTTCCAGGACAGCCAAGGCTACACAGAGAAACCCTGTCTCGAAACAAAACAAACAAACAAAAACAACTTGCAAGGAGCCATGGCTTGGGAAGGGAATGGCCTGTAAGCTTCAAGGGAGCACAGATTTTCTGTGTATGTAATTTGTTGTGTTGTTCTTTTTCCGTTTCTCTCTCTCTCTCTCTCTCTCTCTCTCTCTCTCTCTCTCTCTCTCTCTCGTGTGTGTGTGTGTATCTATGTTTTTGCATGTGTGTGGTTGTACATTTGTGTGGGTATGTGTAGGCTTAGATGTTTTAAAACCTACTTTAGTAATGGTTCTCAAACACTTCGACCCACCTTCTAGCCCACTGTCCAAAGGTAGAAAAGAAAGGATGGTAAACAGGACGGGGGTGTGGACCTGTTTAGTAGCAGTTCTTGGGGGGCGATTCCAATCTCCATTTGTCAGGACACCAGCAGTCTAGCTCAGTAGTGTCAGGAGAGCAAACATGAATCCGCAGCAGCTGCATGATCCAGCAGAAACAGCCGAATAGGCATGAGTCAGTGGGAACGACCAGAACCACTCAAGATGCCAGGAGAAGTTCTCTTCGGTGACTCTCTCAATGAAGTGTGAGTCTGCATCACATGACATGGCCAGAAACGGTCAGTTCAGGTATGCATGCATGTGGAGGCCTGAGGTGGGGGCCAGGAGTCATCCTCAACGCCTCCTCTAACATATTCTTTGAGGCAGGGTCTCTCAACCTAACCTAGAACTTGCAAAGCTGGAATTACAAGCTGGCAGCCATGGTTGCCTAGGATGTATGTGTTTGTGGTCTTCACAGTTGTGTGGCAAGCACTTTAACCAGCCCCCAGACATCTCCTCAACCCTTTTGTTTTGTTTTTGAAGCAGGGTCTGGTGCAGCCCACGCTGTCTTCAAACTCAGTATGCACTAAGGTTGCCTTTAATCTCTCCAACTTCTGAGTACTAGGATTAAAGGCATGTGTCGCCATGTTCACCTCACACCTGAACTCCAGGACTCCCTGAGCTCCAACTAAATCCAGCCCACGGAAAGAGGATTCTTGGAGAAAGTTATCGTCATCATCTTCTTTTGATGAGACCAGGATTCTGATTTCCTGGTGAAATATCACTACAGTGAAGAAAACACAGTCCTGAGTGGGTAGCACTACCTACTGGGGATCTAAGTGCACCCAGCTCATCTCCAGAGCTTGCATTTGCACCAACACAAAGCCTATAACACAGTGCTGAGAGAACTTTCTGCCTAGGATGCATCCCAGCTCATTAAGAAAGAATGCGGTAGGCTGGAGAGCACTGACTGTTCTTCCAGAGGTCCTGAGTTCAATTCCCAGCAACCACATGGTGACTCACAACCATCTGTAATGGGATCTGATGCCCTCTTCTGGTGTGTCAGAAGACAGCAACACTGTACTCATATTCATAAAATAAATAAATAAATCTTTTTTTTAAAGGAAGAAAGAATACAGTAATTAAATGATTAGAGATGTCCTCCATGAACAAGGAGCTTGGAAGCTGCAGCTCCAAGAACATAAGCAACAGAGAACAAATGATGAACTACATCAACTTGGCTGGAGACATGGCTCAGTGGTTAGGAGCATCCCCGCTCTTCCAGAGGACCCAGGTTCAATTCCCAGCACCTATATGACAGCTCTTAGCCATGTGTAATTCAGCTCCAAATGATGTGACACCCTCACACAGACATAGATGTAGGCAAAACACCAAAGCACATAAAATAAAAATAAGTTGTTTTAAAAAAACCTTTTTATGTGGATACCATTCAGTTTGCAGATGTTCATCTAGTGTGCACAAAACCCTCCCATCAGTCCTAGCAAGGCATCAACCATATGCAGTTCAGTGTTGGGAGAAATATTAAAGAATGATAGCATATGGTTCCCATGCTACTCCAGGCACTGGCAGGCACTGGCGGGCTACACTGTACCAGCGGGGTGCTCTTATCCCCGCAGACTCTCTGGCCCAGTGGTTCCTGAAACGTCTCCACCAGCTTGCTATGTTCCCACTGGCGGGTAACTACCATGCCAGTCCCATGCTTCAAAACCCCCACGGCCTTTGTGGTGCATATCAGGCAAACCCACATTTTGCTGCCGAACCTTTCTCTCTGGAACCCAATCGAGCAGCCATGTGAAGAAAAACACCACACAAACTTAGTTCAGAAACAATGGTAACTCAATCTCTGGGCGCAACAACTAGAGTGCTAATCTTGTAAGCCATATTAAATTTAAATTCTCCTGTGGTGAATCCTGGTGGATTCGCCATGAGCCGATAGTACTAGTGGCTACATCCTGCCCTATCACTGTCTGAAAAGGACTCTCTCCTCTCTCCCCTCCCTCCCTCTCTCTCTCTCCCCTCTCTCTCCCCACTCTCTCTCTCCCCTCTCTCTCTCTCTTCCCCACCCCTCCCCCTCCCCTCTCTTCCCTCCTCCTCCCTCCCCTCTCCTCTCCCTTCCCTTCCCTCTCCTCTCCTCCTCCTCCCCTCTCCTCTCCTCCTCCCCTCTCTCCTCTCCTCCTCCCCTCTCTCCTCCCCTCTCTCCCTCCCCCCCTCTCCTCCCCCTCCCCCTCTCCTCCTCCCTCCTCCCTCCTCCCCCTCCTCCTCTCCTCTCCTCTCCTCTCCTCTCCTCTCCTCTCCTCTCCTCTCCTCTCCTCTCCTCTCCTCTCCTCTCCTCTCTCTCTCTCTCTCTCTCTCTCTCTCTCTCTCTCTCTCTCTCTCTTTCTCCCTCTCCCTCTCTCCTTCTCTTTTCCTATCCAACCCGGAAGCCCCTCCTACTCGCCCAGTGATTGGCTCTTTTATTCATTAAGGGATTGGTTCACAAGAAGTCACCTGAGTACTTGACGCACTCCTTGTCCACAGCCCCTCCCAGGAGAACAGAATTAATATCAAAATACAAACAGCACCAGGCCCACTCACAGCAGGTCAGCACTCAGAAGGTGGAGGCAGGAAAATCAGAAGTGGGAGATCATCTTCAGCTCAAAGAGATTAGAGGCCAGCCTGGAGCTAATACATAGGAGCTATTCTCAAAAAGTAATAAATTATGGGCTGGAGAGACTGCTCAGTAGCTACCCACACTAGGTGCTTTTATAGAGAGCTCAGGTTCTGTTCTCGGCCCTCGAATGGTAGCTCATAACCATCTGTAATGCCGCCTCTAAGAATCTAACACCCTTCTTTGGCCTCTGTAAGCACTATACATAGAAACCACACACTCACACACATCCCACAGACATACACATATTAAAAATAAGGTAAATTTATTTACATACTTATACATAGGATCTCTCTATTACATAGCTCTGGCTATCCTGGAATTTATTACATAGACCAGACTGGCCTCAAACTCAGAGGTCTACCCAGAGTGTTGGGATGAAAGGGGTGTATTACCATGCCTGAGGCCCAGCTCTGGTGTTTGTTTGTTTGTTTGTTTGTTTGTTTTAATGAACAAAAGAAGGATGACAAGATGGTTTAGAAAAAAAGGCAATTGCCACAAGTCTGATGACTTGAATTCAATTCCCACAACCCACATGGTGAAGGAGAGAAACAACTCTTGTTAGTTGTCTCTGACCTCCACACATGTGGGGGTGACCCCTACACATATATTAAATAAATAAAACTTATTAGAGTTTGGGGGGGAAAGCAAAGAAAGAAGGAAAGAAAAGGAAAGAAAAAAGAGAAAATGTTGTTTTAAGAAAATAAGGTGAGTGAAAGAGGGGCTGGAATAGAGCCTAGTGCTCGGGAGATTGCTGGGCACACACAAGGCCCTGGGTGCTATCCCAGCATTGAAGAAAAAGAGAAAGAGAAAAAGAAAGAAAAATACTTAAACATGTCCAAAGATACAAAAATGGTGAAGGTGCTCACCATGGTCACCTAGGAAACATAAACCAACACCGTGACAGACCACAGTTGCACCCACAAGGATGGCTTTCTACATAAGACAGACAATAACAAGTGTTGGCAAGGTTGTGGAGAAACTGGATCCCACTCTGCTGCTGGTGGGAAAGCATCACTCGGCAGCTGTGGAAAATCACCTGGCAGTTTCCCAGAGCTGAACAAATCAACCACATCACTCAGCAATCCCCTGCAGGCATGGGTCCAAGAAAAGTGAAAACAGATGTTCAAACAAAACTGCACACAGAGTGTACAACAGCTCTGTTCACAGTGACCAAGGGTGGGGAGAACCCAAATGATCATCACCAGGGCATGAAAGGGGGCACCACTGTGTTTGTCTGGAGTCCCAGCACTCAGTGGCCAAGATTGAGGTTGCTGCAGTCGAGGTCACGCTGGGCTACGTTTTCTTTATTTTCTCTGTGTGGGTTATTTGTCTGTATAAATGTCTATGGTGGCTGAGAGGCCAGAAGAGGGCAGCAGATCCCCTGGACCTAGTTACAGAAGGTGTGAACAAGCCACCCTTGGGCACTGGGAATCAAACAATCCTCTGAAAGAGCAGAGCCACCCATCCAGCCCCACTATCTAGCTATGTGTTTTATTTTGTTTTTAATGAACAAACTAAGAGGAAAAAAAATGAACAGACCTAGAAAATATTGTTCTCATTACATCATCAGGCTGAAGTCAGAAAAGGCCACACATTTTATGGTTTCATTTGATGAAATTTCTAGAATACATGCATGTACACACAGAGACTAGAAAGAATAGTGGCTGCATGAGCCTTGGAGGGCATCCTGGTTATTATTCATGTTTCTATGCTAAAACCCAGACAAAAGCAACTCGAGGGAGAAGGAGTTTATTTTAGCTCACATTTTAAGATACAATCTGCCATGGCAAGGCAGCAGGAGCTTGAAGCAGCAGGTCACATATTGTCCACAGTTAGGAAAAAGAGCAATGAGTGTGTGCCTCCTAGTGCCCAGCTTGCTTCCTACATTATACACAGTGCAGGATCTTCCTGATCCGGAAATTGTTGTACCATAATTAAGATTGGTTTCCCTAACTGGGCATGGTGATGCATACCTTTGATTCTACGGCCACGGACCAAGTGGATTCACCTGAAAGAGGGGCTGGAAATGAAGAAAGGAACAGAAGGGTGAGAGAAACATGAAACCAAGACAAAGTTCTCTGATCAAGGCTCGAAGTTTAATATTCAGCTCTTCTAATTTAAAGGGAAACCCCACTGAACCCCTTCTTGTTTCAGCCAGAAATGGGTTGAGGAACCCATCCTTGGTCATTGCCTGAGATGTCTCAAGGAAAGCTGAGCAGGCAGTTTATTCTTCTAAGTTCCTGTAGCAGGTTGTATGTGCAGCCAAGGTGGGTAACTCCACCTAGGTCCTATTATTTGGTCTATTGTGGTAAACAAGGTCTTTCAGGCCTGATCAAGGCTGGGGGTAGGGCACAATTTCCCCTTATTAGTTTTTTAAAGATGAGCAGTGCCAGCAGCTGGACGAGGCACAAGATTTCATCCCATCTAGGGTAAAGATGTGTTGGGCAACTGTGCCTGACTTAGGTTGGTGTCTATATTGCTCCTTATTACCCATCATAGAGAACATACATAGCATTATTAATGTATGCCTCTATCTTAGGTCTATAGGAGCTCAAGAACACTCTTTCCCATCCTTGACTATTAGCCATCTTTGGCTCACTCTTTCCCATACAGACCAAAGCCACATTCAGACCAAAGGACCTGTGAGCATGCATCAATGCATTTCTTCATAGTGATGGATATGGTGAATAGCTGAGCTTGCTGAGAGTGATCCTGTGTGAAGGCAACCAATATGTTTGAGATACAAGGTTCAAAGGTTAAAAGCAATAAGATTATCCAAGGAGTGTAGAAAATAAGGTTGTAAGGGGGAATATTCCAGATATCTAATCCAGCTGCTAATTGGCAGGGATCAGACACAAAGTCTGGCCACCAGGTATATAGTGGGTGGCTTTAAGTAATGATAAAAAACACTTACTCTCCAGTAAGAGTAGAGACTATATGCCAGGTTAACTCAACTGGCTGATAGGGATTTTGAGCCATCTTCATAATTAGGCTCAAGATCTGTGTCCACTTGATGGACTAATCTTTCAGGCAGCTATCGGGCTCCATTTTCTTTTTGTAAAACACACACACACACACACACACACACACACACAGAACCATGGCCCCAAATTAAAACAGAGTCAGAACCATACCATGAATTAGTTAGGGGGTCTCTCCATTTGACCCTGGCAAATGAGCTGGAAGTGACTGGATGCCAGTGGTGATCTGCTGCAGACTGACCTTTAGCATCAGTTTACAAAAAATTTAAAACAAATAAGACAAAAGCAAGGTGTGCTATTGGTTACCTTGGAGGGTATAATTCCCCCTCTTATTAGTTTATAAAAGACAATTTATCAGAGTTCCTTGCAAAACCAGGGCAGAAGCACCAGTAGTTGCTCCTTCCACACTCAGAGAGTTATAAAGATATTATTTTAAAGTTCCATGATATCTGTTTCACAATTCCTTGTCCTTGAAGATTATAAGGAATCTCAGTAGTGTGAGTACTATTAAATTGTCAACAAAATATCTCAAATGTTTGACTGCAATAGCCAGTTCCGTTGTCTCTAATCTGATATGGAACAGCAAGCATAGAAAAATAATGTAGGCAATAACTAATTACATTTTTAGTTGCTTCTCTTGTTAAAGCAGTTGCAACTAGAAAGCCTGAAAGGTGTCAAGTCACATGTACATATTTTAATTTTCCAAAATCAAAAACGAGTAATAACCATTTGCCAAAATTGATTACGTATAAGTCTTCAAGGTTTAACAGCATTATGAAAAACTTAAGGATACTGAGAACAAGTTTTTGCAATTTGACTTGCACACTTTCTAGAAATACCAAATTATTGTCTCAAGCTATTACTATTTTTATGATGTAAAAAATAAGATTGTATGGCCAATTGTTTTGTAAGGCCTATAATCTGTCTGCCATACAAATCTGCTGTGGCATTGCCCTGGGGTCCAGGCAATCCAATATGAGCTCTTAAATGTCTTATAAAGTTAAGGAACAGTACATGTTTCTTAAATTAAGCTGTATTTGTACAAATACCTGTAAAATTTGAAAATTAGCAATTTCTGAAAAAGGAACAATTTCAAGCAATTATAAACTATGAGCTATATACTGGCTATGAGTATACAAATTGACAGCTTGATTTTTCAGCATTTCAAACAGTGGCTAGAACATGTAATTCAATTATTTGTGCTGAAGCAGGGGGAAACTCAAGAAAATGAACATGTGATCTAATTACATATACTGCCTTCTCAATAGATGAGTTGTCTGTAAATACAGTAAACACCTTTTCTATGGGCTGCATTTTACAGGAAATATAAAAGCATGCATAGAGAAAAATTGTCTTTTAGATAATGATTATCAAATTTGCCTAAAATGTTTGCCATGTAATAGGCCAAATATCAGTATTTTTCAATAACCAATTTAATTGCTGTTTGGAATAAGGAATAAACATTTCATCTAAAATACTTTCAGAATTCTATCTTAGAATTCTGTATTAACACAGTAACAATTTCATAATAGGATGTTCAAACTTTACTTCCAGATGAAGAAAGATGAATCCACATTAATAGTTTCTTTTGCCAAAGGACTGCTGTGAGCACATGAGTAGTAATAAAGTAAACATCCAACAATTGATCATAGTCTATATAACGTATCTGTTGATAACTAACAACTTACTCTACTTTCTGCAACGCTATTCCTCCTTCATAAGGTGAGGTCTTAGCTAATTAATATCTCTTAACAACTTTTGAAAATTATTAAAAGTAAACCATTTTTTTGCATGTACACCTGCAAGCCAGAAGAGGGCACTAGATGCCATTACAGATGGTTGTGAGCCACCATGTAGTTGCTGGGAATTCAACTCTTATATTTTTGGTTGTGAGCCTAGCCTTTAATGGCTGAGTCGTCTCTCCAGCCCCAACTATCCATTCTTATTGGAATTTTCTGTGCCACAATCTGCTTAGGATATAACTGAAGTCCCAAATATTGAAAAGATATTGCCTTTGAGTTTTTTCTGGGGCAAGACACACTCCCCAAAATTTTAAAAGCTCGTTGTATTAGAGCAAAGGCTTGCAGTAAAACTCCTTCAGAGAGATCAGCTAATAAAATATCATACAATGAGTAATATACACTGAAAGATGTAAACTCCTAACTTCTTGTACCAAAGCAGCAACAAAATTTTTATATAATATAAGGCTATTAGCCACTTCTTGAGGCAAAACTTTCCAGTGATATTGTGAGGAGCGGGTGCGACGGTGCAGCCAGTTATAATGGCGCCTGCAAAGTCTCAAGCGCCGCTTCTTGGCGGTTTGTGTGCCGCCCGCCTTTCCCTGGCAGAGCCACAACCACTGAACAGACTCGCTGCCACGCAGAATTGGGCTGTTTGAGGTGCACCAATGAGGCATGCCCATGTGGCAGGTGCTGAATGGGACACGCAGGGGTATAAAAGGATGGCCATTAGGGGGCTGAGGAGAGAGGGGCTTCCAGAGAGAGAGGATGGTAAAGGATCCTGAATAAACTGCGTTGAGAAGAACTCCGAGTTGTGTCGTTCCTGTCTGCCAGTCAGATAGAAAAGCGACAAGTGGTGGCCCATACAGGGAGTTCAGAACTCGGCGTGGTCAGGGCAGCTAGCTGGTAAGTTCCCAGGTAAGGGGCACAAGTTAAGTTCTCAGATAGGAGACAATATAAGTTCCCGGTTTTGGAACGAGTTAAAAGCAAAAGGAAAAGTTCTTACAGGCCATAGATAAGGTTTCAGTTTCGGGCAAGGACCTTAAGACAGCCAAGGAATGAGGGGTACTAGTCACAGGAGTAAAAGGCACTGGATACCAACCACAGAAGTTTTTCCAGGAGTATGAAACCATCTTTGTTTCTTCCAAGGAATGAGGTCAGCAAAAGTTTGGGTGTTTTTAAATTGGCTTAAAAAATTTACTGGAGTATAAAGATTTTAATATCCAAGAAAAAGGGTAGTGAATTGATGCACCCCTCTTAATTTTCAGTAAACTTTGGTACTAGCCTAGCCCTTGAATAAGAAGAACACACAGTATTTAAGGGATTTCTTTTTTAATTGCATTAAAAATAAAAGGCCCTTGTGCTTCTAATACAAACATTGCACCAAGCAGAATGGGAAATTCATCATCCTCACAGTCGCTGCAGCATGGTCTTCATGGCTTGCTAAAAGCGAGAGGGGTTGGTCTTAAAAGGGCCACCATGGAAAATTTTTACAGGCTATAGATGAGATTGCACCCTGGTTTTTAGTTTTGGGGCACCTCACACTACCCAGTTGGGAGAAGTTAGGAAGAGATCTTAAGTCGGCTGAAAAAAAAAAAAGAGAACTAGTCAGCGGAGTAAAGCCTACATGGAAACTGGTGAGATCTTGCATTGAGAATAGAGAAGGGAAATGCACTGCAGAGTTAGAGAAGGGTAGGGATGCGCTAGAGCAACTGAAAGAGGATCGATCTCAAAAGTCTGAGAACGAAGAAAGTTCTGAGGAAGAAGAGGTTTCCGAAACCAAGTTAGAGAGGCTGGTGCAAGACCTAGAGGAAGATATAGAACCCTCTGCACCAGGGCCATCTTGGCTGCCTCCGTATGCTCCTACTGGAGAATCAGGACAGAGTTTTTGCCCTGAATCCTGGAGGGAACTACGGGCTCAGCGTTTCCCAGTATTTCAAGACGCCCAAGGCAATCAGCACCATGAGCGTGTTGATTGGAAGGTTATTCAAAGATTGGCCGAGGGGGTCAGAGCCTACGGCATTAGTGCTGCTTTTGTGGTTTCTCAACTGGAGTCCCTCCATAGATATTGCATGACACCCAGTGATTGGCAGAATTTGGCTAGAGCTTGTTTATCTCCTGGCCAATACTTAGATTGCAAGGCCTACTTTATAGAGTTCTCAGCAGAGCAGGCTGATGTAAATGCCACTAATGGCCAGCAGGCCTGGGACCAGGACATGTTGTTGGGCCAAGGCAGATTTGTAAATCAACAAACAAATTACCCTTTGCAGGTATATAAGCAAATCAATTATATAGGGACTAGAGCATGGAAATCTCTTCCCAATAGAGGTGAGGTGTCAGGAAACCTAACCAAGATTGTTCAGGGATCAGCAGAGCCATTTGCCAACTTCATGGCTAGAATGGTGGAGGCGGGGGGGAATAGCCTCCAGCTGCACGCCTAGAGAGAGAGTGGCTATAACCCTCTTTACCCTAAGTTTTTTGACTCTGGATAAGCAAGGACGGTCTGCAGCCAATAGCCATGCTGATCTCGATGCTACCCATAAAGGCATGGTACTGTGGAAGGACATATTGACAGGAAAATGGAGTGGCCCTGACCCAGTATTGGTGTGGGCGAGAGGGTCTGTTTGTGTGTTTCCTCAGGATCAACATCAGCCAATTTGGGTTCCAGAAAGACTTACCAGGGTTATACAGCAAGAAGACAGGAATGGAGATTCTAAGGAAGACTCTTCTGCTGATGTGGATGCTACTAGCAATAAGGAGAAATGCTAGTTTTTATTATGAAAGTCTCACCTTTGAAAGCTCAGTATTTCTTTTATATGTGTTACCTCCATGCCTTTTCAGAATATAAGCCATGCTAGTAATCTTTCCAAAAGCCTTTCTCAGTTCCTTACAGGAAATTGATCGAGAGAATTCGAGAGAATGTTGAGAGAATTACAATAGTCCATTGTTCACATTAATTCAACCAGAGTGGATGCCTCCCTGGCCTCCGGATTGATGAGCTGGACTCTTCAAGCAATGTCCCACATCAAGGAGTGGGTGGGAATTGGGGAGGTTGCTATGTGCTTGGTCCCCATCAGTTGCCTTGCATTTTGGTGCATGTGTCAGATGAAAGCCCGACAGAAAACATCTCAGGCCTTGATTGTACAAGTGTTTGCAGCAGTGGAGACAGAACAGTCTCCTCAAGTGTGGCTTGGCATGCAAGAGAGGTAGTCAATGATGGCTAAGAATCCTTGGGCACGTTACCAATCTAAGACAGGGACCAAACCAAAGCTGTTTGACTCCCCATGATGGGTAAGGAGCGTTGCTTGAAAGGGGGCAACCTAAGACAGGCACTCTCTCTGCCAAAATCAATAAACAAGGGGGAATTGTGAGGAGCGGGTGCGATGGTGCAGCCAGCTATAATGGCGCGCCTGCAAAGTCTCGAGTGCCGCTTGTTGGCGGTTTACACGCCACCCACCTTTCCCTGACAGAGCCACAACCACAGAACTACTGCACAGACTTGCTGCCACGCAGAATTGGGTTGTTTGAGGTGCACCAATGAGGCATGCCCATGTGGCAGGTGCTGAATGGGACACACAGGGGTATAAAAGGATGGCCGTTAAGGGGCTGAGGAGAGAAGGGCTTCCAGAGAGAGAGGATGGTAAAGAATCCTGAATAAACTGCGTTGAGAAGAACTCCGAGTTGTGTCGTTCCTGTCTGCCAGCCGAATAGAGAAGCGACATGATATCACTTCATGGATTCTCCAAAATTACAAGCAAACTCACTAGATGCAAACCTCCCACAGTCACCAGAATGTAAACAAACAGTATAAAAACAATCTTCTAAATCTATAATAATTCTATATGCATTTACTGGAATGGCAGCTGGAGTAGGCAAGTCAGGCTGTCCCACAAGTTTCATAAATCTTAAGTTTGAACTTTGTTTTGGATTAATTGAATAACCAATCCCTGTAGCTGAATGAGAGTATCAGATAAAGGCCAAGTTAAAGGCCAATCTTGTCCTCTCTTACTCTTTGAGCAATTCTTTTATTAGCAGGCATAGCTATAATGCCATGGAGGGAAGCAGACATAATTTTAATTTCTTCAGCATAATCATTATCTACAACTCCTGGCCCATAAGCTGTCTGTTGTGAATGTCTTTGGGTCTGAGGCTGATGTGCACCCCACCCCCACCCTGTTGGGAGCCGACTTTTAGCAGAAAGCGGCTATTATCCTTTCAGTCATCTTGAGCCATATACCCTGACATGAGACTTGTATTACAATAGCCTACAACAGCTGAGCACACTCTGATAATCTTGGTTTAGATACCTTGGGTGTGTGAGATTAAAGGTGTGTGAGATTAAAGGTGTGTGACTTAAGAGTGTGACTTAGAGATCAGATTTAGAGACAAGACCTAAGGGCATGATTAAAGGTGTGACCAAAAGGCATGGCTTAGAAGTGAGACATATAAAGGCGAGAGGCAGACAGAAGAGAGATCAGAGAATCAGACACTTTAGAGAGTACAACTTGGAGAACAATTTGGAGTAACAGAGATTCAGACACTAGGAGTAGGAGTAGACATTAGACACTCGGAAGAGAACTAGGAGTACAACTAGGAACTAGGAACTCAAGACTTGGGATTTGGACTTGGAAGAGAGACCGAAGAATAAACGGGATTGAAACACACTCTGTCTGGTCTCCGTTCTTCGAGTCCTTCCTCACTCTCTCTCTTGCTGAACCCCGACCCTCGAACTGGAGCGGCAGCTTGGGCCGGGATACAGTGGCCACCAAGCACGGAGTGGTTTTAGGCCGCCCAAAGTGGGCCAGCCTAGGCCCCAACATTTTTGGCCCCCAAACATGGGGCCACCTCGGGCCTCAACATTTTTTGGCCCCCAAATGCGGGGCAGCCTGGGCCTCAACATTTTGCTAGGGCCACGACATTTTTGGCGCCAGAACGTGGGCTAGTACGGTTCTCAACACCACCCCAAGGAAAAAGCAAGGAAATAAACAAATTCCGGAAAACACCTTTCTAGGGGCTGGTCAGGATGACCAAGACAAAAAGAATGTCTGTCACACAAGCTTCTGCTGAGCCCACTCTGTATTTAGTCTTAACTCAAATGTAACTGTTCTTAATCTGGGCCTATTTCCTGAGGCCTGGCCGAAAGTTATCCTTCCTGAAGGCCTGTACTATGCCACAACTGTTTTTAACATTTTTATTCAACTCTACCTGCTCTATCCTGTTCTCTATAAACATGAGTGAGCCAAAAAAATCCCAAGCTCATGATTGAACTGCCAGCTGCAGCCAATGGAATACTGGTAGTTTAACTATATTTTTGTTTCTTTTCCAATATTAGAGTATAATCATAATTTTTGGGAAACAAAACAAATTTTAAATAATGTAAACAATCCATTTTCTCTAAAAATCAACACCAAGTGCATTACTTTTATATTACAAAGTTTGGCTGCCAGTTCTTATATGAATGCATGATAGTGCAGCTTTTAATATCTCATTAAAGAGACATTGTATTAAATATTTTAAACATCTGGTTTCTGAATGACTCTAACACTGAGTTACCAGTTTTAAGTACCAAAGTTACCAAAGTTGCACATTTTTAATCATACCCAATAACTTATAGGCCAATAATCTATAACCAAGACATGTAGGACATACTTATACCTTTAAAACCAGTCAGAAACAAAAATGAAGTGGCTACACATCTTAAATATTTAGACTAAACAAAATTTTCTTTCTATTTCTAGTTGTGATTTCAAGAGAAAAGCATCTTGCCACAGAGATTTTTCTAGGAAAAACAACTCTCAGCTTCCTTATCATAGAAGCCCAAAAGTTGCTTCTCCAGCTCAGCTTGACCCCTAGTTACAGTACAAAGTAACTTATCAGCTTCTGCTGTGCACATTAAGGCTGCCTTTAAAACAAAGTTAAACTAGATCAAGGGTTGGATACCTAGTAGTTTTAACCATTTTTATTTTTGACATGAAATATAGAACAACAATCACTCAAACAACAAAACAAAAACAAACAATTGACACACGTGGACAGATTGGCATGCTAAGGACTGACAATAGACAGAAAACAGAACTAAGGATGTCTCCAGTAGTAGCCAGAGAGAAAGAGGACTTCTCCTGAATCTCTCCTGTTGCTAGGAGAGCTCTGAAATAGCCATTTCCTTCTTTTTTGCTGACGCAGCCCAGACAGAGGACAACTGCTTTTCTAAAACTCTTTCTCTCTCTCATATTTAAGGTCTAATTCTTCATCTCTTTTTTTAGGAGGTGTAATAGCAGCTATTGATAGTTACTCCTCAGTTCCCTGCTTTCTTAGTTTCCCAGTTCCTTTTAACCCTGCTCCTCTGGCCTGAGGTAGCTCTTAGGCTGCAGACAAATGCCTGTTTAGAATTCCCCTGTCCCATGTTTTACTGTCAACCCCTAGGTAAAGTCAGCATCAGGCCAACAACTACTCAGCCTAGACTGTATTCCCTTAAACACACTTCCTACAAACACAACCTCCAAAAAATAACTAGCTCTAGCATCGATGCTGTTCATTGCTTACCAAGTGCAGGATACTCTTCTTTCATTTTCCATGAAGCTCTGTAGGAGGAGCTAAGGTGGGAGGAGTAAGGAGAGGAAGAGGAGGAGGAAGAGAAGGAAGAGGAGGAACTAGGAGAGGAAGAGAGACAAGAGGAGAGAGGGGAACATGGAGGTGGATGTTCATGTGTCTCCACCAGTCAAAGGTAGTTGGTATATCTAGGTTGAATATTGGGTCACACTTCTGATTGTATCTTGTTATTGATCATTATCAAATATATAAGCCTTTGATTAATCCTTAAGTATTAGAGTCTCATTTTTCTACCTGGCCCATATGGATGGCAAGATGGTCTGTGAAATGCCCAGCCTTGCAGAGACAGCATGGAAGATTGGCAGAGCTATCTCCCACGCTGGTGTCTTGTGGGTGGCAGGGCTGGTGTTTCTGGCTGGCTGTTTCTAGCTGTGGCATGCACATGGCCTCATGGCCTGGGAACATGGCATCTGATCTAGGCAGAGATGATGCAGCCTAGACAGATTGACCAGCGGCCACTTTTTAAAATAATTACTACAACAGAGCTCCACCTAAGACAGCATTTCTCAGCAGGTCCCCATTTTCAGGTCCCTCATTCAAGGTGCCCCCTGTAGCTGCCTATGGCCACAGACCAACTGGGTTCACCTAAAAGTGGGGCTAGAAATGAAGAAAGGGACAGAAGGGCAAGAGAAACATGAAGCCAAGACAAAGTTCTCTGATTAAGGCTTGAAGTTTAATATTCAGCTCTTCTAATTTAAAGGGAAACACACCTAGGTCCTATTATTTGGTCTATTGTGGTAAACAAGGTCTTTCAGGCTGGGGGTAGGGCACATCCTAGTGCTTGAGAGACAGAGGTAGCAGATCTCTGTGAGTTCGAGGCCATCCTGGTATACAAAGGGAGTTCCAGGACAGCCAGGGCTACACAGAGAAACCATGTCTGAAAAAAAAATGTTTTCCCCACATTAAATAGTGTAATCAAGATGATCTGGTATAGATATGCCCAGAGGCCCATTTCCCGATGGACTCTAGATTTTATCAAGGGCTGAAGAGATGCCTTTCCCACATTTCCAGAGGAGTCATGTTAGGTTCCCTGGAACCCACATCTGGTGGCTCACAATTTGCCTGCAGTACCAACTCCAGGGGATCTGACATTCTGGATTCTGCAGGTGCCTGAATTCAAATACAAATTATTCACATACAGAAGATATACACATTGAGGCAGTGATGGTCCACACATTTAATTCCATTACTTGAGGGGCAGAGGCAAGCAGATCTCTATGAGTTTGAGACCAGACTGGTCTACCTAGCAAGTTTCAGGACACCTAGGGCTACACAGAGAAACCCTGTGATAGAACATGACCAATGCAATTTATAAGAGATACTATTTTATTTGGCTTGTGGTTTCAGAGGGTTAGAATCCATGATGGCAGGCTAAAGGGCAGCTGAGAGATCACATCTAGATTCACCACCATGACAGAGAAAGAACACTAAGAATGGCATGGCTCTTCTGAAACCTCAAAGCCCAAAGCCTGCCCCCAGTGGCACACCTTTTTCACACCTTCAAATTCTTTCCAGACAGTTCCACCAATAGATAGGGAACCAACTATTCAAGTATATGAGCCTGTGGGGTCCATTCTTGTTCAAACCACCACAGACCCAGAGAAGACACTGAGAGCAAACCAAAGGAGCAGTCCCATTCAAATTCACCATAGTAACCAATGAGCTTATGAGGGAGTCCTAAAAGGAATATAGGTGAAGGGACACTTATAGCAATGTAGGTGACCTCCAAAACAGTTTATATCATAAAAGCAATCCATGACAGCACTGTTGACAGCCTCTGGAAAACTGCAGGGATGGACCCCAGTTTAGTTACCCTTTCAAGTCTGAGCCACACCCTAGCAACACCAGAGATCACATGACTCTGAATACAAGCAACCAGAGGATGGTTCTGGATTGAGTGAGTGGCTGGGATCTCAGGGAAGGGTCTTATGCCTGTGTAGACTCCTGTGAGTAAGCACAGCTGTTCTGATTTCAAGATGGTAATGTCCACGGGGTAGAGTTCCACAGGTAACTACCATGACTGTGGGGTTCCTTTAGGAAATGAGAAAATGTTCTGAAATCAGATTCACAGCTCACTCTATGCTTGTCAGTCAAAAAGTGAGCACCTCTGCTGGGCAGTAGTGGTGCACGCCTTTGATCCCAGCACTCAGGAGGCAGATGCAGGCAGATATCTGTGGGTTTGAGGGCCACCCTGGTCTACAGAATGCGTTCCAGGACAGACAAGGTTACACAAAGAAACCTTGTCTCAACCCCCTCCCCCTCCAAAAAGCACCACTTCTACCACACTCTAACATGCCTAAGTGCATGAAACCAAACAACCATGTTTGTCTTTTGTGAAAATTTTTTGTGAAAATTTTGTGATTCATTTGTGAAATCAGGAGTAAAATGCATGTTTTACTTTATTTTATTTTTCCTAGAGAGGGTTTCTCTGTGTAGCCCTGGCTTTCCTGGAACTCTCTTTGTAGACCAGACTAGCTTTGTAGACCAGAGATCTGCCTTTGTGATTGGTTAAGGCTCTGGGGAATTTAACTATACTTACCTCAGGTTAGGTGGCTGTCCTGTTTTGGACTTTCTGTTTGCTTTTTTTGTTGTTGTTTGTTTTTGTTTTTGAGACAGGGTTTCTCTGTGTAGCCCTGGCTGTCCTGGAACTCACTCTGTAGACTAGGCTGGCCTCGAACTCAGAAATCTGCCTGCCTCTGTCTCCCAAGTGCTGGGATTAAAGGCGTGCGCCACCCACTGCCCGGTTGTTTTGGAGTTCTTTAGTTTTGAGAAAACAGAAACTGAGGCCTAGACTCCTGAATTGCCAGCCTATCATAGAGTCAGCTCTGGCTAACTCAGTCTTCTCACTTATGGGTGAATAATAAACGTGATGGTTTGTATGATATAACACTTATATTCTTGGACATTTGACTATTTGGTTCTCAGACACCTTTAGGGAGGTTAAGAGGCATGACTGTTCTAGAAAAAGCACACCACTAGGGGCAGGCTTTGATGTTTCAAAGCCTCTGGCCGTTCCCAGTTTACTCTCTCTGCTTGTTGCTTGTAGCTAGAGATGTGATCTCTCAACTGCTCCTACCTGCTGCCAGGTTTGCTTTCTGCATTGTTGATGGGCTCTTATCCTTCTGAAAACACAACTTCTTCTTTTTTCTTTTTTTTGGTTTTTCGAGACAGGGTTTCTCTGTATAGCCTTGGCTGTCCTGGAACTCACTCAGTAGACCAGGCTGGCCTCGAACTCAGAAATCCGCCTGCCTCTGCCTCCCAAGTGCTGGGACTAAAGGCGTGCACCACCACCGTCCGGCTCTGAAAACACAACTTAATGTCTCTATACATTGTCCTTGCCATGGTGCTCTAACACAGCAATATGACAGTCACCTAAAACAGCAGAAATGATGAAAACAAACAAACAAACCCACCCACCCAGTATAGGTGATGGCTTAAAAAATCTGCAGCACACTGTACAGCCTACAGGCAGCTTGACAGACTGGAGAGCTAGTGCCCCAAGCTACCTATCAGGTCTCTTGCCTCTTCTAGACAGTGTGGCTGATTTTTGTTTCTTCCAGGCACTTTAGCTGCTATGCAGAGTCTTCTAGGCAGCTTGGCTGTTCTAAGAATAGTTCTTCCTATAGAAGCATGAGGAGAGAAGGGCCTAGTGAATCTGGTCAGTTTCTGAAACTTTCTGGAGTTACTGAGTATGGGGCAAGTGGACCCTGCTACCAGACAGAAGAACTATTAAGGTTGAGAGTGCCCAAACCCCATGAAACTCAAAATTGAGAACTGTAGCAGTGGGGCCAGCTCCCTGCCTAACTCTATCTGCTCTGGAAAATGTGACCTCGACATCCCACTGAGAGGACCATGACAATCAGTCAGGTAGGAAAAACACCTGCAGTCCTTCCCCATGCTGATAGCACCTCAAACTGAGCCAATGGGAAGCACCTACCCCCAGATCCCATCCGACTCCTCAATGTTTATAAAGTCCCTGTCCATATGAGATCAAGTACACAAGTTATTTCACCCAGAATCCTCTGAGAGTGGCTGTTTTACTGAGCTGTAACATTTGGGGAAGAGTTTTCTCTCACAAAGCATTCATCTCTGGACCTTAGACCTACCTTGCAGGCTAGACTCACGTCCCTGCTGTCCCTGCTGCTGCTGCTGCTGCTGCTGCCACCAATCACCTGCTGCCCCTATTCCTGCCACTGGCATTAATGCTGCCATGGTCGTGGTGTGAAAATAAAATTTGAAAGCAGCGTTGAAACAATAACAAAAGCCGGACGGTGGTGGCACACACCTTTAATCTCAGCACTTGGGAGGCAGAGGCAGGCGGATTTCTGAGTTCGAGGCCAGCCTGGTCTACAGAGTGAGTTCCAGGACAGCCAGAGCTACACAGAGAAACCCTGTCTCGAAAAACCAAAAAAAAAAAAAAAAAAAAAAAAAAAAATTAATGGTCAGCAAAGACCACCAACAATTTGTTAAATTTAATCATAATAAAATATTAAGTCCCTGCAGGGGCAGGATGACCAAAAATAAAGGCATGCAAGGGCGTGCCCAGACAAGTCCAAACAAGCCCAAGTGAGTAATGGGCTATCTGGTGTTTACTTCTCTCTCCCTCCCTTTCTGGGAGGTCCGAGGTTCTGCAAGTTCTGCCAGTTCTGCAAGTTGCTGATGTTTGAAATATCCAATCATGTGTAGCCGCGCAAAAGTTCAACCAATCATATGTAACCGCGCCAAATTTCCCCGCTCTCCCCAACCCCTACCCATAAATATCCCAAGTTTCCTGGGTTTCGGGTCGGAACCTCTATCTCCTGCGTGAGATATGTTCCAGCCCGAGGGCCCTCGTCGTTAAACCTCCTCTGCAATTGCATCAAGATGGTTTCTCGTGTGTCTTTGGGTTCATGCAGGTCCGGACTTGGGTGAGGGTCCCCGTTTGGGGATCTTTCAGTGGGTGAGACATGGGATCCTGACTACCTACCCTACAAGGGCTTTCCTTCAGATAGCTGTAACACTGTTGAGACCCGCACTAGCCCCACGTTCGGGCAGCCAAAAAATATCTCGGCCTGAGCAAAATGTTGAGGCCTGGGCTGCCCAGCGTTTGGCGGCCACTGTATCCCGGTCCAAGCTGCCACTCCGGTCCGAAGGTCGGGGTTCAGCAAGAGAGAGTGAGGACGGACTCGAAGAATGGAGACCAGACAGAGTGTGATTCAATCCCGTTTATTCTTCAGTCTCTCTTCCTCTAAGTGTCTCATTCTCTACCCTCTGCCTCTGCCTTTTATATGTCTCACTTTCTAAGCCATGCCTTTTGGTCACACCTTTAATCATGCCCTTAGGTCTTGTCTCTAAATCTGATCTCTACACTTCTAAGTCATACTCTTAAATCACACACCTTTAATCTCACACACCTTTAATCTCACACACCCAAGGTATCTAAACCAAGATTATCAGAGTGTGCTCAGTTGTTGTAGGCTATTGTAATACAAGTCTCATGTCAGGGTATATGGCTCAAGATGGCTGCAAAGCTGATAGCCGCTTTCTGCTAAAAGTCGGCCCCCAACATAACACTTTAACTGTTTCTGGCCAGACCAGAGACCCACAGAAGCCCTGCTTCCTTGGAGGACAGCAATTGAGCTGTTTACTTCCCGGAATGGAATTAAACTGGAATTGGAATGTTTCACCTTGCCTTCTGGAGTGTTCTAGTTAGAATTCTATTGTTGTGATGAAACACCATGACCAGAGCCACTTGTTAGGGAAAGGGTTAATTTGGCTTTCACTTCAAAAATCACTGTTTATCACTGAAGAAAATCAGGACAGGAACTTAGAGCAGGAACCTGGAGGCAGGGGCTGATGCAGAGGTCATGGAGGAAAATTGCTTACTGGCTTGTTCTCCCTGACTTACTCAGCGTGCTTTCTTATAGAATTAACCACCAGCCTAGGGATGGTCCTACCTGCAATGGGCCAGGTCCTCTTTCATCAATCACTAATTAAGAAAACGCCCTACAGTCTTGTAGTAGAGCTTGAACTTGTGTTTGTTTTGTTTTTGCGAGACAGAGTTTCTTGGTGAGCTCTGACTGTCCTGGAACTCTGTAGACCAATTCGGCCTCAAACTCATATAGATCTGCCTATGTTTGCCTCCTGAGTGCTGGGGTTAAAGGTGTGTACTGCCACCACCTGGCACCTTACAGTCCAACATTATAGAGGTATTTTCTTGAAACTCTCTTCTTTCAGATGACTTTAGCTTATGTCAAGGTGACAAAAAATTACCCACTACTTGGAGCTTGGCTTCAAAGTGGAATATTTCATCTGGAAGGCAAATGCTACACAACAAACAATGTGAGTACAAGAAGCCAATTCAGGAAACCCTTAGCTGCTGTGAACAGACACCATGACCAAGGCAGCTCTTGAGGGACATTTATTTAGGGCTGGCTTACAGGTTCTGAGATTCAGTCCAGTATCTAGGCAGAAGCATGACAGAGTCCGGGCAAGCATGGTGGCAGGAGAAGCTGAAAGGTCTACATCTTCATCTGCAGGCCTCTTGAGAAGATTGACTCCCATGTGCTTAGGATGAGGGTCTTAAAGCCAAGGCAACAGTGACAAATTTTCTCCAAGGCCACAGCTCCAAATAGTGCCATTCACTGAGCCAAGCATATTTAAATTACCACATGGGGCTTAGCTTTTTCTGGTGAAGGATGACATTCTATGGCCAAGGCCAGAGTCAAGGAGGCAGGACATTATTCACTTCCTAATGAAGGGCTCTCTTGATCTCCAGGGTGTAGGCTGGAATGGGATCTACCTGCAGAAAGCTGGAAGAATGCATCTGATGTGAGGTGGTACTTGCTTGGTGTTTGTGTGCTATAAGAGAGACACTGGTGGAGCCAAAAAGTCTGCCCCCATTGTTTCATCTATTTACATTTCAATGTTATCCCCTTTCCTGGTCCCCTAACCCCTGGAAACCTCCTATCCCATCCCTCCTTCTCTCCCTTCTATGAGGGTGTTTCCCCACCCAAACAGCCACTCCCACCTTCCCGACCTGGCATTCGCCTACACTGGGGTATTGATCCTTCACAGGACCAAGGGCCTCTCCTCCCATTGATGCCCAACAAGGCCATCCTCTGCTACATATGTGGCTGGAGCCATGAGTCCCTCCATGTGTACTCTTTGGTTGATGGTTTAGTCCCTGGGAGCTCTGGGGGGGGGGGGGGTCTGGTTGGTTGATATTGTTGTTCTTCCTATTGGGTTGCAAACCCTTCATTTCCTTCATTCCTTTCTCTAACTTGAGCACTGGGGACCCCACACTCAGTCCAATGGGGGGGCTACAAGCATCTGCCTCTGTATTTGTCAGGCTCTGGCAGAAACTCTCAGGAGACAGCTATATCAGGCTCATGTCAGAATGCACTTCTTGGCATCCACAATAGTGTCTCGGTTTGGTGTCTATATATGGGATAGGTCCCCAGGTGGGGCAGTCTCTGAATAGCCTTTCATTCAGTCTCTGCTCCACACTTTGTTTCTGTATTTGCTCCCACGAGTATTTTGTTCCCCCTTCTAAGAAGGACTAAAGCATCCACACTTTGGTCTTCTTCTTGAGTTTTATGTGGTATGTGAATTGTAACTGAAAGGTATAGAAAACTTATGAAAAATACTAGTTCTACCAAGAAAGCAGAACTAAATGTGAGATTTTTAGGTCTTCAATGCCCCGGGATACATTCTACATTCTGGGAGGGTACATTATCCCTGAGTCAGAGGACACTTGCTGGATTAACATTCAGGAGAGGAAGAGAGAGGCTGATTAACATTCCTCAGACCTCAGGGAAGAGAACCCACCTGTGGGTGGGGAAGGCCCAAAGCATAGATGGTTGGACAAGGTTACATTCTTGTGAAAGATGAGTGTACAAGATGTTTCCACATGACTCTGACTAAATTATAAATTGAGACTTTGGGGGGAACTTTTCACTATTTTTATGTTATGTTTCCTTAGTTACTCCCTCACCCCCCTTGGTTTGTGGTTTTCCTCTATATAAGATCTCCTCTCACCAGGCAGAAGGGTCAATTCCTCTGCTCCTGCATGGGTTATGAATTGACCATCAGCCGGTTGATTCCGAAATATACCTCTTGCTGATTGTACCTACATCAGTGTCTTGTGAATTATTGGGTGGTCGTGACATCCCGAGACTTGAGTAAGGGACTCCTCTCTTGGGGATCTTTCATAACTTGGATATTCTGAGCTTTTGGGTTAATATCCACTTATCAGTGAGTGCGTAGCATGTGTGTTCTTCTGTGATGGGGTTACCTCACTTCGGATGATATTTTCTAGTTCCATCTGAAGAAAAATTGTGGAACACTTGTTCTGCCCCCTCCCCCATGGGAGAGGCTAATTAACATTCCTTAGTCAGAGGACACCTGCTGGATTAACATTCAGAGGAGGAAGGAAGAGGCTGATTAACATTCCTCAGACCACATGGAAGGGAGCCCACTTGCAGGTGTGAAAGTCCAGAGCACACAGACACATTCTGCAGGACGGACCAACCCTTGCCACTTACAGACAAGGGAGGTCCTTGCCACCTCATTCCCCAAAGACCAATCAGTTTCAAAGTCACACTGTTCTGCCAATCATATTTATACCCCTTAAACTGTATAAAAACTGACCAAATGAGCTGCCTGTGGTTGCCACTCCACCTTTGGTGTAGGAAGGCCCCAGTGCATTGGAGCATTAAAATTCCTCTTGCTTTTTGCATCGATTTACATCTCTACAAGGTTCACTCAGGGGTTCTCTGGTAAGCTAAGGCTCCCCAAGAGTCTTACATTTGGTGCAAGGTCCAGGAAGGAATTGACCCCCTGTGAGAATGCACTGGAGAGTAGTAGATCAGAGGTCTCACAGAGCAGGTACCACAGTTTATTTGTCTGTCTTTTGTCTGCTGTTTGTCAGAAGTCTGAACCTGTAAGCCTGTCTGAACTTTCCATTTGCTTGCAAGCATCTGGGGGGCTCAGCAAGCCCATGGTTTTTGGGGCAGTCAAGAGTGACAAGCTGTGACTGCAGGGAGCCTGGAGTCTTCAGGTCCCCTGGAGGGGGGCAGGAGGATCCCACTCCTTCTGGAACCTGTTAGATTTGGTCTGGTGTAAGTCAGCCAAGTCGTCTGAACCTGTTAGATTTGGTCCAGGGTAAGCTGGCCAAGTCGTCTGGTTACTGGATTCTTCTGCCAGCAGTTTTCCTATGTCTTGATTGTCTCTATAACCTGGTCTCTGTGCTTGTGGCAGGGGCGAGAACTGTCTGTGTAACCTGGTGTCTGTGCCCCTGTGGCAGAGGGGAGAACTGTCTGTATAACCTGGTTTATGTGCCTGTGACAGGGGTACGCTGTCTATATTGTCTTTCTCTGTTTTCTTGGTGAACTGTCTGTGTGTTGGTTGTTGTTCCCTGTTTCTTGGACTTTGACTGTGTTGTTTTGGACTGAATCTACCACATTATACATCCTAATTAACTACCAGAGGGAAGTTAGGGAAAGAGGTAACATGGCCGCCAGCAGCGGAGGGGAGGAGGAGCTATAGCACAGTGGCTGCAGCTCCTGCTCCCCGATCTCTGTGGCCGGTGCTGAGGAATCAGAGGGTATCCACAAAAAGATAGGCTGGGCCCAGGCGGTTAAGAACCTGGCAGAGGAGAAAGGCAACTTCCGTGAGCCATGGCGGCAGGACAAAACAGCCCTGGAGGCTTCTCACCTGCTGCTTGCAGGGACCTTGGCTGCTGGCCGCTTCTGGTGTGAGAACATGGTGGTCCAGGTAGCGCAGTGGCTTTTCAAATGCACAGCCATTTCAGGTGGCACACCAATTTTCGTTTAAAATTTTTTTTTAAAACATGAGTGAGTAGCGCTGAGACAAGCCACGTGACTCCAGTGCAGAACGTCTGAGACAAACTGCTTGCAGGCAGGTCACCTGCTGTGAAAAATTACAGGCTGCCCAGAGTCAGAGAGTGAAAAGAATAGGCCTCCGTTTTGGTGCAAATACTGATTTGTAGTAAAGAAGGGCAAGTCAGTTACTCTCTGCTTTTCCAAATGGCCCACTTTCAGAGTAGGGTAGCCACCCGTAGGGACCTTCATACGGGTGATCAAAGCAGTAGAGGAAAAAGTTTTTAGACCAGGATCCCTCAGGATTAATTACAGATTAGTCACCTGGATGAATCTAGTAGAGGACTCCCCCTCACCCTGATAAAAGCCTTTCTTTCCCTAGACCCTTGTAGGTTCTGGCTGTCAGGAGTGCTCTTCAGGACAGAAGAGCAAGAGAGAATACCGGAAAGGAAGAATGTTCCCTCAGACATAGGGCACCATCGATTGAACAGGCTGTGGTCAATGGCGGGTTTCTTCTGACCAGATCTGACTGGGACTTTAATGTGGCAGAAGGTAAGAGGCACCTTAAAACCTACCACCAGATTCCATTGGCAGGTCTCAAGGGAGCCACATGAGGCCCTACCAATTTTGACCAAGGCATGTGAGGTTAAGCAGGGATCAGATGATTTGCCCACAGCCTTTCTAGAATTGCTCATAGAGGCATTCTGTCAGTACACACTGTGTCCTTTATAGACCAGGCTAGTAGATCTCAGGGAAAAGCTTCACAGGCTAGAGGGACTGCAGGATATGTCGTTAAAGGTTTAGTGTAGGTTGCTGAGGAAGTCTACCACAACAGGGAGAAAGAAAAAGAGCAGAGAAAGAGAAAGGAAGAAGATGAAAGAGTGATGAAAGGTGACAGGAAAGGAATTTACAGAGAATCTTGGCTATAGTAGTTAAGGGAAAGCAGAGAAGGGAGACTCTAATCGAAGGGAAATAGAAAACTCCCTGAAAAGGACCAGTGTGCACATTGCAAGTAAAGGAGCCAGCTACTGAGTAGAGAGTACCCTAGCAAATGGAAGCCGGGGTCAGGAAATCCCAGGCCTTGGGAAAAACACCCCCAAATGGCGAAGGTATTAGCTCTGAGTGAAGACAGTGATTGGAGTAGACAGGGTTTGGACCCACTCAACTCTTGGTGAACACAGGGGCTCAACACTCGGTTCTCCTCCAAGCCGATGACCCCCATTTCCAAGAAAAGATCTTGGTTCCAAGGAGCCACTGGTGTGGGGAAAAAAAAAAGGCTTGGGGATCCCGCGGTTCCTCCTGCCATGCTGTGGGTAGTCGGCTGGGAACGCTCTGGGTTTCTCCAGCTGGAAGTTGGGCCCGGCTGTTCATTAACTAAAAGTCTCTCCCTGGCTCCTCACGGTTCCTCATAGCGGCGCAGCCCCAACACACGAGGAAGCCCTTGGGTTTCCAAAACTGGTTTATTCACATGGCGAATTGTGGACGGATCTGGATGCATACCCCTCAAACCCAGGATCGACCTGAGTTAAAAGGGGAGGGGAGAAAGGGGGAGGGGCTGGGGAGGAATGTTTAATCGGCTCCACCTCTGGCCTTCAGGTATGTAAATCTCTCTAGGGCCTGTTCACGCCCTCCACCTGTGTACATGACTGAAGGGTGGAGGTGAAATGGAGATTAGACCTTGTGTTAGGCCCAACACACTGGCACCAAAATATATTCATGGACTACCCAAAGAACGGTGGACCTAGAGATGGGCTGGGTATCCCATTTATTTATGGTCATACCAGACTGTCCCTACCCTCTGTTGTTGCAAGACTTACTCCCCAGGAGAGAATGAACAGAACCCTAAAAAGTGACCTTAACTAAATTGCCCTCAAAAATTGGCACTGGCTGGATAGTGCCCCTTGTCCTGATCCTGTTCTGAGCTCAGAACACTCCTCTTGTGTGAGACCCCCACTCCATTGACCCCAGCTCTTGACTCACTCCCCCCCAGAAATAACTTTTCAGGATAGTAAGGATATTATGGCTCAATTGTAAGCTTTCCAGATCAGACACCAGGAACTGTGGTCTGCACTTAGTGATCTGTATAACGCAGGTACCCCAGAGGTTCCACACGAGTAAACAAAGTAACAGAGGCTGTTCCTGGTGCTGCTGACCATCCCGACCTCTGCTGAAGTAGACGGAGTAACTGCCTGACTTCACATAACTCAGACCAGCACCTGCACCTGATGCCAACTGGAGAACAGCCAGACACCTGAGCAACCCTCTCAAGCTCAAGATCACCTGCTGTTCTGCAAGGCCAAAGAAACCATTAAATGGCTACCATTAAATTCCTTCCCATGTTGAGCCTTAACACCCCATACAACCTTACCAAAGTGACTTGGCAAGTAATCTAAGCCACTGGAAATGTGACTTGGTCCACTACAGTGGAACACCCACCTTGTGTCTGGCTGCCAGACCTTGTCTTCAATCTATGTAAGTTAGCAGCAGGCCTTGACTCCTGGGATATCCCTGACCCGACCCGCGAGCCTAGTAATTCATGGGCATGAGAAGGACCACAACCTGAAAGAAGAATGGGCGAGACAGGGGAAAGGACTCAAGGAAGCAAATGCTTGTCAAGAGTCATATATTTGGGCGCAAAGCGCTTATTTATAATACATTTTGCAAAGGGAGGGGTAAGAGGGATCCAGGTGATGGGAAAGTACAGAATCTTCTTGGCCTGTGCCCTGAAAGAATGGCAGTCTAACTGCTTACTCAAAAGATACGGTACACTGCTTTAAGTCTATAAGTCTATCTGTAACTGTCAAGCCAAACCTTGTGGTTGCTAGGGGGATGAAGCTGCAGGGGACATAACTATCAAGCAGGACCTTGTGGTTGCCAGGGAGATGAAGCTGCAGGAGACATTGTACAGGTAGGGAGAAGTAGGGGGTGAGGGTAAGAGGCGAGGGTCCTGGCTTCTGACATATCCCCATCCTAGCAACACAGGGGTGGAGATTACCCAAATGTCGGGGACAAGGGACTTTTGAATCTAAACCATGTCCCAGAAGCAGCCTTAGAGGGTGGGGCTTAGGGTGTGTACACCCAAAGTTGAGAAGTGTCCTATGAGAAATCCCATACATGTGTGCTCCCGAGATGAGGGAAGCCGGCAGCAGGCCTATCAGTGTATGTGTGTAAAGGGAAAACTACTTTTTCTTTGTTACCTAAGGGTGTAGAAAATTGAGAAGTACATACTGGACCCTATTCGGGGGTGGGAGGAAGATAGTTAAGGATTCAGTGGCAAAGGTATGGGAGAGACTAGCCCTAGCCGAGAGAGAGAGAGAGAGAGAGAGAGAGAGAGAGAGAGAGAGAGAGAAGAAGGAG
Source organism: Arvicanthis niloticus (assembly GCF_011762505.2). Classification (NCBI taxonomy): domain Eukaryota; kingdom Metazoa; phylum Chordata; class Mammalia; order Rodentia; family Muridae; genus Arvicanthis; species Arvicanthis niloticus. The sequence continues at coordinate 115,695,137 of NC_047658.1, read as the reverse complement.
GAGGAGGAGGAGGAGGAGGAGGAGGAGGAGGAGGAGGAGGAGGAGGAGAAGGAGAAGAAGAAGAAGAAGAAGAAGAAGAAGAAGAAGAAGAAGAAGAAGAAGAAGAAGAAGAAGAAGAAGAAGAAGAAAGAAGGAAGAAGAAAGGAAAGAAGAAAGAAGAAAGAAGAAAGAAGAAAGAAGAAAGAAGAGAGAGAGAGAGACCGCCCAAAGATAGTTTGAGTCTTGGTTTAACTTCTAAATCCCCTTAGTTTACTACCTTGATTTCTACATTGTTAGAACCACTGATGATTTTGTTCCTGCCTCTGACTTTGGGCCCTTGCATTTTAAATCTGCTTAGTTGCTTTTATTAAAGATTGCATAGGTGCAGTACAGTTGATGGACCTGAGACAAAGATATCGAGAGCTAGTACAGAGGACCAGGGGTGTGAGCTGCATAACTATCCAATGGCTTCAAGACTGAAGCATGCACAAAGAGAAAAGGGGGGAATCAAGAAAAATTGTGGAACACTTGTTCTGCCCCTTCCCCCATGGGAGAGGCTAATCAATGTTCCTTAGCCAGAGGACACCTGCTGGATTAACATTCAGAGGAGGAAGGAAGAGGCTGATTAACATTCCTCAGACCACATGGAAGGGAACCCACTTGCAGGTGTAAAAGCCCAGAGCACACAGACACATTCTGCAGGACGGACCAACCCTTGCCACTTACAGACAAGGGAGGTCCTTGCCACCTCATTCCCCAAAGACCAATCAGTTTCAAAGTCACACTGTTCTGCCAATCATATTGTGTCTAGTCACTGTTTCTCTAGTCTACCCCTTAAACTGTATAAAAACTGACCAAATGAGCTGCCTGTGGTTGCCACTCCACCTTTGGTGTAGGAAGGCCCCAGTGCATTGGAGCATTAAAATTCCTCTTGCTTTTTGCATCGATTTACATCTCCACATGGTTCACTCAGGGGTTTCTGGTAAGCTAAGGCTCCCCAAGAGTCTTACACATCTACTTGCCTAAGAATTTCGTGAAGTCATTCTTTTTTATAGCTGAATAGTACTCCATTGTGTAAATGTACAACATTTTCTGTATCCATTCCTCTGTTAAAGGACATCTGGGTCCTTTCCGGCTTCTGTCTATTATAAATAAGGCTGCTATGAACATAGTGGAGCATGTGTCCTTGTTATATTATGGGGCATCTTTTGGGTATATGTCCAGGAATGGTATAGTTGAGTCCTTAGTTAATATAATGTACAATTTTCTGAGGAACTACCAGACTGACTTCCAAAGTGGTTATACAAGCTCGAAATCCCACCAACAATGGAGGAGTGTTCCTCTTTCTCTACATCCTCACCAGCATCTACTGTCACCTGAGTTTTTGATCTTAGCCATTCTGACTGGTGTGAGGTGGTATCTCAGGGTTGTTTTGACTTGCATTTCCCTGATGACTAAGAATGTTGAATATTTCTTTAGGGGCTTCTTGGCCATTTGACATTCTAAGGTTGAGAATTCTTTGTTTAGCTCTGTACCTCATTTTTAATAGGGTTATTTGGCTATCTGAAGTCTAATTTCTTGAGTTCTTTGTATATATTGTATATTATTCCTCTATCAGAGATAGGATTGGTACAGATCTTTTCCCAATCTGTTGGTTGCTTTTTTGTCCTATTGACAGTGTCCTTTACCTTACAGAAGCTTTGCAATTTTATGAGGTCCCATTTGTCAGTTGTTCATCTTAGAGCATAAGCCATTAGTGTTCTGTTCAGGAAAATTTCCCCTATGCCCATGTGTTCGAGGCTCTTCCCCACTTTCTTTCTCTTCTATTAGTTTCAGTGTATCTGGTCTTATGTAGAGGTCCTTGATCCACTTGGACTTGAGCTTTGTACAAGGAGATAATAATGGATTGATTTGCTTTCTTCTACATGCTGACCTCCAGTTGAACCAGCACCATTTGTTGAAAATGCTGTCTTTTTTCCACTGGATGGTTTTAGCTACTTTGTCAAAGATCAAGCGACCATAGGTGTGCAGGTTCATTTCTGGGTTTTCAATTCTATTCCATTGATCTACCTGCCTGTCTCTGTACCAATACCAAACAGTTTTTATCACTATTGCTCTGTAGTACAGCTTGAGGTCAGGGATGGTGATTTCCCCAGATGTTCTTTTATTGTTCAGAATAGTTTTCCGTATCCTGGGTTTTTTGTTATTCCAAATGAATTTGAGAATTGCTCACTTTAACTCTATAAAAAATTGAGTTGGAATTTTGATGGGGTTTGCATTGAATCTGTAGATTACGAACTGTCTTTGAGGGCTAGAGAGGTGGCTCAGCAGTTAAGAGTACTTGCTGCTCCTAAAAACCTGGGTTCAGTTCCCAGCATTTACATATTGACTTACAACTCCTCTTTTGGCAACTGGCAAACACATAGTGTACATACATATGCAGGCAAATTATCATTCATATATATATATATATATATATATACACATACATATACATATATACACATATACACATATGTATATATGTATATGATGTATATATAATTATTATATATATTAAAAATAAATATTCTAAATGGAAATGGGACATGATGCAAGATGGCTCCATGGGTAAAGGGATTTGCTGTCAAGCCTGGTGTCCACAATTCAATTCCCCAGGACCCACGTGGCAAAAGGAGAGAGCCAAAGCCAGGCATGGTAGTGCACACCTTTACTTTTTATCTTTTTTAAGAACTATTTATTTTATGTATAGGAGTACACTGTAGCTGTCTTCAGGCTCACCAGAAAAGTGCATCAGATCCCATTACAGATGGTTGTGAGCCACCATGTGGTTGCTGGGAGTCAAACTCAGGACCTCTGGAAGAGCAGTCAGTGCTCTTAACTGCTGAGCCATCTCTCCAGCTCTGGTGTATACCTTTAATGTCAGCACTGGGGAGTCAGAGACAGGAGGATCCCCCCAGTCTAGTCTACACAGCCAGTTCCAGGACAGCCAGGGCTACGTGCCTAGCTTGTGTGTGTGATGGGTGGTGGTGGTGTGTGTGGTTTTAACAATAAGATTAATGAAAGGAAACCATGTATAAAGTTTTTTGTTTGGTTGTTGCTGGGGCTTTTTTTTTGGGGGGGGGGAGGTTCCCTGTGTAGCCCCAGCTATCCTGGAACTTACTCTGTAGACCAGGTTGGTCTCAAACTCAGAGATCTATAGTAACTCTGCCTCCTGACGCCAGGATTAAAGATCTGTGCTGTCATTGCTTAGCTGTAAAGTGCTGTTGATGCTGCATTAACTTCTCTAACATGTATGGTGCCTTATGTTTTAGATATATCACCACAAAAACAAAATAAAAAACAAACAAAAAATATGCATATGTATATGATGTATATATATAATTTAGTGAGGCATACATCTTAACAATCAGAAAGCTGACACAGGAAAATTGCCTTGAGTTTGAGTCAGCCTGGACTCTATAATAGCACCCTGCGTCAAAATAAACAAGTAAATGAGGTCTAATAATAACATTATCAGGTTGTGAGAAAAAAAAAAAAAAACTTTTAAATGGCTGGGTAGTGTTGGTACATGCCTTTAAACCCATCATTCAGGAGGCAGAGGCAGGTGGATTTCTGAGTTCGAGGCCAGCCTGGTCTACAGAGTAAGTTCCAGGACAGCCAGAGCTATTAAAAATTTTGAGTGTGTGTGTGTAAGTAAGTGTGTAGGTGTATGGGAGTATGGAGGTGTGGGTGAAGTATGTATGGGTGTTTTGTCTGGATGTATGTCTGATGTACCATAAGTTCCTGATACCTGAGGTGGTCAGAAAAAGGTATCATATCTCCCAGAACTGAAGTTACAGATAGCTTAAAGCCACCATGTGGGTACTGGAAACTAAACCAGGGTCCTTTGGAAAAACAACAAAGTTCCATAATAGCTAAGCCATCTCTCTAGCCCCAGGATCCAAAGACATGTTCCAATTGAAGAGAATTTCACCTAAGTAACTGGGACAATAGACCTGAGTCACAAAGTAAGGCTTATGGCTTCTCTTAGTTTGGGTTTTATTGCTGTGAAGAGACACCATGACCACAACAACTCTTAAAAAGAACACCATTTAATTGGGGCTGGCTTACAGTTTCAGAGGTTTAGTCCATTATCATGATAGCAGTAGGCATGGCATAGTACAGGCAGACAGGATGCAGGAGGAACTGACAGTTCAACATCTCGCTCTAAAGGCAGCAGGAGACCGCCACACTGGCTGTAGCATACATGAGACCTCAAAGCCTGTGTCGACAGTGACACACCTCCTAATAGTTTCATTCCCTGTAGGACAAGCAATCAAACACATGAGTCTATGGATCCATTCCTAGTCAAACCACCACATGGGCTTTTGCTGAACTCACTGCCTTAAATGTGAATAAGGTATCTCCCACCTCTTCCACTGTCCAGCCCCTGACTTCTAGAGTTTTCATGAATCAATTTTAAATCATCAGGAGCCTGAAATACCAACAATAAAACCTGTACTCAAAAGAAATGTTTCATTCTAGCTTAGGCCTTCAGCTAAGCATACATTATAGTGGCCTAGTGCTACTCATTGCAGAAAAAAAAAAAAAAGAGGCAGTTCATCTCTATGTCTTTATCGCCAGTGCATCCTGACCTCCTTTAGGAATCTCACATTTCTGTTTGGTTTTTTTTTGTTGTTGTTGTTTTTGTTTTTTTGTTTTTCGAGACAGGGTTTCTCTGTGTAGCCCTGGCTGTCCTGGAACTCACTCTGTAGACCAGGCTGGCCTCGAACTCACAAATCTGCCTGCCTCTGCCTCCCAAGTGCTGGGATTAAAGGCGTGCACCACCACTGCCTGATGGAAACTCACATTTCAAAGACAAATTCCTTAAGTGCAAAGCCTAGTAAGGAAGTTTCTGTCTCTGAAAGGCTCTACCTAATCTCAGCACCGGAAGTCAATTATTGAAATTCCCATTTCTTTGGAGTATTCTCACTCAGCACTGAGTACACCGTAGTGTTGACTGCTCAGTAGAAGGTAGGCTAGACTTTCCCTTCTGTGACTTTTATGCTGTTTGATTTGGTTTCTTCAAGAATATGTGGTATAGACTCTCTCATTCACTGAACAGCTATTTAAAGTTCTGAGTGTGGCTGAGAGATGGATGGCTCAGTAGTTTTAGAGTACTTGATTTTGCAGAGGACCAGGTTTGTATTTCCAGCACACACATGGTGGCTCATAATCACCTAGAACTCTAGTTCCTAGGGAGGTCAGTGCCCTCTTCTGATTCTGTTGGCCCTGGGCACACACATATATACGTGTACGCAAAAAACAACAACAAAAACAATGAAGACACTTCTACATGTAAACTAAATAAATCCAAAAAATCTTTAAGGTTTTTAATAGGCAATGTAACACTATGGTGTTAAGGGCAAGGAAGAGGCTAAAGAGAACTAATGAGTCCTGCCTTGGCAACAGTCATGCTCTATTGGAATTAAATCAGCTTAAGTCTATTACGTCTTGAATATTATGGGTTATAATAGGAATTTCTATTGATAATTTTAGAACTTGGTTTCTGGAAAAAACATAGAAATATTATAAGAATGTGTTTTCCTTTTGATCCCAGGTATAGGGATATGAGCTGCTTCAGACTGACCATGATTTGCCTCATGCTGTAGCAAAAGCATGGGTTTGCCAGCTTCAGATAATTCCTAGGATCGTGTGATATTTGGAATTCTGGGAACTTTTCAGAGAGTATATAAATGCTAGAGCCCCAATAGGTGGGTTGTTGGTTGTTGATCATTTAGGGAGATTATTTGCAGTTTGTTGTTAGCCATGGTAAAAGAAGAAACAAAAGGAAAGAAATTAAGTTTAAGAGTTTTTCTAATTCCTCTTTCCCCTTCTCTCCTTTCTCCTCTATCCTTGTTTGTTGAGAACCAAGCTGCCCCACGTTTGAACCCACACTGCCAAAAGCTTTGGGGACTAACTTGTTAGCCCACACTGCCCCAAGCTGCTCAGGTCCTCGGGTCGGGGTTCAGCAAGAGAGAGAGTGAGGACAGACTGGAGAAATGGAGACCAGACAGAGTGTGATTCAATCCCATTTATTCTTCAGTCTCTCTTCTCTCCAAGTCCCAAGTCTTGAGTTCCTAGTCCCTAGTGCCTCCAAGTTCCAAGTGCCTAATATCTCTTCTTCCTCTGAGTTCTCTAGTCCAAGTGTCTTCTACCTAATGCCTAATAACTACTCCAAGTTGTACTCTTTAACCTAATTCCTAGTTCCAAGTTGTACTGTAAGTTGTACTCTTAATATCTAATTCCTACTCCAAGTTGTTCTCTCTGAAGTATCTGATTCTCTGTTCTCTTCCGAGTTGTACTCTTCCGAAGTGTCAGATTGTTCTCTTGCCTTTTATATGTCTCACTTCTAAGCCACTCCTCTAAGTCACGCCTTTAAGTCATGCCCTTAGGGCTTGTCTCTAAATCTGATCTCTAAGTCACACACCTTTAAGTCTCACACACCCAAGGGAAGATCCTGGGTATCTAAAGCAAGATGTTATCAGAGTGTACTCAGCTGTTGTAGGCTATTGTAATCATGTTTCTTATCAGGGTATATGGCTCAAGATGGCTGCAAGGATGATAGCTGCCTTCTGTTGGCTCCCCACACTTGTTCCTTTTCTCTTTAGTGTTAGGGGGTGAAACTAGAGGGATAAACAGTGGGGCAGGGGGAGGTACAAGTGACATCCAACATGGGGCTAAATTTAAAAAAATGGGAGAGTTTATTTCAAATATAGAGAAAATGGCAGGGAACAAAAGAGCAGTTTGTTTGTTTGTTTGTTTGTTTGTTTTTCAAGACACAAGCAAAGAAGTTATTGCAGCTGCTACTACTGCTCCCAGAGGGCATTTTCTGTTTTTTTCTTTTCCTTCTTTTTATATTCAGTTTCAAAAAAGGTTGAAAGAATGGCTTAGCAGTTGGAAAAATTGTGGGTGGAATTGGAGGAGCCTGAGAGACAAAAAATGACTGAAGTGGAGAAACAAAGGGGGTCACTCTGCTCTCTTGCTTTTGAAAGGGTTGCAGAGTTGGCTGTGCAGCTGGAAAAGTTGTGGGTGGAAGTGGAAGCACTTGGGAGACAGGAGCACCTGAAGAGGGAGAACAAAAGGCCCAGTCCTGGTGACTGAGCAAGACAGCCAGAGTTTCCTGCAGGAGAAAAGAGGAAAAGAAACTGTGCCAGAAAAGTTGACAAGGGGACAATCTGATGACATAGCTTGTTTTGAGAGAAAGGGTTAATCTCAAACTAACTGCACCACCACAGGAGGAGGAGGGGTGGCCCTGGGTTAGAAGATCACCACCATTAGCTTTCCCAATACTCATGTAGCATATGCCTGTTAATGGTGTGGAACAAGTTTATGATGAGATAGGATGGTGTCCTGTTGAAAACATAGGTCTAAAAGGTTTAAAGAAGCCATGATTTTCAGGCTAGAGAGATTGCTCAGTGGTTAAGAGCACTGACTGCTCTTCCAGAGGTCCTGAGTTCAATTCCCAGCAACCACACAGTGGCTCACAACCATCTGTAATGGGATCTGATGCCCTCTTCACATGTCTCCAGATGGCAGATGGTAGACAGTGACAGTGTACTCACATCCATAAGACAAATAAGTAAAATCTTTTTTAAAAAGCCATGATTTCATATGTGGTGCACTCACCTTAAGTGAAACAAATTCTAAGTAACTAGGCTGCTAAAAATCCAATTATTCCAAGACTGGGAGGGATTGTTGACAGCTGTACTAGAAGCCAGTCCACAGCTGCAATGGTTAACATGGTGGACGAAAGAAGTGGTGAATATTGGACAGTGAAATAGAGCAAGGGGAATGAATATAGTCAAAGACCAGTTGCTAGTGGAAGGGTGGTACTGTGATATACAGAAGCAGATTCAATTTGATGATGTCAGATAATTAATGGCTTTAAGAATGTGGGACAAATTGAGGAACCTAGGGGAAAAGTCCACCTCATTTTACAAAGATTATACAAGGCTCTGGAGAAGTCTTCACTGATTTTTTTTTTTTACAAAGATTATTATCAGCTGTGAACAAAGTTGTATCAGACTCTCCCATAAGGCAGATATTGATAGGGACCTTGGTTTGTGTGGTGATTCCCAGACCCCAACACCAGTCTCTTCTAATGGCAGGCTTTTTATAGGGGAAAAAAAAACAGTTCAGAAGGCAAGAGTCGAGGCAGTACTACATTTGGCTAATCGGACAAAGTGTCTACTAACCTTTAAACTGATTGGTCCTAAGTGAAGTAACAGGGGTGGTGGACAGGGGAGTTTCAGAGTGTTGACAAAACAGAGCATAAATGTAATACCATAATGTTTTGACCTTTTTAAGAGAAATTTTCATGTCAGCTATGGATAATTATGTCTGGGAAGCAGAGTCTGAGAACCTGAACTTAATTACACCTTATGAGCGAAATGGAGACTGAATACCAATGGCTACTGTTATATTAAAAGGAGCAGGCCTCAACACAGAGGACTCTCTTTGTAAACTTTGTAAACCCTCAAAGCAGGAAAGTAGCCAAGGCCCTGCCTGAGGAGGTCCATCAATCTAGCCCCTCCCCCAGAGTACCCTAACTGTCATAACAGTGATTTTAACCTCTTTAACTGTCACAAAGGTCATCTCCAGCCCCTCAACAGGACCCTTCTCAGAGTATGCTCATTTTAGGTGAAACGTCTGAACAAAACACACCAATCCCTGAGCTTCCCAAATTCAGGATTTAAAAATCCCACCAAACCTCACCCTGGAAATGTCTGCCTTAGAAAGCTCTGCCCACTAAGAACCTGTGTCAGTCCCCTGCTGTTCACTTCCAGGAGCAGAGGCAGCCAATGACAGATTGGGCCCTCCACACCCTTGACTCTCCCAATAAATCTCTTGTTATGGAATTTGCTGCCTGGTGTGACTCATCGGAAGCAATGAAGAGAAGTGGAGCAGGACTGAAGATCCTGAACACAGATGGGGATTCCATCATCTGGGAGCTGCAACATCTCTCCTGAAGAGGCTTCCTCTCAGAGCTGTATGGTTCCCCACCTTCCCTGTCTCAGGATGCCCTTCTACTGGGATATCTCCCCTCCTAGATGTGTGGTTCCTGGGCTTTGAGTCCTAAGATGTCTTTCCATCCGAGCAAGAAGGCCAACAGAGGGGAGAGAAGGATATCGATGAAAGAGACCCCTGAATAAAGTGGGGGATTGGAAAGAGGGTGACTACTTCCTGCTGATTAGGGGTGTCCGGTTCCTTGGGGCAAGTTTGATCTTTGCCACTGGGATATCTAATTTCTTGTTTCTTCTTTGTGTGGGACTACTTAAACTGACCAATAACCAACCAACTATCCAGCTCCTCCATCACCAATCCCACCCTATCATTTATATAACCTCTCAAAAATCATCAGAATTCCAAACATCACACAATTGTAGAAACTAAACTATTTGCAGCTGGCAAAACCACACCCCTGCTACAGCATGAGGCAAATCATAGTCAGCTGCTATGGACAAACCAAAGCAGCCTCATATCCCACACTTGGGATTAAAATAAAAACATATTCTTATAACATTTTTGTGTTTTTTTATTCAAAGAAATAAAAACTCCAAAATTGCCACTACATTCATGATGGCCAAAGAGCTAGTCTATTAAGTATGTGGTAGAGGGCTAGTGACAAACCTGAGTACAATCCTCAGGACCCACACAAAGAGGAGAATCAACTCCCCAAAGCTGTTTCTCTAACCTTCAGACAGGTACTCTGGTACATAACCCATAAGAAAACACATACATGTAACTAAATAAGAATCTGGTGGAATACTAGAACTATCCATGCTTAGGAATCAAACAAGAAATAGGAACCACAGAGTGATTCCCAAATGACAGAAGGGCTAGAAGCCCACAGGGGAAGTGACATAAACCAAGGACTCACAAAGACACTGAAGCCACAGACTCACCAGCTCAGGAAGAGTTAGAAAGAACTAAGGAGGCACAGAGGGAGGGGAAAATAGGCTTTTTTCTTTTTTCTTGCCTTTCAGGCCTTAGTCTCTATCTCCCTGAAGTTTGCTTCCTGTAGTCAGGCCACTGCAAACAGAGCAGAGGCTACCCAGAGACTTTGGGCAAAGCAAAGAATAGCCTTTAGGTAGGAACTAGCCAGATCCAGGAAACAGCATCATTTGGAATATCTTTGAAGTACTGGATACATTTTAAAGTAACAGAAATTTTCTTAATTCCTTATATTGTAGCCACTGTATGTGGTGTTAGCTCAGACCTTTAATCCTTGCACCTGGGAAAAAGAGGGAGGAGAAAGAGGTTTAGGGTAACCAGGGTTACACAAATTCCAGGTCAGACTGACATCAAAGTGAGTCTTTATCTCAACAAAATGAAAGCTGGTGATACAGTGGTGGAGTGTTGGACATGCCTAGGGCACAATCACAAAATATACTGTTAAGTAAACTGTTTTTCTTCTGTTCCCTAGCCTCCTACATCATCCAGAATTACTGTTTCTGGACTGATAATTACTGTTGGTGGCACTTAAAATCAGAATTTTTAGTGCCAGACATTTTTGCTGTTTCTCAGCTGAAATCTAGTGTGTCTGGGGGTGGGGAGGGGTGTTCTGTAGAAGTGTTAAGTGCCCATTGTGACAGCCTTCACTCAGGCACGAATGCCAGGCAGCAGCGCCATGGCAACCGGATCTCGGTCTTGGAGGCTCTCAGGGGATTTGCTGTGTCCTGGGAAAAAGCCACACTCGCTGGACTCACGTTTTTTTTTTTTTTTTTTTTAAAAAAAAAAAAAAACAAAAAAACGTAAATGATATCCACCGAGAAGCGGTTTACGCATGCCCACACGCCACTCCAGTCTTCTTCATCTTCTAGAATCTTTGTTTAGGAGCATCCGAAGTGATTTTATTCCCCCCGAAAGCGTATGTGGTAGTAGAAAGGAACGAGGCCCAAAGGAAAGAAAAGATGATGTTTCCACACTTCTGAGCCGATGTATCCTTCCCACATCCTCGCCGGTCTTTTCTTGTCTGTGATGCTTTCCAGGCGGCTAGTCAAGGGAAAGCCAAGAAGCAAGATACAGAGCAGCCCCGCAGCACCTTTCTGCCAGCCATTGGTGGGGCTGCCCTACCGGGTCTCCAAGGCTGCGGGCGCCGCTCCCAGAAAGACTTCGGGCTTCGCCGCTGAGCAAAGCGGCCAGAGACAACGAGCTGCACCGGGTTCTGGCCCAGACCTGTGGCTGGGGCGGGACTGGGGGGCGTGTCCTCACGTGATTGGCCAGCCTGGTCAGGAGGCGGGACTGCCGGACGGACGCTGACAATGAGCCTCCATAAAAGGGAGCGGCGGGGTTGGGGGCCCCGGATCGAACCCTCCCCGCCCGGGGTCGTGACGCGTTGAAGCCCGAGGCTGGCGGGGCGGCCGGGCGAGCGGCGGGTGAGCTAGGCGGGCCGCGGGCCCGGCGTGGTCCGGAGCAGGAGGCGGCCGCTACAGGCGGCGCGCCGAGGTCTGTGCGTCCGTCCTCGGCTATCGGGTCGCCCTTCTTCGTTTCGCCATGGCCCTGAGAGCCGAGGGCGCCGCGGCGCTGGATTGCTTCGAGGTGACGCTCAAGTGTGAGGAAGGGGAGGACGACGAGGAGGCCGTGGTGGTGGCCGTGATCCCGCGGCCCGAGCCGATGCTCCGAGGTGAGGGGGGGAACCTCACTTCCGCTTGGTGGTCGGGATCTAGATCTCCAGTTCCCAGTCCTCTGTCCCCAGGCGCTTCCCTGCTTCCATCTGCACCCCCAGAGGGCCCTTCCCGGTCCGTTCCGCGGCTCGGGCGCACTAGCTCCTCCCCCACCGGGTTGGAATCCCAGGCCTCTCGTAGCCCCCCTTCCTCCGCCGCCCCTCCCCCGCTCAGGGTCTAGAGACTTCCATCCACACCGAATGAGCGCTTCAGGTCTTCCGGTTCCCTGCGCCCCCTCGGGCCCAGAGTAGAGGCCGGATTCCCAGTATAGTGGTTTGTGCGCGGCTGTTGTCTCCCGGTTCCGGTCTGTTTCCTAGGCCGAGGGGCGACCAGGCCTCTAGGCCCCAGGCTAGTCGCCCGTAGTGATAACGGAGGTGAAGGCTGGCGCGGCTGGCGACCTCCAGAGAGGGGAAATAAGAGCCCAGTAAGTAGAATCCTCCTCCCTTCCTCAGTCCTCTAGGCCTTCTGTCTCTGGAGCCACAGGTGTCAATTCTAGAACCCTGCATTTGAATGGAATTGCTAGTAGCACCCAGTTTGAGAAAAGCGGGACTTGCTTGGGAAGGGTAACAACATGGAGATTAGTCACCAAAGGAGGTGTTTAAGGGCCGATCTGGAAATACATTGCTCTCCCCTGCCTTCCTCCTTCCCCACCCTCTCTGGTCCAAAGGAGAAAACAAAGAGCTACCTTTGTGGAAGACGATTAGTCATGAAAAATGCAAATAATTCTTTAAGGTGGAATACTTGTTTCCCTTAAGCATGACAGTGCCCAAAAGAGATTGAGAACTAAGTTGGTCATTGTGTTTCTTTAGCTTACCTCTTTTTTGGAAATGGGAGGGAAGGTTAGAAAATGGGGAGAAAAAAAAAAAAAAAAGGCCACATTCCTCTCAATGTTGGGTGCATCGCACAGGTTATTTTTTACTTGTGCTGGTTTATAGAGTGCTTACTGTTAGAAGGAAATAGATCTCCACCGAGGTTCATTCTTCATTGGGCAGCTATATGCCAAGCATTTTTCAGGCAGAGGTGGGAATGTTAACTGTGGGAAGCAGAGTAAGTGAAACCTTGCTTGAATGTGCATCCCAGTGGCCACTGACAGGTAAATGCGGAACTATAGAATGTGAGGTGGCAGTGAGTTCATTCTTATTCTGTGTGCATGTGCCTGTGTGTGTTTGTGTGTGTGTGTGTGTATGTGTATATGTGTATGTGCGTGCTCGAGTGTACGTGCCTGTCATTCATGGCAAGTATGAAGGGGTCAGGACAACTGGGAGTCAGTTCTTGCATGGTGTGGAATTGAATTTGGCTCATCAGATTTGGCAGTAAGAGTTTGTACTAGCCCAGCCTTTTCCCTAGCCCAGTAGTCAGTTCTTTTAGAGACTACAAAAGCGGGATAAAGAGAAATGAGGGTCTAGTTAGTTAGAATTTGTTTCTCTTAAGTTGTTAGGAAAAGTGTCTCTAGTAAGAATGGAAGAGAACTTAGAAGACCAAGTGGAAAGATTCTAGAGGCCTCTTGACCTAGGCACAAGGTTCTAGAAAGATCTGGAATATGAGAAAGTGGATGAATTCAAAGGATTGCTCTTTGGGCTCAGCACAGTGGTGCACATCTCTTCTGTCTTACCACTCAGGAGGCAGAGGCAGAGGCAGGCAGACTGGAGTTTCAGGTCATCCTAGTCTATATAGTTGCAGGCCAGCCAGAGCTATATTGAAACAGTGTTTTTAAAAGAAAAAAAAAGGTGGGTTTTTTTGTTTGTTTGTTTTTGTCTTAGTTACTTTTCTATTGTGACAAACACTATGACCAATGCAAAGTATAAACAAAGGGTGTTTGTGGGACTTCCTGGTATCCACCTTTAAATCTTAGCACTTAGGCCCAGGAACAGCTGGGGTTACGTAGGAAAACCCAGTCTCCAAACACCAAAACTATAGTTTTTTCTTGTTTTGTTTTTGTTTTTTTTTTTTAAGTTGGGAGTTTAAGGTTAGAGTCCATGACCATCATGGCTAAAAGCATGGCAGCAGGCAGGCTTGGTTCTGGGGCAGTAGCTGAGAGCTTAACGTGATCCATAAGCACAAGGCAAAGAGAGAACAGGAGCTAACGGGAAGGCAGAGAGAAAGAGTGTGTGTGCTAACTGAGAATGGCATTAGGCATTTAAAACCTCAAAGCCTACCTACCCCTAGAGATCCACCACCTCTAACAAACCACACCTTCTAATTCTCCTCAGATAGTTCCACTAACGATGCACCAAGCATTCATGAATATGAGTCTTTTGGAGGCCATTCTCATTCAAACTGCCACAGTCTTGTTACTTGAAAGTGGAAGGATTATCTGCCAGTTTACTGAGACTGTGCTATGGTGTAGACTTAGAAGATTGAGAATAGGCTTTGACTATTGTTAAATTCAGTGTCTCTTATAGGCTCTAGGAGAGTGATTAGCTAAGTAGTTGGATATCTACATCTAGAATTCTCTTGAGTGCCTTGCTGGGGTATAAATATGAGTTGCCAGGCCTGATGAGCAGACTTGTAATTTGAGTTACTCAGGAGGCTGATGCAGGAGGATCACAAACTCTCAGCCAGCCTGGTTAGTAGATCTTGTCTCAAAAAGTAAAAAAGATAGCCAAAAATAGAGTTCATTGGCAGAATATTCAACTAGCTACCAAGTACAAGTGTATGGCCCTTCAGTCAATCCCACTGCTACTGAAATAAAATACATGAGTTGTCAGAAGGCAACAGGTGAGAATTACGCAAAGGAGGATGCAAAGGGATCAAAAAGCTGAGGTCAGTCCCTTGTCATTGATGTCTAGTGCTGTTGGTGCTTGAGATTTAGACACAGACAGACATGTGTTGAGGGCCTGTACTGTGCTGTAGAGGAAACATGCCATAGAAGGGAATGAGATGGGCAGCTTAGGGTTGCAGCTTCTGTGGGGAGTTGAGAAAATAGTCTTAGGTGTGATTTTTTTTCTGGAGGGGAAGGAAAAGAACCCAGGTAGGTGACAAGAAGAGGAACAGAAAGCGAGCCAAGGACACATAGTTCCCTGAATGCTTTTGAGTAGAAGTCAGGATTGAAAAGGTGACTTCGTGGAAGAAGTGCTGGCAGAGCCAGTTGACCTTCGTGAGCCCTACTTTGGGAGAATTAGGGGAACAAGGAGTCCTGTCACATGGAAGAAAGGTTCTAGGACCTAGAATGTTCCAGAAGCTCCCTATTCCTAGGTCCCAGTTGGTAGAGGGGGAGTTAGAGTACTTAGGGATCACAGCCCTGACAGAAGAGAACCAGGCTGCCTCTGAATTGAGAGTTTCTGCTCTGAGGGAGCTTTTCTCATCTGCAGAGAACTGGGAACACAAGCCAAAGGGGCATGGCCATCATTGCACATACTTCTGGAGCACCCTGAAAAGGAAGGCTGATTGTGAGAGACAGGTTGACCTTTGGGAGAGACCTTAACCTGTAGAGAAACAGGCAGCTATTTCCTACATGCCAGTTCTTTTGGTAACAATAAAATGATTGTCTTAGTTAGGGTTTTACTGCTGTGAACAGACACCATGACCAAGACATTTAATTGTGACTAGCTTGAGGGATCAGAGGTTCAGTCCATTATTATCAAGGTAAGAGCATGGCGGCATCCAGGCAGGCATGGTGCAGGCAGAGCCAAGAGTTCTATATCTTCATCTGAAGGTTGCTAGGAGAAGACTAGCTTCCTGGCAGCTAGAACAACGGTTTTAAAGCTCACGCCCACAGTGACACACTTACTCCAATAAGGCCACACCTCCTAATAGTGCCACTTCCTGGGCCAAGCATATATAAACCATCACATTGATCAAATTTAGTATTTTCACTCCCAAAAGACTATATACTATTGTGGTTAATTTTGGTTGCCATCTGAGAAGATGGAACCTCAATTAAAGAGTTGCCTTAATCAGATGACCCTGTGTGTCTACCTGTAGAGCATTTTCTTGATTGCTAATTGGGCCTGAGCTGTGTAAAGAAAGGTAGCTGGAAGGAGCTTGGGAGGAAACCAGTAAGCCCCTTTTCTTTCTCTGGTTTCTGCTTCAATCTCTGCCTTCTTGTCCCTAGATGATGAATTATAACCTTTAAGTAAACCCTTTCTTCTCTTTCTTAGTTAGAGTTACTATTGCTGTGATGACCATAACCAAAAGCAACTTGGGGAAATGTAAAAGTAACTTATTTTCTCAGATGAAGGGATGAGATGGGAGCTGTACCCAAGCTGTGCAAACACAGAAACACATGGCTTGGGCTGAGCCCAAAGCTGTTTCTTTCTCTGTTCTGTTTATCCGTAGGCTTAGGCTTGGAAGCTTCTAGACTCCATACAATCTCATCTAGGCCTAGAATGCCTCAGCCTCTGAGGCATACTCACCAGATGTAATTGCCGTCTTGGAGGCTTACTGATGAATAAACTCACCCTTTCCAGCTCTTTCTGAACTCTGGCTGCCTGGCTGAACTCAGCTGTTCTAGCCTGAACTACTCTTCAAGCTGACTGACTCAAAGTGGCTTCTCTCAGCTTCTGACTGAATTGCTCTGCTTAGCCTCAAACTAACACTGGTAATCTGTTCTAATCTTCTGGCTCCTTTTCATTCTGTCTCATTCTGTCTTTACCTGTAACTTGTTTCTATAAAATAGTCTTAGTAAAACTGTTTTCTCATTCTCTGTGCTGTTCTCTTACATCCTCTCCTTCCTATCCGTTCTCATTAGAGTTGAGCATATCCTATCTCTGACTCACTTTATCACATCTTTCTCTGATCATCACTTTGTATGCCCCTCAATTAGAGGGCACTTTCAAAAATGGCAGTTTCCTGCACTGTTTGGGATTAAAGGTTTGTATTTAAGGGTGTGTCTGTATTCTAGCCTGAGGGATTAAGGTGTGTCTTTCCAGCCAAATCCAAGCAGCTGGATTAAAATTTCTTTGTAACTTCCCTCTTTCGGGTTAAGCTGAAAATTGCACACAGTTTAACTTTAACAACAGAAACAATTATCAGTCACACAAACGTAACAGTCTGAATGTTCTTATGGGGATCTTTTGATTGATAACCTTTCCTGACTGTGCCCTGAGAGCTGTCCTTCAGCAAATGTTCATTCACATTGAGGTTTTCCAGTCTAGTGAACTGATGATCTGTCTTTTTTTCAGCAAGCTTGTTGAGCTGCCCTTATGCAGGGCAAATCAGCCCTCTGTGTTGTCTGTGTTGCTGTCTTTCTGCATTTTTAGACTGACAGGTCTGGTTTGAGACCAAGCTGGAAAGGGAACATGGTTTGGTTTGGTTTGGTTTGGTTTGGTTTGGTTTGGTTTTTTGAGACAGAGCTTTTCTATATAGTTCTGGCTGTCCTAGAACTTGCTCTGTAGACCAGGTTGGCCCCTAACACAAGAGATCCACCTGTCTCTGCCTCCCAAGTTCTTGGATTAAAGGCATGGGCTGTCACCTTGCAGCTGAGGAAGCATGCTTTCAAGCTCCTTTCTTTGGCTTTCTTCAATCGTAACCTGTAGCCCCTTTACCCCGAAAGTTGCTTTAATTTTGATGTTTTTTTACAACAACAGAAAAGCAGTTTAAAAAAATAAATAAATAAACTAGAATAACTAAAAAGCAGAGTCTGGTGGTAAAACCTGAGGCAGGACAAGGCCATCCTAGGTACCTAAGCATGACCTTAAGTTTGATCCTCTGAGCACCTGTAAGGGTGCATGGATGACTAGAACGTCATTCTACAGCATTGTCCTCTGTCTTCCACATGCACTCCTTGGCACATGTGTCATGTCCCCACCCCCACCCCAGCTCACCCCCTCCTCCCTACATTATACATAGACTAGTTAATACTTTAAGGGGGGACAGTTAAAGTTGTCTCAGTTGGTAAAGTGCGTGTCTAACATACATAAAGCCTTGAGTTTGATTCCTATCACTTCAAATACCAGGCATGGTGGAAGCAAGAGGCTTAGGAATTAAAAATTGACCTTCACTACACAGTAAATTTGAGGCTAGACTACTTGAGACTGAAGTATGCATTGTGGTCTACAAATCAGATATGGATAGAGGAAACCAGATATGGCAAGGAAACCTAGAAGCCTCACAGAAATGATATCTGCCAGATGATCAAAGAGGTCAAGGCAGGCCTATGATGCCTTTCTTTCAGCTCTGGAAATGTGGGACTCATGACTAGATAAGAGGTAAAGGGGTGAGAGTACAATTTCAGGCACCCTAGCTGTGTGCCTCATGCTGGTTTGTGAGGGTCTGATGGGGAGCTGGAACACTGCACAGGACCCACCATCCCACACAGCATCACCAGCCCTGGCATCTTCCCAGCACATTCTCCTTTCTGCAGTCACCCAACAGGAAAAGACGCCGCCACCTCGGCCTAACTTGCTGGAAGCAGGTGTGGAAGGCTGTGAGGAGCTCAAGCAGCAAGTGTCATGGGAGCAGGAGTTCCTGGTGGGAAACAGCCCAGGAGGCAGTGGACGGGCGCTATGCATGGTGTGTGGGGCTGAGATCCGGTTCCCATCAGCAGACACTGCTCGTGCACACATCCTGGAGCAGCATCCTCATACCCTGGACCTGAGCCCCTCTGAGAAGAGCAACATCTTAGAAGCCTGGAGTGAAGGGGTTGCCCTTCTGCAAGACATCCAAGCTGACCAGCCATCCCTGCCCAGCCTAGGTAGTAAGGGTGAGGGCTGAGGGAGAAGTGGGGCCTGTGGGGGCCCTCGAGCTCAGTGGGCTTTTGCCCCCTCAGAGTCAGGCCAGGATGGCCAGCCAGACCCCATCTCCAACCCGGATCCTGCCAGGATGCCAGCAGAGATCGTGGTCCTCTTGGACTCCGAAGACAACCCATCTCTCCCTAAGAGGCTCCGGCCCAGAGGACTCCGCCCCCTTGAGCTGCCTGGTCAGTCAACAGGGGAGCTTCGGCTTAGTGGGACACCCTGTGCTAAGGGGCTGGGGTGGGAGGGTGTTCTCAGGAACCTGAGGTTAAAGTGCTTGGGTACAGTGGCCTTAAAGTGCTAAAGTTTTTTCCTTTTACAGTTGCCCCTGTCATAGAGCAAGGGAATAAAAAGCCCCGTGGTCAGAGATGGAAAGAGTCCCCTGAGGATGAGCCTGCTAGAAAGAAGAGAAGCAGACATATGACCAAAATCTTGGACCCTGACCCAGGTGAGGGGACTCAGGGGTGCTAAGCCCGGCTGTAACACTGGAGCATGGAGTCCATGAGGAAGTGGATGTCAGAGAGCATCTGCATGAGCTTAGCTGACGCTTAGGGTCCGAGCCTTTGGGTCTATCCTCCACTACTCACACTTGTACATGGCCTCTTCCAGACCCCCCATCTCCTGAGTCACCCACAGAGACGTTCGCAGCACCAACTGAAGTCCGACACTTCACTGATGGCAGCTTCCCTCCTGGCTTCGTCCTCCAGCTCTTCTCCCACACGCAGCTCAGGACCGCCGACAGTAAGGACTCTTCTAAAGACAGCAGAGCTGCCGAGGGCCTGCCCCAGCCACAGAGTCCCTCTTCAGGTGAGCCCTCCTGGGAGGGGCTGGTGAAAAAAGCTGAGTCCTGGGATCACAGCCAGAGCCCAGCATAGAGATGCTGGGTGTTTAAGCCTCCAAAAGAAGGCCAAGGACAGGGGTTTGAATGCTGAGGAAGCTGGCCTGTAAGCTGAGCATCTCTGGTGGTGGTCATTAAGTTTTGCTAGGCTAGGCCTCCCAAAGCTTGGTGCTCAGCTTAGTCCATGAGACTGGTTCCAGCTGGAGCCCTAGAAGAACTTACCCTGGGGATACAGGAGCCCAAGTGAGGTAGGTAGTCAATCATTTTAACAGGTGTGGGGCCATGGGCGAGTGATGAACATCAAAAGGATACTCCATAGTACAAGTGAACTTCAATGAAAGCTGGTGTTTGTGTTTAAAACCTGCCTACTGACTGAGAAACTATTGAATATAATTCACTTGATCCTTATAAACCAAGCATAATCCAACACTTGAAAGTCTGAGACAGGTTTGCCACAGGTTGGAAGTAGCCTAGGTTACAGAGTGAGAACCTATCTTAAAAAACCAAAACCTACCGGGCGGTGGTGGCGCACACCTTTAATCCCAGCACTTGGGAGGCAGAGGCAGGTGGATTTCTGAGTTCAAGGCCAGCCTGGTCTACAGAGTGAGTTCCAGGACAGCTAGGGCTACACAGAGAAACCCTGTCTCAAAAAACCAAAAAAAAAAAAAAAAAAAAAAAAAAAAAAAACTAATTTCAAAAAAAAAAAACAAAACCTAAGAAAGCTCTTTACATGAGCTGCACATGGGGACCAGGAAGATAGATGGCTCATCAGGTGAAGGTGCTGCTGCCAAGGCTGATGACTTGGCTTCAGTCCCCAGAACCCACATGGTAGAAGGAGAAAACAGGCCGCCAGATGTTGTCTTCTTTTGGAGGACACACTGCTACTTCTCAGTCCTATTCTCTCCCTTTGCCATGCCTGTGGTGCCCTGTCATAAAGAAGCATTCACTTCTATGTGTGTGCCATGGCCCACGGGCTTCCCCTCCCCCAAATAAATTAACACAAACAAACACATTTTTTATTAAATTTTTTTGGTGTTTTGAGACAGGATCTCACTATGTAGATTTGACTGTCCTAGAACTCATGATGTAGACCAGGCTGGCTTCTTCAGTCCACTTGAGACCTCCCTGCCTCTGCCTCCGGAGTGCTGGGATTAAAGGCATTTGCTACCATGTCCAGCTCTTCAATTAATTTAGTTTTATTTTATAAGTTTTTTAAACGATTTATTTTATAGCCAGGTGGTGGTGGTGTATGCCTTTAATCCCAGCACTCCAGAGGCAGAAGCAGGTGGATCTCCATGAGTTCAAGGCCAGCCTGGTCTAAAGAGCTAGTTCTAGAACAGCCAAGGCTATACAAAGAAACTCTATCTCAAAAGAAAAAATGTTATTATATTTTAAATTAAGTGTATGAGATTGTATGTAGATAAGTACATGAGGTACTGCAGGCTGGAGGTATAGGAGGCCTGGAGATGGAATTACAGATGATTGTGAGCCCCCAGTGTGCATACTGAGAATCAAATTCATGTATATTTTTAAACACAAAGCCATCTCTAAAGCTCCAGGGTCTTTCTGCTAACCTATACTCCTGTTATCACAGTGAATCAAGACTGCCATGCCCTCCAGGGAGCAGAGACTGAGCCTGGTTCCTCCCTGTGTCCTCTCATTGAATTCAGATTACAAAATCTCACAATAAGGAACTTGTGAATGAAGGATTGGTTGTTGCCAGAGAGTGCTTAGACCCTTGTCCCACAAGGTTAGAAATGTGTCATTAATATGGTTTTGGAGCAGAGGCAAGTAAAACAGCTGTTAGGCAGCTACAGGCCTCTGGCATGGGGCTTGTAAAGAGGAAGTAGGCCTTTAGTGTGGAGGCAAGCAAACGAGTCGTTTCCCTTGCAGGTCCCCAGTAGTGCCCACTTTGACTACTTTGGTCATATCAGTCTTCCTCATCGGAAGTATACCATGTACCTCTATTTGCCTGAGTGGGCTTCATTCTTACGACAGGCCTTACTTGGATACTTGGGTCAGTTTTAATGCTCTCAAGCTTCAGCTTGTCACATTCCAGTGCTAATTCCTGGGTGGACATATCTTCCTTGGAGTTGCATACTTCTGGGCCTTCTAGATCAACCTGGATCTTCTGCCTTCATCTGCCTGTATGAAGGACTCCTTCATCTTGAGTCTTGGGGTGTCCTGTGCCCAAACTACCTGTCTGGGGTGGTGAGTTGAAGCAAACTGGAAGGGTCAGGGCACCACAGGTGATGGCAAAGGGAGAGAAAGGGACTAAGGAGGTGGCAGTATGTCCTGGTGCTGTCATGATATATGGAACCTTGTCAGAGCAGAGCTGCTGGTGGTTTCTTATTTGGGAACCGAGAGGTTTGACAGCCCCAGGGTATACAGCTTTCATGTAAGTAAACTTTCTACCCCTGCAAAGAGGAGAGAGTAAAAATCCTAGATATAGAAATGAGATGTTCACTGTTGACAGCTTTGCTGAACTAATGGATATGCATATGAAGCTGCCTGGGAAGCTTTCTAGAACTTCCCAAGAACCTTGCTTGCAACATGGGGGTAAAGGAGTTTACAAAGTAAGAGAGAGAATTAACTGAAGATGATTTGTCCACAAGGCCTTTCAGGGGACAGGGGTTGGAAAGGGTTTTTACTCTGTTTGCCCAGTTTGCTTAGAACACATGATGGGTGATTTTTCTTTGCTCAGCTTCCCAAGTGCTTAGAATACAATTGTAAGCCACTGTATGATGCCTGGCTTTTGCCTTTTTTGAAACAGGGTCTTCTATAGCCCAGGCTGGCCTTAAACTATGTAACTAAGGCTGGCATTGCATTCCTGATCCTCCAGTCTCCACTTTCCAAGTACTTACTCAGGAAGCTGATCATCAAGCTACAGGCGCGGTCTCTCCAAGCTGAACTGAGCAGGGAATGCAGAGAGAAAGTGAGGTGCCTACGCGTGCAAATGTGAGCCTCAAAAGGTTCTTTGGTGTGGCTCACTTTTATGTCCTCAGCACCTAGAACATTATGTTGGGTGGGTTTTTGTTTGTTTGTTTTAAGATTTATTTATTTTGCCGGGCAGTGGTGAAGCATGCCTTTAATCCCAACACTTGGGAGGCAGAGGCAGGTGGATTTTTGGGTTGGAGGCCAGCCTGGTCTACAGAGTGAGTTCCAGAACAGCCAGGGCTATACAGAGAAACCCTGTCTCGAAAAAAAAATATTTTATATATGTGAATACGTTGTCACTGTCTTCAGACACACCAGAAGAGGCCATTGGATCTCATTACAGATGGTTGTGAGCCACCGTGTGGTTGCTGGATACTCAGGACCTCTGGAAGAGCAGTCATTGCTCTTAACTGCTGAGCCATCTCTCTAGTATGTTGTTTTGAACAAATTGTTTGATTTTACCAATTCAGACTTGGGAGCCAGTTGCTGGGGTGAGAGCCTGCTAGCTCAGAGAGAAAGTACATCCTAAAAGGAAAGCTCTCTATCTCTAAGCTATTTCAGCCCCTCCCCCCAGGGAATGTCTTTCCTACTTCCTGTGTGTCTCTGTCCATCCTTCTGACTGCTTACTCTGTTTTTTTGGGGTTTTTTTTCTGTATTCACTCCCTGTTAACTGGTTGCTTGCTCTATCTCTTGACCTATGGTTTATTTTATTTAATCTTGTTTACAATAAACAAAAAGCTTTTGGATTAAAGGTAAGTGCTAAGGCTAAGCCACATCACAATTGGGTTTTTTTCTGTAAATAATACAGTCTCAGGGTTCAGAGCATATTCTGCAACATTTCTCCTTGTTTGTCTAAATAAAAAGGAAAGAATTTAACTCTAGATAGTAAAACTGTTTACAGTACTGAAGCTGTTTCTGCCAGGCATTCTACAGTGTCCAGTTTGATTATATTTGGGAGTCTTACGATTAAGTACTCTGTATTCAAAAGTTCTGTAAAAATGTTAATGTTAGTGTCCTATGAAGTCAGCAATTTGAATGTCCTGAGCAGTCTGTAATCCAAAGCTGATCTTTGGGTGATGTTTGTCAGCTTAATAGCAATCCTGGCTAGGTAGAACACAGCAGCCAACCCAAAGGTGTCCATTGATTGTAAAACATCGTTGATTCCTGGAGGCAGAAGAGGCATGGGGCAGTTTTTCCCTATGGCTATCGATACTACAATCCAGGTGGATTTGTCTTTACAGGGCCCATCATCTTCTTGAAAACCTCAAAGGTTCCTGTTAGGAATGGTAGAAAACTTAAGCAGTTCTCTTTCAGCAGATCTCAGAAAGGTTTGAGGGTCACAATCTCTTCCAAGTACACAGTTTGTTTCTAGTTGCCTGTTTCAGACTCCAACCTGAAAACACGTACAGGAAGCCAAATCAAACTTGTTTGCAGAATTAGGATTCTGTATAACTAGTATCACAACAGAGGTTATACATACATGATCTTTTAGATTTTGAGATAATATTTATACCTTCAGAAAAGTTTTAGAGTCAAAAACCAGAAGGCTATAAGATCAGTGGCCTTTATTTTTTGTTTGACTCATACCAGGTGGTTCTGTCTTTAACAAGCATGTGTGGGTTTAGAGAAGGAGAGAGCCATGCTCCAACCCCACAGCCAGCCTTAAGTTTTAATTGAACTGGCATGACAGACAGACCAACTGCCACTTAGGTCTGTTGAGAGCAGCAGAGATGAGCTGGAGGTGAGCGATACCATTTCGCCAGTTCACTCTTTGTCTTGGGGCACACTCTTTTGATGATCCGTCCTCTCTCTCCAGATGTTTCTCTCATCTAGTGGTCTCTGGCTTCCTTAGTTGGATGCTTTATTCTCCTGGAAAGATAAAAGCAAAACCCTGCTCCAACCCTAATTCTGAGGAGGTTTCTGTTATCCAGTCTCTCTCTGCAGCTGTTGTGTTCTGCTTATGGACAATCTAGACAGTATGACTATTCTTGATAATACCTTTAAATATTTTCCTCAGAAGCATTTTTTATTTTATGTTTTGTTTCCGAGATTGGAGGAATTTTAATCAGTGTTTTCCATTGCTGCAACAAATCATGTCCCCATAAACTCATTTCCACATTAGCCACAGATGGCTTTAATTTTTCTCTTTGTCCTTCTGACCCTGTACACTCATCTTACACTTTGTTTTACCCGAGATAAAGTTCCAATCCCCAGAAGCTGAATATTTACTTCTTGAAGAGGCCAATCTGGGTACCAATATTTTGGTGAAATTATTATTACATCTGTTCCTATGTCTACTAAACCTTTAATTTCATGCCATTTGTTTGTATGTTTACCCTGGTCTCTGCTATAAATATAGCAGTTTACCAAAATACTTGTTTTCTGGTCTCGCCTAAATTTTTTGTTTTATCTACTGAAACTGTTCTGTCCCTTGATTAAATTCAGACCAGTGGGAGTTTTTTTTTGTTTTGTTTTTTTCCCCTTCCCTTCTTCCTCTTGCTCCCACCCCACTGCTCCAGGCCCTGGCTGGCTAATATGAAGGCATCGGATCTCGTTACAGATGGTTGTAAGCCACAATGTGATTGCTGGGATTTGAACTCATGACCTCCGGGCAGTGCCTCTTAACTACTGGTTAAGTGCTCTTAACCACTGACCAGCCTGGTTTTTCCCATCCTTAACTCTCTCCTTGAGGACTTCCAAAATCTGATGTCTTCTTAGTTTGTCTGCAACTGGTATAATTTCTCTATTAGTGTTAGATTGCCAAATGTTGTTTATAACAAAATCTCAATCATTCGATTTTGCCAATTCAGACTTGGGAACCAGTTGCTGGGATGAAAGCCTGCTGAATCAGAGAGGCAGAGAAAGCACTCAGCTGTCCTTCCTTTATAGCCAGCATCCCAAAAAGAAAATTCTCCATGTCATCTCAACCCCTGTCCCCAACTGAATGTCCCTCCCTTTTGCTTCCTGTGTGTCTCTCTGTATCCTCCTGACTTCCTCTTACTCTCATTTTTTTTTCTTATGTTCACTACCTGTCAACAGGTTGCTTGACTTGCCTCTTGACTTATGGTTGACTTTATTTAATCCTGTTTACAACAAACAGAAAGCTCTTGGATTAAAGGAGTGTGCTAGGGATGAACCACACCATGACTAGAAACAAGTTTTTCCAATATTTATTATTTATAATTTATTTATAATTTATTCCAATTATTTATTTCCAATAAATAATCCAGTCTCAGGGTTCACAATGTGATGAAATATCCTGCAACCAACAGTACCTGACATAGAGAAAGCTCTTGAGCTAGAAATTGCTTTCTGCTCTTGCTTGTCATTGAGTGGTGTATCATTTCCAAGCTCCTTGTGTAGGTTTTGTCCTTAGTGAGAATTAAAAGAAATGGGCTTAGTCCAGCCTCTGCAGAAGGAATGAGTGTGACCACACAGTTGCAAAGGATCAGGTGGGAAGTGAGAGTTGGAGCAGCCCACTCAGGAAGAGACCTCTTCTAGGGCCCAAGAGTGGAAGGTACCAGTTTGTCCCAAAGACTAGTAATCAAATCTCCCAGCTTTCTTTCCTTATTTGTCAAGCTTTTAAACAGTTTTTGTTTTATTTCCTCATGGGAGAGCACATGCCATAGTGTAGAGGCCAGAGGACAGCCTTCAGGAGTCTGTCCTCCTTCCACTGGGATTAAACTCGGCTCAGTGGCTCCCAGCTTTCGTTCCCTGTCTTTAGGGTTCTGGTCTCTCTCACATCAGGCTTTGCTCTCCTCTGCTTTTTTTTTTATCTCCATCCATTGATGCCTCTGTCCCCTTGTCACCTAAAGGAATCAGTAGCTTGAGTCTCCAGCTTCTGGATCCTTAACTAAGTTCTGAGCTTTTTGTAATGTCTTGATCATGAAAGTAGTGCATAGGAAGCCATATGGTTTGGTTCTACAGAAGGAAAAGCTGTAAACCAGGCATTGTAATGTTGTGCACCTGTAGTCCCAGCCTCTGCCTTTGAGCTCAGATGCTTGATGCCAGCCTAGGCAAAGTAGCTAGACCACACCTCAAAAGAAAGGCCATGGTTAGAGAGTTGGCTCAAGGGTAAAATACTTGCTGTACAAACCAGACTTAAGTTTGATGCCTGGTTCTCATTAGGAGAACACCAAGCTGGGTGTGGTGCTGCACAACTTTAATCTCAGTACTTGGGAGGCAGAGGCAGGAAGATGGATCTCTTGTCAGTTAAAGACCAACCTGTTTGTAGAGTGAGTTCCAGGACAGGCAGGGCTATACACACAAACTCTCTCTTGAAAAAACAAAAAAAGAACACCAACTCTGAAAGTTTCCTCTTTCCTACATTCTCACACCATGCCATGCCACCTCACTTCATCCGTAGCTCTTGTACAGAACCACAGTGACTAAAACTAACCCTGAGCATCTGCAGATGAAGGTGTGTGGACACGGCTGTACTGCAGGGCACACTGTGACACGCTACAGCTTCCATGATGAGATGTGTGTGTATTTTAGGAAGGAGGTTACAAGGCAGAGGGACAGATACACAGGGTCTAGGACATGAGAGGGACTAGGGTGCATCACGGGAAACTCACAAAGAACTAAAAGTTTTAAAAAGTAAAATAAATACATTAAAATAAAAAGCCAGAAAAGGAAGTTACTAGTATGGGACACTTGTTTAACATGTGTATAAAATCCCAATGTGTATGGTTATTTTCTCTGAATGTAAGTCTGTACATCATTGGTGCCTGGTACCTGCTGACTCCAGAAGAGTGTTTTGAATCACCTGCAGAATTGCAGATGGTTGTGAGCCACCGTGTAGATGCAGGAAATTGAACCTGAGTCCTTTGCAAAAGTAGCCAGTGCTCTTACAGAGTCTGTTCTGTAGGCCAGGCTAACCTTGATCTCTCAGTTCTCCAGCCTCAGCCCTTGAAGCTGAGATTATAAGCATAAACTGCTATGTCTAGCAAAGATTTTATCTCCAACACTGAGAAAGTAAAGTGCTGTGGGGTGCTAGGCCTTGGGCATTGTCTTAGTTTAGGTCTTAATTGCTATAAAGAGACACCATGACCATTGCAACTCTTAATAAAGGACAACATCTAGTGGGGCTGGCTTACAGGTTCAGAGGTTTACTCTGTCATCAAGACAGAAAGCATGGCAGCGTCCAGGCAGGCATGATGGGGAATTCTACTTTTTTTTTTTTTTTTTAAAGAACAATGTTTTTCTTGTTAGAATGTAAGATATAGCCACTATGGAAAGGCAGTTTAGCGGTTCCTCAAAAAGCTAAACAATTATTCTGTGCCCTGGTGATTCTAGACATAATATATAAGGGGAGGAGAGTTCTCGTCTACATCTTGACCAGAAGGATGCAGGTAGCCAGGAGGAGGTCTCTTCCATGCTCGGTGAAGCTTGAGCATAAAATCTCATAGCCTGCTTACACGTAATCACACTAATCCAACAAGGCCATACCTCCTACTAGTGCCACTTCCAGTGGGCCAAGCATATTTAAACCACCACAGGCTTGTAAAGTTTCTTAGCCAGGATCGCTCACCCAACAAGCTGTAACTTGTCATGCTTCTAGCAGACACCCAGTTGCAAGCTGATGCACAGCCCTGTTGTGTGGCAATGCTTTTCTTCAGGAGATGCAATTCACACAAATCTATCCTCCCCGCCCCCATTAAGGAACCTACAACAGACCAAAAGTATGCATGCCACCAAAGTCCAGTGTGGTGAACCAATGAGTTTTATTGTCAATTACAGGAATATGAATGAGGGATTACTTACAGGAACAGAAATTATTCAAAGATAGCTGCATTACCAAAGCCATGGGTGATGTGCCACTCAACGGTGGAAATTTGATGCACACTGCATGGCCTATAGGCAGCTCCACAAGTAGTTGGAGAGTGTCCTTTCTAGGCACCTCAGTTAGGCTAAGCCTCTTCCATGCAACCTCTTCCAAGTTGGTTTCTGCTTCTTCCAGGTAGTTGGTGTGGTCTTAGGCAGTTTTTCTCTTGAGTGTCTTTGAAGCTCAGCTTTACTTCTCTCAGAGGTACAGCTTTTATTGTTTACTCTTGTAGGGAGGGGCTTAGTGAATTTAGCTAGTATGGGGGAATTCCTGAAACTATTTTGTTTAACCTTCCTACTTAATGAGCTTAAAGACAGAATGTTTCAATCTCAGAAGAAACTGTTAACACAAGTCCCTGTCTGTTTTAGTGTCTGGGCTCAAGTGTACCTCCAATAAAAGGCTGGACCGACCCTAGCAGGGGCTCTCTCCCTCTGCAATTGATTTTCTCCTGTCTTTGGCTCTCACCTCTTCCAGAGCTTCTATCAGCCTGCATGAAGCTGTTATTTCTTCTTTCTTGACTCCTTCATCCCTCTGACTATTGTCCTACTTATTCCCAGGCTGGAACCTTTACTCTTGTCAAGTGTCTTCTCCCTGTCTCTGGAGTCCTGGGCTGACTTTATCTACATTCTACACTGAAGTTTCTTCTCTGCCAACTTCCATTGACTGCCATAAGTTAAAGCCAGTATTTAGGCCTCTGTATTCTCTCCCTCCATTCCTACCTTCTGTCATAGCCTGGAACAGGTTATACATGCCCTTGTAGACCCTCATACCCTTTTCTTCCCAAGTGCCGGGATTACAGATGGATATAGCATCACACCTGGCCTTTCTCACATCGCTTATGTATTCTTGATTCGTACAGTGGCACATCATGTTGTTGTCTGTCATTCCTCTTGCAGACTGTAAGCTTAGTGGCCCTATGATGAGCCCAGCAGTCATAACACTTCCAAATTTAGCACAGACAGTGTTTTTATGTATTTAGGGGACAACATGTGGGTCCATAGCTCTAGATACCATCTGTGGGGTCGTAGCCTGGCCCTCTCTTCCTTTGGTTAGTAACTTCTCTCCTAGTAGCTAGATGTTACCTCTGTTTGGTTTGGTGAATTAAAAGTTGTCAGCATAGCCGGGCAGTGGTGGCGCACGCCTTTAATCCCAGCACTTGGGAGGCAGAGGCAGGTGGATTTCTGAGTTTGAGGCCAGCCTGGTCTACAGGGCTACACAGAGAAACCCTGTCTTGAAAAACAGAACAAAAAAAAAGTTGTCAGCAGAGTATGACAACAACTGACTGTAATCTCAGCACTAGTGAGGCTGCGGCAAGAGTATAGTGTTGAGTTTGGGGGCCATCCTGGGCTACTGAATGAACTCCTGTCTCAAAACGAATAACCCTAGCACTCAGGAGGCAGAGGCAGAGGCAGGCAGGGCCACCTCGCAAGGCCTTGCCATACTTCCCCTTTTCTAGTAACTGCTACAGTTATCCTTTCTGTCTCAACCCCATGTCAGTCCATCAGCAAACTTCAGTTTACTCCTACCAACTGCCACTACTCTGATGGAGTGTTGCCTTAACTTTCCCTCAGGAGATGAGAAGAAATGTCTGCTTAGCCCAGCTACGGCATCAACTCAGACCTTAGTGTTGTGCCTCTGAGATACTGCCCCACTGTCTTTACTCTTTATTGTGAAACAGGGTCTTACTCAGTTGCCCATATAGGCCTTGAGCTTTGGGTTACAATTTTCTTTCTCCACCTTCCTATGGGCTGGAGTTAAGAGCATGTATGTGATATATGTGGTCCACACCTAGTTTGAAGAGAGAGAGAGAGAGAGAGTAAGTAGAGAGAGAGAGAAAGAGAAAGTAAGTAGAGTGAACCCAGAACTTAGAATTGTCCAGGCAAGTACTCTACCACTGCACTTGCTGTATTCTCAGTTCTTTTGTTTTTGAACAGGGTCTCTACATAGACTTGGCTATCATAGAACTCACTGTGTAGCATAGACAGGCTGACCTCAAACTCAGAAATCTAACCCCTCTGCCTCCCAAGTGCTGACAAAGGTGTGGGTCACAGTGCTCATCTTGTATTCTCATGCATAATTTTAAACCCCAGCAAAAAACAAAAACCAGCAAAATCATACCTGTCTTATATTGTATAGGAGAAAATTTTTTCTTGGAAAAAATAACAGAAATCACCTGCCTCTCATTCATTCTGGGATTAAAGGCGTCGGCCAGCACTGCCTGGCTTTTTTTTTTTTTTTCCTTTTTCTTTTTCTCCCTCTTTGCAGTGGTTGAACCTGAAATCTCTTTTTCTTTTTTCTTTCTAAGATCAGACTGGTCCCTTTATTATTTTTATTTTATGTTTAATGGTGTTTTGGCTGCATGGATATCTGTGTAAGGGTATCAGAAGTTCTGGAACTGGAGTTACAGAAAGGTGTGAGCTTCTGGTTGGTTCTGGAAATTGAATTGGAGTCCTCTGGAAGAGCAACCAGTACCCACTGAACCATAGCCTTTAACTCCTGGATGGCCTGCCTCTGCCTCCCTAGTGCTGGGATTGACTTGCCATATATCACTTGCATGGGCCCAAGTCAAGAACATTTTTGTGTTTCTACCTTGCCCTATCTGGAAGCCTAGCTTTGTCATTCTCAGTACCTTCACCATATTGCTAAGATACCTGACTGTGAGACCTATCAGCTCAAAGGATGTGGAGCCTGGATAAAAACTGCAGAGCAAAGCTGGGGCACTAGCTCAGGGTGTCTGTGTGCTATGTATGCTCTGCCTTATCACTCCTGTGCTATGCAGCCAAAGCCATGCTTAGACTTCTCTGGGTGTTACCTACCATATCACTTCTATGTGCAGTCTTGAAGTTAGAAGTTGGAGAGTGACATCATGGGCCCTGTGAACCCATATGCTGAATACACAGGGCAGAAGCTGCATTTAATGCTTGCTCTGTGTCTAAGGCTGTAAGGCCAATTATTCCTGGTCGATTAAGAGTGAGCCTTGGACTGCTCCCAGGACAAGACACTGAGCTATGGAAAAGAGAATGGTATGATTTGCAGTTTTGGGGACTGTTGGAAGGTCTGACTGTGCTCTCTGCTCCCATCCCTTCCCAGCCTCCCCTCCGGGGCTCCGTGGGACACTGGATCTCCAGGTTATCCGTGTTCGGATGGAGGAACCACCAGCCGTCAGCCTCTTACAGGACTGGTCCAAGCACCCCCAGGGCACCAAGGGGGTGGGAACAGGTGACAACCCAGACTGGCCCACGGTTCTGTCAGAATCCAGTGCCACTGTTAAGGGACATCCAGAGGCAGGAAGTGGAGTATAGGTTTTCAGTTTTCTAGAGAGGGAGGGGTGGGAAGAAGGAAAGATGGGTGGGAGGAGGTAGTTATCCCCCATTGGCTTAAATCTCAGATCTGCCCAGCTTGGCCACCTGATGGAGAGTTTTTAAAAACAGGTGCCAGGACAGTGTGGAGGGGGGAGGGGTGACATCACTGTCACATCGGGGTACTAGAAAATGCCTGCCCTTGGCCAAGCCTGAGGTAGGCAGAGGTGGCTTAGGTTGTTGGGTGGTAAGGCATTGGGCCTATGGAGAACACCTTCCCCAATCCTTTGCTGACCTACCCTATGATCCCACACCTCCTCCTTCCTCTCAGCTCCCCACCATTCTCCCCTGGCACAGTGCCTTATGCAGAGGTGGTCATGATGGGGTTTGAACTGAGTCCCACTACCTCGGGGGACACCTTTCCTCCCCCACTTCTGGCTCCTACAGCAGGAGGCCTCCATTACCTCTTACCACCCTGTCCCTGCCTGAGGGCTCCCGTTACTACCCCTTTACCTGTCGTGCCGTTGCATCCATTATCCTGTTGTATATATTGCCTTTGTCGACAATAAATTATTTTTTTTTTTATTAAAAGTTCTGTGTGGGCTCTCATTGGGGGAAAGGGAGGATTCTTAGAGCAGCTTGAGGGACAGAAAACTGACAAGTAGTCCTGGGTGGGAGCCAGAGACCCCTGTCAGGGTAAAGCAGCAGTGACCCCAGAGTAGAGCTTGCTTGGACCTCAGAATCTGTTTTAACTTGGTGTTAGGCACCTGAGAGACCCATTTTCTTTACTTGATCTACTGACGCACCTGGTAGGCCTCTGTCCAAGCAAAGCTACTATGGGGCTAGGGACACTCACACCCAAGGAGCCAAGAGTTACTGGAGCCTGATCCTGGCCAGCCTGCATAGATACCTTCCCTGTGATGTGAAGGTGGTACGTCCCTGCTTTCTCAAAGGGCTGTACTCTCCACTATACAGTTCACCCCTATTCCCCAGCCTCAACCCAAGTCTGCCTGGGGTCTGCAGATTTTAGGCATCCTGAGCTATCTCTGCACAGACCTAATCTGTAGGCTTTTACACTTGGGGTGAGAACCAATGCCCCAGATTGCTTACTCTCAAGTCCTAGATGTCATTGTTCTGTTCAGAATCCCCAGGAGGTATAGTGAAGGCGGGGCCACCCCACATTGCTGACTGCTCCTGGCATATTATGGAGACTTAGGGAAAGGTAAAGAGGAAGCCTCATGTCCATCATGAAGCATCAGTGTATGCTGTGTGCTTGCTTAAGCTAGAATTCCCTGGGCCAGAGATTTCATACTGGACTGCTGAGAATTGGCCCTTTTAAGCCATCTGATATTCTCAGGACTAGTCCTAGAATGTAAAAGGACCTTTGTCCAGGAGAAGAGGAGACAGGAATGAAGTAGATTCGGGAGTTAAAGATTCAAGGTCTGTCATGTCCAGAATGTCCCAGCCATTGATTGGGCCACAGGACACCTGGGTCTATACCTGTTTCTGCAGGTTGGCACAATTTGTATGCTCCCTAAAAATAATGTAGATGTATAGACTGTCTCTGAAAGCACTGTGTTGAAGTTGCAGGTGGTTTCTGTCCCTAAAATTGTGTGACTTTACATTTAGGCCAGCTTGTTTTTAAGACATTGTATCTCTCACACAGTAATGAGGAAACTCATAAAAACTTGTGTTGTAAAGTGATTATCCAAATGCCCCTTTGTGGTTATATGAGACTGATTTGTCCTACACTGTGAACTCTGTGGGGAAGGGGGACCAGATTGCATTGACTGCCCTGCATAAGGCCTGGCACCTAAGTGCTCAATAAATGTCTGTCAAATGCCATGTTGGTCTCTAGGTGTTCTTTCTGTGTGAACTTTATATAATTAATGACTCAATTTTGGCTTTTTTTCTTTTCTTTTTTTTTTTTTTTTTTTTATGGCTGTTTCAAACTCATGATCATCCTCCCAAGAGCTGGAATTATAGGTGTTCTCCTCCATGCACAGCCTAATAATTCATTTACAACAGCAAACAGAATTAACATCCTTCAGAGTAAGGGGCTCAGTGTCTTTGTCCTATACTAAACCAACTAGCTTCAAATTGAGAGTTCCCATAGCCCCTTCCTGGTTGGTTAATTTGATACAAGAGGGCTGGTAAGATGACCCATGCCATACAAATCTGATGACCTGAGTTTCTTCCCTTCCCAGAACTCATATGGTGGAAGGAAGGATACTTGTGGAAGTCATCCTCTGAGCTCTGTGTGCCTGGCATACCAGAACAATGGCACTCGTGCGCCTGTACTCAGACCCAGGTACTGTGTGTGGCACACACTTCAATTCCAGTATTCAGGAGGCAGACAGACAAATAGCTCAGAGAGTTCTGAGACCAGCCTAAGCACAAAACAAAGAAGATGGGGTGAGGAAGCTAAGGAGATGTCTTGGCTTATGGTTGAGAATGTTCGCAGCTGGGTAGTAGTGGCACACTCCTTTAATCCCAGCACTTGGGAGGTAGAGGCAAGTGGATCTCTGAGTCCAACGCCACCCTGGTCTAACGAGTGAGGAGTGAGTTCTAGAATAACCAGAACTACACAGAAAACCCCTGTCTTTAAAAAAAAAAAAAAAAAAAAAAAAAATCAATTGGGGGCTGGAGAGATGGCTTAGCGGTTAAGAGCACTGACTGCTCTTCCAGAGGTCCTGAGTTCAATTCCCAGCAACCACATGGTGGCTCACAACCATCTGTAACTGGATCTGATGCCCTCTTCTGGTGTCTGAAGACAGCTACAGTGTATTCATGTACATAAAATAAGTAAGTCTTTAAAAAACCAAACACTCAGTGCTGCTTTTAGCATCAGCACTGACATCAAGTGATACACTGTGCCTGTAACTCGGGCTCCAGGGGATCTGACATTCTTTTGGGCACTGTGTATACACAAGACAGACATAAATAAAAGTGATTTTTAAAAGTGGAAAACAGGGCTACAGAGATGGCTCTGGTTAAAAGCACTTGCTACTCTTCCAGAGGATCTGAGTTTGATTCCCAGTCCCCACATCAGGTGGCACACAGTCACCTGTGAGTCCAGCTCTGAGGGGACCTGATAGCCTTCTGGCCTCATGAGCACCTGCATGCATGGTATACATATATATACACAGAACTTTTGGGGCTTGGGTATGAGGTCTCACATAATAATAAGGACATTGTTACTTTCTTTGTTTATTATGGTGTATGCTACCCGGGCTGAATAATAGTGTGTGGGTGTCTGTCCTTTCAGACCTGGGATGTGCTGCCCTGCTGGCAAGTGGACTCCCAGGGGAAAATGGAGAGAATGGGGCTGAAGGACTCATTAGAGCCTCTGGGGCCCCTAAGCTATGTGATTGACAGTTCTAGTGCCCTATCAGTCCTACCTGCCTTGGCTAAGCTACTCTCTTTCTTTGCCATTTCTCAGTTCTGAGTTCTGGGGGGGCGTGGGGGAGTCCATGGGTAGCCCAGGCTAGCCTCAAAGTTGCACCATCAACTCTCCTACCTCCACTGCTGAGATTGCAGATTAAGTCACTACACTGGCCTTTAAATTCCTAACAGCCACTCACTCCTAAATGATAAAGATGTTAACTGCTAAATAAGTAATCTCTTTTTTTTTTTTTTAATGTGTATAAGTGTTTTGTTTCCATGTATGTTTCTGTACCACATACATGCTTAGTACCTGAGGAAACCAGAAGAGGGCATCAGATCTGGAGTTAAAGAAGAGAGTTGTGAGCTGACATATGGGTGGGAGAGAGATTGAACACTGGAATTCTGGAAGAGCTCGTCAGTGCTCTTACCATTGAGGGCTCTTCCAGCCCCTAAAATATATTTCTTTAGTGGGCGGTGGTGGCACATGCCTGTAATCCCAGCACTTGGGAGGCAGAGGCAGGCAGATTTCTGAGTTCGAGGCCAGCCTGGTCTACAGAGTGAGTTCCAGGACAGCCAGGGCTACACAGAGAAACCCTGTCTCGAAAAACAAAACCAAAAAAAAAAAAAACAACAACAACAACAACAATACCGAAGCCGGGTTGCATGGGAACCAATGTGCCAGCCTCCAAAGAAAGAAGACTAATAAACCTCTGGTCTCCCTACCCCAGAATCAGTACCACGAGTCTTTGGAATCCCATCAGTCACAGCAGGTGACAGGATGACCACTCTGTGGGGCTGAGATTCCACAAACACTAGAGAGGGACTCCAGGAACACTCCTAGGATCTTGGGTCACAGAACTCCGACCTTGGTTTCGTCACGAGTCATCATCCTACATTGTACCCATTGTATAGGTTAGGAAACAGAGGGGAGAGGGATATGGTGACTTGCCTGCCAGGGCTAGTAAAAGGATCAGAACCCCAAGCCCAGACCATCTCCATCATGTGGACTGTTTTGTCTCCTGGTCCTGGCACTTGATCATACTCTGCCTGGCCAGCTGGAGGGGCTCACATTAGGTGTAGAAAGGTGACCAGGTGGCAGTGCCTGGCAGCCAAGCCCAGGGCTTTAGGGGAGAGTATCCTATTCCCCAACCCCTTTTCTTCAGAAAGTAACTCTTAGAGACTGGGTAGCCTCGCCTTCCAGCTCTGGACTCCCTCAGCAATCTCTGCCTCTGGTTCAAACCTCTGCAAGGTACGAAAGCAGTGGCTAACTGGTCTAACCACCTCACACAGGGCAGGGCATAGTGAAGGGGCTCTCATCTCAGACGCTGGCCTGTCCCCTCCATACTCTCTTGCTACTGTTCACCACAACACCCACATTTTCCTGGACGAGCAATTTACCTTTGACAAAAGTACCCACAGACTTGCTCACAGCACCCCACTGGAATGGCATGGTTGGTAGGAATAGCTGCGTATTGATAGTGCTTCCAGTTCACACTTAAGAGCTTCACACAACTGGGTTCATTCTGAACTGGCTGAAATCAAAGTGCTCCAGCCCCAATGCTGAGTGACTCCTTTATGTCACAGGGCTCTAGACATTGAGAGCATAACCAGGAGGGAGCCAGACAAGACCCATGTCATGATGTGACTGTTCTGGGGGGAGACCAATAGTAAACAGAAATATATGGCAGGTAGAAAACCAGCTTAAAGAAAGAGCACTTTATTTATCATAGGTTTT
Source organism: Arvicanthis niloticus (assembly GCF_011762505.2). Lineage (NCBI taxonomy): Eukaryota > Metazoa > Chordata > Mammalia > Rodentia > Muridae > Arvicanthis > Arvicanthis niloticus. The sequence goes on along the minus strand of NC_047658.1, from coordinate 115,658,750 downwards.
GTTTTGTTGAGACAGGATCTTTTTATGTAGCCTTGGCTAGCCTAGAATTCACTGTGTATACCAGGTTGACTTCAAACTCACAGAGATGCACCTGCCTCTGCCTCCTACATCCTGGGACTAAAGGCCTGGGCCACCTTGTTCAACTTTATTCTTGTCTGTAGCTAAGAGTAGAACTCACTCTGTAGACCAGGCTGGCCTGGAACTCACTCTGTAGCCCATGATGACTTCCAACTTGTGACAGTCCTCCTGCCTCAGTATCCTAAATTCTGGAATTATTTTCAGCAAACCACTGCACCCAGCCAGTTTCTTTTTTTGTTTTGTTTTGTTTTGTTTTGTTTTGTTTTTGTTTTGTTTTTGTTTTGTTTTTGTTTTGTTTTGTTTTTTCGAGACAGGGTTTCTCTGTGTAGTCCTGGCTGTCCTGGAGCTCACTCTGTAGACCAGGCTGGCCTCAAACTCAGAAATCTGCCTGCCTCTGCCTCCCAAATGCTGGGATTAAAGGCGTGCGCCACCACTGCTCAGCTTTGTTTGCTTTCTTATGAGCACTATATATGTCCATAGTGCTTTTGGAGATCAGAAGGCACCAGATCTCTGTGGATGCTGGAAACCTATCCTAGGTACCCACCAAGAGCAGTACGTGCTCTTAAAGAACCACTGAACCATCTCTCCTGACCCAACCCCCACCCCTTTTTTTAAAATCTATTAGCCAGGCATGGTGGTGCACACTTTAAATCCTTAATTCTAGCATTTCAGAGGCAGAGGCAGGTGGATCTCTGAATTCAAGGCTAACCTGGTTTACAGAGTGAGTTCCAGGACAGCCAGAACTACACAGAGAAAACCTGTCTCAAAAAAAAAAAAAATTGTCTACATATTGTGTGTGCTTCTGTGTTATGTGCCCTGTGTCAGGTTGTCAGGCTTGGCAGCAGATGTCTTTCCAGATGGCGTAGCCATCTTATCAGCCTCCTATCCCCTTAACCCAGGCTGGCCTCCAGCTTGATACATAGCCCAGGAAAACCTTTAATTTCTGAACTTTCTTCCCAAGTACTGGGATCACAGGCATAAAGCACAATGCTCCACTTGTCTGGTTCTGGAGATGGAACTTGAGGTTTTATGCAGACTACTCAGATACTTTATCAACAGAGCTATACATCCCCACACTCTCCCTCCCACCTCAACCCCTTTTTAGTTTTCATTTGAGACAAGGTCTTACTATGTAACCTAGGCTGGCCTCAAACTAACAGCAATCCTCTTGTCTCAACATCCCTAAAGGGCTAGAATTACTGGAATGAGCCACCATGCCTGGCAGCCATCTGACTGCTGATGAGAGGTCAATTCAGGACTGTTCCTTGCTCCTCTGAGAGTGCCCAGGAGGGTGGCAGTGTAGCAGATGCAAGCAGAACACACCTTCTACTCCAGCACCTTGCCTACCCTTGGCTTCTTGCCTCCTTCCAGCTGGGGCTGGGACAGATCAGTTCTTAGATACCTTGTCCTGAGCTGGAGCCTAGGATGGTGTGATTCTCGATTTCTTGATCCTAGCACAGGTACTATGAAGGTCAGCTGCAGGTGGTCAGCTTCTCTGTGTTTTGTTGTCTATTGTTCAGGTGAGAGAGCTGGGACATTTCCCCAGCTACTCTACCAAGAAAGCCTATGGCCCTGGCTCTCAAGCATAGGCCAGGTGCTGCTCACCATGTCCTGGCTCCTCCTGTTACAAGAGTCTTTTAGGTCCTTACCTTCATTTTCTTTTGAGACATATTTTCACATAGCCCAGGCTGGTTCAAACTGAAACCAATAATGGCCATACATTTCTGATCTTTTTGTCTCCAATCTGAGGAATAAGCTTGAAGGTGTGTACCACCACTCCTACAACTGAGCTATATCACCAGTCTGGCTCTCGTCTTCTAGAAGAAAAGAATTTAGTCAAGAGACATAGATAATTGTAGGAGTTTGGGTTTTTTGTTTGTTTGTTTGTTTGTTTGTTTTTGTTTTTTTGAGACGGGGCCTCTCTATTTATGTATCTCTGTAGGCCTGGCTATTCTGGAACTCAGTATGTAGACTGGTTTGGCCTCAAACTCATAGAGATCCACTTGCCTCTGCATCCCAAGTGCTGGGATTAAAGGTGTGAAAAGACATAGATAGTTGAACAGTTTATTTAGCAAAGCTAAACAAAGCAAACACTCTCAATAGTGGGTTACACCAAAGAGGCAGGCACCCAGTGGTGCCTGCTGTGGAAAATGAATATATATTTTCAGAGGACTGAAAAGGGGATTGGATCCCCTAAGACTGGAGTTAGAGACAGTTGTGAGCCACTGTGTAGATTCTGGGAACCAAACTTGGATCTTCAAGTAGAGCAACCAGTGCTCTTAACAGCAGGGCCAACTCTCTAATACCTCAGTTACGGATCCTAAAGGCATTTTTTGTTTGTGTTTAGGTTTTGTTTTGTTTTGTTTTGGGGGGTTTGTTTGTTTGTTTGTTTGTTTTTGTTTTTTTGAGACAGGGTTTCTCAGTGTAGTCCTGGCTGTCCTGGAACTCACTCTGTAGACCAGGCTGGCCTCGAACTCAGAAATCCACCTGCCTCTGTCTCCCAAGTGCTGGGATTAAAGGCGTGCGCCACCACTGCCCGGCTTGTGTTTGATTTTTTAAGACAAGGGTCCCCTATACAGTCCTGAATGAGCTAGATCTTGCTATGTAGACCAAGCTAGCCTTGAACTCACTGAGATCTGCCTCCCTTTGCAGAGTGTGGGATTAATGTCATGTGCCACCACACCTGGATCATAAAGGTTTTTTTTTTTTAATGTAAAATATATTGTGTGTGCATGTGCTGTGTGTGTACATGTATATGTTGTATGTGCATTGCTGTGTGTGTGCATGTGCTGTGTGTGTGCTGTGTGTGCACATGCTGTGTGTGCATGTGCTATGTATGTGCATGTGCTGTGTTTACATGCACGTGTTGTATGTGCATGTGCTATGTGTGTACATGCACATGTTGTATGTGCGCATGCTGTGTGTGTGCTGTGTATGCATGTGCTGTGTGTGCACATGCTGTGTATGCATGTGCTGTGTGTGCACATGCTGTGTATGCATGTGCTGTGTGTGCACATGCTGTGTATGCATGTGCTGTGTGTGCATATGCTGTGTGTGCATGTGCTGTGTGTGCATATGCTGTGTGTGTACATGCACATGCTGTGTTTACATGTGCTGTGTGTGTACATGCACATGCTGTGTGTGCATGTGCAGGCTAAAGGACAACTTGTGGGAAGCAATTCTTCTACAGTATGGTTCAAACTTAGGTCATCAAGCTTGGCAGGAAGTACTCTTACCCACTGAACAATCACACTAGCCCTCTTTTTTTTTTTTCTAAATTTAATTTTTTAAAAATTTTATTTATATGAGTACACTATAGCTGTCTTCAGACACACCAGAACAGAGTATCAGATCCTGTTACAGATGGTTGTGAGCCACCATCACACTAGCCCTCTTAAAGAAGTATTTTATATTTATGAGGCAGGTGGCAAATTTATTGGATAAGGTAACCCATTTCCTTCTAAAATTTTGATGGACCAGATCTCCATTTAAAAAAAAAAATATGATCCTCTAGGAAAGCGTATGAAAGGGATATGGAGCCAAAGCTGTAATAGAAGTGATGTCTTTATGGCATAGATCTCGTGAGGATGCTGGCCCTTTGTACACGTAGGTGGGGAAATGCCCTGGTGCCTCAATTTCGGACACAGCAGTGGACAATCTATCTGAAGCTTCAAGGATGTTTAATAGAAGTGTTCTGGCCAGCCCGAGAGATGCCTACTGAGATGGGCTCCTTGTCTGTTTTCTCTTGTCTGTTGTCTGTCTGGCTTCACTCCCACTGCCACTGCCTGCTCCCAGTTGTGGTCTTGTTCCCGGAGGGCCGAAACCTCCTTCCTGCCTCTTGCTCTCTAAGTGGCTGTTCTTGCTGGGTCCCTTCCCCTATACTCAACCCAGAATCTAGTCAGATCATGTTACTAGGCAATTACTCATCTCATCCCAGTACAGAGACAAAGTGGTGACCCCCAACCCAGCTCCCCATCACTTTCTGGCTTCTATTAATTACCTGCCCCTGGGCTTGTCTTAGTTTGCTTTCTGTTGCTGTGTTTTGTTTTTTAAAGAAAGCAACTTGAGAAGGAAAGGGTTGATTTAGCCTTCATCTCTTGATACAGTCCATCATGGAGGAAGTCAGGAACTCAAAGCAAGAACCTAGAAACTGGAACTGAAACAGAGGCCATGGAGGAATGGTGCTTACTGGCTTGTTCCTCATGGTTTACTCAGCTTCTTTTTTCCTTTTGTCTTTCTGAGACGGGTTTTTCTGTGTAAAAGCTTGGTTATCCTGAAACTTCCTTTGTAGAAGAGGCTAGCCTTGAACTCACAGAGACCCCTGCTTCTGCCTTTGAGTGCCAGGACTAAAGCTGCGTGCCACCACATGTGGGGAGCCGGCAGAAGGTGGCTCAACCACACCAGCTCCAGCTTGTTTTTTTAATCTCAGGACCACCTGTGCAGAGATGGCACTACTCCCTTTGGGCTAGACCATCCTATATCAACCATTAATCAAGAAAATGTCCTGCTGGGCGGTGGTGGCGCACGCCTTTAATCCCAGCACTTGGGAGGCAGAGGCAGGCAGATTTCTGAGTTTGAGACCAGCCTGGTCTACAGAGTGATGTTGGGCCTAACAGGAGGTCTAATCTCCATTCCACCTTCACCCTTCAGTCATGTACACAGGTGGAGGGCTCAAACAGGCCCTAGAGAGATTTACATACTAATGAGGTACCTGAAGGCCAGAGGTGGAGCCATTAAACATTCCTCCCCAGCCCCTCCCCCTTTCTCCCCTCCCCTTTTAACTCAGGTCGATCCTGGGTTTATGGGGGTATGCATCCAGATCCATCCACGATCTGCCATGTGAATAAACCAGTTTTGAAACCCAAGGGCTTCCTTGTGTGTTGGGGCTGCGCCGCTATGAGGAACCGTGAGGAGCCAGGGATAGGCTTTTAGTTAATGAACAGCCGGGCCCAATTTCCAGCTGGAGGAACCCAGAGCGTTCCCAGCGACTACCCACAGCATGGGGGGGGGGGGGGGGGGAGAGAAACCCTGGGATCCCCAGCCCTTTTTCCCAACAGAGTGAGTTCCAGGACAGCCAGGACTACACAGAGAAACCCTGTCTCGAAAAACCAAAAAAAAAAAACAAAAAAAGAAAATGTCCTATTGTCTTGTTTACAAGCAATCTTCTGATGAAGGAGGCCTTTTCTCAATTGAGGTTTCTCTTCCTGGATAACTCAACAACTTGGGTCAAAGTGACAAAAATTAACCAGCACAGAGCTCTAGGCTCATTGGCCTTCTTGTTCTTCAAATGGCCTGGTACACCTCTGCCTCAGGGCCTGTGTACTGTTCCCTCTGCTTGGAATGTTCTTTCTTCAAATAGTTACAGGGATCATGCCCTCAACTTCATAAAGTTTGCTTTGGGTTCATTGTTGTTGTTTGTTTGTTTAATTTTGTTTTTGTTTTGAGACAGGATTTTAAGTAGCCCAGGCTGATCCCTAATCCTTGTAGATAAGGATAGCATTGAACTCCCGATCCTCTTGCCTCTCAACCTCCCAAGTACAGAGATTCTAAGAATGAGCTACCACACTCAGCTTCAAGTCTTTTTTCAAATGTCACCATCTCAGTGACGTTTTCAGTAACCTCACTGTTGCCACTTGGGGCTAAGGGTGTATGTAGTTCAGTGACAATGACACTGGTGACACTGGTGTTTAGCAGCTCCTGGCAGATCCCCTCCTAAACTGAAAACAAACAAATGTCCATCATGCTATTCTCACTCTGAAACACTGACACATCTTGGTTGGTTCTTTATGGTTGGTTGCTTTGTTGTTGTTGTTGTTGGTGGTGGTGGTGGTGTGTGTGTGTGTGTGTGTGTGTGTGTGTTGAGGGGGAGGTTTGAAACAGACTCAAGTAGCCAAAGTTGGCCTCAAGCTCCCCATGTAAGGGAGGATGGCCTTCATTTCCTGATCTTAATGGTTTTTTGTTGTTGTTGTTTTTTGTTTTTGTTGCTGTTGTTGTTGTTTTTTTTTTTTTTTTTTTTTTTTGGAGACAGGGTTTTTCTGTGTAGCCCTGGAACTCACTCTGTAGACCAGGCTGGCCTCGAACTCAGAAATCCGCCTGCCTCTGCCTCCCAAGTGCTGGGATTAAAGGCGTGCGCCACCACTGCCCTGCGATCTTGATGTTTCTATTTTCCAAGTCCTAGGATTACAGAAGTCTACCACAATTCTAGGTTTAGAAGTACTGGGGACTGAACCCTGGACCAATGGAGCTGCATATCCAGGCTCTGTTTTGTTTTGGTGTGAGTGTGTGTGTGTGTGTGTGTATGTATGTGTGTGGTATGTGTGTATGAGTGTGTGTATGTGTATGTGTATAAGTGTGTGTATGAGTGTGGTATGTGTGTGTGTATATGAGTATGTGTGTATGTGTATGAGTGTGGTATGTGTGTGTGTATGAGTGTGGTGTGTGTGAGTGTGTGTATGTATGTATGTGTGTGTGTATGAGTGTGGTATGTATGTGAGTGTGTGTATGTGTGAATCTGTGTATGTGTGTGTATGAGTGTATGTGTATGTGTGTATATGAGTGTGTGTGTATGTGTATGAGTGTGGTATGTGTGAGTGTGTGTGTGTGTATGAGTATGTGTATATGAGTGTATGTGTGTGAGTATAGTAAATGCACCTGAATATGGAGGTGTGTAAACCGGTGCTTACACACAAAGGCTTATTCCTTTGAGACAGGGTCTCTCACTGACCGTGCAGCTGGACTAGCTGGCAGGTTTATCGATCTTTCTGTCTGCCCTACTGCAGTACTGAAGATGTGGGGCGTGTGTGGCCAGTGTCTGCCTTCTTACTAGGTGCTCGGGTTCAAACCAGGTCCTCATTCTTGTACAGCAAGCATGTTTACCCTCTAAGCCATCTCCTCATCCATCTACTGTTTTTTCTGCATTCTTATTTTTCTATTTTTTCTTTTGAATTCATATTTATTCTTTGAAAATTTCTTATATGCATATAATGTATCTTGTTCACACCATCCCCTTTCTCCCCTCTCATTCATCCTTGACAGGCCTCTTTCCCTTTTCCCTTTTCCCTTTTCCCCTTTCCCTCCCCTCCCCTTTCTTCTTTTTTTTCCTTTTCTTTCTTTCTTTTCTTTTTTTTTTTTTGAGACAGTTTTCTGTATAGCCCTGGCTGCTCTGGACCTTGCTCTATCGACTAGACCAGGTGGTTGGCCTCAAACTCACAGAGATCAGCCTGCTCTGCCTCCAGAGTGCTGGGATTAAAGGTGTGTACTGATGTGACCAGCTTTTTTTTTTTTTTTTTTGTAACCCCATAACTCCAGTTAGTGCTGCCTGCCATATAATGTTGACAGATATCATTGGTTTGAACTTGTGCAGGTCTTGTGTGTGTTCATGAGTGCCACAGCCCTGTTATGTCCAAAAGACAGCATTCCCCAGCTCTGCCCCCCTCCCACCCCACCCCCACAGCTGCCCCTGCCCCATCCTCTGGCTTTTCCATTGTTTTCTGCTACTTTTGAGGCACTCCCTGAGTCTTTGGTGATGGTGGACTTTGTTTTCAACAGCACTTAATGCTGCTTGTTTCTGTTGTTTTCTCCTCATTGAAAAGGTGCACAGAGCTGAGTTTCATTTGTTCACTGACATACTTGAGGAGCCCAGGACACTGCCGGGCTCCTTGTAGTTGCACAGTGAAGATGTGTCAAGTGAGTTTGAGGATTTAGAGATGTGGGGCAACAATGGCTCTTAATAAGAACAAGGTAGCTTCAGACAGCTACTTACCTGGTAACATCTGATCTGGGTCTTGCAATACCTGTGGAAGCTGAGGGAGGTGGAAGAAGAAAGATCACCCCTAACAGAGGTATGCCACTGAGAGCTTGCCCCTCGGTCATGTAGGAGTGAGGCAGATCTCTCTAGCAGGGATGCTGCTTCAGAGTATTAGCCAGGCAGTTTGAGACCATATTGAACCAAGTCTGGCATGCAGCACAAAGCTTTCTCCCACAACCAGGACCATCTACATAATGTGTGGGACATGGTGCAGAATGAAAATGAGGGACTTGGGGATTGGGGAGATGATAACTACTCAGTCAAATGTTGCCACATAAGCATGGGGACCTGGGGTTAGATCCCCATGGCTCACATACAAGGCTTAATTAATCAGTATGTGGTAGCATAGCTACAACCTTAGCACCAGGATATTCTGAGAGGCAGGTCCCTAGAATTTGTTGGCCAGCCAGCCGCTGATCTGAACTCTAGTTCCAGTGAAAGACCTTGTCCTTAAAGCCAGGTGTAGAAGGTGCTCACCTTCAGTTCCAGCACTGGTAGACTGGAGCAGGAGTATCCCTGTGAATTTGAGGCCAGTCTAGTCAACATAAGTTCTAGGATAGCCAGGGCTACACAAAGAGACTTTCTCTCAAAAGAAAAACAGAAATACACAAACAAAAAACAACAACAAGGGGCTGGACAGAGTGCTCAGTACTTAAGAGCACTGACTGCTTTTGCAGAGGATGTGAATTCAGCTCCCAGCATCTGAATCGAGATGTATGAACCATCTATAACGTGACACCCATAGCATTAGTTCCAGGAGCTCTAACACCCTCTTCTGATCTCACAGGGCACCAGGCATGTAGAGAGTGGTCAGATGTACATGCAAACATGTAGGTAAAACATTCATACACAAATATCAGAGAGAGAGAGAGAGAGAGAGAGAGAGAGAGAGAGAGAGAGAGAGAGAGAACAAAAAGACAAGATGGTTGGTTGGTTGGTCTGGACATAGCTTTCACCAGGCAAATTGTTGAGAATTTGAGGCCAGCCTGTGGTCTATATAATAAATTTCAGGATAGCTTGGGCTGCATAGTGATATTCAGTCTCCAAAACAAAAACAAACAGACAAAATGATGTTGGAAAACTGGTGAGATGGTTTAGTGGATAAGGCTCTTGCCTCCAGGCCTGAAGACTCAAGTTCCCACTCTAGTGGAAGGAAGAGTCAACTCCCACAAGTTGTCCTCTGACCTCTGTGTGTACTCTGTGGAATATGCACCTATACATGGACACACAAATCAATAAATATAAACAGTGACAAAGACCAAGATGGAGAGAGCCTAAGAAAAGACACTAAACTTCTGTTATGTAGGCACTGGCATGTTTTTAAGTGTATCCACATGCAACAAGAACACAAACATACACATTCATACATATCACACACACACTAAAACAGGAGTCTTCTTAGCTTAAATAATTTTTTTTTTCACAAGAATGACACACTTTACATTAAACCATGCCCAAAGGTCTTCCTAGAACAGGGCTGCATGTGACCACATAGGTAAATGGCCCACAAAGTGAACCCAGCCTAAAGTCTACTGGGGAGTTGAGGACAGTGTTCTAGCCAAGTACAGATGTCACAGGAATTAGACTTGATATTCTGCTGTGTCCAGAGGCTGGAGCAGAAGGAATCTACTGGTTAGGCAGTTTGTGACAGAAGTGACCGAGAGGAAGATCAGGGTTTGACTGTTGTGGATAACCCTGGCCTTGTATTTTGATGTTAATTCTCCTTTCCTGTGAAGTCATTCCACAGGTGAATTCTAGTGAACCTTCTGCCCATCTTAATTTGTAAAATAACGGCTGGAGCCAGTGATTGGGCAGAGAAGGGGAGGTGGAGAAATAAAGGTTGGTGGGAAGAGAGCAGAGAGGAAGCAGCAGAAGAGAGGAGAGAGAAGATGATGGAGGAGGATGACTGGGAAGCAGGAGGTAGAAGGACAGACGCAGGGTCTGGAAAACCCTAAAGTTATAAGGGTCTCATAGCTGGGGAACAGAGTAGTGTAGGGGTATCTGCCCAATCTAGGCTTACAGAATATATTCATAATTCCTGAGTTGTGCTTTCATGGTCGTATTTGGGTTGGAGATTTAAATATCTCCCACTACATTTGCCTCATCTTGTTGAGGCAGAGTTATCTAAGGTCAGGAGGAGCTCCCTCATGTGTCTTCCTTTCTTCTTCAACAGTTTCCTCTCTCCTCCCTGCTCTTCAGACTTTGGTCCCAGAAGTGACATTTAGCACCAGATCAGCAATGTGACTCCCTTTGGCCACCAGAGGGCAGATCATTCTCATGTTTAAATTTGGGGTGGGGGCGTGGTATGACCTCCATCCCTTTCCCCACCACTCTACAGCACTGCTTTCCCCAGTTTCTTTCTCAGAGGTGGCGCTTCTGTGGAGCTGGTGGAGGGCATGGGGAGGCTTCCTGGAGTCCTGTGGAGAGACTGGTTCTGTTGTCTTACAAAGTGCTTCCTTCTTCCCCCCCCCAATCCCCTTCACCCCCACCTCCACTCCCCACTCCCCCCCCACCCCCCCACCCCCCCCCCCCCACCCCTGCACAGCTCGATCACATCAGGAGCACTGGCTCAGCAGTTAGGTAGTCCTTTCCCTAGGACCCCAGGAGCTCTCTCAGCTTCCTCACAGTCATGGACCCAGGCTCTGTCTCTCCTGTTGAGCCTAGGGTGAGGGCCAGGGGTCTAGCTCCAGCTCCTGTGGAACCATGGGCAGGAGAGCCTGAAGCAGAAGTCAGCCGGAGCTATTGCCTCTGCTTGGTGGGACTCCAACAGTGCGCTGTCATCTACAAAGTCCATGTTTGAAAACTGTAATCAAGATACAGATAAAAAATGACACATACAAAAGTCTCAATGTTTTAAGCAACTCTGTGGTTTTATGTTGGGTACAGAATGGACAGATCTGGTAGACTCAGAGGAAAGGGAAGGGTGGACTTAGGTCCTACATGGACTTCCTGTTAAGAGTTGGGACCTCTCCAAAGCTGAAAAAGACCTCAGGGTTGTTGAATTCAGCAAACCCACTTATCAATAGGGAAATTGAGGCCCAGAAAAGGAAAGAGACATCTTTAAGGGGTCTGGTCAATTCATTGTGCTATTCTGAGGTTTTGGCATCCTCCCACCCTGTACCAAGACAGGGTCTCACTAACCCAGGCCGTCTACCTCGCTAGGTAGAGCAGGCTGACTCTGAGAACCACCTGCCTCTGCCTCCAAGTGCTGGGATTAAGGCGTGCCACCTTGCCCAGCTGGGGAATGGTTTTTAAACTTTAGTTTTAGTTTTTAAATTTTTATTTTTAGAGGTGTTTGTTTGTTTGTTTGTTTGTTTTGTTTTGTTTTTTTTGAGACAGGGTTTCTCTGTGTAACCCTGGCTGTCCTGGAACTCACTCTGTAAACCAGGCTGGCCTCAAACTCAGAAATCCGCCTGCCTCTGCCTCCCAAGTGCTGGGATTACAGGCATGAGCCACCACTGCCTGGCTTATTTTTAGAGTTTTACCTGCTTGTCTGCATACACGCAATGCACATGCAGTGCCTATGGAGGCCAGAAGAGCTTTGTGAGCTGCCATGAGACCATCTCATGTCCTCTGAAAGAGCAGCAAGCTTGTAACTGCCAAGACATCTAGCCAGCTACTTGTCTTGGTGTTTTTGTTTTGTTTTAGAGGTGTTTACTATGTAGCCCTGCCTGTCCTGGAACTCATTATGTAGACCAGGCTGGCCTTGAACTATTTTTCTGCCTCTGCTTTTCTAGTGCTAGGATTATAGGACAGACCACCGTAGTCAGCCTGAGGAATCCTTTTGTTTTGGTTGTCTGTATTTTATTTTTGGTGCTAGAGATTGACCTCAGGGCTTCCTTCATGGTGTGGGAGTTCATTAGAGCTCCCCTGCTGTAGTGCAGCCCCAGGGATCCTCGTTTTCAGTGCCTTTTCTTTTGCTGTGAGTTTCTTTGTCTTATAAGGGAGATTTGAAGATTTATTTGTTTTTATTTATATAAGTACACTGTAGTTGTCTTAAGACACACACCAGAAGAGTGCATCAGATATCATTACAGAGGGTTGTGAGCCACCATGTGGTTGCTGACAATTGAACTCAGGACCTCTGGAAGAGCAGTCAGTGCTGTAAATTGCTAAGCCACCTCTCCAGCTGAGAAGTGAGATTTGAAATGAAAATGAAATGGTCTCTCCAGAGTTAAACGTTGTAGAATATTTTAAAAGGCGATTTAAGGCTGGTCATGGTAGTACACACCTGTAATCAAAGTGCTGAAGAAATGGAGACAGGGAGATCGGGAGTTCAACCACCCGTGGTTAAGTGGTTACATATCATGGCCAGCCTGGGGTACTTCATACCATTTCCAAAAAACAAAAACAAAACAACACCCCCCTGGCTGGGCATGGTGGGGCTCACCTTTACTCCCAGCACTTGGGAAGCAGAGGCAGCTCTATGAGGTCTTGCCCAGTCAGGTTTACAGAGTGAAACTTTGTCATAGGACCAAAACCAACAGCAAAAAGGAAATGTTATGTGTAATTTAAAGAAATACTTATTTGTATGTGTATATGTTTGTGCTTTTATGGGTTTATGTGTACCACTTGCATGCTGGTGCTGGTAGAGGCCAGAAGGTATCAGATCCTCTGGAAATGGAGTTACAGGGGGTCGTGATCCACCTGAGGTGATGCCGGGACCTGACCAGGTTCTCTAGAAAGGCAGTAAATGCTCTTAATCAACGAGCCATCATTCTGGCCCATTATGTAATATTTATTTATTTGACTTTGTATATATGAGTGCTTAGCCTGTATGTAGGTCTGTGTGTAATCTAGTGGAAGCCAGAAGAAGGTATCATATCACCTGGAACTGTAGTTAGACAGTTGTTAACCATCATATGAGTGCTGGGTACTAAACCGCTGTCCTTTGGGAGAGCAACCAGTCTTTCTTCTTGACTTCTAAACCATCTCTCAAACTCGTCAAAAATCTATTTTAATTACATTTTTATTTAGTGTATAGAGTAGCATGCTCATGGAACGTTTTAGACTTGGTTCTCTCCATTCACTATGTGAGTCCTCAAGGATCAAACTGAGTTCTTTTGTTGGCCTTTGTTATGTGATTCCAGGCCCCCCGAGATCACACAAGCATTTTTCTTAATACTGAGCTGTATCCTAAAGGTGTGTGCCTATCCACTGTTAAGTTTCAAGGATGCTAACCCGGTGCCTGTCTCAGGCCTTGCAGGGGAATGAGGGGACTCACTCAATATGAGGCTGTCGGATGGATATCTAGAAGCCAAGATAGTCGGAAGATGGGTGGGTGTGCAAGGCAGGAGATGAGCAACAGGGTGACACTACATTTGGCAGTTGACTCACATGTTGATAGAAAGGTTGACTGATAAGGTAGATTTTATGAGCTAACAGACAAAAACATGCAGATGGGAAGTTGACGTTAGGCTCAAAGGACACAGCTAATAGCTGTATTTTCTAAGTCAAACAACTGGTACAGGTGTCCCACGCCTGTTCAAGGTTTGAAAATAAACGAAAACTGACGGAAAGAAACGAACAGATAGACTCTTAACCTCGGCAGCTCTCGGGTGTTGCCGGAAATGGCTGACTACGGCTCTCGGATGAGAGAAGGAACGGGGGCGTGGCCGGTTTAGCACACGCGGAGCTTCTTCGGCTGTTTCCGGAAACTGCCGAAAGCCTGCTCCAAGTGGGCGGAGAAAGGCCGGTAGGCGTGGCTGCTGGTTGGCTCTGGAGGTGCGAAGAGTCTCTTCGTGGATTTCCGTAAACAGTGCCGAAGCTTGGTCTTCGGATTCTAGGAGGTGCGCGCGTCCTCGGGGATTACCTTCTTCGGTAGTTTCCGGAATTCACCCATAGTCTGGGCCGAGAGGAAAAGGCTCTTCCCCCTCCCGTTCCTACTTGTTTCGGATGTTTCCGGCTCTTGCCGGCGGAAAGAGCCGAGGGCTGGCGGTGGTGGCGGCCATGTTGGGAGCAGCAGGTCCGGCGGCGGCTGCCTGTGTGTCGGGCGCGGAGCAGTGCGGCTGAGGGCAGGGGAGGAGCGAGGCAGGCGGCCGGCTGCGGCGGTTGAGAGTAGGCGGAGCGGCGCGGCCCGGCCGAAAGGCGGCACAACCCAGCCGGGGGTCGGGGGGGTGCGGTCCGTAGCCGCTCGGAGCCGGCGAGGCCTAGCCCGAGCGGCGCATCACCGGGCTGGCGTGAGCCATCGCCCGGCCTCCCCGCACCCCCGGCCGGGGCCCATGCAGCGGGTGCTCCTGCTGTGAGAAGCCCCGCCCGGCCGGGCTCCTAGCCTTCCCTTTCCTCCCTTCCTCCAAGCTTCTCCGTTCCCTCCCCTGAGATACCGGCGCCATGTCCAGCGCTCGGACCCCCCTACCCACGCTGAACGAAAGGGACACGGAGCAGGTAAGGAGCCCTCAGGGCTCCCCTAATTCTGTGGCTGGGCCCCTGCACCTTACGGAGGCTCCCTCCCTCTGCTCTCCTCGTGCTCCTGCTTTCTTCTGCAAGCCTAGGCTGTCATCTGGCCCCGGGTTCCAGCCCTGCACATCCCTCTTCCGAGTCCTGACCTGGTACCCACCTTGTCCTGACTGAGCTGCACACTTGTATCTCTGCCAAACGCCCCTCGCCTCTCACCGCCCTCCTGCGCTCTTCCGTGCTTTCTCCCCAGCTTCCCCTTCTCTTTCCTTTTCTCTCAGGGGCCTTTCTGGTCTTCCTCCACCCACGCTAAAGGCAGCCACCTTCCTGCTCCTCGAATAGCACCCCACGATTTGCCGCGGATTGTTGCCCACCTCTTTCTAGCTTTGTACCCCCTCTTCCCGCACCGGCTCTCTCAATCCTCGGTTTTCTCCCTCAAGAGTCCGCGCCTCGGAGTGTGTTCTCAGTCCCTATCCCCTTTTACTTCACTAGCTTTTTCTATCCTCCTTTCCCGTTCCAAATTGGGCTCTCCCTGTTGCTTGCAACCCACCAGCTCCACCCTCGTCACCTTTCCAAATCGTTCGCCTACTCTTTGCTAATCACTTTCCCTTCTTTTCGGCAGGAGCTCCCAAGCTCCTGGCACTGGCATGTGTCGCTTCCGTGTTTCCCATACAGCTGTCATGCGCATAGTTTTCCCACAGGTTGCCTTTGGGATTCCAGTCACCGCTCCCTTCAGAGTCTTTGGGTCGCTCCTGTTCTCTTCCCCCTGGGGTTTGGCATTTAAGTTCCTGGGCCTCCTGTCTGAATGCTCTTCCAGATTATCCCTGGGCTCTCCTTCTACCGTGGGAAAGAGTGTTTTAGCCTGGGTGTATTAACATAACCTGTTGCTCAGTCTTTTGCCGGCTGCATCAGCTGCATCAGTCCCTGCTTTACTGCCTGCTTACACTGCAACAGAAATTCAGATACTGTCTTTCCAATCTGGTGTTTGTCACTTCTCATAGTATTATAGTATCTTCCTCCTTGTTTGCTACTTCCTATTGCTCAACCTTCCCCATCTTTCTTTCTATATCCTCCTTAATCAGTACTGCCTTTCCTGTCTGAATGGGTCTCCCTCTCCTCTTACTGTCTGTTTACACCTTGTATGCTAGGTCCATTCCCTTTCTGTTGGCCAGCTTTTGCCGTTCCCTGGGTGTATGCTAGCTACATACGCTGTGGGTCAGCCACTGGGCCCTATGCTCGCCCTTCCATCCTGGCAATCACTGCTTTTTGTCACCCAAGCTTCTGCCTTTTCTGTGTCATCCTCTCACCTCTGAGCCAAAGTGTCCACTTTACACTTCGCTCCTTTGTTTCACTGTCTCTAGTGTTCCTTGCTGCCTGCTATTTGGACTGGACTGTCCCTTGCCTGTCACGTGTTTCTGGGTGAATTTTACTAAACACAGACGCGTTGGAAGGAGTATACTTTACTCATTAGCACCCTTTGTGTCTCCCCCTTGTTCCCTGTTTCCAGGTAGGCTAGGCTGCTGCTGTATTTGCTTAGCGTCAGCTTCCCTATCTGAGAAGCCCGCCCTCTTTATCTCTTTTCCCTTTCCTGTACTTCTCTGCTTTGTTACTCTCGTGCTGTCTGTATCTGGGCACATCAGAGCTAAAGGCATCAGGACAGAGTTTTCTGTCATGATGAACCCAAAATACCTATGGACTGTTTGCAGTTGGGACAGAGCAGGGGGTTGAGAAGGAGGGGTGGTTGATTTATTTCATGCCTGGGCCTGGCAGCTAGTCCCGCCTGGAACAGAGAACTGTGGAAACTGAGGAGCTTGGTCTGTGTTGCACAGTTCCTTGCTTGCCAGCTGTGTCTCTCCTTTGGGAAACACTTTGTCTAGGCTGTTTTGAGGCTGCTTTGTACATCCCCTTTTTTCCTACCTTTCTTTCAGTAGCTACACCTCGACTAACTGGAGAACTTTCCCAGATTTGATTATGAGAAGGGAGAAGGAGGCCAAGTGACTGACTGGCACCTTCAGGCATTTGGGGAGTGGTTGACCTGCCTGTTCCCCAGAGCAGCTGTGGGGCATTGTGTTGGGCAGAGAGAGTGGCCTCCGTGTGGTTTCTTCGGCTGTTTACTGAGTGTAAATGCATTATTGGATTTGTCTGTTTGCTCTTTTGTTCTGTGTGCTCAGATGTGCTTCACACAGTATTGGATCATGGAGTTGAGGCTTGGCACATATACACTGATTTCAGGAGAGTGGTAATCAGTGGCCAGTTTGGCATGTGAGCTGCTCTGTGATAACTTAGTCCAGAGCAGAGGCTGCCTTGTCATTCTGCTCCTCTTGGGCCCTATTTCTATTCTTCATGAACTGAGCTCCATGGAGTCAGTTCCTGATTCTCCACTTGCACTGTCAGCTTCATGCACACCTCTTACAGGTGCCTAGCTGTTTCTCTTTGTTTCTTGTGCTGCTGAAGATTTGCTCAGAGCCTTGCTCTTGATAGATAAGTGCTCTATACTCCACAGCCCAACCTTGTATGCTTTAGAAAAAAAAACCAAAAAACCAAGAGTCAGCTCCTCAACATCCACCTTCTTTAGAATAGACCTGGCAACCAAGTTGAAACTGAATACCTTCTCCTCAGTCCATTGCAAATAGTAAAGTCATCGTGGAAGCTCAGTCATTGCAGTTGCCTCAGTGTTAGGAAATAAGAAGCAAAGAATTTGGCTCGCAGGTCCCTCTCCACCTACACCTTATTGAGATTTAAATTATTTATACTGGTTTTACCAGAGAATAAGTAAGCAAACTTTCATGGATGTTTCCAATCTCTTCCTGTTCCTTTTCTCCCTCTTTCTTTAAGATTGTGGCTGATAAGCTGTTTCTAGGAGCTCTTTGATCGCTTCTGAAACACACAGAACATGTTGAAGCATAAAAATAAACCTTATGTTGCAGAAGATTGCCTGTTTGCTGTCAACTCTGCTTCTAACAGTGAGAGTAGATAAAAGAAAGCCAAGCTCTGTCTTGAAGATAATTTTGGTGACACCTGATTTCAGATGTGCATTTTCACCAGAGATGGCTTCCTTTTGTGGGATTCTGACCTGGGGCTAGTGGTTTCGGGAGTTTCTTAAGTCTGTGAGCTGAGCTTTCTGTGAGCTGCTTTTCCAAATGGCTCTGCTGGCCTGGAGGTTTGGCAGCCTTGAAAGCAATCAACAAGATGACTATTTGTCTTGCAGCCAGCAGCAACCTTAATAATCAAGTGTAGAGAAGGGTGCAACTTCCAGAGTTCACCTGCCCCAGGCTAGAGCTTTCCCTAACTTCTGGGGGAGGGGACACATAGCTTCAGACCCTGGAAACGGAGTATCTGATAGGAAACAGGAGCCTTTGCTACCCATCATTCAAATGACAGTGCTACCCCCCAACCCTTCTATAGAGTGGGTGGCAGAATATATTCTCAAAGAGGAGTTTGGAAGATTGAAGAGGGCAAGTCTAAGTTATAGAATCCTATAAAAACATGCTGCTGAGGGCTGACAATGGCTTAATGGGCGAGGGCACCTGCCACCAAGCCTGATAACCTGAGTTGGATTTCTGAGATTCACATACTTGGTGAACTCACTCTGGCAAATACTTCCATACACACATGCTTGCTCTCAGTCTCTCACTTGCTCGCTCTCTCACTCTCTTGTTCTTGCCTGTTGTCACTCTTTCTCTCTCTCACACAGACTAAATAAAGAAGGTGGTGGTGGTGGTGGTGGTGGTGATGGTGGTGATAATGATGATAATGATAACGATGACAGCAGCAACAAAAGCCTCATATCCAGCAGTTGTGTGGTTTCGGAACTCTGGGTACACTGGAGCTGAGGCAGGCTCAGGCCAAGTTCTGACGGAGCTACAGGATAAATTCAAGGCCAGCAACTTAGTGAGACTCTTGTCTCTCAAGATCCAAAGTAAAAAGACTGTAGATGTAATTTAGTGGAGTAGCATTTGCCCAGCGTGCACAGGCTGAAGGTTTGCTTTCCATTAAGGTGAATGTGAGAATGGGTTTGGTAGAAGAATTAAGCCATTCCATAGACACATTGTGAGATTCGAGTTTCCATTTGGTCAACACTGGTCTGAATACTTCATTTTTGATGATGTAGGATTCTGTGATTTGACTCTTGATGCTGAGGTGGGGCTCCTGCCTTGGGGTTGGATGTGAGTGAATGTCAGACCTCACAGTTTCATCTGCTGGGCCTTAGAAATTGTATACGAGGGTTGTTAGAGTAATGTCTCTCTGAAACATGACAGTGACACTGTACCCTTTGACCTTGTATAATGAATTATAATAATGCTTCTCCATTCTGAGGATTTGGGGAACTAGCTAAACAGATGGTACAAGTAAGAGGTTGAAAGTTGGCCTGCTTTGTATTGAAATCAAGTTTGTATAGGGATAGCTGCGTCTTTTAGACTGTGACCATAGTTTGGGCTGAGAATCTTGAGCATACATGTCTTGGCGTAGTTGATACTTAATGAGGTAGAAAGAGTGGAGAACTTTGTTTGCCTGAGAGGTTTGTACGGTGAGATCTCTCAGGAGTCAGCATTTCTCTGGCTAGACTGTCTCCCTTTGGAAGAACAGCCAGATTCTCAGAGGGCATTTGACTAGGACTAGCCCCAGGCCTTCTTCATGAATTGTTTCTCGTGGAGCACTTAGCTACCTAACTGGCATTTCTCTTCCCCAGGAGCTTCTGCAATGGCCCCACATATGTATTATGTTGACTTGAATGAATATTTTATGCTTAGAATGCATTCAGGCCTCAGACTTTGTGGCACATTATTGACAAGTGGGTTGGGGGCTGGGTATCACCTTTGGCCCCATGATAGTGTCTGTGCTAAATGGACTCCCCCCAGCAGCACTTTGAAGCCTATTAATGGGTTGGGATGTGGTATTTCAGCAGATGGAAAGGGCCAAGAGGCCGCCTGGTCATCTTCCTTCCCTTAAGCTGTCTGATCAAGGTTCCTGCTGTACCCAAGACCAGGCTCAGCTGCTTCTTTCTGCTTGGTTAAGTTGTGGGCCCAGCTGCCTGGCCTCTGTGCTGAGGAGTGTGTGTGGAGGGCTTGCTTTGTTCCCTTCTACCTATGTTGCTGCTGCCAGGCTTTATGCTTTCCTATCAAAGCAAAGGATGGGAAGGATGGTGTTTCAACCTGGCCCTTCCTTGGAATCTCAGCAAGATGACAAACAGGATAGGTGACTGCGTTTCCTTCTCTTGGTGGGAGATTCCAGTATTTGTCGTTTTGCACTTGAAGCTTGGGTTCTCCAGGCTTTCTCCCAGCCTTCATCAAACATGAGCATGAGTCACTGAAGTGTTAGCTGCGTGCTTTCCCCTTCTGTTTCAGCACAAGAAAGAATAAACCTTTACAAACCTCCTGGGGGAGGAACTCACCCTTTCCCTTTCCCCATGCTTGCACTGGAGGCTGCAGGCTATCCCCTGCTTAACCCAGAAGAATGTCACTGCCCCCACCACAACCTTTTGGGATAAGCCACTGAATACCATTGTTACTTATTTACTTCTTTGTTTGTTTCTTTGTTTTTTGAGACATGGTTTCTCTGTGTAGACTTGGCTGTCCTGGAACTCACTCTGTAGACCAGGCTGGTTTCAAACTCATAGAGATCCGCCTGCCACTGCCTCTCAAGTGCTGGAATGAAAGGCATGCACCACCACCACCCAGCTGTTCTTTTATTTTTTTATTTAAAAAATTATTGGCCGGGTGGTGGTGGCACACGCCTTTGATCCCAGCACTTGGGAGGCAGAGGCAGACAGATTTCTGAGTTCGAGGCCAGCCTGGTCTACAGAGTGAGTTCCAGGACAGCCAGGACTACACAGAGAAACCTGTCTCGAAAAACAAAACAAAGAAGGTCTTTTTTCTGATGGGGACTTTAAATTTTTTCTTATTATTTTATGTGTATATGCGTCTGCCTGTGTGTTTGTGTACCACCTATATGCCTGGTACCTGAAAAGGTCAGAAGAGGACATTGGATCCTGGGTCGTCTGAAAGAGCAGCAAGTGCTCTTAACTTCTGAGCCATCACTTTCTCCCCCCAAGCCCCTTTTGCTTGTTAGCTTGTTTATTAGTATGTAGTTCTTGCTGGTGGCCTGGAACTCAGATCCAACTGACTCTGCCTCCGTAGTGCTAGAATAGAGGCATGCACTACCACCACATGGTTACAGGCAGCTGTGATGAGAGTCAGCTCAGGTTCTCAGGAAGAGCAGTATGTGCTTTTAACCTGAGCCATCTCTCCGGCCCCTGCTTATTGCTCTTAGATTGGGATGGGACCATCAATTTTGAAACAATACCAAGAGAATCTGGCCTCTTGGTTTCCAGTTATCTCTTAGAAAGAAAGGGCTTTCCTTTTTCTTGCCCTGCTCAGTGCCCCACCTCTTCCTTTTGGGGTGTGTATCCCTTGATCTGTATGTCTTTGTCTGGCATGCTGTCTGTAGGTTCTTCCATGGGTGTCTTGTCTTTGGGTTTGTACTCACTTCTACTTTGAGATATTCTCATTAATAGGGTGGTGTACAAAATCATCAAATTTAGACTTGTGAAACTAAGGGTAAGACACAGGGTTTGGTAGGACAGGTGGAGTTAGATGCTCGTACTGGCTTGGGTCCTTGGGGGCAGGTAGGTGAGGTAGACATGGAGAAAGAGAGGAGAGAGGTGCATTCAGTGACTGCTCCTAGCCACCCTTCTGGCCTTTTCTTTCTCCATGTGAGGTAGGCGGAGCAGGCGCTGGGCTGCACAGAAGAACCAGTCAAGCTGGTTTTGCACAGGGCCAGCCTATCTTCCCTTGTCCTCTGGGAAATTGGCAACACAGAGGTCTGCCTCCAGTAGACTGAATGAGCTGTTGAGTTTGTATGACCTCTGTAAACAACCTCCCACCCTCTGCAAGTACCCAAATGAGTATGGGAACTGGATCTCCTCTTCTGAAAGGGGGCTTTTTCTGCACCCCATGCTGATCTTCAAATCAACTGGTCTGTTTTTTGTACTTTTCTTGGAAGCTCTAAGGTACAATTTCTTTTCTTGGGCCCCCTTCACACTCATTTGTCAAAAGGTCAGACTGCCCAGAAGGAAGGGTTGGGGGTCTGTGGTTGGTTCCTCTTTTGGAGTGTGGACAGAATTGGGAATCCTGAGTCCTGGCTTCTGTGATGTAGACATTAACTCAGCGACCTTGAACCCTTTGAGTGTGTGCAGTGTGATGCGGCTGCCCCAGGCTTCTAGGAGGATTAGAGGGGCACACACAGCTTTTGGTCTTTGGCAACATAAAGGTACTTAGCCATAGTTTGCCTTCTTAGAATTATCAATTGTTTGGACGTTATAGGGAGTCTTTCTCAGGGAGTAGACGGAGCCAACTTCTAACACTAGGTAGCTAGTACTGGGGGGTGGAGCAGCAATGTTTCCCAATCTCCTCAAAAGCAGAAAATCCAGTGTATGGAAGTTTGGTGATTTGGTTTAAGCTACTTGTGGATAGCTCCAGCCTCAGGGCTGGCTGCTTCTGTTACTGCTGTAGTGACCTGCTTGTTCTGAGAAGTGTTTGCCCAGAGTCTTCCTCCCACCTTCTGTACCTTTCCTTTGTGCCTTCTCTTCCCACCTCACCTCCACCGTCATTCCATGTAGTGTTTGGGGTGCTTGTGGGTTGTTGCTTAGTAGTGTTGAGCACTCTTGTTTTTCTCTTTTCTTTCTTTTCCTCCTCTTTCTCCCTTCTTTTCCCTCTCCTTTTCCTTGCTAGGGATTGAACCCAGGGCCTCCTGCATATTAGGCAAGCACTCTGACCTACATTATAGCCCTCCACAGATGTTAAAAATGACTGATTCTCTAGTCATAGGAAGTATGCTCCTTTGGCTGCTCAGCTTAGCATAGCATTGAGGTGAACTTCTAGCAGAATTAAGAGATCTTAGTATGTTTTGAGATTCATTACATGGTCCTGCTGTAATTATGAGCAGGTTTAGGGCTAAATTCCCCGGAATCATGGTCAGCCTCTACTGTGCCCTTAGCGTCTTTTACTCTTCTGCCCAGCCACTCATCTTTGTAAAGTGCAGTATTGACAAGCACCTATCTTAGCTCCTGCGGTGCAGCTCTTGGAAGGAAGAGGCAATAAGATGGCAAGCTGAAAGCCATCTTGTGCCATATAGCAAGATCCTATCTCAAAAAACAACACAAAACAGCTATCCTGTAGGGATGTTTGTAAGCCATGGGTGCATGTAAAGTTCTAGAAGGGTGGTTGGGGGTCGTAACTACTATTCCAGTTGAACAACTAAGTATGTTTCTCTGAGGAACTCACAGCTCTAAGTGAGCAGAAGGGATGCATGCTAGTATTTCTCTGCCATTGGTTAAAGAAATCTTGTTCTTCCTGGCCTTCCCAGTGACCACTGTCTCATAGGTGTGATTTTTTTTTTGTTTGTTTGTTTGTTTGTTTTTCTTTCTGAGTTCAGTTCTTAGCATCAGGTGGTTCACAGCTACTTGTAACTCCAGTTCCAGGGGATGAGACACCATCTTCTGGCCTCTTGGTGTACACACACACACACACACACACACACAGACACACACACAAACTTTTTAAAAAAATGTACATGACAGTTAATTAAATAATTTCAGACAGCTAATTAAAAAAAACAAAACAAAAAAGTTAAAATTGGTAGAAAATATGCCAGGCAGTGGTGGTACACACTTTTAATCCTAGGTGGCAGAGGTAAGTGGATCCTGAGTTGGAGGCCAGCCTACTCCACAGTGAATTCAGGCCAGGGCTACAGAGAAACCCTGTGTGATCGAGCCCCCATGCCCCATGCCCTGCAGCTCTTTCTTCCTCTTCTCCACCTCTTGTTTTTTTTTTTTTAAGCTTCAATAATTGGTAATTTTTTAATTAAAATTACTACTGACTACCTGTCCATATTTCTGTGTCATCAGTATTGTCTGTGAATGTGCAGGCTTATTAATGAGGCCAGCCCAAAGCCACACTAGAGTTGAGGTCCCAGTGTTAGAGGGCATATACTCCTCCACACCCAGGTCTAGCCCTCTAGCTTTTCACCACTGTCGTTGTTTCTGTGTGCTGGGTGTTGACCCTTTGGCTATTAGAGAAAGCTGTGTCTCTTACAGATCACATGGCCTTAGCAAGCAATTGAGGGTTCCTTTTTCCTCAGCAGAGCAGCCTTCAAGGGTAGATTCTAGTTACCTCCCCTTTCAAATGGATGAAGAGGTGCAGCCTGTGCGTGTGGACTTGGAGTCTTAGGCTGAGATTGTGGTCTACATTGGTTCCTTGTTTATCAGATTCATAGTGTCTCTGGAGCCTGAATGCTCTGTCAGACTAGAAGGTGAGTTGCTTGGATTTTTACACTGCAGCCTGCCCAGGAAGGAAGGTAACAGTGTAGTTTGAGAGCTCAGCAGCAGCTCTTCCCTGTTTCCTCTTTTTTTCCACCCTCTCCCAGCTTGTCACATTATTACTGATTTTCTTGTTTGGTGTTTGAACTCTGCTTTAGTCTGTCCACCCATGTTCCTGTCTTCTTAGGCTTTCATCTCCTTGTCCCACTCTTCTTTACCTGTTTACCCCTCTGAAAAAAGGCTTTCTTTCCTTTCAGGCTAGTCTTGCTATGTACCACAAGCTCTCCTTGACCCTCGCTGGCCTCAGCCTTTTATGTTAGGATTATAGTTGTGCTGCACCCCTCTCCTCCTCGTGTTGTTGTGTGTGAGTATATATCTGTGTAATTTTATTTTATGTTTATGGGTGTTTGTCTGCATGGGTAACTGCATCACTTTTGTGCCTGATGTCCTCAGAGACCAGAAGAGGCTTTGGATCCCTTGGGACCAGAGTTACAGATGGTTATAAGTTATCGGGAATTGAACTTGAGTCCTCTGGAAGAGCACTCAGTACTCTTAATTACTGAGCCATCTCTGCACCCATAGAGTTAATGTGTGTGGGGCCGTGCATACATGCTGCGGTGCTAGTGTAATGTGTGTGGGGTCGTGCATACATGCTGCGGTGCTAGTGTAATGTGTGTGGGGACATGCGTACATGCTGCGGTGCTAGTGTAATGTGTGTGGGGTCGTGCATACATGCTGCGGTGCTAGTGTAATGTGTGTGGGGACATGCATACATGCTGCGGTGCTAGTGTAATGTGTGTGGGGACATGCATACATGCTGCGGTGCTAGTGTAATGTGTGTGGGGTCGTGCATACATGCTGCGGTGCTAGTGTAATGTGTGTGGGGACGTGCATACATGCTGCGGTGCTAGTGTAATGTGTGTGGGGACGTGCATACATGCTGCGGTGCTAGTGTAATGTGTGTGGGGACGTGCATACATGCTGCAGTGCTAGTGTAATGTGTGTGGGGACGTGCATACATGCTGCGGTGCTAGTGTAATGTGTGTGGGGTCGTGCATACATGCTGCGGTGCTAGTGTAATGTGTGTGGGGACGTGCATACATGCTGCAGTGCTAGTGTAATGTGTGTGGGGACGTGCGTACATGCTGCGGTGCTAGTGTAATGTGTGTGGGGTCGTGCATACATGCTGCGGTGCTAGTGTAATGTGTGTGGGGACGTGCATACATGCTGCGGTGCTAGTGTAATGTGTGTGGGGACGTGCATACATGCTGCGGTGCTAGTGTAATGTGTGTGGGGTCGTGCATACATGCTGCGGTGCTAGTGTAATGTGTGTGGGGTCGTGCATACATGCTGCGGTGCTAGTGTAGATCAGAGGACAGCTTTGAAGAGTCAGTTCTCTTCTTTCATGGTGGTTCTGGAGATCTAACTCAAGTTGTTAGTTTTGGTCACAAACACCTCTCCCCATTGAGCCATCTCACTAGCCCAGGAAAGATTTTGTTGAATCCCAGACCCACCCACTCCTGTCCTCTGTCTATTTGCTTTGATTTCTGCATAGTTAAAGGTCTGGTTTTTTTTATAGTTCTGGGTACTGGGGATCCCACCCAAGGCCTTGAGCATTTGGAACACACAGTAACTGAGCCACATGTCCAGCCCTGGATTTGCTGCTCAAAGAAACAAGTCCTTGCTGGGCATCATAGCACACACCTCTAATACTAGCATTTCAGAATCTGAGGTAGGGGGATACATAGCAAGAGACTGTCTCAAAAAACAAACCAAAAAGAACAAAACAAAACAAAAATCAAAAAACCAAACACAAACACTGAGAAGAAAGCCAGGTGTTGGTGGTGTGCATCTGTAAACCTAGCACTTGGAGGCTCTTGCAGACATTTGGGAAATCAAGACCAGTTTGAGCTATATAGAGATACTGTTTCACAGGAGAAAAGGGAGCAAAATGAAAAAGAAAAGTGTGGTTGGCCGTTTGCTACTTCGTGGCTTCTTTCCTCCACCCTTCTCCATCCTTTTTTTTTCTTCTTCCACTCTTTCAACTCCCTAACACTAGATAAGAAAGAAAAAAGGACAGAGAGGAAAGGAAAGAGGTGGCTGAATCAGGGGTCAGAAAGGGGGTGAAATTATCTACTGATGAGGAGCCTTGAGTTCCTTGGGGCAAATTTGATCTTTGCCATCAGGATATCTAATTTCTTCTTGTTTCTTCTTTGCTCAAGACTACTTAACAAACAGCAACCAACAACAACCCGCCAAACAACACCGCACCAGAATTCAAAACATCACACACATAATCACACAATTGCAGAAAGTATATGCAGCTGTCAAAATCACACCCCTGCTAGAGAACGAGACAAATCATAGTCAGCTGCTGGACATAGACAGCCCCTTATCCTACACCTGGTATTAAAGCAAAACCATATTCTTAGAATATTTTTTTAGTTTTTTTTTTTTAAAGAAACCAAAACAGAAAAACAAGTTCTTTTTTATGCCTTTGGAGCTTCCTTCCTTAGTAAAGCCAGGCCCGTGGAGCTGACCACTTTAGAGAGTGCATCTTAATTTCCTTGGTGACAAAGTCCTAAGCCAGTTCTTAGCTTTTCCCTCTGACCTATCAGGAATGCTGTAAGTTTAGATAGCTCCTATTCTGGGGTAGTGCTTATTTATTTTGAGTAATGCAATGTTAAGTCTGGTTTTTACTATGGTTTGGAAGTGCTAAGTGTTACCTAGAGTCCTTCAGGTCAAAATTACTTTTATTGAAATATGAACACAGTATTTAAAATTTTTTTGATTATTTAGTTTTTCCAAACAGGTTTTTTTTGTATAGCCCTGGATGTCCTGAAACTCGTTCTGTAGACCAGGCTGGCTTTGAACTTGGAGTGCTGGGATTAAA
Source organism: Arvicanthis niloticus (assembly GCF_011762505.2). Taxonomy (NCBI): domain Eukaryota; kingdom Metazoa; phylum Chordata; class Mammalia; order Rodentia; family Muridae; genus Arvicanthis; species Arvicanthis niloticus. Next base: position 115,632,263 of record NC_047658.1, on the reverse strand, counting down.
GGCATATGCCACCACTGCCTGATTATTTTTTTCTTTTAGAGAGGGAGGGAGGGAGGGAGGGAGGGAGGGAGGGAGGGAGAGAGAGAGAGAGAGAGAGAGAGAGAGAGTGTGTGTGTGTGTGTGTGTGTGTGTAGCATGAATATGGGTGAAGGCCAATGAATACTTGATGTTTGGCTCTGTCACTTTCTGCCTTACTTCCTTGAGACAAGGTCTCTCACCTGAAGTCCTGATGCCTGATGCTTTGGTTAGGCTGGCTGGCCAGCAAACTCTTGGGATCTGCCTGTCTCTGTAACCTGTAATACTAGGGTTATAAGTACGTGTGGCTGTGCCTGGTTTTTACATGGCTGCTGAGGATCTGAAATCAGGTCCTCAGGCTTCCATGACAACTGGTGTAGCCCACTGAGCCATCTCCCCAGCCCCTGAATTCTTCAGTCTCATTTCACTAGTGTGGCAGAGCTTTCTTCCAAGGGCTGAATGATGTATGATGACTCTTCACTGATGGTTCATGAGAGGTAAATTTCTGTATTCCTGTGTTTTTAAGAATTTTCAGAGTAGTAGTTTCAGGTACAAATAGGGAGTTTTCAATAATGAACTCAGTCTATTCTTGGAACTTTAGTTGCATCCTTATTAATCCAGTTTAGTTCTACTCTCCATCACTTATCAACCTCACTATTCCCTAATAAGTAATTGTTTTAGAAGCTATATTTTCTTGACACCTAAGGAAACAACAACAAAAAGTAGTTTGTGAAACTTACTTGTAATAACATTTGGAAAAAGTTCTAATTTAGACCTTTTAATTTCTAATTTATTTTAGCATTTCATTCTACTTTATCCTAAAGTAGATAAAAATTTATGTTTCTTCTATACCCAAGGATAAATTGTTGGCTTAAAAAAAATAAAATTAGGGCCAATGAGATGTCTTAGTGGGCAAAAACAAAGATGAAATTAGAAAACTTGCTGATTCAACCCATCCATGTATGTAACTCTTGTTTAAAAATATTGGGAGAGAAAAAATATCCAGGATCAGGGGAAGTAACTGATTTGGTAGAGTGCTTTAAGCATGCACAAAGTCTCAGGTTTGATTCCCAGCATTCTGTAAACCAGATAGTGGTGGGTTATGCCTGCAGTCTCAGCTCCTGGGAGGTGGAGACAGGAGTTCAGAGTCATCCCTGGGTATAGAGTCAGTTTCAATCCAGCCTGAGATATATGGAACCCTTTCTTAACATAAACAAATAAATAATTACAATAAAGAAAAACGATAATGAAGCAGTCTTCACTTTGTAAGCATTAATAGTGTGTTTTATGTGATAGAATATTTTAGTATAGTATTCAGGTACCAGGTAAGGTACAAGATCAGCCCTTCAGAGTTTAAAGTAAGAGATTGAATAGTAAGTCTACATTCTATGAGCTTTAAAAGCCAAATTCTTCTGATTTTCAAAGAAGAGATGAAAAAGTTCTGTGTGTAGTTGTGCAGACCTTTGAACACAGTACTTGGGAAGCAGAGGCAGGTAGATCTCTAAGTTGGAGGCCAGCCTGTTCTACAGAGAAAGTTCCTAGATAGTCAGGGCTACAGAGAAACCTTGTCTTGAATCACCTCCCCCCCCCCCCCCCAAAAGTTCCTAAAACCCAGTATGGTATGGAATAAGCAATCACTTTGCTTTGAGTGGTTTGATTTTTTATTTTGATTATTTTAGAATTATGTGTATATGTGGGTATATGCACATGAGTGCAGGGATCCTTCAGGCTAAAGGCATCAGGCCTCCTGGAACTAGAGTTGCAGGTGGTTGTGAGCCACCTTACCTGGGTGCCGTGCACAGAACTTGCATCCTTTAGCTGAGCTCTGTGCGGCTCTGTATTTGCAGTTTTTCTTTCACTTAACACAAAAGCAGATGTACAGAGGGCTCAGGTATTCCGTCAGCACTCACAGGCTGTCATAGAGGAGTTTTCTCCTGTATCTTACTCAGCAGCACACACAGCAGTGCTGTGTATTCAAAAGGTGGGGAACTTTGTTTTTGTTTTCTTTTTTGAAACAGGGTCTTACTCTGCAGCCATGTCTGACCTGGGGCTCACTATATAGATAGGGCTGTCCTTGAACTCAGAGATCCACCTGCCTCTACCACTCTGGTGCTGGGGATAAAGGCATGTGCTACCTTACCCAATGGCTTTTGACTTTTTGAATCTCATAAACTACCTTGGAACAGTTTGATCTCCATTCACACTGATGGTGTAAAAGCAATGGCAGGGAAGACCATTGAGGGTTCAAGTGGTAGCACCAGACTGCCAGTGGTCAGGGACCTCGCTTCAGTCTCATAGTTTCCACAGGGGGAACAGCCATCTACATATAAGAGTGGCCTGGATGAAGGGCTGACAACTAGTGATTTTTCATTCTTTGAGCCTTTAATAAAGGTCCCTTTGCTGGGTATGGTGGCATGTTCCTTTAATTCCAGCACTTGGGAGGCAGAGGCAGGTGATCTTTGAGTTTGAGGCCAGCCTGGACTCAACTATGGAGTGGGTTCCAGGATAGTCAGCTCACTCACAACTAACTGCAATATAGCTCCAGCTCCTAGGGATCCTACACTTCTGGCCATGTCTGGCACCTGCACTTATATACATATATAGACATACAGACATATGATTAAGTGATTTTTAAAATCTTTTAAAGTATATATTTCAATGGGTAAATGCAAGACATTGAATACAAGCATGTAGCTGGCTGGGTAGTGCTTCCCTGCAATCCTAGCATGTGGGTGGTTAGGCAGTGGGATTGCCATGGAGGCCAGGCTAGCAAGACCATGCCTCCAAAAGAATATTTGGAGGATATATTTATACGGTAGAGTGTACTTTGATACATGCTATATATTAATATAATCTGCTCAGGATATTTTTGAGTCAACTCAACCAAACAGAAAGACCGTGTCTGAAAAACAAGCAGTAATAATAATGTCTCTCATATTCTTAAATTAGATGCAAAGTATCCATAAAGCATTATTGTTACATGCTGTCTTATGAGAAGGGAACATGAGTGATGGAGCTAGACCAGCTACATGAGTCGCTTGAACTTGAAATAATAACTGATGAACAAACTGGTTATCCATTCTTGAAAATTTAGTGGAAGTTTTTTTTTTTTTTTTTTTTTTTTTTTTTTTTAGAAATGAACAAAATGAGCTTGTCAAGTTTTCAAGCAGAAATTAAAATTTGGGGTGCTGGGTTGGTTACCTGCCTGTTGTCTCAGTGCCACACTGTGTCATCAAAGAACACAAGTGATCCTGGCTTTGTGGAGACTGAGTGCCCCTTCCCACTTGATGAAAAGGTCACCTTATTATTGTCTGATCCATCTGCATTTATGGTGTTATTGCTGCAGCTGCAGTCCAGGCTAGCCCAGCCAAGACCAAGAAAGAATCAGAGGAGTCATGAGGACATGGGACTTTGGTTTCTTTAACAAATCCCTCCAAAGTGAGCTTAATTTGAGAAACATGGAAATAAAAGCTTACTTTTTTTGAAAAAAAAAAAAATGAGGTGGGGGTACTGCAGAGATGGCTCAGCAGTTATGAACACTTGTTGCTCTTTCTGAGGACTTGAGTTAGGTTCCTGGCACCCATATTGGACATCTTACAGCTCTAGGGAATCCTCGGGATCCTTGTCTTCTGATGGTACCTACATGCTTGTGGCATATATTCACACAGATACACACATACTTGTTTTGTTCTTTTTTTTCCCTTGAAACAGACTTTCTCTATGTAATCTTGGCTGTTCTAGAGTCAGTCTGTACACCAGGTTGACCTTGAACTCACAGAGTATTCACCTACTCCTGCCTCCATAGTGCTGGGATGAAAGGTGTGTTCGACACTACCTCCTGGGTATAGGTAAATCTTTAAAAAAGAAAGAAAGAAGGAAAAATGGGTCTCAGGGTGGAGGCTAGACTAATTTACTAGCATATTTCAGACTAGCCAGGACTATATACTTAGACCCTACCTTATATAGAACAAAAAGGAATTTTGGAAAATTTTATCTGTCAGATTATTTTATCTCACAGATTATTATCTGTGAGATTGACATTAAAGTTAATGTGAATTTTTTGTTGTTATCAACTATCAGCATTTGGAAATTCTATACAATTTAGTGTAAGACTTTTCTAAATTACCAGTATGTAAAAGAAGTGCAGGATATCATGACTTTTAGCTTAGATATGTACAGAAGTTTCATCAGTAGTTTTGGATTCTACATTGTGATTATATGAGTGTGTGTGCATGTGTGTGAGGGTGGTTTGGGGATACAGGATACAGAACAACCTGTAGGGGTTGGTTCTCTCCTTCCCCATTTACAGAGGCTTCAGGCATTGAGCTCAGCATGTCAGACCCAGTGACAAGCATTGTAGCAGCTGGGCCATCTTACTAGCTCATGACTAACCTTTAAAGCTCCTATTCTGTGAGTTTTAGTCAGTGTTTGGAAGGCTGCTGAATTCCAGTTTTCCATCTGCATGTCTATATGAAATTGGATTTCCCTGCACATTTCATAAAATATTTTGAAACACTTACTGCAGAGTAGATATAAGAAGGCACCTGTCTGCCATTAAGGCAGATATATTAAAGGCAACACTTTTAATCAAATTTCAGTTGTTTTGGAAAACATGATGTTTCCCTAACAAGAGTAGATTGTATAAACATGTACTGGGTTTATTGTTATTTTGATTGAATGAATAATACTTGATAAAAAATGATCTGTTTTACCTGAAGAGGTGGCTTGGGCCTGCGGTCCCAACATAGGAAGAGGCTTAGACAGGCGATTGAAGTAGAGTTTTTTGATGTTGTTGTTATTGTGCTGGGGATATGAGCTCAGAGCCTCCTGTGTAAAAATAACTGCTGTATCGATTACTGAGTTACAGCTCCTTCACAGTCTCCTCTTGGGAAAGGGTCTTTGTGCCTGGGCTTTGTATATGTTAGCCAAGTACTCCACATCCCCAGTCCTTAAACGTTTACATTTGTGGGTAAGAGCTTGTACTGCTCTTGTAAAGGACCTAAATTCAGTTCCTAGCATCCGTGTTGAGTAGCTTACAACCACATATAACTACAGGTACAGGGATCTCACACCTCTAGTCTCCTCTGGCACTTGCACTCATGTGCACTTACCCCCATACGGGCATCATGCATGCATACAAATTTATATATAAATTATATATATTTTTTATATATTTTATTTTTTTGAGACAGGGTTTCTCTGTGTTCCCAGCTATCCTGGAACTCGCTCTGTAGACCATATTGACCTCAAACTCCAAGATCCACCTGCCTTTGCCTCCCAAGTACTGGGACTAAAGGTATGCACTACAAAAATAACTTTAAAAATTCTTTAAAAGTATATTTTAATAAATATAAGACATTGAACAAAAGTGTGTGTGTATTAGCTAGGTGTGGTAGTGTATGCCAGCAATCCTAATATGGGGGAGGTTAAGGCAAGAAGAGGATTGCCATGGAGGCCAGACTAGGCTACATAGCAAGACCCCGGCTCTAAAACAATTTGCATATTTATATGGTAGAGTGTATTTTAGCACATATATTATGTAATGATCTGCTCAGGATATTTTTGGTTGTCCAACTCAAACATTTGTCATTTCTCTGTGATGGGAACATTCAACTCCTACTAGCCATTTGATTTATAGAATTCAATATTAATCACCCTTCTGCATAATAGTGTGTCAGAACTTAGTCTTTCTGTCTTTTGTATGTTATAATCAGTTCCTACCCTTACCCTCTATGCTGTTGCAAAGGTTTTGGTTTGAGGCCTTTTTGGTGCTGGAGATTAGACCTAGGACTTTACACATGCCAGAGAAGCAAGCACTTTACTGCTGAGTAGCACCAGCCTTGCCTGTGGGTTTTGATTGCATGCCAGTTCCTCAAGTACACTCCTGAGGTACAAATTCAGTTGGAGTTCAGGAAGTATACTCTTATTAAAAATAAATTATTTATGTTGATTTAAAATGAGCTTATTTCATTTAAACTTTTTTCTTTATGTGTACATATATAGGATCTGGGTATGTGTGTGGGGCGCATGTGTGCGCAGGTACATCATGTAAATACATGTTGTATTGGGGTGAGTGTGTGTGTAGCCCAGAGGTGAACTTTGTGTTGTTCCTCAGGAGCTGTATACCTTCTGTGAAACCTGGCTGGTCTCTACTGGGGCATGGGCACCTACCCGTAGGGTTCCTCCTGTTTCTGCTTCCATCATGCTTGGCTTCTGTGTCTAGCTAGACAGCTTGCTCTGGGGATTCTATTTCTGCCTCTCATGCACTGAGATTACAGGTGGGCTGCCACATCTATGTGGCAGTTGTGTGGGTTCTGGGTATCAGAGCTATGCTCTTCACTCTAGAGCAGCAAGCCCTTTACTCTGTGAGCCATCTTCCTCGCCCCAGCCGTGACTCTTTGAAAAAAATGCTGGTCATTCTTTTATAGACTGTTTCTCGGTTATGCTGTCCTAAAATTTTCTTATGACCTGTGCTTTAGTACCACTCTTACTATGGTAAAAATTATAACAAATTTATTTTGATAATTAAATTTTGAAACATTTTATGTGTGGGGTTGTCTGCATAAATATCAACACTCATATGTGTGCCTGGTCCCCATACAGTCCAGAAGAGGGTGTCTGATCCTCTGGGACTGTAGTTTCAGACAGTTTTTGAGTCACAATACAGGTGCTAGACCTAACCTCATCCTCTGGAAGGGCAGGCAGTATTTTTAGCTGTGAAGCAATTGCTCCAGCTCCTATTTTGATCATTTTTGTTTGATTAGTTTATTTTGAGACAGAGTTTCTTTGTGTATCCCTGGCTTTCCTAGAACTCACTCAGTAGATCAGGCTGGCCTCAAACTCACAGATAACGGCCTGCCTATGCCTCCTGACACCATTCCCCGGCTTGATAATTGTTTTTATTTAGTCTTGTGCCATTAAAGTAATCATATTGTTATATAAGCCTTGCTATGATTTCCAGAACTTTTTCATCATCTGAGATGGAGTCTGTACTAATTAACTGATAGTAACTCCCTACTGCAACTCCTCCAGCCCTGGCAACCCTTATTTCTCTTTTATTCCCTATTAATTCTAAATTCCTCATGAAAGTCATACACTTGTCTTGTGTCTGGCTGATTTCAAAATGTAATTTTTTTTCAGAGTTTGTTCATGTGGAAGCTTTTATTCTGATTTAGTTAGTGCTGGAGAGATGGCTTAGAGCATTTATTGCTCTTGCAGAGGACCTGAGTTTGATTCCCAGCACCCACATGGTGCTCAAACCCAATCATAACGCTTGGTCCAGGTAATCCCGTTCTCTTTTTTGGCCTCTTGCACCAGGTGTGAATGTGTTGAATATATAAACACATAAAATAAATCTTAAAAAATAACAAAGGTCAGTTAATTCACCTGGGTTTTAGTATGTTGGAAAATGCAGTTATTGGCCAGACATGGTGGCACACACTTTTAATCCCAGCACTGTGGGAGGCAAAGGTAGGCAAATCTCTGTGAATTGGAGGTCTACAGAGTGAGTTATAGGCCTAGCCAGGACTGTGTAGAGAGACCCTGTTTCAAACCAAACGAACAACTCCTCCCCCATTAAAACACAAAAAAAGAAAATAGTTACTTTTCATAAGAAATACCATCTGTAATTGTATTCAGGTTAGTGAACTTACTTTAAAGGAATCCATAGTTTAGTATTTTCTCTTTTATTTTCCTTTTCTTGTGTTGGTAATAGAGCCCAGGGCCTTATACATGGTAGGTAAGTAGTGTTCTATCACTGAGCTGTATTCAAGGCCCATTTTAATTTTAATACTATCAATAGGAAAAGCTGTAAGCCAAACAAACAAAAGCTATTTGATGCCATGAGTTTTGCAGTGTGAAGGCAAGAGTTTGGGGTGGAGAGCGTCCAGACAGGAGTGTGAGAACACGACCAAACCAGCTTCATCAGCACTGCCCTTGATTGGTTGGTGATTTGCAATGACCTCATTTGTAAGCCTTTGTTTTGTGATTCCCGGAGTCCTGACCTGCCCTCAGGAAGGCACTTGCCGCCTTTGTTTGCTGTCATTCTAGCTGAGGAAGTCAGTTCTCAATGACCTAGGGAACGTTGATCAAGGTTGGCTTATTTCCTGCTCTGAGTGCATAGCATTTGGCCTTTTAAAAATTCCATTAAATAGATCATTTGGCTTTCTTGTATTTCATTATAACAGGTTTTTTAAAGGTTTTTATGTTGGCTATTGGTCAGTTCCCAGTCTGAAAGCTGCAAAGCTTGCACTGCAGCCTTCCATCCTTGAAGAGCTTTGTTGCCTAAGAGATTTGGAGTCTGGCAGTGTCAAGTTAGGCCCCGTACCAAGCTGTCCATTTCTTTGGGGCTGCAGAGCCTGCATACTTTGTGCCTTCTCCTTCCTTTACTCTCCAGCCTCCCCCATTCCTTTCCTTCTTTTCTTGAAGTGCTGGGAATTGAACCCATGGTCAGCTACACCCCCAGCTAACCTATGTTTGTTTCCTTCTTTCTGAGACAGGGTCACCCAGTATAGCTTTACCTAGCTTGAAACTCACTATGTACCAAGCTCCCAAGTGCTCAGATTAACTTCAACTTGACTAACAGACTCTGTTTCTTTTTGTTTTGTTTGTTTGTTTTTCTGTGGGGCGGGGGCGGGGGGGGGGGTTGTTTGTTTGAGACAGAGTCTCTATCCATAGCCCTTGCTATACTGGAACTCACTATGTATGTAAATCAGGTTGGCCAAGAATTTGCAGAGGTCTACCAGACTCTGCTTCCCAAGTGCTGGGATTAAAGGTATGCATCACGGCCATATCTGGCCAAGCTAAAAATTTTTAACTAATATTTGCTTTGAATCATATCTTGTTGGAATAATTTTAAATTATTTTATGGTGTGTACATGTGGGAATCAGAGGACAACTAGGATCAAAGTGGGTCTAACAGGCTTGGCACCCTTGACGGCTGAGCTGCTTCACCAGCTCTGCAGTAATTTTGAAAACCAAATTTTAATCAAATGTTTAGTAGTGATTTTCATCTATAAACAGAGTAGCAAGACTGTAGTTGCATTTCCCATAATTCAGCAAGTCCCATAATCCTCAGCTCTTTCTACAAAGTAGTTCCCCCACATCTGCTTCTCAGAATTACATAAGGTTTGTTCTATATGTGTGTTGTGAATTGAACCAGGGTTTTGCGCATTTTGCGTATTCTATTGCTGGGCTACATTCCCGGTTCATGACTTTTATGTCAGTTCTAGAAGTAAGCTTAATACGCATTTTTTCTTTGACCATTAGTCTGTGTGGGTGATAGAGACTTTTCACTTTCAAAGGTTTGTTTACTAATGAAGACAGTAGTGACTCAATAATGGTGGCTCCTGGATGTCCCTCCAAATGCAGACCTCTGTTCCAGATTGTTAGAAAGCTTGGTTTGAAAGCAATGGATGAGTACTTGAAGAATTGCCAACGCCCCACCCGTTCCCACTCATTTGGGTTGTTTGCCTCTGAGGTTACATGTCTTTGTCTACATCTACGATAACCTCCACTTACTAAAAACTGACTTTGTCCTTATTTAGCTGTTTTACATTCATTAACCCACTCACTCTATGAGGCAGTAGGTCTTGTTATTTTCTCTACTCCTCAGATGAAGGACATAGGCCAAGAGATGTTAGATCATCTGATGCCATAAACCAGGTGGTCCAGAATGACTGTCATTTTCTGAACTAGCCATTATAGGATGTGAAGAGCTTTCACTCCTGACTTGTATCCATAGAAAAAGTGCAGGCTTATTATTTTTTAATTTTATAGTCCGAAGAGAGAAGTACTGTACATCTGAAGTACCTTTGAGGCAGAGGCAGGAGGATCTCAAAGAAAGAAAATTTAAAATGGGGATGCTGGAGATATCTCAGAGTGTTTGTTTAGTATACACAAATCCCTGGGTTCAATTCTGAGCACATTTTGCACTAAGTATAAACCAGTGTTATGGTACACATCTGTAATTCCAGCACTTAGAATGCAAAGGCAGAAGGCTCAAAGATCAAAGTTATCCTGGGCTTCATAGTAACTTAGGCTAGCCTGGCCTACATGAGATCTGGCTAAATGATTTTTTTTTTTTTTTTTTAGAAACATGAAATGTCATGTTTAGACTTTAGTCCTATCCCCAAGCTATCTCTTAATATGTGAAAATATTCCAAAAATCTAAAAAAATAACCCAAGCAATATGTCCTCGGTTGTTTCAGACTCAGTTGTTGAGAGCCACTCAACGCGCCCTTTCCTTAGGATTAGCTCCATTTCGTGGGGCAGCTGTGTGTTGCAGGCTCACAGCTGTTTCTCTCTGTCTCTGGCCTGTCACAAATGGGGCAGGAGTAACCCAGCACACCATGGGCAGCTCTTGGCCCAGTTGGAGACAGTGGGCGTGTCATAGTCCTCATTTGATCCTGGCTTTCCCTTTGCTACTGTGTCTCTCCCCATCTCACGGACCCCACAGCAAGGACAGTTGTACCTTCTAGATTTAAATGCCTTGATCTGTGGCACAGTGGCCTCCTTTTTTTCCTTTTTCTTTTTTTTTTTTTTTAAGCACAGTCTCCCTACCCTAAAAAAGAAAAAGATGCTTTTGTGTATACAGCTTAACTGTGTGTAATTTTGTCCATGGGATGCAAACTCAGCTCCTCTCTTTACAGCTCTTGGCCTTCACTGCCAAGAGCTTTGGGCACCACAGTTGGTAGTGCCAGGCCACTATACATTTGGGGACGTCCTAGTTCAGTCCTGGGAGAACTCTGGGCATCCTACTGGACCTTTAGCTTGGTGCCTGGTATAACATGCCAGTTCTTCCTGTGTGTATTTGCTCCATCTCTGGTTCATGTTTGTCTACTGAAGCTGGTCTATGCCACAGTGCTTGTGGCCCTCCTAGACAGCTGTAATTGTGATTGAAAGTACTTGCTGTGTGTGTACTACTACAGCGTGAACTCGAGTGTATATGGTTTATCTAGTTGTAAATCTAACCTTGACAAAGAGGACCTTTTCTTGGAAGATGCTAGCATGGGATAAAGAGGCAAACTTCTTAGTGTAATCAACCACTTCGGTCCCTTTAGCTGAGAAAGATATGATCATTGGTCTTAGAAGCTGATAAACTTCCCTCCTCCCCTAAGAAAAATCTTTACGGCCCACCTGTGTTTGTTAAAATAGAAAAGCCTAAATTTGCACAAGCTATTTTGAGGTTCACTGACTTTCTGATCCAGCTGCCTTTGACTTGAGTAAATCTCTTCTCTTCATACTCATCTCCCACAGACATATATGTCTTAGTGTTCTCTGCTGCTCATACACTGGTGTCTTCAGGTGCTCCTCAGTGATGCAGCCACTCTTCCTTGGAGAGGCCACGGCAGTGTTTTCCCTGCAAATGAAAAGGCTGTCATAATGGGTTAGGTCCATAGGGGCTCTGCTCTTCTGTACTTGTATTCCCAGAGAAAGTAAGCACAGGGCCTTAATTACCGATGACATGCTGGCAGAAAGGTATGGCTGCTAATTGATTAGGAGACAATCCTTTGTGTGGATATGGCTTGTTTTCTTTTCCCCCATAAATACATGTATTTGGGCCATGGAAGTTGATCTTGAGATGAAGGGTTTCTACTAATCTCTCATTAGCACTTTGGCATCCTCAAGTTTCTTGTTCCTTTTGTGTGGGTTTGGTTGGTTTGGTTTAAGACAGTCTCACTATTTAGCCCTGGCTGGTCTAGAGCTTGCTATTTAGACGAGGGTGCCCTTGAGTTTACAGAGATCTGCCTGCCTCTGTGTCCTGAGTGCTGAGATTAAAAGTTATTCTTTTCTTTAATGTTGTGCCTCAGACTGAGAGCCCTACATGTGGCCAAGTACATACTTTATGCCCAGCCCCGTTGCTTTCTATCTTGGTAGTAAGCAGTCCTGAGGAGCTTTTGACTTCCATTTTAGTGCGTAATGTCTCTTCATACCATGATCTCCCTCCAGTGTGCCCCTTTGTGTTTGGCAGCACCAGGTTCCTTTATTTGGTTTGGTTTTCATTCCTTCCTTCTGTCTTGGAATGGATGATGCTTATTCTGAATATATATTTTTAAGACAGTATTTCAGAAGCAAATACTCTGCCTTCTGAAACCACAGATATCGCTAGTGAAGCAGCCAATAGGGCAGGCTGCCAAATCTAGACAGTTGAATCCAATCCCTTAGTGACAGAGTGTCATACACGGATGAGTTGGCCCTTCATCGGATCATGGTATGAGGGTCTCACAGTAGCACTTAACTGTTGAACTCTCCCCCCCCCCCCCCCCGCATTTGGAGTCTTCTTCCCTCATCACACTTTCCCTGTGAGCCATCTCAGAGAAGCAGCTCCTTGATGAAGGACAGGCTTTAGGCAGGCCATTCCCATCCACCCTCCTCTACACCCACCCATCCCTGCTTCTTATTCTTGGCAGGATCCTCTTGATGTGATTTACATCAGTCCTTTTACCAGCTTTTCCAGGGTTTGTTGTTTGGTTGGTTGGTTGGTTGGTTGGTTTTGCCTAGGCTGGGATCAAGTGGTCCTGCTGCCTCTGCTTCCCATGTAGTCTTGACTATAGGTGTAGGTGTATGCTACTCCCTTTGGCACTTCCTGAGTTTAGGATCAGAGAAGAGGGACTATAAAGATGGCTTTGTCAGTAGGCCTGAATTTGAGCCCCTGAAGCCACAAAAACTACTAGATGGAGTGTAGTGTGGGTATAATCTCAGTACTGGGAAGACAGAGGCAGAAGGATCCTAAAGCTTGCTGACCAGCCAACCCAGCTTAATTTGTGAGCCCAAGAACTGTGTGAGACCCTGTCTCACACAGTGACAAGGTTAATGGTCTGAGGATTCATACCTCAGGTTGACCTCTGGCTACCATGCATGTGATACGCCTGCCTTACTTAGCCTTCTGAATGCTGAGAGTACAGGCATTTGCCAACCTATTTCGCTCTTTCTCCCTCCCTCCCATTGTCCCCCGTTCTATCTCCCTCTCTCTCCCTTCTTTCCTTCCCCTTCTTTATTGGACCTGGGACCAAGTGCAGAGACCAACCCTTGGTATTCCTTCATGAACTACAACCCCTAGCTCTGACTTTTCTTTTTAAATATCATTTTGTTTTAGTTTATTTTGTGATAGAGCCTTGTATGGCCCATGTAATAGCTATGTAATTGAGATTGGCTTTGAACTCCTGGTGTTCACTGCTTCTATTGATGTTCTAGTTGTTGTTTCAACTTTATACCAGCCAGGGGTCTCTGAAAAGTGGTCACCATGATTGAGAAAATGCCTCCATAATGTTGACATGTAGGCAAGACTCTGGGGCATTTTATTAATTAGTTATTTATTGGGGTGGGCCCAGGATGGTGGTGCCAGCCCCAGTCAAGGTGTTCCTATGGCTTATGAGAAAGCTGGCTGAATAAACCATGGGGAACAAGCCAGTTCCCTGGTCTCTGCTTCAGTTCCTGCCTCCAGGTTCCTGCCCTGACTTTCCTCAGTAAGGGTATGTGACCTGGAAGTATAAGATGAAATAAACCCTTTCCTCCACAAGTTGCTCTGGTCATTGTCTTTATCATAGCAGTAGTAACCCTAAGACAACCTCCCAAGAGCCAAGATTAAAGGCCTGTTTCATCTGTGGCTTTGGGATGGAGTTGGGATGGGGGTCCCTGGAACTGGATCAGCCTGCCTCTGCCTCCTGAGTACACCAGTTAAAGATGTGTGCCACCACAGCCAACAACTATCTTTCTTTCTCTCCTTAATGACATAGAATTGTATATGTGTCTCAGGAATTTCTTTCTTTCTGTTCGTTTCCCCTGCTTCCTTAATGAAGAGCTCTGCAACTCAGGGGACCCGTGCAGTGGTGAGACAGTGCTGGAGCTGTTGGCCAGTGGAGCAGGAGTTAAGGAAGGAAACCAGACTTGATACTTGTCCACTGGGAGACAGTGAAAATCTGTAAACATGCTTAGTCACAGCCATGTAGGCCAAGATGGGGATTCTGGTACAGAACTTGGAGTTCCCAGTACTTATCAAGCAAGACAGCTCACTCAGCTCCTGTTTTGTCTTTATTTCTATGACTGAATCCTGAGCAATTTTTTGTTCATATGTATTTATTCTTATTTATGTGTCAGGGCGTGCACACATGCCTGTAGGTATGGTTGCCTTTGTGCTGCAGTGTACATGTAGAGGTCGGAGGGTAACCCATAGGAGTCAGTTCTCTTCCACTATGTGGGTTCCAAGAAGTGGACTGAAGTCCTCAGGCTTAGCGCCAAACACCTTTACCCACTGAGCCATGTTGCCAGCCCTAGAGCAGATATTTTGGCTTTTTAAAAAGTTTTTTCTTCATAACCTTATTATTGGGCCTGACGTTGAAGTTCAGAGAGTGATAAAAGACAAGGAAGGCACATAAATATTGACACTGTTGTCAGTATTCATGGATCATTTCTTTCTTGCTTATTATATAGTGTCTCCTACAGAACCCACTCAGTGCCTATGTGTCCAAATTCATCAAACCCTAGGGTTTAAGCAAATCTTGGCAGCACTGATGGTTCTCACTCAATGTGAATAATAACTAAAGGTCATAGACCACTAATAAATTGGGTGATGGGCCTAACTATAACTTCAGTTTCGGGATTTGGCTTGTAATCTGTATACTTCTTGTGTTACACTGCTAACTCTTTTGAAGGCTAGCTATAATATACTGTGTGTGTCTGTGTCTGCGTCTGTGTGTCTGTGCTTTCCTGCTTGCCTCTCTGTAAAACCCTTTCTCCAGGGCTTATAGGGTGCTTTTCACACAGTCAGCTCTTAATGAATTGTCTGTGAAATGAAAAATAAGAAATAGTCTGAGGGTGTGCCTTGGTGTGGAGACTTTGGATTTTAGTCCCATCACTGCAAAAAATAAAAGTTACAACATGGGTATTCTTCATTATAGTTAGTATACCTCAGGGAAATGTACCCATCTTGCTTTACAAATCACTCATTTCTGTTGAGTTTTAATCAGTAATTTAAATATAATAATTACTGAAAATGATTTTGCAGTAGTACAGCATTGTATGTGTGTGTGTGTGTGTGTGTGCGCACGCACATGCATGTTGGGGGAACATTAATACTAGGTAGAGGAGTACGGAGGCCAGAAGACAATTTTCAAGAGTCAGTTGGTTCTTTTACCATGTGGGTTCTTGGGATTGAACTCAGGTCGCAGGGCTTGGCAGCCTTGCTGACCAAAAAAGAACTGCTTTTTAAACATGGAAGGAAGGCTGAGGGGGAAGGTTTACACTGTTGCTGGATAAGAACTGGGGAAACCACAGGAGAGAATGCTCTGCTAAGGAATCCCTGTCTGGCTTCCTGAAGTAGGGACAAGAGCCAGAAAGCCAAGCCCTCTGTTCTTGGCATTAGGCTCAGTTCCCTGTCGATGTGTGTAAGCAGCTGGTTAACTGGCTTTATTTACCCTTCCTTCTATGATAGCAGACAGGCTCGAGAAGTGTTTGTGGGAGTTGTGTCCAGAGCTCTGTCCGTGTCAGAAGCTGCAGATATTTATAGGGCAAAAAGGCTCAGGAGTGTGGCACGGGAAGCACTGATTTCACACCAGCTCGGTACTGCGAATGCTGAGGACCCAGATTTTTCTTTGAGCCTATCAGTTGCTTTCCTTTCATCCGAGTACTAACCAGGCCTGACTCCGTTTGCTTAGTTCTGATATCTGAGGAAATAGGAACCTTCAGACTGTTGGTAGTTCCTTTTCTATTTTTTTTTTTTTAAATTATTTTGTTTTGTGTGAATTGTTTTTTGCCTGACTGTGTGTACACCACTTCATGCCTTGCTTAATGGAGGCTAGAAGACGGCATTGAATCCCTTGGGCCTGGAGTTTGGGGTAGTTGTGGGTGCTGGAGTTGAATCTGGGTCCTCTAGCTCTTAGCTGCTGAGCTATCTTGATAGCCCTGAGTTGCTTTTCTAAATGGACCAATAGTTGTGAGGAGGTTAAGGTTGGGCAGGACCATCGTGGATAGACAGGATTAAAAACATGATCTTTCCTCAGTTCCTTGTAAGACTCTGACTTTCGCTTCTTCTGGCTTGAACCCAGGAAGAAAGCTCTGACTGGGTGGTAGAACTAAGGACCTGTTAGACAGGTCTGCTTGGGCCTGGCTCCCCTCCCCCACTCTGGGCAGGGAGACTGAAACTGCTGCTTGCTGGGCTTTGCCAAATCAGTTTCTCCTCAAGGATTACCTGCTCACTGCAGGCAGGCAGCTCCCCACCCAGGAGCTAGCCACTGTGGGAATCATGCGGGTGGGGGCAGGCTCTGCTCAGCTTACTGGGTGTGCTGCTTGCCTGCCAGGCCCTGAGCATGCACGAAGGCTTCCTGCTCACTGAAGGCTGAATTGCCTGGAGGCCTGAGGGAAATAGACTGTGTCATAGTGCCTTGCCCTGGGCCTCATGGCCACATACATTCCTGACTGGGAGGAGTGGGGAGTTTACATATGGGGCAGATGAAGTCTTTGGAAAGAGACAAAACATCCTTCTAACATCTTGAGTTTAGATTTGAGTGTTTCCTTTCTCTTTTTTTTTTTTTTTTTTTAATCCTAGCCTAAAATTTTTCAGCGTGTGGGCCTAGTGTCCACAGCATGCTGGGCAAGGCTCCTTAGAGAGTTAGGCTACTGGGCAGGCTCACTTGATATTAGCCAAGATCATAAAGTGGGCTTCATGACAGGCAGCCCTTCTCACTTCCTGCCTCCGTCTGCAGGACAGGCCTAGAAAGCTTAAGCACACATGAAGAACTCTATTCACATTGGACAGATCCTCGGAGCCTTTACAAGTGTGGAAACAGGTCCTAGGAGGGAGAGTGATTTGTTCAGTTATGTAACTTGTTTGGGCAGATTTGGGTCTTCACTAGATCTGCCTTGGGGCCCTTGGTACTTGTCCCCATAGCCCTCACTTTAATGGCAGTTCTCCTCAGAAGGGCTGTAGACTAACATGGCAGGAAGTGATCTGGGAAAGGACAGGTGGAAGGGCAGCAGGGCAGCAGGTCCCAGCTCTACACACCAAAGACACTGGGTTCTTGCCAGGGACTGTGACCATTCAGGTGCCAGAAGGCCCTAGGGGATGGATTTAAAACAGTAGGCAGCAGCATTCCAGCCCTGGCTCAAGTCAAAAGGGTCACATGGATCAGAGCTGGGTTAAGGGCTGTTGGGTAATGAAAGAAATCAGGGAGATATGACCCCATAATATTCCAGTTTGACTTAGGGAAGCATTTCTGGAGGCCCTGCTATTGGCGGTGGCTGCTGTGCCAGGGCACCAAGAACACAGAAGTAACTTAGTCCTGGAAGCTTCCCTGGGGACTGCTTTTAGTTTTGTATACCACTGACCAAGATAACCACTAAGAGTTGCAAAGGAGACCATCCAGTGAGCAGCAGCAGTTCCCTACAGCTAAGCTGAGAATGCTTAGGGGGACACAGTAGAGACTCAGCTAAGTAAGCTAGGTGGAAGCCTGGAAAGCTTCCTGATGGGAGTGAAGGCTGGCCTTAGCTCACCAGAAGGAAGAGTGGAGCTCTATGGAGGGAAAGTAACCCAGGGAAGGAAGAAAGCTACAGCAAAACCCTGGCGGTCTGTAAACATTGCAAACCTTGAAGATAGGTGTCTGGGGCCCAGCTACTGTCAGGTAAAGGAAGCCAGCCAGCCCTTAATACAGTGGTAGAAATGATTGGGAAACCTGGGTCCAGTTGGAAATCAACTTTACGTGTATATAAACAAAAACATATACCCACATAGATGTATAAGTTGATTGTGTGTAAGAAGGGGTTAGACAGAATTTTATTTTTATATGTTTGTCTTTGTTTTGCGTATGTGAATGCAGTGTAGGTGAGAGGAGAACTTGGAGGAATTGTCTCTCTCCACCATGGGCTTTCTAGGGACCCGTCACAGGTCAGCAAACACACCTGTACGTGCTGAGCCATCCTACCAGCTTGAGACAGAGTTGTATGAAAGGTGTGTTTCGGGTTTGACTTTCTCTTCCTAGTACGGCCGGCACCTTGTTGACTGAATGTCATTTGGTGCTCCCTCTACCACCACAAGCCATGTTGTACAGGAGGGAGGAGAGATTTGTATGTGGGCAGTAGGCTGTCTGAGGGTTTAGTCCCTGTGCAAGACTTTGCTTTGCAACAGGGTTAGCTGAAGACACTGGTGTAGTGCTATGCCAGAGATCAGGGTTGCTTTCCCTTTTCCATAGGGAATGGACTCATGGGTCTTGGCTGCTACTAAAGGTTCTGGGGTCAATGTGATGTAGTAGTTGGTGAAAAAGAGGAGTCTAATGACTGCCTTGCCCCAACCCCCACCCCAGACATTCCTGTTTGTCACCAAACAGCACCTCTCTGTGGTAGTCTTGGGTTCTTGGGGGGTTGGGGGGGAGCACCCTCCTTTCTCAGCAGAAGCCTCGTGGATAGCTTCTGCTCTGCACTTGGCCGAAGACAGGACTCCACAGCACAGGGAACAAGAGTTTCTCTTCCCTCTTATCCTTCAGTCAGTGTCACAAATGCTCAGACCTTACCTGAGATAACCAAGATGTCTCATGCGGGCAGAGCATGGGACACTGACCTCAGGCTAGGAGGCAGCTGTGTCTGCCTTGGAGGCTTCATGAGGCAGCTTTCACTGCTTCCTGTCTCCCTCCAGGGATGTGCCGTATATCATGCAAGTCTACTTTTTCCCAGAGAGCATACACCTGCAATGTTCTAGTTTGGATAGGAGATTCATTAAAAGTTCTTGGCAGGAGCCCAGCCTACTTCTACCCAGGTTGATTCCCCTCCTTTTTCCAACTTGTTTGATGTGCTTGTTGCCCAGAGTTCTTAGGCAGCCGGTTGGCTCTATAGTGGCTAGAGATTGGAGATCTGCAGCGGGAACACATCTGCTTCCTTTCCTGGCCTCTGGGGTGGGGCTTGAAAATAGAGAATCATAATCTTTCCTCCTCCTCCTCCTCCTCCTCCTCCTCTTCCTTCTCCTCCCCACTCCCATGCTGCCAGGCAAACTGGAGTGACCAGCTCTGAGCGGGACTCAGCTTGCCCGCTTCACTGCTCTGTACAACAGCAGTGATCTGGAAGAGATTAGTGGACAGTGAGCGTCTGAGCTCTGTGCTTCTTGGACTAGCAGACTGATTCTCTCGTGAATGGAGACCAGGGCTCCTTAGAGGCCAGTGTGACCTCACCAGGTATCAGGCAGGTCTGCTTGAGGCTACTGTGTTAACATCCTGGGAAATGAGGAATACTTCCACACACTCCTGATGCCCTGCAAACCTAGGACCTGGGTTGTCTGTCCTTGGAACCCCTTGCAGTACAGTGCCCCTTAACCAGTCTTATAAATCTCAAAGCTGGGTGGTGTTTGTTTGTTTGTTTTGAAACAGGGTCTTATTGTGTGGACCAGGTTGGTCTTGAACCCACAGAGATCTGCTTGCCTCTGCCTCCCAGGTGGTAAGATTATAGGTGTGCATCACCACGCCCAGCTAAACTGGATGTTATGCCCAGCTCACTGAATGTAACTGAATGTTACAGTCAAGTTTTTTTTAAGTAACTTTATAAAATTTATTATTAAATTGTATGTATTTGGTATTCGTGATGGGGCTTATGGGTGTACCATGAGGTGTGCATGAAAGTCAGAGGACAGCTCGCTGGAGTAGACTCTTTTCCTTCCACCCCGTAGGTCTCAGGGTCAGGCCGGTCAGCAAGCACCTTTATCCTCTCAGCCATCTTGCCAACACTACACTGTTTCTTTAGTAGCAGCTGGTAGAGGAGCCACCTTCCCTGTCTCATAGGACCGTGGGTGGGAAAGTTCTGTGCTGGAAGGGGGATCCACATGGTAGGGGGTGAAGCCAGTGGCAGTGAATACTCTTCTCTCTTCTCTCAGTGAAGACTCTTCATCCCTTCTCTCTTTGGCTGGCTAGAGGCAGTGCCACCTTAGTCTTTTTGCTGACCTCTGTGGTCAGCCAGGAAGCACCACTGGCAACAACTTCCTGCTGGCAGCTGTGAGTACCTAAAGCAGAGAGAGCCCCAGCCTGCTGAGTGGGAGGATTGGTTACTTAGGGTCAGTGGAAACTGGAGCTGGGGAGGAGTGTGTTGGCAGAGCCAGGAGCCAGCTTCTGCAGCCTGAAGTGCCTGGAACAAAGGCCGAAAGCCCAGTACCTTCCCTGCCTGTGTCTGGCTGGTGGCCATCATTGTCAGGTTGACCTCCAGGCGGAGTAAATGATCCTGACTCTGCTGTCTCTGTCCTGGGTGTCCTGGAGCTGGACCTCAAGGCAAGTTTCTTTATTCTAGCAGTTCTGACATTGCTTAGGACAAGATGTGATAACTGGAAGGCCTGTTTGGGTGTTTTGCTTTTAACTGAGAGTTGATTCTCTGAAAATGGAACTTCCTTTAAGTATATGCCTGCCATATGACCTCTTTGGGCTGTATGTGCAGCCCATGGGAAAGCCCTTGACTGAGTCTGAGCCCCAGCGCCTGAGTAAAAGTAAAGAAATAGAAGCCCCTCCCTCCCCCGGATGCACACATGCTTCTTAGAGAGTCAGAAAGACTTTGCCTAGGTATATATTCAAATTGGGACTCCCCCCCCCCCCCTCACTATGTAGTCCTGGCTGACCTGGAACTAGACCAGGCTGGTCTTGAACTCAGGGATCCACTTGCCTTTGCTTCCTGAGTTCTGGGATTTAAGATTACAGGTGTGCACTACCACCACACCTGAACAACCTAGGACTTTTTAGAAGCTTTATGTCATTCATCTGCTTCCATCTCACCCCAGATAAAGCAAACTAACATTTCATGTACTGTCTCACAGTCACTGAAGGGGGGGTTAAGTAGTGTTTGATGTAGGTAGCTGGTTTGGTGTTTGGTTAGAGATTTCTTTTTTGTATTTAAGCAAACGGTTTCTTGGCAGTAGGCCTCTGTACTGTGTTCTCAGTGCTTGTCCCATGTCCAAGGTTTGCCCCTCTGTTCCCCTCCCTGACTTCCCCGTCAGGTTGTTTGAATCCTTTTGCTTATAAACAAGTGCAGTAGAATGTGTCAGCTCAGTTCACATGACCTTGGCAGCAGCAGCATTAGATGCCACAGTCATTTGAACTGGGGAGCTTACCAGGTAAAAGAAGGGAGATTCCAGAAGGAAGCGTGGGTCTGCCAAGGAATGTCCTTGGGATTCCTTGGTGAGGTCAGGTGAGAAGTGTCAGTGTCCATAGAGCAGGCCTTCAGCTGGGAGGTGTTTCTTTCCACCCTGCATTTCTTACCTCAACATTCCTACTTTTGGCATTTCTTTTATTTCTTCTGTTGTCAGATCTTGTCTGTAGGGTCCACAACATGCAGCTGTTTGAGGAAACTGTCTGAGACAAATGCCAGTTCACAGGAGAGCAACACTAGCACCTCTGACTCTTACCTTCCTAAATAGGTATCCTGTTAGTGGTGGGCAGGTGGTGATAAGCCTGGCTGCCACAGAGTGCCTCTTGGAAGGGACAGTCAGGAACTGATAGTGTAGCTGAGCTGAGTACTCACCACTACACATGCACATACACAAGTTCTCCTCTTCAAGGCTAAAAGCAGCCTGAGCTTTTATAAGTATTGGAGTGTGCCTATGCAGCAGTGTGTGTATGCGCATGTTTCATGAGTGTGTGCAAGTGCACATGTGTCTGAAACACTAGTCATGTTTCCTGCTATGACTACTTATGTGCAGAGCTTCCAGACCCATATATCTAGAAAGTCCTGGCAGGCTGGCAACACTGTGCCTGAGGAGCTGTGGTGTACTCTAGGTTTTTGTAGGGTAGGATGTTTTTGTTTAAAGTGTTTTTTGTCAGGGGAGCGTGGCATGGCCTTTTATGGAAAGGATAAAACAGTTGGGCTGCTGGAAGCCGTCTCTGGCTCTGTAAGAAACCCAAGTCCCTGTCTGAGTTGTATGAGATGACCAGAACTTGGCCTCTGACTGCAGAGACTTTCTGAACGTGTTTGAGAAGAGCCATCTCTTCTTGGAGGTACACTGCATCTGTGGTAGTTACTGGGTAAAGAAGTTTAGGCTGTGACTTGTGGTAACACAGAGGCTAAGTTAGAAAGTGTGTGACTATGATAATGACAGCCAGTGTGTCATGAGCATTTAGCGCAGGCCAGGGTTACTCAGAGAGCTTGCGGTGGATAATCTCCGAGTATACTGCTTTTAAGACTCCGTGGAGAAGCTTCTTTATTTCTGCCAGGCTCTTTGCCTTGATGGGTAGCATGGACTGGGTGGAGGAATAGGATGGTACAGTAGTATTCTGTGCCCAGCTTGATTGTAATTCCAGGTAGGTTTCCCATGCTCATTGCCAATTAGAACTTCCTTTTAGAATATGGCATTCACATTCCTCTCTCAGGGTTCTTTTCTTCGCTTCCCTCAGCAAATTCAGAGGTTGGTAGCTACAGACTTGGCTGCCTGCCTTCTTCAGAATAAACCATGTAAACAGTCCAGCTAACAAGACCCCAAAGTGACCCGTTTCTCCTCAGCACACATACTAATTCACACCAAGGGTCCTTCAGGTTCCGGTCAGAGGCCAGGAAACCCAAATCTGGATTGTCGTTACCTGCCTGAACTGGCTCCTCCCTACACCATTCACTTCTCTTGGAAGCTGGGATAGCCATGCTGTCTTGCTGGGACTCTGAAGACACATGTAGTAAAAGATGGCTCGTCTGCATTGCATACCATACTCCCTATCTGAAAGTCCTTGCAGCTAGGGCCTCTCCAGAAGCAAAATGGCCAATACTGTAAGTAATTGAACGGTTGCCCGCCCCGCAGACTCTAGGCCTAGAATGGGAAGCTGAGGGCCTGAGTCTTACTGGGAGGCTTTGACTTTCTAGTCTTTACCTAACTGCTGACAACCAGCCTGTCCAAGATCCCTGTTTCAACTATGGCTACTTAGTAACAGGATACAGCAATGTCTGCCTTCTAGCCCAGGTTAACAGATAGACACATCCCCCTTGCTTTGGTTATGCTATAGGGAAGCCAGCTCTAAATATTGGCCCCAGGTATTAAGACACTGTCAGAGGCTCACTTCCCTCCCTCTCGTTGGACATTTTCTTCCCTGTTCCTCTGCAATAGCTCTCTTCTGTAAGGCAGCAGACATTCAAAACACTGGTTTCTATCTGGGTTCCTGTCTCCTCAGACAGTCTCTCCTATTCCACTGCAAGCTCTAGTCACACCAAGAGGTTTTGAAGGACCTTGTTGAAGCCTTCTGTGTCACACTGTTACCAAGATTTAGAAGATTAGGGCACCTTGTATATGGTACCCAGAGAGCAGTAGAGCAATCAGTGGGGTCCTAGGAGAAGAGCCACCGCTGGTAAGGTTTCTCAGAGGGAACTTTAGCACTACTGGACAGGGGCCCATCGTCAGGCTCAGTCAGGGTAGAGCCAGCACACCACTGAGCTCCTCCCCCCAAACCCCACCCCAGCTCCTAGAAGGGAACTTAGGACAAGTGGGGAATTTCTGGAGGAACACACTATAGCCAATTGTGCCTGCCTGAGCATTCTCTTTAGTCAATTCCAGCAGCTAGCATACACATAAAGTCCCAGATGCCAAACAACAAAGATGAAAACGCCCCTCTTCCTCACAGGGTGCCTGCTGAAAGCTGCACTGGACTGTGATGGTCCTGAGTCACAGGTGTGCCCAGGATAGCCAATGCAGTGAGTTTACTTTGTGGTCTAACAGACCCCCTTCCATGGCTCAGGTTCTTTCCCATTCTAGTTGGCTGTCTATAGAAGATGGGCATGTAGCACCTCTGCCTATTAGGGCAAGAGAGCCTGGCTTCTGGAAAGAGCGACTGGTTGAATGTTTAACAGTCACTTCAAGGGAGTAGCCACACTGTGGAAAGTCTGGTCTGATGGAAGCAGTTGTGAGGCAGGGATTAGTGACAGCCTTGGGTGGTTTCTGAAACCTTTCTCCTCCTCAGGCTGACCTCTGGCCACAGTGACTTCTGGTGGTTTTCCTCTTTCTTGCTTCTTCAGCTCCCTCTGTGAACTTGCAGAGGTAGGAGGCAGGAGTTTGTATTATTGTAAGAAAAGGTGAAGCGGGAAGAGATGTGACTTCTGTTCAGCTTTTCCAGCAGCTGCTGCAATTTGGTAAGACCAGGAAGCCCGCTTCCTAGCTGGAGGCTGCCTGTACTCCTAGGCATGAAACCTCCATAAGGATGCCACATTAGGCAGGTCAAGAGCAAAGGGTTAAGTCTGTATCAGGTAGAAAAACTGTTCCACAAATGCTGAGGGAGGGTTTGTTTGTTTGTTTGTTTTTGTTTTTGTTTTTGTTTTTTTCTCTCTTTTTTTGTTCTCTCTCTCTCTCTCTCTCTCTCTCTCTCTCTCTCTCTCTCTCTCTCTCTCTCTCTTTCTTCTTCTCATGCTTCTTTGTTGCTTTGCTTTGGCAAAGCTCCAAGGGGAGATTCTGGGAGGAGATGGTGTGCTGGGTGAGTCACTGAGCTCCCCACCACCGCTGCTGTGTTTAGTTTCTGCATGCTTCACTGTAGCAGGAGGCATTTTGGGGAGGGACAGGATGGGAACACAGCTCTGTGTAGTGGGACAGTGCATTTTGGGGGCATCCTAGGGTTGACAGGGCCTGTAGCCAACCAGAGCACCGGTTTAAGCAGGAACTACTACAGCAGCACTCTCCATGGAGCAGACACTAATGTCTCCTGCAGTTTTGATTCAGTAGTTGTCACTTCCTGATCAGTAGCTTTCTGAAATAGTTCAGATTGGATTTCTTTCTCTTTGCTACTATGCTGTTTTCCTAGCAAACCAGGGGGGACTGAATGTAGAGAGGCAGAGGGAAGAGCTGTCTAAAGTGGGAGGCCTGACTGCCACGAGAGGAGAGGATTCCCCCTTTGAGGAAATAGGAAGCCAAGGAGCAGATGGGACATGGTGCCTTGCTGATTGATCCCTAGTTGTCTGTGATCTCTGGTTTCTATTAGTGTCTGGTGGGCAAGAGCCCACTTGGTTGTTGTAAGCTAGGAACATGATCTGAGGACATAGCAACTCTTCCTCTTTTTTTGAATCAAGTATAGTAGGTTGACCTTGAACTTGCTCTGTAGACAGGAAGTTACCTTGAACTCAGAATCCTGCTTCCACTTTCTGAGGATTGTAGTTGTCTGCAATCCAGATTTTACAGTGCTGGTGTTGAACCCATGGACTTTATGTATGCTAGACAAGCACTTTATTGTTTCTTCTGTGGCAGACAACAGGCTAGCTAGCCCATAAGCTTCCCTGGCAGTTTTCCTGTCTTTGCCTCACATCTCTCTGTAGGGATGTTGGAAATATAGATGCACACCATCATGCCTGGCTTCCACATGGGCTCTGGAGGATGATGTTTAGATAGTCAGAGCTTGGACAGGCAAGCCCTTTGGCCCTCTGAGCCACTACACTACCTCACTTTGCTGTTGCTGTTTTGTTGTTCTTAGGACAAACTTTTGCTGGGTAAAACTAGGCTAACCTAGAACTCACAGTAACCCAAGGTAGCCTAGAACTTATGGCAGTCCTCCTGCCTCTGAGTGATGTGATTACAAGTGTATATTACTACACTCAGCTCCCCAACAGCTTTTCTTTTTTTTGTCTTTGAGACAAGGTCTCATTTAGTCCAGGCTGGTGGTCTTGAACTTTCTATGTAGTGAAGGAAAACCTTGAACTTCTGATACTTCCACCTCTACCTCCCTAGTGCTACTGAGTATGACACGATGTCAAGTTTTATACTGTGCTTTGTGTGGAATCCAGGGCTTTGAATATTTTGAGCAAGCTTTCTAACAAGAGTTACATCCCTGTCCCCTCCCAACATGTCTTCTCTCTTTCTTTGCTCCCCACTCCTTTTTGACACAGGGTCTTATCTATATAGCCCTGGTTGGTAGACCTGAGTGCCAAATGTAGCTTAGGGTATCCTTGAAATCACAGACAGCTACCTGTTCTCAGTTGCCCTAGTGCTAGGATTAATTAAAAACACATGCCACCACACTTGTCTGCCTTTTTTTTTTTTTTAAAAGATATTTTATCTATAGCTGTGTGTCTCTGCATATCTATATGTGCACCATACGTGTGCAAGTGCCCAAGAAGGTCAGAAAAGGACATGAGATTCCCCCACACTGGCGTGGACAACCAAGCCTGTTGTCCACTGTTGTCTTGCTCTGCAAGAGCAGCAAGTGGTTCTCCCTCCACCAGCCACTAAGACAAAGTTTCTCTGTGTAGTTCTGGCAGTCTGCTTCCTGAGTGATTAAAGGTGTATACCGTCACTTTTCATCACTGGCTAGTACTCTTAACTGCCAGGCCATTTTCCAGGCCCCAACACATTTTCTTCTTTACCCTGCACAGTTATTTAGTATTTTATTGAATACTGTGGTAAGCATTCTGGGCTACAAATAAGACAAACCAAAATCCCTTCTTTTGACAGACACTAGATTAACCCTATGTTTGGAAAGGGAGGAAATGGCTTTTCTGGTAAGAAGTTTTGAGCTTCCTACCTCTTCCCTTGTCAGGGGAGGGCAACTTGTAAGGATTAAGAAATTGCATGCTCTATTCTACAAGTACTTTGACATGAACTAGTTAGGTGTGGGCACTTTTGCTCACATGAAGGTGAGCAAGACACTGTCTGAGTTTGCAGAGCCTGAAGGAAGTTAAGATATTGGGGACACAAAAAGAAATGATACAAGTCATGTGCTATGTGCTCTAAAGTTCAGAGAAGCTTCATAGCTCCTAGCTATGAAGGTATCCAACTTTGAGATGAGCAAGAGCAGAACTCCCTTCCTGGATTGCTTAGAGGAGAGTACTGTGTACTAGATGGAGCCCTTCCTTCCCTGTAGTATGTATACATCTATGTTTCCTATGAGACGGCCAAAGTAGATCCCACTGCAATTCTAACATCAGTGGCAGTCTCCCACTATATAGCAGTAGAACTGGCTGTGAAAGCCCAGAGTCCAGAGAATATATCAGAAACAAACCTCTATTCAACAAAAGGGGGGTGAGCCTAAGAGGAAGCCCCTGCACTCCAGCTGCACTGGTAATCTCTGTCTACTTCCAGGGTTCCCTGTCAAGTGAGTCAAGCCTTTCTGTTGCTGGCTGCCTCTGCTTCACTCCCACCCCCCATCCTCCAAAGCCTAGGCTGCTGGCAGCCTGGCTTTCCTGTGATATGGAGGAACTCACTGGTCTCCATGGTTACAGTAACCCACTGGTACAGGAGGAGCCAAATGAAGTGCAAGGCTGGCAATGTGAGCTTTCCCCAGCCCTTGGCACCGTGTGGTACTGGTATGTTGGCTGTTTTGACTATTTCTGGAAGGAAGGAGTTAAGGCACTAACAAGAAGGAAAGTGCCTTGACGGGACCACCTTCATCTTCTTTTGCACTATACAGTGGATAGCAGCATGGCTGCCCTCTCTTAAATGCCTCTTGGAAAGTGCCCTCTTTCTTGTAAGGAAAGAGTCCTCTGCCTAATAGTGTTGCTATAGAAGGGATTTGACTTTTCCTTGTTCTAGAATCAGGGTAGTGAGAATCAGCTCAGCTACACTGGTATTTGCAGCCAAGTTCTTGGAAATTATAGGTCTCCTCGGAGCCTATGAGTGGGAAACAGAAACAAAAAGAGATAACCAAAAACATTACCAAGGCATTACTGAAAACAGGGTACTGTGGCAAGCATGGATATTCTCCTGAGCCTGTGAAATGGGCAGTCATCCTTAGGTTCCAGTTTAGAAAACTCAACATAACCCTGCTCTGACACGGTCGGCCTAGTAGGTAGCAGAGATTTGGTTTGCTCCTGTTCTCATGCCACTTCTTACATACAGCAGGCAGAGTCTGGGTACCTTCTCACTTTGATTCAAGAAGACAGGTGCCCAAGCTCAGTGGACTTTCCAAATGACCCTAGCTACACAGGTTGATGTTTTATAATGGGTTTCTGAGCACCAGTAGCCCACGAGACAAATGAACAGATTCAGGGATAAGGTGGGACTAGAAACTTGTGTGTGCCCTGGCTGCACAGTGCAATCCTTAGTGCTCTGAAAGGAGTCCATTATCTCTAGTGGTCCTGAAGAGGTTGAGGATTATTGGTCATAATGGCTTCCAGACATGAAAGGGGTGAGAGGCTCTCAGCTCACTTCATGCTGCCTACTCTTCTCAGACAGACTCTGACCGCTGCTGTGAGGCTTTGTGGCCTGCAGGCACCTCTCACTCCTAGGCTGCCCTGCTGTTCTCTGCTGTGGGATGAGGGTTGTAGCACAGAAACTGTTGATTAGTAAACCACATTGATGGCTTCAGTTGCATGATCTGCTGGTCTTTATAGTTCAGGAGGCGTCTACCCTGGCTGGAGAGAACAAGTAGCTCTTTGAAGACTTGTTACAGCAGAATGATAGAGGAATGAAGGTGTTCTTCAAGTTAACGTACCTCAAGGAGTTTGAGGGGAGAGCTTCCTACAAGGAAGTACAGAGCACAGCTTTCATGTTCTCTTCTACCCAGAATGCTCCTGGTACGTGGACTATTGGCAGTTGAGAATGACAGTTAAGCCTGGAGACTTGTTCTAGCCCCATAACTTCATCTGAGTCCTATCCCATTTCTTCCTAGCTTCTCTCTTAGAAGGTCAGTGCTTGGTACTTCAGTTGACAAAACTCCAGTTTCCCACACCAATTCTGTCACATTGCAAAGCCTGGGGATTGGGAAAATGAAGCTGTTTGCTATCGCCCTGACTTATGAGTCTGCCAGTGGATGGAAAGGCAGGTGGTCCTAGACAAGGGCAAGCTTGAGTCCGGGATCTATTCCTACTCCCTTCCTGCGACGGGCCTCCTGGGGAAGGTGAGAGGAGAAGGGGTGCTCCATGATAGCCCCCTCCAGCAGTCCTTACCTCAGTGAAACCTTCCTTCCTGTTGTCTCTATATGGTCCCTGAGCCTCCTTTCCCCCTCCTACTACCTGTGGAGGGGGGATTTGCATGGGGGGGTGGTGGCGGGAGGATGAGACCAAATCTCCATCAAAAAAGGTTGGGGCAAGATTGGGAAAGGGGCTTGACTTTGAACACTGGGTACTGCTGTGGTACGAGTGGCTTGGACTCTACTCCAATTCTGCACTGAGAGGTTGGGGAATCCTCGGTATGTCTTGCAATCTGTAGCAGTTTCTCAATGGAAAAGGAGGATTGTAGAGACAATTTTGGAATTTTGGTTTCTTTTTAAAAACACAGAAATATAAGAATATGTTTTCCTTTTAATCCTAGGTGTGGGATATGGAGCTGCTTCAGACTGTCCACAGCAGCTGACTATGATTTGCTTTGTGCTCTAGCAGGGGTGTGATTTTGTGAGCTGCAGATAGCTTCTTTGATTATGTGACATTTAGAATTCTGGGGACTTTTTAGAGGAATATAAATGCTAGGACCCCAAGAGGTAGGTAGGATAAGTGGGTTGTTGGTTGGTTGGTTGGTTGTTGTTGGTTGTTGTTGGTTGCAGTTTGTTAAGTAGTTGTGTGCGAAGAAGAATCAAGAAAAAATTAGTTCGCTGTTGAACTTGATGCTCCTAAGGCATTCCTAGCAGGAGTAGTCTAACAGTAACATTGCTCCCCTTCTGACCTGACTTTATTCAGGGATATCTTTTCCTTTCTCTCTCCTTTTTTCTCCTATCTAGTGTTAGGAGATTGAAAGAGTGGAAGAAAAGGGGTGGAGAAGGGAGGAAGAAAGAAGAACCCACAGAGTAGCCAAACTCTGGCTACAGAGGCTGGATATGTGGTGGACATTTCTACTCTCCTGAGTGGCATGGTTTCTCAGAGGTATGCTTAGGTGCCAGGAGGACACAGAGGAAGCCTTGGATGTTCCCAGAAGGGTCAATAGATAACCAAGATGAGATCTTTTCAGAACTGTGAATGAGAAAGACTCTCGCCTGGAGGGTTGCCGAGAGGCTGCAGGTGTGGCACCGGTGACCTGTCAATGGTGGGATGAGAAATTATTGCCACCAAGTCACCCAAGTGCAGATCATAGGGATTTTGTTGTTTGAGGACCCTAAGGACAGATCTGCAGAAGCAGGACTATAAAGGAGGGGGACATTTAGATTGTTTCAGCCTTTGCACAGAAGTTTCCTTCTCTGTCATATGTAAGGATCTTTTTTGAGTTTTATCCACCCTCCGGGGATTTCACATGTTCCCTGCCCTCCTGAAGTCACACTGAAATGTTTGGTGTCTTAGTGCAGCATGAGTTTTCTTGGGTTGAGTGCTGAGTTTGAGGAAGTAGTAGGTCCAGTTGCCACTGTGGGATTATTGGGGTCTGCTTGCACGAGACCTGCTTTGGTACTAGGCAAGGTTTGCTGGTCGCCAGTCTTGAGTTATTAGCACATCTGAGTCACAGGTTGCCTCGCTGATCTGCCCCTACCCAGGTCTCTCTCTCTCTCACCTGTTGCAGCAGGTGAGATAAGGGCTTTAGGACAGCCCAGTCTGAAGTCTGCTCTTCACTCTCTCCAGCTGCTGTTAACAGCAGAGCACCTTGGGGAGGGTGGGGCAGCCCACTTCCGGGGACAGAGGGAGGGGGAAGGGAGAAGGAAGTTGTTTTAAACCCGCCCCTAGGTCTCCCTTCCTGCTTGCCCATGTCCTGCTCCTTTCCTCCCGGCTAACTTCTGCTGTACCATTCTGGACTGTACACTCCTTCTGACCACTCAGCCTTAACAAGCCATAGGCTTTGTCCCCCTAGCTCTCTCTGCCAAACCCAGTCTCTCTCTTTCTGCTAGTGGTGGTTTCGGTTGCGACACAGTCTAGGTTCCCAAGCAGGAACTGCTCTGCCTGGCTGCTACGCTTTTTACTGAGGAGGTGGTGGAAGGTGTCGCCTGGCCTGTGCTGGCTGAGTAAGGGTGGCTGGCTGGCTGAGCCGGCAGCCCCCGCCCTGGGCCTGGCTCATCTCGGCCTCTGTACTTTGCCCTCGCTGCCTGACAGGTTCTGCTGAATGGAAGTTGCTGGTAGTCCTTGTCCCCTTCTCCGGCTGGGTATGTTTTCCCCATTTTGTCCCTGGGGCTATCCTTTGAACAGAATCTTGGAAGAGTTGCTAAGTGGAGGTGGGCACTAGCACCAGGCAGGCAGATTCTCAGGAAGGGGCATCTAAATGTCGAAGAGACATTGCCTATGAAGGAGAAAAGGAAAACGGGAAGATACCAAAAGATCTTTGGCCTCACCAGCCTGAGGCAAGAAAACAGGCTGTAGTAGAAGAGGTATCGTAGTGGGAGTCCAGCTGGGACCTAGGACAAGGGCCTAGGGAGGTCTTTTTATACTCCACCTCCCTTAAGCATGCTCTGTGTTTGGCCAGGAAATGTCTGCTTTCCCCCTCACCTCCCAACCCCAGCCCCCACCCTCAGTCTGGCCCTTCCCAGTCTGCAGAAGCCACAGTATACTTGAGGGCCAGCCCTGTGTGCTGAGCCCCAAAGCATGGCTTTGCAAAAGGAGAATAGTTTGTGGCAGCCTCCAATATTAGGACAGAGGACCCTGCCTTGCCAAGTCAGTGTTGGGCCTCTGGGGTGGAGGCTATCTTCAGGCAAGCCTGGCAACATGAGCTCCCAGTCTGAAAGTCTCTGGGTCCAGTAGACGTAATACTCTGCCATCTGCCCATCACTAACCCCAGAGCGCTTTTGACTGTTGTTCTAGATCAGGGCTACTTAGAAACTCTGAAGATGACTTGAGAGCCACGGGAGGGAGTTCTGTTACTGAGGAAGCCTGGCTAGGGTATAATATGTGTCATAGCTCTGGTGGTGTTCATCCTGCTGTAAACAGGGAGGCTGAATGTGGGGAGGGGAGCAGGGCTTAGCCAAATCTTGCTTTGTGGTCCAGAAGAACAGCTAGGTCTCACCCCATTACCTATTCAGACCTGGATAAATGGGACTGATCTGAACCACAGGAAGGGAATTCTCTCTCCATAATGGCCACCCTACTATCTTACCTCAGAGCAGCAGCAGGAGAGGGTGGGAGTTACCTCACTTGGGTCCTTGGCTCAAGAAGCAGTGTTTGCACAAAGTGTTACTGTCTAACATCTTTCCATGTTCTTCCCATGGATTCTCCTCACCCTGTCCCCACTTCTGCTAGAAAGTATCTTGTGTCATGAAGAAATAGTGGGGTCAGAGAAATACTGGTTTAAATCCTAAGAGTTGGATGGCTCAGATCTGAAAAGGGGGTTGGTGATTGGAACAGAAACCCAAGGGACAGACAGCAGAGCTGGCTTACTTCCTTGGGTCCTAATCAAGAGCCCTCTCTCACTGTGCTGGGGACCAGCCTTTTCACAGCTGTCCCACCTGGGTGCCTAGCACCTCTTCTTTCTTCTTAAGAAAGCCTGTGATAGTCAACAAACAGCTCTGATTGCATTTCACCAAGCCTGGAGATTAGCAGGGGGCTTAGTTTAGACCCTTGTCACCCCTAAACATCTCTGTGAGACCATAGTTGGCTTAGCAGACTCAGCTTGAATCCAAAAGGTTACTGACAGGAGGACTTAACAGGAGCATTTGGAGACATAATAGTTGCTTAAAAAACAAAACCATGGTCTGATTATATAGCCTATGGCGGCCTGAATTTTCTCTGTAACCTAGGCTGCCTGATGGTTGCTCTTTATTTAACATTGGATAAAACAGTTGACACATGTTCTCTCATCTGACAGTGAAAGGTAGGAAATGTTTTATTGCCACTTTAAAGATACGGAAACTAAAGTTAGTAGGTAAAGAGCTAGGGCTCGAACCTTACTCTGTATGCCAGACAACCCCCCAGCATGAATGCCAGCTCAGGGCATCTTGGGGTGGTTCTCTCCCCCCTTTTCAGGAAGATGTTGATAGCAAGGAAGTTAACCTGAACTGAGTAGCAGTTAGGATCTGAACTCTGGGCGTTTGTATCTAGTTCTCTACACTGCTAATCCTAACCCATAAGGAAGCAAGCGCATGGCAGGCTTGTATGCTACTGCTTGAAGTATAACAACAGCTGAGCCTGGGGAAATGCTGCCTGTCCCACACAAACCAGCCTGGCTGGAGCTTCCTAGCTTGTGCTTCAGAGATGCAAAGGGTCTAGATTCTTATGGTTTTTTAGTGTGAGAATTGCAGGTCCTTGGGCTTCAGCCCTAACAAGTTCCTGCTGTCCTTGGTTTCTGCCCTTGGAAAAGGGGTGTCACAGGAACTTATATTAAAAGTTACCAAAGGGTTAGATGGACGGCTCAGTGGTTAAGAACATATACTGCTATTAGAGTGGACCTCAGTTGAAATAGTGGTTTACAACTGCCTGTAACTGTAGGTCTAGAGGATCCAGTTACCTCTTCTGACTTCAGTGGGCACATCCACACATGTGGTGCACAGACACATAAGGAAAGGGTCTGGTGCTAGATTGGTAGGACACCTGCCGAGTGTATTCGAGATCCCAGGTTTAATCTCCAGCACCACAAAAAAAAAAAAAAAAAAAAAAAGTGCCAGGAAGTGCACCCACTCAGCAGCTGAGGCAGAAGGAAGGAAGGTTTCCAGTTGTTGGTGCCCTGAGGGCAGGGGGAGCACTGAATAGCAGTTTGTTGGGGAGGATGGGGCCAAGAAGAAGAGACATTAGAAGCTAGGCTTCTGAGACCTGTGGATGGTTTCAAAGTATCGTTTAGACATAGCTGCAGATAGAACTCCCCCCCACCCAGTATGACCCCCAGGGTTCCTTGGAGAAGGTTTATGAAGCAGATACTTGAAAAAAATATTTGTCCAGTCTCTGCTGTGACAGCTACAGATTAGCAACAGTGGGACTTGAGGAATTGTAACAGAGATGACATTCCCTCTAGATGACTACGAATCTGCATCTACCTCTCTAGGTTTGTATGTAGGTGTCAAGGGGGCCTTCACGGTTGTCCATGTGCAAGGACTTCCAGGGTCTGAGTTAGCAAATCAGGGAAACTGGCACACAGCTGCTGAATTGACACATTAGAGAAAAGCACACACACGTCTTGCCAAGGAACCTCAGACATATCCTGTGTTGAAGTAAGTCAAGCTTTCTCTTTGTGGCTCCTGAAGGCTTCCCTTAGAGTCAGGAGAGGATCTGAGGGAAGAGACTGGGCCCTCCATCTCCAGTCACTCTGCTGCCCTCCACACTGTCTCCCTGAAGACTCCAAGGTGGCTCTGCCTGACTGTGGCTCAGGTTGTGGAACTAACTTTCCAGTGTGCTCAGATGTTCTCTGAGAGGTAAATCAGGACTCAAAGCAGGGTGAAAGAGTCCCCTTTGACATTGGAGTATAATTCATGTACCATCTATCCATTCAAAGTACAGATGAGTGGCTTTTATGAAATTTTGTGTTGTTTGCTTTCAAAATATTTTCAGTATCCCTAAAGAAACCCCATGCTCTTTACCTGTCACCTCAAACTTCCTGCCACCATCTAGGTAACTATGACTCTGCATCTGCCTGTCTAGATTTGTATGTTCTTGGCAGTCAAAAATAGAGTCAGATAAGATGGTCCTTTGTGGCCAGCTTCTCTGTCTCTTCAGGATTCTTTGGTGGAGCAGTGTGTATCGGTGATTCCCTTTATATGATCAACTCTATGCCACTGTGGTGTTAGGTCACATTTATCAGTTGATAGGCATTTGATTAGTTTCCCCTCTAGCATTGAGAATTATGACCATTCTCAATTCTGTGACCATTGATGCACAGGAAAGTCTTCATACCTATTTTCATTGGAACTATGCACTTTGTATGTAACTACTGCCTCTCAGCTCATTTGCACCATTGAATACAGGAGAGCAGAGTGGGGCAGGCAGCAGCACTACACAGACCAGTTGTTGAATTCATTTGTTGGACAGTGATTTGCTGAGTACTGTCAAGTGTGCGATGTGATGTGTCAGTTAATAAAGA
Source organism: Arvicanthis niloticus (assembly GCF_011762505.2). Lineage (NCBI taxonomy): Eukaryota > Metazoa > Chordata > Mammalia > Rodentia > Muridae > Arvicanthis > Arvicanthis niloticus. Next base: position 115,597,495 of record NC_047658.1, on the reverse strand, counting down.
ATATCATAGGCTGTCTTCGTGGGCTTTCAATATCTGGAACACATCAATAAACAAATGTAAAGAATGAATAGTAGAGGTTGATGCTAAGACCTGGGTGATAGGGACTTTGAAGTGGTTAGACCATGTGTTCCTGCAACTGAGAGCCAGCATTCTTGGAGTGTGAGCAGGGCTGTCAGAGACAAGGTCTCCCAGCTATGATTAGGGCAGAGGCTCCACTAGGTTACTAATGGGAGCTAACGGTGGTTGGTGGTGCTGATGAGGTACAGCTCTAGTCCTGAGCTCTGGTGTGTAGAGGATCTTAGCCCTGAGCCTTACACTGGGTGCCTTTGCAGTGAAGACTGACTGTGATGACCTTCCCTGGCCACTCCCCTGCCTTATGATTTCTTGTATCCCTGCCAGTCTACTTTGGAGTCTGCCCCTGCACCCAGCCTCTTACAGTTTTTTCAGAACTGAGGGTAGTGGTAGACAGAACTGGAGGGGCAGCCCGTAAAGGTGTGTCTGTTTCCACCCTGCAGCCCACCTTGGGACACCTTGATTCCAAGCCCGGCAGTAAGTCCAACATGCTTCGGGGCCGCAACTCAGCCACCTCTGCTGACGAGCAGCCCCATATTGGCAACTACCGGCTCCTTAAGACCATTGGCAAGGGCAACTTTGCCAAGGTGAAGTTGGCCCGGCACATCCTGACGGGGAAAGAGGTGAGCACTGGGGTTGGGGCCATGGTAGCAGCTCATATCCTGTTGACACTCCCCAACAGGCAGTGCTGAGACTCTTGTTTATCTGCAGAAGTGAGATCTGATAGGTATGCTAGGAGCCAAGCATGAGAAGTAGTAGAAAATCCGATGGAGAAAGTAGCATCAAGTCCTGATTTTGTCTGGTCAAGAAAGTGACCTTAGGCTTTTTGTTTTATGTTCAGGTAGCTGTGAAGATCATTGACAAGACTCAGCTGAACTCCTCCAGCCTGCAGAAAGTAAGTTCCCAGGACTTCCCATCCCTTTCTAAGGCTTCCTTTTATCAGTGATCTGCTGGCCCTACAATATTACTTCCTTAAAACTTTTGTCTCTTCAAGCTAGGTGTTGGTGGTGGTGGTACAAGAGACGAGTATCTGAGAGTTCAAGGCTAGCCTGGTCTACAGAGGAACTTCTAAGACAGCCAGTGCTACACAAAGAAACCCTATCTTGAAAAATAAACACCCAAAAAAAAACCTTTTGCCCTTTCTCTATGGTTATGGTTAGGTTCCTGTGGCAATTCCATCCAATAGGCCTCCTGGACACAAGCATGGTCTCTTTTAAAGTCTTCCAGCCACTTGGCCCTGTCTGACTTACTTCCTGATCATGTTATCTCCTGGCCTGTGTCCAGGTCTCTGCAGAAACACATGTCTATAGCATTGCTAGAGGTACATACAGACCCAGACACTAAGTGGTCCAGTGGAGTGGCTCTAAACGGTCAGGGATGAGGAAAGCAGAACCAACCCCTGAATCTTTGCTGGCTCCATTTCAGAGAGGAGATGTAGAAGACTTGAGTTGTATGTAAGTCTGAGTGTGACGAGGTGCACAGATTAAAGGCACTCTGTTACCCCTGATCTCTAGGCTCTTGCTGAATACTCACTTTGTGAGTAAGCAGCTTTTGCTAGATGAAGTTGAACTTTTTCCCTTGTTAACTGAGGTCTTCCTTAGGCTGTAGGAGAACCCCAAATAGAGACATAACCCCTGTACCAGAGAGACATGTTCATGAGAAAAGAAGGGGTGACTTTGAATGCAGAAGGGGAGCCACTTGCAAGTGACTTGACAGAACTGGAAGCACTGTCCCCTCATCATCCTGGGCTGAAGGCATTTAGGAGACCAGAGTGGGGTGCAGGGAGAAGAGGGGTTCCTACCCAGGTTAATCAGATTTCCTTTGGCCTTTCTACTGTATCCAACCCCTGCTCACTTTTTCTAAGACCTGGTTCTTAGGGCCAAGCAAGTTTTTTCATGAACATGTTACAGTGGCTGAATTAGAGGGACATAACCATGTAAATAGCCACAGTGATGGGAGAAGGGATGAGGAGCCAGAGCTTGTTATGGAGGGTGTTACTCCCAGAATTAGAATGGATAGAGTGACTTCCCTGGCATGCTAACAGCTAGAATCAAGGTGTTCACAAATTTTGTTAGCCCTGAAGGGTTGTGTTGCATCAGAAGCAGTACGGTCATCACCAGGTCATTATTAGAGTTATGAAGGAAAAGGAGGGTGTGTGTCCCTGCTGCAGCAGCTCCATCCCTGCAAAGGTGAAGCTAGTGTGGAGTGGGCCTTAGGCCTTGGAGCATTGTGGCTTACTGTTCATTGTTGCTTACTCTGTTCATGTCCATTGACAACCAAGCCATCTCATTCCCTACCTCTTTTTTCTTCCCACATCTTCCTGATTGATTGGAAGGTACCAGTACCAGACAAGTAGAGGGGTTTGGTTTTTTTCTTTTTTGAAACAGGGTATTATATGCCCAGGCTACCCTTGAACTCACCCAAGATGCAGAAATATAACCATTTTAAAAACCTTTTTTTTACATGCTTTGTTAGCAAGACCAGTCTCATTCTGACCAGTCAACTCTGCTTACATTTCTTCTTATCTGTGTTCCTTACTTAACATTGGAGTTCTTGAAGACACTAGTTGTTCAAGGTTCTAGACAAGCCTAGAAAGCTCTAGGCTCTAGGCTTTCCCATACCAAATGGATATGTTTGAGAATGGGAAGGTGACTGGCTCTGGGTACCATCTTAGATCTGTCCCCATTGGTTACTCTGAGATGGTGGCCAGCAGCCTTTGCTTGTTTCACCAGCACACTGTTGGGTGAAAGAGGAGCAAGAAAAGCCTGGGCTCTGATGAAGAGGGAGATCAGATCCACCAAAGCTCTGGGACACCATTAAAGGGGGGAAGCCATTTTTACTCCCCTCTGTGAACTGCGTCCTGAATTAGGGCCCCCAGACAAACCACATGTCTCCACAAACCAACCAACCAAGTAACCAACCAGTTCTGTTCCTTGTATAAGTGATGAAGCCTGGGAAGTTGCAAAACCCCTCCTTTAGTTCTCTGTTGCCTGCAGGAGAAGAAGTTCATTTCTGTCATCTTTCACTATGGAAATGTATGGTTTGGAGCCCCTGATTTTGTTTTACAAAGAGAGCGTGAGTGTGTGGAGGTGGTTTTGATTAAAATTGGCATCAGCTGTATATAGGTGTGGGTGGTTTCTTCTGTTACTACCTCAGAGACTCAGGAAAGAAAGGCCTATCCCCAGTGCAGGCCCTCTGACATCCTGATGTCAAAAGATGACACAGTATCCCTTTGGAGCACCTCTGTGGTCACCAGGCCAGTTCAAGGGTTTGGACTCTGAACTGGCAGAGGAGCTCAGTGCTGAATATTCAAACACTCAGGCTCCTGCTCTCCATCAGAGGCATCTGACTGCTGTTTTGAGGCTATATTTGGATGGGTGTGGAAGAGGGCAAGGTCTGAGCAGTAAGTTAGTGAGTAAGCCAGCTCTGCTCCTTCATTCATTCCTCTCTGCTCTCCTTCCCTCTCTCCATGGGTTTCAGCTTGGTTTCTTTGAGAGGGAGATCTGTTTTAAAAGGGGGGAGGGGTGGAAAAGGGGAGAGGGAGAGAGAAAGAGAAACCTCACTAGGACTCTGAAGGGACCTAAAGTCTATAGGCAGGCATGAAATGAACCCATGTGTCTTCTCTTCCAGCTGTTCCGAGAAGTAAGAATAATGAAGGTTTTGAATCATCCCAACATAGGTGAGAAGCATTGCCATCCCTTTCTTCTTCCCCCTCATCGAGGCTTCGCATGCCCACATCCACAGAGTCTTCTCTCTCCATAGCACATTGCCTGTGGATTCTGTCCTGAGGGTGTCAGACTGCTTCTGAAGGCTCGGCTCACAGTTGAGCTGCATCTTGGCACTGTGGGCTGCCCTTAGGAATTTGGATGGTTCAAGAGGTCCTTAGCAAGTGTGGGCGGAGTGTGTAACATGTGCCTCCTGAGTCCCAACACAGCCCTTCTCTTGCAGTTAAGTTATTTGAAGTGATCGAGACTGAGAAGACGCTCTACCTTGTCATGGAGTATGCCAGTGGCGGTAGGTCTGACACCACTACTTGCTCTTGTTTCCTCCCCTCTGTCTCTCCCCTCCCTGTTCCTGCCCATTCCCTGCCCCCACCCACCCCATTCACTGCACTTCACCATCTCATCTCTTGCAGGAGAGGTGTTTGATTACCTAGTGGCCCATGGCAGGATGAAAGAAAAAGAAGCTCGAGCCAAATTCCGCCAGGTGGGTGTGTCTCCACTCCGTAGGCCCCACTTGCCCTTTTGGGGACTGGCAAGGAGAGGGGCTGTCTGAGCAGGTGGCCTTAGAAGAGGGTACTTCATCCTCTGCTTGTTTACATGATAATTTCAAAACAGGTCATCAGCAATAGTTCTGCCAGCCCCTGTGTTTTTACTTTCAGACCCCAGGCTAACCCTTCTTCCTTCCTTTTAGATAGTGTCTGCTGTGCAGTACTGTCACCAGAAGTTTATTGTTCATAGAGATCTAAAGGTGAGGTGTGTTCATATTTTCTATGTCTTCCTGTGGTTCTGGGTGGTCCAGAAACTCCAAACCTTGATATTTATTTATTTATTTATTTACTTACTTACTTACTTATTTGAGATGATCTGGAAGTGTTTAGGAATGGCTCCCACCATAACACTAGGAAGCATAGATGCTTTACCCTTGTCAGCTGTCAGCTGTGACAGGAATACTCCAGGCTTTCCTGGTTCTTTTGGCAGCCTGGTGGCTGACCTAGGAAAGAATGTGACTATGAGTCTAATAGCACAGATATTCTCTAGACACACATGCATGCTGTCTCTGTTAGCAAGGTACTCATGTTTGCACTGTCTGTGAGTCCGCTCATTGCTAAAGGACTTGCAGGCATGACCACGAAACATCAGCCCACTCTGAAGCTTATGTAGCTCCCAGGATCCCCAGGCCACAGAGCCCAGCTTTGTGCCTTCCTCCTGTCTGTCCTGCCCTGGAGGTGGACAAAGCTTGAGACTAGAGATGACTTTGTGGTAGCTCTCCCATTCCTCTGCATCCTGCCTGCGCCAGGTTCCTAGGGCTCTCTGCTTGGCTCTAATGCTTACCATCTTCCCTCCCAGGCAGAAAACCTGCTCCTGGATGCTGATATGAACATCAAGATTGCAGACTTTGGCTTTAGCAACGAATTCACCTTTGGGAACAAGCTGGATACTTTCTGTGGCAGTCCTCCTTATGCTGCCCCAGAACTCTTCCAGGGCAAAAAGTATGATGGCCCCGAGGTGGATGTCTGGAGCCTGGGAGTCATTCTCTATACACTGGTCAGCGGATCCCTGCCTTTTGATGGACAGAACCTCAAGGTGGAGTGAAATGCAGGCTTCGATCATTGTATTTTTCATCTCCTTTCAGCCTCTGGTCCTATCTCCACCCACTTAACTTCACTTGTCCACTTTTTTCTCAAGCCAGAACTTCAGAGAAAGGCCCTCCAAGAAAAATGCAGTTAAACAGTCTTCTATGCTGAATATGGTGGCCCATCCTATAATCCCAGCAGTGGGAAGGCCAGGACAGGAAGATTCAGAGTTTCATGCCAGCCTAGGCTGGAGAATGAGTTATCTCAAAAACAAACAAAAGGAGGCTGACAGGGTGGCTTAGTGGATAGAACTGGATGCCTAGGACCCACACAGCAGAGGGAAACACCCAACCTCCTGCAGGTTGTCCTTTGACCCCTACTCACACTATGGCACGCACACATTCCTTCTACAAAATGAATACGTGTAATTTTTCTTTAGAAAAGAGGGTGTTTCACACATAGGAATTAAGAGCCTCAATCCTGTCTTTGAAGACAGTATGCGTCCACTCCTCCAAAGCACTTTAAGAGGGTCCGTGGTACATAAGGCTTTGTTGTGTCGTGATCTGAGTTCTGTTTTCCAGTGTCTGCTTAGCTGGATCTTGGTTGTAAGACTTATTCCCTTGACTGGGGTTAACTTAAATTTTCTAACCACAGGAGCTACGGGAGCGGGTACTGAGGGGGAAATACCGTATTCCGTTCTACATGTCCACGGACTGTGAAAATCTGCTTAAGAAATTTCTCATACTTAATCCTAGTAAGAGAGGCACTTTAGAGGTAAGCAGCCTAGAATCCAGCTGGCAAAAAATCCTGAGGTCCCCATGGAGACCCCCTTGCTGAGCTTCCTCCACCTCTGCACTTTGCCTTTCCCTCTGTCTCCTAGCAAATTATGAAAGATCGGTGGATGAACGTGGGGCATGAGGACGATGAGCTAAAGCCTTATGTGGAACCACTCCCTGACTACAAGGACCCCCGGCGGACAGGTGAGGCTGTGCCAGCTGGGAGCTAGAGCCTGCCCACACATGGAGACCAGCCTTAACTGTCCTCCCCTCCCCCAACCACCAGATTTGATGGTGTCAATGGGTTACACTCGGGAAGAGATCCAGGACTCGCTGGTAGGCCAGAGGTACAACGAAGTGATGGCTACCTATCTGCTCCTTGGCTACAAGAGCTCTGAGGTGTGTGCTTCCCTCCCGTTCTTATGCCCTGACCTGCCACCTGTACTGTGAGTGCACCTGGCCTTTAGCCCCTGGTGAGGACAGAAGCCCATGTCATAAATACATAAACCCTCTGATTAATTAACACGAGGCCTCTGCCATGGTGGATAAGGCCCTCAGTGAATGAGCAGGAGTCGTGAGGAAGGTCAGGCTTGGGCTCTAAAGGGTGAGTTGAGCTCATTGTATTGATCAGAAAGGGCTAAGGTGGTCTGGCTGGAGTTCTGGGTTGGGCCCAGTACCCTTTGTCTGTTTGTCTGGAACTGTCCCTCTCTGGTTTCTGTGTGTATCTATATCCATCTGATTTACAGGAAGCTTTCCCTAGTTTATTGCCGCCTTTTTGGGACTTGTATTTAAATATATTTCTTGGTGCCACAGGTCTGTCTTGGCTATGGGTCTGGTAGCTTTATGATTGTTCTTTTATCACTTTGGGTTCTAAGTGCCTATTTACACTCACAGTCTCCTAACCTGGCAATGGGAGGGTCTCTTTTGGTTCTCCTTTTAACCTGTTTTAGAGATATCTCCATGGCACCTGGTATGAGCCCTGGTTTCTCTGTGGAAACGGATGAGTCTCTTAGTCTGAGTGTGTGTCCTTGTTGGTATATATGCATCTTTGGGTAGGAAGGCATGAGTTAGTCTTCTCTGAGGAAATAATGGACTTTCTGGGGTGGCATGTCTTTGGTGTATTTGTTTCTGTCTATGTCAGAACGTGTGTGATGAGGGACATCTGTCTATATTAGTCTTGTAAGATGAAGTTTAGTGTGAGCTTATATGTAAGGGCATGGTGAGGCATGCAAGCATATCCATCTGAAGGTGTCTCCTCAGGACTCACACTCTCCTTTGAAGCTATGTTTTCTGTTCTTGCAGCTGGAAGGTGATACCATCACTTTGAAGCCCAGGCCTTCAGCCGATCTAAGTAACAGCAGTGCCCCATCTCCATCCCACAAGGTTCAACGCAGCGTCTCTGCCAACCCCAAGCAACGACGCTCCAGTGACCAGGGTATGTGCTCTTGGGAATTGCAGGTCAGGGACACCTTTCTCCTGAACCCGTACAGGTTCTTTGGGTGATGGCTACATTTCATTTCTGGGTTAACTCCTTCATAATAGCATGGCCATGGGCAGGTTAATAACTTCCCTCTATTTATATATGGAATGGTGTGATGCAAGGAAATGCTAAGCACGCAGTGGGTCTACAGGATACTCCTAGTCTTACCCATTTTACATTGCCCCATAGCCGTCCCTGCCATTCCCACCTCAAATTCCTACTCTAAGAAGACTCAGAGTAACAACGCAGAAAATAAGCGGCCTGAGGAAGAGACGGGGCGGAAAGCCTGCAGCACCGCCAAAGTGCCTGCCAGCCCTCTGCCTGGCCTGGACAGGAAGAAGACCACTCCTGCCCCATCCACAGTAAGCCATGAGCCTCCCTCCTGTCCACTGATCGTCCTTGCTGAGGCCTGGCCCTTGGCTATACCTGAGCTTACTGTAGAGAGTGGGCTACAAAGCATCTTGGGACAAGGGCATCCCAGTGGTTCTGGGGAAGAGTCTGATTGGACAGCACTGGCTTCTGTGAGACAGTACTTGCCCTCCATTTCCCACAGAACAGCGTCCTCTCCACCAGCACAAACCGAAGCAGGAACTCCCCACTTTTGGACAGGGCCAGCCTTGGGCAGGCCTCCATCCAGAATGGTAAAGACAGGTGAGTCTCTGGACTGCTTCTCCTGCTCTTGGGGGTCACACCTCACAGTGGGCAGTGACACCTGTCAGTAGCATCATCTTCTGCCTCTCCAGAGCAATGTCCCTGGAGTCCTGTCCTGGCTCTGTTCAGTCTAGCCATCCACCTTCCCTCCCTGCTCCATGCCATCCCTCCTGTCCTCTGATCCCTGACATTTGCCAAGCATAGGGCACCAGTGAGCGGCTCATTAAACTTCCTGGGTCTTGATCACAGCCAAGTCCAGAGTTGCTCATCTGTCTAGATACATGGCTTTCTGTTTGGGGCCCCAGCTCAGGACAGAGCCCAGAGTACCCATCTGAGGGGCTCCCCGCTGAGGACTTCCTTGTGGCCTCAGTAGCAGAGTTCCCCACCTTGCCTGCCACCTTGTTTGGTATGTTACAATCCTGGCTCCACCTCTTTTGAACTTAATGAAAGTTTCTCCTTAGTAACATCCTGTCCTTTGTAGGAGACCAGTGTGGCCCGGACAAAGTGGCCTCCTATCAGCTTTCCTCATTTTGGATGTTCTCTTCCCAGGCTCTGGCCTACCTGGCTGCTCACTCACCGAGCCCTCTACTTACAATGGCTTTTCCTTACCTCTCTCACTGGCCCGGAGCTGCTCTCTGGGCCTGACCTGCATCCGCTGAGGCTACAGCTCTCTGACTCTGGCCCTGCCCTTGCTTCCTAACCCAGGCTCTTTATCTCACCTTAATCCGGGCCTCTTCGCTGCTTTTGTCTCCTAGCCTAACCATGCCAGGGTCCCGGGCCTCCACGGCTTCTGCTTCTGCCGCAGTCTCTGCGGCCCGGCCCCGCCAGCACCAGAAATCCATGTCTGCCTCCGTACACCCCAACAAGGCCTCTGGGTTGCCCCCCACGGAGAGTAACTGTGAGGTGCCTCGGCCCAGGCAAGTGTGCTGGGGTGGCTGATGCACTTGTCCCCTGGCCTGTCCCATCCCTGCCCTGCAGTTTCTTCTCACCTGGGGGGCCTGCCTCATTTTTGTCATCTTGGCTACAAGAAAATAACTCTGTTCCTACACCCATGAACTAGGACACAGATGATATGATAGTAAGGCCTTTCCTCAGTCCTCAGCAGGGGTGCAGGAAACTGTGAGAAGCTCCAGATGGAAGGTGTTTTTTGTTCTGAACCTCCTTAGCTTTCCTTAGGGACAGACTCGGGGTTCTCATTGTGCCCCTTGTAGGTCCAGGGCCAACTCTATCAGCCTGAACTGCTTGCATACATGGGTCCTTCTGTCTCCCCTCCTTCCCTGGACCATCTCACTACTGTCCTCAATAATCAGTCCCTTCCGTTTGTGTCCTCTGTGATGACTGCTTCCTGCCCTAGCATTCCCCATCCCCATCACAGGGCCTCCATGCGCCCAGCACTGGTGGCTCCATGTTTCTTACATGTGCCTTTGCCCCACCTCTTTCCCATAGCACAGCCCCCCAGCGTGTCCCTGTTGCCTCCCCCTCCGCCCACAACATCAGCAGCAGTAGTGGAGCCCCAGACCGAACTAATTTCCCACGGGGTGTGTCCAGTCGAAGCACCTTCCACGCTGGGCAGCTCCGACAGGTGCGGGACCAGCAGAATCTGCCCTACGGTGTGACCCCAGCCTCTCCCTCTGGCCATAGCCAGGGCCGGCGGGGGGCCTCTGGCAGCATCTTCAGCAAGTTCACCTCCAAGTTTGTCCGCAGGTAAGAGGGGCTGGGAGCAGACCTTCCCACTTGCATAGTGGTTGGGTTGGGGATAACAGAGCTGGGATTGGGGCCTCAGCAGGACTGAAAAATAGGGTTGTTGTCAACATCTCAGGCACCTAGACTCATCCTCCTAGGCCTTTCCCCAGCTCTTCTCAGGCACCCCTCATTCAATGGCCCCAAGCAGATGGGCGATGCCGCCTCCTCTCTAGGGGAGTGTGAACTCAGATGCTAAAATAAAAGCCCCCTCTTCTCTCCTGGGTTCCCATGGAAACTTATATTTGGTGACGCAGCTGCAAAGTCATGAGGCATGAGCCAGGCTGGGTTGACAAGATTTTCCTAGTCTATTCTTGCCCCCTTTGACCTCCTTCCCCTGTTTGCCCTCCCACAGGTAGATAATGTCTGGCTCTAACTATGTTCTTCTGCCCCAGGGCTTCCCAGGGCAAAGCCCACAAATGAACTGGCTGCTGAGGGCTGCAGTGGCCTCCTGCAGCTCCAGGGTTCCAGTGCTTTCCTGGCCTAGACCCAGGTGGGGAATCTCTTCATGAGCTTCTCATACCTGAGCCCTCATCACAGAGATGAGGCTTGGGATCAGCCATGGGATCTCCTGGGGTACTCTGTCTCCCTTTGTACTCTGCAGTCTACACTGCTGAGAGCCAGGTGGGGCCTTTGAGAGCAAACCTACTCACCCTGCTGCTCATCCCTTTACACATCCAAGCCCCCAGACGCGGGTGAGGCTGCAGGGCGAACAGACCTGAAGTCAGGACTCTAGTCTCGCTGAGCGGCTCTTCTAAAACTGGGGAGACCCTAGAACCTTGGAAAGCCCACTCCCACCTGCTGTCCACATACCGTCTTGTTGGTTTTTTTTTGTTTTCTGTTTGTTTGTTTGATTGGGGTTGGGGTTTTTGTTTGTTTTTTTTTGTTGTTGTTGTTTTCTGGTTTTTTGTTTTATTTCCTTTTTTATTTTGTCTTTTTTGTTTGTTTTTTTTTTAGAAATCTGTCTTTCAGGTTTGCCAGAAGGTAGGCGTTGAGCCCGCTCTGTGTGTCTGTCTGTCTGTCTGTCTGTGTCCTGCCTCCATCACTAACTCCCCCATTGGCTGATGCTTCCTGTCTTTCTGCTGACCTTGTATATGTGGACCTATGTCTGCTATCTTAAAGGGATGATGACTTCTCTGATGGGGCCGCAGCCCCCTGCCCCTTCACACTGGCAGAATTTAGAATACATGTTCCCCTGAGTGGACATTTTAGGTCCCTCAGAGCAAATGGCTTTGAAAGAGGGGCCTCCCTTGGTCTGTAGGTGCTTGTCCTCAGAAGAGAAGAGACCTCAGGGACTCTCCCTTTAAGATTGTCTCCTTGTACCCACCCAGGTGTGGGTCATGTTGGGTTCCCTTTCTGGCCCTTTCCCTTGTTGTGTGCATGCGCTACAAGTAAGCTCCATGGGGTTGAGGCGCATCTGGAATGGCATCTCATTCGGGGGTGTCCTGGGCTTGCTGAACCTCAGGGCTGTGACCTGTCTCCCATGGACTGTGGCATGACAGGACTTTGGAGGTACTACAGGGACCTTAGGGTCCCTTGGCTAGTCTGACTCCTCCAGGCCCCCAAAGCCTTTGCCTCATAGATGTAGTATAGCACCCCCTTCTGGTGGATGCTGTAGAACTGACCCAGCCCACCCTGGCACAGCATCTGGGCGGGCGCTCACGCTGCTCTCCTCTGGGCTGTTTCCTCCAGATGTCGCCTGAGCCTGCCAAAGAGCCAAGAGCTGGATATTCTCAGGCAGGGGTCATTCTGCCGCCAGGCCCTGGTGGAACAGCAGGAGGCCCACACCCTGCTCCTGCATCTCCCTTCCTGGGACAGAGCCTGGCTTGTTCAGCCTGGCCATGTCCTCTGCAGGCCTAGGTACGCCAGGTACTAAGCTGCAGACTGAGGGCCAGATTGGGAACTCTGGATTTGCCTGGCAGGTGCATTGGCTCCCCAGCTAAGGGAGAAATGGGCCAGATGTGATCTTGAGATATCCCTGCCTACCTACCCGACCCCAGCTCGCTGCATGGCTGGCAGGGAGCTGCCCCACAGGGGCCTGGAGAGAGCAGCCGGAGCCCTTCCTTTGCACACCCGGGCCCTGCTCACAGTGTGCTCATTGGCATCTGTGTCTTGTGTCTTCCTGCTCCTTTTACATGTGCTGCTGCTGCTCTCTCCTTCTTCTCATCCCTCCTCTCCCCTGCAGCCCCCAGTATTCCAGCTCTGGGCACTCATCTTCCTGGCAGGAGCTGGAGAAGCCGCTCAGCAGGGCCAGACCTCTTTCTCACCTCCCTAGAGCCCTGCCCAGCCCTTGCTTTGTGTGAGCAGTCAGCCTGGCAGCCAGCAGTAGGGGAGTCAGTAGCACAGTGGCCTTGTCCACTGGGCCACAGGCAGCAGACCCAGGTGTCTGCCTGACAACACAGTTTTGACACAGTAAGCTCTTAAGAGGCTTTCTGTCTTCTGACAGACAGTACGGCCTTTACCTCCATCTTCACATTCTCACACCCCAGTCATCGGCACTGAGATCTGTTCTCAGCCTCATTCCACTAGCAAGCTTGAGGCTGGATGGGAGCTGGAAGGGGAGCTACTGGTTGGGCCGTGTGCTGGGGACATGTGCCTGCACAGCCACACCCTCCTCCCCCAGAGCTGGGCTCCTTCCATCAGCACAGATCTCTGGGAATGTGGGGAGGGACAGCCCCCTGGTGGGGTTCCTTGTCTGAAAGGGGCAGCCAGGCTGCCAGTGTGAGGCACTGCAGTATTGGCCTGCAGGTGACTGGCAAGTAGCATTTGGGCTTGGGTCCTGCCCACCCACTGGTGGCATGTCCCCAGACCCAACCTCACCTGGGTCTACAGGGTGGAAGGAGCGAGAGATCCCAGACTAAACTCTCCCTCGCTCTGTTTTTTGAGGAACCTGAATGAACCTGAAAGCAAAGACCGAGTGGAGACGCTCAGGTGAGAGGGCTGGAGCCAGCACTACTGGTCCTGCCCAGGCCACCGGGCTTGCCACAGCCTCCTGCTCCTCTCTTCCTCTTGCCATTGGCTTTCTCTGGCACTTCTGCCCTGCCTCCTTGTTGGGGGCTCCCTTTCCCACATGTACCTGCAGTAGTTCTGCTTGGGCACTGGTGCATTATGGGACCAGAGCCCTGGCAGGTAGGGGGCACTCAGGTTCCCACCCCTGCTGGCCTAGCTGCTCAGCCTCCTCATCCTCATGGAGGACAGTCTGCTCCGTGCTGCTCACTGCACTTGTTTCCTGCCTGATCCCCTAAAGAAAAGAACCAGTAACAGCATGGAACTGTCACTCACCCCTCCATCCTGAGAGACAAGAGCCAGAGGCCTCCCATGTCCCAAGTGCCACTCCAGGACAAGGGACTAACTGCTCCCTCTTCCAGCTGCTGCTGCACTCTTTCCTGCTTTCCTCTCTGGCCTCAGGGTCTGTCTGCCAGGGTGGTTCCCCTATGGGTGGGATGTCTCAGCCCCCATCTCACACCTCCCTCGACCCCTCTCCACAGACCTCACGTGGTAGGTGGTGGAGGCACTGACAAGGAAAAGGAAGACTTTCGGGAGGCCAAGCCCCGTTCCCTGCGCTTCACATGGAGCATGAAGACCACGAGCTCTATGGAGCCCAATGAGATGATGCGGGAGATCCGCAAGGTGCTGGACGCCAACAGCTGCCAAAGCGAGCTGCACGAGCGCTACATGCTGCTGTGTGTGCACGGCACACCAGGCCACGAGAACTTTGTGCAGTGGGAGATGGAGGTGTGCAAACTGCCCCGGCTGTCTCTCAACGGTGTTCGGTTTAAGCGGATATCGGGCACTTCCATGGCCTTCAAAAACATTGCCTCCAAAATAGCCAATGAGCTGAAGCTTTAACAGGCTGTCAGGAGGGGCAGCAGAGGCCCACCAGTGGACTTGGCTGCTTGGGCCAAACCTGCATCCCCCGGGAGAAACTGCAGGATGAATTGGTGTGTCTCCCCTGCTGGCACTTGTCCCCTTCCAGGCCCTTCTCAGTTTTTTCTTCCATGTTTGTGGGGGATGGGAAGTGGTTCTTCCCCCTCCCACATTCATCCCGCCCAGAAGTCCCTCTCTCCCCCTCTCCCCCTACAGGAGGCAAAGGAAGGGGAGGGGGTTGGGGGGGCAGGGCTCCCCCTCGGTACTGCGGTTGCACAGAGTATTTCGCCTAAACCAAGAAAATTTTTATTACCAAAAAGAAAAAAAAGAAAAAAAAAAATCCCAGCGGCCACCTTTCCTCCCTGCCCCATTGGGACAGTCAAGACTGGATCTGTGGGGTTCCTGGGAGGGTGGCTCAGGGCTGGAACACTCTCAGGCAAGAGTGGTGGAGTTCCCTGGCAGGCCCTCCGCCAGGCCCACTTTGGGCTTCTCCCCTCTCCCCACTTCTTTCCCCTCCAAGCGACCCACCAGAGGTGGCCTTCCCCTGCCCCCAGGCCCTTGGGCTACAGGCCTTTACACTGGGGCCCAGTGGGGGTACTGCACAGCCCTGGAGAGGGTGGGTGGTGGGACCCTGGCTCCCTCCCTCCATACCATACCCTCTGCCCTCCTTCCTCAGAGCTGGGCATTTCCTTCCATGAGCTGCTGTGGGGATGTTCGTTCCCCTTCTCAGAAGTCTGTGCCATCTTCTCCACCTCTCCAGGTGGAAGGCGGGGCTGACCCCAGTACTGGTAGAGGGGAGGGGAATGGGCCATGGGCTCTCAGCCCCCAGGGGGCCGCTTGGGAACAAGGACACAAGCTTCTCCGTTCTGGGAGTCTTTGTCTGAAAGCACAGCCCCTCACCATCCCCCTACTGCTTCCCCTTCCTTGGCATTAATCTGGGCACCGTTCTCATCTCTCAGCCTTGCCTTTTCTTCCTGGCATTGCCGCCCCTCCTCTCAGGAGACTGTCCAGGGCCTCCATGGCTGCCTGGCGGAAGGCTGGATTGGGCGGCAGGGCCAGGAGCCTCTTCTCCACAGGGTGGGGCAAAGTAACTCCTGCTTGCTCACCTCCGAGGCCAGTGTGTGAATGGGTGACTGTAGGCGCTTGGCTGGTGGTGGCCACTGCATCCCTTAATTTATTTCTCTGCTGTTTCAGTCCTTGAGAAATTGGGGGGAGTCAGTCCTACAGAGGCTGCCCCCTGCTCTCACCTGAGTTGTACATTTTTTTTTTGTGATGGGTTATTTTTTATTATTATTATTGGGTTGTTTTTTGTTTTGATTTTTTTTTTTTTTTTTTTTTTTTTTTTTTTGGATTTATGATGACTCCACTCTTGGCCCCAATTGTTGTCCTGTCACTCCCTGCCCTGTCCATCACCCTGGCTCCCAGGCCAGGCCAGGCTCAGCAACATGTTGAGTCTTGGGTTCCAGGAATTAAACCTTGCCAACCTCAACCCTCCAGCCCCATGCTCCACTGGCTATGGCTCAGACCAAGGGCTCCTCCTCTCCCTCTTGCCCTGTGGAACAGCCCGGGTGCTCCAAGGGGGCCAGGAGGGCATGGCTTGGCCCCCAAGATAAGGGGTGGGGGCCAGGACACCCAGGCAAGGTGGCCCCTTCCTGCCTAGCCCCCTCTTCCCCCACCCTGCACTTAGTTTCTCCTCTGGATCAAACACGTAATAAAGAGAATGTTTGGAATCTGAGCTGCTGCCTCCTGTTCCTTCTCCCTGCTGGGCGGGGACCCAGTCTCCACCCCCCACCCCTGGGCAAGATGTGGCCTAGCCTTCCTGCCTGGCAGAAGAGAATTGGTTACTGTCTAGGTCCTGGTGAAGGCCAATGCTGGGTGGCCAGCTGCCTCCCACCCACAACACACATGAAAGACTCATACATTTAAGGTTGCATTTATTTCTTTTTTAAAAACGTTGAAAAATAAACCCATGTCTGTGTAAGTCCCCAACCCTTCTTTCTCCAAGCTTCTGGGGTGGACAAAGTGGGCCTCTTCACAACTTCCCAACATTGTTCCCACCAGGCTTCTGCCATCCCCACCCCAATCCCCTTCCACTGCACCTGACTTATTGCTAAAAGGAAGGAAAGGTGAATGAGGCCAGCTAATGTACCAACTGTCCTCTCCCCTATCCCCCAGGCTAAAGTCACTACCCCCACACAAAGGGTAGGCCCAGAGGCCAAGCCCTAGGCAGGCAGGCAGGCAGGCAAGGAGGCAGCCATTCCAGTCACAGCCAGGAAGCAAGAGTCCCTGCAGGCCCTGAGATCAAGCCCCTGGCTGGGGGTTTACAAGCTCAGCTGCCAGGAACACATGCAGAACCCACAGGTCCAAGCTGTGCCAACTGGCAGCTCTGGGTATTTGAAAGACCTGGCAAGAGCCCTAGTCCCTTCCATCCTTAGTGCTGCCAGAGATATCCAGCCAAGGGGTTCAGGAGCCTCTGGGCAGTGGAGGATTCAGAGCTCAAAGTGAGGGTGCAGGGGGCTCCAAGGGGGCTCCAACCAGGGTAGGTGGAGGCTGAGGACCAGGGCGGGCACTGTGGCGGGAGGCAGCCAGGGCAGGGCGGATGAGAGGTGGTGGGGGCTGGTTGGGGGCCAGCCGGGGCTGCAGGAAGCGGCCCTGCTGCAGGGGAGGTGGCTGGCGGAGCAATGTGGGGGCTGTGGGCAGAGGTGGCCTCAGCAGTGGAGGTGGCTGGGAAAGCGAGGTGGGCGGTGGAGGTGGGGGCGGTGCAGGGGGTACTGATCGGGGTACTGATGTTGAGACAGATGTAATCTGGACCTGAGGGGAGAGAAAAGGGTGAGGAGACTGCTCCTGCACACACTCAACATCCTTAGAGACTCGCCTCTCCTCCCTGGAGACTAACCCCCTGCCTCTCACCTCATCATCTTCTTCTAGGGCTGTGGCTGGTACAGGAGCCCCTCGCCTGGCCTCTTCCATGGGGACTGGAGCTGCGGGGGCCCCATCCTGCTCAGCCTCCCATTCCTGCAGCACCTCTTCCAGGTTGAAGCGGCGACGGTAGCTCACAAAGAAGGTCTTCACTTGGGTCAGAGTCTTGTTCCCAATCACCTCTGCAATAGCCCCAAAGTCTTTGCCATATCTACGAATCGCTGCAAAGGTCAAAAAGAGCAGCAGACTGTAAATGTCCCTCAGAACCGTTTACTTCCCCTCCACCTTCAGCTCCTAGAAAGGTAAAGGGTCTCAGGCTCTTGGTACTTGCCATGACCTGACCTACCTTGTACAGCCAGAAGTTGCTCATCTGTGGTCCAGCGAGAGTTGAACTTGGTATTGGCCTGAAAAGCAAGGAATATAAATAAATAACCATTAAACTAAAAATATGCAAAGGGAGGGAAGAGACAGAGAGATGGCCCAGCAGGTATGAATGAGCACTGTGGTTACCCAAACCAACAGCTTCACAACCATCTAAAACCTAGGGTATCTGGTGCCCTCTTCTGGCCTCCATGGGCAGCAAGTATACATGTGGTACACTTACAAAGATGTAGACAAACACTCATACACATGAAAAATGTCTCAGCAGATAAAGGCTTCGGCCACAAAGCTTGCTAAGTTTGATCCCCAGGATCCACAACATAGAACTAACTCCTCCAAGTTATTCTCTGACCCCCACATACATACTATGGCTCCTGTTGGCACCTCAACCCAACTGACCCCACTACACCCAAATCTTACCCCATCAGACCCTACTACACCCAAGCTAATAAATGTGAAAGGGTGTTTTGGAAAAAAGAATGTATGCTTCCTAGGCAATTGCCCTCCCCATTCCTGTCCTGTCTCTGGGGAAAAGCCCCTTTTGTACCAAGTGAACAGAACAGCCTTACCTCAGGGGGGCGAAGAGGGTCAATGCCACCCTCCAGTGCTTGGCGGAGGCTACTGTTGGTCTGCTTCATGCTCTGAACCTACAAGGCCAAAAAGGAAAGAGGGGCATGAATCTCTGCATCCCATGAAGGCCAGCAATGCCCAACTCACCCAAGTCCTCCCACCATTCTACTGCCCCCTACCTACTCCTCCCTCACAACCCTTGGGACTGGTAATTCAGCCATGGTAGCGGTTTTGTTTTTTTGTTTGGTTGGTTTTTTTGTCTTTTGGGCTTTTTTTTTGGAAGGACCCACTGGCCTGAAACTTGATATAGAACGGAGACTGGCCTTGAACTCCTAATTCTGCCTCTGCCTCCCAAGTACTGGGATTACAAATGCTTACACGGTGCCCCGCTCTCTATTTGAGACCAGATCTTGCTTGGGGCTTGCAGAAGGCAGAGGGACGAGACAGGTAAGCAGGTAAAAGTGCTTGCCACAAAGTCCAAAGACTCGAGTTTGATCCTCAGAACAACTTACATAAAGGTAGAAAGAAAGAACCACATGGGCACCATGGCATACGTGCTGTACACATATCATATATGCGTGCGTGCTGTACACGTATCATATATGCGTGCGTGCTGTACACGTATCATATATGCGTGCTGTACACGTATCATATATGCGTGCGTGCTGTACACGTATCATATATGCGTGCGTGCTGTACACGTATCATATATGCGTGCGTGCTGTACACGTATCATATATGCGTGCGTGCTGTACACGTATCATATATGCGTGCGTGCTGTACACGTATCATATATGCGTGCGTGCTGTACACGTATCATATATGCGTGCGTGCTGTACACGTATCATATATGCGTGCGTGCTGTACACGTATCATATATGCGTGCGTGCTGTACACGTATCATATATGCGTGCGTGCTGTACACGTATCATATATGCGTGCGTGCTGTACACGTATCATATATGCGTGCGTGCTGTACACGTATCATATATGCGTGCGTGCTGTACACGTATCATATATGCGTGCGTGCTGTACACGTATCATATATGCGTGCGTGCTGTACACGTATCATATGTGCGTGCGTGCGTGCATACATCTGGCACACCCTTTCTTGCTACTAATTCTGATCTGAGTTTGATGCCCAGTACCTACCTAGTAGAAAGAGAAAGCCAACTCCCACAAATCACCTGACCTCCACACCATGGCATGTAATTATAAAATGAGGAAATGTATTCCCAGATAGCACTGTATCCACAGACAGCCTCAAGTTCACTATGGAAACCAGGCAGTGGTGGCGCACGCCTTTAGTCCCAGCACTTGGGAGGCAGAGGCAGGCGGAATTCTGAGTTCAAGGCCAGCCTGGTCTACAGAGTGAGTTCCAGGACAGCCAGGGCTACACAGAGAAACCCTGTCTGGGGCGGGGGATGGGGACAGTTCACTATGTAGCCAAGGATAGCCTTCTATGTTTAATGCCGCCAAAGAGTCACTGGCAGTATACACGATCCCCAGAATACCAGCACTTGGAGGGTAGAAGTAAAAGTCAGGAACTCAAGGTTATCTTCTATTACAGCACAAATCTGAGTCTAGCCTGGGATATATGAATCCCTGTTCTCACTCCAAGAAAAGCTCAGGGAGCTGGCCAGACAGGCAGATAAAAGTGCTTGCCAAAAAACCTGAAGATTTTCATTTAATCCCCAGAACTCACGTAAAGGTAGAGAGAGAACCACATGAGTGAGCTCTGTGGCACATGTGCCCCCCACGCCCCACCCACACACAAAGCAGAAAAGAATGTCACATTATCCTAAGTCCCTGACAGTGGACAGAGCCAGGCTTGGCTCTGCACCTTTCCCCTATCCACAAGCTGCCCCAGCAAAGGAACCAGTGACCCCTCTACATGGCTCCCTTTCTTTGGGGCCCCACCTGGCGCTTAAGAGAGATGAGCTGTGAGTCGAGACCTCGGAGTGTGAGGTTAGCAAGGTCTGGGCTTCCTGATACTGCAGTGAGGCCTTCAGGACTCAGGTACATGCCCTTGGGCGGACGTCTCCGAGTTCGAAGTGGGTGGTGGCGGTACTGAGATACCTGGACCTCCTTCTTCCCAGGACCAGGCCGCGCATTCAGAGGTCTGGATGGCAGAGGCTGAAGGGAAATAATATCGTGTGGAGTCCAAGGACAAGCCAAGGATGGGCAGGGCAGAGCAGCCGGGGACCTCACCTCTCGCTTGGGGTCTCCAGGGTCTGGTTCTCCCTCACTCACAGCTCCTCGGCCCTCTTCTAGCTCATCACTGCCGACACAGAGCCAAGCAGAAAATGAGGGAAGGCCCAACCCAGGACACTGTCAGGCCCCTGCCCCCTACCAGCAACCCCCACCCCCACCTGTCTTCTTTGTCCTTGCGGCCACCCAGCCGCCTGGCCTGCCTGTCCATCACACTAGTTCGACTTCGGGTCTTCTTCCAAGAGTAGTAATACTTCACCAGGCTGGGAATCAGCTTGTCAGGTAGCTGGGGAGGCAAGGCCAGAAACAGGAGTCCACCTGAGACTCTGGCCCCAGGGAAGCTGCTTGCGACTCAAGGGTTGAGGAGTACTCAAAGGGTCACCAGCACAGGCTTACCATCTGCTGGATCCGCTGGAAGCACTTGCCATGGAATCCAAAGGCCTGTTCAAACAGCACCTTGTCCTCGACCGTCCACTCATCAGGGAAGGGAGTGAAGTTGGCTAGATCAGCCAGGGATTTCTCCACGTCATGTTTATGCCACAGAAGCATGCCAAGTGCCTGACGGAGGACAGTCGCAGCTCGGGTTCTGCCACAGCAGCACCGCACCGCCCGTTGGGTGGGTCCCGCTCCCATCCCTCGGCACCCCAGCCCACCTGCTCGATGTTGTAGCCATGCTTCTCCTTGGCCATTGCAATGTACTTGTCAACTGCGGGGGGGAAGAGGAGGGTCACAGGGAAGCCCCACAGTAAAGACCACTCGTCAGCCTACAGCCTGCTTTGTACTGCCCAGGTTGGTCTCTAGCTCCTAGGCTATGGCAATGGAACCAGACTTCCATGTAAGTGGGACTAACAGCACACTTCCAAGGAAGAGTTGGCCTTAGGAGGACAGGAGCTAAAACCCTGTTCCCAAGACTGAGCCTGACCC
Organism: Arvicanthis niloticus; assembly: GCF_011762505.2. Classification (NCBI taxonomy): domain Eukaryota; kingdom Metazoa; phylum Chordata; class Mammalia; order Rodentia; family Muridae; genus Arvicanthis; species Arvicanthis niloticus. The sequence continues at coordinate 115,576,608 of NC_047658.1, read as the reverse complement.
TGACCTGAGGCCACGCCACTCACGTTTGGCATCTGATACACAGTGGTTGGGTGACCACACCAGCATCCCCTTCAGCTCCTTGTTGCTATAGCGCGCAGGGCTCTCTGAAAGGAAGGGCAGAATTAGCCTGGTGGCACTTACAGAAACAGGAGACCACTGAGCAACACAGTCAAGCTGGGAGGTGAGGCCCAGAAGGGAAGGAGGAGCTGAGACCCAGACAGGAAGGCAGAGCAGGAAAAGTAACAGTGCCACGGGGCCACCCACCCCGCCCACCGCCTGTCCCTCAAGCAAGAGCCAGCCAAGAGTTCCCAGGTGGGGCTGCAGGCCAAGCCATCAGCCTCCACCCCTCCCTCCCTCCCTCCCTCCCTCCATGTCTGTCCTGCCACTCACCAGGCTTGCACTCCGGAATTACTGCTTGGTAATTGGTTCCAACTCGGATCATGCTGTCTGTGGAGCCAGGGGAGGCAGTCAAGACTCCAGGGAAGTGGGGGGAGGATATAGTGAGGTAGGGAGGTAGCTGATCTGGAGTTCTCCTTCCTGACCACTCAGGGACCCTACCATCCAGGAGACTCACTTTTCCTTGATAGTCCCCCCAGCTACCCTCCGAGACAGAGGGGACTAGGAGAGACAGACCCTGCCTAGTCATGGCCATAGGGGGCAGGGGAGGTTAAGAGGACACTTTTAAAGCCCAGGCCAGAGCAAAGTGCTTTGTTCTGGCTGGGGGTAGGAGCTTGGAGGGCTGCCCCTAGATCTGGACCACAGCCTTGCAGGGAGCTCGGGGCTCCTCCCCACCACATGAGCTCCACAGCTCCGCATGGAGGTGTCTTTCCAGCCCCTGGTCCAATCAGACCTCAGTCCCCTGCAAGGTTGCAAGGTATGATGACCCAATCCACCCAAGTGAGGCATTCTAAGCTCCCTCAGTGACTGAGGGCAGAGGGGAGGTGGGTGGTCAAGGGCCCAGCCTGTAGATTTCCCGTGCTGGCAACACTAGGCACGAGAAGGCTGAGGCTGCAATCCAGGAGCGGCAGAAACCATCTGTGGTTCGCAACTCTCCCCCTCCCCACCTTCCGAGTCCCCTCCCCAGACCAGCGCGCCTTTAACCCTAGGCCACCGGGCTCACCATGAGAGTGTTCCTCCTCGCTGCTGTCATCCTCCGAGTGCGGCTGTCCGCCGTTGGGTGCCGTCTTGGCCCGACTTCGGGACAAGATCCCGGAGCCCGGACTGGGCTTCTCCATTACAGAGGGCATTACCCTACCCGGCTGCCCCGGGGGGCACGGGATCCTTTGGAGAGCGCAGGAGCTTGCCGCGCTTGCCTCGAGTGCTGCGCCCCGCCCGGCCTGGAGGGGTCGCCACTGAGGCTACGAGAGGCAGGAGGTCAGCGTGGCTAGGGTCCGGGAGGTCGGGGCCCCGGAGGGCAGCCCTAACGCTCACTGCGACCCCCACGGGCGAGGACGGCAGAAAAGTTTGTGAAGAAGTGGGGGGTACGGGGAGGACGGCGCGGCCGGGGGCACGCTCGCTCCGTGCGCCCCTCGGGGTTGGTTCTCCCCCGGGGAGAGTCGGGGCGCGCTGCCCTCGGGGAGCCCCGGAGCCGCGTCGCGCGCCTGCCCACGCTGTTTGGCCGGCAAGGGATGCCGCGCAGTGGCCGCCGCAGCTGACTCCGCGCCCCTCGGCTGTGCTGAGGATGCCGGGGTCCCCAACGGAGGCAACCCTGCCCGACCCGACCCCACGACAACCACGCCAGTCGGCAGGAGCTCCGGCGGCAGGACGGCGCGCACGGCGTGCGGCGCTGGAGCAGAGTTGCCGGGAGGCGGGCGGAGCGCCGCCGCGGGCGCCGCCTCGCACCCTCCCCGGCGCGCTCGCTCGCTCGCCCCGCCGCGCTCGCGCTACCGCCGCTCGCTCGCTCGCCCGCTCTCCGCCGCCGCTCGCTCCTCGCGCACACAATGAAGCTGCTGGCAGGGAAGTAGTGCCGGCTGCGGCCTCAGCACCCCTCCCCCAGCCGATGCCTCCGCCAGCTGAACATCTGGCCCTGGGGTGGGAGGGAGGGCCCGGGGGGGCGGGGCCTGGGGCCGGGGCTAGACCTCCAGGGGGTGGGGTCAGGACCGGAATGGGGCGCGCGTACCCCCCCCAGGGAGCACCCCTGGTGTCTGAGTTCTCAGACTTGGCCCCCGTGGATAGACCCCAGTGCCCCCCAGGAGAAGCCCGGGGTCAGCCCCACCCACAAGCACACCGGTTCCACACACTAGTGGGCTCTGGTTACTGTGGCTTGCCCCGGGGGCCCAGAGGCCGCCTGTCCTACCGCCCGGGTGGAGCCCAGCTTTTCCTTCCATTTCCCTTCCTGCCAAGAAACTCCCTGCCCCCCCTTCTGCAGGGGGACCCCCCCTTCATGCGCCCTTGGGGGCCAAAGCGGATGGGAGGCCGGACAGGCACAAGATGAATTTCTCCAAGAGCTACTGGGCTAGAATCTGACTTCTGCTGGGTCTGTGGGTCCCCAGGGGTCACCCTAGTGTCTTTCAACTGCTGCAGTCTGCACCCCAAAACAGTAGTATCAAAGACTGAAGAATGGGCATGAAAGGTATAGGGCAAGTTCTGGGTTGAAAGGGGCGAGTTCCCCACTGGGTTCACTGTCACCCCAGCTGGAAGCAGCATCCCCCTCCCCCCCCACAGGCACAGGCAGAGTGACAGACAGGGAAGCGGGTTGGGAGGCACAGACGGAGTTGGGGGAGGGGGTGGGCAGAGACTTTCAAAGCCAGACCCAGCCACCCTGCCAGGCACACAAAGAGCCAGCGCACTCACCGGCAGCAGCTCGAAGCCTGTGAGCTGCGCCTGTGCCCGTCCCCGCCGCCTGGGGCACGTGCTGCAGCTCACACAGGCCGAAGCCCCCGCCCGCCGTCCCTCCCACGGGGAGCCCGGACTCCTGGACACGCCTCTACTCGGGCACACCCGCTATGCCCAGATCGAGCCGAGCCTGCACTCGCACCCTCCTCTCCCTTCCCTTCCTTGGCCACTCTGTAATCAGATTCCTAAATTTAGAAGCAGCCCTGGCCCCAACCGGGGATCCCTGCCCCCACCCACTGGCTGTGGCCGACCGGCCCGGGTCCTGTGGTCAGGCCACGACCTGGCTGGGGCATCCTGTTCCTGGGGGCTCCTTGCTTGCGGCCGGCAGAGTCAGACACGACCCCGCCCGACTTCAGCACTGTCCGGCCACATAGGGCCACCCAGTCAGCGGCCACGTTGCCCGCCCGCCGCACCTTGGGCCAGGGTTATGGGGCCTTTTTCCTCCTCTTAAAACATGAGCTGGGCACCAAGCCCCAGGGTGGGGAGATCTGGGACAAAGAAAGAAGAAATGAACCAGAGGCAATCTGAGCTGAAGGGGTCTGTTCCAAGAGGCAAAGCGACTTCCAGTAGCCCCTAGAAATGAGTGGCAGGGAGCCAGACCTGTCCCCAACACCTGTACCGCGTAGTGAGTGAGGTGCTCCTATTTCTATCTCTTTGCCTAGCTAGCAACCATTGTGCACACCACACTCTTCTATGATGGCGTCTTTCTTGCTTCTGGTACCCATTAGTCTAGGCTTCCATTGGGTCCCCCCATCCTCCACTTGCTTCCTTCCATACACCTAGGATTCTGGGCTAAGACTCTATCCACCCCAGGCCTCAAGCATCAAGCTTAGTTCTGGTTTCCTTCATCCAGGGCTACCCCAGGTGCCCTAGCACAAGGCCTAGCGAGAATCCCAAGCCACGGGCTTCCCTTGGGTCTCACAGACACGTCTCCCACACACTGGGACCCAATACTTATCCCAGGAGCCAGCCCCTACCCCCACCCACCCACACCAAAGGAAGATCCTACTCTAGGGTGGGGGCAGGGCAGGGAGGTTTTATTATTTAGTTTTGAGGTAAGAGGGCTGTCTGAAAGCCCTGATATAGTGAGCCTTCCTGCCGAGGAGGTGAGACATAACACAGGAGGGGCATCAGAGTTTAGGGACAACTGTGGGGGCCACAGGATGCAGAGAAGTGGCTGGTTTCAAGTGATGTATTTCATCCTCAAGCTGCAAGGGTGCAGGAGAGAGGCAAGGTCCCACCCCTCCCACCTGCTGCAGCCGCCCCCTCCCCAGCTGGCCCCCTCTTTTGTGAGAAGGCACACAAAGGACAAGGGGCCCCGGCCGGTCTGGCCATCTGCTCCTAGCAGCCTGGAGGCTCTTAAAGAGACAGCTCCCCCTCCCTGCGGCCCTGGGACTGTGGGGTGTGGCTACGCCACAGAACCCAGTCCAGGCGGTACCCCGGGTCCCACCCACTCTAGTTCCCCAAGTCCTAAGGTCAGGAATCTTCTTCCCTCAGGCACGGGGTTCAGAGGTGCCACGTGGCCAGGGATATGGGGTATGATAAGGGTGAGAGCCAGCCAGAGACCAGCCCCTCCTCTCATGCAGCCTGAGGAAGCTCAGAAGCAAGCAGCATGAACCTCACCTCCCGGAGGCCACCTGCAAGCCTGGCTAGAGCTCAGGTCTCCCGAGAATGCTCTCCCGCCATTTTGACGGATGAGCTTCTACTTTTGGCCCACTGGGAGGGAAGGTGAACATGACAGCGCCCTGCCTTCTTCTTAGGGATGCAAGCCAGGGCCCAGACTGCCTCACAGCAAGCCACAGCCAGGCACATTTATCCCCTGTGCTCTTCCTGATGAGGGATCTGGGGCCTTGTTTGGCCCCATATAGGTCTCTGCCTAAAGCTTGCCTCTCTTGCCTAGCCTCTGAAAGGCTCCTGGGCCCTCAGATAGCAAGGAAAGCCTGCTCTCGTCCAGCCAGATCAGAACATCTCATCGATTTGCCACTTGGTTCACAGACACAAACGTGCTTGATAGCTTGTGTCATTGTCTTCACGGCTGTGTTCTAAGAGTCTAGCATACAGCAGGCACTCAGCATTTGCTGAAGGAAACAACAGATTTCAGGAGCCCGTTGTCTTTCCCCTGCGTGCTAGACCTGCAGGGCATCTTGCCTCCTCCCTCTTCAAGGTGAGGCAGAGGGACAAGGTTTGATCAGGGATGCTGGGAAAGAAAAGGAAGGGTGACCTTGGGTGAGCCACCAGGCCTCCCCTCCTCTCAAAGGCGGGGGCAGCTCCAGCCAATCCCTAATCTGCCAGCCCTGCCAGACAGACTGGGACTGTCCGGAGCAGAGGCTGGAGGCTGGCTGCTGTGGTGTGGTGCCTGGGACCCTCGCCAGGCCCTCAGTGGACACAGCCAAGGGGCTAAACTTGGGGAGGGAGGCAGGCTGGTAGGCCTAGGGTGGAGGAAGGAGAGTGGAGGACCCAGGCAGAAACCTGGTAGAGCAAGTGGGAGGAGGAGGTGCTCTCCTTCCAGAGGAGGTGGATGGGGGAGGAGTCCTAGGGTGGGACCAGCATAGGAAGTTCTCCCTGGCCCCTTCAGTGTTACTCAGACAGGAATACTTCCTTCAAAGGCCTCTGTGCCCCCTGGGGGCTTCCTGGCTGGCTGGGAACCCAGGGTGTTTCCTCCCCATCTCTGGGCCCTATTGGTGATCAACACTCCCTCCAGCAACACCCACCCCACCCCCACTTGTGCAAAAATAATGAGAGGTGACAGAGGTGACAATCCAGTGTTTGGCACAACTTCAGCTCTGAGGCTAAAGGGGCTCTGGGCCAACCAGAAATAATTATGAACTCGGAGATTTGGACCCCAGGTTTCCTGATACCCAGGGCCGGGGAGATCTGATACCTGGAGCCAAGTGACTGGGGCACTAGGGGGGATGGGTCCAAAGGTCTTGGTTGACAGACAGAAAAGTGACAGAGGCCTCCCAGACTACATAAGAGGCAGCTTCCAGCTCCCTGGGTTCCAGAAGCTTTTATAAGTAGCCGGCCCCTCACCCTCACCTGGGTAACAACTGCGCCCTCTAGCGGTGGCAGTCCAGACCAGACCTCCCCAAGGCATGAGTGTCCTCCCAAGAAGGCTGGTATGGCACCCTGAGGAGCCAAGGTTCTGGACTGGGGACCTGGCCATTGGTGCCCACCCACATACCCTGGATCATAGGAGTCTCTGAATCTTAGATTCATTCCCAGTAAGCCCTGGCCCAGAGCTACTCAGAGCAGAACATGCTAGACTAACAAAGCAGGGCAGGGAGTGCCAATCAAGGGTGACTCCCAGCTGTGCTTCTGACTTGCTGTGTGGCCACAGATGAACAATTTGCCCTCTCTGACCCTCTGCTCCTCCACTTCTAAAAGGGAGTAAGTTTCACCTCATCATTTATTAAAAAGGATCCAATAGCATCTCAGGTGGAAGACAGCAAGCACATCCTTCAATACTTCAAGATCCCACACAGCACCCAGCAGGCAGGCCATAGGCTCACTGCTGCATGAGGTAGCTCACACACTGTAAAGCAGCTTAAGGCCGTTGCCTCTGGTCTAAGGACCCACAGAGGGACTCCTTGGTCCTCCTTGGTGACATCAGACAATCTGCAGTTTCTCTGTAGACTTACCAACAATTCCAGATTCCTACCTTAGTGATCCTGTGAGTCAATCATGGACACATAGCGGGATCCAATGTCTTCGATGCTTCCTCCATTATGGCCTGCCCCCATTCAGTAACCTTCCATGGCTCCCTATTGTCTTCCTGAAAAGCTTGCCCGTCCGGCCTCTTAGTGGAAGGCTTTCTAGCCTGTGCCTTGTCCAGCCAAACAGGTCTGTCAACCATCCCCAGAGCATCACCTGGAGCCCCACATGCCTCTTCCACCCTGTAAACACCAGCCTTAGAGGCAGCCCCTCCAAGGAATAGTCACGAGAAGCACCTCACAATGGATGCTCAGCTCTCATCCACCTCTTCGAGATTCTGTTCCTGCAATCTGCCTCATCCTTGCCTCTGGACTCCAGCCAAACCCCTGTCCCCTTCCTCTCTCCAGCCTCTTTTGCCATGGCCTCCCTTTCCAGCTAAAGCTACTGCTGTCCCCCTCCTGCAAGCTGAGCTTCTTGAAAGGGCATTAGAGATAACCACACTGCTGGTGACCTTGTCAGGCAGTTTCTGTGGTGGCACTGCTTGGGTTGGGGAGTGAGTGGGAGGTGAGGACAAGGATAGAAAGGTGTGAACAACCCTTTCAAGAACCCTGATTCTGGCAAGTTGTCCTCAATTTCCACCTTCTCTTTTTTATTTTTATTATATTTATTTATTTATTTATTTTTGGTTTTTCGAGACAGGGTTTCTCTGTGTAGTCCTGGCTGTCCTGGAACTCACTCTGTAGACCAGGCTGTCCTCGAACTCAGAAATCCACCTGCCTCTGCCTCCCAAGTGCTGGGATTAAAGGCGTGCACCACCACTGCCTATGGGGGTTTGTTCCTTTGTTTGCCAACTTGACCCAAGACACCAGCCTCCAAAGCCTCAGCGGTTACTCCTTGAGGCTCTGAGTCTCCTACTCCCCAGGCTCCAATGCTACCATCCAGGCTCTGGGCAGCACCAGCTCTGTCCTCAGCCCAGCTCTAGCCCCAGGCTCCCTCAAGACTGCAAAGCTAACCACGAAGTCTTCACCACCAGCTGCCCTGCCATGCCACCCTCCTTTTTACTCTCAGGTCCTACCTGCAAAACTGCTGTTGACTCCTCCCCCCACTGTCCAGCCTCATCCCCACCTCCTTGCCTCCTCTCTAGCCTCACATCCTGTTTCTTTCTTATGTTTATGGGTATTTTGTCTGCATGTTCGGTTACCATGTGCATGCAGTGCCCTCAGAGGCCAGAAGAAGGCATCAGTTCCCCTGGAATTGGAGTTACAGTCAATTGTGAACCTCCATGTGGTTGCTGGGAATCAAACTTGGGTCCTCTGGAAGAGCAGCCAGTGCTCTAAACCACTGAGCCATTTTCTAGACTCCTTTAACCCATCTATTATTTCACAGCCCAAGTGATCCTCCTAAAACATGACCAAATTAAATCAGTCCCCTACTTTTTATTATCTTGTCCCCAAAACAAAAGAGCAAGCTGGCTTAGTGGGTAAAGACTCTTGCCGCCAAGTCTGATGAGCTGAGTTTAGTCCCTAAGGGGGCTCCAGGTAGGAAACAAGAACTAACCCTGATTCTGGCAAGTTGCCCTCAATTTCCACCTTCTCAATGTGGTACACACAGTGTCCTGTGGGGTTTGTTCCTTTGTTTGCCAACTTGATCCAAGCAGTTGTCAACTGAGAAGATGCCTCCGGTGTATTGATCTGTACACGGGTCTGTGGGGGCATTGTCTTGATTAGAGGCTGATACAGAAGAGCTCAGTCACTATGGGTGGTACTACCCCTGGGCAGGTGGCCTAAGAAAGCAGGCTGAGCAAGCCATGAGGAGCAATCCAGTCAGCAACATGCCTGCCCCAGGGTCCTGCCTTGACTTCTTGCCTGACTTTCTTCATTAATGGGCTGAAACCTGTCAGGTGAAATAAACTGTTTACACACACACACACACACACACACACACACACACACACACACACAAGACACCTCCGGTATGGTGTCTTTATTACAACAAAGAAAGGGAACTTGGACTCTGCAAACCCTAGGCTGATCTCTTGTCCTTCACACCCAAAGCGCTTTGGATTACAGTCGTGTACCACAATGCCTGTTTATTTTATGTGGCCTTGTGCATGCTATCTATGTAAGCACTCTCCCAGCTGAGCAACACCCCGACCCTACGTGGCTGTCTGTGAGCCTCAAGAAGAGCCAACTAGTAGGGACAAGATGGCTCCTAAGCCTGACAACCTGAGTCTGATCCCCAGAGATACACAGAGAAAGAGAATCAACTCTTAGGAATAGTCATTGGACTGTCACATGCATTCTGTGGCACATTCATGCTCACACACACACACACAAACAAAATAGATGTAAATAATTTTTTTTAAATAAATAAAAAAAAAAAACGCCAACTAGAGGAAAGCAAGTTGTCCTCTCAGCTTCTCAGGAGACTGAGGCAGAACGAGCAAAGCTCAAGGCCTGCTGAGCGACAGGGTAAATTCAAGGCCAGGGTGGGATGATACTGAGACCTTGCTTTCAAACAAAGGAAGGAGGGGGAACTGGTAGAGTGCCTAGTCTGCACAAGAGGGCTCCATCCCCAACACACCAAAAAAAAAAAAAAAAACCTACTAACTAAATGGTGGCACACAACTCTGTAACCCCAGCATTTAGAAACCGAGGCAGGAGGATCCAGGATTTAAGGCCAGCTTGGGCTACAGAGCAAAAACTTGTCTTTAAAAGGGGGTGGTGTTGTGATGGGCCTAGAGAGATGGCTCATTTGGTAAAGTGTTTCCTATATAAGCATTCAATCTCTAGCACCTAGCACTCACATAAAAATTAATAAAAATTAAATTAAAAAAATAGTTTTAGCCAGGCAGTGGTGGCACATGCCTTTAATCCCAGCACTTGGGAGGCAGAGGCAGGCGGATTTCTGAGTTCGAGGCCAGCCTGGTCTACAGAGTGAGTTCCAGGACAGCCAGGGCTACACAGAGAAACCCTGTCTCAAAAAAACAAAACAAAACAAAACAAAAAAACAAACAAAAAAAAAGTTTTAAAAGCTGGGTGGTGGTGGCACACACCTTTGATATCAGCACTTGGGAGGCAGAGACAGGCAGATCTAGGAGGTTGAGACTAACTTGGCCTACAGAGAGAGTTCCAGGCTAGCCAGGACTGCACAAAGAAACCAGTCTTTAAACAACATCAAAAAGCTAGGTTTGATGGTAGGCGTCTGTAATCCTGGCACTGGGAACAGGGAGATGAGAGGATTCCTGAGGCTTGCTATCTAGCTCCAGGTCTCAAAATAAGTTTGCAGGGGCTGGAAACAGGCCCAGAAGTTAAGGGCACAGGCTGCTTTTTCAAAGAATTTCCTTACCCACAAGGTGCAGGCAACCCCAATTCCAGTGTATCCATCCAACGCCCCCTTCAGGCCTCCATGGGCATCGCATGCACATGGTGGATAAACATAAGTACAGGTAAAACACTTATGTGCATAAAATAAAAATAAATAAATCTTAAAAAAAAAAAAAAAGTTGGAAGCCAGTTAGTGATCCCAGTACTCAAGAGGCAGAAACAGGTGGGGTCTTTGAGTTTGAGGCCGGCCTGGTCTACAATAGAGCTAGTTCTAGGACAGCCAAGTTAGAGAGTAACTTATTATTGGCACTTGGATAGGAGACCTACCTTCTGCCACTTGCCCTGGAAACCTGTGAGAAACTGGGGGTGCTAAGGAAGAGACACACTGTTGACCTTTAACCTTTACATACATACACATGCATGTGCACACAAACACATGTACATGTACAAATAAGGAAAAGAGGGAGGAAGAGGGAGAGGAGAATAAAGACAAAGTATTCAAGGGCACCCTGAAGAGATTGGAAAACATTGGCTCCTTGGTGATACTGAGTCCTTGGGCCAACCCCAATAAATCCACTGGACCTATGAGCCTTTCTCTCAGTAGCCAATGCATTTGGGAATCCCCATTCTCCACTGTTCTCTGCTACCTAAAACTACAGCCTTAAAACAAATGTAACTGTCCACATTGGTCCACTGGCTTTGGCCACAGCAACCCTGTCACTTACAGCATGGAGACCTTTGTGCTCCCTACAGGCTCTGTGTGTTTAAGGTTGGTCCCTGTAATGCAGCCAACTAACAGGTCCTTCAAATGTAGCTCATGTTCACCTTGTCTAGTATATCTGTCCCCTCTCCATTTCAATGCCACTGACCTGTTTACCATGAGCTCAGACAGAGAGAGAGGCTGCTAGCTCTCCCACCTGAGCACCCCTAGTTCCTCACAGGTTTCCAGGGCAAGTGGCAGAAGGTAGGTCTCCTATCCAAGTACCAACCAGGCCTAACCCTGCTTAGCTTCCTAGATCAGACAAGAGTGGTATGGATATAGACAAAGTAGATTCTCAACACAAGCCTGCTGAGGGCTCAGCTTCCCCAGGAAACTCCTCCTCAGCTTCTAACTGCCTGGGACCTTTTTCATTCCTCAAACCACACTGCTAGGTCCCTGGTCACCTCAGGACCAAGGTTGCCTTTATTCCAGCAACATATCAGGAGCTGCTTGAAGCCAAAGACTTGCAATAATCAGAGAAATAAGAATGAACTTGAAGTGCCTATTAGTTTTTCACACTCCATTCCCAGACCCTAATTAGCAGAAGTACACAGCGGGCGTTCAATAACTATTATTGAATAAATTAGTGGATGAATAAGCAAGTGAATTGAATGCTTATAAATACCAACCGCTGTGTGCACTGGACCTACCTGGGTTATCTTGTAAACTACTCTCCCAGAAACCCTATTAGAACAGGTGAAAAGCCAGCTGAGGTCTCAGATCACCTACAGACCACAGACATTGGCAGAGGAGAGGAGTTGGAAGCTGATACCCAGCCCAGCCAGAGCCCTAGGTCATTATTCTCTCTCTCTCTCTCTCTCTCTCTCTCTCTCTCTCTCTCTCTCTCTCTCTCTCTCTCTCTCTCTCTCTCTCTCTCTGTATGTGTGTATGTGTATTTCTCTTTGTTTCTTTGTCTCCTTCTAGGGTCTTTCTCTCTCAGTGTCTTTCTTTCTCTTCTTTTGTTTCGTTTTGTTTCGTTTTGAAACAAAGTTTCAAGTATCCCAAGCCAGCGTGAACTCACTGTATAACAGAAACTGGCTTGCTTGCTTGCTTGCTTGCTTGCTTGCTTTCTACCTACCTTCCTTTTCTTTCTCTCTGTCTCTCTCTCTCTCTCTCTCTCTCTCTCTCTCTCTCTCTCTCTCTCTTTCTTTCTTTCTTTGCTTTTTTGAGACTGGATTTCTCTGTGTAGCCCTGGATATCCTGGAACTAGCTCTGTAGGCCATTCTGGCCTCAGACGGGGAGCATGTTAATCCCAGTGTGGGATTAAAGGTATGTGATGCCCACTGAAAGAGGCTGAAACTCTTTTAGAAACAAAAAACGTAAACAGGGCTGGCGAGAGGATTCAGTAGGCAGAGCCGTTTGCTACCGAACCTGGGAATCTGAATTCAGTTCCTAGAACCCACATCAGTAAAAGGAGAAAACAAATCCCAAGAGCTGTCCTCTGACTGCCACAGTTTGTAATACACATACTAATAATGCAATAATAAAAAATGTAAAACAGGAAGTGCTTTTAAAGCACCCAAACAAGCTATGCCTAATGGTATAAGCCTTTACTCCCAGCACTTGAGAGGCAGAGACAGGCCGATCTCTTTAAGTTTGAGACCATCTTAGCCAATATAGTTGAGTTCTAGGACATCCTGTGCTACACAGAAAAAACCCTGCATCAAAGAAAACCAAGCCTAGCTGGGCAGTCGTGACTCATGCCTTTAATCCTAGCACTCAGGAGGCAGAGTTGGGTGGATCTCTGCAAGTGTGAACCAACCTGGTCTACAGAGCAAGCTCCAGGACAGTCAGGGATACAGAGACCTTGTCTCAAAAAACCAAAAGTAACCAACTAACCAACCAACCAAACAAACAAATACCACAGACAAAATCAGCCTATCTCTAAGGAGGCCACCTTCTGAGGTGCTGGGAATTAGGACTTCAATGCAAGGATCTTGAAGAAGACACAGCTCAGCTCCTGAAGCCCCTGATGTCCCCTTTAAAGTCACTGTCTTTCTGAGCCTCATTTGTGCTGTGTCTGGCCTCTTTCCTTCCATCTGCCTCCCTGCCATCCCATTTCATGCCGGTGGCAGACATTACTAATCCCTCCTGGCAGCCTTTCTTGCTGAAGCAAGCTGCAGAGCACAGTCCCCATCAGCAGGCTCCGGGCCACGTGCCAGGCCATGGCCTCTGGCTAAGACTGCAGTGCGGGAGAGGAGGTGAGGCTGGGGAGAAGGAGGACAGGAAGCATTTGTTAACTGAATGACTGGACCACACCTATAAACATCCCATCATCCCTTAGTTTGCCTATCTGTGCTGGGTTACCTGTCCTGGCAGGCTCACTGCTAGATCAAGAAAATCTCTGGACCATGGCTGTGGGTCTTTAAGGAACCTTTTTCTAATCATGCTACAACCAACAGACAGGCAGTACTGCACGGAAGATGCTGTGTGTTAGGGTGTGGGCGTGGGCATTGTTGTGGCCCTCCAATTATAACACTTCCCCCTAACTACAGTTTAAATAGGTTCCTTCCAAAATCCTGATGTTGGGGCTAGTAATTTTAGTTCAGTTGAAGGAAAGACTGTGTGAGATTCATAAAATCCCAAGCTTGATGTCTAGCACTGCACAAGACTAGACATGGTGAGTGGCTGGAGAGATGGCTCTGTGGTTAAGAGCACTGGCTGCTTTTCCAGAGGTTCTGAGTTCAATTCCCAGCAACCACATGGTGGCTCACAACCATCTGTAATGGGATTCAATGCACTCTTCTGGTGTGTCTGAAGATATTGACAGTGTAGTAATTAAATAAATAAACCTAAGAAATAAAATAATAATTAAATAAATCAAAAAAAAAAAAAAAGAACAGGAAAATAATGAACTTCTGTGGTTTAAGCCCTGCTGCTTGACTCTTGCCAGTTGACCTAAAAAACAGATGCAAAGGGTGATGGTCTCTTCAGAGTTAGCTGGATAGTCAGCCTAGGATGCAGGAGCCCCTTCTCCTAAACAGGTGTTTCTGCAATTGCTCATTGGATAAGGTTCTTTGTATGTAGTCCTTACAATCTGGACTCTTGGAATCCCAGTGAAAGGAGACCCAAAGTTATCCCCTAACTCCCTAACTCCCAAATGTGTACAGTGGAATTTATGCTTGCACACAAAGACAACCACAATAATAAACTAAACTTAAGCAAAAGGTACAGGAAGCTGAGTTTAGTGGTGAACACCTTAAATCCCAGAACTTGGCAGAGGCATGTGGATTTCTGTGAGTACCAGACCAGTTTGGGCTACATAGTGAGAGCCTCTCTCAATATATACATCACATAAAAAATGATTACTTAATTTAAAAAAGTTAAAAGGGTCTCAAACTTGGACTTCTCTCTCTTGGCCCATGTTGGGAAATGGCTGTCCTTCCCTCTAGTCTTGGTTTCCATCCATGTAAAGGAAGGATAGGGCTGGAGAGATGGCTCAGCGGTTAAGAACACTGACTGCTCTTCCAGAGGTCCTGAGTTCAATTCCCAGCAACCACATGGTGGCTCACAACCATCTGTAATGGGATCTGTTGCCCTCTTCTGGTGTATCTGATGACAGCTATAGTGTACTCATATACGTAAAATAAATAAATATTTTAAAAGGAAGAAGAAGAGGAAGAGGAAGAGGAAGAGGAAGAGGAAGAAGAAGAAGAAGAAAAGAAGAAATTTTAAGGAAAGGATAAAGCTGGGTGTCAGATGCCTTTAATCCCAGCATGTGGGCAACAGAGGCAGGTGGATCTCTGAATTCAAGGCCAGCCTAGTCTATAGAGTGAGTTCCAGGACAGCCAGGCTAAGAAGAGAAACCTTGTCTCAAAAAAACAAAAACAAACAAGCAAACCAACTAAGGAAGGAAGGAAGAGATTAGATAAATACTGCATGGTTGTTATACTTACCGTATAAAGTATCCCTCCACCGGGCGGTGATGGCGCACGCCTTTAATCCCAGCACTTGGGAGGCAGAGGCAGGTGGATTTCTGAGTTCGAGGCCAGCCTGGTCTACAGAGTGAGGTCCAGGACAGCCAGGGCTACACAGAGAAACCCTGTCTCGAAAAACCAAAAAGGAAAAAAAAAAAAAAAAAAAAGTATCCCTCCAAAAGAATCCTGTGCTGAAGTCTTTGTCCCCAGATGCTAGCACTGAGAGGCTTCTGGGTCATGGATGGGTGGCCCCACTGATGAGCTCTTGGCTGAGTTAAGAGGTGGGGCTAGGTTGGAGGAAGGAGATCACTGGCATGGGCCTTTGAAGGGTATATTTTGTCCCTGGCTTTCATTCATTCTCCGCCTCTTCTCCTTTCCCCTCTTTTCTGATGAACATATTTCTTCCCCCACCACCTCTGCTGCCACCATGATGTTCTGCCTCACAAAAGCCTAAAAGCCATGGAGCCAGCCAACCATGAGGAGACCTGTGACTCCATAAGCCAAAACAATCCTTCCTGGCTTAACTCCTTCCCTTCAGTACTTTGTTATAGTGACAAAGGCAGTGACTAACAGGACTCCTGACAGTGTAACACCTTCCTGAGGCTGGAGACTGCTGTCCTGTAATCCAGCTGCTGCTGACTGCCTCCTTACCATCTTCGTTCCAGGAGCAGCCTGAGGAACCTGTAGTTGAGAGCCAGCAGAGAATGGGATGGAAGCCAGGGCATGGCATATGGTAGGTTACTGATCTATCGCTGAATTTCATTCCCAGCCTGCTTTTATTTGCTTGTTTGTTTGCTTGCTTTATGTATATGAGTGTTCTGTCTGCATGTATATCTGTGTGTGTCCTTAGTACATGCAGTGACCACAAAGGCCAGAAGAGGACATGAGATTTTCTGGGACTGGAGTTACAAATGGTCATGAGGTGCTGGGAATCCAACCCCAGTCCTTTGGGAGAGCAATCAATATTCTTTTTTATTTTTTTTAAATGTGTAGCCCAGGCTGGCCTTGAACTTGTAATCCTCCTGCCTCCTTCAGCAAATCCTACTGGCGCGCGCCACCACAACCGGTGCAATCAATATTCTTAATTACTGCTTCTTCTCCTTCTCCTTCTCCTTCTCCTTCTCCTTCTCCTTCTCCCTCTCCCTCTCCCTCTCCCTCTCCCTCTCCCTCTCCCTCTCCCTCTCCCTCTCCCTCTCCCTCTCCCTCTCCCTCTCCCTCTCCCTCTCCCTCTCCCTCTCCTTCTCCTTCTCCCTCTTCTTCTTTCTTCCTTTTCTTTTTCTAAGATTTATTTATTTATTTATTTATTTATTTATTTATTTATTTATTATGAGTGCTCTATCTGCACGTACACCCATGTGCCAGAAGAGGGCATCGGATCCCATTACAGGTGGTTGTGAGCCACAGTGTGGTTGCTGGGAATTGAGCTCAGGACCTCTGGAAGAGCAGCCAGTGCTCTTAACTGCTGAGCCATCTCTCCAGTCCCTTAATTACTTCTTATATGACACAATCTCACTATGGTCTTAAACTTCTTTTTTTTTTCTTTTTCTTTTCTCCCCACCTCTTTTTCTTTTTTTTTTATTCTTTTTCTTTTTACTTTTATTTATTTTATGTACGTGAGTACACTGTCACTGTCTTCAGACACACCAGAAGAGGACATCAAATTCCATTAACAGATGGTTGTGAGCCACCATGTGATTGCTGGGAATTGAACTCAGGACCTCTGGAAGAGCAGTCAGTGTTTCTTAACCGCTGAGCCATCTCTCCAGCCTCTTCTTTTTCTTTTCTTTAAAATGTATTTAATAATTTTATTGTTGGTTTTTGAGACAAGATTTCTCTGTGTAGCCTTGGAACTCACTTGGTAGAACAGGCTGGCCTCAAACTCAAAACTCTGCCTGCCCCTGCCTCCCAGGCAAGAGGATTCAAGGCATGCACCATCATGCCTGGCTTTGTTTTGTTTTTAAATAAGCCTAATTCATTGTATTTTTCTCTTATAAAATTACTTAGGTAGCCACTGCCTAAGCCTGGATCCTTTGCATGGAGACTAAGCCTGGATCCGTGATGAGCATCAAATTCTCAATATGGAGATGTGGGGAACATAGTCACCTTCCAGAGGTCAGCAGTCAGATAGCTGTAGTTTTGGAGTTGACATCAGAAGTTACTTTGGTGTCAGTGTAGCTAGCACCTGGCTGATCTGTAGCAGTCATCAATGTCAGCCAGGACCAGCAGCTTCTTAGGCACTAGAGCTGAAACAATGCCAGTGCCTCTGAGGGCAGGAATGAGATGCACCACCAGAGCCACAGCGGCCTGTCACTTTGCATGTTTAAGTTGGAGAGACAATGGAAAGTTTGGTAAGATGATCTCCAGGTGACACTGGCTGTCTTCTTACAATTAGCACTCTGACCAACAGGCCTGTAACTCCATTCCAGGGGATCTGGTCTACAGCCTCCAAGGACTCCAGTACTCACATACACAGACAACAGACAGACAGACAGACAGACAGACACACATACACACACACACACACACACACACACATACACACACGATTAAAAATAAAATATAAAAAGCAAGCTTGAAGCTTGAATCTGGTCTGGCCTGTCTGATAAAACCTTACCTTGAGCTGGAAAAATGGTTCAGCAATTAAAATCTGCGCTGCTGCTCCCCCAGAGGACCTGGGTTCAGTTCCCAGTACCCACATCAGGCATCTCACAGCCACCAGTAACTCCTGTTCTAGGGGATCAAACACTCTGACCACCACAGGGCACCTGCACACAAACTCATGGAAACATAATAAATTAATAAATCTTTTATTTTCTTATTCTTTAAAAATTTAGTGTTTAGCCGGGCGGTGGTGGCGCACTCCCAGCACTCGGGAGGCAGAGGCAGGCGGATTTCTGAGTTCGAGGCCAGCCTGGTCTACAGAGTGAGGTCCAGGACAGCCAGAGCTACACAGAGAAACCCTGTCTCGAAAAACCAAAAAAAAAAAAAAAAAATTTAGTGTTTAAACTGTGTTTGTGTGTGTGTGTTTGTGTATACACATGAATGTGGGTGTCCAGAGAAGACAGACACATCTGATCATCTGGAATTAGAGTTGTGAGCCACCCAGTGTGGGTGTGGGGAACAAAACTCAGGTCCTCTGGAAGAACAGCACCAGCTCTTAGTCACAGAGCCATGTCTCCAGCTGTAAACAAGACAAACAAAACTCAACCTTAAGGGTTACTCTAGGGGGTAGGGGGAAGAAGCTAATAATCTCAGATTTCTTAATGAGGAAGGAGAAAAGTGAATCTCTTCCAGGGTTCACATCCTTAACGAGGTGGCTCAGCGTGGTAATGATCCACTCCTTGTTTTTAACTTTGCTTCCTGGGCCCCAGGGCCTCTGCCCTGGCCCCATCCATGGCCACAGCTGGATTGAGGAGCTATTCAGGCTTGGTCCTGGGTCCTCTCAACACACCTGTGTCATCTGTCACTTAATTTTTCCTTAGGGAAAAACAGGGACAGATTTTGCTGTATGTACGTAGTTTATTTTTACTTGTGTGTGTGAGGGAGGTGTGCATGTGGAGATCAGCTGACAACTTTCAGGAGTCGGTTCTCTCCTTCCACCATGGGTTCTTGGATTGACCTTGGGTCATCAGGCTTGAGCCACAAACGCTTTTGCCCTCCTACCCACCTCTCTGGTCCTTGGTTTGACTTTTGAGACAGGGTTTCATGCAGCCAGGCTGGCCTTAGGCTCTCTCCACAGAAGAGAATAACTTTGAACTCCTAATCCTCCTGCCTCCACCTCTCAAGTGGTAAGATAACAGGTGTGAGCTGCTGTATTAGCTCTTTGAGGTTGATGTATGAGAACACCATGGCTCGCAGAGATGACTCACAATGAGGAACACTAGGCGCTCTCCCAGAAGTCAGGGATCATTTCCCTATACCCACATTCTGATTTACAACCCCACCTGTAACCCAAGTCACAAGGGACCCAAGCTTTCCTCTGGCCTCTTTGGCACCAGGCATGCAGATGGTGTACTGACATAGACACAGGTAAAAGGTCCACCCCACTCTGCACACAAACAAAACCCACCATGGCAAAGACAGCATACAGAAAGAAGCTGACTCTTGGGCTTATGGATCCAGAAGGATAAGAGTCTGCCATGGTGGGGAGGCAGGGAGCAGGCAGCAGGCAGCAGGCAGCAGGCAGCAGGCAGCAGGCAGCAGGCAGCAGGCAGCAGGCAGCAGGCAGCAGGCAGCAGGCAGCAGGCAGCAGGCAGCAGGCAGCAGGCAGCAGGCAGCAGGCAGCAGGCAGCAGGCAGCAGGCAGCAGGCAGCAGGCAGCAGGGAGCTGGGAGCTCATGTCTAGAAAAGAAAGCATGAAGTCAAGAGAGAAAATTGGAAGTAGGGTGAGGCCTTGAGATCTGAAAACCTGCCTCCAGTGACATCCTCCATCAAGGGCCCACCACTGAAACCTCTTCCAAAGGCAGCACCTGCAACCAAGTGTTCAAAGGCAGAGACCTCGGGGAGGGAATGGGACACTTTTCATTAAAAACATCACAGTTACCCTGTGTGGCTTCCAGGAACAGTTTCAACTGAGTGGTCACAACTTGGGATCTCCCAGGAGATGAGAATGTTGGTGAGGGCTTCAGTCATTAGAAAAGGTGGGGAATACTGGACAAGTTCTCCAGTGTGTTCCCTCAGCTGGCAAGCTGGGCTTCCTTGAGACATAAGCTTCTCACCCTTCTTGAACACTCAATGCCCAGAGCTGCTTCTATTCCTGGAGTGTGGAGCCTGGCTCTCCTAGGAAACCTGATCTTGGAGACCTCATACCATGGCTTCTGCACGATTTTACCATCCAGTGTAGTAAGGACTTGCAAAAGCATAAATACTAGACTCCGTGTAGCAATGGGGCCATCTTGGTGGCTGGTGGCCACAGACTGGATGTAGGATCTGGCACTAGAGGGGTTTCTGGAGGTCAGGGGCCAGGAAGGAGAATCTTTATTGAGCTTGAGAAACAGCTCTGGAGTATATTAGTTTCTGTAGGTCTGCTCTATAAAACAGAGATAATAGCAATTCATTTTCTCCCAATGCTTGTAGGCCAGAAGACCAAAGCCAAGCTGTTGTCAATGTTTGTTCTTCTGGGACATGTTGAGGGCGGGCCTGTTATACTTCCTCCTTAGTGTCTCCTGGATGGAAGCTTCACAGTTTCAGTCTTGCCATTGTCTCCCCCACACACACCCCATCCCCAACAGTGTTGGTTTTTTTTTTTTGTTTTTTTTTTTTTTTTTGCCCTGACTGTCCTGGAACTTGCTCTGTAGACCTATAGACCATGTAGACTAGGCTGGCCTCAAACTCACAGAGATCTGCCTGCCTCTGCCTCCTGAGTGCTGGGATTACAGGTTTGTGCCGACTCCTCCCAGCTTTTTCTTTTTTTAAAAATTGTTTTGTGCCGGGCAGTGGTGGCCCATGCCTTTAATCACAGCACTTGGGAGGCAGAGGCAGAGTTTGAGGCCAGTCTGGTCTACAGAGTGAGTTCCAGGACAGCCAGGGCTACACAGAGAAGCCCAGGTAAAAAAAAAAAAAAAAAAAAAAAAAAAAAGGTTTATTGTTATTTTTTATGTATTTGGGTATTTTACCTACATGTATGTCTGTGTTCCATGTGTGTGTCTGTCACTGATGGAAGCAGAAATTGTCAGGTCCTGTGGAAATGGCGTTACATTTGTTGTGAGCTGACATGTGGGTGCTGGGACTTGAACCTGGACTATCTGGAGGAGCAGCCAGTGCTCTTAACCGCTGAGGCATCTATCTCTCCAGTCCAGTGATTTACTTTTTATTTTATGTACTTGTAACTGCTAAACCATTTGTCGAACACCTAGAGATTTATTTATTTATTTATTTATTTAACTTATTTTGGTTTTTTCAAGACAGGGTTTCTCTGTGTAGCCCTGGCTGTCCTGGAACTCACTCTGTAGACCAGGCTGGCCTCGAACTCAGAAATCCTCCTGCCTCTGCCTCCCAAGTGCTGGGACTAAAGGCGTGCACCACCACTGCCAGGCTAGAGATTTATTTTTATGATTTATGTTTATGTGTGTGATTTGGGTGCTGGGAACTGATCTTGGATCTTCTGGAAGAACAAGTACTTTTTAAACAGGTTTCTCTCTCTCTCTCTCTCTCTCTCTCTCTCTCTCTCTCATATAGGGTTTTTCTATGTAGCTCTGGCTGTTTTGTAAGTCACTACATAGACCAGGTGACCTCAAATTTACAAAGATCCATCTGCTTCTGCATCCTGAGGGCTAGGAATGAAGGCATGTGTCACCACTGTAGGGAGCTACGGTTAGCGGTGATAGCATCCGCCATTACAAGATGGCACAGGCATCCTGTGCTCTCACAAGTAAACAACTAACTGAGCAGGTGCAAGAGGCGAAAGCGCGCCAAGCCACTGCCAATCCCGAGGTGTAACAAGGGGTGATGAGTGAACAGCCAATCAGAAGTGAACACGCCACTCTAGGGTACATATAGCAGTGCCTTTCCCGGGCTTGGGGTCTTTCCGCTTCTGCTGATACAAGAATAAAGCCTCGCTGTGGTAACCACCCGAACACTGCCTCACGTGTCTCTTTCGCGGGCGAAGGGGACACGGAAGAGACCCGGAATACACCACAACTGGTGTGGCAGTGTGAATAGATTTGCCCCCCATAGATTCACGTGCTTGAATGCTTGGCCATAGGAGGTGTGGTTTTTTTGGATTAGGTGTGCCCTCACTGGAGGAAGTATGTCACTGTGGAGGTGGGCTTTGAGGTCTCCTGTGCTCAAACTCCTCCCAGTGTGGAATCTACTCTCCTCCTGGCTGCCTTCAGCAAGATATGGAACTCTTGGTTAGTCCAGCACCATGTGTGGCTGGATGCTGCCATGCTCTGCACCACAAAAATAATGATCTAAATTTCTGGAACTGAGAGCCAGCCCCAATGAAATGTGTTCTTTATGAGAGTTGCCTTGGTCATGTTCTTTCTTCACAGCAATGGAACCATAACCAAGACACCTGGCTGGCTCAGGATTCTAAATTACATCTATTCGATTGTCCATTTACTATTGGTTTAACAAAATACGTTAGGTTGCCTGTTACTTTTTCTTATTATTGCCGGCTGGTTGTTTTGTAAAGTTAATTTAGTTTGTACTTAAAAGCTATAATACATAGTTGTTTGTTTGGTGGCACTGGGGATGAAAACTGCGCTGGTTAATTGTGACTATCAATTTAATTGGAATAAGAACTATCAAGGGGGCCAGGCAGTGGTGGTGCACTCCTTTAATCCCAGCATTTGGGAGGCAGAGGCAGGTGGATTTCTGAATTCAAGGCCAGCCTGGTCTACAGAGTGAGTTCCAGGACAGCCAGGACTACACAGAGAAACTGTGTCTCAAAAAAACAAAACAAAACAAAACAAAAACTATCAAGGGTCAGGCACTGGTGGTACCCAGCACTTAGGAGGCAGAGGCATGTGGATCTTTGTGAGTTTGAGGCCAGCCTGATCTACATAGTTTGAGGGTAGTAAAGGCTATATAGTGAGATCCTGTCTCAAGAACAACAATAAGGAGAATAAATTTTAAGAAGAAAATTTGGTTCAGGTGTCATCTCATCTACAGAGTCTGCTCCCTCTTCTGTGACTCATAACACACCCACACCTGCCACCAGCCTCCTACTGAACTTTACTGAGTACCTGCTGCTGCCAGGTACCAGCTGGGTCCCAGAGGTACTGAGGGTTAGGGTTACTGACCTTAGCATCTCAAGTACGTCTCTGACATTGTAGTGGTGGTGTCAGATAAGTAGTAAGTTGGAATTGTGTATTGAGTCCTCTGTCCTAACAGCAACGGCAGAGAAAAAGCACAGTTCCCAGCTGCAGGAGCCAACAGACTGATGGAGGAGGCTGAGTAGGGAGAGCAATTGCCTAGCAAGCAGGAACCCCCTAGTCTGAGTGCTAGCACTACACAGTGGTGGCACACTCCTATAATCTCAGCACTTGGGATGCAGAGTCAGGGGATCAAGATTTCAAGGTTGAGGCTGAAGAGATAGCTTAGTGTTTAAGGGCATCAGCTGCTCTTCCAGAGAACCTGGGTCCAATTCCCAGTACTGACATGTCAGCTCACAATCACTTGTAACTCCAGTGCTCTCTCCTGTCCTTCTTGGGTACCAGACACACATATATACAGATGTAACACCCATATACACAGAATACTAAAATAAAATGAACAAAGAGTTAAAGGTCATCTATAGCTTCATAATGGATTTGGGGGCAACCTTGGCTATATGAAACCCTGTCTCCAAAAAACAGGTGGATGTGTGGGTAACAGGGGAAGTGGCAAGGATGATGGAAGTCCTCAGTGGGGTGCCCAGGCCAGCCATGTGGAATGAGAGAAGGCAGCTGCTATCTCAGCTGGGATTTGAATTATTAAGAGGAGGCAAGAGGGTTTCTGTACAAAATCCAGAATTTAGGAAGAGGTCAGGAAGCGTAGCTCAATAGCAAAGTCCTTGTCTAACATGTACGAGGTCCTGAGTTCAAACCCCAGAGCACCCAAACTAAGCCAGAGCAAAAGGGACCATATCTCTGATGTGTGGTATGGAAACAGGACTAAATGTGAAAGACAAGGCAGACTTAACTGAGATCCTTAGGTCTGAGAGTATAGACATGCACAAGCAGCTTCCTTAACAAGCTTTCAACTGACCCCACTAGATGTTCACCTCATAAAAACAGGGCCGTGTAGTGTTACTGAAGGAGAGAGTACATAAGAGAGGCAGCCATTGTGGAGAGGGCCAGAAGCAGAACAGAAGCACGGCTGGAGTTGATAAGGCTCCTCTGGGCATGAGGAGGGGGAAATCCGGAAGCTTGTTGGCCTAGCCAGTGCAGAAAGTGGGTGGGATGGAAACAGAAAGGAGTGGCTTTCCTGCAAAACTTGTCGAGTGGCCACTCTGGAGCAGGCAGGAGCCAGTGAGAGCAGAACACAGAAAAGCTAGGAGGGAATCCTGAGTGTTCTGGCATGAAGCCCAGCGTGGTAGTAGTGGGGGAGTCAGGGGACGCTCACCTGATATGATGACTCTCCTTTCCCACTGTACCCCTAGGTATGTTAGGAAGGGTCTTGTCACTACACACACACACACACACACACACACACACACCCTTCCCTCTCTTATTCTTGGGACAGGAGAATTCTTGAGCAGGAAAATGAATGGGTGACTGAAGCCTACAGGTGTTTGGAGGAGCAGCTGCATTAGAGAGGAAGAAAAGTCAGGTGTGCTGGCTCACCTTGAAGTCCCAGCACTTGAGATGTAGAGACAGGAAGACCAGAGGTTCAAGGCCAGCCTAAGCTCTGTAGCAAATTTGGGTCCAACTTGGACTACATGAAACCCATTGTCAATAAAAAAGGAGGAGATTCAACAGGCAGGTAGAAGAATCAGCCAGAGAACCCTCCAGACATGGGGGAGACCAGGGATTAATATCCCTGTCCATAGTGGTGGTGCATGCCTTTAATCCCAGCACTTGGGAGGCAGAGGCAGGTAGATTTCTGAGTTCGAGGCCAGCCTGGTCTACAGAGTGAGTTCCAGGACAGCCAGGACTACACAGAGAAACCCTGTCTCGAAAAACAAAAACAAACAAACAAAAAAAATTCTCTGTCCATGAAGTCAGAGAGAATGAGAATGGAGGAGGGATTCTTCAGCCATTGGGGAATGGTTAATGAGGTGTTCACAGAAACTATCCTCAGAATGGGAGGATGTTGGTCAGAGAAGAGGGAAAGGAGCATCTTTTCTTGCCAGGCCTTGTAGCCCTCTCATTTAATCCTTATTATGGTTGCTGGTAGTGTCCTTGGAGACAATAATCAGATATTGGGCCTTTTCAGGTGGCGTGGGTGGAAGAGGAGTTGTTTGGATTTTACTTGTAGTAGGGCTGGGGATGTAGCTGAAATCAGTGTGTCCTGCCTTCAGTCACCAACACTGCATAAAACCAAAAGCAAGACAAGTGCTGCAGCGTGAGAGAGGGTGGGGGGAGGGTAGCAGAAAGGATATGGAGACTGGATCAGTTAAGAAGGAGCTGACCACGACAATGACTTCAGGAGAGGACAGGAGAAAGCCAGCCGGCAGGAAGGTCTTTCTGTTGGACTCCTGCCTTGTCCTCCAAAAGTTCACTGAGATGTCGTCTCTACCCAGCCACCTCAACTCCCTCTCCCAGTGGTCTGGTCTCCAGAGTGTCAGCAACACGTTTTCTGACCTCCAGGTAAGGAGCCAATCGAAGATTCATTAGTTTTCTTACATTCTGTTGGTGGATTTATATAACATTTAAAAGAATTCCTAGCCAGGTGATGGTGGCGCACGCCTTTAATTCCAGCACTTGGGAAGCAGAGGCAGGCGGATCTGAGTTCAAGGCTGGTGAGTTGAGGCCACCTGGTCTACAGAGCAAGTTCTAGGGCTACACAGAAAAACCCTGTGTTGAAAAATAAATAAATAAATAAATAAATAAATAAATAAATAAATAACAGAATTCCTGCCCCTCCAGAGAAGGGACAGATCTTGCACCTCACATCTACCCTGCCAGCAAATCCTTTGTCTTTGCTCTCAGTGCACATGGCCCCCGTCCTTTTCTCACCTGGCTGTGGTGGGCATCTCACTCCTTGCCTGATTATAGATAGCACTCACTCCTCTTCCTGTAACCTTGCCTATACTATATATCTCCTTGTCACATCAGCAGTCCAGTGGGCCTCAGAACACCTAAGCCAACTGGCAGCCTCTCCACTCAAACTTTTCCCCAGTGGTCTAAACCCCCAAGTCTTTGCGAGCCTATGAGCTCCAAAAGAAACACTTCTTACCTGCTTGAGTTCACCTCGTATCATGCTCCTCCAGGTCCCATCTGCCCTGGCCACACTGTACTTAACACAAGGAGTGTCCACTAATAGCATCCCCACTTACAGGTAAATGTCTGGGACTCCTTGACCGTGCCCCACCTGGAATGCCCTGCCCTGCTCCCAGGTAGCCTCATGAGCTTACTCCCTAAAGACCGTGGCTTAACTACCGCCACCTCATGTTCTCTTCCCCAAGCATCCTAGATATAATTACAAATCCTTTCCTGACATGCTTTTTTTCTTCATGTAGCCTAGGGTACATAATATTCTGTATGTATTATTTATTTAATTGGCTTATTATCTCCTTTCTAGAAAATACCAGCAGTGTTTTTTCTCATTTGATACTATTTCTTTCCTTCTCTTTTTTCTTTTTCAATTTTAAAATTTTATTTATTTATTTATTTATTTAATGTATACGAGTACACTGTAGCTGTCTTCAGACACACCAGAAGAGGGCATCAGATCCCATTACAGATGGTTGTGAGCCAACCTGTGGTTGCTGGGAATTGAACTCAGGACCTTTGGTAGAGCAGTCAGTGCTCTAACCACTGAGCCATCTCTCCAGCCCCTGAGATTTTATTTATCTATTTATTTAGGTTTTCAAGATAGGATTTCTCTGCATAGCCGGGGCTGTCCTGGAACTTGCTCTATAGACCAAGATGGCCTCAAACTAATGAGAGATCCACTTCCATCTACCTCCCGAATGCTGGGATTAAAGGCCTGTGCCACCACCACACAGCATTTATTTTTATTTTATGTATAAGTGTTTATTTCTAGGCACCACGTGCATGCCGTGTCTGTGGAGATCCTCTGGGCCTGGGGTCTGGAGTTACAGACAATTGTGAGCCAACATGTTGAGTGCTGGCAAGTGAAGCCCATCTTCTGGAAGAGCAGCCAGTGGTGTTAACTGTTGAGCCATCTTTCCGGTCCACTCCTCATCTCCTTTACTTATTTTCCTATTTTCTGGGGAGAATTTCACTATGTAGCTCAGGCTGGCCTGAAACTTGTTACACAGATTATTATGGCCTCAAAAAGATTCTTTTTTAAAAAGCATCTTTTATTATGTGTTGGTGATTTGCCTGAATGTGTCTGTGTGACTGTATCAGATCCCTTGGAACGGGAGTTACACAGACAGTTCTGAGCCGCCATGTGAGTGCTGGGAACCGGGCTCTCTGAGATGAGCAGCCAGTGTTCTTAAGCAGTCCTCCAATCTCTGCCTCCACCGTACTGAGGTCACAGGTATGAGCCACCACACTCAACTTGGTACTGCTGCCTGAAACAGTGCTTGCTGCCGCAGTAACCACTCACTGTGAGCATGTAGCCAGGGCTACATCTTTCTGAGAAATAAACGTAGGATAATGATCAAAAGCTGAAAAATCCGTTAAGTTTAAGACTGGAATGAGGGCGTTCTAATTTGTGTGTGTGTGTGTGTGTGTGTGTGTGTGTGTGTGTGTGCGTGTGTGCGCGCGCGCGCTAGTAAAGACTCTGGGGTGAGGGTTGTAGCTCAGTGACAGAACTATCCTACCACATGTGAAAACCTGAATTTGACCCTCAGTACGGGGCTGGGGATGTGTGTCATGGGGGCCAAGCCAAGCCAAGCCAAATAAAAACCACAAGAAAGCTAAGACTCTGATTCCCGCCCCCACCACAGATTCCAGGATTAGTCCCAGGGGTTTGCAAACTGCTCCATCTCCCCAGGTGATTCCCATGCAGGTCATGTGGAGGTCACACTACCCAGATGTCTGCTCAAACTGAACTTATAAATAGGACCCAAAACACCTGAGGTCTTATTTTTAACAGCAGCCTTTTAAACAACACTTACACAGGAGTTACAAGCCCATTTTCCCTCTAAACAGCGAAGTTTAGGACTACAGCAACTTCTGTATCCTCTGGGTACAGCACAGTGTAACTGCGCGTTAATGCTATGTGAATGAATGTTGAGCAGGATGAATGAGTATAACAGGACTTGTTGGAAAGGACATGCCAAGGGTCAGCTTCTAGAAGGCCAAAATGCTTCCAGACTTTTGGCTGTGCCCGCGCGCCTCGGTGAAGGCAGCCCGCACCACCGCCCAACAAGTGGCTCCAAGGCGAGCTGCTCCAGGCACGCGCGCGCCCTTCCGCTCCACGTGGTCGTTGCCATAGCTACAGACGCGGACTGTCGAGGGGGCGGGGCCGGCGCGTGCGCGTCATTCCTAGCGCGACGCTCCGCCGTGCCTCCCGCCTTTCTGTTCTCAGGCCTTCCGCGCGCACGGCAACCGTTCCACCTGCGCGCCTTCGCGCTCGCCGCCCACTCTCGTCCGGTTCTGCGCCGGCGCGGGGCCGGCTAAGACGCGCGAGGGATTTGTGAGACGCATGCGTAGTGCGCGGCCCGCCGCTTCGTTGTCGCTCGGGTACCGCCGTTGCCGCCTCCCTACCGGCAAGTGAGAGAAGTGGGAGCCGAGGGTCGCCGCCGCCACCGCCACCATGGGGGTAAGTGAGGCTGGAGAAGTAATGGGAAGTCTACAGCTGCCGGTCATCCTCTGCGCCCTCATTGTTTCTTGAACCCCTCACGTGACCCTGACCCCCTACAGCCTCACGTGACCCCCGGCCCCCACTTGACCAGAGTTCCCCCACGCCTCATTGTAAAGATCCCCGCGTTGAGCTTGGCCCAGAAATCCTCTGGGAGTCCTCTTCTTCCTCCCCCTCCACACCCCGCGCTCCTCGTGCCCCTTCCTGGCTCTCTGACTTTTTACCAGGCCTCCCCACTCCCGAGCCCCTGCTGCGTCCCTGCCATTAGCCCCTTGCTCCTTGAAGATACCCATCATCTGGCTGTCACGGTCCTAGCGGTTTCCTGCCACTCGGACTTGTAGGGAACTGAGGCTGGGAGGCAAGAAGGCGCATGGCCAAGGTCACGCCGATAATGGCTTGAGCGCTGGACCCCATCAGGCGACTCCAGAGTTCCAATGGAATCTGCTTCCCACTGCTTCAGTCTCTGCCTAGCCAGTTCCCCTACACTTTTGAACCGTCGCCACCAGCTTCCTCCTTCTCCAGATGAAACGTAGTCTTCCTTTCCATACAGCCCGTTCAGCTTCTGGCTGCAGTAAAGTGGATCTTAGAAGTTGAATTGTTCTTAGTCATGTTACTGCAGGTGGCTTGCAGTGGAAGAGGGGTGGAGGAGGTGTACAGATGAGTAGGGAGGATGAACTGGTTCTAATCTCAGCCTGGATGGATAATAACCACCTGTTATGTGTGGTCTGACAGAAGATGCATTTCCATGCCCTTTTCTGGGATGTGCAGATCTAGGGTTGGGCAGAACCACCCTCCTAAAACTGTAAATCCCCGATCCTAGCTTCTCAGGGTTAGTGTGGAATTTGCAACACCTTTATGGAGTCCTGACTTTGAAACTAGATGTGTCTCAGTGGCAGCCCCATCTTTAATGGCTAGTGGCATGACACTGTAGGTGGTGAGGCCTTGCTTGATTTTATTCTTATTTGTGTGATACATGTGACCTCTTCTTAGGATAGTGGTGAAGATTAAATGTGGCAATGAATGTATATAGTCCACGAGGTGCCTTTAAGCGGTAGCTGCTGTTTTGCTTATATTCTCAGCCTCACTTCAGTGATCTAAAATAGATTGGTGCTATTTTTATCCCATTGGGTTTGTCCCTACTGTCACTAACCTAGATTTTTTTTTCCCTCTCTCACAAACAAATCAGTTTATTAGACAAAAAATAGTCTAACTTGTGTCAAAACACTTTTGGGAATCTATGTCAAAACAAAACTTGGGGGGTCTGGGTATGGGTTAGATAGCTCCATAGTAGAGTGTGTGCTTAACATATGTGAGGCTCAGAGTTCAGTCCTCGCAAAAAAACCCAAAACCCTCCAAAGCATTTGTCATTGTTCAGGCAGTAATTTTTACTCCTGTTTACCTACTATGAAGAAAATGCAGGCTAAGAGACCTTGGCATATTTAACTTAGATTTTAGTGAGCAGTCCCAGGCCCCAGCTGCTGTGGAAGTTAAGTGAAATCATGTCTCTAGTGTCACTCGCTAACTCTTTGCCCAGAATCAGCCATTGCAGACCCAGCCCTCAGCAGAGAGGAACGTGCCTCAGGTTCTGTACTTCTCCATTGGTGGCACTGAAGTCACAGGGCCCAGATACACTGTAGACTTGCCTTCCTTTGGTCTCCATCTATTGCTCATTCCGTGGAGTTGTTTCTCACAACAACTCCCATCAGAGTGTCTCCTGGCCTAAAACTCAAAGCAGCAGAAACTTGAATTATCTTCACTGGAGGAGATCTGGAATCCTCCCATTACTCTCATTGGGCCCTGCCTCAATGCCCCACCTGCATAGCTAGAGGCTGTTGTTCCTTGTAGTTGCACCCGTTCCTCTAGGAAGTACCCCGCTTTTTTATCCCAGGCTGAGTGATAGTGGGAGCAGGTAGAACAACACCTCTCCAGGGTTTGAGTTAGAGGATAAGTCTCTCCCATTGCCAGAGCCAGCTGGATGGGAGCACTGACACAGAGGTCCAAGTGATGTCACATCTCTTCTGGAAGCAGCCACTGTGGAGTTTGATTGTTGTCTTTTTATTTCTCTTTGTGACTCCTGGACTAGTAAGGGGAGATCAGATCTGCAGCTCTCCGGAGAAAGCAGTATTTAAATAGCATCACATGAGCCATGTGTGATATCATGGAAGGGATGTATACTTTACAGTTTGGGCCTAAGTTTTGAATCTGGGCCTCTTGTTTGTAGATACTGAATGTACACGCAGTAGATCCACCCCGGCCTGGTTGAGCTGAGTCCAGCTGAGGTTCGTAAGACCTGTCAGAACTCTCTGGCTCTGTGACTTGAATTAGTAGTTTGTTCTCACAGCTGAGCTAACTTTAGAAAAGCAGAGGCAGAAGGCTAGGCATATAGCTGTTCTATAGAGTGCCTGCCTGGCATGCCTGAGACTCTGGGTTTGCTCCCTAGCACCTCCTAAACTGGGTGAGGTGACTCAAGCCTGTAACCCTAGCACTCAGGAAGTAGAGGCAAGAGCAGAAGTTCAAGGTCATCCTTAGCTACATAACAAGTTAGGAACCAACCTGAGCTATAGGAGATTCTGCACCCCGCTCCCCCAAAAGAATGCACTGGCAGAGTGTCTGACACTAGTGGATCCTGTAAACAGAGACCATTTCTAAAGCTGGAGATGAAATTCAGTGTAACAGTTGCTGTGAATAAGCTTTGGTCCTAGCACATGCACAGCTAAAAGGAGTTTATATTCAATGCTTAGTAACAGCCTTGACTATTGGTGTAGGAATTATTAGCTCCATTCTACGGTTGAAGAAACTGAGGTTCTGACAAACTGAGTAACTTGCCCAAAGGGTTTTAAGTAACATGCCTAAAGTCATAGCTATTAAGTGAAAGAGCTGAGAATCAAATCCAGGTCTCTTGACTCCAAAGCCCACGCTCTTTTCATTATAGAAAGCTCCCTTGGGAAAGACACTTAACCACAATGAGCTTTACTGTTCACTGTGCTTAGTTCCCGTTTTAATTAGACAAGTTTTCTTGCATCCCTGCAAGACAACCTTACCTCCACAAGGCTTCAGTGAAGCTAATTGGAACAGTGGGAGACTCCTCTAACTGGTATTTGCTGGAGTTACAGGAGAGCCCCTGCCTGTGTGGCCCAGCCTGCCTCCACCCCTCACTCTGTGCTGGCTGCCAAGTGCTTAAGGGGTGTTGTCCATTATCTCAATCTCCTTGGTGGTGGCCTTGGGCCTCATTTTGAGGGTTGCCTGGTTTGCCACTCAGCCTGCATAAGTCTCAGAAACCATGTTCCTGTGTTCAGAAATGAGATGTTGTGGAAGAACCCAGGTTTTGTGCTTTTGGGGTCCTGGGAGTCATACTTGGTTTCCAGCACCTTTACTCTTACCCCACAGTGTGTTATGTGGCAGTCCAACAGCCCTACAATCTGTTGACTTGGCAGGGTGGAGAAGGGAGCTTACATCTCCTGGGAATGTGAAGATACGCTAGCATCCCAGTTTCCCTGGAGATGTTCACATGGTTATTTGGCGGTGGCAGGGGGTGAGCATGGCCTTGTCTGCTTGATGGAAAACTCATGTTCCTGATGCTCTATGATGAAGCTCTGGGGACTTCATCTGCTGTTTCTCTTTTCCCTGCCTCCACGTTAGCATGGAGGTGGTGTATGAGGTGGCACTGTTGGGAATTGGTTCCCAGGTAAATGGGCATCAGGAAATTAGTTGCTGGGTGGTTGCCTGAGAGTGCTTGAGGCCCCTAGCTTTATCTCTGCAGGATATGAGAAGGTCTTTGGTGATTGAGTTGAAGTCTAGATGTGCTTCTGCCAATGGAGACAAAGGCTGCAGCTGTGGCTTGGCCCCTCAGGCTATCTCCATTTGGCTACTTACTACCTGGGGACTGTGCATGAGCCATGTTCCCTTGGCCCCTTAATGTATAAAGGTGAGTGATGGCTTCTTCCCTGAGCCTTGACCCATGTATTTCTATGAAAGTGCTTTGTTAATGGATTTCAGTGTGATGCTGGGGCCTGTATCACGGAGGGAAAGTGACTCCTGGAAAACCTGTTAGAGGGCTCCTTTTGTTCCCATGTGCACCTCTGTGAAAACAGCCTTAGTCTGGGACTACAGCTGAATGTTAGGCCTCTGGCCTGGCATGCACAAGGCCCTGAGTTCCACCCCCCAGCACCACAAAGACCACCAGGAACCTGCTCTAGTCTCTGTATGTGCCTTTCTCAGGAGAGGTGAGGCATGAGAGCTAGCCTGGCTCCTAGCACAATGATGGAAAGTAGCTGGTGCTGGCATTTTGCCTGTCAGAGAGTCTAATGCTTTTACTGTCTGATGCTGAAGTACGAGTTAAGCGGTGCTGTTCCTTCAGACATCCAGGCTGAAATTATGCTTTGGAGCTTGCCCATCTGTTTAACAGCTGGTTTTCAATTCATGTGAATGTGGATTGTTCAGTGCCCTGTCCTGGGGCCAGGCAGGGCCATGGTCACACTGGCATTGGTGGTGTTTGACCTCTGTCCAGTGAGCTGTGGGAGATGTGTGACTGGAGTCAGGAGATCTGGGTTGTCTAGTCCTCCCTGGGAGGGTGAACAAGAAGGTATCATTGAGTACCTTTCTGTAGCCCCCTACAGCACCAGGCAGGACTGGAGGCTTTACTGTAGACCAGGGCTGGATGGGTTTTTTGTTCTAGGACCCGGCAGGGAAAGAGTAGAAAGCACTTTGATGAAAGCGGGGTTGTGGCTCACACCTGTAATCTCAGCACTTGGGAGGCTGAGCTAGGGTGATTACTGTTGAGTTAGGGGCCTGCCTGAGCTACAGTATGAAACCACCCTCTTCCCATGCCCCCATCAAAAAAAAAAAAAAAAAAAAAAAAAAAAGAGGAGGAGGAGGGATTTTTGAAAGAGCCTCATATTAGCTTTCAAATAGGGCTTGGTCAGGATGCAAGTAGGAACAACCTACCTTTGCCCATCACTGCCATCATGCCCCTGAGCCTTGGTCTTGCTGACCATGTGGCGCCTCTGCGCTGAGGTGAACCCATGAGGCCCTCAGTCCACCCTTGACATCAGCAGGTGCATGCTGTGACGGCCACTTGGCCTGGGCTGGGCAGAGCTTCTAGGAGTGGCTCTGAATTGCTTCCACAGGGCTGTGTCCATAGTCAGAAGACACTCTAAAGAATTGCTGCTCTGGGCCACCTCAGATCCAGAAAGCTTCCCTAAATGTTCCTGAAGGTGAACATTTCCTCCTTAGGAAGGAGCAGTCAAGCCAATATGCATTACTGCTGGGCCACACGGCCAGGCTGCCTGTTGCAGGATCAGTTTATTGGGTTCAAGGCCCCTTGGCTTCCTCTGAAGGAGTTGGCATAGCTCTTCCAGTGGTGGTGTTTTTTTTTGTTGCAGAGAAAGTCGAGCAAGGCCAAAGAGAAGAAGCAGAAACGATTGGAGGAGAGAGCGGCCATGGATGCTGTTTGTGCCAAAGTCGATGCTGCCAACAGGGTGACTCTCAGTTCCTCCTTCAACTTCAGCTTTTCATTATTTGACTTCTTGTCGCCACCCAGTGGCAGATCTATGGCACTGTCCACACAGGCCTCTGCCCACACTGATTGGGAGGAGGGGCCGTGGTTGGCTCAGGTGTTGAGGGTTTTGTGGAGAGGCTATAGGTCTTCCCGACGTGGAACGTGGGGAGATTTTTTGGGTGAGAGAACCTCTCATGAGACATGACACATGGTTCTTAGCCCTTCCTTCTTTCAGAGGTTACTGGCTGCCCATGGGTACTATAAGCTCTCCTTTACCCAAGGCTTCGCTGGCCTGGTTCCTGGGACTGTTGAGAGGCGTAGCAGCTGTGGATCAGCTGGGGTGGGGCGCCCTGGGAACTTTCACAGTGAGCCTTCCTACATCATGCTGTATTTCACATTTCCCCTTAGTTATGGGGTGGAGGGTACACTTGAATGTAGGTGTTTAAACCCCTGGAGCTAATGTTAATGGAAGTTGTAAGCTGTCCTATATGGGTCCTGGGAAATGAACCCAGATATTCTGGAAGTGCAGTAAGCACTCTAACTCTTGAGCCATCTTTCTAGCCCAATATGTTAATTTTTGTTAATTTCCATATTGGTAAATGGCTGTGCCTCTGAACTGATATTCTGCGAGGTTGTGCTTTTCCATCTCGGTAATGGTCAGATTGTAGTTGTCCCTGAAATATTCAAGCAGATCGGTCATTTCTTTCCTGGGTTGGCTGTATGGGAGCAGGCATTATGCCACAGGCCAGTGCTGCTTGTTCTCTTTCACCACATTCATGGATGGTGTCATACCTCCTCACCAGTGTTGTCTTCCTTCATCTGTATCTGCTCCCTGTCCACAGCTTGGAGACCCTCTGGAGGCATTCCCAGTCTTCAAGAAGTATGACCGCAATGGGTGAGTCGTGCTTAGTGTTCCTGTTGTGTCACCTGGTCCTCCTTGGGAGCTCACTCCTGCAGAGTACTCCCTTACAAGAAAGCAGCAGTTGGCTATTGCTGCTTGTTGATTTGGTCAGTCTCCCAGTTAAGGTGATGCAGGAATGGATGGGTGTGTAAACATTGTGTGTAATTGAGGTTACATCTTTCTTTGTTGAAGAATCTAATGAAACTTGGAAACTTGTCAGCCTACTATCACATTTTATGATTGGGAACCAGAGGCTCAGAAAATGGGGATAACGTTTCTGGGTTTGTAGAGTACCCCCCACGTCTGAAGGAGTTTCTGATTCCCGATTCAGTGCTTCTTCCTTCAGTATATAGTATAGAATATGCTGGCTGTTTAACATTGGTTAGAGTACTTAGCCTGGCTTGCCTAATTTTGTAATCAGAGATGGGTCTAAAAACTTGGCTTGAGCCAGGTGGTTGCGCGTGCCTTTAATCCCAGCACTCAGGAGGCAGAGGCAGATGGATCTCTGAGTTGCAGGATGGCCAGGGATACATACATAAAAGCGGTCTTAAAAAACAAAGCAAAACAACAACAAAAAACTTGGCTGTTTGGAGAAAGTGACAGTGTACTGACATACATAAAAATAAATAAATAAATCTTTTTAAAAAAAAAAAAAAAACTTGGCTTAGAGAAGCAAAAGGATCATGAGTTTGAGACCAGTCTAGACTATATAGTAAGACACTGGCACTGTCATAAAAATCAAAGCACAAAAGATTTAAAAAAAAGAAAGAAAGAAAAAAGATTGGGGTCTGATGCTCCTGTCCTTAGGAGTTAGGAGGGTTAGACCCAGAGCGCTGGCCCATGGAGCCTGCTGATGTCTCAGGGATATTCGGGTCGAGGTTGCAGGCCCTTTTCCTTTACCCTCCCTAGTGGTAGTCTGTGCTGTGCTGCCTTGGCTCAGGGAGGTCAGAGGTCACAGTTGCTTTGTGTGATGGTGAAGAGTGTCTGGACCTTTCACTATTGTTCTGGAATGAGTCAGGCCCCTCACGCCTTGGATTCTTACTGTCAGATAGGATGTTGCTAGAAAGTAGTGAGGTGTCCTGAGGAGATCTGAGCAAATGCCCAGGTAGAACATGAACAAGGTGGAGGGGGCAGCTATGCACATTCCTGCGCCCTGTGACTTTTTATAGCTGTGCGGCAATCATGGAATCAGTTCAGTTTACTTTCTCTTTGTCTTCCCATCTGGGATCTGACATCTGACAGTTTCTGGGAAGTCGTGGCGTGATTAAGGATCTCTTCCTGTGATTTTACTTAGTGTTTTTATGTGCTGTGTTTCTATTGGGTTCCAAAAATCTGGAACTACTCTGAAACAAGCCACACCAGTAGGCTCAGCTGCTCTAGAGCCTGGCATTTCATATGGTCCCTGTAGCTGTGAGCCTCCTTCAACGTGCCTAGGACAGCACTTGAGAAGCTCGGGCAGAAGGATTTCTATGAGTTTGAGGGCTGCATACTGATTCAAGGCCAACCTGAGCTATGTGGAGAGACCAAAAATAAAAAAGTGCAGATGAATGTAGGCTGGCCTTTGGGTGTTTTCTAGCTAATAGGTGCAGTGCTGGTTTTGGATGGTTCTTACATGATTGATACTTGTGAAGAAAGGCTCTTCCAAAGGCAGGAGGTTAAGATCTTGCCAGTCAGCAGAGATGACAGTTGATTGCAGTAGGAACTTTCATTGTGAGGATTGTGTCAAAGGCTCGTGAAACATGCTGTATGAGAATTCTTTAAAGGCCTGATTTTAGACAGGTGTGCCTATCATTTTAGTATTTGGGAGGCCAAAGCAGAAGAGTCATGAGTTGAAGGTCAGTCTGAGGTACGTAGTGAGGTACATGGTACAGAGCTAGGGAGAAGAGCAGGGGTGGTTGACGGTGCATACCTTTAATCCCAGTGCTCAGGAGGCTGAGGTAGTCTGATCTCTTGAGTTTGAGACCAACCAGCCTGGTCTACATAGTGAGGCCAGCTAGGGCCATATATAGAAACCCTGTCTCCAGACACACAGAAACACTGATGAGGTGATTCCACAGGTAAGTACTTGCCACATAAATCTGACGGCTTGAATTTGATCCCCAGATATCACATGGTAGGAGAAAATCTGTTTTCTAAAATTGTCCTCTGACCTCTGAGTGGGTCTTTACTCCTACACCCCCCACACACATATACATCATGTTGCTTTTTGTTGTTGTTGTTGTTTTTGGTTTTTGGTTTTTCGAGACAGGGTTTCTCTGTGTAGCCCTGGCTGTCCTGGAACTCACTCTGTAGACCAGGCTGGCCTCGAACTCAGAAATCCGCCTGCCTCTGCCTCCCAAGTGCTAGGATTACAGTTGTGCACCACCACCGCCCGGCTTACATGTTGCTTTTTGTTTTTCCAGATAGGGTCTCACTATGTAGACTATATAGCCTTGGCTGTCCTGGAACTAGCTTATTGTGTTCTAGAGACCTGATCTATAGACTGGGCTGATTTCAAACTGTCAGAGATCATCTGTTTCTGTCTCCTGAGTGCTAGGATTAAGGTGTGTCCCACCACACTCAATAACTTAAAAAATAAATATTTGTTTCATTTTGAATTGTATGTACATATGTGGGTATGTGCACATGAATGCAAGTGTGTGAGGTTGGGGCATCTGGAGCTCCAGTTACAGCCATCCTGAGTATCCTGCAGTGGGCGCTGGGGGCCAGACTCAGGTCCCTGGAAGAGCAACAGCTGATCTTAACTTCTGAGCCATGACTCCAGCTCCTTTCCCATCTTGTCTTAAAGCTTGAGTTTTTTGGACTAGTTTCTCTGTCTCCTTGGGGAAAGGGACCTTAGTGTCTAGAGTGGTGGTTCAGACCCTGTTCTACCTGTGTAATGAGATGTCAGTCACCATGGAGTGTTGTAAGGAAGAGACAGGCACTTGGGACAAGGCTGCAGAAGGGTGTTTGGTTTCAGTTTGCTTGAAAGGCCCAGGTCATCCAGCTGCTTGTAAAGACATGATAGGTGGGTTAGAGAGACCTGGTCCTGTGACAGTCCAGTGAGAGAAGGGCAGAGATTATAGTTAGTGGGACACGTATCTACAAACAGCTAGGGAACAGTGTTTCTGGTAACATTATTAGGTATATTATTAGAAACTGAGGGAACTGAGCAGGTATGGGAAAGCAGAAAAGTAGCCAAGAAAGGGAGCAGTTGACAGATGAGTCTGATCAAAACAGTCCAGGAAATGGGCCCTGTGGCAGGATGGTGATCATATGATGACAGTTGTTAATAATAGGTCTGGAAAACTTGGCTTTTCCTTTTAGGGTACCTGAGCCTGACATGCCTCCCTGACAATCATTCAAGAAGGAATAGAGGTGTCCTAGTGGGAGCCCAGGCCTGATGCTCCCTTGTCTGCTTCTCAGGTTGAATATCTCCATTGAATGTAAGCGAGTGTCTGGATTGGAGCCAGCCACTGTGGATTGGGCCTTCGAACTGACCAAAACCAATATGCAGACGATGTAAGCATGGCCCTACCAAGGGCAGCCCTGTACCCAATGGCTTTCGTCCAAGGCCCCTGTCCTGATTGTTCCAACTCCCCAGGTATGAGCAAAGTGAGTGGGGCTGGAAAGACCGAGAAAAACGAGAGGAGATGACCGACGACCGAGCCTGGTACCTCATTGCTCGGGAAAACAGTTCTATCCCAGTTGCCTTTTCTCACTTCCGATTTGATGTGGAGTGCGGGGATGAAGTCCTGTACTGGTAGGAACTGAGGCTTACAGTGGGGTAGAGGGGAGAAAACCAAGTGGCAAAACCCACTGGCCCCCTCTGGGCCTAGGGCCTGCCTGGGGCTGCAGGCTCCTCCAGTGGGTCTAGGTACTCACTCCTCTGCTTTCTCTGTTAGCTATGAAGTGCAGCTGGAAAGCAAGGTACGTCGGAAAGGCCTAGGGAAGTTTCTCATTCAGATCCTGCAGCTCATGGCCAACAGGTAAGGGGCTGCTGTATTGCTGGGTGGAAAGAACTACGCCAAGGAGGTGGCTTCCTTGGACTTCCTCAAGGAGAAAGGCATCTAGACCCTGTC
This sequence comes from Arvicanthis niloticus, assembly GCF_011762505.2. Lineage (NCBI taxonomy): Eukaryota > Metazoa > Chordata > Mammalia > Rodentia > Muridae > Arvicanthis > Arvicanthis niloticus. The sequence continues at coordinate 115,538,296 of NC_047658.1, read as the reverse complement.
GGGAAGATGACCCTGCTTTGCTGTGGCTCCAAGAGGGCAGATGGGGTAGATCCTGATGCTGAGGCACTCTGACTAGACTGCTGTGGTGGGAGGGGCTTCCTGTCAAGGTGCCCAAGACCTCTGTAGGCTGGAGGAGGGATAGAAGTAGGAGAGAGGGGACGCCCTGACCCCTTAGTTTCCGTTCCCTCTCTCTCTCTCTCTTTCCCTCTTTCTTTCTCCTTCCCTCCCTCTTCTCGCTCCCGCCTTCCCCCTCCCCCTTCCCCTGCCCTCCCCCTCCCCTCCCCCTCCCTCTCCCTCTGGTTGTTCCAGACAGAGTTTCTGTGTGGCCCCAGCTCCTGTAGGTCTGGCTAGCCTTGAATTCACCTATACCCACCTATGTCTGCCTCTACTTGTTCACTATTTTTTGTTGATATGTTTTTGTCTTTTGAGGCAGGGTCTCACTCTAGCCCAGGGTAGCCTTGAACTCAGGAAAATCCCCTTGCCTCAGCTTCCCAACCATTGATATTGTAGGCATGAGAAATCGTGTCCAATTTGTCTTTTATTTTTGAGGTTTTGTTTGTTTGTTTGTTTTAAGTATATGGGTATCATATTCCTTGGAACTAGGATTATGGATGGTTATGCATCATAATGTCAGTGCTAAAGATTTAACCCCTCGAAAAACCAAAAAAAAAAAAAAAAAAAAAAAAAAAAAAAAGATTTAACCCCAGGTCCTCTGCAAGAGCAGACAGTGCTCTTGACCCCTGAACTCCTGAGACATTTCTCCAACCCCCCTTTTTTTGGGTGTGTTTGTTTTGTTTTGTTTTTCAAGACAGGGTTTCTCTGTGTAGCCCTGGCTGTCCTGGAACTCACTCTATAGACCAGGCTGGCCTCGAACTCAGAAATCCGCCTGCCTCTGCCTCCCAAGTGCTGGGATTAGAGTCGTGTGCCACCACTGCCCGGCTCTTTTTTCTTAATACATATTTTTATTTATGTGTAAGTGTGTGCCTGCAGAGGCCAGAAGGATGTAAGATATCCTACATCTTGAGTTACAGGCAGTTAGATATGAGCTACCCTATGGCTCGGAAGGGAACCCCAGGCCTCTGGAAGACCAGAAGTGTTGTACAGTGCTGAACCATCTGACAGCCCTTTGATTCTGTTTCTAAAAGGTGCGCACTCTGCTTTCTTCCAGCACACAGATGAAGAAGGTGATGTTGACTGTTTTTAAACACAATCATGGCGCCTATCAGTTCTTCCGAGAGGCACTGCAGTAAGGAACAAGACTGCTGTGGTCCTGCAGGGTGGTCAGGGTGGTCCCTTTGCTGGTTCCCAGGTGCCTGCTTCTCCTCATCCTGGTCCTAGTCAGTGCTTTGTGGGCACTGGGGTTTGTGAGATGGTGTACCAGTGCCTTCTGACAGTCCAGAAGTCTCAGAACTGTGGGCACTGGGGTTTGTGAGATGGTGTACCAGTGCCTTCTGACAGTCTAGAAGTCGCAGAACTGTGGGCACTGGGGTTTGTGAGATGGTGTACCAGTGCCTTCTGACAGTCCAGAAGTCGCAGAACTGCTGGAGAGGTTCTTAACTCAGGGAGCCAAACATTTAGCTTTCCAACACCCAGGTCTTTTTGCTGTCTGTCTTGCAGGTTTGAAATTGATGACTCTTCCCCCAGCATGTCCGGTTGCTGTGGGGAGGACTGTTCCTATGAGATCCTGAGCCGGAGGACCAAGTTTGGGGACAGTCAGCACTCCCACACAGGCGGGCACTGTGGTGGCTGTTGCCACTGAACTCCTAGAACCACTTGCAAGGAAAGTCACTCTCCTTAGGCCTGTCCTCTCCCCTGGTCTTATGTCACTTGCCAGGCACTCCCAGAGCTGTGGGTACCTTAGTTCTGCATGAGCCAGGCATATCCTGAGAACACAGAACCCTGGGGAGCAGTGACCCCAGCTGCCTTTCCACCTCCCTCCTGGAAAAGCAGAGTGCCAGGAGGGAACACTGAAGAGAGGGTGCTGCGAGGATGACAGGCTGGCCATCAAGCCCATCCCTGTGCAGTAGCTGCCTACTTACTTAGTTCTTGGGCCTCTAAAATGGAAGGCTTCCCTCTTGTCTGCAGCTGGATTCCTGACAGGGGTGCACACCATGCTCCATATGGACAAATGGAATGTTTATACCCATGTTTGTAAAAGGCCTGGAGTCTGCTGGTCCCCAGAAAGGACTGGATACAAATCTGGGCATACAAACCTTGGACATCTTTTCTCTGGGACAAAGTGCTTTCAGAGACCATGTTGCCCTTGATGTCAAGGTGCAGGGGTTTGTGCCGTGACTTATAGATCCACAGGGTGGTGTCTCAGGGGACCAGCCATGTTCAGGAGGGAGTCTGCCTCCATCACTTTCAATAAGGCAGAGAAGACCAGGACTCATGTGTTATAGGGATGCAGCATCTCTGGGCGTTTGGACTTTGCTGCATTTTCATGATCTTGACTTGACCTTTTTATTCAAGAAGGAAGTCGAGTTCTGCCTGTTCTCACACCTCTCTCCTCAGCCCAGATACCTCTGTTCTTAATCTCAAGGGGAGTAACATCAGGGAGCCCTTCGTCTTCCCCCAGAAGGACCCTTCCTTCCTGGTATAATTGAATCCATTTCTTCCTATTCTTGGTGCTGATAGCTCTCTGGAGGTGGGGTACTTCCCTGCCACCCTCCCTGTCTGAGGAGCCCCAGCCAACATGGGCCCTTCTGCCTGACCTCCCTAGCCCCACCCTCACTGCCTCAGTGAGGCACTCGTGCCACTGTTACAGCACCCCTGGGATGCCTTTCAGTGCCACCACTGCTTTCGTGTCATGGGTGTCACCCTCCAGTGGCCGACTAGAGCAGAAGGCCTTCCTCCTCAGGGGATGCAGTTGAGAACTTGAACTCATCCTGATGTCTGGATCCTAGTCTTCAAGGAAACAAAACCAAATCCTCACCTAGGAAAACACTCTTGCCACTTCCCATTGCCACCCCTGAGTTCCACCTTGGGAGGCATGGCAGAGAGCTTGCCTTTGTGCAGTTGCTTTCTGAGACTCTGCTACTGACCTCAGATCTGCTCACCTCACCCCCTACCTGACTCAGGCTGTCTGTTCTGGCAAGTCTCCCCAAAGCAGTCACCTCTCACTCAGATCCTTGACTTGTGCAGTAGCCTGGCCATGGAGGGTCCTTTCTTGCCTGGTCTGTCCTCTGTTGAGCACCCTGTGCTATCCTCAGCCCTTGGCCTTGCCTTGGAGAAGGCCTAGCAGCTTTACACTGGAATAGCCTCTGATAAGAGTTGAGCCTGCCCAGGGGGAATTGGTAGGCTCCTTCCAAGAATCATGAAATAGGAACGTGCTTGGAAGAGTTATTTCCTGATCTCTGTCTGTCTTAGATCACGAATCTCTGATACCTCCTACTTAGGGGTCCAGAGGGAACACCCAGGTCAAACCCCACGTGAGGTGAATGAGTGTCTTGTCTCCAGTTACTGGACACTCAGCACCAGGACTCATGGTGCCCAGTGCCTGCCCTGCTCCTCACCCTCTGCGTGCCCCATCCCAAAGGGCCCTTCAGGACCTCTCCCAACCAGAGGGATGGTGACCAAGACCAGTAGATTACCCCTGTGGGTGTTAAGCCTAGTGGTTTATCAGGCACTTTTACCACCCTCTTGAGTTTGAGAAACAGCAGGTCTAATCTACTGTACCAGGCTCTTTTGGTTTTTGTTCCAGGCGTGTTAAAATGGTTTTAAAAGTTTTTGTTTTGTTTTAGTGAACCTATTTCATTTCAGGTTATTTTTGTTGCTGTTAAATGTGTATGGTTCTTTTTAACCCTTTCTGGAGGGTTGGGGGGTTATTTTTGTTTTTAAAAGGAAAGTTGGAAGGTAATTTTGTTTTATTTTTTTTTTCCTAGCAGCTCATTATCACTGGAATCAAAGGGAAAAAACGTCTCTCTTTGTGTCCATTTTATTTGTATGTCATTAATAAAAAGATACTTTGTTCAGATGCTGGGCTGGTGTCCAGATGCTGAGTGCCATGGGCAGTGGGTGTCAGGCTTTGGCTTTGGGAGGCATAGGCTGTTCTGGCCCCACACTCTTCCTGCAAAGGAAGTCTCAGGGAACCCAAGTGTATGTATTTGTGCCATTTCCCAGAAGGTGCTGGGCGAGGTAAGGGATGTTCAGAATACTGTCTGCTTGGCATCCTGGAGCAGGCTCTGAGCCAATCACTGTGACTTTGGGTATCAGTGCCCAGACATAAATTCAGTGCCCTACATGAGTTGAAAGATGAATTTTGTCCTTGTGTTTGCTGTGTTAGTCAGAATATTCCTCATCAAAGGTTTCAATGAGTACTCTGAAGTCTCTCCTCAGTACAAAGGCCTAAAGGAAGAGTAAGCCTGTCAGGCCTGACTGACTTCTGTAGCAGGACAGTTACACAGCTTGTTCTCCAAGCTGGGCTTCTGCGAGGCACAGGTTCAGAGGCAGAAAGTGATCCTAGGAACTGGAGCTCAGAACTTCCTGTGGACAGAGAACGTCACTGTCCACATGACCTGCTTGGTCAGTGTGGTGGTAGGTAGAAGACAAGTCAGTGGGGGCCTTGGTGGATCTGGGGAAAGAAATACTCAGTGAGAGCACTAGCAACTGAGGCCTTTCTCCCCAGATGGGAGCTTGCCCAGGGTGTGGCTAGGGCAGCGCCTTGTCTTTGAATCCTGGAAGAAAGTGTCACAGCTGTGAGAGGGAGAGTAGTAGTGTGCTTGGCTGCATACCGTAGACTGTGACAAAGTTCTTCCTCCCTCCCCCCAACACCCCCCCCCGTGTGTGTGTGTGTGTGTGTGTGTGAGAATGTGTTGGGAATGGAACTTGGCTGTTAGCATGCTCAGTATAAGTGCCCTACCACTGAACTACAAGCCCAGTCCTTGGGTTTTGTTTTGTTTTTTCGAGGAAAGAATGACATTATGTACTTAAGTCAGGCTTGTCGCTCATTGTGTAGCCCAAGCTAGCCTCAAACTCATGCTAGTCCTGTTTCCAGCACCCAAGTGCAGTGGTACCTTCAGCTTCACACCTGGCTTCTACTGAGGTGATTTTCTCTGAAAGGACATCACCTTGACTGGGGATGAATGGTAAGTGGAGCTGAAACAATAGGACCTGTCTCCACAAGCCTGAGGTCTGGGAGAGCTGCACTGGCACCCCATTTTGCCACCTTCCCCATGTGTGGTATAGCTCCTGGGGATGCTTCTTGGTCCCTCCAGCTGCAGTGCCAGCTTCACTTGGCTGGAAGTCAGTGAGGTGTGAGCCCACTGGGTGGGTCATCCATTACCCAGTAGTCACTACTGCCAAGTTTGAAGGTTCAGATGAGGGCTGGAGAGATGGCTCAGCAGTTAAGAGCACTGACTGCTCTTCCAGAGGTCCTGAGTTCAATTTCCAGCAACCACATCGTGGCTCACAACCATTCATAATGGGGTCGGATGCCCTCTTCTGGTGTGTCTGAAGACAGTGATTGTATTCACCTACATGAAATAAATCTTGTTTTGTTGTTGTTGTTGTTGTTTTTCTGAGACAGGGTTTCTCTGTGTAGCCCTGGCTGTCCTGGAACTCACTCTGTAGACCAGGCTGTCCTTGAACTCAGAAATCTGCCTGCCTCTGCCTCCCAAGTGCTGGGATTAAAGGTGTGCGCCACCACTGCCTGGCAGGGATGTGATGATTTGAATGAGAATGTTCCCCATAGGCTCAGGTTTGAATGCTTGGTCCCCAGTTGATGGTGCCATTTGGATATGTTTTGGAGGTGTGACTTTGTTGGTAGAATTGTATCATAGAAGACAGGCTTTGAACTTTCAAAGCTAGGCACCACCATTCCCACTTCTGGCTTTTTTCTTCGTGTTTGAGATCAAGATAAGCTCTCACCTTCTTGCTCCAGCCACCATACCTGTTACCTGCTGCCTCCACTCCACCTTCATGGCCTTTAACCCTCTGGAACAATAAACTGTAATAATCCACATCTTAACTTACCTTGGTCATGGTGTTTTATTGCAGCTAGAAAAGTAATCACTACAGAGGGATCTCTATACCTGGACATGGTTCATACCTGTAATCCCAGCACTCAGGGAGGCTGAAACAGGAGGATTACCAAAGTGAGTTCCAGGCCAGTTAGAGCTGCAAGAGTGAGACCCTGTATTAAACAGAAACAGTAACCAACAATGACAAAACCTGATGTGGTATGCATTACTGTCACCCTGGCACTTGGGTGGCAGAGGCAGAAAAAATGTTATAAATACGATGCCAGCTGAGTCCACATAGCAAATATCAGACCAGCTGGGTGCATATAGTGAGACCTTGTCTCAAAACAAAAATTTCAAAAAAAATGTGAGGGACACCCATGCAAAATCCCTATTTCACTGGAAACTTGATCTATAGCTAAGGATGATCTATAGTCTCTTGACTCCTCCTAAATGCTGGGATTATATTGCTACCAAGTCCAGTTTGTATAGTGCTGGAGACTAGGGCCTTTGCTGTGCATGCTAGGCAGTCATTCTATCAACGTGAGCTTTATCCCCAGCTACTTGTCTTCAGTCAATGGTAAAATGGTATACTTAAGATTACTATCTATTACTTGAGGCATCGTCTTACTATGTAGCCCAGGCAGGTTTAGAACTTGCTACTGGAGAAAAAAAAAGTGCTGGGATTGAAGGTGTACAGCATCACACTTGGCAAGATCATTCTTAATTCGTTTCGAGGTGCACTCTTATGGGATTATGCTTGCACTACCTGCCTTTTTCTGTGAATGCTGAAATCTGAACATGGGCCTTTCTTTACACAGATACTTCAACTACTGAGCCATCTCACTAATATTTATTTATTCATTTATTTATTTGTTTACTCACCTATTTACTTAATTTTGGGCAAGGAGCAATCTTGTTAAATAGTCCAGGCTGTTCTAGAACTTGAGGCAATCTTCCTGGCTTGGTCTCATTTGTGAGGACTACAATCATGTGCTGGCACTGTGTCCCGCAGGCTATGCTTTCATGTCTGCTGCTTCCTCCATGCAGTGCTCACGACACCCATTAGTACTGCTTTTCCTCCCTACAGCAGGGTCTTAATATGTAGTTTTGGCTGGCTTGTAAATCAGACTGGCTTCTTCATCCCAAGTGCTGGGATTAAAGGTATGTGCTATCATGCTTGACCTTTTTTTTTTTTTTTTTTAAGAATTTTTTTATTATTTTTTAATGTAATTTTTTAGAGCATTCAAAGAAAAAAAATTTTTTTGAGACAAGGTTTCTCTGTGTAGCCCTGGCTTTCCTGGAACTCACACTGTAGACCAGGCTGGCCTCAAACTCAGAAATCCACCTGCCTCTGCCTCCCAAGTGCTGGGATTAAAGGCATGTGCCACCACTGCCTGGCTTGTTTGTATTTTCATTTCAAGATAGTTTAAGTTGCTCAGGCAAGCCTTGAACTTGTGATCTTTCTTCCTCAGCAACCTGAGTAGCTGGGATCACAGGCCAATGCTACCAAGGTCTGGTTTATACAATGTGTTCCAAATATGTACCCTCCTCATGGCTTCTTTGATCTTTGTCTCTGTCTCTCTGTTTCTCTGTGTTCCTGTCTCTGTCTGACTCTCTCTTTCTCTCTCTCTCTCTCTCTCTCTCTCTCTCTCTCTCTCTCTCTCTCTCTCTCTCGTGTGTGTGTATGTGTGCCCGTGTGTGCACATACATGCCATAGCACACATGCAAATGTCAGAAGACAGCTTGTGATAGTGGGTCCTGGAGATCAAATTCAAGTCACTATCCTTGACAGCAGGCACCTTTCTTTACACATTGAGCCATCTTGCTGGCCCATTACACCTAGAAAGTATTCCCTTGTTTCTTAGAACCCAAGAAGCCCAAGAAGCCAGTAGGGATGTTTTTGTCCTGTCCTCTTCCCAGTGATAGCAGCTCCAACCATGACCCTAGGGATGGGAGTGAGGAATTGAGAAGCATCTATCCAAGGCTGTTTGTCAGGGCTCAGGGAAAAAGCAAAGGCAGGGGGGCCTAGTAACTGAGGATAGACCTAGACCTAGGTTTATTTAGGATGAGGGAGCACATCCGGAGGAGGCACAGACAGCTGCCCTCTAAGACACCCTACATCTTTTGCCTCCTTTCACTTCTCCTACCAGCTCATCCAAGGAGCTGGGGTTCCCTTCAAAGCTCTTCCTGTCTCTCCTCCGGGATCCCATCCCTTGCCATAGCCTTTGATGCTTTTGACCTTGAATCTAAAATGAACTTCTGAAGTTGGAGTTGGATTCCTGTAATCCCAGCATCCAGGAGATTAGGGCAGGAAGAGAGTACTAGTGTGAAGGCAGCCTGGGCCACGGAGCCCAGTTTTGACTCGGTATGTCTGAACAAAGAAACAAGTGAAAACTCTGAACTCAAGAGCTAGGGTTGTAAGCCGGGGCAGTGGTGGCGCACACCTTTAATCCCAGCACTTGGGAGGCAGAGGCAGGCAGATTTCTGAGTTCAAGGACAGCCTGGTCTACAGAGTGAGATCCAGGACAGCCAGGGCTACACAGAGAAACCCTGTCTCGAAAAACCAAAAAAAGAAAAAAGAGCTAGGGTTGTATAGTTCATTTGGCCAATTTTTTGCATGAATCCCCGGGTTTGATCCTCAGTCCCACATAAACTGGGCATGGTGGTATAGGCATGTAATCCCAACAGTCAGGAGATGGTGGAAGGAAGATCAGAAGTTCAAGGTCAGCCTGTACTCATAAGACCTTGTTTAAACAGACAAACCCCTCCTGAACGATAGACTCTTCTTTGCTCCAGTTGGTGTGCTGTTAAAGTGTGGCCTCAGGGTACAGGCCTCCTCTGGCATCCTGCTTGGCAGCCTCTTGGCTGTGCCCATCCTGAGCAGCCTTTTCCCCTATTTTTGAAACATCACAGAGACTCTAGCAGCTAGCGTCATGGTGCTATGAGGAAGACAGTGAGAGTGTTTAGCTGGGCCCCCTAAGGCTCACCCACCCTCTTTTCTACATTGCCTTTTGCCTACTTGAATGCAATACATTCAAGTGTCTACAGATTGTGAGGCCATTGGGAGACAGTGTGGGTAACCAGACAGCCTCTGCCTTAAGGTGTCTGTTAGAGACCCACCCTGTGACAGGCTACTGCAGCCACCGCTGCTGCAGGATGTGAAAGGGACAAAGGTCAGCCAGTTTCCTGAGGCAGGGCCATCCAAAGACATTGCCTAATAGATGCCTTTTATTGTTATTTATATACAGGGTCTTCGTAGGCCAGGCTGTCACTCTGTAGACCAGGTTGGCCTTGGACTCGTAGGGATCTGCTTGCCTTTGCTTCCAAGTACTTGGATTAAAGATGTACACTGTCACATCCCACAGTATACTGCAGTTTTATTTTTCTTCATAGATTTAAATGTTTGCTTCTTTTTATATCTTTCTTCTGAAGGACAAGAAACGTGTCTACCTGTTGAGTGCACTGTTTAGAATGGTTCCTGGCACAGCATTGGGGCTGACGAGAGACGTTTGTATCAGTATGTGGGAGGCAGGGTGATAAGTGGGCATGATGGAAAGAGGGACAATGGAAAAGGTGTTCTGGGTAGAACGTGAAGAGTGAAAAGTCCAAAACCTGGAGAGGTGGAGGAGAGACCCAGGGGCAAGGACAGAGACGTCAGACAGAGGGCAATATCCAGGATCTGGGGCTTGTCTAGAAAGCAATGGGAAACCACTTGGTCAGATATTTGTCTAGTAAAACAAGAAGGAAAGAGGGAGGGAAAAGAACGGAGAGAAAGAATAAAGGCAGAAGGGAGCCCGGGACAAAGAAGAGAGGGAGCAGGGCATGGTGGCACATAGGAGTAGAAGCAGAAAAATCAGGAGTTCAAGGTCATTCTCATATACATGGTTTTAGGACAGCCTGGGCTACTGGAGACCTTAAACCAAAACTATCCTAACACACACAACAGGAGAGAAGCAGAAGTTGAGAACAGTTAACAGTTATGTGGCAGTGGGTATCTGAGAGGGTAAACAGTAAATGACAGGGATCTCGGGGCTGCAGAGATGGCTCAGCGGCTAAAAGCACTTGCAGAGTTCAGGTCAGTTCCCATGACTGCGCACTATTGCCTGTAACTCCAGTTCCAGAGGATCCAACACCCTCTTTTGGCCTCTCTGTGTACTGCGTACAGGTGGAGCACAGATGCACATGCAGACAGAACACTCATAAAGTAAAAGAACTAGAGGCCTACTGCAAGGAAGCTGGAGTCACTACTGCAGTGCTGGCCGAGACTGGATTCTAGTTACACGAAAGGAGAGAGGAGCCGAGACTGCCACAGACTTCTAGCCTGTGTGATTGGATAGCTATGCATGTCACTCTCGAAGAAAGTGGAGGTGGGACAAAAGGTGTCTCATTTCTCCTCGTTTCATCCTAGGATGATATCGGTTGGTTGTTTTGAGGAGCGCGCCAAAAGCAGCCCAGACAGGGGAGGGGCTAGTCCTGATGTCATTTCCGAAATACTTCCGGGCTGAGGCGTCCGGCAACTTCAGCGCCGGAACTTCCGGCTGGTGCAGCCATCTTGACTTCCTGACCTTGGGCTTCGGCTGGTCCTTGGCTTTGGTCATTCCGTGCCGTCATGTCTGTCCTGACGCCGCTGCTGCTGAGGAGCCTGACCGGCTCGGCCCGGCGGCTCATGGTGCCGCGGGCTCAGGTCCACTCGAAGCCGCCGCGGGAGCAGCTCGGGGTCCTGGTGAGCGGGACCGACCGGGAGCGGGGAGTGGGCGAACTAGGGTAGCCTGCGGCATTGGTTTGGGCCGTCTGCAAAGTGCTCAGCTGCTCCTAAACCCTAGTTATTTTCCCCAAGTTCCTGGACCTCAGGCCAGCCCGCCAGCTTACTCGCTGCTCGGCCTCCCTCCTTTTTTATTTTTTATTTTTTGCGGAGGAGGGAATGCCTGGTAACTGGCAGCAACGTAGTGGTTGTTACTGCTACATTTTATTATTAAGGAGGTGTGCAGAGTACCCACCAGGTTGTTGGGATCCCCAGAAATGTGGGAGCATTTAGATATTAGGACAATTTTCACTTTTAAGACATTAATTTATTGAGGCAGGGTCTCATGTAGTCAGGCTGGCCATATTTGACTTTGAACGGATAATCCCTTTAGTGCTGGGTTTACAGGCATGTGCCACCACTTTGGTTTATGTGATGCTGGGGATCAAACCCAGGACTTTGTGTTAGGCCAGCACTCTCTCAAAAGCTACACCTCAACCCCGGGGCCCCTCCCTCCCTCCCGTTCTTGAAGCTCTTATGCTTTAAGTGACAATGGGTCCTGAATCCAGACATCTGGGCACTGAATTCGTGGTAGAACCAAAGCATTGCCACTGAAGAAACTGACAGCCAAGTCATGCCCTCTCTTACTCCCGTTTAGTGGGAGGTCAAGGCATGGAGGCAGAGCTCAGGAATTCAGTCTAGGCTGGGCAGCATGATGAGACCCTGTCTCTGTGTAATAACAAGAGCCTGGGAGCTGGAGAGACGGCACAACACTTAAGACCATTTGGTGCGTGGTCTCATGAAGATGGGTTTGGGTCTCAGCACCCATGTAACAAGACAGGTGCTTGTAACTCCAGCTCCAAGGGATCTGACATCCTCTCCTGGCCTTGTGCAAGCATGTAAACACATATCTGTGTTCACACACACACATCACACAAATATAGATAAGACACATCTTTAAAAGATATTAAAAAAACAGCAGGGCAGTGGTGGCACACGCCTATAATCCAGGACCTATGCTACAGAGGCTGTGGATCTCTGAGTTCAAGGCTAGCCTGGTCTACAGAGTGAGTTCCTAGGACAGCCAGAGCTACACTGAAAAACCCTGTCTCTTTGTAGACAAAACAGCAAAAACAAGAAGAAACTATGTAAGAGGAAAGTATTCGCCTCACAAGCTTGAGGATTTGAGTTTGGCTACCAGCAACCAGCTAGGCTTCAGCCCCAGTGCTGGTAGGAGAGGCAGGGGAGCTCCCTGGAGCCCACTGTTAAGCTTGTCTAGCCAAAACAGTGGGCTTCCGGTTTAGTAAGAGAACCTGTCTCAAAAAAAAAAAAAGATGAGGAGCTGCTTATGTGAGATGCCAGACATCAAGCTCTGGCCTTACCTCACAAACGAGCACATTGAAAACAGCACACAAGGCCATGCACCCACACGCACCAGTAAGCATAGTGGCACTTGAGTTCCAGGACTGGGGTGTCTGGAACAGGAGAATCTCAAGTTCCAGCCCATGCCTGGCTCAGGTACATAGTAAGACTCCTGCCTGTGCACCCCTTCCCCCACAGATGAATAAGTCTTTTTGGTTTTTTGAGACAGGGTTTCTCTGTGTAGTCCTGGCTGTCCTGGAACTCACTCTGTAGACCAGGCTGGCCTCGAACTCAGAAATCCACCTGCCTCTGCCTCCCAAGTGCTGGGATTAAAGGCGTGCGCCACCACCACCTGGCTTGCTTGCCCCCCCCCCCGACCTTTATTTCAAGGCTGAAAGTGGACTTGGCATACTGTCCCCTCCATCCTTAGAGTCTCCCTGCGTCCGTATCTCTCCCTCTCATATGCTGGGCCCAAGTTGCTTTCTTTGGTGTGGGTCTGCCGGACTTTCTGCCTTAGTCTGTTTCAAACTTCCCCGTTTTTAAGGACTACCAGACTTGGAGTGCCTGCAGAACCTTTGCCCTGAGGGGTCCTTCTTTCTTGTGCTTTATGTAGGATATCACCATTGGGCTCACTTCCTGCTTCGTGTGTTGTCTTCTGCCTGCGGGCTGGGTCCTGTCACACCTGGAGAGCTACAAGAAGCGGGAGTGAAGGGAGCTGCCTTCCCCTCACCCTTTGACTAGACCACGCTTGCCAGCCCACCTTGATCATGTTTCCTGCATTCCTGGCTGGCCTTCCCTGGGATCATGTTACTTAATTCCAGTCAGCTCTTCTGCGATCATGACCTCTCGATGATGTCTCCATGTTGACAGCTGGGACCACATATATTGGTTCTGCTTGGTGGGGTCCCCCTTTGTAACAATAAAGTCTATTTAAACCTGGTTCCAGAAATACATCATGTCTTCCTGCACTGGGCTTCTGCCTCCACACAGAAACTGAGGATGGTGTTGGGGTCCACGGAGGAACATCTGGCTGGTACAGGCTCCAGAGCTGTCTAAGGTTTGTCAGGTGTGTCTGCTGAGTGACTCAGCTTCTGGGGACACCAGTTGTTAGTGGACACTCACCTTGATGTTTAGCCCTTCCCGTTCCTTCGCCTGTGCCAAGTGTGTTGGTTCCCTGTAAGTGTGTGTGTGCATGCATAGGGCTCCGTTTTTAAGACCAGCTTTGTAGCTGGGATCCTTGATCATCTTTCCTGACGTGGACGTCCATGACAAGTAGGGTGTGGTGGTACCCATGGCATTTTATGCTGGGCACTACTACCACTTTATGTCAAATTAAGGGCCTCTTACCTTTAGCATTCTGTAAATGCTTATCAGCTGAGTGGTCTTCCTTGTATTTCCTCCTCAGTATCCTTGGGAAGGAGCCAAGGGAAGGGGCAAGAGGAGCTGGAGCTGGATTCTCTAGCCATGTGTTGCATGTAAAGCAATGCCTGCCTACCTGGAATCCTGTCAGGATCTGTGAGGAGCAGCACTCTGGCTCCCCAGAGAGTGAAATGGCTTTATGTCACTTTTATGGTTTGCTCGATGACTTGGCTGACCTGCAGATAGACCCAGGACAGTCCTCCCTGTGGCCTTGTGACTGGAACAGCTGTGAGAGTTGAGGCCTAAAACAGCTTTCTAATGCCCTCTTCCTGGAAGCTTCAGGGAGCTGGCTCCCTCCATCCCCTTCTCTCCTGGCTTTTCTGTGTGGTGTTTGGTAATGCCTATACAATCTAAGGCCAGGGATGCTTCCTTAAGGGTAGGAAAGGGCTCCCTGCCTCCTGAGGGACTGTTTCCTTGAACATAAACCAACTTTAGTGTCTAAAAGATTGAAGGAATTGTGGACCAGCCTCCTGAAACTGTTTTCAGAGTGGAAGAGAATGCTACAAGGTGGGCACAGGTTGGGATGCTGGCCAGGAGGAGGTATGCCACTGCTGATCTCCAGGGCGCAGTGTGGTGACACATACCCAGCACTGGGACGGACACGGAGGCTAGAGGATTCTGATTCCCAGACCAGCCTGAGCTACATAGTAAGACACTATCTCTTTAAATAAATAAATGAATAGATAAAATGAAGGGGTTACCTCAGAAGCAGTGTTTTGCCCAGTGGCCTCATAGCTGTCTCCTTCATATCGGCACCCTTTCCTCTCAGAGTGGGGAGAGAGCTGTATGTCAGTCAGCTTCTTGACCTTGAAGTGAAGGAGGCAGGCGGGTGGCAAGGGGCTTCCTTGCTAGGCCTCTGCTGCCAGAAGAGAGCTTACCTGTATGGACCTATTCTGTCCATGGAATAGATTATACCTGGATCCTAGAGCCATGGGCTACCTTGAAGCAAGAGTGCATGCAGTATTAGAAGAGTTTTGTTCCAGTTTCTATGGTAACATCACTGCTTTGCCAGGGATTAATTATCTTGGGATTAGTTATCCTATTTTTGTGCCCTTGGAACTCAAGAAATAGATGACAGACACCCTGTCACAGAACTGCTCAAAACCAAAGTGTCTTCAGTCAGTTCAGGCTGGAGGGAAGCCAAGCGGCTGTAAGTCCCTAGATCCTGGTCTGAGCTCGTAAGCAGGCTTAACATCTCAGGAGAGGGTGGGGTGGGCAGGGCAATCAACTTGGAGACTGAAGGAGAACTCAAGATTCCCACTCACTTATCATGGTTGGAGTCATCCTCACAGGCCTGGAATCTCACCTTTCACTGATTTTCTTTCTTTTTTTTTTTTTCTTTTTTTTTTTTTTTTTTTTTTTGTTTTTTCGAGACAGGGTTTCTCTGTGTAGTCCTGGCTATCCTGGAACTCACTCTGTAGACCAGGCTGGCCTCGAACTCAGAAATCCGCCTGCCTCTGCCTCCCAAGTGCTGGGATTAAAGGTGTGCACCACCACCACTCGGCTTTTCACTGATTTTCTTTCACCAACTCAGGGATCCTTAAACGGTGTTCTACAAAATAAGGCTTTGTGCTCTGAGCCATATCTTGTGTCTTTTCTGGTGTGTAATGGGGTGGGCTGAGGGTTTGGAGACTCCTGTGTGACCTTAGCAAGTCATCCAATCTTGTTTCATTTTTTGGCATGGCAAAATAAAGATAATGTGACAGGCAGGATAATGTCACAGTTTTTATCCCTAGAGCCCATGAAGTAATTTTAAATGGCCAAGGAGATTGATTTTGCAGATGTGATTAAGGTTCTGGACCTTGAGGTAAGATTATCCTGGGTTATCTGGGTGTCAGCAGACACGCCCTGCACAGACCCATCCTTGCTGGGTATCATTTTGTACCTAAGGATTGCCGAGGCTGGAAGCTGAAATCAGCCCTCAGTTTACTTCGGGAAGTATTGGGAGACCTCCAACGAGAATCTGGATTTGGCCAAGCAGCATGGAAAGAGATGGGTTCCCTCTGAGCCTCTGGAGAGGACGCAGCCTGAGGGTACTTTGATTTTAGGGTTCATCTCCAGAGCTGAGTTCTTGGGGCATGGGCCATCAGGACTGCTGTGTCAGCTGACTAGACCTCTGGGTGACACAAAGTGACTGTCAACTCAGTTACCTTCTCCTGAGTCCAGCTTTGCTCAGCTCTTCAGTCCTGGCCTACGCAGTCCTCACTGCATCCCTAGATCCTGGTGGACTCCAGAGCACAACTCCATGTTTTTCTGGTGCCCACATGACCCTGCTCTTGCCCTGCAAAACTCCCAAGTCTGCCCTAGAAAGGAAGGCCTTCCCTCCAAGGCTTTTCCCCTTTGTACTGATCACTTACATGGCCTCTTCCCCTGGAGAGGGTGCTTCTCTGTGGCTGAGGTTTCATAGCTCCTTGATTCTGGACATAGATGGGCTGTGTTCCCAGGCAGCAGGACTTCTGTGCCATATTGCTCCTTTGCCTGCTGTCACCCACCTACCCTTCCACCTGTGTTGGCTGTTATTTTATTGTTTGGAGACATGGTTTCATGTATTCCAACCTGGCTTCAAACTCCCTATGTAGCTGAAGATGACCACCTACTTTTGGGTCTCTACATCCAGAGTAGAAGCAGGTAACAGTACTATGCCCAACTTCTGTGTGGTAATGGAGACCAAACAGGGCTTAGTACATGCCATGTAAGCACTTTGCCCATTGGGATATGTCTCTAGCCCATGGGGGGGGGGGAGGCTCTCTCTCTCTCTCTCTCTCTCTCTCTCTCTCTCTTTCTCTCTCATCAGACATTTTCCTCAGTCACTCTTCACCTTATTTTTTGAGGCCTGGTTTCTTATTGGACCTGAAGCTTGCTGGATTGGCTGGATTGGCAGGACGAGATCCAAGATCCACTAACATCCACTTATCCAGTGCTGGAGCTGCAGGTGCATGTGGTCACACTAAGCTTTATGTGGGTGTTGGGTATCAAAACTCAGGTCCTCAGAATTTTGCAGCAAACACTGAGCTATTTCCCAGCCACTATGGCAATCTTTGATAAAGTCTTTCATACTGCTATCCTGCCTGGGGTAGAACTTAATTTGTAGCCCAGACTGACCTAGAACTCAGTAATGCTCCTGCCTCAGCCTCCTGAGTGTTGGGACTACAGATCTGAGCCACCAGCCCAACTTTGTCACTGGCTTTGGACATCTGTGAGTTTGTAAGTTGGGAGGCAGGGACAGCGTGTGAGGATGTGCCCAGGATTATTGGCAGGTCTGCAAGTGAAGTTTGGATGCTTTGGGATAGTCAGAAGCCAGGAAGTAGAGCAAGGAGCAGGACAGGTGGTATGGAGTAAGAACAGCTGCTAACCACCAGATGAGCTGGCATCCACAAGAGCTGAGCAAGCCATGCATGACTGTCCACACCTGTAACCGCGGCACTCAGGAGTGGAGGCAAGTGGGTTGAAAATCAAGCCGGGCATGTGAAGTAAATGAAAGCAGGAACCTGACTGTTGATGTGATTCAGCCGGGTAACATGAGCTCAGTGTGTAAGAAGCCCTGGGTTCGGTCCTCAGCTCTTAAGTAAATAAAGCAACTTAACAAAGGCTTAAATACAAAAGGAAATCTTGAAAGGTTGGAAGGGGTCAGGAGAGACTGGAAAGAAATGAGTGTGACTAAAACTTTCAGAAAGGGAAGGCCCTGCAGAGAAGCAGGTATCCCTTATCTTTACTACGTCTGGACTCATGGCCTGCTGGGTGCTCACCACCAGTGGGGAAACAGTGAATGCTATAGTAGACCTTTATTGTTTAAAACAATAAAAGGCTGGAGAGATGGCTGTAGTGCTTGAAAGGATGTACCAATCTTGCGGAGGACCTGGTTTTAGTTCCCTGCACCCACTTCCTGTGGTTATCACAAACTATAGTAGATTCGATGCCTGTGACCTTCATGGGTTTCTGTACTCACAGACACACTTTGAAAAATTAAAATATTTTAAAAAGTTATCTGTGGAGTTGGAGAGGTGGTTCAGTGGTTAAGAGCACTGACTGCTCTTCCAGAGGTCCTGAGTTCAATTCCCAGCAAACACATGGTGGCTCACAACCATCTGTAATGGATCTGATGCCCTCTTCTGGTGTGCATCAAGACAGTACTCATATAAAATAAACAATTTTTTTTAAAAAGTAAAATTAAAAAAAGAATATTTTTTAAAAGTTATAAACTGAGGCTCTGGTTTCCAGAAGGTTCTTCCTGTGACCACAGTCCATCAGCACTCATGGAACTGCTGGGTTGAGTGCTCACAACTACTGTTAACTCCATCTCTATCCTTCCACGTGCTCTTCTAGCCGCCCCAGGCACCAGGCACGCATGTGATATATATATACATACACAAATAAATCTTCAAGATATATATAAATAAAAGAGGTGGGCTGGCAAGATGGCTGGTGGGTAAAGTGTTGCCACACAAACCTAACAACCTTTGTTCCATCTCCAGAAACCATATAAAAGTGAAGAGAATGGATTTT
This sequence comes from Arvicanthis niloticus, assembly GCF_011762505.2. Lineage (NCBI taxonomy): Eukaryota > Metazoa > Chordata > Mammalia > Rodentia > Muridae > Arvicanthis > Arvicanthis niloticus. Next base: position 115,520,308 of record NC_047658.1, on the reverse strand, counting down.
ATAAAATTGTGCTCTTTCACACAAGCACCTTGGCACATACAGCCTTCCACACACTATTGACACAATAATAAAAATTTTAACAAGAGAATGATAGCTGATGACAAAGGACACGATTTCTTTTTAGCTCCCCCCACCCCTTTTTTCTTTCTTTTTTTCTTTTTTGACACAGGGTTTCTCTGTGTAATCTGTGAGTCTGGAACTCACTCTGTAGACCAGGCTGGTCTCTACTCAGAGATCCACCTGCCTCCCTAGTGCTGGGATTAATGGTGGACACCATGCCTAGTCTGTACTTGATTTTTCTTAATCTTTAAGAGAGCTTTTCCAGCCTGGCCTCTGTTACCTGGACTAGGAGACCATATAGGAGCTGGGGTTGGGACTAGTCAGGACAGAGAACCGCTACTCTAGAGGGTAAAAGGTGTCTCTGTGGCTCAGTGCTAGCTATAGCCAGGCTACCAAAAAGTAAATGCCTTCTCCTACAAACTCTCTAGTGTTTGCTTTTCAGGGTACACAGGGCCTGCAAATGGGAGCGCCCATTTCGCAGAATGGAGACATAACCCAAAGAAAATGGGTAGCTTCGGCAAAAAATTATTAAGGACGGCCACTTTTTGGCTCAGGTTTTGTTTTGTTTGGTTTGGTCAAGAGACAGGGTCTCTTGTAGCCTTGCCCGAAACTCCAGGATTACCTTGATCCTTCATGTTTCTACCTTTCACGTGTTCTGATTATGGACTCAGTCCATGGCTTTAAATAGCTCTGCTTTCTCACGTAGGACATAGTCCAAAGTTAAATTGAGGCTTTTGGTTTTGATATCAAGGGAAGATGCTCTCCGTGCTGGAAACAATCTTCAAAGCCTGTAGAGAACAGGTTCAGTGGTGAGAGGGGAGAGCCCGCGATTTCGCGGCTCCGAAGGGCCTCAGGAGGTTGTCACTACTTCCTTTGTCGAGGTGGCTCCGCGCTCTGCATTGCACTGCAGCTACGGTCGCGTACCTTGAATGCACGCCCAGCTGGGATTAACCTTCTAGCGACTTTAATTCCATCTTGTTCCTTATCTCAGTCACACAACCTGCGTTTCAAACTTCAGTATACAGAAAACAGAAGTGACTCGAGGAGGCCCTTAGCACCGCAGGACCTTTGGGAAAGTGGAAATGTGAAAGCCTGCGTTGGGTCCATCCGCTTCTCCAAGAGACTCCAGCCCCCAAGCTCTCCAGAGCAGTAGAAGCAGCCCAGGTCCAGACGACCGCCAAAGGGAGCCTGTTGCTAGGGGCGTTGCGAAGGAGGGGCCACAAGGAGGGGCTCCCTTCCGGGAGGAGGGCAATTAATAACCCGGAAGCGATCACCAGTGCGGCGCTGTTTAAAGATGGCGGCGGAGGAACCTCAGCAGCAGAAGCAGGAGTCGCTGCCCAGCGACTCTGAAGGTACGAACGGAGGGAAGGATGTCCTGTCCGGGCTAGCGGGGACAAGCCTCGGCCGGCCGTTCCCGAGGAGCTCGGGGAGTCCGGGTCCCGGGGACTGGGCGCAGTGTGCGACGGAGCCCTTCACCGCGGCTTCTCCCCTCCCCCTCACAATGGAAGCGGGGCCACGGCGACCCCCGGCCGGGCGGGGCGGCCAGGGCCGGGGCTCGGCGTCTCGCGCACGCCTGGGGCGGGGCCTGGGCCGCCCCGCCTCCGCCGGTCCCGCGGCCTCGGCCGGCTCCCACAGTCAGCCCTCCTGAGTCCTCGCAGTCAAGCCGCGGCCTAGGCCCGGGCCGAGCTGCCCGCCTTTGCCGGAGCTGCTGAAAGGCGTTGTGTAAAGCCGGGCTTCCAAGGACGAAGTCCCTGGTGGGCCGTTCTGGATGCCATTGGCGGCTCTTTTCCTTAGAGCTGGTTCTTGCCTTTGAGCAGATCTAGGCATTGTTTTCCTAGATCCTTGGCCCTTAAAAAACAAACAAAAACCAGTCACACCTTTTCCTTGTATCCCAAGAACTTGGGCTCTAGGGGTTGAGTAAGTCTCGAGTGGGAGGGACAGTCCTGTTTTAGGACATGGTGGGAAGCTCAGCTGAGAACCTGGGCTAACCAGGCCTCAAAGGATTGATTTGAAAAAGCCAGTCATACACGCACACCCTCTACTACTCTATCTCTAACTCCACACTATATACTAGAGATTGAGGGCTAGGAAACCCAGATGCGGAGAAAGAAATTGTTCTCCGGCACATCTAAGAAGGATCCAGGACTAGAATTAGTGTCTTCTGACTCCTACAGTAGCTGCTTAGAGTTTTCAGAATGAACGTCCGGAATCCATGGATAACTCTAGAGAGTGCTTAGGTAGGTAGTAGTTGCTGCTGGCAGAATCCCAGCGTATTTTGGTGATGGGAGCAAGGTGATGGCATTAGTCCATTCTACAGGTAAGGGGAGAGGGCTTTGTGGCAAGTGACATGTCCAAGAGTTCAGACTGGAATTCTACAAATGTGGGTTTGCTCATAACCCTTCACTGGTTTTGACCTTAGGCAAGATGGAGTCACCTCTCTCTATTTGTCTTTTTGTTGATGTTGTTGTTTTAATTTGGAAAATGAACACTACATGAGACCACAGAAGGACAAAGGGTGTGTCTCAGAAAAGTGCATGCTTACAGGATGCACTCATTCCATCTAGGGCTCCGCCCCTTCATCTTGCTTTCTCCCAGAGGCTCACTTCCCCAGAGCATTCCCAAGATGCTACAAAGTTCTGATAGAAGGCAGGGAGGAAGGAATATTGGAGCTGCAAGAGAGCTTTGGGGATGATCTTTACTTTGTCATTTTATTTATTTATTTATTTATTTATTTATTTATTTATTTGATTTCTTGAGGTTGCTAGAAATAGAAGTCAGGGCTTCACACCTGCAGGACAGATATATCTTTACCACTGGGCCTCAACCCTGGCCCTATTTTTTTTTCTTCCAAGATAAGGGCTTGCCATATTTCTAGAGCTGATCTCTAACTCCTAGGCTTCTTGATCCTGCTCTGGTCTTCTGGTCTCCTGGTCTTGTCTGTAATTGCCCCTTTGTTTATTTTTATTTTGTTCTTTAGAGATTGGCTACACAGACTTATGGTCTTCCTGCCTTGCCTCCCAAATGACACCACACCCAGCTACCTTCTCCAAAAGACAAGGAAATGAGAATTCAAAAGAGGGGAGGACTTTGCTTAGGAAACACAGTGGGGTGTAAGGCACAGGGCTCCAGATTCCAGGCCTGCTCTGCCAAAGCCACCTGCCGTAGACAGCCAGACCCCACAGAAACCCTTGGTTGGCACTTCTTTTTTTTCTCCTTTTTCTAGGTGTTAACTGTCTGGCCTATGATGAAGCCATTATGGCTCAGCAGGACCGAATTCAGCAAGAGGTGAGGTGCTGAAGAAGGTTGGGGAGGGAGTAGCCGAGGGCTTTGTGGTGTATAGTCAGGGCCTGAGGCCTAATGTCTACATTGAAGCCTCCCCTCTCAAGTCTGTTTTAGGTACTTCATTCTTTTATGGGGGTTGCTGTGCCACCGGATGACCCGCCCAGCACCCCTTTTGTAGGTGTTAGGCATGGGTTACTCAGTCTCCTGCTTCCCTGCAGATTGCTGTGCAGAATCCTCTGGTGTCAGAGCGATTGGAACTGTCAGTCCTGTACAAGGAGTATGCTGAGGATGACAACATCTACCAACAGAAGATCAAGGTGGGATCCTGGCCAGAGGGGCAGGAGGAAGCCTGTTTCAGCCCTGCTTCTTGTCAGGCCTAATGTCTGAGAGGGTTGGGTGTTGGGTGGGGACGCACCTCCTATTGCTAGTTTTTGAAGTGTACAGCCTCTGGACTGAGACCTCCATTCACATCAGATTGCACTCAGCAGCTGTCTTCTTGACAGGTCCTTCAGTGTCTCTGAGCCCTGGGTGTCCTCATCTGTAAAATAGGGACAGTGAAAGCATCTGCCTGTAGGGTGGCTGTAAGGTTGAGGTAGGTGATGCTCAGGTGGGCCCAGGTGCAGGCTGGGCGGGCACTGACAACTCAGTAGCCAGCCAGGGGCCAAACTTCCTGGTGTTGGGGATGGGTAGATTGGTCACAGAGACCTGTCCTATAATCCGTCTACTGCATCTTTGTGGAGGACAGACCTCTTCTGTGTGTCCCTGCTGCATCACTCAAACTGAGGCAAGCTTCTTCACCAGTCACCCCAAAGGCTGGGAGCAGTGGTGGCTGAACTGTAACCCTGATATGAAAACAGTATTTAGTAGACAGTGTGAAGGGTTAAGAAATGGTGTACTTCCAGTCTTCCTCCGAAGATCATAGGTGTTTGTATCCTCTGCTTGCAGCTGGGTCCTTCAGGTGGCCAAGCAGATATCCCCCTTACAGGGGCAGTGCAAGAGCAGTTGCCTGAGAGGTTAACTAGGAGGGCATCATAGCTCAAACATAGCCAAGTATGGTAGTGAGTATCCACAGTTACTCCCCTGTTGCCAGAGAAGCCAGAATTCAGGAGCTTCCCTGACTCTGAGCAGTTGGCAGGTAATGGAAACTTAGACTGTTACGTGGGGCTGAGGTCCAGCCAGTGTAGTAGTCGCATGAGCCCAGTGTTTGCAAGGCTCTTCTAAGTCGTGTCCTTAGCACCTGAGGGGAAATGTGTGCACTGAGTAGCCCATGTTCAGCATAGATAAGCTGTCTGCAGTCTGGCCTGCTTATACCCTTGCTCCAAAATGTCGGTGATGAGGTAAAGCCCTGATGTGATGTTTGAGCCAGGGAGACTTTGTTCTCCAGCTGTGCGACCTTAGGCCATGCTGGATCTCTGGCTAGAGTTATTTTCAGCCCATGGGGCAAGTTTAGGGAAGGTGTTGAATTGAGTGCTGCTGTGCCCAGCAAGTGCTTAGAAAGCAGTAGGCGCTTCCTCTCCCTTGTGGCCAGTTAGTAGGGTGATGGCCCATCTAGGGCCACCTGTTCTACTAAGCTGCCCTGTAAAACCAACAGGAGATCCTCAGGTTCTTATCACTGAGTCATTTAGCAAACTTTGAATATTTGAAGAGAGCTGTTTAAAGCAAGGTACCTCAGCACCCTAAACTTCCTTTCTGTGTACTGTGCTTAAGCCCTCCTGTTCTTCCTGGCTGGTGATGACAAAACCAGGCTGGGTATGTACTTGGCTCCTGTGTGGAGTAGACTTTGTGAGGATGTGAGGAAGTGGGCATGGGCCCTCTACAGGGTGCCTGGCAGTATGTACCCAGTAAGCTTACACTAGCAGAGTGGCTGGACTGAGCAGCCTTAGTGGTCATGTTACATTCGCCAGGCACTGGAGGTCCTGCATACACTGCGACTGAAACATAGTCCTGCTTCTCTGATGCTTACAGGGGCAGTGCAAGACAGATACAAACCAAAGGTGTATGTGGCGGGCAACACGTCCTTAATCCCGGAGAAAATGAGGCAGGAGGATCAAGGTCAATCTGGGCTAAATATAGCAAAACCCTGTCCTAACCCTAACACACACACACACACACACACACACACACACACACACACACACACACACACACACACACACAAACAATTTGGTTGTTAGAGGTTAATACTGTGGAGGGAAATAAAAGAGAGGGAGAATTTGAATTTTCCTTCCTTCTTTCCCTCCCTCACCCACTCTTCCTTCCTTCCTTCCTTTTCTTTCTTTCTTTTCTCTCTCTTTCTTTCTTTCTTTCTTTCTTTCTTTCTTTCTTTCTTTCTTTCTTTCTTTCTTTCTTTCTTTCTTTCTTATTTGAGACAGGGTTTTTTGGTATAACAGAGCCCTGGCTGTCCTGGACTTTCTTACGTAGAGCAGACTGGTTTGAACTCCAGAGATCCTCCTGAGTGCTGGGGTTAAAGACATGTGCATCCATGAATGGCTGAGAATTTGCATTTTAAATAGGGGTAGTGGGCAAGAGCCTCTATGAAAGATGTATTTGATGAACAGACAGAAACAAAATGTCAAGTGGCAGGGTGTCCAAGGGTAGTGGGACTGGGATGGTTTAATAAGTAGACATGTGGATAGGCTGAGGCTTCCATGAAAGCCAGTTTGGCCTGGGAGTGTCTGGGTGCTTTCAAGGATACAGACAGGAAGAAAGCTTAGCTGTAAGGTTACTGTTGCTTCAGGGTGAAAATAGGTTTCAGGAGACAGTGGAGGAAGAGGGGATAGTGAGGGGCTTTGCTTTGGCAGTACAACATGAAGCAGGCATGATGGCCCAGGAGCAGGCTGTGTAGTGATAACTTTGTGTGCTAGGTGTGTTGAAGGAAGAGCCTGCAGGATCTGCTGTTTAGTGGATGTGTCCGGGTGGAAGTGGGTCATCTCTGAGGTAATTGAAAGCCTGGGTGAAGATCAGGTTAGTGCAACCAGCTGCAGCAGTGGAGATGTCTCAAGACATGGAAGAGGCGGAGAGAGGCGAAGCATCTAAGGTGGAGCTCTGTCTAGGTTTGGTGGTCTGGAATTTCAGCACTCAGAAGTCTGAGGAAAGATTACAGCAAGTTCAAGGCCAGCCTGAACTGCAAATTGAGACCCTGTCTCAAAACCAAAATGAAAGAAAATATTGTATCTGTGACTAAGAGGTGAAGATACAGTCTGGCCTCTGGTGTTTATAGGGCAGGCTGGAAGCCCTGTGTTTGGGTGGGCTGTAACTGGCAAGTGTCTTGAAGAAGGGTACTGTGTCCTTCGGTGGAGCCTTACCCTTCAGCATGGAGAGGACAGGTGAGAAGGAGATGAAGTGTGGTGCTGCCACTGTCCCAGGCCAGGCTGGGGAGGGCTGATAGAGTAGCTCTAGGTTGGTCTTAATCTTGGCCAGACAAAAGCCTCCCACAGGAGTTCCTGTTTTTATTTGGAGGCCTACCCGGATCTTACGTGTCTCTGACTGGTAGGGAGCTGTCCTTGAGTCTGAAGGATGGAAGCTGGTAGTGAATATTGGGGCAGCTTAGTGGCAGATGAGATGTCAGGGCTATGTTCTCAGTGGGAAGGGACTCTCATTACTGACAGTTGTCTGAGGAGAGTCATCTGAGGAAGGAGCAAGTACAAGGGGTGACCAGGGCCAGGGTTGTCCAGGTGGGTGAGAGGCCTGCTTACCAAGCAGCACTAGGAGTCAGGGTCATGGATGCGCTTCCTTTGGAGGAAGCAGAGAAGGCTGATGGAGATGGCCCTGCAGTGGGTAGCATGGTTAGAAGGTGAAAACGTACTGGGGAGCCGGGTTAGCTTCAGACTGTAGGGAGAGCTTCTCTGTGTGGCGAGAGTCCTGCTGAGCAGGGCAGCTGGTCGTGTGACCTTTCCTGTTGCTCTGCTTTGTCTTGCTTGCATTTAAAGACCTTGCATTAGTCAAGGACAGGTTTAGTCACCTGTTTTTAAGCAAAGCTCTAGCCAGTGATACCCACATAACTCAGCAGCTGGTGACCATCCAACCATTGACATATAAGTGCATAGCATCCAGGAGCCTCCAGGGAGGACTCTTGCCAGTGGGTGACTTGGTGTCCCCATTCAGAAGCCAGGAGATGGGAACCTGGAGCTGCTCAGTGGCCACCTGCTGTTAGAGCCATTTCCTGGGCTGGTGAATGTTAAGCTGGGCTGTTCCTCTGCAGGACCTCCACAAAAAGTACTCATACATACGGAAGACCAGGCCTGACGGCAACTGCTTCTATCGAGCATTCGGCTTCTCCCACTTGGAGGCCCTGCTAGATGACAGCAAGGAACTGCAGCGGTGAGGATGCTCTGGGCTTCTCCTGAGGAAGTCAGGGCCTTAGGCCAGCCATCAGTTGGGTTGCTTGGGGACTTCTTTTTGAGCTTGGTGGGTGTCCTTGCCTAGGCAGGACTAGGCTGGCTAGGGCGTTGCTCCGCTGGCTGAGGAATCCATATTGGCTTCCCATTCCTCCCACCTGCAGGTTCAAAGCAGTGTCTGCCAAGAGTAAAGAGGACCTGGTGTCCCAGGGCTTCACTGAGTTCACAATCGAGGACTTCCACAATACGGTGAGCGAGCCCACCTGACTCAGGCTGGGTTAACAAGAAGGGTGGCTCTCCAGGATATGGTAAGGGTGGCCTCTTGTCACATATCTTCCTCATCTTACCTTTTGTCCCTGGGTGGGGCAGTTCATGGACCTTATCGAGCAGGTGGAGAAGCAGACCTCAGTAGCTGACCTGCTGGCCTCCTTCAATGACCAGAGCACCTCAGACTACCTTGTGGTCTACCTGCGACTGCTCACCTCAGGCTACCTGCAGCGGGAGAGCAAGTTCTTCGAGCACTTCATAGAGGGTGGCCGGACTGTTAAGGAGTTCTGCCAGCAGGTGCCACCTCCTCTCCAACTCTGCCCTGGGGCTCTCCTGTTATCTTTGGTGTCAGGGTGGGGCATGCCAGGGTGAGCTGTGGGACCTGGGGGAGGGGTTCTGGGACAGGCCTGACCTGCCCCTGTGCCACAGGAGGTGGAACCCATGTGCAAGGAGAGCGACCACATCCACATCATCGCACTGGCCCAGGCCCTCAGTGTGTCCATCCAAGTGGAATACATGGACCGCGGTGAGGGCGGCACCACCAACCCACACGTCTTTCCTGAGGGCTCCGAGCCCAAGGTGTACCTTCTCTACCGACCTGGACACTACGATATCCTCTACAAATAGGGCCGGCTGGCTGACTGTGCCCTGCCTGCCTCCCCTGCCAGGCGCTAGACATGTACAGAGGGTTTTCTTTCTTTTTTTTTTTTTTTTCCTTTTTTTCTTATTTCTTTCTTTTTTTTTTTTTTTTTTTTGGTTGTAAATGGTCATATTTCACTCCTCCCTTTTCCTGTCATAGAACCTTCCATGTTTTATTAAAGGGGACGCTGGTGGAGAGCCCGAGTGTGCGTTTCCCTGCTCCGCTGCCCTTCCCACCTGCCTGCTGGCTGCTGTGTGTCTGGCTGTCCCTTTCCCTGGGATGGGTCCCCTCGCTTTCTACCTATCTACCGCCAAGCATTCCTGCCAAGAGAAGTTTGAGGGGACTAGGCCATCATGGGCCCCTTCTGGTTCTTAGAGTTGTGCTTTCTACCCATAGGCCTGCCCTTTCTTCCTTAGCCTCCCAAGGGTTTCTGTGGGAACTGCTCAAGTTCCTTGGGAACTTGACCAGAAGTCTCAAGCCACCCGTACTCACAACACTTACAGACTTGCTATTCTGGCAAGGGCCCCAGATCACAACTCTCTGCCCATCTTCAGGGGTCTGCATGATTGAGAAATCCTGGGGTGAGAGTTTATGGGAAGAAGCTGGCCTAGAGTAGGTAGAGGAACCAGGCATCCTCACTGGGCCCTTGGAGGAGCTGACCTAGTGTGAGAGAAATGTTCTTAGTAGGGCTTCCCTGTTACCTGTTCCCCGGAGTCCCCTGCCTGTGCCTGCTCTGCACCCCTCTGCTTGGGCCATATCTGCATTACTTGCTCTTCGCCTTCTCCTTCCTCCCCCCGCACATGTGGGGTCTCAGCCCAGGCTGTGAGCTCCTTGGGGGCAGGCCCTCAATAAATGTGAAGTGCTGCTGCTGCCTCTGCTGTCTGGCCCATGCATCTACCCTCCTAGCTCACCCAGGGCTGTCGTAGCCTCTTGAAGCAAGGTGCCCAAGACACCATCCCTACCAGGGGCCACCTTCCTCACAGGAGGGAGTCGGGGGACCCAGCCATACCCAGACAGTGAGGGCTGAGCCAGACAGCTTTATTAGGAGGCTTCTGAAAGGCAGGGCTGAGGAAAAGGACAGAACCTCATGGTGGCCAAGCTGGAACAAGCTGTAGGCTTCTGAGACCTCTCAGAGCTGGGAACGAGGTCCTACAGGCCCAGGTGGGTCTGAGGGCAGAGCAGAAAGGTTAAAGGGAATTAAGGACTTTTGGAAGCCCCTGGGCCCCTCCCTGCCCTCACCGCCCCACTGCATGGAGGTAAGCAATGGCAGATTGAGCGGGTGTTAGAGGGCCAGGTTAGTGTAAAGCGGCCACACCATACTGGGTCAGGCCCTGCTTACCAGTCCTGTTCAGGGTGGGCTGTGGGAGCCTCAGGCTGGAAGGCAGAGGACAGTGAGAGATGCCCCGGGTCATTGGGGGAGGGGTAGGCTGACCTGGGGCGGCCAGGAGGAAAACAAGGGCACATACCTACTGGGAAATAATGGGGCAGGCGCTCCTGGTAAATGCCCTCATCCTTCTCCAGGAACACACAGATGATGAGCCGATCCACCTGTGCCAGGGAGATTTGCTCAGCCTGGGTGAGGCCTCCACCGGCCTCTCAGTCCTGGTACAGTGTGCTTCACCCAAATGCACCTGCCTGCCCTTGCAGAGTCTCGATTACCATGGTTGCACTGTTCACCTCAGGAGATAGGAGAATTCACTGGACCATTTATAGAAGGGGTTCAGGCTCTACATTTGCTCCTTCCCTTTATGTCTCACAACAAACAAGCCTGGCTTAGGGAGTAGGCTGGGGGAGGGCAGGTACCAACCCGCCACACCAGCTCAGTGCTTGGCACTCCTGCTCTAGCCTCACTGCCAACTGATCTCTCAAGTCTCACCTTGTCCTTGTGCTGCTCCAGCCATTCCCGCAGCGTAGCCAGCACTATTTCCGAAGCCTCCTCATTGGGGTAGCCTGAGGGCAGGGTCTGGTGAGTCCATATCTGGCCCCACCCTGCCCACCTCCATGACTGCGGTGAGGTGGGGAGAGGAGACACTGCCCACACCAGGCCTTGCTTTTCCAGACTCACCAAACACGCCTGTAGAGATGCATGGGAAAGCCTAAGGAAGAGAGGGCAAGACGACATGGAGACTTGGTCACTTGGTGCCTTCCCTGCTGCCCATGCCCCTGCTGCCAGTTGACTCTTACCACCGAGCGCAGCCGGTGCTCCAGCAGCAGGTCCAGGCTGCTCAAGTAGCAGTTGCGGAGCTCAGCCGCCTGGCTGGCAGTGGGTTGGCCCACAGCGATGGGCCCCACCGTGTGGATGACATCTAGGGTAATGGCTTCAGTCAGACAGCATAGGTCTCTTCTGCCATCTCATCAGAAGGACCTCGCCCTTGCAGCACACCTGTGACCGCCCACCCGCATGTCACTGCTAGATGGTGGAAGACCTTGACATTGCCCTCTCAGTCTTTGGCTCTCCTCCCTGCTGCAGCTCCAGCCCCTTGCCATCTGCTATCTGGGGTGTCAGAGGGGCCAGGTCCTTATACTTGACGTTAAGACGCCCCCTTGTGGCTGTGGGCAGTTCTCGAGTACTCACACTTGGCTGGCAGCCGATAGCCGCAAGTGATCTTGGCTTTGCCGGTCTCGCAGTTCTGCAGGGTGCGGCATTCGTCCGTGAGCAGGGATCCCGCGGCCCGATGAATGCAGCCGTCCACTGCAGGGACGAAATGAGCTGTCGGGTTCCCCGCATCCCTGAAGGATCAGGCATGACACTCCAATCCTAAGAAACTCCAAGGCATTGGCCCACTTGGCATCACAAAGTTCTCTCCAAGGCTGCTCTTATCACCCCTTGTTTCACATATAGGGAAACTGAGGTTCTAAGGAGTTGCAGTGAGCCTTGGAGCGACCGGCAGGGGGCGCGCCTGGCCCGCCCTCTTGTTTCTCTGTCGGGTCCTCGCCGTCCTAAGGTTACTGAGATTTAAGAATTTAGTGGGATCCCAGAGCCCACCTTTTGACGAGTTTCAAACTCGAAGCCTCGATTAATCCTGTCTGAGGAACCGAGCCACCTTAGTTCCAAATGGCAGATCCAATCCCGCGCCTCAGCCTAGCTTTTCCAGCTCCTTCCCATTGGACCAGGTCTCTCAGGTGTCTCTAGCCTCTCAAACCCTGGTGGGGCAACTAGCAGACTCGTTAGCATTGCTTAACTAAGGCCAGGTTCAGGGCTTGTTTATTCAAGTGAGGCTCTTGGGATTCTCAGTGACCCTGGGGATCCAGGCCCAGATAAACAACTCTTAATGCTGCTATATTCCTGAGCCAGCATTAGCCCAGAGGCAACTCTGCTAGTGAGTCACCCAAGAACCATATAGTTTTGTCCAAACAGGCTGAGGCAAGTACTGGTTTGCCCGTCTATTCTAGATTTTCTCCAGCTTTACCAGGATCTCAAAATGTGGCCAGTGGCCCTGGAGATGGCAGGGCTGATAGAACCCAGGCCTATCTTTTAGAAGGTCTACTGCCTGGCACTGGTTGTACTGGCATCAAACAAGCAAAATGAACGAACAAACAAGAAAATTCTGGCTCCATCTTACAGATTCCTAACATGAGACCCTTTCTCCCTTCTGCATCCCTCCAAGTTCTTGGCCCAGGTCTGGGCACACCAACTGGACACCCCTTCTTTCTTTTGTTTCCTTTGTTTCCAACAACACCTAAATTTCAACCTTCCTCAGAGCTGGCACTGGGTGGTTTCCCACAGATAGGGAACCCTGGGAATGGTGCAAGACAGGGTATTTCAGGTCCCTTGCTCTCCTCTGCAGGATTCTGCAGAGCAGGTTCTGAGAGTCCAGAGCCTGTATGAAGCTTGGAGTTCACAGGAATCACAGTGTTGCTGTCCTGGATGGATGTCCCAGAGGACCCAGGACTGTACAGAGCAGCAGCAGGGGAGGCGAGCAGCCTGAGTGACCATGGACACATCACTACTTCTCTGGGTCTAATAGAGTGCCCACCTCATGGAATGTTTCGAAAAATAAATGTTACAGGGTAGGGTAGCACCAGGGACAGAACCCAGGGCATACAGTCCACAGCCGAGCGACACCTCAGTGCTAAGTAAACTGACCTTTTTTCTTTTTTCTCATATGTGTTGTGTTCTGGTTTTTATTTGAGCCATGTGACCTCATGTAGCCTGGGTTAGCCTCAGTTTAAACTTAAACTCCTAAGCTTCCTGCCTCCATGCTGAGTGAGGAGGTGGGGGAGGGGGTCCACCCCTATGCCAGACTCTGATTCTTTCTATTTTAATTTTTTTTTAGATTTATTTATGTTACTTTTTGTGTATGGATGTTTTGCCTGCATGCATGCCTGTTCACTGTGTCTGTAGGATCCTCCTACAGAGCAACAAGTGTTCTGGGCCCCAGAAGTCAGGCTCTAATTCTTGTTAGTTAAGCAGTGTTGGGCTTGATCAGATACAAAGTGATTTACCCCTTATGATAACATGACAGTGTTGGACTCACAGAGTGGACCAGGAGTCCGTGGTGAGGTGAGGGAGTCGTGTGAGGTGAGCACAGGGATTTGTGGTGTGATTCCTGGAACCTACAGGCCCTGGCTGTCAGTCTCAGCCTCCTGGCACTTCACTACCTGCTATTTTAGTGTGAAGTGTCCTGCAGGTGACCTTGGCTGGCTAAAGGGTCATGTGGAAATCCAGACCCTGCTCAGAGGAACAGGCCTGCAGTCAGTCCTTCGGGGCTGACCTGGGGAAGTGAAGGCACAGAAGACCGGCACAGGAACCCTCTCCCAACATTTAGAATAGGATTTGGACCTTGTGACTGTGACCAAAACCAAAGATGAGGCCCTGGCCACATCTGTGTTACCCTTCCCTAAACAGGTTGGCCCTGAAATCCAGGTCTCAGCTGCCTGGCCCCTCCTTCCCACCCAACCCTCCCACTCTCCTTGGGATGTCCCCCCACTAGCCTTGATGTCTGTCTCACAGTAGTTTGCTTTTCACCAGGGGCGAATGCGATGACTTATGCCTTTAATCTTAACAGATGGGAGGCGGAGGTAAGTTAGAGTAAATAGTAAAGTCCTTTCTCACCAAACACACACCAAGATCTGCAGCTCAGTCTAAGCCTGGTCAGCATCCTCTTGTCTGCCTGGTCTGATATGAGCATTCCTCCATTGTGGTGGAGCCGCTCAGTCTCCATGGTGGGCCTCCTTGTAGAAAGCACCTTGGGGTGCTGAGCCAGACCCATAGATTGTCCTGTTGGAGCCTCACACCCCACTCAGGAGGTACTGCCAACGTCTTCTTTATAGAACAAGCTGAGGCACGGATAGTAAAACTTGGCACAGATCACACTCTGGGCACTGAAGGTTCAGGGATTCTACTGGAACTATGATGTGGCTACTTGTGCCATCCCACAACCTTGCTACTCTCAGTGGGCCAGTGCTTGTCTGTCTCTGGCAACCGTTTCTGTCATTTGTCTCTCTGCCCTCTTCACCCCTGCAGTCTGGTACTTATCCTCTCCCTGAATCAATACATGCTCCAGAAGAGTATGTGCCCTGGGGACCCTCGTCTCTCTGGACTGTGCAGCTCGTCCACAGGGATGTACACTACTGCCACCCACCAAGGTGCTCTCAGAGACACTAGCTGCTTCCTCCCTGGCCACTCTGGGCTCTTCTGTCCCAGGCCTCTCCTCTGCTGCTGCCCTCCCTAATCTCTACATCTCACTGAGCCCAGCCCCTTCCCCTCCTGTCTAGTCAGTCCCCCAAAGCCTGGGAGATGCTAAGGGGCATCTCCTGGTAACTGGACAGACCTAACATTCATCTTGGGACCTTCAGAAGGCTCTTCCCAACCTGGCCCAGCACAATTCTCCCCAACAAGGAGGGGGAGTGGGGCTGGCAGGAGCTGTCTCATGCCAGGGGGAGAGGGCTGGACCCTGACCCTCTGCAGACCAATCAAGAAGGCTCCAGTGGGGACCACTCCAGTAAGGCACTGAGGACTGTTGGCTACTATTTAGGGTGCTGTAATATTCATGAAGGAAAGATTAGATATTTAAATTTATTCAGCAATAAATGTGTCTCAGTGGGGGAGCATTCCTCATGCTAAACAAACAAGCAAGCAGGGGCTAATTAATTATTTACAGGAACAAGAGGAGCCAGTGGCCTAGGGGACTCAGAGGGCAGTTGTCCCCCTGCCAAAGGGTCAGCTGTCCCCATTCCCTTCTGCCACTCTGTGGAGCTGGCCCTGTTACATCCCCTACTGGGATTTCTCTCTCCCAAAATTCAGGCCAAAGGTGCTGGAAACTTTGGGTTAGTTATTTAGTCTCTCTGAATCTCAGAGCCTAGGTGTCCAAAGATCTATAGGGAACATTGATTTAGGCTGAGAGGCAACTGAAAGCCAGAGAAGTCAACAACTCCTCACAGCTGGAAGTGGAGCGGAAGCCAAGGTCTCTAAGGCTAGGCCCTGTCTTACAAGAAGTGGAGGCAAAGGTTCAGAGAGGCATAGCTATGAGTCACAGAGCAAGAGAGGATTCTGGGTAACTCTCACCTCTGCCCTGCCCATCCTGGCCTCCTATAGACTCCCCATCAGGAGGGAAGCAAGGAGTAGCCTGGAATGGAGACCCAGTTTGTAGAGTGACAGCCAACTTGGCCTTGGGGAAACAGGCAAGGAGCTTTCAAACCAAGTTCCTCTTTCTGGGCTCTTCCATCATATCTCCAGGGTGGTCTCTATACTTCTCTGTGCCTCAGTTTCCTCAGATGTCAGCAAGACCTTGTTGCTTGGTGTGGGCATTTGGAAAGAGGCTGCTCCTTTGTTTATCACGCTGTCAATATTCACAGCTAGGTGGCCCAGGCTCAGCCAAAGGCAGCTCTTCTAGGAAGACAGGCTGTGTGTGGGAGGGGCGGGAGGCACTCTATCCAAGAAGGTATAGAGAACCCTCTCTCATCCGGACATTCAGTCCTGCTTGGGCTCTGTCCTGGGGACAGCTCACAGTGGCCACACCTTAGTCCAGCATACGGGTGCCAGCCAGACACTGTGCACTGTCCTTGTTCATTTCCTTCTCAGAAGGAGAGCCTGGCTGAGCAGATGGGGAGCTGAGTCTACCGGAGTGAGGACCTAAGGCAGATTCCTGAGCTGCTGACCTTTGGACTCCCACCCTCAGATAGGATATGAAGATCCACTGGGTCCTGGAGCCTCTCTCCCCTGGCTTGCCCCATACTTTCTTCCTCTTCCTGGATAGAACTTGTGAGCTAAGCCACTGATGTTGCCTGGTTAGAACCCAAACCCAACCTCTGCTTGTCCTCTCTGCTCCTTCATTTCGCAGACAGCCCTATTCCAGTGTCTGCTCCAGACAAGGCCTGTACTGGGCCCAGGGAAGGACACAGAGCCCACCCTCCTGAGGCTGCATCCTGAAGATGCCCAGGCGGGTGGGTGTCCCAGGGAGAAGACGGATGGGCGACATCACTGCGATGTGATCTGACATTCATTATGGGGTGAGATCAGCTCCTTAAATGGGGATTTGAAAACATTAGGGCTTCATTATGTACACAACCACGAGGCTCGTTCATCATGCGCAATCACTTGCGTTATTAAAGATCCGCGCGGCCGGCCGTGTGCAGGGGCTGGTGGCATCTTGCTTACTGGGGGCAGGGCAGGAGTGCAATGGCCTAGAGGTAGGGACCAGAGTTGCTGAAGGAGGACTGGTTCTCACTCCTTACTCATGGAAGGCCAGGTGCTAGGGAGGGTAGGAGCAAAATGAAGCTGCAGGCAGCCCCTTGTGTCACTCAGGGGAGGAGCTTCCCAAGGCACTGTTCTACCAGTGGTGGTCAGGAGGGGGCAGCTGGTGACCCAGGGCCTCTGCCTGGGTAAGGAAAGACCTATCACACTTGGCTCATGAAACCTTTTGAGGCTCACGCCAATCTACAATATGAAAACTCTGACGGCAAGTCAGGACTCTCTGGCCCTGGAAAGCTATACACTGTACCCCGTAGCAAACACGTAACGGGGTGGCCACAGGCCAGTCCTGCGTGTCACACTACCAGGGAAGAGGCAACAGGGCTGACATGAGAAGATGGAACGGGACAGGATGTGGAAAGGGGCATGAATAAACCCATCCAGTGGTCCACACTGCCCTGCTAGCATGGGATAGTGTAGTAGAACCCTGGGTAATAGAATATACCGGGAGGGACAAAAGAGAGTCCCAGCTTGTAACTCCAGGGGCAGGAGTACAGAACTGCAGTCCTGCGGGGCAGGAACTGTGAATGAGGCATCTAGGGATTAGCCTAACACACATGCCTAGCTGAGTGCGAAGAACACTGTCAGATTGCATCTAGCCTTTTTTTTTTTTTTTAAGATTATTTTTTAAATATATATGTGAGAACACCGTTGCTGTCTTCAGACACAACAGAAGAGGGCATTGGACCCCAATTACAGATGGTTGTGAGCCACCATATAGTTGTTGGCAACTGAACACAGGACCTCTTAACTGCTGAGCCATCTCTCCAGCCCCCTGAACGTAGCCATTTTTGAGGGTCTCTCCTGTGATTCACACTTCTCCGTGCTAAAGCTGCACCCCTGCTCCTGCAGACAACCCCAGGCCCAACACTGCGGGGCCCAGCAAGCTTCCTGCTGCTTCTGTGTCCCACAGGTGGCCAAAGAGAGGCGGGGCAACCTCACACACCCTGGCTGCTGAGCACCAGGGCAGCCCACAGGCTATGGAGGCCACCTGTTCATCAGGGCAGCAGCCCCACGGAAGCAATCACAGATTAGCAGCAGTGATGGCAGCTAGCGGCTTGTAAAGAATTGACAGGAAGACCACGCTGGGGTCCCATGCTCAAAGGCCTCACAGGAACAAAGGAGAATGAGGGGAAGAGAAAGCTGAGGAAAGGGTGATAGAAAAGGATGGTGAGACAGAGGGAGCAAGAGCAGATAGAAAGGGACGGAGATCAGGTTGATAGACTACATGGGAAAGGAGCCACTGAGAGAGAGCTGGGTACTGTGTGAGGGGAGAGAGGATGGGGCTGTACACACAGTATCAGGCTGTGGCTGAGCACAGCGGCAGTTGACAAGTGTGCTCCCAACACATGCTGTCCACCTGTGTCTGCACCTTAAGTGGTCCTGATGGTGTGCGTGGGGGCAGACAGATCTTGAATTATCGTCAAGGGCAACAGAATACTGAGCTTGGTTCAAGACGGTGCTAAAACATGGCAGGCTCTCCATCCCTAGATTTTGGGGTGTGGCCAGCAGGAGAGACCATCGTCAGATAGGGAGTCTGGGCAGGACAGAGGGGCAGTAGGTACAAAGGCCCTGTGCCAGGGGATGGCTGTAAGGGATGGGCCACCATCCTGGCCTCTCCCAGCCTGTGGTGCTGGCTCGTAGTTGAAGGGGTGAAGCAGTGCAGGGTGGGCCTGGAGCTGATATGTGCACAGATGGGCAGATCCCCAGCTCCTGTAGCTTTGTGTGGGGCTGATAACTTGTAAGGCCCAAGCAGGAGTAGAGGGTGAGAACAGGGGCTCCTTTCCCCTTCCTAGCCTGCCTTGCCCTCCTGCCAAGGACCTGTCTGACCACAACCACTGGCTCCTAAAGTTGGCCCTCTGGAGCGCTGGCTGGCTGGGGCAGAGATGGCGGCCATGCCGGCAGAGGCGGCGGCCCTGAATTAATCTGTCACTAAGACTTGGCCATGGCAGGCGCAGTCATGATTTAGATGAATAATTGAAACGCTCTGATACATTTATTATCCCTTTAGTGCAAAAGTGGCAGAGAAAGACGAGGGGTAATTGAAAAAGAACGCACAAATCTCCCCGAGAAAGCCGGCTCCTCATCGCCAAGTAAACATCTCAGTGCTAATAAACAGTGAAGCACTTGGGCCTTGTCGATCCCTATCCTGATTTAGGACCCGCCTCCCTCCTTACCATACAATAGGAGAGTGTTTCAGACATCCTTTATTGAGCCAATGACTGGCTTTCCACAGGGAGATAGGGCAGAGGCATAGGAAGAGAGTGGCCCAGGTGGTCACTAGCTCCACCAGGAGACTAGGACTTCCCTAGGCCATCAGGTCCTCTTCCCTGGTATCTCTCTATCCTGCTAGCCTGGTAAGCTCCTATTCAATCTTCAAGGCCCAAGTCCCAGCATCCTTTGCTTGAGAAACTACTTCTAAATTGGGTCACTTTGAGTGCAGAGAAAAGTCCTGAGTCCCAGCAGACAGTAGGTACCAACAGACCACTGTCTGCCCCTTAGCCCTGGGCAGACACATATGGAGAGCACCACTTGTGCTGGCTGAGCAGAGGCCACCTTGAGAGGCTCCAGAGCTCACTGTCCTGGGCCCTGACCTTCACAGGAAGGACATTCTGGTGGAGGAGCGCGTAGGGCAGTGTACAGTCTAAGTATGCTCCGAGAGTCCAGAGCTAGACCCAAGAGCGATGTGGCAGGATGCTTGGCTGTGTCTGTTGGCCTGTGGCTGAAGAGACGAGACTTATCTAGGGCCATCATGAGTGGAGGACAAATAGGGACAGATAGGGAGCTCTTACAGGAGGAACTTCAGGTCCCCATGAGAGGTCCCAGGGTCTTCCGGGGGTCAGGGTGGGTGATGGGGTAACAGATGTGTCATATTTGAAGAAGGGGCATGTCCAGGTAGCCACCAGGCTCTGCCTCCTCCCTCCACAGCCCGGTCCTGCACCTCTACCTGCTCCAATTTTATTAGCAGGGCGATATCCCAACCCTAGCCGCAGAGGCTCCATAAATCTTAGCTGCACTTAGACGAAAGGCCGGACTTAAAGTCTACTTCCTCTAGGGTTACTGCCTCACCCATCTCCTCATCAGCCAGTCTCCCTGCACTCCTAAGGCTGAAAAGGGAGCCAGAGCACCCCATGGTTTAAGACAGGTACCAGGATGCCTACAAGCCAGCCCTTCACCCAGCCTATGTCTGCGTGCTACCCTCAGGGGTGAGTCCCTCCCTTCATGGGAAAGTCTGTCCCGCCCCATATCCTGGTGATTTCTTTCTTCTGAGGGACAGATAGAAGGCAGTGAAAGTAGTGATGAAGAATTGTCACACAGTAGGGGAGTGGTTCTCAGAAAACAACTACAGCAGAGAGACAGGATGAATAGCTGCGGCCTCAGCCAGTCAGGGTGGGTCCCACTGGGAAACAGCCTTCAAGGAAAGGCTTTGTAAGAGGGAATGGAGCAGGTACTTGATATCCTCAGGAAAACCGCACACACACAGACACACACATGCACACACACTCGAACACTCATACACATGCTCAGAAGGATAGAAGGTACAGTCAGTGCAGGGGCCCCCAAGGCAAGAGTGTGCCTCTTCTGTCACTGGCAGTACAAAGGCACTGAGGCAGAGAGAGCACCTGACCCGGTGCAGGGAGGCAGGTGTGCTTCTGGGGAAGGCCTGGAGTACAGCGGTGAGGCTTGAGAGGTGATTGGGCCTTCTGAGCCACAGTGAGGGCTTTAGATATGATCTGAAGGCGTGAGGGTTTTGAGCAGGTCAAGAATGGCAAGCTGAAAGGCCCACAGGCTTTCTTCAGTCTTACTTTCCCAGGGGAAATGCTAAAACCCTAGCTCCGCCCATGGTTTCTCCAGTTCCTGCAGATCTTCAGGCCTCCCGGCTGGGATCTGAGGCCTCCGGTCAGGGTCAGCTGCGACTCCTCAATACCCTGCTCCCTTCCTCTTCGGGCCTTTACCTGTCTGTGCCCTCCACTCAGGACACTCTTCCCACCTCTCCTCACCAGCTCAGACCCTACCTTCCTTCCGGAAAATATCCCTGGTGCTCATGTTGAGCAGGCCCTTCCACTACCCTGTCATGGCTGGTCTGTCAGCCTCCAGCTCACAGTCCCGTACACAACAGGCACTGAATACCGAAAGATGAATGAGTGGGTGTGGGATGGGTACTGTGGTTGGGGCATGGTGTCACCAACCAGGGAGGGACCTGCCCCTCTTAAAGGGCAGGCTTGCAAAGAGGTCCCCAAGGGCCTATCCACGGGCACCAAATCCCCATCCTGGGAAGCAGTGACCTCCACAGGGACAGCTAGAGGAGAGTGGGGAGGGAGGGAGGGAGGGAAAGCATCTTCAGCCACAAACAACCCCCTGCATCCTGGCGCACCCCTCCCCTTAGCGCTCTGCTTATTTAGTCCTGACCTTCGCCGCCCCTTTTATTTTTCCCCCTTTTAAAACCTGGCCCGGCCGCCACCGCTGCCGTAAACATGGCCCCCGGGATTTATCCCACGGCGCATTAACCCCTGCCCTCTGGCTCACCAATCATCCCGCCGCTGTGCAGACAGTGGCTGCCCGGCAGCTGTGGGCTGAGGGACTGAGTGGGTGGTGGGAAGCTGGTTGAGGCAGATGTGGGGCCACAAGGCTGCCCCTCTAGGGGCACCTGCTGCATTGGCCTTTGTCCCTCTGTCACTTACCTGTTCCCTGCCTGGTGCTGTAGGGCTCACCCTGTGCTGGCCTGAGATACTACCTGGCAGACATCTGGGGGTTTTCAGTTCAGAGATGGATAAGGTGCAGAGATAGTGGAGAAGCTGAGGACAATTAGCAAGGAGCTTTCAAAGGCCCAGAAGGCATCAGGCACACAGTGAGGCTTTGTCTACCATCCCGCAGCCTCCAGCCTCAGCCTGTTCAGGTGACAAGCCTGGAGGCTTGAGTTCAGGTGGGGGTCACCCCACAAAGGAGCCAGGCCTCTAGCTTTATCAATGGGCATACCAGAGGGGCCTGACTGAAACAGAAGGGTCCTGAAGGATGAACTAGGAGACCCATACCCCACCCCCACTTTACCCCCACTCTACCCCTACTCTACCCCCACTCCAACGTTACAAGAGACCCAGGAAGGTCTGCTACTTACCCCCTCCGCCTCCAAGCAGGGACTTGTTAGCTGCAAGACAGAAAGAGAGACAAGTGAGGGTGGTGGCAGTGCAGGGACGGGAAGTGTCAAAGCAGGGGCTGTGTGAGGTAGAGGGGACAGTCAGGTAGTTGGGAGCAGGGAGCCTGGGTCCTGAGACTCGGGTATAAGATTCCCAGCCCTTGGTGCAAGAGCCAACGATGGGGGTTGGGGAGCTCCTAATGGGCCTGGGCTCATAGGGGGTCAGGGAGTGGGGGCGCAGGAAGGCACCAAGGCCACTGAGCACCCAGAAGCACCAGTACACACATGTGGAGGTCAGAGGACAGCTAGCAGGAGTCTGTTCTCTCCTTCCACAGTGTGGACCCCATGGTTCGAATTCAGTTGTCAGGTTGTCAGGCTTAGTGGCAGAAGCCTTTCCTCACTCAACCATCTTGATACCCTCTGCTCTCCCTCTCCCCTCCCTCCGCCCCCCATACAAGGTTTCTCTGTGTAGCCCTGGCTGTCCTGAAACTCTCTTTGTAGACCAGGCTGGCTTTGAATGCAAAGGTCCACTTGCCTTTGCTGCACGTGCCACCACTGCCCAGCCTTGTCCCCTTTATTGTTTAAAGACAGTTTCCTGAATTCTAGACTGGCTTCCACTCACTATGTAGCAGAGGGAGGCTTTGTGGTACTCCTGCCTCCACCTCCAAGTGTTTACTGCCTGCCCTGCTCTACAGTGTTTCTTGGGACCCAGACATGCCCAGCCTTCAGCATAAGTATGGGGGAGGCAGGGCAGCATGGTCCTTACCCTCATGGCCCCCAGGCTGCCTAGTAATGCAGTTGGAGGCCACCAAGAAGGAACTGCACTTGGGGCACGGTGGCAGATTCTTAATCCAGCTCTCAGGAGGCAGAGGCAGATGATCTCTGAATCTGAGGCCAGGTTGGTCTATATAGTGAGTTCCAGGATATTGAGGACTACGTAAACCCTGACTAAAAAAACTAAAGAGAAGAAGGCAGCATATGTGCAGCTAGGGAGGAAGCAGGAGGCCATAGCGTATGTGTTGGAGGAAAGCCACACTGTGGGCCGTGTCAGAAGTCTGAGTGCCAGCCAGCACCTGGAGAGCAGGGTAACCTAGCTCCAGGCCTCAGTTTCCAATGTAAACTGGGAAGAATACCCCAGCTCACAGGGTTGGGGTGAAGGTCATGAAAAAGGAGTCAGCTCTGGCCTTGCTATAGGAAGGTACCCTGTTTTCTGCCTGGTCTGGAGGGCACCCTCTCAGGCACAGTGTGGGCCTGAGAGCCATCATGGCTGCCACTTTCCTGATTAGCCATATCCATTTTTCTCTGCCCAGCTGTGGCCCTGTGGCTGACGAATAGGTAAAGGAGCTGGCAGCCCCTCTGCCAGAATGCTGGGGCTGTGATCATTGCTCCTGCTCAGCCGGGAGTCCCCTGCTGTCCCTAAGAAATCTCAGTGCCAACCAGACAAGGAGCTAGGGGAGGCCAAAGGAACCCCAAGACCCAGTTGCTACCCAGGTTAGAGGCCCAGCCTTGCTCCTAGGCTGGGCCTTCAGTTCCTCACAGGGTTGACTCTTACCCTACCTTCCTGGGCTTTCTGCTTTAGGGTTAGAGCAGACTGCGGCCCAGGGCTTCTGCTTTAGGGTTAGGGCAGACTGCGGCCCAGGGCTTTTTTTGCGGAAGCTATGGATGTTGCTAAGTGGTGTCGGGTGGTGGCTCGCAGTGGCTGCTCTCCCAGACCTGACAGCTCTTCGCTTGGGGAATAATTAATTCCACAGCCTGAAAACCCAGGGCTGCAAGTTGCCACGTTACTTTCGAGATTAATACAAGCAGCTAATTAAGATGGAGAGGCAAGGAACGGCCGGGAGCTCCTAGAACCAAGTGGGGGCCATGGGAACCAAGAAGGAGCGCGCTGAGCATGTAGGCAAGTTAGCTGGGAGGCACTACCGGGTTAGAGGTCAGCAACCAAGGCCCCCGGAAGGGGCAGGGTGCAGAGGTTCCATTCTGGTCCCCAGAAGCTCTCCAGGACATGATCCTATGGAAGGAGTCCCTTAGCAAGAGAGGCTGCCGATCTTCTCAAAGCATCCCCTATATCATCAGAGACAAGTCACCAGGGAGGGAATCCTGTTCCCATTTTACAGAGAAGGAAACTGAAGCTCAGAGGGGCCAAGGAGGAGGGAGGGAGGGAAAGAAGGAGGGAGGGAATGAGAGATTGAGACAGTGCAGATATAGGGTTGGGGTAGGGAGCTGGGAAATGCAGTACACTTCAAGGACTTGTGCATGCAGGAAACCCTGGGTTGGATTTCCAACCATATATATGCCAGATATACAGATTTCCATGTATATACCAGACACAGTAGCCGATGCCTGTAATTTTATCACTCTGGGAGGTGGAGGCAGGAGGATCAGAAGTTCAAGGTCATCTTCTATTATGTAAGGAATTCTAAACCAACCTGGGCTACAGGACACCTTGGCTCAAAATAAATAAAGACTAAATCTGGGTTTCCCTGAACTGGAAGGCAGGCCACCAAGAGGGGCGGTTACAGGGCTACACCTCCTGGCCACGCCTACTTTCTCAAAGCAAGGAGGAGCACTCGGGAACCTCTATTACCTCAGCCTCAATTGCTCCACGCCCAGCAGGCTTGGCTGCAAACGTGAAGGGCCGCGCTCTGGCAGCAGCGCGTGGGAACCGGCAGTAGGAGATGAGGCATCTCAGGTGGGCCCAGGCCTGACTCCAGCCCTCTGAGCCCCTGGGGCAGCGCTGGCGGCTGTCGGAAGCTGCCCTCCGCGGCCCTTCCCACCTCCCCCCACCACCTCTCTCTTAATTAACACCGGCTGCAAACAAGCTGGCTCCTGCTCAAAGAGGGCACAGTGCCAAATGGGTTGGCAGGAAGCCTTGCTGGGGCAGGAGAGGAGGGGCCAAGACCTGGACTGGGCGCAGCAGACCCCAGTCAAAGAGAACGCCAACCCCTCCTGCCTGACACTCTAATTCCGCTCTGTGTGGTCTTGCCCCTGGGGAGAGGCAAGTGGGACGAATGGCTGATATCCACCCAATGAGGGTCAGAGAGAGGGCCGGACCTGGGGAAGGCCAGGTGTACAAGGGTAGATGAAGCCGGCACCTCCTTGCCTGAGAAGAGGATCTGTGATCAGCCAACTTGCCCATAAAAGGAGGCTTTTTGTTTCTGTTTATCTTTAAAAAAACAAATAAATAAAAAAAAAACAGGGTCTCGGGCTGGAGAGATGGCTGGTTAAGAGCACTGACTGCTCTTCCAGAGGTCCTGAGTTCAATTCCCAGCAACCACATGGTGGCTCACAACCATCTGTAATGAGATCTGATGTTCTCTTCTGGTGTGTCTGAAGACAGCTACAGTGTGCTCATATACATAAAATAAAAAATAAACCTTAAAAAAAACTTTTAAAAACAGGGTCTCACACAGCCCAGGCTGGCCCTGAACTTACTATGTAGCCAAGGATGACCTTGAACTTTGAATCCTCTTGTCTCTGTCTCTGGAGTTCTGGGATTACAACCCCCCCCCCCCACCTGTGCTTAATTTATTTCATGCTAGAGAACTCAGGACTTTGTGCACATTTAAGGGAGCATTAAATGACACTCCTAGATGTCTGCTTATCTTGAGATAAACGGGGTCTCTCTATGCTGCCCAATCTGGCAGAACTCCTGGGCTCAGACAGTTCTGCTTCAGACTCCCAGAAGCCAGGAATACAGGCAATGCCACAGTACTCAGTTTTTATCTTAGTTTTAAAGGATTTACTATTTCACATGTGTGTGTGTGTCACATGTGTGTGTGCCTGAGGATGCCAGGAGAGATGTTGGAGTCCCTCAGCAGGCAGTTGTGAGCCACCTCAGCCCTCTGAAAGAACTGCAAGCCCTCCTCAGCCCGGTCCCCCTTTTCCTTCTCCCCTCCTTCTCTCCCTGCCCCTCCCCCCCCCCCCCCCCAGCATCCAGCTTTTTTATTTGTTATTTTTTGAGACCGGGTCTCTCCATGTACTCCTGGCTGTCTATCTTGAAGCTCAAAATGCAGAGAACCTCCTGCATTTCATCCCGAGTACCAGGACTGAAGGTGTGCACCGCCATGCCCGTCTAAGCGCTCAGTTCTTAAACAAGGAGTGGAAGCAGATCTCAGCTCTGGGGCCTGTAAGTTCTAGGTCATAGGATGCAGGTTCCAGGGAGTGCACACACATTTGATTTTAAGAGGCCTAGTCCTCTGCCCACTGCAGGGGCTGCTTGTCATCTGCACTGTAGGTGAGGCTCTCCTTCACCATGGATGGGTGTGATCTCACCACACTCCGCTGAACCTAACCAGCTGGCTTTTGTGTCCTGTGACCTTGAAGTGCCCCCTCATGTCACTCGGTGCCAAGTCCTTTGACCACTGAAAACTGAGGCTTGGGAGTGCCTCACTCGAGCTGAACCCTCCCACATGTTCCCCAGATTCTCCCTACCTGCAGCTCCTGCTGTGCTCACCCCCAGCTCATGTGACCTGCCTTTTCCCTCCCACTTTCTCAGGCTCTGGCCCTACTCTGCCCTATGACTGCTATCCCTGAGGATGGCAGGGTAGTGACTCCCAAGTTTGTGGCCAGGCTCTTGGCCTAGTTAGGTACTGGCTGGTGGCCACTGCCCAGTGAGAGGGAGAGGGCCAGCCTCGAGAGTTTGGCAGTGCCACTAAAGATCAGAGGGAGTCCAGGGTCAAAGGCAGTACCGTGCCTTGCTTCACTTTTTACAAAAATATCTCATTTTTGTCTGTCTGTCTGTCTGTCTGTCTGTCTGTCTGTCTAGGGTTGCTCATGTAGCCCAGGCTAGCCTTGAATTCATAGCTGAGGGAGAATGACCTTGAATTCTTGATCCTCCTGCCTCAGGATCCTGGGTGCTGGGACTACAGGCAAAGAGCCACCACGTCTAGCTTTAGGAAATGTTTTAAAATGTAATATTAATATATTTCTGAAAAGTCACATGATGGCATTTTAAATGTTTTTTAATGGAGGTGGGGTGGGGGGACTAAGGCACAGAGCCTACATGGCAGCAGCGAGCTTGCTGGACAAGGTATATGCACTGCTCACCTCTCTATGGAGACACTGACACCATTTTCCAGAGGCAGCCCTGAGCCACGGGGACAATCTCCTCACAGTGTAAATTGAACCAATTCCCTTTTTACCTCAGCTTCCCAATTAAAACTGTCCCCAGCCTGGGAGTATGTCTCAGAAGCAGAGTCTAGCTTCCTTATGCAAGGGGGTCCCAGGTTCCATTCCCAGCACAGTCAAGAAACAAAAAGCAACCTCAAAACCTCTCAACAGGGAGCCCATCAAACTTCATGAGTAAGGAGCACCCCTCCTTTTTCTCAGGATATAGAATGGGCCCAAGTGAGGCCCCACCAGCACATTATCCCACCTCTTTCCCCACTCTCAGTGCCTCCCTCTGCCATGTTCTAGGTTCCCAGGTCCAGCAGCTGTGCCTGAAGAGATCACCCTGCCCTCTCCAGGAGACACACTCAGGTACACTGGAGTCTGAGACGCTCATCTGCTCCCCTAGCAGCCCCACACCTCCCTACTCCTCAGATAAGCAGCCTTCTGAGTACTGCGCCGGGCATGCCACATCTGCAGTTTCCATCACAGAGGTCTGGTACACAGCAGGTATCTAAGGACAATTTTTTTCAGTATTGGAGACTGACTATTGGCCTCCTGCCTGCTAGGCAGGCACTTTCCCACAAACCACATCCCCAGTGCATTGGGTTTTGTTGTGTTTTGTGTGTTTTTGTTGTGTTGTTTTGTTTTTGAGACAGAGTTTCTCTGTGTCGTCCTGGCTGTCCTGAAACTTGCATTGTAGACCAGGGTGGCCTCAAACTTAACAGAGATCCACCTGCCTCAGCCTCCTGAGTGCTGGGATTAAAGACATGCACTACTACCACCCAGTCATTATTTTGTTTTTAGACAGGGTCTCGCTATGTCTTCCAGACTGGTCTGAACATGCTCTGTATCCCAGGTTGGCCTGGTACTTTTGATCCTCCTGCTTCAGCATCCTGAGTTGATGGAATTAAAGGTGTGCCACCAGGCCAAACCTCAGCAAGGATTATTGAAAGAATTGGGCAGTTATGGGCCGAATGCACCAAGTCATTCAGCCTACTCTGTGGGTTGCACATGGACTGAACCTAGCTCTGCCAACTCCCCACAGGGAGGCTTCTCTCCAGCCAGCCCAGCAGGAAGCCCAGGAGTAGGAAATGGTGCTACAACAAGCACTGGTCTGAGGCCAGCAGCCAAGCGACCTTCTGGCTTTCCTGGGGGGGGGGGGGGGGGCGGATAAGTCCTTCATACCTGGGAGGAGGGGGTGGCCCTCTGAGGGAGATGGGAGAGGAGGATGCAGAGAAGAATCAGTTACCAGTGACCCGAGGAAAGCGCTGAGCAGGTGCCTGGGCCAGGAAAAGGCTGGGCAAGCAGGCACAGGGGTGACTTTGAAGCTGGCACAGCCCCTGCACATGCCCCAGGAGGCTACTGCCTCCACGTGTCTGCCTCAGCTCTGTACGTGCACCTTGTCCTGGCACCCCAGTGTCACCTGTCTGGAGCAGCTGGGGACCTGGGGGCTGCTTCCCTCAGCCCTTAAGCCCTCACTAGCCTGTTTTCTCATTCCTCGTGAGTGAGCCAGACCTCAGCTTTGGCAGAGATGCTTTCTGCAGCTATTGTGAGCTGAGCACTGGGGTGAAAGTGAACCCTGCTGGCACAAAGCTCACTCCAGGGTGACAGTCAAAGCTACACAGGCATAAACTTGAACCAGAATTAACACCAGAGGTCATGAAGGCAATCAAAGGGAAGATAGAGGAGGGCTGGCAGGTTGTCTCTTCCACCAATGAGGAAGCTGACTTGAGAAGCGCACAGCAGGGGAAGAATGGCTGGGCAAAGGCCCTGAGGCAGAAGTCTAGCTTGGAGGTATAGCATAGGGCCCTGTGGTGAGGGAGAGATGAAAGAAGAGGGCAAGGGAAGGAGGGAAAAATGGGAGGGGACAGAAGGTCAGGGGCCTCTGGAGCTGGACATCTGAAAGCTGATAGCTACTGCATAGACAGACTGCCCACATGGCCGTCTCTCACTCCGAAGAGTCCCCATGTCTTCTTAGGAGCAAGGCTGCCACCTACAAGGAGGGCTCTGTGGAGGCTTTGTCCTACTGCCACACAGACTGACAGCTGCTCCCAAAGCTCTGTTCAGGGAAGGCGCTGTTTCCTCCCCCATCCCACAGGCCGGCGGTGGAGATCTGTGTTCCAAGAGGGCGAGTCGTTTAAAACTTGCTTTAGATTAGAAACACCCACAGATGGAATAAGATGTATAATGTACTGAATTCTGAAGATAAAACAGACTTCAAAGCTATCTCAAGCTGGGCGAGCAGTCACCATGTTGGACAACTCTGTCCCCCCCAGGCCAAGGTCACTGTTCTTCAAGGGTGAGTGCTGAGGCAAAGCAAGGCTGGGTCAGCTGGGCCTGGCAGTGCACAGGTAGAGGAAGGCCTTGTGGGGCACAGAGCAGCTATTTAGTATGAAATCCATCCCCAGTCAGCTGTCACACGGGGTTTCAACAGCCACCTAACATGGACACGTCCACCCTCCTCCCCCATTTACAGGTGGGAAAATGGAAGTGACTTGCTTCAGGGCAGAGTCCAGAGTAGAAAGAGCCAGTGCTCTGTCCTTTGCCAGGGGTGACTTTAAAGCCCCCAGCTGTGACCTGTAATCTGGGGCCTCCCTCTGTGTCTTTATCTGCTGATGGAGTCTTTTAATCAGGTCCTCATGGGCCCTGATGTTAAAGTATGAATGTCCAAAAACAAAAACAGAAAAAACCAAAAAAGTGCCTTTAGGTGCAGTGTTAGATGCCTGTAATCTCAGCATTTTAGGAGATGAGGCAGAAGGCTCAGGAGTTTAAGACTAGCTTTGGGGATACAGTGAAGCTCACCTGGAGTTTAAGACTAGCCTTAGCTACACGTAAAGCTCACCTGGAATACAAGTGATCTCTACTGAGCAAAAGCTGCCAACCCCATGATGGGCCCCACTCTCATGACCCCTTCTGAGCCTACTCAACTCTCAGAGGCCTTGTGCTTGCTTCTAAACACCATCAGTATGTGGATTTGGGGCTACAGATTCCAGCTCACGTGATCCTTTAGAGGACACATGGATATGATAGTTGGGTTTTAGGCAGGCATGGGAATTGGGGTGCTGGGAGAAAGTGAACAACTATGAAGACAGACTCACCAACTCTTAGGGAGGGCAGCTCCATCTTACAGATGGAGAAACTGAGGCTCAGATATGTTCCTGACCTGACCTCACTAAGGTTGTAGAAACATGATCCAAATTCTGCCTGGTACTTTCCTGAGCCTCACAAAGGTTTGGCTTGTTTGCTCCCAGGGCTGAGCAAATATAAAATATAATTATGAAATAAAATATAAACACGACTTAACTCAAGACACACCCACCTGCCTCACACTGCCCAAATCTGGTCCCCGCCTCCTTCCTCAGTTTTCCCTGAGTCTGGAATGACCCTCATGCCTTCATGAAGCCTCACTACATGCTCACTCTGACTGTCCTGCTTTGTGGTCTCCATTCTTGTACCCCAGGATCCCCCATCCCTAAGAGCCGCCGAGTCAGACATTTAGTGAGGGAAGTAGGTTAGCTGGCTGCTGTTCCTGCCTGCCTGGGCCTGGGCCTCCACCCCTTGCTGCCTGGGTTCCTCGGGCTCCTGGAAAACCCTCCCCACCACAAAAGTCGCAGCTCCAAGTCAGATCCAGCTCAGGTGACACTTGGCATCCATTCTCCAGGTTGGCCTTTTGTTAGGGACAATATTAGCAGCAGAAGAGGTAAGTCACCTCAGCCTCAGGCCCTGCAGGTCCCTGTTCACACACCTGGTGAGACCTGTCAGGCAGCAACACAGAACCAAACAATAGTTACTAGCTTTGGCCAAGTGAGCCCTCTGGGCAGCTTCAGCCAGGGGCTTCAGTGGCCTCTTCTCTCCCACCTGTCCCCAGGGACCCTGCATGGACTCCTGTTATTTTTGCCACACGTGCATAGGAGGTTTAGAGAGGTTGAGGGACTTGCCCACGGTCATGAGGGTGGGAAGCCAGTGACTGGGATTGAGTCCAGCTGCTAGATTTCCCCCATGGAGTCCTGTAGGGCTGCAGACCCCCAGCTGCAGCAGGCCTCCCCTCCCCCAGAAGCCCCAGCAGCATTCTTGTCCTGCCATTAGCATATCCGAGAGCATCCCTGAAACCCAATTACCAGGAGATGGCTTGGGCCCCAGCCAGCCGGGTGTCGGCTCCAGCTCAGGAATCCAGATCCGCAGGAATGAGGGGCTGGGACCTAGGGCAGCCAGCTGGGAGAGGAAGGGACCAGAGCAAGTGGATGGGGTGGGGCAAAGGCAGGCTATAGATCCCTGTCAGGTGCTGTGGTATCCCCAAGGCTGTCTTGAGCCCTCTGCTTAACTATATCTAGGTAGACCCTACTATGGCTAAAGACAAGTGACCTCCAGTGGGCCTCTGCTCTCTGCTCTCTCTGAGCCTTAGTTTTTGTTGTTGTTGTTGTTGTTTGTTTTTTAAAGGAGAAAACCTTGGGTGTTTTGTTCTTGTTGTTTTTGATTTTTGAGACAGGGCCACATGTAGCCAAGGCTAGCTTCAAACTAGCTTTGTAGCTGAGGCCTGAACACATGCTAATTAAAGTGCTGGTGGCTCCCTGAGGAAGGCTCTCCACTGTTAACTGGCCTTGACGTTCTGATCCTCCTGCTGGCATCTCCTAAGTGCTGGGGTTACATGTGTAGGCCACCACACTCAACAACATGAGTGGCTTTCTAAGAGGAAGAACTACTGAAGCTGTCACCTTGTCTTGTCTTGCCAAGAGATGCTGCGGGCCCCATAAGGACAAAGCACAAGGCCTTTACCCGAGCCTAATAAACTCATCACATGTGCTGGGGATGCAGCCCATGTGTGGTGTCTTTACCTAGCATGCATGAAGGCCTACACTTTGTCTCCAGCACTGCAGAAAGCAGGCACAGTGGTGCACCCTAATAACCTCTGCACTACGGTGGTGGAGGGAGGCAGGAGGATGTAGACTTAAGACCAGCCTGGGCATAGAGAGCCCGTCTCAGCCAACAAACCTAGACTGTTCCAGAACAGTGAGGTGCCTCCTCTTAGACACACCAGAACCATGAAACACATATACTTCTTTTTTGCTTTTTTTTTTTTTTTTTTTTTTTTGGTTTTTCGAGACAGGGTTTCTCTGTGTAGCCCTGGCTGTCCTGGAACTCACTCTGTAGACCAGGCTGGCCTAGAACTCAGAAATCCGCCTGCCTCTGCCTCCCAAGTGCTGGGATTAAAGGCGTGCACCACCACCGCCCGGCTTTTTTGATCTTTTTGCAGACAGGGTCTTGCTAGATAGCCCAGGCTGGCCTACTGCCTTACCCTCTCTGGTGCTGGGATGACATATTATTGCCTTTTCTGGTTTGGTTTGGCTTTTCAAGACAGAGTATCTCTGATAGCCCTGTCTGCCCTGGAACTCACTCTGTAGACCAGGGTGGCCTCGAACTCAGAGATCTGCCTGCCTCTGGTACTGGGACTAAAGGCAAACACCACTACTGCCCAGATAACAAATTATTGTTTTATCCAGTTTTGCTGTGTGTGCCCTGCAAAAAGGTTTTCTAGGATTGGTGAGTATCTCTCTCACGGTCCTGTATATAAACCCTGACATTCATTAGGATGGGCTTGCGCTCTCAAGGGGCATTTCCCAGGAAGATAACCCTCTATGCAACCCCTATTCTCTACAGGGGCATATGGGTGGCCTGCCTGGTCTCTCAAAGACGTGGCAGGGGCTTCTTTGCCCACCCCGTTTGTCTGCCGGCATTTCTCTGGGCAGGCTGGCATCTTTAACTTTACTAGTTATTGCCAAATTGCTCTCCAAAGTGGTTGTTTGGATGATCGTTTTAAAATATAAATTAGATCATGTCACTTTCCTGCTTAAACCTCTCAAATAGCTTCCTATTATACTTAGAATAAAATCCATATTCTCTTCCACAAATGCTCGACTGCATCCCATACTCGCTCCTCCTAATTTCCTGTCTTCCTTTCTCTTCCTAAAATAGGTCTGGCATGCTCAAGCCCCAGGGCCTTTGCACACACAGCCTCCAGTGTCTCACTTTTCTCCCAGCTCTTCTTAAATTGGCTCTGTCTTATCTATCAGGTCTCAATGGACTTCACCTCCCTCCAGGGGCCTTCCCTGAGCACCCACTAAAACGCCCTGTGCACACATCCCTTGTACCCCCCTGTTTATTTCCTTTGCAGCCATGGCCACAAAGGCCTCAGTTTCTCATTTGCCTGGTGGGTTATTCCCAACCGGGTGGCCTGTGGCAGGAAGGGCTCATTTGTGGGCCTCAAAGGTTGATGTGGGGATGGAGAGTGTCCCTCAGTGATTCAACATTTG
Organism: Arvicanthis niloticus; assembly: GCF_011762505.2. Taxonomy (NCBI): domain Eukaryota; kingdom Metazoa; phylum Chordata; class Mammalia; order Rodentia; family Muridae; genus Arvicanthis; species Arvicanthis niloticus. The sequence goes on along the minus strand of NC_047658.1, from coordinate 115,487,478 downwards.
CCTAGGGTGCTTGAGGCCACAAATGCCATGTGCAGCACCGTAAAACCAAGCCAAGAAAAAAAAAAGTCTTTAAAATTAAAAACAATAGTAACTACTTAACATGAAGGGCCCAGATGGGGTGAGGAATGAGGTCCCGGGTCTCAGGGAGGGGCGCTTTGGAAAGAGTACTGTGACTCAGTCAGGGCAGAGGGGGCAGCCAGGTTTACAGGTCTGACTAAGGTTCTTCCTTGTGGCCATGGAGAGCCATTGAAGGTGCTAGAGCCTGGGCGAACTGGAAGGCTGAGCTGACACACTGTCAGGTAGAGCCGGAAGTGAGCCATGGAAACATAGGGCTACAAGGGGAAAGTGTCCCTGTACCCACTCAGTCCAGGCCCCTTGCCCCTTGGGGTTCTGCAGGACTCCTATGTTCCAGGGACAACTTTGGACACTCTTGTTCAGATGATACCCATAAGCACAAAACACTGCCTATGACTTGGGGCACACACCCTGCTTCAGAGACCCACCCCCAGAGACTTAGCTCCCCTGTATAGCTGGGAAAGGGGTCCCTAGAAGGAAGGGACAAGCCACTGCCCAGCTAAGTCCCCACTGCTATTGAATGCAAAATTGTCTGAAGCCAGGCAAGCAGGAAAGACAGGAGAAAGACAGGGTCTGCTTTCTGCAAGGGAAATTCAAGCTAGACAACAAGAAGGACTTTCTTTGCCACCAGACAGAGCTTTGTCAGGAACCCATCTCCTCTTCAGAACTGATGGCTCTCTGTGGTACCTCAGGGTTCTTTGGGACAAAAACTGCTTAAGGTTGCTCAGCCAAGAAGAGATGAGACCTGTATTGTCTGACTCTAACACTAGTCAGCTGGGATATGCCCAGGAGGCCAAGTTCCTTCCCATTCTTGGCTCTAGGACTTAAGGGGTTTTGGGGTCGAGGGTGTCACGTGCCCTATAGGCCATCTGACTACATCCAAGACTTCTCTGTGGGGACGAAGATGAACTCAGCCTGGTCCTTGCCTTGACAGCCCCAGAGTCCCTTGACACGGGTGCCCTCCTCTTTGTCTTCCTGATCTCCAAGCTCCAGCTCTACTTCGTGGAGGGAGGAGGGAGAATGGAGGAGGGAAGAAGGAAGAAAAAGAAGGAGGAGGGAGGAGACCTGTGTGGCTGCCATTGGTATTCGAGACCCAGCCTCAGCCCTCAGTGGCCCAGCCTCTCTGCTCAGCTCTTTAAGAAACCCTCCTTGGTGGCAGTCGCCGCGTGGAGGTTGCCTGGCAACACCATCCCACCCCACCCCATGGCTGGCATTGGCCCTCTTCCCCTCCCCCTTCTGCTGTGGCTCCTCGCATGCCCAGCCTCGGCAGTATTCTGAGCTTAAAACCTGCCGGGCCCAGCTAGTTGGTTGAAGCACAGGTGCCTAGTAGGTGAGGACATTTGAGTGAGCCTACCCAAGCCAACCCCTGACTCCAGCTTGTGTTCTGAGGCCCTGGCCCAGCAGCCCTTACCTCTGCCACTTTGCCCTGTAGCAAATGAGGGCCTAGAACATGTCTGTGTTTCCTGCCCCAGCTCTGTAATATCAGAACTCTGAGAGGAGGCCCTGGACTAACATCAGGAATCCTCGGATTCCCAGGTATCCCAGGGTACCACCTGTAGTGGCTTCACTACAGTTGATCTGTGGTGCCAGAATCTGCAGAGGGGACCCAGAAGTCTGAGGGGAAGGTGTCTGGAGTTATAGTCCCAGGGAGGTTTTTCTTGGCCCTGGTAGATTAGCCCACAAAGCCACTGTGACTGGGGCAGGAGGTAGAGGGAGCAAGGTGAGGAGGAGCAGAGAGAACCAAACCCCTTTTCCAGAGTCCAGAGAGACACTGTGACAGAGAAAAACATCACCACAGGCTGGCGCCCCAGTAGAAGTCTTTGGAGTACAGAGTCCAGACACTGATAACACAAACCTGTCTTCTCTTCTCCCTCCTGGGGTGATTCCAGGGTAGCCCTCAGGCTTCCTCTATCTTGGGGTCCTACCTTTATCTCTCCCAGATGACAGCCTCCCCCCTTCCTTTTAGCTCATCACTTCCCCCGTTTGCTGTCAGGAGGCATGGCCTCTGATTAGGCCTGCCCCTCAGGCCCCAGCACCATCTAGCCCTGATTCTTACACATGCTGGTCTCTTTTGACACACTGTTCTCTGAGCAACAGCTCTGATCTCTGTGCTGGACTTGGATGTGTAAACTAGGCTGTTTACACATGACATCAAAAGCATGTCCTTGCTGGGAATAATGGTCAGAAGGAAGAAGCAGCCCTGAGGGAAAAACTTGGGGGGCAGGTAATGTCACTTGGAGGAAAGGAGGCTCTCATGGGGAAGGAGGGTTGTGTGAGAAGCTTGGGACTGGCAGCCTCAGTCTTGGTGCTTCTGGAGAGACAGGCTGCCAGGGAGAATCTGTCTCCAGCCCAAGCCTGATTTCTGATACTTTCTGGAGTTTTCTCCCACCCACACCCAAAGCCCTCACACACACCAAGACCTGCCCTGCACACACTCAGACAGTTGAGCTGGGACCTGGACACTTCTGTCCTTGAAAAAGTATTCTAAGTAGTTCCCAGTTTTATGATCACAGCTGGCCTTGGGACATCTCTGTCACTGCTGCCTAGACTAGCTCAGCACGATAACCATCATTTCATTCAGTATCAGCAGACGGTGCTGTCCCTGTTGGTAGGTCTATAAACTTGTGGACATCAGACCCCTGGCTCATATGGCCAGGGGCAAAAGGAACAGGAGCTCCCAGGGCACTCATCCCAGAGTCTAGAGGCCCTGGGCCCAAGTCACATGACATCTGCTAATTTACTGTGATCCAGGAGGAAGGCATCTCTATAATGTCATCAGCTACCTGGCTTCTGATAGGTCAGAGTGCTGTCCGACAGCTCAAAGAGTGGGGTCACAAAAGGCATAAGAGCCTGCCACAAAGAGAAACAAGAACAGGCCGCCGGAGCCAGGGAGGTGGCTCAGTGGGTATGGGCAGTGGCTGTTAAGCCTGATGACCTGGTGGAAGGAAAGACAGACTCTTGGAAGTTGTCCTCTGAGCGGCACACTTGAACCCCCACACACAATATATTAAGATGAAAACACTATTGCTATGGCCTTTGTCCTTCGAGATTCATGTGGGGGGCTGAGGATGTGGCTCAGGTGACAGAGTGCTTGCCTAGAGCACTTGGGTTTCATCCCCTGCACCACACAAATGGGACATGGTGACACACCTGCAATCCCAGTGGTCAGGAGGAGCAGGAGTTCAAGGCTGGCCCTAGTTTGATCTTAAAATAAAACCAAGGACTGTGGTTTAACTGTGATTCTGTGATAGACTGCTAGCCTAGCACTCAGAAGGCCCTGGTTTTCCTTCTCTAGCACAAGAAAGAATAACAAATTTTAATCTCTAAAGTGGTATTTAGAGGTATTGGTTTAACTAGGGTTAAAGGAGGTCATGGGACCTTAATGACGAAATTAGTGCCCCACACACCCTTTTTTTGAAGTTCAGGATGCACATACGTGGCCAGTGCTCTACCACCGAGTCACACCTCAGCCCCAATATGGCTTTTTTTTTTTTTTTTTTTTTGGTTTTTCGAGACAGGGTTTCTTAGTCCTGGCTGTCCTGGAACTCACTCTGTAGACCAGGCTGGCCTCGAACTCAGAAATCTGCCTCCCTCTGCCTCCCAAGCGCTGGGATTAAAGGCGTGCGCCACCACTGCCCAGCCCAACATGGCTTTTTAAGAGAGAGAAACAGCCAAGTGTAATGAGGGAGGTGAAGGCAAGAAGAGGATCGGGGGTTCAGGGTTATCCTTGTCTACATAGCTAGTTTGAGGCTAGCCTGGGCTACATGAGGTTCTGTCTCAAAAATAAAACAACACATACAAACAAAAAAGAGGGGAAAAAAGAAAAAAATAAGACCTATGTTGGCTAGCTTGTTCTGTTTTACCACATGACACAATAGAATCATCATAAGCAAGGCAACCTACAGCAGATGTGCCCGTGACCAGGACCTTTCACTAAATAACCCCTTTTCTTTATACATTACCCAGGCCATGGCATTCACTTACAGCCGTAACAAGAAAGGAGAAAGACAAAGGAGAAAGACAAGGAGTCAGGGAGAGACTCGGTGGACAGGATGGCCAGGCTTTGACCTATGGGTAGGTAATTTGGGCAGGGAAGAGACAGAGACAGAGTAAAAATGTCCCCTTGATTCAGGGGACAGTGGGATTCAACTCAGGCAGGCTAGCATTGGAGCCAGCTCAGTGGATGGATCCTGGCCAGCAGCTGCTCCTGGCTTGATTCTTCTTCAAGGTCCCCTTGTCCCAGTCCCCATCTTTAGGAGTTGTGGGCCTCAGCACACTGGACTTAGCCCCATCTCTGGTTGCTCCTGGATCTCCTTCTTTAGGGCTTATCTTACACTGAAGGTCTTGCGCTCTCCGAGACTGTCCTGAGACTCACATTCACTTGTGGCTGGCTACCGTCTACCTTGCTTTCTGTGAGAAGCTTCAGTGCCCAGTATTCTGCCAACAGGAACTTGTAGTGGAGGACAGCAGAAGGGAAGCAGCACAGTGGAGCTGAGACTTGGACCAGAAGCGTTGCTGGAAGGTGAGGGCTGGGGTGCCAGCCAGGAGTTCCTGAAGCGGTGGGCATAGCTGTCCTACAGCCCAGCTCACAAATCCATGTAAATCTTCCCAAATGCCCTGGGCATCACTGGAGTTCAGAGGGGCCAGGTAGCTAGTGACCATGAGTCTCTGGAATCCCCAGAAAGGAGGTCCCCAGTGAAGCTGGGTGACATGTGCGGTGGAGGAGACCCTATCCTTCCCCACCACACCAGAACAGGCCTAAGACTGGCCCAGCCTTGGCTGACAACAGTCTAATATTGCCAAGTTCAGTTATCTTGGCAATCCACAGTATAGAAAACACCTTAGGATCTTTCTTGACTGTTACATTAGCCATAGGAAGTCTGTGATGACCCCATTAGCATAAGAAAGTGGAGGATGGGATGGGGCTGAGGGTCACTGTCTGCTGCACAATCAGGTGTCACACTGAAGCCACACCCCTCTAAGAGGGTAAGTGGTGGCTGAGAGGCTGGGGAGAGGAGGCTGAGGACAGGGCCAGGCTGACCTTGCTGCCCAGTGGGAGGGCCCACTCTGAGCTGCGGGACATTGTTCTGGTTGTTGCCTCCCTCCCAGTGGAGGAGCTGGGGCTTGGCGAACTCAAGGTTGAAGTCACAAAATGTTACTGGGTGACTCGCGCTGCCCTCAGTGCTGAGAGCCTCCTATCAGGGCCTAGCTCCTTCACCATTATCCTGTGTTCTCCTGTAGCCTATAGCATACAGTGGTTCATTGCACATTTGTCGACTGAACAAACTATATTCACTGATCTCAGCTGACTGCCTCACTGTCCTGGAGTTACAGTCTTTGGTTGACGCCTCACTTCTCCCAGAGTTCCTACATAGTCCATAGGTCCAAGACCCTGCACACCAGCCTGGCTGCCATTGTCAAGTTCTTCCTGACTCTGATCCCAGCTCCAGCCACAAGTTCTTGGTCAGTGACACCCAGGCACCCCGTTATGGCATTCGTCTGTCTCTGCAGCGGGCTCCTGCTGCACCCAACCTGTAACCTTTCTCCTGCCCTCCCTCCAACCCCAGAAGAACAGCCACTGGCCTGAAGAAGCTTTCTGGTGCCGCAGCTGACTTGGCCCTAGTTTCTGGGGTCACGTAGAGAAACCTGTTTTAGATAGCTCTTGTCCAGGGATGACTATGTTCTGGGCAGCCTTTCTGGGATCCCAGCTTTGCATCCAGTGCAACCTGGTTCATAGTGGTCTCCCTGGTGTCTGAGATGGTACCCAGCACAGTGGATTCCCCTCTGTACTTCCTGAGTTGTGTGCAAGGGATCTTGCTAAGCGAGTTACCGTTCATCAGTTGGAAGGAACGTCACATAACCATTAAAGCCACAGTTGTGAAGATGATATTTTGATATCTAAGTGTGATGTGTCAAGTCCCGTTCATACTATTCACCTCAGTACTCGGCCAAATGCTTGTTTGGCACCAGCCTAGTGCCATGGGGTGGCAGGGAGGTAAGGGGGGGGGGGTGTTTTGGGAAAGGAGGAAGACACAGAATTTCTGAGCCACATGCTAAGAGACACAATGGAGGAAGAGTGGAGATGGAGCCCTGGGGCCCCAAGTCCATCTGGGGGTCTAGGAAGGCAGAAAGGAAACCACAGTTCTGTGGAAATTATAGTCAGCTTTGTACCTGGACAAGCCTGGAAGGGAGCAGTGGAAAGGAAGCTGTTGACGCCACAGGGCGGTGGCATTGTGGGTGATTTTTCCCCCTTCCTTTATTGTTGGTATAATGCTGTTTGGGTGATAAATAAAAATTGGGAGGAAAAAAATAGCTCTTCAGTGAATTGAGTACAAACCTAGGGAGGGAAGGAAGAAAGGGAGCTGGGAGGTGAGGAGAAGAGGTAGGCGGGGCAAAGACTACTGGGGGAGGGGTCAGAGAAGGCACCCTTAGACAGGCCGCTTGCCCTCCCTCAGGGGTGACAGTGGGCATCCTGAGGAAAGTGGCCTGGGAAGCACATAAAAGAAGTGCAGATTGGACTGGACTGGACTGCTGGAAGGTCCTAGAGTTGGGATGGTGGGGTGGGAGGCGTTCGAGTGGGAGGGACTTAGATGATGGAGGTCTAGGGATGGGCCTGGGAGCTATGGGGAAACTCCCAGGTGGTTTAAGCAGAGTTAGGGACTCATCCAGAGTAGTTAGCAACCCAAGGGGAAAACTGAGTCTGTAACAGACCACCCAGTTCTGTCACAAGGTAACAAGGTTTGTACCTGGTAGGTGAGGCTGGCAGAGCCTTGTTCCCAAGGCTATGTCTGGGTACTTTCCGCGCTAAATAACTGTCTAGTTCACCCAGCCCTGCGTCCCCACAGTACACACAACAACTTTCCCATAAACAACGTCTGTCAGTCCCGCCCCATCCACCTACCCACTGTGGGTCTCCTTAACCCTCCAGGAGTCCAGGGGCTAATGTTCCCGTTGTATACACAGGACAGAGGTTAGAGAGGTTAGCTAAGTCGTTCAAAGGCCAGCCATCTGGGGAAGGGAAGAGGGGGGCTGGCATCTGACCCAACCTGCCCTCCTACACATCTGGGTGGGGCCCTACTCGGAGAAAAGCAAAGAGTTTAGAGAGGGCCTGTGCAGGAGGGGCTGCAAATGAGGGGGTGTTGTCTGAGCCGGGAAAGGGGCACCTGGCAAGGAGAAATGGGGTTACCTGGGCACGCAGAGTAGGTGGGTTCTGTTTGTGAATGAATGTTCAAGTGGACGAATGAATGAATGGATGGATGGACAGATGAATGAGTGGGTGCTGAGAGGATCGATGTAGGGGGAGGAGATGCCCGAGCCAGAACCCCTTTCTCTTGCCATCCTCTTTCTAGCCCTGGAGACTGGTGTTGGGAGCCTCCCTCCCCTAGTCCCTAGGGGGGGACCAGCTCCCCAACTCGTCCTCCCCCACCTCCATCCCAGACATTTTGGCCGAGGCTAGGAGGAGGGGGACGCCGTTTCTCCCGGGCTGGGCCAGAGTCCCCGCGCGGCGGCGCAGCCTCCCGCTCCGGGTCCCGCCGGCCAGTGCGCAGCGCGGCGCCCCCGCCCCCGCCGCCTCCTCCCCGCCCGCCGCCTCCCTCTCCGCTCCCGCCCTCCCAGCTCCGCGCTGCACGCACAGCCCCGCCGCCGCCGCCGCGAGGGGAGAGGCGGCCGCACAGCCTGCTTCCCCGCGCCCTGCTCGCCGCCGCTGCCGCCGCTGCCCTCGCCCCGCTGAGCGCACCAGCCGGGCACACGCACCCCGCCGCCGGGCGCCACCCCGCGCACTCCTCCCGCCGCTCCGCTGGGCAGATGCGCCGCCGCGCGCCCCGCGCCCCGGGCCCGCCACTGAGCTCCGTCGCTCGCCGGGGGCTCCTCTCCCCGGCCCCCCTGGGTGCCCTCCGGCTGGGGCTCCCGCCCGCTCCTTGGAATAACCCCTGAGGCTCCAGCGGTCGCCGCAAAGTTTCCCGAGGAGACCCGCCTCCCCGGCCGCTACGCAGGTAAGGCAAGCTGCGCGGGCCGGGGGTCGGGACGGGGCGCTGGGGCGTGCGGGGCGGGGGCCACGCTGCACGCTTCGGGCCGGATCGCGCCGCCGGAGTCGGTTCGGTGTGGTGGGGGACGTACAGCTTTTGGGATTCGGGGTGTACGGGGTCGGGAGTCAAGAGCCCCGAGCGGGTGATGCTGGCCCGGCCGCGGGGAGGCGCGGGGTTCGGGGCCCGCGGCTCCTTTCCCCCAGAGCGGAGGCTGGAAAGGGCGGGGGCTCGCTTGCAGCCCCAAGCCGAACCCTGGCTGCGCCCGGGAGATGGCAGCGGGGCCCGCGGGGGGCGTCGGGCTGAGCAGGTCGGTCCCAGGTCCTGCCTGGCACCCGGGAAAAGGAGGGTGAGGGGCGAGCTCGGCGAGGGCAGCGGGCCGGCCCCGGCGCCGCGTTCCCGTCCCCACTAGCCGCGTGAGTCACGGTTAGAGCGAGGTTTTATTTTTAAAACGACTTCAAGGGGGGCATAGGCAGCCTCCAACTTCCCTCCCTGCGCGCGCTGTGGACTGGCAGCCTGGTGCCGGCGGGGGCTGAGACTGTGCACCTGGCGGCTGCAAAGGTGGAACGGAGGGACTAATGGGCTGGGGGCACAGCACAGAATCCCCCACCTTCCAGCTCCCTAGACAAGGAGGCAATAGACCGCGAGCACGCCCCTCCTCGTGGGGATCCGAGGCCCAGGGGCGGAAAGCTGGGGAGCGTTGTTGCCCAGCTGCAGGGAGCCGTGGTTGATCAGAGCTCTCTGAGGAGGACAAAGTTATAAAGCGGCGACATCAGGGAGCTGCTCCAGGCTTCCTGGGGCCCCGGGAGGGCTTCCAAGCTCTCTCGGGCATATGGTTAAGAGAGAACACAGCTCAGCTGGGGTGTGCCAGGCCCTGGAGGCCCAAGTGAGAGGTCTGATGTGAATAAATAAAGCCAAAGCACGGGAACAGAGGTGAAGGGTGACAAGGTCCAGCTTAGCCTCATCTCCGTTCTTGCATCCTTTGGGGGATAGAGATCAGCCCCACCCTTTTCCATCCCTAGGTAGCTTAGGAGTTGGGGGGAGGCTGTCTGGGTGAGATGGTGGGTGTATGAAAAGCAGGACCTAGGACCTCTGACTCTCCTAGCAGAGGGATGTGGGCTGGGGCTCCCCTCCCTCCAAGCACGGGGGGGGGGGGGAAGGCGGCTGCACACAGGGGCTCCAGGCTCAGGTTTCTGGAGTTGAAAGCCAACTGCGTGTCTTCCTGCCAGCCCCAGGAGGAGAGGCACAAACATCACCTGTCAGCTGGTGCCTGCTGCCGTGGGCGACTGCTCAGGGCTTCCTCTGAAGGTTTAAAATGGAGATGGCCCAGGCTGCCAGGGCCAGTGCCTGGGATGAGATGCTGCCTAGCTGGGTTGGCTGGGAGGGTCCCTGGGGGGGGGGGTAGGAAGAGCTGAGGTCGACGGGGCCAAAGGCCAGGTGGGGTGTGAGACAGGTTTGCTTTTTGAGTGTATGCGTGGGGAGGGGGAGGGGGAGTGGAGAAACTAGGTATGCACATCCCACCTTGGTTCTCAGAAAGATTATAGGCAAAACCTCCCGGGAAAGTGGAAGCCAGGCAGGCTAGGCTCAGCAGCTCACACGTAGAGATGATAGCCAGCCTGACTTGGCTTAGTCCATGCAGGTACTGGGGTCCATCCATCAGACTTTACCTTGTTAGTCCTTCCTCTGTGTGCCTCCTCAGTGTTTCTGTCCTGTTGTAGATGGCCTGCTGTAACTACTCCCTGGACCTCTCGGCTAGAGAACAGGGACTACTTTGTAAAATGCATGTGCACTTACTACAAGTCTTTAATGGCCCTGCTCTTTGGCTCAGGGGTCTGTAAGGGCAGAGGCTATCTGTAGAGATATTGGCAGGTTAAGGGGTCAGATTCCTCCATGAAGCTAGCTACATGTGGGCCTTTAGCAACTGTGTCTCCCTCAGAGTCCTGTGGAAGTCCCCGGGAGATCCACTCAGGCTGTTTAAGAGGAGGTCGTAGAGGCCAGAGGGCCATCTCTGCATCATTTCACCTACTGCCCAGGCTGGGCAGTAAGGGTTTGGCCTGGTGAGTTTCCACTGAAACCTAGTAGCTTAGCCTATGCTACCTGTTATGTATATATGCCCCAGGTCTGTAGCCTCCCTCTGGGAACCTGTCAAGGAGGGTATAGCCATGACCTATTGGGAGGGATGGATATCATGCCTGAAAATGAGAGAGCAGGGCAGGACAGTGTGCCAAAAGACTGGGCAAGCGGTGTCGGTGTGAAGTTGGCCAGCGAGGGACTGGAACCCCGGGTGACCAGACTCCTCAGGTGTCTAAGAGGTAGAGAGAGTCGGACCTTGAGATGGCTGCTCACCAAGGCCCATGCTGTGGCTGATGTAAAAAAGCAAATGCTTAGTAGGGTGTGGTGGTGCACGCCTTTGATCACAGCACTCAGGAGGCAGAGACTCAAGAATCACTGAGTTTGAGGCTGCCCTAGTCTACAAAGGGAATTTTAGGACAGGCAGGGCTACACAGAAAAACCCAAAAAAAAAAAAAAAAAAAAAAAAAAAAAAAAAAAAAAAGTAGCTGCCTTGGGGCAGGGAATTGTGATGACCAGACCTCTTGAGATCGCTGGGCAAAGCCACCTTCTCCCATGCAGGCACTGTGAAGGCAGGGGGCACCAGGCAGCCACAGTGTCAGGGAGCTGGGCAGGGGTTTTATTACATGCCTCTTAGGACTTGGGGACCTGTTGGCCACCCCTTTCCAGTCAGCCCTCCATCCCTGCAAAGTGGCCTGATCTTGGAGGTGGGGCTTGCTGGGGCTGTGCCAGAGGCATCCTACTGAGCTGGCTCATCCCAGGATCTGGAAATGACATTAAACATCTTGTCATCCCAGCGGATCATGTTTTGGGGACCTATGTGGTTCCTGGGAAGGATTCCTTTGCTTGGCCAGCTGGCCTTCAGCAAGCCTGACCTTTGTGGGCTTGGGCTTCCTCACCTGGGAAGTAGGGCAGTAGTGGAGCCTGTTTGGGGACAGCCACCATGAGGTGAACTCTGGAAGTCTCCAGCAGTGTTCATGCCTAGCAACATGGGCCCCTTGTGGTCTACTCCCACCTTCACGGTGGGCATGTACTTACTGCTTCTTAGGCCTCTGGAAGGCAGGCAGGACTGCTAGGTCCCCTACCACAGTCACCAATGCCTCCTGATCTCAGGGCTCTCTACACTAGTACTTCCTGGTCCAAGTGACAGCGGGAAGACCCAAGACCACGGGAGGAGTTTCAAGTTCAGGCACATCACAAGCTGTGATGTCTGAGTGAGGCCATGGCTGAGGGTCCTGAGGTAAGGAGACTTTGCCAGTCTTGGCCCCCCAGCAGAGAGAGCACAGGGCTTTGGAAGGGTAGAGGTAGTGTGACCCTCAGCCCTGGCTGTTGCTCTTGAAACTTGGCACTCTATGTGACTATAGCCCGGCATACCTCCCCTAGAGCCCAGATTGTCTCATCAGTTCTGGCTCTGTCCGGGGCCTGGGCAGCTGGATTCTGTCGTTTTCTGTATGGTAGGGGGTCACCCTGTACTGATGAGGGCTTGGGAGAGGCAGACTGTATGGCCAGGGTGGACAAAGGCAACAGCAGTTCTTCTACCATGCTTCCTACCCCTGGCTGGCTTGGTCCCCTGGCAGCAGCCAGACTGCTGAGGGTCCTGGGCAGCTCGGTCTGTAGGGCTGTGTTTGCCCGTGTGCTGGGTAGATTTTGTTTGTGCACTTGCCTTTGGTCCCCAGAGCCCAGCTGCTCCCCAGGGTTAGTCACTCTGCAGATGATGTCAGGATTCTGGGACTTCCACTTGCTCTGTGGAAGGTATTTGCTGGATTCACCACAGCCCTGGCTCTGGGACTCCTACCATGGCATTTGTGGTGTATCCTCAGTCAGTAGAGGCTGAGGTGGTGAGTGTAGGAGAGGACTTAGAAGAGGTCCCAGGGAAGGGACCTTAAGAATAAGACACCTCCGTCCCTCAGCTCTTATTCCCTTCTTTTCAGCTCATTCCTTTAATCGTTTGTTCAGGAGACTTGAGACTAGTCAGGCATACATAGCCTTGGGCTCTTGGACAAGAGTCCAGAGCAAAACCAGTCCTTTCCCAGTGCTGAGGAGGCAGAGGCGGCAGATCCCTGTGAGTTGGAGGCCAGCCTGGTCTACATAGCTAGTGGCAGGCCAGCCAAGAGCTACATAGTGAAACTCTTCTTTAAAAAAAAAAAAAAGCCATCCTGAAGCTGGGCACCATAGCACATACCTGTAATCCTAGCATTTGGGAGGCTGAGTCAGAAGGGTTTCAGAAAATTCCTGGGAGTATGGGCTACGTAGTTCAAGGTCAGCCAGGGTTACACAGGGAGCCCCTTTCTCAGCAGTGATAACAACAAAACCCTATACCCCTGGGCAGCTGGCAGCCAAGTGTGGGTCAGACTTCAGTCACACTCACCCTACCACATGGAAGGACGGCTTGGGTGGTGGAGGCTTTTGGAGAAGATGTAGGAAGATAGGGAGGGTAAGTCACAAGGAAGGACAGGAATGAGAACTTATGGGCAAAGGAACCCAGGGCTAAGACCCCCTGGCAGATGACCTCAGTTATTTGCATGGGGACTGGAGCTGATGGCTTGTCTTCATGATCTTCCTTTCTGGGATGCCCAGCCTGGCCCATTTAGGGCTTCATCCTGATGGGTTCCCTCTACTGAAAGCTGTGTATGCACTTGCACAGTGAAAGGCTGTCCAGGGCCTGCTGGGCTTATTCATGACAAGGGCAGTGGCCATAATACAGAGTTAAGGCAGCTGGTGATAAAGGGGATTCCAGGTAGAGGCTAGGGGCTAGGGCAGAGAAGCAGGGCTTGGGGGTGTAGTTCAAGGGATGAAGGGGTGAAGGCAGTAGGGAGGAGGTCTTCTGAGGTACTAGGTCCCAGCTGTGTAGGGCTCAGCTAACCACTAGGGGACACTGCCTCCCAAGCAGAGCACAGAACTCAGGCTGGGGGCCCAGATGCATCAGGCTTTGTGGTGAGCGGCAGAGGGGCTGGGAGGGCTTTGTACTGAGGCTGGGGTCGAGAGGCGCCAGCCCCGGCTGCTCCTGTCCATGTGGCTGAGGAGGTGGCTCCGTGGCGGGATTTTCCCCCACTCCCTTTTCCTTCCTTCTGCCTGAATTAATCGTTGGCACCAGATTACAACAGATTTAGCAAACTGAGAGAGAGAGAGAGAGAGAGAGAGAGAGAGAGAGAGAGAGAGAGAGAGAGATCGTTCACAAGAGCAAGGGAAGGAGAGAAGAGAAAGGAGGGATGACTTCGGAGGAAATGGCATTTATCTCCAGAAGCAAATTGCTCCTGTCGAACCTATCCCACAGCCCCTCCACTTCCCACCCCTCCCCCACAAGTGACGCCTGGGAAGTGCCGCTCAGGAAAATGTCCTCAAAAACTGCTGCTGGGTGCTGGCGCCAGGATGGGCTTTTCCTGGGAGCAGTGTTCCAAGGGCTGCCTGGAGGAGCAGGGGAGGATGGGGCAGAGGGCACCTGAGGGCCTGTGCAAAAAGGTGAGGGTTGGCAAAGGACAGAGCCCTGGGTGCTGTGCTCACTGCTGGCTCTCAGGGCTCTATACAAGGCTGGTGAACCTTAGGGTTCTGTTTGTGGCTGTCAGTAGAACAGCTGACCTGCCTGTGGTGAGTTCAGGGTATGTCACCAGACTGACCTGCCCAAGGGACACATGGCCCTGGGTTCCATGTGGGGACGGATCTGCCCAGCTGCGTTGTATGGTTAAATCTGGGAGACCTAGTTGGATTAGGAAGTGTGACTTTGGGTAGGTGAGTATCCTACCCCAGGGGTATGGCAGGTTGCAGAGGATCATGGGAGTGTAGCTGAACTGAAGTTATCTGGTCTAGTAGAGTATGGGGCTATTGCAGTGGTTCCTAGTCACTGCCCTGACTGGTGGGGGTTAGTGGGAACCAGGTGAGGTTTCCTTCCTCCCTTGCTCCTTTTCTTAGGCAGTATATGGGTGGAGTCTGGTTAAGTCCCAGCCCCAAGGCCAGGTGAGGAACTGAAGGCAGCTGTGCCCAAGTTCACACTTCTCGAATGATCACGCTTGCCTTTACATGCACACTTTTGCACACACTGGAGCACGCCTCTGGGCTGTCCCAAGCTGCCTTCTCTGAGTCATCTTGAACCAGCCCTAAAGGGTGAATGAACCACCTCTCTCTACCTGCAGGCTGCTGCTGCTCCGTGGCCCTCACTGTCCTGTCCTGGATAGTGACTCTGTCTTTATGCCTTGGGCCTGTCACAGGAGTGGGGCTGAAGGCAAAGGAACAGGATGCCAGAGTGGGTCTGTCCCAGGCAGCCAGATGGACAGTAATGCCTCCAAGGGTCCCAGTGTCATCATCAGCCCTGTCACTTGAGCTCTCCACTACCCCTCAGACTTGGGTTGGTGAGGACCGGGGCAGTACCACACCTCAGCTTCCAGGACCTTCTAGCTTGGCAAGCTTTTGCTTGCTTCCTACAGAGAAGAGAGACTGAGACACAGAGCGAAGGCAAGCATTGTTCAAGGCCATATGGATGGGTCTACTGCCACACGGCCAGGGAGTGGAATACCAGTGCTGGGCACTGGCCTTGGGTTATAATCCTGCCTGTTACTAGTCAGCTGAGTGCCCTGGACACCCTACTTCCCATCTCTGTGCCTCAGTCTCTGAACCAATAAAATGGAACAACCAAGCACACATTTGGGGTCCATACAAAGACTGTATGCTGGAGGCCTTTGGGAGAGCATGGTGGAGGTTCCTGAACTTGACTTACTTACCAGGACATTAACCTCCCCAGGGCTCCAGGGAGCTAGCCTCCTGCCTCCACAACACCCCACTGTCCCCAATAGGTTAGCCCATGGAGCATTTGCTGAGCTGCTGGGGCCTGGCACCCAGAGGTAGCACACAGCAGAGACAGTGGGCCTTAAAGGCCTAGGCCATGTTGAAGAGGGTGAAGAGGCAGGTGTTGGTAACTCCCTAGAGAGGACCTGGCCCCCCGAGGACATTGCAGGGGACAGAGCCAGTTTGTGGGAGTGTGGAGCTCAAATATCACCTTTTGCTAAGGATGGCTTACTGGAGTTAAGCCAAAAAGGGACCCTGCTGGGTCTACTGGGTATTTTCTAAGTGTTGGGACCTGGCAGGCTACTATCACTGAGGGCTTATTGTATACACTGCATAACTCCCAAAGTACCATACTGAGAGTCTAAAGAGTACAGACTTTCATCAAGCCTCTGAACTGTGCCATTTTACAGAGCAAAAAACTGAGGGTTAGGCAGAGAAGGTGACCAGACCAAGGTCACTCAGCCAGCATATGACAGCTCACAGCACCTGCTCTCAGTTTCCCTTCAATATATGATGAAACAACAGTGTCCTGGGGGGTAAAGTAAGGCATAGGGGAGTGAAGTTAGCCACAAAGGTCCCGCTGAGACAGAGGGACAACAGGTCTGTTTTTTGAGGAGTACTTTGTCTGTGTCTAACTGGGTCCTTTACAAGGACAGATGGGGAAACTGAGGCACATACTGAGTAGATCAGGGTTGAGGGTCTCTCTCTCTCTCTCTCTCTTCTTTCTTGACAGGAACCTGTGCCTCCCACAGTGGGCACATGCCCAGGGCCTCAGGGCAGTATCTTGTGGCAATGGAGTCTTGTGTGTACCCTCTCTGGGTTCAGCTTCCTTTCCTGAGGCCCCATTGTGTACCCTCATGGTGGGGGCAATGGGGCAATGGTGTCACTGAACAGATTTTGGCCTCACAAGGGAGAGGCAATCTGTAGTGTCAGAGCAGGCAAAGGACCTCATTTCTTAGGGGACAGACAGCCTTACTGAGGTGTGATCATGAGATGAGAGTGGCCCCGGGCTGGGGCAGGAGGCATGCTCACTCTGCCCTCTGCCGAGGACACTACTGGCCTGTGATGTCAGCAGGTGGCTCAGCTGGGCTGTGCCACTACTGGTGCCCTGGGGAGGAGCTGGGCAGCAAGGGTCCTGGGAGGGCGCTGGTGGCCTGCGGTCACAGAGCAATCTCCATTAGGGTGGTGAGCGAGTGGCTGCAGCTCCTGGAATCCTATTAAAAGCTTTTTCATTGTTCCCCGAGATATGCTCCAGTCCGCCGGGACCTGGGCATGTTGATAATTTATTTGTGGAAGGGAAAGGGGCGAAGATCGAGAAGAGGGGGAAATGTCATTATTTACTCCACCAGTCTCTGCAGCCTGAGCTGGGCTGCTGGGCAGCTCTCCTGAGGATGTGCCACACTCGCCTGGCTGCTGGATCTCTTTGGGACCCAGTTGCAGAGTAGGGGAGCAGGGATCCATGGAGGGGAAGCTGGGTGGGCACGGCAGGGGTGGAGCTGAATCTCCGGAGCACTGATGACACTTGGGCCCTCACTATTGGCAAGCTAATCCGCAGCTGTGGCATGCTCCTGGGAGCATCATCCCTGGGGCTCAGACATAGGAGCTGGGTAACGGCAGCCCTGTTGGCTTCTGAGGGGACAGACTGGGGTCTCTGGGGCAGAGGGTCATTATCCTTGAGCACCAAACCCCAGGTCTCCCTCTGCCAATGGTGGGAAGGAATTCAAAGCTCACAGTGCAGTAGTACCTGCGCTGGCCATGCTAAGCACTTCCTGTGGGCTGCAGTGACTCTGGGGGTTGTGTCCTGAATCTCACAGGGTCATTTCCCTTAGCATGGCTCCTACCTCTGGTCCCCAAAGGCACACCAGCTCCTTTCTTCCTTCTCAGCGCTTCCTGCCATAGTGACGAAGCCCAGGGCAGGGTCCTTTCCTGCACAGCCTTCTAGTTTGCAGCTTATGGTCAGGCTGGAGGGGTAGGGGTCAGTGATAAAGTGTTTGACTAGGTGAGACCCTGGGTTCCCTCCCCTTTACCTCAAAATCAGATCACAGTAGAATAAAACACACAGAGCTAGCTTTATGGAAATAGACACTAGCACCCCTCCCAGCTGAGAAAACAGGCTCACAGAGCCGACTGCATAAAGCTGGCTAGATCCAGCCTGAAGTGTCTCACACTAGGTGTGACAGTGCCCTGGGGCTGCCAGGCATGTTGGGTGTAGAAGGGCGGGTGGGGGGTTGGACCATGACCCTCCCCTCTCCCATGTGCCCTTCACACACTCAGTGCAAGCAGGCTCAGGTTGCACTGTAGTTTGGAAAGGCCTGGGCTCTCTGCTAATGGACGCTCAGCCCTCCTCTTCTTGTCCTCTCAGGCACAGCCGGACATCTAACTCCATCCGGCCACTTGCTGGCTCTGAGACCATCAATAGCTCCCTAGTCAGAGGAACTGAGTCCAAAGCCTTGAGCCTGACCTTTCAGGCCTACCTGGCTTGGCCCTGGCTTGGCCCTGGCTTGGCCCTGGCTTGGCCCTGGCTTGGCCCTGGGCCTTACCTCCTCTTCTTGCGCCTTTGCTCAAGTATGGCTGTCATCTACCCATCTTTAACCGTGTGTTTCCTGCCACAGCTAGCCACACACACCAACGCCTGCAGGAAGCCCTACCTGACTGATCCATGAAACACTAGATTTTCTGTCCCCTCCCTCCAGCACACTGGTAAGCCTCATGTTCTGTGACATTGACTGTGACATTCATTAGCTCATCCATAAATTGCTCCCTTTACTTTTTAATTATATTTGAAAAATTTGTGTGCGTGTGTGTGCATGTGCGTGCGTGTGTATGTGTGTGCATGTGTATGTGTGTGTCTGTGCGTGCGTGTGTATGTGTGTGTCTGTGTGTGCGTGTGTGTGCATGTGTACGTGTGTGTGCATGTGCATGTGTGCCTGTGCGTGTGTGTGCATGTGCGTGCTTGTGTGTGTGCATGTGCATGCGTGTGTCTGTGCATGCGTGTGTGTGCATGTGTACGTGTGTGTGCATGTGCATGTGTGCCTGTGCGTGTGTGTGCATGTGCGTGCTTGTGTGTGTGCATGTGTGTGTGTGTGTCTGTGCATGCGTGTGTGTGCATGTGTACGTGTGTGGGTGCCTGTGCACGTGTGCATGTGTACGTGTGCGCGCGCGTGTGCATGTGTGCCTGTACGTGTGCATATGTGTGTGTGTGTGTGTGTACAGACTTACATGGGTTCCAGGGATTGTACTCAGGCTACCAGGTTTACTCAACAGGTGCCTTCACCCACTGAGTTATCTCATTGGCCCTTGTTATTTTGAGGTAGAGTCTAACTGTATAGCCCAGGCTGACCTGGGATTTGCTCTGTAGCCCATCTGGCCTAGGATTCCTGGCAATTCCTGTTTCAGTCTCCCAAGTACTTGAAATATAGGTGTGTGCCACCATACCCATTAGCCCATTTTATGGAGGAGGAATATGAGACTCAGAATGAGGGGTACTGGGGACGACAGGTCTCTGCCTTGGGACCCCTTCCTATATCACTTCCACCTCCAGCAGCTGTGGGGCTGGTGAGGTAGCTAGCAAGTGGGCTGGCATTCTCTGAGATCTCGCTACATGCATTGTCCTGAGTGCAGTGTTAAGTGAGGGGTTTTTTGGTCTCTGAAGTGTCCAAGTATAAATTGGAGGCTCCATTTTACAGGTGGGAAAGCTGAGACCAAGAACAGGAAGGGAAGCAGGAAGGCAGAGCCCCAAACCCACAGCAACTTCCTGTGCCTCTGTGGAGGCCCACAGTTGTTGATTCATAGTGGGGGTCAAGTCCTGTTCTGCCAGCCTGAGGCCAAGCCCAGATTTCAGGCCTGCCGCCTGCCCTGGCTGGGCATCCTAGGATGAAGCTGAGGAGGCTGGGGTGACAATGTGCCCAGGAGCAGGGCAGGGCCTGGACCCTGCCCCCACGGCAGCTGTCTCCCTGGTCGATGGACTTCCAGACAGTCAGGGCTTGTGAGAGCTGGGGGCCTTCAAGGAGAGCACTGCTCCCGCCAGCAGCTGCTCAAAGGCCTCTTTGTGGTGAAAGGGCTAGCCACGGGCAGCTGCCAGGCCAGAGGCACAGACAGCTCAGCCTTTGTACCAGCATGTTGCCCCTGCCCTGACCCTAGAGGTCAACAGGAGAGGGGCCCTTATCTGTGGGAGGCTGGAGAGCTCTTGCCCTGGGTCGGCCCTAGGGCTGGGGTGGGTGTGGTTTGTGTTACCAGGCAGGGACCCAGTAGCGCTCTGCTCACAGATCTAGCGTGGAAGCAGAGCCCAGACTTGGCACGGTTGGCGATGGGGACAATATGGAGGATGAAATGGTTAGTTGTGGCACTGATGGTGAGGATAGGATGAGAAAACTGAGATGCTCAAAGGTTGGGGAGCTTGCCCAGATCATAGTACCCTAAGGCTGGAGTGTAGACCTGGTCCTTCTTGAAACCCTCCCCCCAGATATTTGAGACAGAGTCTTGTGTGTCCTAGACCTTGAACTTCTGATCCTCCTGTTCAGGAATGAGCCAGGTTGTCTGTGCCCCGGTCTGGATGTGATGGGCAGATGGTGTGTTGAGCCCCTGACATCATGGTATCTTGTCTGCACTCTGTGGGTAAGGCACTGGATGGGGGATGGAGGGAATTGTGGAGTCCCAGGGAGACAAGGAGGACTGAGGGCTAAGCCTCCTTCAGGTTAGTCTTACTCTTGGAAAGACCCCCAGAACCCATTGTGTAATCAGGGGCTGGACAGACAGGGGCTGGCCTAAGGCTTTCAGGGTAGAATGTGGGCCTGTGGATGCCAGAGTATTATGGGACTCGTGGAGACAAAGGCAGCTTAGGGGTCTTATATAGGGCAGGCTGCAAACCAGCTTAGCCTGTGCAGGATCAGTTTCTCCATCTATGAAATGAGTGCTGAGCCCGTGTGAGACCCGTGGGTGAAGTCCTCTGCAGAGAGGGCTATAGCCTGGCTAAGTGTGCAGCAGCTCTCTCTGCCCCTGCAGGCCTCTTGTGTCTTCCCCAGGAAGGCTTGCTCCAGGCTGAAAATCCCACACCCTGAGGGAAGAGACCAAGCCTCCCTCAGGGTGCTTGGGCATCGGATTGTTCTCAGCCTGCCGAGTCTGGGTGCCAGATTATACATAGTCAGTGCTCCTCATATGACTACTGAGCAGCCTCTTATAGCAGGGGTGGGTGTGAGAGCCTGCTCCTTCTGGGGCTCTTCCTGGAGGTGGGAAGTGAGTCTCTTGGGCCAGACAGATGCAGGCTCTAGGGCCCCTTTCCAACCCTGGCACCTCCCTCCACCCCCTCATGGATTCCAACCTCAGAAGGTAGTTGAAAGCTGGCAACTTGTTTTCCGTAGCAGGGGCCTGAGAGACTTGACTACCAAGAGATCTAGTTGAGGCTCAGATCTGAGATCCATATCCAGAGCTTCCCTTGGTCCCTTGGTCCGTCTGGATGTGTTCAGGCCACCCATGGGCAGCTGTGTAAACTCGCACAGGGTCCTGCTTTGTGGCCATATGTTCATGGGCCTGGTGGATGGATATCTTTTGCAGCCTTTAGTGTGACAGTAGTGATTACCCAGTGTCTGGCTTCAGGTCCTGGCCTTTTTCTTCTCGACTGGGTCTGTTCCCATGATCACCTGGCATGGACAGGTCCCCACCCACATGGCTTGTGGTCTGACCTGGCTGAGGGGGGCCACACAGTGGTAACCATTATCCAGGGTGGATGTTTCCTGAGTGCATGCCATACCCTGTATGGTGCTAGGATCTGCTGAATCAACCCCTGAGCGCTATCATAGGAAACAAGTCCCTGACCCAAGGCCCAGCCTCTGAGCCTGGAGCCTCCTACACCATCGCCTTGCTTTTTAGAGGCTCCGAGTCCAGTTCCTCACTGGCAGCCTGAAGCTGTGGTGACAGCCGCCCCGTGGCCCCGCCCTCCTGAGGGCAGCCACCGATTGAGTCTCATCATTACAGGGCGGGGCCCCTTGCTGGAACCTCTCCTGGGTGGCAGAGCTGTCGAGCAGGCGAACAGCTGTTTGTGCAAAGACAGAATCTGTCTGGATCTGACAGGCGGCCTTGCACCTCTGATGTGGGCTCAGCATGAAGAAGCTGCAAGCTGACAATGGAGTACTAGCCCAGGGTACTCATAGCAGAGGCCAAACTGCCCAAGGCTGGTCAGATGAGCCAGGGACAGGCCCAGGTCCTAGGGGTGCACTCTGACTTCTGTCTGGATGACCCCCTAAGAGGAGTTGGCTGAGCTCCTTTGGATACTGCAAGGCATCCTATCCCCACTTGAGGTCTAATCTTTCCCTTTGGGGGCCAATAAAGAGGCAGAGTGACTGTTTCGGGGCCACTAGTGGTCCCTGGGCACTGTGTGGCATCTTTTCAACACTGCCACCTATTAGAGAGGCTGCCCAGGTCAGAGAAGGCTGACTTTTAGGGAAGGAGGAAGGTCTCTGTAACCACTGTGACATATCTTTAGAGGAAGCCCCGCCACGCCCATTTCCCTCCCCGAGAAAGAGCCGACTCAGGGCAAAAGGTGCTTCTAGCAGTGACTCTATGGCAGAGGGCCCCAGCCTTTCTCTTTTTGTCCTTTTCTTTCTCTCTGCAAGGAGTTCCAGTTCTTCACCTTGATAGCAGAGGATAGCCACTCCTCATCCTCCAGCCTCTACCTTCCACATGCTAGGGTTACAAGTGCCCAGCTCAGAGCCTCAGTTTTAACTGGGAACTCCTCATTCTCTTGAAAGTTGGCAGACAGCTAAGTGAGTGTTGTCTAGGGAAGAACTGAGCTGAGTCCTCTGTAAAGGCTTGAGGTATTGTTAGAATGATTCCCTGTGACGGCAGAAAATGTTCAGCTGACTGCACAATTAGCCTTTTGGGGCCTGGCAGAATGGGCTGAATAAGAATGGTACACAAGCCTGTACTTCTTAACCATCACCCATGGCAGGCATGACTAATCAATCCCAGCTCTGTTTCCTACTGAGCCTGGAAGGCTCTACTTGGAAAGGGAATAGACTGGGTATCCCTGGCAGGTGTTCTGTGTTTGGGGAACTAGGAGAGGCGAAGCTTGCCACACAACCTTCCAGTTCCTGTGATTGATCTGAGATTTGAGCTCAGTTCTTTTGACTAAAGATAATGGAAGCTGGGACTCCACAGGTCCTTCTCTGCTCCCCATGGGATCCTGCTACAGCACCAGTAGTATTCCTGCAAAAGCTAGAGCTTACTATAGCTCAGTCCAGCTGCCTGCCAGACAGGCACAGTGAGGTTTTAGCCCTGGCCCTCCTATGGCAGTTGGCAGTCCCTCCTGGCCTGTTAAGTCTTCCTGGCTACAATCTGCCTATTCTGGGGTCCATTAGGATGCTTCTGTTCTGGGTTCCTAACTGCAGCCAAGCAGTGTTGCAGTGAGTCAAGGTGGGCTTCCAATTCTGCCTACTGAGGGGAGGGAGAGGACCCAGCCAAAAGCTTAGCACACGTCTCCTTGGGATCTCCCAGGCCAGACACCAAGAGCTATGGCTGGGTCTGTGGTCCCAGGAGAGCACGGAGGGCCAGGAGTAGGTGCGCTGCACCTATTCAACTCTGGCTTCCTCAGTCACTCTTCCGCTCATCAGGAGGAGATCTGCTGGCTTGGAGGTTACCCTTTTAATTAAGCCAATTAATTAGTGCCTTTAATGAAGCAGATTAACCAGGCCAGGCTCTGCAAATGGGGTGGGAGTGGGGAGTTGTTGCAGCCTGTGCTTTCTTGAAGGTCTTGGTTGGGAAGCAGCTGCTAGGCCAAGCCTTCTTTGGAGTGTTTGAAGCAAGCATTGGCCAGGGATGGCTGTGTCCCCCATGGAGTGTGGCTCCCTAGGGAAGGAGTCAAGGATGTACTGAGGCTGCAGGGTTAAGTGCAGACACTTTGGCTTAGATGGCTGGAGCTGGAGCAGGAGCAGGATGGGAAGCCTACAGAGCAGCTTCAGTGGGTCCTCAGCAAGAGCAACTGCCAGGGAGGTGACTGAAGCCCCCACTTTCTCCTCTTTTCCTTGGTCTGGGGCTTCTAGGCCTGGGCTACTTCCAGCCCAGCAGGGACAGAGGGAGGGCTGTAACCCTGTGGCCAAGGCAACAGAGCCCCTTGCCTACCTGTAGAGGCAGGAGTTTGTTCAAGGTCACTTGGGTTCTGTGACAGAGCTGAGGAACAAGACTATGTTCCTGTCTCTGTTTTCCTTCCACCCACCTCTGCTGACACAGTCGGCTCTCCTCCAGCAGAACCAGGCGGTTACATCTCCACCCAGCGCTTTCTCTGTGCCAGATGCTCCATGGAGCACCCCACCCCATGGAGCACCCTGCTCCGTGGTCCTGAGATATGGTTGACTTCTCTCTAGTGAGTTCAGGTTTAGGAAGGGAGGCCTGCATCCTTGTGACAAAAAGGAGTTGTCACCTTAGTCTGTGAATGCAAACCGGAAACGCAACTCCACATTTCTGAGTTCGGTCCCCCCACCCCTCCCCACAAGGACAGCGGAGCCTGATACTAACGGGGGGGGGGGGGAGAAGGGGGCGGGGGAGGGGGCGGGGGACGCTGCTGCTGAAGGAAGAACCGTGGACCAGGAAAGAGGGCCACACTACCCTCAGAGATAGCTTTATGTCTCCCAGGGGCGCAGAGGACAGATCAAAGCCTGCTCTGGGATGCACTAAGCCGTGGCAGAGACAGTTGGCTCAGGCCATGACAGGAGAGATTTAGGTTAGACGGAGGAGGAACTGCCTGACAAGGAGGATTATTAACAAGTTTGCGAAGGCAGGATGTGTCCCTCCCCCAGGACAGCAAGCGCTGGCCTGTGATGAGGCTCTGAGCTCTTTGGAAACACAAGTTCTATAAATCCAAGCTGTGCTTCCAGTAAATATCAACAGGGTGGGGGTGGGGTTCCCTGGAACATGCTGCCAGCAGCCTTCACCCCTTTTAATTTCCTCTGCGCTTGAGGCACCTGGCAGGATGCAGTCAGCTGGTGGGTTCTGTCTACACCAGCGCAAGCCCCAGTTTCTGGGCCTCAGTTTTCTCTCATGTTAAATGGGTCCAGCATTCCTTGGTAGAGAGAATCACACCTCTTGACTCTCAGAGAAGGCCAGCCCCCTCCCTCTTGCTGCCACTTTGACTAGCTGTCTTGTTCCTTGCTTGTACCCCCACAGAGCCTGCTCCTCCCCCCCCCCCCCACCGTCATAACAGAATCATTTTGTCAGCCATCTTTCTCTGATGTGTCCACCACCTTGGGTGGCATTGTCCAACCAGTTTCTGGGGTCTTCTAGTATTCCTTATTAAAAGAGATGATAGCCCTCCTTCACCTGAGGTCTCTGCTTAGTGGGAGAGTATGTGCTTAGCAGGTGTCAGGCTGTGATTCTCAGCACCCCTAAAACAACCAGCTAAACTTTGGCTACTGTACCCACCCTTTGGTCTGGGGAGGCGTCCCTGCCTCCCCAGCCAGTGTCAGCTTTCACTGACCTGTGTGTCCTGAGAGGAGCCTGGGGACTTAACTGGCCCCAAGTCTACTGTTCCTATCACAGAGTTTGCCTGAGACCCAGCCTGGCTGAGGCACTCTGGAGGCAGGGGCAGAGCATGTGCGTGGGTGAAGGGTAGCTGGCAGCTTTGCCTTTGATTTACCTTGAGAGGGACTCTGCAGGGTGGGTGGAATGAGCACCAGTCACCCTGGGACACCTCTTTAAATACTAGCAGGAAGCAGCTGGGTTCTGGGTGGGTGGAATTGCCCTTCATCCAGCAGGCACCCCCCCCACCCCAGCACACGCTGACTATACAGGCGTGTTGCACAGGTCAGGAGTCGGGTGGGTGTAAGAGAGGGGCAGCTTCTGGCTCAGCAGCTTCTGGCCCCCTGGGGCTAAGGAGAGCAAGGGTTGGGGCACGTGAAGTTTTGGCTGTCCATTGTCTCCTTCACCCCCTCGAGGAGGCAGCGAGTGCTGAAAAAGCCTCATCCTTGGCTTCCATTCTCCAGGGCCTGGCTCGTTAAACTAAAGCACCCATCTGTATGTGGATGGACACATGGACAGATGACGGTCACAGATGGAGCGCCAGTTGGATGTCTGGCTCCTCCACACTGTCTCCATTCCCCTGGGCAGAGAGAGAAGGGGGATGCTCAGGCCTCTTTGGAGCACAGCTCTTAGCACTAGTCCTGGTGAGTAACTGTTGAGTGTGCCACAGTCCCTCAGAGTCACTGAGGCAGGCTGGCACAGCAGGATGGGACTGAGGCCATGCTGGCATTTGCTAACAGCTGTGCATGCAAAACTCTCTGAGGCTCTGATGAGGGATCTGCTGTCAGACCTCTGGCCCAGGCCTCTGGTCCCCAGAGTGTCTCTGGAACTGGAGCACAATTTGTCGGATTTGTCCTGGCTGTGGGATGGGTTGGCAAAGAGCTGAGAGTGGGATCCAGAGTCTAACTCAGCCCCCGCAGCAATATGGGGCTGTGTGGTTGGACCTCAGCACATGCTGCTCCCTGTCTTTGAGGCTGTGTGGCAAACCTACAGGGGTCCTCACCTGCCTGGGCATCTTCCCTGGGTTCTGCTGTCCCTCCCTGCTTCCTCTTGCCCAGCTCTGACTCTTTGTTGGAGTGAGAGAGGGCCTTCCTTCTCATGGAAATTCACACCCACATCCTCACCAAGCTGTCTGTAGGATGAGGCTGGTGAGAATGGGGGAGCAGCTGTGGGAACAGGAGGTTCTGCTAGATAGGGACAGAAGGACAGATAGACAACCCAGTGCTCCATCTGGAGATGACAGCTCAGGGCCCAGGTGGGTAGCCAGTCCCGTCCCTCCTGCACACCAACCCCATGCCCTAGAGAGCCAGACAGCTCTGGCTGGCTCTCACCAGGGACGGCTGAGAGCCCAGGAGTGCTGTGTCAATCCTGAGGGCTCTGTGGTATGGGGTGGTATGGTATAAACTGTGGACAGAAGGGGTCTGACAGGTGGCAGGACTGTCCCCCTCACACACAGTTCCCTCTGCTATTAAATAGATCAGACTTACAGCCCTAGGTTCTGGGCTGGCGGTTCTCCACTTGACAGACACTCTGGAAAGACACTTCTTTTCACTCAGCATCGTAGCCCAGCCTTTTGATCCCTGTCCTGTGACCTCAGACCAGCTGTAACATGGCCACCCACAAACCTCCAAACAGAGTTACTGTAGCATTTGAGTTCCAGGTGGCTCTGGTGGTGCTCTAAGCCACCCTGAATAATTTGTTTTCTTTTGTGGTGCCAAGGATAGATCACTGAGGCATACCCTCAGTCTAAGGCTACCCTGGGCCTGTAGCTTATAAGGTTAGAAGAAAGGGAAGCTTTGGGGTAAATTTAGCTGGGTGCTAAATTTGGGGTTGGGGACAGCAGTCCAAGAGCAGGTGAGCAGGCTGGGGGCGGGGGGGAAATGGTAGGATCTCTCGTCTGCCCTGTCCATGCTCCTGCTTGGGACAGCCGAGCCTGCTCAGGTAGAATAAAAACCCGTGGGAGTAAGTGGCATGGTGCCATGTTTATCCCATTTTCAAGGGATAGAATGCTAGGCAAGATCTAGCGCTCAGAAAGCCCTGGCTGGGAACAAGACATGTCTGTCAGTACTCCATAAGCTGAACAGGTCATGGTGGCCCTACGTGCAGAAGGAGGGGTGACAACCTGAGGCAGTCTGGACCCCCAAATCCAGGGCTTGTGTCTCCTAGGAGGCCAAGTTCAGAAGAGTGGGCTGCAAGGTCTTCAGACTGCACTCTGCCCTTCTGTCCACAGAGAAGGAGATTTCCCCATAAAGTAGTGCAGGATGGGGACAGGAGAAGGACAGGGACCGTGAATTGTTGACATGTGTTCTCCACAGCTCGGCTACTTCTCACAACCCTACAGGCAGGTGTTTGCACCCCTCCTTTTACAGATGTGGAAACCAGAACACATATGGTAGAAGTCATGGGATTTGAACTTAGACAGGACCAACCCTAAAGCACAGTGCCTGTCATTGTCTGGGCTGAAGCTCAGAAGTCAGGGCTACCAGTCGGTTCCCCAGCCCCCATCCAGACACACCCCACACCCTAGGCTCAGCACTTCTGACTTGCGTCCCTCAGCCATCTGTGAGCCACCAAGTACCACACAGTGTAATCTTGTAATACTGACTGTGTTATGTACAATTGAAAACCCATTACAGTCCTATTTTCCTAATATATGACACCCTATCGCAGCCCCCAGTGACTGCATTTCCCAGATAGATGTTGGAGTGTTGTCCACGCACAAAATTATCATCAGTCCTTTCTCTTGGCTGCTGGGAGAGCTGAGTAGGCATGTGAACAGGGTGCCCATTTCTGCTGGCTTCAGAGGACACCTGTGGCTGCACACCTGGGAGGGGGCAGTGTCAGGTCAAGCCTTTCCTGGAGAGTTGCCCCAGACCGCTGGAAAGAGCCACAGATTCCTCAGCCTGGAGATACAGTGAGGGCACTGGGGAGGGGCAGCGGGGGAGCTGGCAGCTGCTTGGTGTAGCGGGCACGGCCCTGTAATTGGGCAGCCTGTTCCTAGATAAGGCCGGTGACACTGAGGAGCTTCCCGCTCCATGCCGGTTGCGGCCACTCATTTCCTGCACTCACAGCCCACGACGCCAATTACCCTGCCTCCTGCTTGCCAGCAGCGGCTTCTGGGGCAGCCAGATGATTCCTCAGGCATCAGTGGGGCTTGGGTCCTCTCTGGAGGGTGGGAGGATGCAGAGAAGATAGCTGGGGTGGGCAGAACCCACAATGGAGTGGCTCTCAGATTCAACCTGGATGCAACGAGGTGCAGGTTATGTGTGGACCTAAGACACTCTGGGAGGACCCCATTTTCTTACCTGCCTCTACTACCCAAAGAAGGGTTTCTTTCATATTTGCTATGTGGCTGAGGATCCGGCCTGGCCCTCCACTGCTGTGTCCCACTTTCTTCCCCGCTCTTCCACTGGCTTAAGGACAAGCACCTGTGTGCAGTGGGGCAGACTGAGGTTCACAGTGCATAGCCGCTACTAAGAGGACAGAGGACAGGTTAGCCTGTGGCTCTTCACCTGTTCTGTTGGGGGAATGGGTGGCCTGGCACCCGAAGGCCATGGGAGATGGCGGTAAAGGTGTTACCTGGTGCAGAGGTAATTTGCCAGTCTCAGCTCCACTGAAGGTGGGTGACTGTGTCCCCAACTTGTATTAGGTGTGCATATTGGGAAGATCCGGTGTAGCTAAGCAGCTGGGCTTTGTGCTGTCTGTAGGGATGGTAGAAGGAGCTGTCCCAGGGTAGGGGGCTACTCAGGGCAGGGTGGTCTCACCTGCTTTGTGGGGACATCCCAGGCTTTTCCACAGGCCAACCCCAAGTACTCAGAAAACCCTGACAAACTGCTTATGCTCCCTGTCACCCAGCATTGGTGAAGTGAACCCAGGGCTTTGTACAGAGAGACAGGAGCTCTACCACTGAGCTGTGTTCCTGGCCTGGAACTTCCACCCTTACTTGGGTAACAAGTAGCATCAAGGATGTGATCACAGGGAAAGTGACACAGAGAGGGACAGGTGAGCCAACCTCACTGGGCTGAGTCAAGCCCGGTTCATCTCCACAAGTCTGGTTTTTGTTGTATGTTTTTGGACACAAGATCTTATGTAGCCCAGGCTGGCCTCAAACTTGTTATACAGCCAGGCTTGTCTTTAACGTCCGATCCTCAGCCTCCCAGCTGTGGTGATTATGGACTTGTATTACCATGCCCAGATAATGGTGTTCTAGGGGTCAGACTTAAGGGTCTTGTGCATGCTAGGCAAGCACTCTACTAAATGATCTGCATTTCCAGCCTATCCCCTCAAATCTGGATCTATTCCATCTCCAAAGGGTCTCAGATACTCATTTTGAGGACCTCAGGGGTCTTGACAGGAGAAGCTCCCTTCCAGGTGCAAATTGGTTACTGATGATTCTATAGGAAAGGGCCCTTGATGCCATGGGGTGGGATCAGCTGTGTGGGACAGTGGGCAGGGACACAGAGGAAGATGTGTCTGGGGTGCCCTGGTCACTGCATGTAGGAAAGGACAGTGCAGGAGACTGGGGGCTCCCTCCCACACACGCGGGTGTGTGAGGTGGGGTAGAGCAGAAACATCTCCCTAAGGGGCAACTAACAGACCAATTAAGCTGCCAATAAAAAATTTAATCAAGTAATAATGCACCTTACTTTGTTTAATTAGTGTTCTGTCAAGTAAATGAATATTTAAGGCTTGGGTGGTGGTGCCAGCATCTGCCCAGCGGGCAGAGGCTGGGCCCACATTTCAATCGACCTGACAGCTTCCCACGAGGGCATTGATCACTGCCACCATGGTCCAGGGCCCCAGAGTACAGGAGGTGCTTGTTCTACATGAGCCCACTTGAAGGAGCGGCCGGGTCTGTGCCTCAATGTCTTTGTCTGTAAAATGGAAGGAAGGACTTCAGTCCAATGCAAGTTTTGCTTTTCCTAGAAAGACATCAGAATAGCTGGGTGTGGAAGTACCTATCTTTAACCCTTGTATCCCCTGGATTTGGGAGGGTGGAGGCAGGAGGATCAAGGAGTTCAAGGTCATCTTCAGTTATTTATGGAGTTCAAGTCGATGTGAGCTATTTAGATCTTGCCTCAACACTTTTCCTTTCCAGAAAGCCAAAAAATTTGGACTCTAGACCCCAAGTTGGGTACAGAAAGCATTTGAGGCCTGGCGACTCCACTGTGCTGCCTGTACCCCACAACACCACACCCTCCCAGAGTACTTAGCACCTGACAACTGATGCTGTGAGTGCCAAGTTTTCCTGGGTGCCAGAAACTGGCTTCTTAAGACTGAATGGCCTGAGACAAGGGCTGTTTGTATTTCTATTTAGTTCGTTTGTTTCTTGTTCTTTTGTTTGTTCGTTTGTTCATTCATTCATTCGTTCGTTCGTTCACTCACTCATTCATTCAACAACTTGAAGGTGATGCTTTATGTTTTTCCCGAAAAAAAATGCAACTCCCGCACTATGTCTCAGGTTCAACCTCAGAGTCCTACAGCTCCCAAGTCTCCTTTTTCCCTCCAGGCAGGGCGTGGCCGCCGCCGCCCTAGAACTCGTTTGCATATTCATGACCTTGACAAGCATGCGCACTGCAGCGCCAGGCTCAAGGGCGGCCCGCCCCGCCGCAGGACAGCGGCATCTCCCCTTGTCGACCCCGGCATCCTCCACCAGCCGCCACCTCCCTTCGCTTCAAGGAAGGGCCTGGTGTCCCCCCTACACACAACCACCTGAGAGCCTCGCGCTGGAAGGACTTTGGTAATTATTTGTTTCAGTTGAGCTGTTTTCAGTCTAGGCTAGGCTGAGTCTTGTAATGAGTATGGATTTGCCAGTAAATAAGTCCCCCGCTTCTAACCCCTGTAATAAATGCATTTGGAGTAATCTGGCGATCACGCGGTGTAATTGCTGGCTGTCAGGGCAGATGGATGCTCCCGCTCTGACTTTACCGCTGTCTGCCCTTCCTTCACGCCGCACCACCACTGGGTCTACAGCCTTTAGCCTGTAGTTGAGAGGCATTTGCTTGGGGACAGGAGTGGGCCTGCCCTGCTTGACCACCTCAGTGGTCCTTCTTGCACCAAGCATGTGCTTTCCAAGTCACTCACCCATGACCCACAGTGCCCTCAACTTCTCTATAAGGAATCACCAAAGCCTGGTCCAAAATGCAGGGAGACGAGGCCAGGTTGGTAGGGCATTAGCCTAGCATGTCCAAAGCCTTGGGTTTCATTCCCAGCACCACATATGCTTGGAATGGCAGTGCATACCCATAACCCCAGCACTAAGGAATGGAGGCAGGAAGGTCAGAAGTTCAGTGTCCCCCTCAGGAGCTTGAGGTACAATGAGATTCCTGTCTAGAAACAAAACCAGACCAAGCAGGGCCCTGGGCAAAGCTTCAGTTTGCTAGATTTTCTGTAACTGGGGCTCAAAATCTGCATTTTACTTGTTTGTTTGCATTTTTTTTGCATTTTATTTTTAAGTTACAATTATCTGTATATGTGTGTCTAGACATCCACAGGGTCTGTTTCTCTCCTTCCTGTGGGTCCTGGTTTTGAACTCAGGCCACCAGACTTTCCTAGCAAGCACCTTTACCTACCCACTGAGACACCTTGCTGGTCTCAGAATCTGCATTTTAAAATACCCTCCTTCCGGCCCTGTGTGAGGTGCAGACTCCATCCCAGTACTCCATAGCAGGAGAGTGAGGGCAAGTTTGAGGCTAGCCTAATTCCATAGTGAATTCCAGACTGGCTAAGGCTACAGAGAGAAACCGTGCCTCACAAACACCAACTAACCAGCCAGTTGACGCAAACCACCGATATCTACAGGGGACTTCTGAAAGCACCAAGGTTCCGAGGAATAAATCAGATGCTCTTGGGCTTCGTGTGTGCACCCCACCCCCACCCCCACCCCCCAGCTTTCTCTCCCTCATATATTGGCTTCTTTCCCAAACAAATCTGGCCCTGTTCATTCTTTTGAGACACTCTCCAATCCCTTGCCTGGTGTGCTTTTATACCCCTCCCCCTCGGGGAGATGGCCTCTTGGCTGTGTGCCAGTACATCCTGTGCTGCGATGCCCTCCTGGACTTCACTAAGCAGAGGTTCCCGCAGCTGGACATTGCTGCAACTGTCTTCCTTCAGTCCTTGGAATAGCCTCTGGGCCTTGTATAATGCCTAGTACACAGTAGTTGTTTAGTAAATGCAAGGTGTATGAATCAGTAGGCAAGTGACAACTGATTTAGAATTTTATATTTAATCCACACCCTTATTTAGAATTTTATATTTAATCCACACCCTGGGATTAACTGGGCTGGCTGGCTGGGAGGGCAGGCTGGCTGGGAGGGCAGGCTGGCTGGGAGGGCAGGAAACAGGGGACCCAATGAAACTCCTCCCATGGAACTCAAAGAAACATTACAGATCTCAACAGAGCAGGCCCAGCCTGCCCCTGTCCTCTGGCACCCACCCTGGGGAGATGCACAGAGCAGCAGGGTAGAGGAACTGTTTTGGGTGCTACAGAAAGAGCCACAGGGGGGACAGGCTCTGCCTTGTCCCTCTGCTCTAGTGAAGCCTCTTGGGAAGTTAACTGCTTTATGGTGTCCCCTTCTAAGGCCTGGTCAGGCCTTGGCTCTATATGACCACCACAAAATAGGCCAGGAGGGCCACCTCCAACCTAGCTCTGCCTGGTTCTTTTGTACTTCAGCCTGATCCAGGGCTTGGACATTAGATGTGCTAGACACTGGGCTTTCAGTTGTAAGGGATTCAGTGAGGCCACTAGAAGCTCATCTCAATGGAGCCTTCAAGGAGCAACAGCAGAAAGGCCACCACAGCTCTGTGTGCCCTTGGGCTGGTCACACACTCTGGGCCTCACACTCCTCAGCAGAACCGCTGGGGAGTAGTTCTGGAATAGTGTGTTCTGTCCAGGAGTAACATGGCTTTAGTGTTGGCTGAGGTGGGCATCATGTGCCTGTTTCTCCTCAAAGCAGTAGACTAGGGCTGCCCAGGAGGCAAGGTGGGGACTTCTGGGTGAATGACCTTGTGCTTTTCTTGAAGGGTAAACAAGAGTTTTCGGGGTGTGGGGGAGTCCAGGCCAGTCTTAGGGGTCAAGAGGCTTCACCCTGAGCTGTCGTCCTCATCTGTGTTCTCTGAAACTGCTGTGGCGAGGTAGTGACTGACGGAGAGTGTGGCAAGTGGGGACAGAGGGGCAGGGGTGGCGGACGCAGCAGCGTGGGCAGCAGTGGATGATCCTCAGGCTGTCAGCCAGCAATCGTGTTAAATAAAGGCCCCAAATTAGACAGGCGAACACGAGCACCTTCGGTCTAACAATGCAATTAGCACAGACAATGCCTCCCGCTTCCTCCCAGGCCCCAGCCAGTGTGGCTTCTGAAGATGGTGGTGGTGGGGGGGATGCAGGCCCTCCCCAGTGAGCTGTGAGCTGCAGAGAGGTTTGAACGAGCCGGTGAGAGACTAAAAGGTGACAGTGAGTGACATGGAATGGAATGCCAGCGCCCTGGTTGTTAGGCGCCCTCGGGAAAGAACTAATCTAGATCTTTCTAGAATGCCCTTTGGAAGGGCAGCACCCACACAAACCTCCAGAGGCCTTGGTCGCTGTCTCTGCTGCTCTCTCCATATTTTCTCTTCTAAGCATAGATGCAGGCTGAGTTTACATGAATAAAACATCAGTGTGTGTGTGTGTGTGTGTGTGTGTGTGGATGTGGGTGTGGATCCCAAACTGCACAGCCCAGGGGCTTGGGGACAGAAAGCAATGAAGCCATTCTGCAGCCTCCATGGACAGTCCTGATTGTGCTGAGGGTGGGGACCTCCTCCAAGGCAGGTCCTACTTCCTTGGACTGAACCCCCTAAATGGAAAACAAGGTCAGAGCTGGGCCTGACCAGAGCCTCTGGACCCTGGGGCAGGCATTCTGTTTGTTGTTGTTTTGTTTTTTCTCTCTTGGCTCAACAGCCAGAGGCCCTGGGCCTGCCTTGGGTGGGCCTTCGGAGGGCTTCATGTGTGCCTGACAGCCCCTCTCCTGAGGCCTGGCTGCCAGCTGCCTTGGCTTCTCTTCTCTAGCCTTGTTAAAACCCAGAATGCATTCTTACAAGATCAGAGTGAGATGCAAAGCACTGGGCCTCTGGCAAGGTAGGGCCTTTCTCTGGCTTCTCCACAGCCCTTCCCAGGTGCCCCAGCCCGACCTGGCAAAAGCTGCCAGAGGGAGGCTGCTGGCTAACACCTCAGGCACTCAGAGGCCAAAAGCTAGGTCCACAAGGACTTGGATCATTGTTTGCTCAAGCTTTCATTTGGTGATTACTTCCAGAGCCCACCCGTGATAAATGTAACTGGTCCCCCTGGAGCAAAGTCTAAGGGGAAATGCAAGGTGGAGTGGGCTGGGCCTAGGACTCAGGCAGCTCTGAGAGCAAGATGTGGAGATAGAGTGGGCATACTGTGCGCAAGGGTGGTGGGCAGGCCTGTCCTGCACTTGCAACAGGCTGGGCTTTGTTCCGAAGGCACTAACTAGGTCTGGAAGGTTTTGCTTGCCTTTGTTTGGACTGAGATTAGAACAGGGAGCCTTGTACACTCCTGACTCAGGATGTACCCTTGAGTACCTGACACTCCGCTTTGGAGAGTATGCAGGCAGGTCTTCACCTGGTCAGATTTGCTACTCAACAATTCCCTCCCCTCCAAAGCAGGGCCCTTGGCTGAGGTCCCAGGGAACTTCCCAGGAGAGGCAACCTGAGCTGAGTGCATGCACAGGGCCTTGCCAAGGACCCAGAAAGATGAATTTAGATAGGCGCCCTGGAGCTGGGGATGTATGAGCTCAGTGGCAGAGTGCTTGTCTGGTATGTGCAAGACCCTGCATTCAGTCCTTAGGACTGTACGAAGGACGAAAAAGAAAAGAAGACCAGGCACAGGGCTACACACCTTTAATCCCAGCACTTTGGAGGTAGAGGCAAGTGGATCTGTTTTTAGTTCAGGCTAGCCTGGTCTACATAGGGAGTTTCAGGCCAGCCAGGGATATAGAGCAAGACCTGTCTCAAAACAAAACAACAAAACCTCAAGATAATCACATTGCTTAGGACATACTTTGCCTCCCCCAGTGGGACCGCAGCATGAATGTGAGGTACTCTGAACACCAGACTGAACCCACTGTGAATCCTGTGAGAAACATGTTCCTGAGGGGTGACTTGAAGCACAGACTAGCAAGCATATGGTTCAAGGTCCAGAACTGGCAGGTAGAGCCAGGCTCCTGCCCTGATGGCTCTTTTATACTTACAGCCCTGATACCCACCTAGTAAGTCCCCCATGCACCACAGAGCCCACATGGACCTCAGAGCCCACATGGACCTCAGAGCTCCTTGCTCCCTGACCCCTCCCTTACCAATGGCCATTATGAGACTTGCATGATAGGTCAAATGACACCCCATGGCCAAAGCCCTAGTTTCCCAGGGCTGGGCGACTTCCTGAGGATTGAGAGGCTTGAAGGATAGCTAAACTGAGCTGTGACAGAAGGAAGTGTGCCTAAGTGGGTGCTGGGGAGGAGGCCAGCTCAGTTACTGGGAGACACAGATGGGTGCAGCACGGTGGGGAGAGAGGCCCTGCAGGCACCCCAGGAGAGGACAGGGTCCTCATTAACAGCACTCAGCCCTCCCCTCTGCCCGGTTCTCCTGGAGGATGCGGAGAGGGAATCCATTATCGCACAAAATAGCAGCTGCAGACGTGAAAATGAAATATAGATTCAATACCTGTGCCTTTCGGCTCACAAACCGTGCCCTCAACACTGGTGACAGCCGGCACAGATGCCATCTCAGATCATAGGAGGGAGGGGACAGCCAGGGAATGGGAGACAGGCTTTACTCTCCACAAACTTCTCTTAGCAGTTTTCCCTGTGGCTAGGGACCTAAAACAGAGGCCAGGATGCAGGCTCAGTTGCGCTACCAGCTTCCAGGGGGATGATGGCAAAGTCTTACCAAGCCCTTCACCAGCCCCCAACACACACCTGCTGGATCTCCAGAGCAGGAGGCCTGAGGCCTGATGTGGCCAGCAGGGGAAGGTACTGTCTCAGTCTGCACAGACCTCACAGTTCTTGAAATTTCTGGCTGGCTACCCCCAGCTTGTGACCTGGGGGTGCCCCCGAGAGCAGTCTGTCTCACAGACAAGGGTGGGTGGCTATGCCACTGCCATATCCCTCCCGAGGGCCACCAGGGCCATTGAGCAGCCGGGCAACCGCTTCCTGCTTTCCTATGTGTGTGCTTTTAGCCAGAGGTTTGCACAACTTTTATGAGTGGGCTGGCGGTGAACTCATCCCGTTACAATGCACTCAGGGACCCTGACGACTAATTTAATTTAAAACAGCCTTGCAATAAAAGCTCAGGACGGAAAACCGCCGAGTCTTGGGGGTTATTTAACAAATTGCCTCACAGATAAATACATTAAAATGATTCTCAAACCAGAGTCGTACGAAGTTGAAGTAAAATTAAGAAAGTCGAATCAAAATGTAAATTAATGGCGTTAAGATGCGTTTGAGTTGGCAGGCGCCACACAGGGGTGGGGGTGGGAGGGAGGATGTGGACGACTCTTCTGCCTTCTGTTCAGGTGCCACCCCCACCAGGCTGTGCCAGAGATCCCTTTAGTCCAGGTAGCTGGAGACTAGAGGATGTGGCTGGCTGCCCAGCCAAACCTAGCATCGGCCTGTCCCACTCTTCCACCTACCATCCCCAGGCAGACTTGGAAGGAGTAAACTAGAGGGGACTGCAGCACCTTCCCTTGCCGGGGGTGCAAATCATGAAGGGAAGTGGGCACAATGGAAGCTGACACAAAACAACTACAACCATGAGGTCCTGGGATGACCAATTCCTGCATAAAGAATCACGTATCCCCATAGAGCTGCCAGGCCCAGCACTCCCATCTGACTGACAGGCAAACTGAGACCAAGGAGACCTGACAGCCCTCATTGGGCTCCATACACTCAGAACTCTTTGCTTCTTCATTCTCTGGCCTCACTCCTCCTGTTTCTTACTACCTACACAGTAAGCTCAGACCTGCTGCTCCTTGTCCCACCAGTCACAAGCCTGTGCCTCCAGCAACACTCCTACCTTAGCCAGGGTAGCCTTGGAGGCTCTCTGAAGTGATGGGCATCTGTGCTTCCCTGCCCTCTCCCCCAGTCAGAGTAGCCCCAGGTGCCAACAGACAGCCCTAGGGAAGATCACCTGATGCCATCAGTGTCCTGTGCTAATCAGGGGGAAAGGAAAGAAAAGAGAGAGTCCTTAGGGAGCTGTGCAGGGTGGGAGGGAGATAGGAGCTAGAAGCCTAGAATTATAGGTGGGGTGTGGTGACAGCCCCTCCCCTGGCCTTGGATAGGGAGTTAGGAGCAGGAACACATTGGGAAGGGATTGGGGTGAATGTGGCAGGTGATGGACAGTTTCACCTGGAGCCACAGTCCCATGTGACACCTGAGACAGTTCCCATCCTGGAGTCGAAGGTGCTGCTAAGTCTAGCCATGCACAGAGCTGTCAGCTGTCAGCACCTGGGTAGGGGTGGAGGCACTCCTGGGACAGGAGATGGCCCGCACGAAGGCTCTGCTCCAGACTTTACCTGAATAAGTAGGTGGCTCAAGATTGATTGTAGAGGGACAGTCAGACCACTCCTACAGGCTGGAGTCAGGGATGGGATCTTGATGCCTAAGTCCCTGCTGACCCTAGGATTGGATAGGGGTGAGCACAGGGCATCCCAGCTCAGGAAGCGGAGCTCCACTGAAGTGGGAGCCAGTTCAGCCCTGCTCAGAGTGAACCCTGACTCAGGGAGGATTACTTCCCTAAAGGGTACACACTCAACTGTGCAAGGTGACACTCTGGTCTGGCTTGGGCAGTGGAGTCACTAATGTGT
This sequence comes from Arvicanthis niloticus, assembly GCF_011762505.2. Taxonomy (NCBI): domain Eukaryota; kingdom Metazoa; phylum Chordata; class Mammalia; order Rodentia; family Muridae; genus Arvicanthis; species Arvicanthis niloticus. The sequence goes on along the minus strand of NC_047658.1, from coordinate 115,450,182 downwards.
CACTGGGAACCTGTAGCTGCTGGCTCTGCGGATGCAACAGGCATCTTACTGACAGTCATTAAGTCTTTAGCAAATGGTTGAGGGGGGAACAACCTTGAAGGGGATTTAGCTTGGGAGTCTGGCGCAGACCCAGTTCTGAAGGCTCCCTACACCCCCTCACCCAGCCCATCCACGACCCTTTATAGGCTTACAGAGCAGCGGGCAGGTGAGCTCTGTGCAGGAGCGGCAGTGAGAGGGGAAGGTAACCCCAGGCTGTGTCCCTGCATCCTCTCCTCCCCGTGGTGGTGACTCGATGGGGCTGCTGTTATTGTGCCTCTGCCATGGATGCAGAGACTGAGTCTGGGACTCATGTGGCTTTTAGGTGTCAGGAATGGGAGGTGTGACACTGTTGCACTGAGTAGGGTGCCTGAGATGCCAATCAAAGCCATGCTGCCTTCCGATCCATCCAAGTAAGGCCAGCAGGCCAGGCTTGGGGAGAAGGTCAGAGCCTGGGGGGTGGGGGTGGGGTGCCTGGGCTTCTCAAAACCACCAGGAGTGTTCAGAGCCACTGGCTTATTTTCTCTCTTTGCAAAATGGAGCAGGCAATGCCTCCCCGTCAGGGGCTCCGCGGGAGGCGTGCGCGGGAAGTGTTAGGAAAACTATAAAATGCCAAACAAACAGGAGGTTGGCAGAGCGTTTCCTCCCGCCTGGTAGGCTGGCTGGGGACTGGAAGGCCTCCTGAGAGCACAGAGCAGGTCAGGTGGGATGCTGCCCTGCCTGCAGGCCATAGGAGGAGAAGCCGGAGGGAGGGAGGAGTGTACTGGGCCAGAGGAGGCATCCCAGCTGATCCCAGCAGATTTAACAGGACTTTGAAAAATAAAAAAGGTAAAACAGTCAAACCACTGCCCGCTCCTCCTGCTGCAATAAAAATGGATTTATTTGTTCGTGGAATGAAATTTAATAACTTTGGGGGGAGATGAGGCGTGAACAATAATAGTTTTTTTTTTCTCCTCTTTCTCATTTTGCAGGGGAAGGGGAAGAAGAGGAGGGGATGAGGACCCCCTCTGGGACAGTTGGGGAAGGGGGTGTGTGGGACTGAGCCCTCTAGAGATTGGCTAAGTAGACAAGGAGGGGCTGGCTCTGCTCCACGCTCCAGAGACCTCCACGGTTCATGGAGGGGACGCGTGCATCTCCTGTTTCCCTGTGCATCCGGCTGTGCGCCAGGCCTCTGCCCCCGCTGGGCCCTCCTCCTGCTGTGTCTTCCTCCCTGTCAAAATTCCACTCATCCCTCAGAACTGCTTGCAGAAAGGCCTCCACCAAGGCTCCCATGGGACCCCTCAGTCCCTGGCAACAGCCCTTCCCAGCTTCAGCACTCCCCCAGACCTCTCTGAGAACCCACGTCCTTTTCTACCCTGTGTAAAATTATGTGGGGTGCTTGGCTCCCAGATTTCCTATGGCCTCCACCTCTGGGCCCAGCCCAGAGCAGCTTCCTGGTAATGTTTGTTGAATGAATGAATGAGTGAGTGTAAGTCAGAGACTTAGTGTCTGCCAACTTTCCTCTAACCTGGGGGCTGTCTGAGCAGAAGCCAGGAAGAATGTCCCCTCGGCTGGCTCCTCACATGGCCACTGCTCTTAACTGAGCTGGCACCAGACCTGGAGGACCGCTGAAGGTAGGGCATGGAGCCTCAGGGCTCTGCCCCAGAAAACCGATGCTTTTCTATGAGGTGTGTCGCCCCATCTTTTTTGGGGGGGGAGGTTTGAAACAGGGTTTCTCTGTGTAGCCCTGGCTGTCCTGGAACTCACTCTGTAGACCAGGCTGGCCTCAAACTCAGAAATCCGCCTGCCTCTGCCTCTGCCTCTGCCTCCCAAGTGCTGGGATTAAAGGCGTGCGCCACCACCGCCCGGCTTCGCCTCATCTCTTTAGGCTATGCTTTCCACAAAGTAGGTCCCAGAGTTCCCCAGCTGGTAGTTACGGGGGTTCTCCGTCAAGCAGGAGGCCCCAGAGTCTGATGAAGCCAGCAATTGCAATGCCCCATCCTCTCTTGGACTGGGAAGGGGCCGTGAACTGAGAGTCACCCAGGCCAGGCTGTGGGCAGGGACTGGCAGTGCCTGAGGTTGGAAGCCTCTCTAGATTGGTCTTCCGATGATTCCAGGTCCCGGCTCCCGCAGCCTGGAGAGGTCTCAGCTGTGCAGGGGGACAGGCAGCTTGGGAGCTGCCTGGCAGGTCGATAGCAAAACAAACGCACTATTGACCGCAGCCGCTCACTAAATCCTCCCGGCAGACAAGCTGATGTGAGACCAAATAGAATGGACTCAGAACTCAAGCTGCCCCTCCCTGCCCCACCCCCAGCTGCAGGGGAGGGATGAGGCGCGCTGCAGCTGGGCCTAAAGCAGGGCTAGGACCAACTCTGACCCTGTGCACAGACTAGGAGTCAGGGAACAGTGGGGACAGTGACATCAGCGGCCCTGGGAGGGGCCAAGAGAGGCCATGGATGCCCGAAGGCAGGAATCCCAGCAGCTAAAATTAGGTCCAGCTGATCTGTTTCTTTTCTTCCTTTCTGTCTTTCTTTCTTTCCTTCCTTCTTTCTTTCTTTTTTTTTAACAATTACCTAACATTTGCTAAATAGCAAAGAATACATATGCCGTCTCAGTTATGAAGCATATAATAACGAACCAAATGCCTGTGACCCCTGTATGCAAATGAAGCCCAGTGTAGGTCACTGGTCGCCAGTGCTCTGGGGCAGAGATAATGAGGTACCCTGCACCTGGTGCCCTGGATTCTCAGTCAGCCTCAGCTTAGATCTGCAAAGTGCCAGAGCGCATTAACTAGGAATGCTCTCGGAACTGGGGAGTGTGTGCCTTGGCTTGGGCTGTGGCTTCTCATGTAGGACCCAGAGGTCCCTAACCTGAGTACTTGGGGACTGGTGAATCCTGACACTTCCTTGCAAGCCTGTGTATCTGGTGATGGTGTCATTTTCTAGGGAAAGAGTCGTGTCCCCACAGTGAGCTTTTCCAGGGTAGACAAGTCAGTTCTGTGGCCCAGGAAAGGGTTGAGTCTCAGGCACGAGGGTCAGAAGCAGGTCCAGCTTTCTGAGGACCTTTGGGTACCCAGCACAGACCCCTGTTGTCTGCTTCTGTCTCAGTTTCCCCCACATTCCCACAGTGATTCAAAAACACTTATTAGGATCCTGCTGTATGCTGTGTGAACTAGGTGTGCGTGATCCAGAGGCTGTGACCCAAACTTCCCAACTGTGGCCTCCTGCTCTCAGACACATCCCCATTCCCTAAGGCAGCCCAGGGTGGACTTGAGGTCTCAGATTTGTCTTTGAGTTCCACTCAACCTGCCTGGCTTCTTTTCTGGCTTAAAAAAAAAAAAAAAAAAAAAAAAAGTCTCACTTTGGCATACTTAAGATAGGCAGAATGAAACTGGAGGGTTTGGAAGGATTCACTGAGGTCGGATGTGGCACTTATTAATTAACTTATTAATTCACAATTAGTGCCAGACGTCTGCTGAGTTGGGGCTGCCCGTTCTGGCCCATGTACAGGTACGAAAGGCGAGGGCCAGAGACAGGCGCTGGAGCTGCACAGCTGTGCCGGCTGCCAGCCTGGGCGGTCTGGTGCATCAGATGGTATGCAAGTGTGTGTGAGGGGGATTCTCACCTCCTAACTGTGTTTCTGGGGGAGTAAAAGCTAGGCCTCCATGGGGTATACACTACAGTTTCCCAAGGAGGTGAGATCTATGCCTATTCAGTCCTGGCTCTGGGAAGGGACCAAAACCCCACGTTCCACAGTCCCAGAAACTCTAACTGCATGGCATGCAGCTCTCTGTAGCCTGGCCGAGCGTCAGCAGCTCCTAGACCTATTCAAGCCCAATAGGCCCAGACTCTGAAGCCTGTAGACCCTGCAGGTCCTAGGTCTCTCAGAGCCCACAGTCCCCTGCAGCCTTAGACTGCACATCCCACGAGCCCTGCAGCCTCTAGCCCCACTGCAGGCCCTGAAGTACCAGACACTGCAGCTCCTAGACCCTCACATCCCTAGACTCTCACAGCCCCAAGACCTGTAGCTCCCAGACCTTATTATAATCTCCAAGTCCCACAGCCTCCAAACCCAAAGCCCTTGCAGCTCCAAAGCCATACAATCCCACGGTCCAGACAGGACCCTGATCTGACATAGTTATCTCTGAGCTGGGTGATCATGCAGCACTGATTGACTAATGAGATGGGGGGGCAGAGAGTACTGGGGCTCTACCCTGCCCCCGGGTTGCTTTGAAGACCCAAGCTCCCTGCATGGAGAAGGGGATTCTATCATATTATAGATAAGAAAAGGAGGTCAGAGAGGTTAAGTTTCTGGCCCACAGTCACACAGTAAAGTAAGGGATAGAGAAACAATTCTCATGTCACCCCTGCCCCTCGCTTCCTTTTGTAGCCCCCCATTATTATAGACCCCAGTCCATTGCTGAACTGGGGTCTCCTCCAGGGGCCTGTGTACTCCCAGCATGCCTTAGTTCTCAGAGATCCTTCCTCCCATGAACAAGACAACATTAAAGCTGTCCTGTAAGTCTGAACTGGTGTCTCCAAGGTCCCTGTGCCTGGGCTCAGTGCTTCACTGTGAACCAGCAGGATTTGTTGGCATCACTTGTGGGTCCTAAGCTTAAGGTAGAGACTTGGTGATTGCTGAGCCCGACATCCTTGGTACTCTGGTTCTGTGCCCTCTCTTCAGCTGGGAACCTCCCCTGCAGGCAGTCAGAGAGATGCTACCCAGGACAGGAGGGCCCCTTCCCATCAGATCAGCATGTCTAAGGGTTTTAAAGGATAGCTGGGAATCCATAACTGAGAAAAGGTGTGGGACAGGGATCCCTTGGCCTTGGGGCAAGTTTTGATGCCATTGTGATTCCAGGGAGCACCTTACCCTCTCTGGGCATTGTGGTTCCATTGGGGAAGCAAGGGGTTGAAGCTAACTCCACAGGGCAGCTCACAGTGGTTCAAGGCCATGGCCAGTACATGTCACCCTTGTCCTCCTAGGGAATTCTGGGTCATGTCTAGATGCTGGTGATCTGGCCTCTCCTGACCTTGGTCTACCCTCGACATGGCCCCTTCCCCATATAGCCCCTTGTGAGGGAGCGCTTCCTGTCTTCTTTTGGTTGTTGAGGCCCCTCCCATCTTTTCAGGACCCCATGTTGGGTCTAAGCTACATCATGGATGCTGTCACAGCTTGATATTCGGAAGGCATCATCAGCGTTCTTGTTCCTGTTTTACAGCAGAGAACTGAGTGCTCAGAGAGGTGAACCAACTAATTCCAAGCTACTCAGCTTCTAGAGGGCAGAGTCCCAGACAGGAGCGCAGTGGGGACGAGGGTGGTTGGCCCTTGCCTCCTCCACTCTCTCTGGGTTCTTGTCCCACTGCATCAGATATGAAAGATCTTACCCAGCTGTGTTGACAGACAGGGAAGATCCTGAATCTGATGTAGGACTGGAGGGGAACAGTCTGCACCCCCGCAGCCCCTGCCTGCACCCCCCCAGCCCCTGCCTGCTCTCTCCTGCCCTTTCCCACAGGTGGTGGGGAACCAGAGGTACTTCCTAGCAGTCCTGCCTCACCGTGGTGACAGACTGCTCCCCCTGTCCCTCAGCATCCTGTCTCACCTCCTGCTTTAGCCTTCCACAGCCTCAAGTAAGAACCTGGGACCCTCCGCAGGTGCCTCAGGGCCTTTCTTCCAGAGTGGAAGATGGGCTCCCTGCAAGGCAGGTGCTGAGGTTCACCTCACCCAGAGCATCTGTCTCCCTTGTCTCCTTTAGCACCCAGAGCCACACACAACACACTGCTCCTGGCCACAGATCCTCTAAATGGGTGAAGCAGGCACAGGAGGTGGGTCAGCTGGTCTGCTCATGTACTCATCAGCATCTCCTGGCCTACACTTACTGTTCCGTTTTCCAGAGGGGAAAGCTGGGGCTCAGAGAGGAGGGCAAGGCCTACAAGTTTACCCAGCCCAGGAAAATGCTGGCCCTCCCCACCTTCTGGGGCCAGAAGTTTGACCCAGGCCAAGCCTGGGACGCTGGTAGATGGTTTATGGTATAAAAGCAGAGGGAAGGGCAGCTGTGGGGAGGAAGAGGGACAGCCAGGCTACACAAACACCTGTTGGCCACTCTTCCAGTACCAGGATCATGTTTGACAATGGGTGGAGACGGGCTTGCTCCAAGGAAGTGGGGTTACCAGACGGAGTAAATGAGACACCAGATGCCCAAACAGTGAAATTTCAGGGATGAAACTGTTGTTTTGGTTTTTTGTGACATAAGTTTACCTTATATAATGTGTAGGACGGGCTTAGGTTAAAAGGTGTTTGTTGTTTGTATGAAATATTCACGTAAACACATTCCTCTATTCTAATCTGTCGAATCTACAAGGAAGGGGTACAAGGTACCCAGGAGGCAAGAGCCAGTTTGTGACAAGGGTGATGGTATACTGTATATCTGGGGACCCAATGCTCGGAGCTGGAGGGCACTGGCTGAGAGGACAGCCATGCAGCCTCTCTGTGTGCTGCCGAGGGAGGCAAGGCGCAGGTCTCTGGGAGACACACTCCCTCAGCCTCTGTCCCCATCTGCAGCAGGTTCATGCAGCCTCTCTGTGTGCTGCCGAGGGAGGCAAGGCGCAGGTCTCTGGGAGACACACTCCCTCAGCCTCTGTCCCCATCTGCAGCAGGTTGCCCTGTGCCCTACTATCCTCCCTTACCACCCACTTGAGGCTCACTTCCTCACGGGGAGTGAATTTTCACAGCTGGGTTATCACCTCCTAAAAATAGGGTTGAGTAGTGGATGGGAGCCCTGCCAGCTGCAGTCACGTGGAGTGGGTGGGAAGCAGGGGTGGGTGGGTGGCAGAGTGGGGGACCCAAAGTCCCAGTGCCAGTAGTCTGGGGTGACACTCAGACCTGCAGGGCCTGGACCATACTTTGGGTGTAAGAAGCTGGTCTGTCCCAAGGTCTTCTAATGCTCAGAACTACCCGGAACCACCAGCCACACGGGCGGCCACTCACTGCCACCAGGTGTCTAGTCAGGCAATGGGATTTATACATCTGGACAGAGCCCAAGTGTAGCCAGTGTCAGAAGCTATCCTTGCTGGAGGGGCATCTGAGAACAGAACCATTGTGTTGCTCCTCAGCTGGGCCCTGTTCTCAAAACCCCCTATGGAACATTTCTTTTTTGATACAGGGTCTCATGTAGCCCGGGTTGGCTTTAGGCTCACATGTAGCCAAGGATAACTCTGAACTTCTAATCCTCTTGCTTCCATCTCCTGAGTCCTGAGATTGTGTGGCACTAGTCCCTGTTTGTGTGGCTCTGTAGGGTCAGACTCAGGGCCTGTGCACATCAGGCAAGCACTTTACCAACTGAGCTACACTGATGATACAGGCCCTGAAGTGCCAAGACCCAGCATTTCAGGCTGAGGGTGAGTTCACAGGGTGGACTTGCCACTCTCAGAACAGACATCTGTTCACCGAGACCAGCAGATCAATGGGCACACTCAGTAGCCATCGCACTCACAAAGAGACATACATACATGTCCTGTCCCCTTAGTCCTTGGAGGCACTTTCAACACCCAAGCTTAGGTTTCTGGGGTCACTTAGCAACGTGACAGCCCAGGGAGCTCCGGCTGCCGTGGCCACAGGCAGGCCTCCTTAGCCTTGTTCCAAGAAAAGTGACGACAGAACACATGTTTGGACTCCTGGGGACTATGGTCTGCTGCTCGATGCACCTCTACAGTGCCCCTTTCCCAGACTTTCCTGAGGCTGGACCCTTCCTGTGGGTCTGATATTAGGCACAGGGAAGTGGAAGCGCCCTATGAGTCCCAGGCCCCTTCCACAGCCATGCCCAGCAGTAGTGGCTGTGGGCACACAGTGTCTCTGCTTCCTGCCCTTTGACGCTGTTAGCATAGAGCCCCCTGCCCACAGCCCTGTGTGGCTGTGCCTGGTAGCTGCGCTCAGCGGAGAGGCAGCTGCAGAATTACAATATTAAATGCAGCCACACTGAAACACGGCCTCGATCCAATTACGTGAGGAAACAAGAGGAACCGCTTAGGCTAATCTGGTTATTCCGCCCTGGCTAGTCCTCCAAGCCACAGAGAAACCTAGAGGAGAGCTACCTGGGTGGGCACAGCCTGGGGGTCTGGACCACTCAGTCTCAGAGGTAGGCACACTGTTCCTACGCAGAGACAAGGCCTTTCTTTATTCTATGATCATGGCTGCAGCATCAGTGCCTGTCCCTAGTGCACAGGGCCTCACAGGGAAGGCAGACAGCCCACGTTCAGGGATGCCACCGTTAATCTGAAGGGGCTGGTTCAGATAGGGTGACTGAGGAGGCAGCAGATGGTGACTTTGGACAGAGGCCAGCTTGAGGACAAGGAGCTGGATGGCTGGGGAGTGTCCTGGTGGAGGGGACCAGCAGGCACCAAGTGGGGACAGATGTGGCAAGTCCCAGAACATAAAAGAAAGCCAAGGTATGGAGTGGGGATGGTAACCAAATGGAGGACCCTAGCAAAGACCATGGTTTGTTCTAAGGTAAGGGTGAAGTGGGATTTGATTCAGGTTCCTAGAGGCCAACTGGCTGACTGCTGTGTGGACAGCCTTGGACAGTGCAGGCTTCTGCTGTCTTCAGGCAGGAGAATCCAGAGCAGGGTGGGGACAGGGCTGGATCCCTCCTTTCTGCAGTAAAACCTTACAGACCACTGTGTGTGTGCTGGTTTGGGGGTGGGGTAGTAGGGGAGAGGCCTTGGTAACCTAGTAACCTACTCATGGTCTGACATGGTACACAATTCTGCCTCCTCCACTGTGCCTGCCCAGGCTGCTGGTACCTCTGAGAGTTGGACAGGGAGGGCTAGGCTTTCTGGAGGGTCCTTGGTAAGGAGAAGATGCCAGGAAGGGAGGTTAAGCTATGAGATGTGTGTACACAGGACAGCAGATGGTGGAGACAAGACACTACAGCATACAGTAAGGGGGTGGGCTGGGGCCGGAGGGGAGGGCAGGAGATGGACTGGACAGTGGGGCCCAGGTGCACCTGACATCTCTGGAGAAGAGAGCTGGATGGTGGAGTGGTTAGGGTTAGGGAGGTAGTGTAGAAATGGGGAGGGAGGAAGGGGGAATTCCCTTTGGAGGTGAAGCAGGCCTCCTGAGGACCACCAGGGCCCCAGGAAGGAGCAGAAGACAGTATGTATGCATGGGGAGGCTGGGGGCGGGGAACAGAGTTTCCTAGGAAGGGCTAAACTGGCCTGGGCCATCCATGTCTGCAGATGTCCCTGAGTAATCGAATTCCCTACTCTGAGTCCAGGATTGGCTTCTTTATAAGCTTGGTTCAATTTCATCTTTTAAGTCTAAAAAACAAACCACCACTACATTCATTCATTCATTCATTCATTCATTCACTTACTGATTTACACAAGTGTGTGTGTGTGCATGTGTGTGTTTCTGTGCATGCACACGCCATGGCACACTTGTGCAGTTATAGGACAACATATGATAATTGTTTCCCTCCTTCCACCATCTGGGTCCCAGGGATTGGATACAGGCTGTCAGTCTAGATGACAGACACATTTACTTGCAGAGCCATCTTACTAGCCCCATCTTTTTAAACTTTTTTTTTTTTTTTTTTTTTTTTGTGGAGCTGGGGCTAGAACCCAGAGCCTCCTGCCTCCTGCATGCCTGGCAAACACTGCTTAGCCATTAAAGTCATTTGAAAACTAAAATGCTTAACCAACCCGTAGCATCCACAGGGACTGGTTCTAGGCTGCCCCCTTTCCTGAGGGATCAGATCCTACAGCTGCTGGAGCTCTTTGTATAAACTGTTCAGGTATCCGCACAGAACCCACCAGTATACTTGTGTATACTTTAAATCGTGTTTGGATTCTTTCTAATTCCTAATGCAATGTAAATGCTATGTAAATTCTTGTTACACTGTATTGTTTACGGAATAATGACAAGAAAAAAGTCCTTGCTTGTTAGGCACAGGCACAGTTTTATTGTTCACAGCCTATAGACAGCCCCTACCCATGTACTTCTGACCCAGGCTTGGTTTGAATGTGCAGATATAGGGCCTATGGGTATGGAGGGCTGGCTATAATTCACAGACCACCAGACTTACCCCTTGGGGGCTGGAGGGATGGCTCAATGATTCATAGTGCCTGCTGCTCTTCCAGAGGGCTGGGGTTCAGTTCCCAGCACCCATTGTGGTGGCTCACAACCTCCTGTACCTCCAGCTTCAGGGAAGCTGACACCCTCTTCTGGTTTCCCCAGGCATCTACACTTACATGCCATATGCACAGAGACAGACAGACAGACACACAGACACACACACACACACACACACACACACACAAAACACACACACTAACCCCTTCATTCTAGAATTGAGTAGATTCTTATATATTTACAGAGTTGTAAAAAATTATTATGCCTGATTCTAAATCATTATAGGCAAGTGCTCTATCAACTGAGCCACATCCCTGGAGCGTCTCTGTCATACCAAGAAGCAGCAGCAGCTTTGTCATCTGTCAATGAGGACAAAAATAAGCACGTGAGTCAAAGGGCCGTGTGAAAGCTGCCTGATAGAGACCTGAGTGGTGTGTGGCATACAGCCGGTGTCGAGCAGGGGAATCAAGACCTGAGTGGTGTGTGGCATACAGCCGGTGTCGAGCAGGGGAATCAAGACCTGAGTGGTGTGTGGCATACAGCTGGTGTCGAGCAGGGGAATCAAGACCTGAGTGGTGTGTGGCATACAGCTGGTGTCGAGCAGGGGAATCAAGACCTGAGTGGTGTGTGGCATACAGCCGGTGTCGAGCAGGGGAATCAAGACCTGAGTGGTGTGTGGCATACAGCCGGTGTCGAGCAGGGGAATCAAGTTTAGGATAAGGGAACACTGCTTGCACCACAGTTCTTGCCTGTATGACTCTCCAGGATGCCCACTCCTTAAATGCCCATCCTATAGATCTATACCACTAAGGACCCTAGAAGCAGGTATTGGAAAACAGGAGGCAGGAGAGGAGGTGGGAGGGAAGAAGGCCTCTGGTGATTCTTATATGGCTTTGAGAGCCAGCTGCTGCTCAGGAGACAAGACAGGTGGCCACAGCAGGCAAATTCTTGCAGCAAGGACTCATGAGGGCTGGAACAATTTAAAGGGACCCCCAACACTGCCCCCTGCACTGGGACACAATTAGGCAATATTATCAAGGTTCAAGGTCTGCCTTTCCCCTGTGTGCTCACACCCCCTTTCCCTTTTCTATAAGGTCTCTCTGTGTAGCCTTTCCTCCGCTAGAACTTGCTACACAAGCTGGCCTCAAACTCACAGAGATCCCCCTTCTTCTTCTTGAGTGCTGGGATTAAGCCCAAGCACCCTTTTTATCATTTAAAATCAATCATGGACGGAGATGAGGCTCAGTGATGGATCCTAGCATGTGCAAAGACACAGGCTCTGTCCACACGCCACACAAAATAACCATACAAAGAATGAAGTTACCAAGAGTTATTTGACCCCTATTTGTGCAATGGATTGGGGAACTCAATGACATCAGAGCACTGTGGTCTTGTAGCCTGGCCTGGCCAGACCCTCCTGACAAGGTTGGCAGAATGTCTTGAGTGACCCAGGACAGGCCTTGGCCTTCCAAGGGCTCTGCCTGATACACGGGGTTCTGTGAGCACAGTGTGACTTTCTCAAAGCCATTGGTATTGTCAGAGCAGGTAGTTATGGTTACTGGCCAAAGAAGAGAGGAACAAGGCAGGTGGAGACAGAACAGGAGTAGACTGTGTTCAGCTGGCACCCCATAAATGCTTCTCCACTTGGCCTGAGCAGGTGAGGCGAGGCAAGAGCCAGTTCTGGGAAATCAATCACATGGCATCCCACCCACCAAAGTCCCCAGCCAAGAAGAACCTCCCCATAACAGCTGCCCTGGAGAGTTTCAGGGTGGCCAGGGAAAGGCAAGGAGGCGAGACCCAGGTACTTGATGGTCAGGGCTTTGCAGTATTCTGTATCTCTGGGCTCTGTCCTGGCGTTTCCACCATCTCCACAGCTGGGTCAATAAATTGGTCATGTGCGGCGCCACAACAACCAGCTCACACAATTAGATATAGAAGTGTGAGGCTTCTGTGTTGAGCTGAGACACAGATGGCAGGCTGGGGCATGCAGGAAGGCTGGACCAGGGACTGGCCCATTGGGCTCATGCGGTACTGATGCCCCCATGGCAGTACTATTGGTGGGAAGAGGGTAGCTGAGCCTTGGGGTGGGGGGCATCTTTTCAGCCAGGAGACATGGGATAGGATGATTTGGGGAATCCTTGGGCAGGATAAAAGGCTAGGAGTCTGGCTTGAGGAAGCCCAGACAGCTTGGCCACCGGGGCTTGGGTCATTGTGAACTGGTAGTTGGATGTGAGCTTCCAAGGTTGGAAGCTGGGGTGAGCCTGAGACAGATGGATGTCTACTTCTTGGTACTATACGTGATGAGCCTCCAGTGTGCTGCCCTCATCTACCCTGTGTGGGGACACTGTTGAGATGTCACTACCCACAGAGCTTCTCTCCGAAAGGAACCTGAAGCATTTTTGACATATGAGACAGTTGAGACCCCTGGAAGCACATGCTACTGACCCCAGATCTCAGCTGATGTGGGCACCCCGGCAAGTGGTGGATGCAGAGCTGAGCAGGGTAGTGTCTCCTCACTCCAGCCTCATGCTCTTCCATCCTTGAGGTCCACATAGTTAGCATGTGTCCTTGGCCTCCAATATGCCTGGTGCTATTCCCATCTTCCCTCCAGGGTCTTGATTACCCTGCTTACAGCATTATCCCACGTATGGCAAGCAAATTGCACTCAGAGAGGAGAGGGGATAACATGGGCAAAAAGGGGACCCAGTGAGTATTGGGATTTGAACCCCAGCCCGAAGACTCCAGCTGCCTGGGTTTCCCACTCCCTTCAGATCCGCCTGTTATATTTCTGTAAGCACTGCAAATCCTTCAGAGTTGAGCCGGGAATAAATAAATACACACATAAGTAAATAATGCGAGGCTGCTGGGAGCCACTGACACTGGGTCAGTGCTGGGACTTGCTGTCCTGATCGAAGTGGGAGACAGTGTAGGGTGTGGCACACCAGCTTGCCACACTCTAGGTCAAGGCTGGGGCAGTAGGAGCTGCCATACACTGATGTGATGCTGGGAAGGCACGGTCTGGGGGTGGGGGTGGCCAGCTGAGCTGGCTGGCAGAGCCTGAGCCAGCTCCTCACCATGAGCTGGCTTCTCAATTCTCTGTTCCTGCTTCAATGCAAATGTGTTGACACATTAATCTCTCCACCCTTGTGATCACACCACACCGGCAGGATTAGCTCTGCACTCTAAGGGACAGGGCTGAACTCCCCTAGCCTAGAGCAAGCAGGGCCCATCAGCCTTGATGGGTACAGAGCATGGCCTGCTGAGGAGGGATGAAGCCAGGCTCTGAGACTCAGGGTGACTGAAGAAAGGATCCTGAAAGTCTTGGGGGATGGTTAGAGATCCCACAAGAACATAGGAAAGGGTGTCTTGGCCCTGATGGCTTCATCCTGGGTGTGTGTGTGCATGTGTGTGTGTGTGTGTGTGTGTGTGTGTGTGTGTGTGTGTGTGTCCAGTGCTGGCCAGTGGGAAGCAGCCTCGGGCTCTGCCAGCCCCTGCCTGGAGCCTTGTTTACAGAGCTGGTGAAGGAGGTAAGGCCAGAAGGAGGAGGCCAGAGCCTGTCCCCATCTGTCTGTCCATCCGTCCGTCCGGCATACAGGAGTGTGTATGTTGTGTGCACTTGGCTTCATGTACCTCCCATTGCCTGCTCTCTCAGCCCTCCCAGGCCTGGGGCAGAGCAGCCCAAGTCTCAGCCTCCAAAGGTGACATGGCTATTTCTGGGCCTGGATCTCTGCCAACAGTAGCAGGAGCATGAAAGAGAGGGTACTGGGGGAGGTGCTGCTGAGAGAGGGCCCCGCCCTCCTCCTGTCCTCTCACTTGGACAGGAGCTGGGGAGGTAGAGGGTTGTACACCTGCACCCTCTTGCTGAGCTTCTCTCTATATCTGTAATATGGGTGGGCAGTGCCCACTTGGGAAAGTGCTAGAAGGAGCTCAACACATGGCAGAGGATGAGAATAGCTTGTTCAGATAAAATAGCTGGGTGAGAGCTCTTTACCCTACTCCTCATCCTCAGGGATCCAACTGCTCCAACCCACCCTTTGGGAAGGACAAGGTTGCTGATCTGTGCCCATAAAGGAGAAGCCCTGGCAGGGAGCAAGGCCAGAAGACTGTGGGAGAGTCATGGACATGTGTGTCAGAACACTTCATGTTTCAGTCCCAGCTCCCCCTATCCAGCCTGTTTATACAGGGACACTGTTCCCATTATGAAGATAAGAACATGGAGGCTCAGACTTTCCATCTCTTGCATGAGTTCCCTGGCATGGCAATGGGATTCAAGCCTCTAGCTTATCAGGCACTGGGGAGGATTGGGGGTACTTGGCAGACAGAAGCTGGGAGGTCAGGTGGAGCCTCCAAGATTGCTGGGGACTCATGTAGGGAGCAGGTGGGCTGAGCAGACCCCACTGGCAGCAGAGAAGTCACCTGGGAAGGCTGGGAGGCACTGGTAGAGGCCAGTGCTGGTTCTGTCCTGTTCAATTTTAAACTGAAGTGCAAACAAGCCCCAGTACCCGACGCTCTTGCCCAAATCAAATTGGTGCTATGATTTCTCTGCGGGCGTCGGGCAGCCTTCCGGAGAGGAATGGGGAGGCCGGCATGGGGTGTGAGAGCCAGCAGGGACGAGGCCATTTGTCTGGGGCAGCCGGCTTGGCTGGCCGGGATCTTCCACCCAAATTAAATTTTAACCCAGCTCATAAATCTTCCTCCAAGTCCCTCCCCCGCCAGTAGCTGTTGCATGGCCTCACTGGGATCAGGGACTGTGCTGTCCCCTCATCCCCAGTGGCTGTTGGGCCGAAGGGCCTGCCTGTTTAGGGAAGTGAAACTGTGGCCTACAGACACTCTGAGACTCAGGCCACTGACCACAGGGGCCAGCAAAGGGCTTGATGTCCAGAGTGGGAACTTGGTGCTGGGGTGGATCCAGTGGGGCCCCTCCCAGCAATTGGGATTTGCTAATGTGTATGACTGTACATATGAAGGCCAGGGGTCAACCTTGGGTGTCATTCCTCAGGGGCCCTTGCCCTTGAGACAGTCTTTCACTAACTTGGGACTCGCCAATTATACTACACTGACCAGTGAGCCCAAGGACACCCTCTTGTCTTCACCTCCAGGCATAGGGATAAGAAAGATCTGACACCACACCCTGTTTTTTTTAAGTCCGGGGATCAAACTCAGGTCCTAATGCTGAGGTCCTAATTCAAACAGGGAAGCCCTTTCTGTAAGACTAAGGTCTAATAACATCGCCAGGCCTCGGTTTCCTCTGCAGTGCACATAGTTGGGATACAGAGAGAATGAGGTGAAGCCCTGGGGACCATAGAAGCTGTCTCTGCTCAGGAGGAGGAGGATCAGGTTCCCTTCCTGTCCTGTACATGATGAGTGACCTTGTGACCTAGTCTGCTGTCAGTGTCTCTTTCTCTCTCTCTCTCTCTCTCTCTCTCACACACACACACACACACACACACACACACATTGATATACTTCCTCTCAGGACCTTGTACATAGTGTGACCTCATAATTTCAATCAGATGCTGAGGTTTCAGGTATGCTACCTTCTCCTCCCATATTTTCTTGCAGCTTTCCATTCTCCAGTGACACCCTGCTGTCTTAGGGATGAAGTCTAGACTGCTTCCTCACTGACATCCTGGGCTGCTGTCCATTGACACCGAGTTCAGACTTTATCTCCTGCCCCAGGGCCTTTGCACATGCTGTTACTGTTGCATTTGGGGCATTTTGTCCTCTCTATGAAGCCTCACATTCCCTGCTGACTCCTGCTCCTGCCCCAGGGATGGTCGAGTGTGTGCAACCATGTTTAAGGTTATCACACCCATAGTTCTGAGGTTTCAACACCCACATCAACCCAACTGGGGGGACAGCCAATGCTAACCTATTTCCATTGTCCCTGTCACCTGGTGGCTCCTGTGTGTGTGTGTGTGTGTGTGTGTACTAAGGACAAAGCCCTATCTGACTCTCAGGAGAGGAGATGTTCTTTATTTTAGTTGACAATGTACACTAGAGACACTCATGCTGGGAAGCGACCTTTCCCCTGCTGTCCACATTTCCTGCGCTCCCCCACCCCCCTTCTGCAGAGCTGCTCACAGAACACATCCTTCAGCTATCCATTCCGCCAACCTTCCCCACACACCAACCCCACAGTCTGCCGGGGCTGCCATAGTGATCTATACCTCAAATGTGGGTTTGTTGTTCTCTGTGCAATTAACGTCCCCACCAGTAAACGATACAGCCATATTTCACCTGCACCCTAACATGAACCACGAAGGCATTAAAATAAATAATGGTGCAGTTAAGCGAGGCCTGGGATTTGCTGTCTGGCAGAGGCCCACCTGCACCCCATAGCTTCCCCCCACATTCACTGCTGTTCCTCTGGGGTCCCTGATGGTGCCTGGGTCAAGGCTCAGCACTGTGCCTTCCTTCTATTCTGCTGCCGCCACCAGCCTGAGCTGTACTCACAAACCATCATACCCTCAGTGCTCCTGGTCAGGACAGCAGGTTAGGGCCCAGGACAAAGGAGGGAGCCCCAACCTGTGTCTTGTCTTTAACTATAAAGATCATGTTTGCTGGGAGTTCAGAGGTGCCGGTGTACCTACTATCACCTCAGCATCCTTCCACACACTCACCCCCACCCCCAGCCATTCCCCCCATTGTCCCCACTCCCATCCAGAGTGCTAGGCTGGGACCCAGCTCTCAGATGTGGTGTCCTTCAGGCCTTTGAGATCATGAAGTGGACATGGCCATCACTGTGCTCACCCCAGCCACCTTGCAGGGCTGCCTGCTCTATATCCTGGTAGTCTTCAGCCCCCTGTTTCTGGAGATGGCAGAGGTAGAGAGACTGGACTGGGTTGTGTTGGGTCAAGAGGGATGCTGGTGGCTGGGTACAGTGTGACAGTCCCTCAGGGGTGGGTGGCCTGAGAGGTCCAGGGCCAGCAGCACACGTCCTCATTGTCCTGTCTCCCACCATTACCTCTTGCTCTGTCCTTCCCTCACTCCATGGCCCTGGGGACTCTGTTACTCAGAAAGTGCTTGGCACAAATTAAGTTGAGCTGCCTGGGGACCAAGTGGCTCAGGTGAGTGGATAAAAAGTCACCACTGCCTTCCCCAGGGAGGATCCAGGCGGGTACCTGGGGAACAGTAACCAGGAGATGGAAAGATATGTGTGCGTCACTTCACAAGGCTCAGCTGCTAGGTGGGGTCAGGGTAGAGGTGGGGAAAGTGACAGCCTCTGGACAGAGGGGACCTGGGCAAGCTGTCCTGGGAGCTTCAGGTTCTCTGGGAGGTCATAACCTGAACCTCAACTGCCCTTGCTGGGCTCCCAACATGGCTGTCACAAGCTCCACAGCAAGTCAGTCCTGGCCATGTGCACTCTGCTCCACCTGCCTTGTTCCAGTTTTCCAGCAAGGTTGTGTGACAAGTCACCGGTTTGTGTCTGAGCTGCTTTGTTGGTGAAATGGGGACAAAGGGACTAAAGACATGGTTCACGGAACTGAGTCTCATCACCAGAACCCGCATAACAAACAACAACCACAACAGAAACAAATGAACACAGTACCAGGGGCGGGAGAGGCAGAGACAGGTGGATGGATAGCTGGGGCTCACTGGCCAGGAGTCTAGAAAAACCACTGAGAGTTCCAGGCCAGTGAGGGAGCCCACGTCAAAAACAAAAAGAGGATGGCTCTTGAGGAATCCTATCTGCTATTGGCAAGCTTCAAGCAGGACAGTGGGCACCAGCCCCAGAATGTAGACACTTCTCCAATGCTGCCCCCCCCCCCATCAAGTCCCCTGCCTTCAGCCTGCAGGGCACTCCAGCTGCTGTAACAGAGAAGTCACCAAGCTCTAAAATAGGGCTTCAAGATGGGTGTGGCCGTAGGCAGGGCAAGCCCCTCCCCTGCCTGCTAGGGTTCCCCTGGACTTCTCTCACTCATATTAACCCCCAGCTTCAGCTGCCCACTCTGGGGGTAGGTGAGCCCAGTGGCATCCTGAGTGCCTGGCCACTGGCACAACGTACAGAGTGGTCAATCCGAGGATGCTGCTGAGACAGGGGTTGAGCCCAGGTGTCTGGACCCGCTTACAAAGGAACAAATGACAAGGATGCTGGCATCAACCCTGCCCTGTGTGACCTGGGGCAGGACACATAACCTCTCTGAGCCTTCTTCTGCTTCCCTATGAAACAGAAAACTTAAACCAGGCACTGGCTTTAAGTTTCTGTTGTTGTTGTTTATTTTGGGGTTTTATTTGTTTGTTTGTTTGTTTGTTTTTGAGACAAGGTTTCTCTGTACAGTCCTGGCTGTCCTAGAACTTGCTGTGTATCCAGGCTGGCCTTGAACTCTGAGATCTGCCTGCCTCTTCCTCTCAAGTGCTGGGATCAGAGGTGTTGATCCACCACTGCCTGACATCTCTTTAGGTTTTGAAACAAGGTCTCATGTAGTCTGGGCTGGTCTTAAACTTGCTGTGGACGACCCTGAAGTCTTGCTTCTCCTGCCTCCACAGCCCAGGTGCTACCACACCTGATTTGTGTAGTTCTAGAGTTTGTGTTAGACAAACCCTCTATAGGCTGAGCTAACCCCCCAGGCTCCCAGGGGGTGTGGTAAAGTTTACTCTCTTCCCGGGCAACGAAAAGGAGAGACAACAGCATGCCTGGTGCCCAACAGTCCTGCTGCCCCAGCCCTACTAGGGGCTGGGGCTCCTTCCCTGCCTGCCTGCCTTCCCACATCCCAGGTGTCATGTCCCAGTTAGGTCTGGAGGCCAGGATAGGAGCTGAGAAACTGCAGACCAAATCCAAGCTAGCATCGCTGGCAGATGGAGCCTGAGCCCTCGTGGCCCCTGGGAATGAGTGTACAGTGTTTTTCCTGTCTGGGGGCCTAGTCGTCAGCGGTTATTTATTGTTACGTTTCCTAGTAGGTAGGAAAGCCACAAATAAGTAAATTCGGGCAGCAGGGTACAATTATTGAACCCAGTGCTTTATTTCCCAGCCCTGCCTACAGCAGATCGATGGTAATTTATGACGAGGCCCCTGAGGGAGGGAAGGCGGCAAAATAACCACCTTGCCGCTCATCACCCAACCTGGACAGCTGTGCCTGCTCACAGGTGGCTCACAGGTGGCTAAGGCACTGGGGACTGGGCAGGGAAGCCTTGTGAGGAGGGGGACGTGATACATAGCAGGGAGCATTGCTGGGGGGGGGGGCTGCCAGTAGCCCAAGCACTGGGCAGCTGAGGCCTCGTGCCTGGTGGTCAAGCAGATCCCTATCCGGTGGTAGAGGCATCACCATACTAAAATAGGGGTGGGGGTGCACCACTGAGTCCCCAGCAAATGGTTTGCGGTTCATCTTGGGTAGGGTTGGCAGAGCAGGGCCTGAGTCAAAGATTAGCAACTGAGTTCTTGGGAAAACCCAGTAAGAGGAAGCAAAGTAGGGGGAGGACATTGCTCCAGGCCAGGGACTCAGCACCCCAGGGGCAGGGCAGTCTTAGTCAATTGATCCTAGGCTGTAGCGTGCTCTGAGGATGATGAGGGGATAGAAATGGAACTGGGAGGAGGGATAGGCTACTGTGTAACGGCAGACACTGTACCATGTGAGATTCTGCCAATCACGTTTCATAATTTAGATGCTGATTTTATCATGGTCCATGTATTGTCTGGTTCCTTGCCATTATAATTTCATTCTCCACCCCAGGGACATTAGTATGCTAAACTGGGGTTTGGGGTGGGTGACATGTGAGAGCTGGGGCAAAGCCTCCAGGGGCTAATGCTGGGTGGGGCTGAGATGGGGGTCAGACTGTAGGATGCTCACCACTTGCTGCGGGGACATGGCCTCCCTAGCATATGCTCCTAGGGTGGCACTGGTGGCTTGAGATGTGGAGCCTGCTGGGCCTGTTCTACAAACCCTCTATGATGCTGGAATACCTTGTCCATGATAAGGAAAATTGGTGTCCAGAGCAAGCAGTATGCTTATCTCAAGGAGCCCAGCAAGTGAGACTGCTCTCCTGACAGCAATGCCCTCCAAGAAGGCCTCCTTGGCAGCTGACACCTAGAGGGATTGCTCAAGTCATCCAGTGATTTGGGGCTGACCCTTCATTCTGCCAACTCTTTGCAAGGCCCCAGGCCTCTCAGGGACCTCAAAAAAAAAAAAAAAAAAAAAAAAAACCCAAAATCCTCAAGACAGCGGAACCACCTAGGTTCCCTCTGTGGGGGCCACTGTGCCACCTGATGCCAGCTCTATGTGGGGGCCCAGAGGCACCATTTTCTGACCGGTGCTCATCAGAAGCTGATTTGCAAACTGACAAGGCATCCTCCTGGAGACCCCCCCCCCCCAACAGGCACCCCAAACCAGGGCCAACAGCATGCCTCAGAGTGTTAAACAGCCTACATTCTTGGCTGGTGCCATCCTTGGCCTACATTAGGGGGTGGGTGGCATTCTGGGGTGGCCAACACCCCAGAGACAGTTGTGGAAGGAATCCACAACCTAGGCTAGGAGGCCTCTAGCTTGCTTCTACCCACAAACTCGCCTTTTCCTTCTGCCTGGCTCTGAAAAAGAATAGCACTGGGTAAAAATCAGTATTCCAGTCAGGGAGGGGTGGGGGTGGGGAGATACAAACAGAATGTCAAGCTAAGCAAAGGAGCAGGGCCTGGCAGGGGCTGGGGGGAGGGACTGGAGTGGGCAGAGGTGCTAACCCTGCCACAAAAGGCACAGGCTCTGGGCTTCCTAGATGCTCTGGGGATATGGCTGGAGGGCCTCCCAGGCTTGGAATCCAGGACAGAGGGAGGAAGAGAAAGGGGACAGTTGAAGACACAGCCTGTGTCTGGCCAGAATGAGTGGCTTCCTGTGCCCCAGTCCAGCTCACGGACCCCATGTTCTTTCAGGCAGTCCTCCCTTGTGAGTGCGCAGGCACCTGCTTTGTGCTGGGTGTGAGCTAAGGACTCGGAGGCACACCACTAGTGTGGGATACAACCTTGCTGGAAGCAGGCCTTATTCAACCTCTCTCAGAGCATTTGTTTTGAAGGTTATTACAACCCTGGGGGACTAACAGGTGTTACCAAGACAGGGTCTGATGGCAGCCACTAACAAGACAACTTCAATGGCTGTCTTTGCTGCAGCTTTTAATTGCTAATGTCTCCCTAAGATTCTGCAGGCTCTGCTGGTTGAGGTTAGACCTTTCATAGCTGGCCACTAGGAAAGGCTGCTATTTTCCTCTGCCCTTGAGTTCTTTGGGTTTCTACACATGATCTTCTCAGGCCTAAGATACAAGGCAGGGCTTGTCCTCTTCCTTAGGCTGCCCAGCCCACTCATCCCTCATCTCCTTGGGACTCCCACTCTGCATAGTGGCTAAACACTGTGAACAGCAAGGCTGTTCCACATCGGGTGGAGCCCGGAAGTGAAGAGCATCCTTGTTGATCACAGTGAAAGGGAAGCTCACCTTCTTCAGTGTGCATCCTGCCTTTGATACAGCCTGCTCAGCAACTAGGGACTGGAGCAAGGCAGACCCCTCTCACCCCATATTTGGTACAGTCAGCCGCTGAGCTTGACAGGGTCCAGGCTCAGAGAAATCAAGGTGCAGGGGAGCCTAAGTAGACATAGTAAAGGAGACCAGAAACAAGGAAGGACCAGAGAAGGCTGCCTGGAAGACAGACAGGTACCAGCTGGACCTGAATGCCAGGGCTCTGGAGTGCTTGGTGTGTGCCCATCCATGTTCAAGTGGGGGCCTGTGGACAATCTCAGGCGCTGCCCCTCAGGTTCACATTTTCTTTGAGATGGTGAATTCTTTACTAAGTAGGCTAGATTGGCCAGCCACCTCCCCATCACTGGGGTTAGGAGCAGCTACACCATGCCTGGCTTTCTAATGTGGGCTCTGGGACCAAAGTCAGGTCCTCATACTTGACCCACAGCACTACTTTACAAACTGAGCTAGTTCCCCGGCTCCCCCATTTTTTGTGTGTTAGGGATGGAACTCGGTGCTTAATAGGTGAGGCAAGCCCTTTATCATGATCTATATTCTGACTTGGAACCTTTAGAGTTCCCCTTCCAGCTTGGTTGGGGCAGAGCCTTGCTGTTCACAGTGCTTAGATCTACACAGCCTCCTGCAGCCCAGCATTCAGGGTCAGGGTCATTTGTGTGTGGGAGAGCAGCTGGAGGGAGCCAAGCACAGAGGCCAGAGGCCTCTCCCTGATGGACTGTCTACCAGAAGTCTCAGAGTCCATTCCCACCAAACCATAGCCTTCTTGGCCAACCCTGGGGTCCACAGTGAGTCTGGGCCAAAAGCATATCCAAGGTCACAGGTGGTCGGGGGCCCAGTCATGGCTTGTACCAAGTCTGAGCTGCAGGCTGGGAGGGAGGTGGCTTGTAGCCGCCAGGCCCCGCCGCTCCAGGATCTGTGGTGCCAGGGGCCTCATTAAACTATAGCTGTACAGAGGCTTGTTATTAACAAGGGTGTGCAGGGATCCTTCCCCTCCTTCCCTCTCTCCTTAAGGCAGGCTCCCAAATGAAAAGGAAACGCATAAAGCAGGGCAGTAAGGAAGCCTGGAGGGAAAGCACTGCCTAGCTGCAAAGAGGAAGACGCATCTTCCCTCAGGGGAGGCCAGGGAGGCCGGCATTTATGAAACACTCTCTCCTTCTCTGTCTTCCCAGTTCAGCGGGTCTCTCAGGCTGCGCTTTAAGTCCTTTTGAAGTGTTACAGCCACTTTCTCCTCTTTCAATTAACAACAAGAAAAGGAAGCTAATGGCTTCCTGGGCTGGCGGTAAATATTAACAGAGTATGGCCTGAGCTCCCAACCTTCCCACAGGTTACAAAAGCCAGCTTACAGGGAGGAAGGACAGGAGACTCCAGCATGTGTGAAGATCCCCTGGCTCAGATACCTCTGGTGTGGGGGGACTAGATGGGGCAGGAGGGAACTTGTCCCTGGGAGAGTGGGCACAGCAGGCAGGAGTGCAGCCTGGAGTCCCCAGCTTGTGGCTTTTAATGAAGCTAGTAACATTATCTGGGGAGGACTAGATATTTGAGTGTTTTCTTTTAACTTTTCTTTTTGTTCCTTCTTTTTCTTTTTTGTTAAACTTTTTTTTATTTTGGAGACAGGCTCTTATGTAGCAGCCCAGGATGACACGAACTCACTGAGTAACTGAGGCTGGGCCTTGAATTCTGATCCTGCTACCTCTACCTCTGCAGGCTATGAACAGCTGGAGGAGGAGCTAACAGACTCCTAGGATCCATGCTGGCTTCTCAGTACCAGCACAGGAGGCATGGGGTCCATGCACGCCATTGGCTTTCCTCCTGGAAGGCATCCACGTGGGACTACCTCTATGTACCCATGAGCCACTGAGCCACAGGGCCAGTAAAACAATGCTTCAGAATCCACCGAGAGACAGGAGATGCTCAGTCAGTAAAGTGCTTGCTACATGCGCATGAGGCCCTAGGTTGGATCCCCACCACGCACAAATAGAGCCTCCCCACCCCCGCGCCATCTCCCCCCCCCCCCCCCCCCCCCCGTAATCCAGTGCTGGGGAGATGAAGACAGGAGGATTTGTGGGGTTTGCTGGCTGGCCAGCCTTGCCTCGTGGCTGAGGTTCTAGGTCCTGATGAGAACCTTGTGTCAAACCCCAGAACTAAGATGCACAGCTTCTGAGGGATGGTGCCTGAAGTTGAGCTCTGCCCCCACAAGTATGTACGCACGCCTGAATGTGTACTACACGCACACACACACACACTCACATGCCAGCATACACCCATAGACCCACACACAAATAAATGAAAAGAGCTACAGTGGGTGAGGCCATGCATGGCGGTACACACCTGTAATGTTGGTATCAGGGAGACAGAGGCAGGAAGATCAGGGCAAGGCCCAGGGCCAGCCTAGGCTACATAGTGAAACCCTACATCTTAAAACAAAAGCCACCAAGAATGAAGACACACACACACACACCCCTACCTACAGTGTGGACCATCACTGGGGCTGTGGGACATGTGAGAGTGCTCAGAGATGAAGGTGGGAGCGGGCAGGACCAGGGAGTCTAAGGGGCCATTTGAGGGCACCGTGAGGGGGGGGGGTGGACAGGGTCAAGAAGCCACTGATGTTTCCGGCAAAAGTGGGCCAATTTCCTGAAAGAGGTTCTGACCTTAGCTACTGGCACCAGACTCATCATCATGTCTCCCAGGCTGTCAAGGCCCTCCTGGTGCGGGGGTCAAGGTACAGCAAAGCCTACTGAATAGGGCCTGGCCAGCAGAGAAGCCTCCTGACTGGCACTGGTGGACAGAGGGCCAGCAAGTCCCATGGGCCTCAGACTGCCACTCCGGCCCCATCCTTTGGGCTTAGAGTCACTGTCCCTCCCAAGAGCAATGAAGCAGGTCAGGCCACAGCCTCTATGACCAACTCCCAAGTTAACGGTCCCAGCCACCCTGGTGAACTCTCTTTGCAGAGACTTAGGACAGCCATCTGTCCCTGCAGGAGCCCAGCCACCCATGGCCTGCCCTGCTTGGTGCCCACTCAGCTCTTCAGTCCAGGAGTTCCACTGCCCTTGCTCAGAGGTTTCAAAGTCACAGGCCCATTCTGTGCAACCGGGGCCTCTTTGTCTCCTCCCTGTTCTTGTCTCTCCACTGCCTGAGTGAAGCCGTCCCTCCAGGCAGCAGTTCTAATCGCTCCCATTGTCGTCTGGCCTACACACATGCACATATGTGTACATGCAGTGACAAACTGGGATTCCACTCCTCCCAGCCTCCTTGCTCTGGATGTATCTGTTCTTCCAGGTAGGGACTGGCAATGGTCCAGAGTGGGAAACTCCCACAGACACCCTTGACCTGCCTGGCCCACAAGTACCAGTCCCTTCAACCTGGGCCTTTGTTAGGAGGCAGTAATCCTAGCAGAGTACAGGTTGGGAAGTTCACACTGCTAAGCAGACTCATTTCTACCCCTCCCACCCACTGTTGCCCCTGGCCATGCTGTGCCAGGCAGAGGGAGGAGCCCTTCCACAGCAGGGAAGGGAGCTGTGCTCCCAAGGGCCACACCTCAGCATCTGGGGCCCATGTTGTGCTCCCCTGCCTGGGCTGCCAAGAGCTGAGGCTGGGGAACCATTTGGAAACTGGCCTGCTCTGGTGCTACCAGGATCACTCAGCTGCTCTCCAGCAAGGAAGATGGTTGGTACCCACGGAATACCAGGCACGTCTTGGGGAGCTGAACCTGGAGCCTGCCTGAGTCAGCTCCTTTCCCAGGACCCTGTTGCCTACTGTCCCCAGCCCAGCCCCCACTCCTAGTATCCTCAGTTCTCCACACAGGAAAGACTCATTTGTCTAAATTGCAAGTGGGGTCCTCTTCTTCCCTGCCTGGACACTCCCAGCAGGCTCCCTGTCAGGCTTGGCATGAAGACCCAGGTCCCTCAGCATACCGATCCAAGCTCCTCTGAAACCAGGTCTCCATTCCCCACCCCAGCTTCACTGCCTTCCACTGACCCAGAGCTTTGCCTTCAGCCCTCGGAGGGTACAAGTCCTCCCACTCTGAGCCTTTGCACATGCTGTTCCCTCTGCCTCAGTTACCCTTCCTACTCAACTCTCAACTATGCCGATCTTGTTTTAAGAGCAGTTTGGCCCCTTTCCTGGCCTGCAGCCCTCCGTCCTTGTCACTCTGCCCTGTCACTGTGGTAGTGCTACCAGCCTAAGCGGAGTGACCACCCTTAGTGACGAAGAAGAAAGGACTGGCCCTGTGTCTGGCCATCCTCAGGGGGCAGTAAACAGCCTCGGAACAAAGTCTGTTTGATCACAGCCCCTTCATCTAGAAAAGTATGATACAGATGCTGCCTGCAGCCTGTAGTCCGAATGAAGACAACCCCCCCTTTCCCAGCTCACTGCATCTCCAGCCTACTGGCTATGATGGGAACTCTGGCCCCTGAGCTACAGGGCAGCTCTGCCCAAGGAGGCAGCAACACTTTCATTTCAAATGTGATGGGCTAAATGGGCTAGCCACTGAGCCCCTGGGTTACACAGAACGCACCAGGCATCTGATTAATACCATGCACATGAAACTCCATCCCTAAGAGCCAAAGGTTGAAGCAAAACAGGTAGGCTAATTGCTAATACAGGAATTAATATCGGCAAGCGTAGATCTGGAAGGCAGCATGAACAGAAAAACTAAAGACCCATCAAATTCTGCAGCAAGCCCTGAGGGACAGACATGGGCTGTATGGCTGCCACCAAGTTCTCATGTGTCTTTCAGGAGAGCCTGAAGGGTGCCTGAATCATAGGACAGTGTTATCTTCTTCAGGAAGTTCCCCCACGACATTCATCATTCTCTCCTGAGCTGTGCCTGGTGTGTGTGTGTATCACACTGTAGTTTCTGCTAGCCACTGGCTTTCCCAAAAGATGGAGACCTCCTAGAGAACTGGGCTCCTTGGATACAGTGCCCAGAGCATGACTGGGCTGAGTCTGTTAGGTGAGGTGGATGAATTATAGGGATTGATGTCAGAGACATGGGTGGGAGGAAAGTGGATGACTGGATGGATGGGTGGATCCTGGATGGATAAATGCGTGTGGGTAGGATGGATGAGTGGATGGGTGGATCCTGGATGGATAAATGCATGTGGGTAGGATGGATGAGTGGATGGGTGGATCCTGGGTGGGTAGATGCATGTGGGTAGGATGGATGAGTGGATGGGTGGGTGGATCCTGGGTGGATAAATGCATGTGGGTAGGATGGATGAGTGGATGGATGGATCCTGGGTGGGTAGATGCATGTGGGTAGGATGGATGAGTGGATGGGTGGATCCTGGGTGGGTAGATGCATGTGGGTAGGTTGGATGAGTGGATGGGTGGGTGGATCCTGGGTGGGTAGATGCGTGTGGGTAGGATGGATGAGTGGATCCTGAGTGGGTAGATGAGTGTGAGTGGGCAAATAGATGAGATGGGGGAGAGGTGGTTGGATGGTTGGAAGGTTGGATGGATGGGTGGGTGGATGGGGAAATGGAGAGGGGAGGGCATGAGAAAGCCTTGGGAGGAACCTGTGGCCTGGAGGTGCTGTGTTTGTCTAGTGACGAAGTCCTGCTTCACTAGGTCTTGGCATGGAGTGGGAAGAGAAAACGCCTAAATTTGGAGCCCTGGCTCTCCTGCAGATTGAGTAATTTTGTAAAGCCCTCCTCCTACCTTCCCAGCCTCCCTAACCCACCAGACTGGACCAGGCTTAGGGGAGATGACCACACAGGTGGGGGGGGGAGAAGGGTAGGGCGCATGCTCCCCGCTAGATAATACTATGAATGGCCCCCATCAGATCAAAATGCCAAGGACAAAGTAGAGCTGTGGACCCAGTGCTTGCCAATACTGTTACCAGGGTTGTTGGTAACAAAAGGAACCATGTGTGACAAAGAGCTGACAGATGGAAGATTTTACTCAATAGACTTTAAAAAAAAAAAAAGGTTTGCTGATACAGAGACTAGACCAGAATGTGAGCACAGGGAAGATCCAGGGGAGAGGGGTTCAGTAGAGTTGCCTGTGGGGCTAAGGAGAACCCATTCCTGGTCTCTTAGGGCCCAACAGATTTCTTGGCTGACACAAATGATAGCATTGACAGCTACTGCAGGGACATGGCTCCTTTCAGTCTCGCAGGGTTCTGGGGCAGGTGCTTGCCAGCAAGCACATTCACATACTTCTTCCAGGCCACGTGCATTTGGTACAGTGGCCGCAGGTGGCCATAACTAAGCACCCACAGGTGAGAAGAGCCATAACAATGCCCTGGGCTCGCACTCCCAAGCTCGCTTGGAAAGCCAGGATATGTCTCAGATACCAGAGAGGCCCCCTCAGAAAGGAGACCCTAGCTAGACCTGCCCACACAGTAAAGGTCCTTATGAGGACTCAAGGAAGGCAGCAGAGTGGGTGGGGTAACCAGCAGGCCCAGGAGAGCCTGACTCAGACTTCTGTTTTCTCCAGTGAGAAAGCAAACTGAGAAGTATGCTGGGCGCATTTATGAAGTACCTGTTGTGTTCGTGGCCCTGAGCCAGGCACTAGAGCCTTCCCTTTCTCCCATTTCACCTTGTTACATCACCACCATTATAACTGTGAGAGCATATATTCAGAGAGAGGGTGCCTAATGCAGGGAGGATAGCGTGTGAGAATTCTCACAGGATGGTGACAGAGCAGGGAAAGGCCCCCATGCCACATGTGTGCACTGTTACAAATGTGGCTATGTGCACATTCCTGTCAGTCTCTGTATATTCTCATGTCCATGTGTAAATGTGTGTTCATGAGTGTGCGCATGGCCGTGGGAGTGCATTACATACCATACATTCCTGGGTGCAATTGTATGAACATCTTGACCATGAAATTGTCATGCATATGTGTGCATGTGTTCATTTTTGCACATGTGCATGGATTTAAATGTTTACAGCGATGTGTACAGGTATCTGTGTGCACTTCTGTTTTCATGTTTGCTTGTGTTGGGTTTTTGCACTTGCGTGGATGTCAATGCATGCAGGACTGTCTGAATTACTCTCACTGGGGGACATTACAAGGCCATATGGAAGGCGGAGGTTGCAATAGTAAGCCAGCCTGATCAGGCTGTTATGGAGAGGAGGTTGGGGTTCCAGGCTCCTGGGATACAGCCCCCATCCTGTGTGTGTGCGGTGGTCTAGCTGCTACCTTCCCGCTTCTAGCATATAAAACAGTTTCCTTGTCCTGTCCAGGAAGGCAGATGACCTCACTGGACTCTTTCCATCCCTCGCTTTCAGAGAGAAATTACAGTTTATAATTGGATGAAATCACGCGGGTGGTAATGGCAATAATGGCTTAGGCTGCAGCTACCACTGCCCCCACTGCAGGAACAGCTTATCTTCCCTCCTGCCCAACCCCACCCTGCCTGCCTGCGACTGTCCCCACCTGCTTCCTGGCACCTGCAGCCCTGGCTGGCCCTAGTGATTCTGTGTTGCTGTCTGGCCTCCTGGGAAGGCTTCTGAGAGAGCTCTGCCCCATCGTTTCTTTATACACTGACCATAGACTCTATTCTTCCCATGTGTTCCCTGTGGGCTGCAGCCATGGACAGCCACCTCTGCTTGGCACATGGACTTATTAAATACACACTCTAGATGTCCCAGCTGCAGGCACTAAATAGGCCTTGAACCAGCCACCTTTGGTCCTACAAAGGAAAGTACCCTGATGGCAGCTGGGCCTATGCCCTCAGATCTGCCATCAAAGCTCCTGTCCAAAAAGGGGTGCCTGCAGAGGAATGCAGATGTCAGACTTGGGCCTTCTTGGCTACTAATCAGGAGGGGATAGCTATGTTTCATTTTGTATTCCTGGGGGCAGCCTGCAGCATCCCAGGTCTCTACAGAAGAAAGGGCAGCAGGGGGTGGAAAAGTTTGGCCTCACAGGAGCAGACAGCTGAAGGACAGAGCTCGGGGACAGTGGAGACCCCACCTCACCGGCCCTTGGTGAGCCAAAAAAGCTGAGCTTGTTCTGGAAGCCAAGTCCAGGATGTCCCAGTTGGAGCCTTCAAATGATATTTAGCCAGAGGAGCATGTGCTGGGGAAATGGAGGCTGCTCTAGGCTGGATGGGTGGCTCTGCACAGCCAGGCACTCCCCAGGTGTGTTTGTTGTTGTTGTTATTACAGCACTTATTTATTTACTTTGTGTGTGTGGTTAAAGGACATCTTGTGAGAGTCAGGTCCCTCCTTCTACCATGTGGGTTCCTGGGGATTGAACTCAGGCCTTCAGGCTTGGTGTTCGGTGTCTTTACTCACTAAGCCATCTTGCCAAGTCCCTAAACTTTATTCTTGTCTGCCCAATCCTTTCAGGTAGTTACCCAAAAGGGCTCCACACATTACCTCAACTGGAAAGGTGACAGGTGGTGGGGACAGTAATCTCAGGCCTTGCCTGGCTTGGAGGGAATTGGTACCTGTTCAAGGATGCGGACCTAGTGACACAGCTTGGCAGCAAAGCGCTCGCTCACCTAGTGTGCTGAGCCCTGGCTTTGATCTCCAGCACTGTAAACCAAAACCAGACTTCCTGAGGAGCTGTGTGAATTGGTATCTAGCCTGATCTACATTCTAGCCTAGCCAGGGCTACATAGTGAGATCCTGTCTCAAAGCAAACAAACAAACCAACCCAGACTGGGAAGAAATGAGAGCAATGGGGCTATGGCCATAGATGCCTGTGGTACTTGTCTCTGTGGCTCTTGATTTCTTTGGGGCTGATCACTTGTGTTCTTTGGCAGGTGAAGAACCAGGGGGCAGGTAAGAAAGGCCCCACTATGGACAGCTGAGCCCCAGGGCTGAAGCAGGAATAACCTACCTTTCTGCCTCACCCACTCCAGAAGCTTCTCTACAAACAGGAGCAGCCAAGCAGACCAGCCCCTGCCCCCTAAAGTGGCTTCCCAAAGCAGAGCACACAGGCCTGACAGCTCAGCAGTGCGAGGCGAGGTGGCTGCAGCCAGTGGTGAACATCTGAACTCCTCAGAGGGTAACAGACGCCCCCCCCCCCACACACACACAGATGCAGCCTGAGTGGCAGGAATACTGATTCTGTGGAGAGTGGCTCCCTCTCAGCTCTGTCACGCAAGAGCGCTCTCTGCACTGAGCCATTCTGCCAAGTGACTTAAAGGGATTTAAAATAACAAAAAACTTGGTAAAGAAAAGAGGGCAGCAGTCCCATCAGGGACATTTCAGGAGAGGTGCCGCCTGTGGACAAAAGACCAAAGTTACAAAGAGCTGTGGTGGACGTGGTGGCCAGGGAGAGGCCACACCCCCCGGGGACTGGCACTGGGCCATAGGGCATGCCCTGCTCAGGAGTCCCCGGGGGTGCCCTGCGCACCCCAAGCACACAACCGTCACTCCAGAGAGCCAAGCCATCAGTGCCTGTGGCCTAGGGTGCCAAAGATGAAGCTGGGGACCTGCAGCCATATCTGAGGCCTGGCCACAAGCAAGACTACAAGACTTCCATACGCTGTGTGCCCCCGTGCTCCCTCTGCCCCAGAGTTATAGTCTGTGGTTTTGAGCCTGCTGGTGACATGGGGCCAAGGATGTGAGTGTGGCCTGGAATTTTGAAGCAGTGACCAGTGGGACCCATTCGCTCCAAGGAGCAACAGCAGAGGAGGTAAGAGTCTAGGGTAAGGGAGAAAGGGTCCCTGGTGGCCCAGAAAGGTGACAAGTCTTCTTCCACCTGGAGGGGGCACAGCACATGAGGGGGACAATTGAGTCTTGCCCTTTGATGGCCCCCAAACAGGAGCCTTCTGCTTGCTGGGGTAAGGATCGCTACAGGGCTCTGTCAGGCGTAAGGGAGAGCACTTGGGAATGAACCACAGCAGGGAGAATATCTCCTTCTGGGCCTTTCCCTACCAGGTCTGCTGGCCACCTGCTCTGTACAAAGGGGACAACAGTGAGGCCTTGTAACTGGTTGTTAGGCAAGAGCTTAGGGGACCAAGAACACCAGCTTTGATACCTGCTACCCTCAAAATAGCAAGATTCTCTGGCCTGCTGTGGCCAGAGAGATCCAGGATGGACTGGATCAGGGGTCACACCTGGCATCATCTGCACTGGCCTCCCTTTTGTTGGCTAGAGAAGACAAACAGGTTCAGAGTGGTGGGGTGGGTTCCCCAAAGCTACACAGCAAGTGGCTGGCCAGGCCAGCTCCTCCTAGACTTCCAGGGGGGAAGAGGGGAGGGGCAATACCTCTGCAAACAGTAATCCTGGCAACTTCAGAACCCCTCAGTGCCCTGGGCAGGGCAGGGAAGCCCCAATTCATTACCAAGATGGAAAATGACACTTCCCCACGCTCTGCCCCAGGAGAGGGGCTGATTTATGACTGCGCCAGGGCCTGGGACATCCGTCAGAGCTGTGCGCTGCGCACGCCGTCTGCGGGGGCATTAATAGCCGTGTTATTAGCCACTGGCGTGAAGGATGCCCTGCGGATGGGCTATTTGCTGTTATTTATTATAAAGGCGCGACAACCAAGCAGCAGGGCCGCAAGCACACAGCTGGGCCCCGCCTGCCTGTGGTCCTCCTCTCTGCATCTTCAACTTCCTCCCATCCCCTAGGAGGAGCTAGGGGATAATCCCCAGGGCCAGACCAAGCCTGAGGGAAACAGCAGCCACCTTCCAGCAATCCTGTTGCTCAAAGAATTGGTGGGAAATCTGCTCAGCAGGCTCCGTGCAACCTCACTGCACCCAGAAGAAGAGACAAAAGGAACACACTGGGCTTTGGGGGCAGAGGTACCTGGGATGGGCCTGTGGGTTCTGGTTGAGAGTGGTGTAAACTAGGGCAGGTCTCTTCCTTGAATGTGCCTCTCTGTACACATGAGCTGTAGCCAGCTGAAAAGAGACAAGGCCAGCTACTCCTAAAAGACACCCCGCCCCCTGGACCCTTAAGAAGAGTCCACAGATTGATGGCTGTCCCATCATCTGCTCTTACAACTCTGTGGGGAAGGGCTTAAGACTTCAGCCCCTAGCAGAGACTGGTAGAAGGCTCTGCCACTGAGCCTGTTCCTCCACATCTATAAAAGACAGGTGCATGGGCTCGGAACCCTCTTCCTCCCCCTCCCAGGGTTCTCTCGGTTTTCCACTCGTCCATGCATTCACAGCGTAGGCACTTACGGTGATGTGCCTGCAGGCTGGACAGTGCCAAGCTGGCTACCAAGCTGGGCACAGCCAGGCCTTCATGGGCCTGCTTCTCCAGAGCCACTGAATTTGAGCACTGGGCAGTGAGTCAGGGCCAGGTGGTGGGCAGCTCTTCATAGTTCAGACAGAATTTTTTGCCTCTCAGGACTGCTGTAGTGGGAACACCCAGGTCATCATGGCCTCTGGGGTGGTGCTGATGGTCCAACCTCTGTCTTTTCTCTAGCTGCCTAATTCTGGGCTTTAGATTATAGAGCCTGCCTCTTCTGCTCAAATAATGTGGGCTAGGGAGATGGTGCCATCAGTAAAGTGCCTGCTACATACTCATGAGGATCTGGCTTCAGTCCTCAGTGCCCGCACTGAAGCTAGGCATGGCAGTACATGTCTGTAATTCTGGCAGTTGGAGTCAGGTAGAGACAGGTGGATCGCTGGAGGTCCCTGGCTAGCCAGTCAGCCAACGGGTAAGCTCTGAATTCCGTGAGAGACCTATCTCAAAAGATAAGGTACAGAGCAATACAGAAACACACCCATGGTGCCTATTCCTCCACATCTCTAAAAGGCAGATGGATGGGCTCGGAATCCTCTTCCTCCTACTCCCAGGGTTCTCTCGGTTTTCTATTCTTTCTGGGCACAGGATGGACCACACTTTAAAAGCAAGTGTTTAGGTCCAATGGAAACGGCCAGACACCAGTGGGAGTCCAGGAAACTGGAGATCACAAGTAGAGTCCTCACTGAGAGCAGGGCCGGTTGGTTCCCTGCTTCTGCGAGGCCCTGGTCTCCATGCCTGCTTGGGAGTCTCTCTGATCAGCCCTTCCTCCACACCTGCTCCTCTCTTCTAGGCTCCTGCAGGTAATCAAGGAGCTCAGGTCTGGTCTTGAGGACTCACTTGCCCACTGGGCACTGTGCCCTCTTCATTCTTCCTCTCCTTGTTTCTTGGTTTTTCCTTCCCAAAAGGAACTGTGTCCCAGCAAAGCCAACCTTACTCCAAAGGGACCCAGGGAGCAGCATCAGGTGGAGGACCATTTCATTAAGAGATGCTGAGACAGAAAGAAACAAAATTACATGTGTCTCCTTTCATCTCCCTCCCCCTTCCTGGCCCTGCATAGTTTAATATCGAACACTGCTATCAATATAATTAACCTCCTAAGACACAATTTGAAAGTCTTGTTTTTTAAAGCGATTCACTTTCTCTGAAGCCAAGGAGGGCATCCTTCTGCCCAGCCCCACCCAGCGGCCCACACGCTTAGGTGAACTCGCAGTTCATCTCTGGTGGATTTGCATACCTGTCTGCAATTACTGCCAGCGATAACGGCTGATACATAATGCATGCGGCATGAAATTAGAAAAATAATTAACTTTAGATTTGAAAAGAGTCCCCGCCCCCAACTCTTCCTGGCTGTACAAATGCTGAGTGCCACCACTGGACAAGGTCTGGGGGCTAAGCTGTTTGGAGTGATGGGTGAGTCTGGTTGGTAGAACCAGAACAGCCAAGATGAGAAGGTGCTAGAGAGTCAGGGTTTGCAGGAAGTGCCCCCATAAAAACTCCTGGAACAAGCTTCAAGTTCCTGGGCCTCATCTATACTTACATCTGGCCCAGTGAAGTAATGTGGCTAATCAAGTAACCTCTCCCTCCCTGTGGCCAGGGAGTACTCAGCCTAAAAGTCACCTATTTCAGCTTCACAAGCACCCAAGAAAGTCCCATGCTTAGTCCCATTTCACAGATGAAGCCTCCAGACCTGAAGCTACCCTACTCCATAGGCCAAGACAGAGAAGACAGGACAGACACCATGAGCCTGGCTTTCAAGATGAGAAGCCAGTGTAGGCAGAGTGTAGGCCAGCCTGTGAGGACACTGGGCAGAATGGGGCATCTTCTCCCCCAGGTCCAGCTAGGCCTTCTTTCCAGAGAAAATAGACCCAGGGCACGGGTTAGGACTGGGAAAGGCATAGGGTTGCAGGCTGTGAGCCTCTGCCCTATCCGCATGGTCTTCTTCCTTGGGCCCAGGATCATCTGAGTATCTGCTTCTAATAGGAGCTAAGACCATGTCTGATACCCAGCATCGAAACTGTCGTCACGGACAAACAAAAAGAGGGGCAGAGGGGCAGAGTTAGGAAGCAGGGGTAGTCTGCCTAGCCTTCCATCTTCTCCAAGCCTGGCTTCCTTTGGGAATGTGCCTGACCAGCTCAGTCCCCTCAAAGGCCATGAAGTACCTGCCACCTTCCCATAATATGTCCATGCCAGGCCTTGAGTCTGTAGCTGCTCCTGCGTGAGGTCTCAGCCAGTTATCCCTTGCAAAAGTGGAGGAACACATCCAGGCAGGGCACTGGAAGGCCACAGGGGTGCAGCTAGGAGTTGAGTCTCCCTAGCAGGTGGTTGTTTCCAGACACTGCTCAGCCACCTTTGCCAGGGCATAGCTGGACTCTGGAGGATCGGGATCAGAGAAAGCTTCCAGGAGGAGGCAGGAGAGCTGGGGCTTGTGAGGCTAAAGGCAAGCCTACACTGGTCACCATGGCAAGAACAGCATGTGCAAAGGCCCTGGGGAAGCATAACAGTGTGTGCAGCATGTCAGAGTGCTAAAGGGCCCTGATATTTTGAAAGCTGAATTGCCGCCCCACTGTTTCTCCTTCTCAAAGGCTTTGATTTCTCAATGGCTGGAACAGGGTGCAGGTATAGGCGACTCAGTGGGCACAGGGCATGAAAGACGGACAGGCACAGAATGTCAGTTAACAGAGAGGCTATGCCCGTGTATAGGAGGAAATGGGTAGCCCCGGGGCATAGGCTGCACTTAGAAAGGGCATTCTGCATGTGGGGTACTCTGCATACATAATTTCATTGTGTCACCTAAGTCCTCACACAAGGGCAACTGTCAACCACATTCATAGACAGGGAAACTGAAGCCCAGAGAGGACACTGCCTGGAAGTGGTGTGGGCAGGACCTGAGCCTACTGTACTTAGTCCTGGCCATTGTCAGGAGCCAGTAACTGCCCCCACACCCACCCCTAGGCCCCCTCAGCTAACAGAGACCACCAGCCTGAGCCATCTCTCTGCACCCCTTCTGTCAGGATCCTGCTGTCGGTCAGTCACAGAATGGGCATGATGTAACTCAAACCACACCTGTCTGTGTGATCTGCACAATGACGACCAGTGATCCTGTAAAAGATGGGCAATTTACCAGGTTTAATTTGACAGCCACATAAACTATCAAACACAAGGGAATGTGAAAGGGCCACCAAGAGTCCTGGCAGTTTAAGGGCTCCTCCAGAGAGGCTGCAGTCTCCCTCCCCAGCCTGGTCTGTGCCTGAAGCTGCCACGGGCTGAGACTGGAGTTGGCCTTGGGGAAGCAGGGTGGCCAGGGACGCTTGGGCAAGATGGATGGGCATCAGATAGAGGAGTGGAAAGGCCTTGGGTCCCTGCCTCTCACTGCTGCTCCATTATCCATCAAACATCTCTGAGAGGTGCAATTTAGACTCTATTATGATGCAGAGTCTCGGGAGGCTGGGACCTGTGGCCATGAGCTAAACAGGAGAACAGATGCCCCTGTCAGGGATGTGGGGGCAGCCTTGGCTTTGGCTTTAACAAGTCTGGCCCTGATCAGGGCACTGGCCCAGAACAGCTAAGGGCAGAGGCTGCCTGTGTCCATCAGACAGTACCCATCAGCTGGCCAGGAGCAGGTGTGTCCTCTAGCCAGACTCTGAGGCTCAGGCAGAGATGCTGAGCCACAACCCAGAGACAGAGTGAAACAGCTTAGGAAAAGCCTAAGCCCTCTGCCCTCAGCCTTGCCCTGTCCCACTCCTGGTCCCTGCTCACAAAGTGACTCGTGATGGGACCTTCAGGCTCCATTAAAAGGAGACTGGAGTGCAGCTGGAGGTCTGGGTGTCTGTGACCTTGGAATGACAGGGCCCCTTGTCCTTTAGAAATGTCACTGTGCCATCTGACAGCCATCGGGATGGTGGAGGAGTTTGGGCAGATGAGTGGCAGGGAGACCTGAGTCAATGAGCCTGGGTTCCGGGCAGGGGAGGCAGGATAGGGAACACTGGATGGCACTGGGTGAGAGGTAAGAGGAGAAGAGGGGCCCAGGGAGCCTCAGCAGAGACCAGCTTGGTGTCAAGGTTTCTGATGAGGGTGACCAATGAAACAACACCACACAGTGAACCCCAGAGCAAGGCAGAAAGTGGGACGGAGGGCTCTCGGTATGCAGGGAGCTGTGTGGGGCAGGGGGGAGGGGGGTCATGGCCATGTGGGCCATGCAGGCTGGATATGTGAGTGAGGAGCAGGGAGATGGACAGATAGGACAAGGTGATGCTTAGCTGAGTAGGTAGACATGGCAGAGGCCACCTGGAAGACCAAGTTGAGGGAGGAACGCTTGAGTAGGGTCCTGAAAGGGGGGGGGGGGGTTCACTGGATAGAGAAAAACTGGCAGGAACAGAGAAAGCCAGGCAAGGGGGAAGGGTGAGTGCAGTTAAGAGTGAGGACACTGGCTCCTGGAGCACCTTAGGAAGGTCCCCACTCAACACTCAGCAGGAGCTGGTCATGCTCCACACTTCAGTGCTGTCCTCGCAGGCCAAGCCCTTGGATCGGGTCTGAGAAGCTATTACATCCTCCCTGAAAGCCTCCTTGACCCTGAGTTTTACTGCAGGCCTTTGCCAGCTGTATGAAGACACCTTTTTTTTTAAGCTGAGATTGAAAGATAATTTCTCTTTAATTGATTTTTTACCACTGTGAACAGTAAAATAACAAAAAAACTCTATGCTGCAATCTTTCTATTTGTGAAAACTGAAATTATACCTTGCAGAAAAATTTCCTCAGTGTGCAGACAACACCTCCACCTTTTATTTGTCTCATTTTTTTAAATCAAGAAAGCTGATGTGTAAGTGAACATGTGTGTGTGCGTGTCTGCATGTGTGCACATGTGTGTGTGCGCGCACGCACATGTGCGTGTGCGTGTGTGTGTGTGTGCATGCGCGCATGCATACCCTGAAATAGCTGGAAGTTATTTCCACTGGAGAAAGATAAGTTATGGTACAGTTCCCCAGAAAGCACAGAACCCAGAGCCAGGAGTCAGATCTGTTGACACCTTATTCTGCTGTGTAGGAAACACATGGGTGACAAACAGGACCTGGTGTTTCACCACCAGACAATGAGCTCAGCACTCTCCACTGCCCACCAGTGACAACACTGGCTGTGTGTTTCCTGAAGCTTCTGGCGACACGCCTCTTGAGCTCACAGTCTCTCAGAAACAAGCTTTCCTTTCAGCCCCAGAGTCCATGCCAGAGTTGGGTCTGTGGAAAGTGATGGTTCATCTGTGACATTCACCCTAAATCATTGTCCCACTGCTGGCACCATTTGTGTGACCCTCCTGATGAGATTCACAGTGAACAGCAGTCATTAAACATCACAGAGCTTACCTGTCTCCAGAACAGGACTCCCTTACAGCCTGGCCTCAGCCCTGCAAGACTCCTTCCCCAGGCCCCGACACTATCTCACACTCAGGACACTTATCTTGTGCTCTCTACAGGTACTGAGACTCCAAGTTAGGTGGGTCAGGCCTCTACCAGCCATCCACCATGGTGGTGGCATACCCTGCTGCCACCGCTCCCACCACACCCGCTGCCACTGTCACAGCCACTGTTGTGATGACCACGGCCACCATGGACCTGCGGGACTGGCTGTTTCTTTGCTATGGGCTTATTGCCTTCCTCACAGAGGTCATCGATAGCACCACCTGCCCATCAGTGTGCCGCTGTGACAATGGCTTCATCTACTGCAATGACCGGGGACTCACATCCATCCCCTCAGACATCCCTGATGATGCCACCACCCTCTACCTACAGAACAACCAGATCAACAATGCAGGCATCCCCCAGGACCTCAAGACCAAGGTCAAGGTGCAGGTCATCTACCTGTATGAGAATGACCTGGATGAATTCCCTATCAATCTTCCCCGCTCCCTACGAGAGCTGCATCTACAGGACAACAATGTGCGCACCATCGCCAGGGACTCCTTGGCTCGCATCCCGCTGCTGGAGAAGCTGCACCTGGATGACAATTCCGTGTCCACAGTGAGCATCGAGGAGGATGCTTTTGCCGACAGCAAGCAGCTCAAGCTGCTTTTCCTGAGCCGGAACCACCTGAGCAGCATCCCGTCGGGGCTGCCCCACACACTGGAGGAGCTGAGACTGGATGACAACCGCATCTCTACCATCCCCCTGCACGCATTCAAGGGTCTCAACAGCTTGCGGCGACTGGTTCTGGATGGCAACCTGCTGGCCAACCAGCGCATCGCTGATGACACCTTCAGCCGCCTGCAGAATCTCACAGAGCTGTCCCTAGTACGCAACTCACTGGCTGCCCCACCCCTCAATCTGCCCAGCGCCCACCTGCAGAAGCTCTACCTGCAGGACA
Organism: Arvicanthis niloticus; assembly: GCF_011762505.2. Lineage (NCBI taxonomy): Eukaryota > Metazoa > Chordata > Mammalia > Rodentia > Muridae > Arvicanthis > Arvicanthis niloticus. Next base: position 115,411,075 of record NC_047658.1, on the reverse strand, counting down.
ATGCCATCAGTCACATTCCCTACAACACACTGGCCAAGATGCGGGAGCTGGAGAGGCTGGACCTGTCCAACAACAACCTCACCACACTGCCTCGCGGCCTGTTTGATGACCTGGGGAACCTGGCCCAGCTGCTCCTCAGGAACAACCCCTGGTTCTGTGGCTGTAACCTCATGTGGCTGCGGGACTGGGTGAAGGCACGGGCCGCAGTGGTCAATGTGCGGGGCCTCATGTGCCAGGGCCCTGAGAAGGTCCGGGGCATGGCCATCAAAGATATCACCAGTGAGATGGATGAGTGCTTTGAGGCGGGGTCACAGGGCAGTGCTGCTAATGCAGCCGCCAAGACCACAGCCAGCAACCATGCCGCTGCCACCACGCCCCAGGGCTCTCTGTTTACCCTCAAGGCCAAAAGGCCAGGACTGCGCCTCCCCGACTCCAACATTGACTACCCCATGGCCACTGGCGATGGCGCCAAGACATTGGTCATCCAGGTGAAACCACTGACAGCAGACTCTATCCGAATCACATGGAAGGCCATGCTACCTGCCTCTTCTTTCAGGCTCAGTTGGCTGCGTCTGGGCCACAGCCCGGCCGTGGGCTCTATCACAGAAACCCTGGTGCAGGGGGACAAGACAGAGTACTTGCTAACAGCACTGGAACCCAAGTCCACCTACATCATCTGTATGGTCACCATGGAGACTGGCAACACCTACGTGGCTGATGAGACACCTGTGTGTGCCAAGGCAGAGACAGCTGATAGCTATGGCCCCACCACCACACTCAATCAGGAACAGAATGCTGGCCCTATGGCGGGGCTGCCCCTGGCTGGCATTATTGGTGGTGCCGTAGCTCTTGTATTTCTCTTCCTGGTCCTGGGAGCCATTTGCTGGTATGTGCACCGGGCGGGTGAGCTGCTGACCCGAGAGAGGGTCTACAACAGGGGCAGCAGGAAGAAGGATGACTACATGGAATCTGGGACCAAAAAGGATAACTCCATTCTAGAAATCCGAGGCCCAGGACTGCAGATGCTACCCATCAACCCGTACCGCTCCAAAGAGGAGTACGTGGTGCACACCATATTTCCCTCTAATGGCAGCAGCCTCTGCAAGGGCGCCCACACTATTGGCTATGGCACCACACGAGGCTACCGGGAAGCTGGCATCCCTGATGTGGACTACTCCTACACATGAGGCTGGCTGCCCCCGGTGTGCTCACATGGCTCTGTCTAGCCCACTGCAACACCAGGAGCCAGGAAGAGAAACTCCACAGTGACTTTCCAAGCAGAAAGCAAAGTTTGGGGAGGGTTGGTGATTTTGCAGAACACAACAGTGGAGTTAAAAAATAAATGCATAGAAGGCAGGAGGGGGATTCAGCATTGTTGGAGATGTAATTTATACCAGATCATGAGAGTTAAAGACTAAAAATAATCTCACAGGAAGGGTTGGGTTGGGTTGGGACTTTTTTTTTTCCTGAACCAGATTGATACTACCTGTACAACATTTGTATACACCTGGAGCTCCATTCGAGGCCGTCAGAGAGAAGCAGATGACAAACACACATGACGGCACGGAGCCCCTCCCCAAGCAACCGTCCTTCTGGCTGCTCATGGGTGACAACTCAATGAAAGGTTTTCAGGTTCGTCACAAAAGAGCCAGGGGAGGAAAAGACTTTTTGCTGTGGAGACAGTGTCCTGAAATCTCTTCCCTGGTCTTTTCCATGCTGTTTCCTTCCCAGATCTACAGAAATATGGCGTTCTCTGAGATACTCTCTCAACACACCATAGTCAATTTAAAGAAAAAAAGTCAAACTTTTCCTTCCAGTGCCGAGCACTTCGGTTCCATTCACCAAGCTCCGTAAAAGCGCTGCTGAAAAGAAAGCTGTAGCTTCCCTGCCACGTGGAGGTGCACCTGTCTGCCCACCTATGGCCGTGTCCTGTGTCTCAGTACGGATGGGTAGATAGAGCTGCGTGTCTGTCCTCTCAGCACTTCGTGGGTCAGTCCTTGACATTTCCTCAGATAATAGAATTGCAAAAATCTTGCTTTCTCCTAGAAATCACTGAGTAAGTAAGTAGACCTTGTGTAGGTGGAGGGGAGGGGCCTCAGTCCAATGGTAGGAGATCCTATGTCAGCCAGCCCAGAGCCGGGCCACTCCCCTTTCTGATAGCGTGACAAGCTTTCCTTAATGACCGATACCCTCGTCTGTTCCTCCCCAATAGATGTTTATCCCCGCAATAGTGTTTACTCTTTCTCCTGGGACAGGTAATTTATAAACAGGGACTGTTTATAAATATACGTGCACACACACACTTCAGCTGACTAGACCTATTGGGTTTCCATGGCTGCCCAAACAAAGCCCAGAAAAAAGAAAAAAAAATTTAGAAAATCACCGGGAGACATCAGTGTACACACACACACACACACACACACACACAATCTCAGCCATGCCCACACTAGGGGATCTGTTCTCAAGAGGGAAAAATCAGATTTCTTTGTTAAAAAGAAAAAGAAAAAGAAAATCAACCTCCAAAAGGATACTGACCGGGACCCTCGGAAGAGCTAAGGTTTTATTCCCTCCCTGTGGAATCAATGTCGTTATCATTTATCAACTGACACCACAGTGTGGTGAGCCATGAGATTAAAACGATGATAAAATAATGACAGCAAATCTGGAAAGGAGGAAAGAGCGGTGCCTGGGGTTCTGATGTCTGCTTCGTCCTGTACTGGGGAGCCCGGGTCACCATCTGTCAATGCATCACTTTGCCCTGCACTGGGAAAAAAAAGTCATCAAAGGGAAGACGCTGGTCTGAGGGCAGCCAGATGAGAAGAGGTCCCGCTCCTGATACTGATGTTTTCAAAAGATCTCTGCCACTCCGTCCAAAGCAAAGGCAGGAAGAAGAGGCCAGGCAGCTGCCCAAAGTGTACCTGGTGGGGCATCCGCTTGCTGGACATTAAAGAGCCAACTAGCCCTTCAGTGAGGAGATGAGATAGAAAGAAATGGACCCGGCAGGTGCCTCAGAGTTAGTGAAACGAGGCACAAGCTCCTGATCATAGCCCAAGGGGTCATCACACCAAATGGAGACCCCCAACCCACCAGCCCCAGGGAATGGCCAAGGGGTATGGACATGGATCACTCCAAAGGAGACCTTTCTTCCTCTCCATCCCAAGTCATTTTTCCCACATAATGAAGTCAAGAGAGAAATGTTCCTGAGCCTCAGATTCAGGTCTGTATAAACATGTGCCCTGGAGCCCTTCAGTCCCCAATGACCCTAATGTTGCCCTGGTCCTGGCAGGCTCAGAGGAGACCCATCTGTAAGGAGAGCTATGTAACGAGAGTCCCAGATGCTGAACAAGGCATTGAGGGCACTGTGCCAGCCTTCTCCAGAGCCGCAGGAAAATAAATCTGGGAGTCCTCACCCCTACCTTGCACCTGTAATTTGCCCTGTTCCATAGACTTTTCATGTCCCCTTCCCTATTTCCTGCCCTAGGAAGGGTCTGGTGGTCATTATAACATTTAGGAACAGCAGGTGGCCTAGACCCCGGGAGACCCTACTTGGAGATTCAGGAGCCTGTGGGCCAAAGGCTTGAAACAAAGGCTGTGGTAAATGTCCTCCCCCACACAGAGTAAGCCTGGTCTACAGAGCCTTGACAGTCACAGGCAGGATGTCAAAGACTGAGGACCAAATCTGCTTCCTGCTCTGAGGGGCTCACTCCATATTACACCCAGTTGGAGACCCCAAGGCTTGGCATTGCCCCCTAAAGAGCACTAGATGCCAGTCAGAGTGAACACTGCCTAGCCATGGCCCTGCAGCCCCTCCAAGAGCCTTTCCTGTGTCACTTCCACCCCTTCTCAGCCTAACATTTTCCCAGTACCTTTTATTCTGTGTGTGTTGGGGATGGAGGAATATGGGAGACTAAATTCAGGGCCTGGCCATGCAAGGCCAACACCCCACCACTGTGCTATGTCCCCAGCACCACACATGGGGACATCCTTTCAGAAAGCCCCCAAGTGTGACCTTTGTCCCAATTCTCCAAAGGAGACAAAAGAACCTGGCTTCTGGCCTCACAATACAATAGAAGAGGTTCAGCCTCCTCTGTGCCCTCAGAAGGGAAGGAGACCAAGGTTGACACTGGATGGCCAATGGAATCCTGTCTGTGTGCAGCTGACATTTCCATAGGGAAGTCTGCGGCCAGCCAGCCTGACCCTCACAGTTTCTAACCAGCCAGGACAACCTCCGTGGCCTCAGCTCCAGGGAGTGTATTCTGTGGCATTTAAGGCAAGTTTAAACTTAAAAAAAAAAAAAAAAAAAAAAAAAAAAAAAAAAAAAAAAAAGCCAGTGGCACTTCTTTGGTTAAGTGGTTCACCCTTCGTGGTAATTAGATAGAGATTGGAATCTCTTTTTCTATTACATGGCAATTTTACTTTAAATTTCCTCTTTAAAAAAAAAAAAAGAAAGAAAAAGAAAACGGGGAAGAAAAGGCAGGGAAGGAGAGAGGCATTAGGGCCAGGGGCATTTGCATTTTGCGAATGAAGCCTCTGGTAGGCTCAGCTCAGGCATGCGGCCCAACGTATGGAATGCTTAAGAGATTACTAAGAATAAAATCTATTAATTAGTCATACTCAATTCCGCAGACATGACGTGAATCAAAAGCTCCCTTTCTTCCCTCATCTGCATCCTCTTCCTGAGGAAGCCTCCATCTTCCCTGAAAGGCTGCCTCCTGGCCTGCCTTCTCCTCAGCGGAGCTCAGCCTTGGTCCTGTGTGGGGGATACTGACCTGGAGAACAGGTGCGGGGACATCTACCCTGGGCAATGCTGGCAGGGAGAGGACAGCTTTGGGAAGACAATGGTGGCAAGAACTCCAGCCTTCCCTTCCTGGGCCAGAAGCCCATCCCTGACCCCATGCTCCATGCCACTCTTCCTTCTCCGTGGGCACAGGGTTTCTCAGAACCCCTTTCCCTGAGCTTCCAGTAGGTCAGTTGCCCAGCTCAGCCCCAGCGAGGGAGCCAGGAGCATGATATACAAATGCAAGCTTCCATCTCTAAAGTGAGGGTGTCTGGGGCAGATTCTAGCTTCATGAAGACCGTGTGAGAACAACCCCTCCATGCTGAGTCTGGAAGGTTCTAATGGGCTCAGGGCAGTGGGGGAACCCCTGCTGGGTAGGAAGAGCCAGTGTGGACTCCAAGTCCACAGAAGGGATGGGCAGTGGTCTGGAATGGCCTTCCAACCTGAGCTTCCCCCCTCACTGCCCCTGGCAAGAGAGTAAGAAACAAAAGTCAGAGCCATACTCAGGACCCTTCCACCCAACCCCCCACAAGTCAGTCAGAGTCCCGAAGCCAGCCCTCTTCAGACATCTGCTTTCCACTGAGCACACCAGGGAGGAGGCCAAGGCTTCCGAAACTCTTGCTTATGAAAAATACAACAAGGGAGACTGGGTGCAGCAGTTGGGGAGCTATGCAGAGACAGCAGGGACAGGCTTGAGTGGGCACAGTGGCCTGAGTCCCCCAAGGGCCAGATGACAAGTCACAGCCAGGGTCGGGGCTGCAGGCCTCTCATGAGCCACGCTCCCTACTCACACAGACAGTGGCGCAGGTGACAGCAGCTGATGCTGAGGCTGGATAGGTGCCAGGGTGAGCACTAACAAGCAATTCACAGGCTTTCCAGAGAGCAGAGCAAGGAGGCTTTTTTTTTTTTTTTTTTTTTGGTAAGGAGGATAAAAAGGCTCAAAAATGCAAATCATTACCATTTACAACCAAGCGAATCTGCTAAATTGATTAGAAGAGATTAAACTCCTTGGAGGTGAAGGGAAAGGGGGATTTTTTTGTGGGTTATGAACCTGCCCCAAGTGGCAGCCCACACAGCAGGCGTTTTCCGGGTCTGGCTGGGAGGGGTAGTAGCTGTTTCTGCCTAGCTTCCTGAGTAGCTGGGATCTCTAAGGACTCACAAATTGAATAGCTGGGGCCAGGGCCATGGGAACAGGAAGGGTCACTGTTGCTGGGACAGGTCATACAGCAGCTGTGCCAGTCCCTGGGCAGTCTCTGATCCTGTCATCTAGGGTCAATCTGCCTTGAGAGATGGCAAGCCACATCTGGATCAGAGGAAGCAGCCTGCACCATCACTTGGAGAGTAAGACTCCAGAGCCATGAGACGTCCTGTATCCTTATGCTAGGACCTGCTGCTCTCTGGGGCCAGAGAAAGAGTGAGGCCAGCTGTAAAGAAAAAAACTGAAGGTCAGGAGAGAGAAGCTTGGGCCCAGCAAAGGAAGCAGAGGGTGACCTGTGCATCCCACGAAGCACCCAAGCGTTATCTGAGGAAGTGACTGACAGCTCTCCAGCCTAAGCTAAGGTCTGGGTCTTTGTCTAGAAGATTCCGGTTCCCACGCTTGCTTTATCACAGCCTCCAGGACAGCATGTACAAAGACATCCTTCTCCAGTCTGTGCTCAGCAGGTACTGAGGGATACTGACAGGACACATGCTGGGCTCAGGATGATGCATGCCCCAGGATGTCCCTGGACCTGTTCCCTCAAGCCCAGTTCCTCACACCCAGGAGTAACCCATGGTCTCAACACTGCCAGCCAGTTCATCCATCACAGCCAGCTGACGGTGCCTGGGGCTCTGCTGGAACGCTCAACATTTTTTAGGCATTTACCGATTCTTTTGAAGTGTCCCAATCATTTGTGTGAAATATCCACATTGGCTTCTTTAAAAACAACTGACAAAAAGGCTTCCTTTTCTCTCTTCCCACCTTTCACTTTTTTCTTTTTGTCCACCCCACTCCCACCCCGGATGATTTGAATCTGGCACTGGACTTCTGATATCCCATGCTACCTCCTTTGATTTTTTTGTTTTTTTTTTTTTTTATGAGACAGGGTCTCACATAGCCCAGGTTGGCTTCGAACCCTTTCTGTAGATGAGCATACCATAAAGTTCTGATCCTCCTGTCTCTACCTCTTTCAGATTTTAATGTATGTTTTTCCCTGATTCTGGGGATTTCATTGTCCCTGGGGCTACTCCAACTCTCCCATCATAAGAGGCTTGCAGAGTGTGCCACACAGGAGAAGGGCACCAACTCTCTTCATGTCTCTCCTGACCTGTGTCCAGGCAACTCTCTAGCCTGGGGCTGCTTTTCCTTCTGGAGGCCACCTTGGGCTCTCTGAAACCACTGTCAGAATTCCTTGCTGCTGAATTGTCCAGCTTGTGCCAGGAGGGAATTGTGGGTATGCGGTGGGCAGTGTGCCCAGTGGGCGGGTGGGTAAGCCCCCACTTCACACAGCCCCACTCCCAAGACACTGCCACCATCAAGTCGACTCAGCAGCAGGGGACACACCTGGGGACAGAGAACCGGCAGGGCACCAGGAACCCCTTATCACCTCTTCCCACTTGCCATCTGTCCACTCATGGGAAAGGCCTGAGGGCTGGCAGTGAGGGGCCTTCTGTCCTGAACCTGGCTGGTGGCCTGGCCAGGAGAGGGGCTCACCTGGGAAACTTCTCCCAGAAGTGTCTCACCCCGCTTTGCATCGGGATTGGTAAATCTCCAGCAGATGGGAAATGAAGATTCAGCGAGATCTGGCAGCACCACAGCCTGAATGGGTGACTCAGTTTCCTTCTCCAAGATTTGCATCAAGTGGGTGGGGGGGGGGGGTTTGGCAGAAAACTAGAGAGACCCAGGGGTAGGGGGTGGTATAAGAAACAAGATCCAAGGCAACAGCCTGCCTTGCCTACCACCCCTGCAGAGTCCTCCGCACCCAGCCACCAGCCTGGAGGAACTAATCAGACTTTCTCTTCAAGACAGAAAAACAAGCACGACATGAACCGACAATCAAAGCCGCAGCAGGCCCCAGGCTGCCTCTGCTCATTCCTCCCAGGGGCCCATGGTTCCAAACAGCTCCCAACCTGCCTTGGATGGAAGACAAGGTAGCAGGTCCCCCACCCCTCCTGTGACCAGTCCCATTTCTGAAGGTCTGGGCACAAAGTGGGGAAGCCCTACACACCAAACCCCAAAAGTAGCCTTAGGTGTTTTCCCCCAGCATGACCTCCTAAGAATGGCTTTAACTGATAAGCCACTTGGGCATCTAGGGTACAGTGTAAAGGTGAGATCCTAGTGTCCTCCAGCCCTCCAGTGAGGCTGAGGATTGAGGAGGAAACCACAGGCCCAGTATAGGAGGCTTGTCACCTGAGAGAAAAAAACGGGAGAGATGATACTGGAGGCTGGGAGTCAACCAATCAGGCTCTGGAGAGCTGTGCTCTGTGCTGGCTAGTACCACCAGCAGGTGTGAGCAAGGATGGCAAAGGTACAGGTCCCCTCAAAGGACACCCTAGTCCCACGTAAGGACCACAGAGTGGAAGTTTTGGCAAAGCTGTCCTCCCAATGTGCAATGGATGCTTGTTGGTATTGCCAAGTAAGCGAGAACAAGAAGTATAGCCTGGTTCCCAACTCTGAGGCGGCCCAGGGCCAACCTCTGGAGAATGGGTTGGCTCTTTGCTAAAGGTGGAATGCCTGCCCAGTCCAACGGAATGAAGCAGGCCCTGAACACCAATGTTTCAAGCCCCTGCTTCTTCAGCCAGACTCAGAACTCTGGAGCCCCTTGGAAGCTCACCCCTCTTTTTTCTTTTTCTCTGAAGGGCATAACAGTGGGGGGGGGGGGTCTGAGTACTAGGAGCCCCGCTGCAGGCGGCAGCTGCAGCTGGAAACTGGCAGGCAGACAAGGCCCTGCTCTCTGGAAGGCCTGGCCACGCCCAGCTTCATGGCCCACCTGCTTCACTCCAACTCTACCACTAGACAAGGGTTTTTCAGAAAATGGCGACACAAACACCCCACCACCACGACAACAACACAAACCAAAGTGCACTCCGAACCGCCCTTTGGCCTCCTTCAATGTAGGTGCCTTGAAACTTCAATGTTGAGATGAATGTGACTAATTACTTGGTCCTATTTTCTGTTTGTCTGTTTCATATAAAATGTCCAAGTCCACCTGCCTTGTCCTTTCTTGAAATAAATAGAAAGATTTAACTTTTACAGTCATTTCTGCTGCTGACTGTGGGCTCAGCAGCCCAGTGCATCAGGAGCTAGGTGTCTCGAATGCTCCTCCTGAACAATCATGGGCCTGGTTTGGAGTCGTGGGGGAGTCACTCTGCTGTTGGGGTCCACTGGCCAGTGGGGTAGCAGCCTGAGCAGAGACTCTTAGGTTGAACACATTTCCTGAACAGAATCAAGCATTCGATGTCTGCTGGAGAGCCAGGTATGGTGGCACCTGTAGTCCCAGCACTTGGGAAGTGGCAGCAGGAAGACCAGGAGAAGTTCAGGGCCATCCATGGCTACATAATGAGTTTGAGGGCAACCTAAACTACTGGAGACTTTTCGCAGGGGGGTGGGGGGACAGGAGAAAGAAAAAAGTCAAAACAAAACAACTAATAAGATTCTGTAATGACCAGGAAAGGGGGCTTGGGACAAGGGAGGACAGCAGAAGCAGAAGTCAGCCATGCAGGGCAACCCCGGGACACATGCAGATGTGGAGAGGGGCTTCACTTGGAGAGTTATTAATAAAAGCTGAGGATTATCCCCTAAGAGGTTCTGGCAACCTTGCGGGTACCCTGATAAAAGCAGACCGGGTCTGGCATTTGGGAGTGTGTGCTTGTCCCACCACTGACCCTCAAGATGTCCCTTGTTCCCTGCCCATGCCCACCACATCCACAATGCCAGGGTCTCTCACCTGGGTCGGGAGAGAGATAAAAATTATTTTCATGAGAACAACAGCAATTCCTGCGAGGTTTAAGATAAAGTAAGAACCCATTACTTCTCCTTAGATCTGCTCTCTCATCTCAGCGGGGGTTAATGAGTTTCCCCTTACATTCCAAGGAAGCAGTTATTTCTCCACAGGCCTTGGTGGCTGGTGGCCCCTGCTGAGATGACCTTGGGTTCTCTAGCCCCATAGATACCTCTCCCATCCCCCATCGACCTCACCTCCCATCATGCTGGGGGCAGGAACTGATCAAGGGGGGCCACTCCACGGGCAGCACTCAACATGACCTTTAGGGACCAGAACAAGATGGACAGATTCTGAATTCTTTTTGTTGTTGTTTTTGTTGTTTTTGGTTTTTGGTTGTTTTTGGTTTTTGAGACAGGGTTTCTCTGTGTAGCCCTGGCTGTCCTGGAACTCACTCTGTAGACCAGGCTGGCCTCGAACTCAGAAATCCACCTGTCTCTGCCTCCCAAGTGCTGGGATTGGATTCTGAGTTCTAAGGTGTTCAGGAGGGCTGCCTCCCTTTCTCTCCTGAGGTATCTTTTCTGAGGCTGCTGTGAGAAGTTTTTAGAAAATGGCTAGCCAGCCAGTTAAGCAGAGGGTTATTGAGGACCTGTTATGTGCTAGGGCTGGGGATGCAGTGTTCCTTTCCTAGAAGCAGTGTGGTGAGGATTCTCCAGGAGTGAGGTAGGGGCTGCCCTGGCTGGGGCTGAGAGTCTTCTAAGGAGGTTAGGTTCCCACTGAAGGTGTTTCTGCAGATGAAAATGGGGACTTGGATCCCATTCACCACCTGAGAGGAGACAAATTCAGATCTAGTCTCTTGAAAGGTGCTGGCCCTACCCAAGCTGCCCCAGCCCTTCGATACAACTTGGAGAATTCTCTGGCAGGTTCTGCCTTATCTCAAACCCCAGTCCAGCCCAGCCCACAGCACAGTGACACCTGGGACAACACCAAAACCTAAAGGGGCCCAAAGCTCCCCAAGCCAGGGAAGAGGGTTGTGTTCTCAAGTGGTTCCCATTCCAACAGCTAACAGAGGCTCAAGAAAAGGGCTGCTGGTCACCACCAGCCAATCAGCCCAAGGCCTCATCTTTCCCAAAGTCACAGAACCGTATATCACTCTAGGATGGGGGCTAGTGTCCAGTAAGAACCAGAATGGCACGCAGAGGCAAGAGGATCTCTGAATTCAAGGATGACCTGGTCTACAGGGTGAGTTTCGGGACAGCCAGGGCTACACAGAGAAATCCTGTCTCAAAAAGAAGAGAGGAGGAGGAGGAAGAACAGAAGGAGGAAGAAGAGGAGAAGGAAGAGGAGAACCAGAGCCAGAACTAGAACCAGAATGGGCTGCCTTGCAGCCAAGGGCACTCTTAAGGTCCTGGGCCTCTATGTAGTGCATCCTGCTCTACTGTTTGGACTTTAAACTAAAAGTTCTCATTCCAAGTCTCCTGCCCTCATCCTCCTAACACTGGATTCTAGAACCTTCCCTTACTCTGCCTCTACTTCCTACCTGGTTTCCCTGGACCATGACATCCCTGGATATGTGGCATCCAAACCTACAAAAGGCCCAACTCCCCAAGCCACAACCCCACACCCCACAGCCATGTCCTGTGGTGGACTCCTAGCATCCTGTTTAGGAAAGCCCTGACCCATGGGAGGCCACTCTCCTATTCATGAACTGATGTAGGTATTTCTGGTACTGCTGGTCTACCTTAAGCACTCCAGACAATCTGTGCACCCCAAGCCACACACCGGCCACCTCCCTGCCCTCTTCCACCCATGTCAATTCTCAGTGCTGACACAGCCAGCTCCCCTTGGCCTCTGTGTCCTGCCTCTCCAAAGGACCCGCTATTCCTGCAGCAAAGTAAATAGGCTCTCTCCGCGCTAACTGACAGCGCAAATGAAATCTTGCGCTCCCCCCCTCAGAGATTTACAGGGGAAGTGAAATCTTATTTGCACCGCTGCCAAGCCGGGGCTGCGATGAAATTATGCCTCGAGAAGAGACTCGGCCGGTTCCTCTCGGAAGCTGCTGCATCAGAGATGGGCTTATTAAAAGCCATGGTGGCCACATTTCAACCTGTTTCAGGTGTTAAGTAATTTACTGCCACCCAGAATTCAGTGACAGGTTTTTATCATTTTTATTTCCATGATGCAGGCAGACACCCCAAGAGACCCCTGTTTGGTGTTCTTCCTACCTCCTCCACCCTGGGGCACCAGTGGGAAACAGGGTGAGGGTATGACCACAACGGCATCAAATACCCCTACCTTCCCTAGGGCATCACCAAGATTCAGCGTTACCGGAAGGGGAAGGAAGCATCTAAGAGCAACACACACACACACACACACACACACACACACACGCACATTTCGGTCCCATCCATCCCCAGAGAGCCCGCAGGACGTTTTCTGAAGGCAGCAGAAGCATGAGCTACTTTAGCCCTCTCTGTTCTAAGCCAGCCACATGATCTTTGCTGCGCAACTGTTGTGTGTCAGGCTTTGTTTGGACAGAGCACATAGCTGCCAAGGGTCCCCCATGTCACACAGAAGTCACTTTTTACCCATAAGTATCCAATAAATATTCCTGATGGTTAATGAAAATCTCTGGGCTGGGGATGTGGCTCAGCTGGTAGAGTGCTTGCCCAGCATCTACAAAGCCCTGGGTTCTATCCCCGGAACTGCATAAACTTGGAGTGGAGCTGAATCTGTGATCCCACTCAGGAGGTGGAAGCAGAAGAGTCAGGAGTTCAGGGTCCTTCTCAGCTACATACAGAGTTCTAGGCTACCCTAGACTACATGAAATCCTGCCTCAAAAGTAATAATATTCCTGGACCGGAGATACTCCATGGTAAGGCATTTGTCTAAATGTGCAAAGCCCTGGGTTCGATCCCCAGGAAAAGGAAAGTACCATTACTGTCAGACAGTCTTCCTGTGGAGGCTCTGAAGGAGAAGGTTGGGAAGGCAGAACCCAGCCTCAACAGTCATCTGCTCCCTCCTGTCATCACACTGGACCTCTCCACCAGAGCTGAAGGTATAGGAGGACCTCAGCCCCCGCTGTTCTGGAGAACACCCATTCTTTCCATTTCAGTTTCCCCATACTGTTGGGGGATGCAGGAGCTCCTGTTCTCCAAGGAATACAGCGATCAAAGGAACTACAGTCTGGGCATTGGGTGGGAAGCAGCCCCACATCCCCTTCCTCATGAGGATGGTTTGATGCCTGTGGGCTGTGGGGGCTTAGGCCTATTACAGAGGCTCTGGAGGTTTATCCAATGCCTTTCCCAACGCCCCCTTTCTCCACCTGTTTTCATATACTCCAAGAAGACCAAGGGGAATCTTCAAAGTCCAGACTGAGCCAAGAGCAGAAATTCTTTAATTAGCTTTCTCTTGGATTGGGGCCCTGGCAAATGGATTAGTCATGGTGGGGGGCAGGAGGAAGGGATCTGAGTCCTCTTTAAAGCCAAGATTACAAGCCTGGGGTGAAGGACCCTGGGGGGAGGCAGTCTCTGGGGACAGGAGGGCTCCCGAGTGGGCCCTCCCCAGCCAGCAACTCCCAGAGAGTTGGCAGATGGTAGCAGCCAGCAGGAGGATGGACGTTCTCTCTTGAGCCCTGCTGTCTTCAGGAAGCTGGTGTGAGAAACTCTTGACATAGCCCAGGCTGTGTGCCTGAGCCTCCTATTGAGTGAGTGCCTCTTCCCCATGTGACCATTCAGATTTCTAACTTCATAATTAGAGGGGATTTCCTAAAGGGGCACCCATCTGTGAGAGGCAAAGCAGCAGGCCTGATGGTGCCAGGCGCCAGGCATCTGTCACCATGTGTCACCACATTACACCCCCAAGGCCACGTGACACAGTTGCCTTGTTTATTCTCACTATAAGCAAGTACCTTTTGTGTTGTTGATTTGTTTTGTTTTTGAGATGGAGTCTCATATATCCCAGGCTGGTCTCAAACTTATGATGTATCGGAGGCTGGCCTTGAACTCCTGATCTTCATGCATCTTCCCAAGTACTGAGGTCACAGGCGTGTACTGTCACACCTAGTTTATCCTTGCAGTACTAAGGATCGAACTCAGGACTTAACCTCTGCTAGGTAAGCACTCTACCAACTGAACTACAGCCCCAGCCCTTATTCCTGTTCTAAAAGGGGGTGCGGCTCCATCCCTAGCTCTGCATAAACCAGGAGTGGAGGTGTCTGTCTGTGATCTACTCCATAGGGAGAAGCAGGCAAATCAGAAATTCAGGGTCCCCAGCAGCTACATATAGAGTGCTAGGGCAGTCCTACCTAAAAAACATAACTAATCTTTATTATATTATTATTATTATTATTATTATTATTATTATTATTATTAGCCCCAAGTTCCAAAGCTTGCTCAAGGCCTCAGTAATTGATGTCGACTCGGGAACCAGCTGTCAAAGTACATGGCTCCCATTGCCTGAACTCTGGCTCATGAGCAGCCTTCCCTCCACCATAACTTAGTATCTGTGTTATGGTCCAGGCAGAAGTTAGAGCTGGGTACCAGTTAGAGGTAGCTGGGTTTAAATTGCCCTCATGCCTTCCATGTGAGAGAGGAAGGTGGCATCAATCTGAGGCACTAAGAAGAGAACCTTGGCTGGAGGCTGGGGGCACCGCTGTGGATGAGCTAAGAGAAGGGGGTGGAGGTAGGGTCCTAGGCTCTGTCTGAGCTCCAGGATGGCAGCTCCTAGGCCTCGACTCTTCCACTGGCTCCTTTTTAAGGAGGTGTACCACACACCAGGTGGGTAGGTGGAAGATGATTCAAGCACAACTGATCCAGGTTTCCCAGGACTACCCATGGGAAGTGTGAGCTCCCAGCAAGAGTAGCTTCACTGTGACCAGGCCAGGTTGGGCTCTGCAGAGGACTCTGTAAGGTTGGGCTGGCAAGAAAAGGCACTGCCACCTGCCACCAGCTGTCTATACTAGTGTGATACAGAGGAATAAGCCACTCCAGCAGACTATCCACACACATAACATATGACTGTGTCACACTTTGGGGTATGCCATATGGGAGCTGTATGGATCTTCTTGCCCATGATCTTCTATTGTAGCCCTGGCACCTCCCGGAGCTGCTGGAGAAACAGGTCATAGCTGAATATGCAACTCACAAGAGAACATCTGACTCAGGTTGAGGGAAGTTCTTAGAGGACCTGGGAGACATTCAGAGTAAGCCAGAAAGGAAGTAGATTCAAGAGTGCTCCCAGCCAGGGGAGTGGCCCATGTCAAAGCTAGGAGGTAAGAGAGAATGTGCAGTCAGAAAACCACCACTGTGTGTCACATCTATAGTCCCTGACCTCAGGAAGCAATGGGATCAGATGCTCACGGTCACCATAGGGAGGTCTAAGCCAATGTGGCTACATATGACCTTGTCAGAAAGAAAGAAAGAAAGAAAGAAAGAAAGAAAGAAAGAAAGAGAAAAGAAAAGAAAGAGAGAGCCGGGCAGTGGTGGCACATGCCTTTAATCCAGCACTTGTGAGGCAGAGGCAGACAGATTTCTGAGTTCGAGGCCAGTCTGGTCTACAGGGTGAGTCCCAGGACAGCCAGGGCTACACAGAGAAACCCTGTCTCGAAAAACCAAAGAAAGGAAGAAAGAAAGGAAGGAAGGAAGGAAGGAAGGAAGGAAGGAAGGAAGGAAGGAAGGAAGAGTTCTCTAGCTGTCCACAATGGAGAGGACTGGAGAGGCAATGAACAGAAAGAACCAGGGAAAGCTGGAAATGGCTTATAGCTACAATCCCAGCAATCAGGAGACTTAAGAACTGCCGGACATTTGAAGCCAGCCTGAGCTACACAGTAAATCCGGCCTAGCTGGGCTACAGAGTGAGAGCCTTTCTCAAAAACCAAGAACACCACAGGCCAACATGTGGTGGCAAACCTTTAATACCAGCACTTGGGAAACAGAAGCAGGAGGATATCAGGGAGTTAGAGGCCAACCTGGTCTATGTAATGAGCTCTAGGCCAGCCAGAACACACTATGAGACTTGTCTCAAAAACAAAACAAAGCAAAAGAACCAGACTCTTCCAACTCAAGGCCTGCTGCATCCCTGAGTTAGCAGTGTAGCCCTGGTAAGCCAAAACCCAGAAGCAGCATCTATGCCCTTGAGGTAAGTCCTAGCCCAGAAGGACACTGGCCACAGCCCAGGAAGCACGTAGGATGCTGGAAGTAGCTGTGGGGGTGGGAGGAGGACAGGAACAAGGCAGTTGTAGCACTGATGCACACAGAAAGAAAGCATGTTTGTTTTCAGACATAAAGCAAGCATTGGTAAGCACCTACTATGCGCTGGTGTAAGCCATGAGTGGGGCACCCAAAAACCAGCCCTTCCCTGAGGCTGCGCCACACCTGCTTAAGTGAGTGCTCCTGCAGCCATCTCCTTAGTGGGTAAAGAATGAAGCCCTTAATTTCAATTAGCCTTTTCTTGATTGCTGGCGGAAGTCCGCCTCTCTTCACGTGTTTACTGGCCATTTGTTTTCCTCCTACCGGGAATCGTCTGTCCCCATCTTCTACACATTTTTCTTCTGGACTTGAAGCTTCCATTTGCGTATTCAGAGAGGAGTAGAGAAGCAGCCTTCTCCCAGGAAGGGGAGAACATGCGGACCTCTCTGGGAGGGTCCTGGGTCCCAGGAAAGTGAATGAAAGGGGAGAGTGTCCCTGATGAATCTCCATCTCTGGCCAGCTCCTAACTCTGCCAGCAGATAAGGAGCTCTCTGTGGGTGGAGCCCCACCAGGCCTACATCTTGCATGGCAAACCCCAATAGGCTTGTTTGTTACTTACTGAAAAGGCTCATGCCAGAGGCTGGCTGGGTACCCTGGGTGGCACTCAATGGGGGCAGCAGATAAACTGGGCATTAGGGATAGAGAGGTTTGCATGGCTCGTAGACCAGAATCCCTCCCTGTAGTCCGGAGCACAGCTTCCCAGCCTTGCTGCCAGCTGCAGCAGTCCCTGAAGAGTGGCCCTGGAATGGAGGACTTACACATGAGCCTTGCCCCATCCTCAGCATCCTGACCTCCCAGGCCACACGCACCTCTGCTGTTTACGTTTCCTCCAGTGTGTCCCATATTTCAGTGGACAAATAACGCAGGTCATAAAACTGATTTCCAAAGCCCGTAAAAGCAATACCATTTAGGGAGACAGGAAAAATTAAGCCTCCTCCCTTCTCCGAGTAATGACTGCTGGGAGTCCTCCGAGGACATTCCGCAGCTGCAGGCGCTCAGGCTGGGCTGCAGAAGTCCCTGCCCAGTTGGTAAATGGGGGCTCACACATGCTCCTGGGCCCACAGCAGCCACAGAGCCTCCGTGCTCCTGCTTCCTTCTTCTCTGGCTCTGCACCTCCTCAAGAACCATCAGAGGCTGCCTGGCACCCTGAGTCACCCCCACACCCTGTCTCCCACTGAGCTCCCCACTGAGGTCTGAGGCTGGCCCAGTGGCAGACCTACACATTCCAGCAAGAGTTCTTTAAGCCCTAGGAGAGAGAGGCACCAGTATGCTCACTCACACCTTTCAGTGGCAGAGGGAGTAGGTTCCCAGTGGGCCTGGATTATTAAGTGTACTTCCCATCACTCCTCCAAGACTATCGCCAAGTGGTAGCCAGCACAAACCACATGGCTACTATGGGCCTCTCCACGCCCCCTCCTCATTAACTCAGTGATAGGTCTACTCAGGGCTCCTAGGGAAAGATGAGGACCCCAGAAAAGTCACTTCATGTCCCCACATCAAAGCTTTCCCCTGGGTAGTTCTGGACTGGAACATTGCTAGTGGAAGCTGGGGCTGTGTTCTGCAGTGGCTGGGAGGGCAGGCAAGGTACAGATGAGCTCCAGCAGCCAGAGGGGGAAGAGGTGCCTGGAGGCAGGAGTAACCCCAATGACCCCAACAGCCCCTGCCTGGGAATCCTAAAGATGCTGGGAGGCAGGGAATTCCAGGACAGAAGTCTTTCCATCAAGCTGATGTATGTGCCCATTATCCCAGCACCAGGGAGCCAGAGACATTGGGATGAGCAGTTCAAAGCCATCCTGGACTCCCTGAAACCATGCCTTAAATAAACAAAAAAAACAGCCAGGGAGATAATGCAGTGGGCATTTTAAACACAAGACCTTCAGATCACCAGAAATTTTTCTTTAAGGCCCAGTGTGGCAGAGTACACTGGTGATCCCAACACGGATCCCAGGGAAGCAGAGGGGGGGTCTCTGGGCTCAGTGAGAAACACTATCAAAAACTAAGATGGCTCAAGGACACTTGCTGCCAATCCTAACAACCTGGGTTTGAACCACAGGACTAACACAGTGAAAGAGAGATATGACTCGGAGAAGTCATCCATCCTCTGGCCTCCTCCATATGCACAACATGGCATGATCATTCACACATGCACATGCACGCACATGCATGCATGCACCTAAATAAAGATACTTTTAAATTTTTAAACAAGGTAGATGGCTCCCAAGGATCAATGTCTGAGAGTGTCTGTCTTCTGGCCTCAATATACATATAAGCCCATGTACCCACCCACACTCCACACACATACACACACACACACACACACACACACACACACACACGCTCCCCTCTTTCAGGACACATATTATTTCACCAAGGACAGTGGTCTCCCAAGCCAGGAGGGAACATCAGGGTAGCTTAGTCCCACTCCTGGAG
The DNA here is from genome assembly GCF_011762505.2 of Arvicanthis niloticus. Lineage (NCBI taxonomy): Eukaryota > Metazoa > Chordata > Mammalia > Rodentia > Muridae > Arvicanthis > Arvicanthis niloticus. The sequence goes on along the minus strand of NC_047658.1, from coordinate 115,392,701 downwards.
TCCCTTACCCTTATCCTCCACTATTGAAATTTAACTACATCACTGCAAGAGTTAGTATGAATGAAGTGTTGGAGAGAAGAGACAAGAGGATCCGACACCACCCCCACCCCACCCCGACCCCGGCCCCCCACACTAGGCCTCCCAGAAGGTCAGCAGCCCTTGGGAGCAACATGGAAGTTGGCAGGCCCTCGTGCTGCCAGAGGGGCTCCAGTGCACATTTGCATGGAGGCCTTGGTGGCATGCTGGAATTTATGCAGCCGCCCGTGCGGTTCCTAAGGCGAGACGAATCTCCAGGCCGCTTTTCTCAGCGGGAACAAGTCTCTCCTTCAAATCGATGGTGACACATTTTTAAACTCCGATGTTAAGGAGGGAAAGATTTTGAAGGCCCCCTGGAGGGAACCCTTATTAGTCACAAGCTCATGTGAGAGAAATCACATTGGCAGACTCAGTGGACCTAGGCAAGACAAGAGGCCCAGAGGCCAGGTCACCAGGGGAGGAGAGGCAGGAATCACAGCAGCAAACAGGAAGCAGAGGGAAGGTGAACCATGAGATGGGGTTCTGGTACACTGAATAAGCCATCTGTGGGGGAAAGGACAGCTGAGAGCTGGCGGCTCTGCTGATACAGCACTTACTTCATTTGTGGGCCTTAGGTTCAATGCCCACAGAAACTGAGTATGCTAGCCCACACCTGTGATCCTAGTCCTCAGAGGACCAGGAGTTCAAGGTCATCTCCCCAAACTGAGAAACATAAAACCTAGACTCTTTATTTCAAAAGAAGAGGACTAGCCAGGCAATGGTGGCACACACCTTTAGTCCCAGCACTCAGGAGGTAGAGGTAGATGGATTTCTAAGTTCCAGGATAGCCAGGACTACACAGAAAAATCCTGTCTCAAAAAAGAGGGGGTCTGGCAATGGCAGCACATGCCTTCAATCCCTCATTTGGGAGGCAGAGGCAGGAGGCTCTCTGAGTTTGAGGCCAGCCTGGTCTACAGAGCAAGTATACCCAAAATGTATTAGTTGTTTTTCTATTGCTGTGATAAAGCATCATGATCACATTATATAAGAAAGGGTTTGTTTGGCCTTATAGTTGCAGAGGAAGAAGAGTTCATCACAGCAGGCAATTCTGTCAGCAGGTGGCCGACATGGGGACAGGAACAGCTGAGAACCCATATCTCAAACCACAAGCAGGAAACAGAGAACACAAACTGGGACTGTCACAAGGCTTTGGAACCTTAAGACTTCCTCCAGTGACCACAGCTTCCAAGCCTCACCAATAACACCACAACTGAGGGACAAGCATTCAAATGCCAGAGCCTATGGGGGACGTTCTCATTCAAACCACTACACGGGGTTACATAGTAAGGCCTGTCTCAAAATAAAAACAACTCAAAAACAAAACAAAAGACCAGTTGGGTTCTGTAAACACTGTAAGAAAAACGAACTTAGGGACGGCTTTTGAGGTGCCATCTGGGCTGGAGCCACGGTAAGATGCCAGCAGTCAAGCAGCACTGAGAGCCCTGAGTGCAAGGGAGCCCTGAACCCTAGTCGAAGAGACCACAGGTCACCATGAGTGGCAGGTGCCAGGTTTGAAAGAGGGCCTCAAGGAACCAGCCAAGAACCAGAAAGCCAAGAGCAAGGGCCATACTCTAAGGAGATGTTGGGGCAGAGCCTCTCTTGAGACTTAGTTTCTCTCCTTCCCTCCTTTCCTCCCTTCCCCCTCCCTCCTTCCCTCCCTCCCTTTCTTCCTTCCTTTTTCAGCTTTGGGGATGGAACCCAGGGTATCACTTATGATAAGCAAGCTCTCTGCCTCTGAGCTACATTTCCAACCCTCAACCCTGCCTTCCTCGGCTGTGTGTGTGTGTGTGTGTGTGTGTGTGTGTGTGTGTGCAGGTGCCAGCTGGAGGTTGACATCAGCTGTCCCCCAGATTATCTTTCAAGTCAGTCTCTCACTAGACCCAGAGCTCCCCAGCTGGCTGGACTGGCTAGCCAACAAACCCCAGGGGTCTTTCTAGCTCCACCTCACAGAGCTGAGATTACAGGTGTATACCCCCACCCCTAGCTTTTTACATGGGTATAGGGGACTGAACTCGGCCCCCCTGCTTCTGTAGCAAGCATGTGACTCATTGATCTGTTTCCCCATGGGTGTTGGTTCTTCTGTCACTATTATAAGGTTTCCAGGATGATTGACTGGGGGTTGCCTTCAGGAAGTGAGGATCTCACTATTAGCCCTGGCTGTCCTAGAACTCACTAAGTAGACAAGGCTGGCTTTAAGCTGAAGAGATCTGGCTGCTTATGCCTCCCCAGGGTTAAGATCACACAGGCAGTACACAGCACACTGTGACTTTGTCCCAGACGACACTGGGCATGCTGAGCTGTATGCAAGGCTCACTACAGGGCGCTATGAGCTCAGGTCTGGTCTGGATTTATTGCACTTATTTTTCAATAGGTTAGGGGCTAGAGATAGCTCAGCCGTTAAGAGCTCTTGTAAGATAGGCAGTGGTGGCACCTTTAAATCTCAGCACAGGAGGCAGAGGCAGGCTGAGTTCTGAGTTCAAGGCCAGGCAAGTTCCAGGATTGCTCTCTAGTGGGCCAGAGTTCTGTTCCCAACACCCGTTTTATTCCACTTGTAACCCGACTCTAAGAGACCTATCAGTGTTCCTCTCTGGCTTCTCAAGACATCTGCACACAAGTGACCTACAAGCACAGATATGCACACCTACCTACACATAAACAAAAAATAAAAATAAATCTTAGAAAAAGTCACCTCTAGCCTCCATTTCCACTTCCTTGATACTGGCTGTCACCATCCATCACGCTCCAACCATCTACCTCTCAGGTGCCTGCGTGGTTCACTTGACCTTTGAAGTCTCCCCGTTAAGGGACATCTCTCTGGGGTCCACAGATGAAAAAAGCAGGGCTTGCAGGTCATTGTACCTTGATGGAGCACACAAAGCTCCTCAGAGGCCACAGCGGAAACTGAACAAAGCTCTGTCAGGCATAACCATGCCACATACACACACACACACACACACACACACACACACACACACACACACGGCCCCAGAGCCACAGGCCCAGCGCCCTGCTCTGTCTGGAGGAGGGGAGCATTCTTGCCTCCCACTAGGAAGAGGGTAAGGCTGAGCAGACAGAGGTCAAGGCCAGAGGGGCACTGACAGGTGGCCAATTGACCATACAACTCCCTCCCTGGCTCTTCCTAGTCCCCCCCTGACCAAATCCACCTGCTTCCGCGCAGCCTCGTGGGGAAAGCTCCCTGGCGCCTGACAGCTTTGGGATTTAGCTTCTCTGACAGGCACAGCAGAGCTCCCCACCAGCGCAAATGTCAATTCTAGGCCATTTGCTTCGTGGATTTTAATGTCCCTGTTTCTCTTCAACATCCACAGCAAGGTAGCCCTCGCTTCTCAAAAGGGATGTAGTGTTTGATGGTGTTTAAACCGTATGTGAAATACAGCCAGGCGGCAATAATCAAACAGTCTCGGCCCTGCTGGCAGGGACAGCTGACAGCCAGCACTCTCTCCCACGAGCCACCCAACGCTGCTCCCATTTTGATGGCAATTACAATGTCTAGAAGAGGAGGAGGTGGGATGGGGGGTGAGTGGAGATGCTATTCAAGGGCCACTTGTTGCCACTGGGAGGGGGCAATGGTTATGGAATGACATAGGGGGGGGAGCTTCAACTCAACCCCATCCACTCTCCCAGATTGGCTCTATACCATCCTCCCCTGCCGCCCTCCCCTGCTGTCCTCTCCTGACACCTCCACACAGATATAAATAGCATGTTCCAAGATGGTTTTGTTGCACGCCTAGAATCCCAGCAACCAGAAAGGCTGAGACAGGACGATCACAAATTCCAGGCACTACAAAGTGAGTTCAAGGCCAGCCTAGGCAACTTATTGATAGTCTCTGTCTCAAACTGAAACTAAGACAAAGTGAGGTAGGAGGTATCAGTCAGTGGTAGAGTGCTTGCCTAATATGCACAAGGCCCTGAGTTTAATCACCTGGATCCAAACTAGTGTATCCCCTAACCTGCAGACAGGGACCAGCATCCTTACAGGGCAGCCACGTCCACTGCAGGGTCCCCAGCTCTGGGGAATCATTAGATGCTGCATTTCTGTGTCTTTACTGTGACCTACTGTACAAACAACCTGAGCACCCCCAGGGACAGCCTCACAGACCAGGTGCACAGTTCTCAGACTTGCACTTGCCACTGGGACTCTCCCAGTGTGTCCTCTGGAGAACGAACCCCTCAATACACCACTAGTTATTATGTGTGGACCCTGCAGGACACTGGACACCCTGGCTGGAGTCTATTTCCTTCTCTGAGCTCCCTTCAGAAACCCCTGTGAGGAAGCATGCCATAGGTAGAAAGGCCTCCAGGAGGTGATGGAGGAAACCAGACCCATTCATGGCAGTCAGTGTGTGAGAAGGCTAGGTCACAAGGGGCATTTGAGGCTGACCGTCTCCCACCTCTGGGTTCCTATACCCAGTTCAGCCTAAGCACAGCATCCCCAGAAACTGCACTCTTTGATAGATGTTAACTGCAGACTACAGGAGTGTGGGGAGCCGACAGAAGGTGGCTATCATCCTTGCAGCCATCTTAAGCCATATACCCTGACAAGACACGTGTTGACAACAGCCTACAACAGCTGAGTACACTCTGATAACATCTTGTTTTAAATACCCAGGATCTTCCCCTGGGTGTGTGAGACTTAAAGCTGTGTGACGTAAGGGTGTGACTTAGAGATCAGATTTAGAGACAAGACCTAAGGGCGTGACCTAAAGGCGTGGCTTAGAAGTGAGACATATAAAAGGCGGGAGGCAGACAGGAGAGATGATGATTATTAGGCATTAGGCACATGGAGTAGGAACTTGGATTAGACAGTAGGCACTTGAGACAGAAGACAGGCAACTAGGATTAGACACTTGTACTGGGAAAGAGAGTAGCAACTGGAACTGGGATTAGGACTTGAGACTTGGTGCTAGGTACTAGGTACTTGGAATTTGGGACTGGGAACTAGGGACTTGGAGAGAAGAAAAGAGACTGAAGAATAAACGGGATTGAATCACACTCTGTCTGGTCTCCATTCTTCGTGTCCGTCCTCACTCTCTCTCTTGCTGAACCCTGACCCTCGGACTGGAGCAGCTTGGGGCAGTGCGGGCTCTAACAGTTTAGTCCCCAAGGCTTTTGGCAGTGCAGGTTCCAACACTGACAGAACGGTCCGAGACATTTTGGCCCCCAAACGTGGGGTAGTGCAGTTCTCAACATTTCTGGCCCCCAAGCGTGGGGCAGCTCGGGCGCAACACAGGAGGAGACCATAAAGTGGCCACTTAGAGTGTCAGCAGGACAGGGAATTTGCAAAAATCTACAAAGGCACTTCCAAGGTAAGCTTCTGAGGCAAGCAGCCCTGGGGAATGCGGAGGGGCCTTAGGTGGCTTCTACTCTGCCAGCTCTGACCTTGGATGTAACCAAGTGCTAGTAGGGCCCACTTCAGTCATGTGGCTTCCTCAGTAGCAAGTCCTCTGTCCTTCCAAGGAAGGCCAGGTCCAGACCTGGAGTATGTGGGAACTGACCCCAAACACTACTGTCTTCACAGGGTGTTGGGAGGAAGGACAGAGAATGGTGCCCCTAAGGAGGGGCACCCATGTCTGCCTCACAATACTAAGGCCAGACCCTGAGTCCTCTAGGGATACAGAGGGTCCATCCTTTCAGGCAGTCTGTGCCCAGTCCCTGCTGGATCATTCCAGGAGAGCGAGCCAAGAGCTGCAGCTCCAGCCCTTTTCATGCTCCGCCAACTTAATAGTCTCCATTAATTTCAAAACACACACATTCCCATAAGCTCAGTGCTTGGGACAGCATCAGGGACACGGGCAGCTGCACAGGTGTGGGAGCCGAGGCCAGGTGGCCTCAAGGTCAGGAAGCCCAGGACAAAATGTACCCCAGCCACAACTACATACAGGGAAGTCGCAGCCCTCTGAAGAGGGTTTTCTAACATAGTTTAGTGATAGCAGCCCCGAGATGAGGGCAGGGGGCCTGAGTTTGAGACCTACTCTGCCCCTTTCCTGCTGTGTGACCCTGAGCAGGTCACCATCCCTCTCTGAGCTCTAGTTATTCATCATCTTCCACTACGGGTTTATGAGTACTGCACGTGTAAGCACACTGAGTCTTGTGTTCCTTTCCTCACCTCCAGAGGCTCACACGCTGCCAGGAAACCCAGGAGAAGCCCATGAATGTTAACCACTGTCCATATCTATGAAACCAAGAGACTCTTCTGAGTCCCAGAGAGGCAGAGTGGGGCTTGTGCTGGATCTGAGAGAGGGATCCCAGAGCTGGCTGTCAATAGCACTGGGTCACTTTTATGCACCAAAGGTCAACTAGAGCTCAGGACAGTGGGAGCTCCTCCCATCACTCCCTGTGGGGACAACAGACAGGTGGGTCCTGGCCCACAGTGGGATGTTAGCAGAAGATCTGGAGGCAGAAGGATCTTACAGGCTTCCTCTAAGTCCGACCCACCAGTCAGGTTCACCTCACTGGACTAAGCCTGGAGGGAGCCTCAATAATTCAGAAGGGATCTATCATTTATGAATTTATATAACACGGCTCGACCTTGTGGAAATGAGCCACACTCTTCTGGAGGCATGAGGCCTCTTGGTGCTTCTTTACACAGGGAGGGTGGCTGCTGCACCTCAGGCCTGCTCTCTGTTGCTCCCACGACACCAGGCTATGCCCAGCGAGGGTTGGTTAAAAAAAGAAAAAAGTAAAAGCCAAGCTGGCTGCATCCCTTTAAACCCCAGTGTTAAAGACGATGGGCTTTGGTTTTTTGTTGTTTGTCTTTTTTTGAGTCAGGGTTTCACTATGTTGTCCAGGCTGGCCTCAAAATCACGGAGGGAGATCAGTCTGCCTCTGCCTCCGCTCCAGAGTGATGGGAATAAAGGCATGTGCCACCACTCCTGGTTGGGGCCCCTACTCTTACCTGGTTCTGGCTCTCTCATGAGAGCCCGAGTCTCTTACTCTGTAAAGAGGGGGCCCTCCCTGCTCAGGAAGCCTACGCATCCAGTCAAGGCAACCCTGGGTGGGCAGTCCTTGAAGTACTGGGGGCTGGGACTCAGAACCCAAGACAACTGGACAGCAGGAAGCTACCTCCAGGCCGTGTGGGGCTAATAAATCCAAATTGTGGTCCCTAGAGCAAGCACCTGTTCACTGTCCACTCACCCTCTGCTTCCTAGCAGCCAGCAAAGACACTGAATTAGAACTTGTCACCAATGAGTGCTGGGGGTAGAGCCATATACACACACCTCTGAGACCTAAAGAAGAGCTAAGAGGAATGGAACCCTGGAGGGGTAGGGGAGAGGGTTGGCCTGGGGAAGAGGAAGGCTTGAGCTTCAGTGGAGACTAAGGGGAAATTTGACAAGGGGTCCAGGGAAGGAGAAGAATGGGGAGGGGGGGAGGGGGCAGAGAGATGAGGAGAGGAGGGGAAAGAGGGGGAAAGAAGAAGATGAAGAAGAAGGGGAAGGAGCTGGAGGACAGGGGGAAGATGGAGGAAGGGAAGAAGGGGAGAAAGATAAAGGAAGAGAGAGTGTGAGCAGCCTAGGGCCAGGCCCTGCAGTTCTAAGCTAAGCAGGCCAGGCAGAGGCTGCCATAGTGGCCTCCCTGGCTCTGCTCTGGCCAGCACTGCCCCTGCCTTTTTTTTTTTTTTTTTTTTTTTTTTTTTTTTTTTTTTTTTTTTTTTTTTTCTGTCGGCGGCCGGCAAGCCTCAGCAAACACATTTAAATCTGAAGTGACAGATAAAGCGATTTACGGCGACAGTTTAGCGTCAGATCACTTCCCACCAGGCAGTCGCTGTCCCTGCGGCCCCCTGCTTGCTAGTCCATCAAGGCGGTCTCTAAATCACCCGCTCCAGTCCAGCCGAGGCAGGGCTGGGGGACAGCCAGAGCAGGGCGGGGCACTCTGTGGCCGCTCACTGGTGGCCAGATGCTCAGAGTCAAGCCTTCTCCGCTACACACAGAGCTCACTACCCTTCGGGGTGGTGCGAAGGGATGAAACAAGGGCTTGGGGACGGTGGGGTGGGGGGGCGGAGGATAAGAGGCAGGTAGGCTTTTGCAAATCAAAGCCCTAGGACTTAAGCTGAGTGCCACTCTAGCCTTATTTTAAATAAATAAGCTTAAAAGTCTCCCTGAGAGGCCAGCTTGTCGCTGTGAGACATGGCTTCCCACCCATTCTTTAAGGCCAGGCCCCAGAACCCAGGCCCCTCAAAGGCCTCCGTGACCGCTCGCCTCTGCCACCTCCTTGCAGAATTAATTGGTCCCTGCGGCTTCACGCACACTTTATTCACCCCCCCCTCCCGGCGCCGTGTCACATTATATTCTACTTAGCTGCTCTTGCTCCCGACTTCCCAGGACTAATTTACTGGGGCCCTCTGTGTGTCAGGCCTAAACATGTGTCATCTTCACTCCCACACAGGCTGGGGCCAAGGATGATGGCCGTTTTCAGATGAGGACCTGAGGGATGGGAGGTGCTTGAAGGAGCCCCCAGCTTCTACTCCAAAGGCCTCAGTGCCCTGACACACAGTAGCCTGAGATTGCTCTGAAGAGAAAAACAGCTGTGTCTCTGCACAAAGTGTGACATTCATGTATGCTCTACCCTAAGATGACTCTAAGGCCAAAGCTGGGCCACTGGACCCCTGGGCTGGCGGAGAATGAGGGTCTTTGTGTTTGGACTTCCTAACTGGGACTTGGCCATCTCAGGCACAGGGGCCCACAAACACTAGACAGGGTGTTAAGGGCACATCCCATCCCCTGAGGCAGAGAGAAGACTCAAGCACTGTAAAGGTCACCACACCTCCCAGCCCAAGTGGAGAAGCCCAGTCACAGTCCCAGGGGTCAAAGGAAGAGCTAAAGACATGGCACTGCCCCCAGCATTTCCGATGCCTGGAGGAGGGAATGACCACAGGGGGCTCCCTAGCTTCTCTTGCCAATGTGGCAGTCAATTTAATTAAGATGGATGTGGCATACCCCTGCGGGCAGGAGCCGTAGCCAGCACAGATGGCAAGAGCTTGGGGCTCTCTTGGGCACTGCCCTGATGGCCTCGGTCATCAGCCCATGAGGCAGCCGTGGGGAAAGTTTAGTAAGTTTGTCTTGCCCCTGTGACCTTAAGCCCTGTCACTCACTAGCCAGGAATTCCTCCTTCTCTCCCACAGCATGTACATTCACATCACAGACACCGTCACACCTCACCACCTCACACACACCATTAAGGCAGATTTGAAATCAGTCCTGGGCTTCAAATTGCCAGGTGTCCAGTAGAAAAATGGGGGGTGGGGGGGAATGGGTGACAGAGGGTGACAGGGGTGGGCACTGGACTTCCTACTTCTCATATTTTGTTTTGTTTTTGTTTTGTTTTGTTTTTCTGAGACACGGTTTCTCTGTGTAGCCCTGGCTGTCCTGGAGCTCACTCTGTAGACCAGGCTGGCCTCGAACTCAGAAATCCACCTGCCTCTGCCTCTCAAGTGCTGGGATTAAAGGCATGCGCCACCACCGCCCGGCCCCACTTCTTAGATTAGGAGTAAGATCCAGGTCTCTTCATTCACAGGTCCCCTCCAGCTCCCCCTACATCCCTCTCCTCCATGTTCTTGATGCTGGAGTGAGGCCCAGGGGGACACTCCTCCCCATCTGGAAACAGACAAAGTAAGAACAAAATGAGGACGGGCAGACAGACAGACTCGTGCACACACGCACACAGTGGACGCCCTGGTGGAGCTTCAAGACCCCAGCCACTCCCAGCCCACTATGTGCTCCACAGGGGATCATATGCCCACAGGCCAATGCTACCCCTGGCTTCAAAAATAAAAATTTAAAAATTCCCACCCCGAGATAATTGCTCTCTCCTCTTGCCTATTGTGGTGGCTCTGCGGTCGGCAATGAGAAGCAATTATTCACGGCTAATGATTATAATCAAGTCAAATAGAATTTAATGGACACGCATTCTCTTCCTGCTTGAAACTTTACATATGAATTAAGCACATATGGGTTTCACGAGGCTCGGACGCAGATTTATGCAGCCCTGAAAAGCCCCACATTGCCTGCGACTTTTATTTCACTAATAAAGGCTGATTTATGGGCTCCTCAGAAACGCAATCTCTGCTGCCCCCTGGTGGGTGATGCTGACAGGGTGACGCCAGGGCCCAAAAGATCCCAGGGGGTTGGGGAGAGAACCCAGGCCACTGAAGACTACTCTGACCAGTGCCAATACCTGCATCAAACACTGGGATGCAGGCTCTGCATGGGAAACCCATGTCTGACATCTGCTTCGGCTACTGCTTGCCATTCTGGAAGGGTTCTGGATCCTGACTGACCCTCTTTCTAGAAAAATATCTCAGGAGAATACACTAAAAGGTGTTGGGTCCACGAAGGTAAGCGAAGAAGGTCAGCTACAGGAGGCAGCAAGTCCTTGGGCTTGTTGAGTTGGCACCCAGCGTGATGCTAATGGTGTCACCAGGGCAGGTGTCGAACCCTTGGCCCCTGTGCAGGTGGTAAATGAGTGTCATTCCCACCTTGTGTGCCCAACACCCCGATAGATCACTTTCCCTCATCCCTATGGTGCAGAGACAGAAAGAAGCCTGGCAAGTGCACCTCCCAGGATGCAACATCCTGGGGGAAGCATGGTGGACAGTGCCACCAGCCCAGGACAGCTAGCTCGGCTAGTGAAAGAGCTGACAGGCAGATCCATGCAGCGGATACCAGCCTCCGCAGCCCTCTCCTGCTCCTGTGACTCTTACTTTGGTCCCTGAACCCACACTCGTTCACCAGCCAGGCTGCCTGTTTTTTTCATTGTCCATTTTACAGCTCAACAGGAAAAGAACCTCTGGGTGCCTCCCACACCTTCAGCAGTGACCAGCAGGGTCAGGTGCCAGGGCAAGGCAGAGCCAAGAGACTTCCTGAGGACCTCTGAGGGGTTGGTGCAGCGCGTGCAAACCAGATAAGGCTGTCTTCATCGAGACAGATTCCTCGAACTCCCCGCCACCTATCAACCGTGTCAGGTTCTCCAGGGAGACACACAGACACAACAGCAGAAATGCAAAGGTAACCAAGCTCTCTCTGGCATTGAATGCCAGCCATCACCTGTGTGCCTGAGACAGGCACAGTGCTGCTCCTCTACAAACACCAGCCTAGAACCCTCCCAGAAGTGCCACCCAAAACACAAACAGAAAGGACCAGAGAGCAGCCACCTCTGCTGGGTGCTTAGTTACTTAAGGAGGCCAAGAAGCATGGATAGCATCAGCAGCTCCCGGTTCTAGAGTCCTGGAGGAACCTACTCCCTTGTCAAGACTCAGGTACAGCAGAGCTAGCCAGTTGACAGGAGGTGTAGAAGCACCTGGGGCGTCCCGGGCTGCACAGGGGAGGGGATGGTATGATGGAGTTTTTCCTGAGAGTTGGAGTTCTGTGCTAGGAGGTCCACCCTGATATTCACAGAATTAGAGAAAAAGACACCTCTACTGCCTGCTATAGTTCCTGGGGGCTGTATGAGGGAGGGAGGGAAGCCACCTGACATTGTTCCAGGAAGTTCCTACACATGTGCTAGATTTTCTAACCCCAGACACCAGTTCCTGATGACTCCAGAGCCCTTCCCAGAGCCTCTTGACCTCAGCCAGACAAACACCGCCTTCTTCCCTCCCCCCACAGAAGCAGCTGCCTCCACTCTGCTCATCACAATAAACCGCCAAGCCAGCAAGAAGAGACCACGTGCGTGCAGGGAGCTGAGCAGCTCCCAGTCCAGGCACTGGCGAGCTGCCAGGGGACTGAAGGATCCTCTCTGTACTCTCCCTTCCCTCTGTAAGCTCCCTCACCTGGCCAGGTGTGGAGTGAGGCAGGACTGGTGGAGGTGAGGGGCAGCCACAGTCCCCACCCCTGCCCTAGGATGAAGAGTTGGCTTTGGCCTCTTCTCAGAGGCAGCGAAGTGTGGCATCCTTCCAGCCAGTTCTCCCCCATCCCCACTGCTAATGGGCCTCAGAGCTGCAAGGCAGCTTGGCAGAGGGAGGTGCCCCCAGAAGGCAGGTCAGTGTTTCAAGAGAGGATGAGCCCAAGTGGCAGCCACACTGGGCTCCAGTGGCGCCAGCAGGCCGTCCACACTAGCAACTGGTAGTCTCTCTGGAGCCAGGTGGCGCCCACCCATTGTTGGCACACCAACCAGGCCTAAGGTGACAAAATGCCCCCCACCCCAGGCCTCTGACTCAAGCCAGTCACTCACCAGCATTGACAATGGCATCCACTTCCAGCTTGGTGATGTCCCCACGGAACAGGGAGATTTTCTCATTCAGCTGCTTGTCCTTCTTATACTTGGGGTTCTCCACCTTCACAGACAGCCCTGGAACAGATAGAGTCAGGGGGTCACATAGAAGGCCTTCACTGAAGAGCACTGAAGAGCCAGGGCCCTAGTGACCACTGATGCTGATGATATATCCTACTGTGGATGACACCTACTGTGTGTACATAAGGCCTTTACAACAATGCTCCAGAAGGCTTTAGTAATATCACACACCCTGATCCTTTTTCCTATTCTTTTGAGACAGGCTGGCCAAGACTGATCTTCAATTCCTCATCTGCCTGCCTCTACCTCACAAGTGCTGGGATTACCAAAATGCCTACCACGCCTCCATGTGGAGTTTTACACACTCCATTTTATAAGTATCACAACAGAGTCTGAGGTGGGATAAGTGGGCTGACTGGGGTCATGGCTTATCAGACCTGCACGTTCAGGGATCCGAAGTTCCCCAGCATGCCCCTGCAAGCAAGTGCATCCCAGAGTTCAATCCCAGCTCCCAGTAACTGAGTTAGCCAGGGTGGATGGTTGATGTGGCCTGGAGCTGGCTTCCTAATGTTGTCATGGGACTGCAAACCAAACTGGCCTCAGGCAGTGTTAGTAATTAAATGAGGTGACACATGCAGAGAACCTGGATGTAGGGAGCACTCAATTGGTTCTCCTGGATGCTTCTGGAAGGTCCTCCTAGGTCATTCTGCAGGGGGAGAGGGGGCTTCTGTGTCCAGGGAATAGGGTGTACCTTTAGCTGTCTCCTTCCACGTGGGGATCTTCTTCAGCTTGATGAAATCCTTGCAGAAGTAATGTTCCTCCCTCTGCTTGTCGCTCAGGCCCTTCAGAAAGGCTGCAGGGGCAGGACAGGCAAGAGTGGTCAGACTAGTCCTCTTCCTCCTGAGGACTCCTGCTGAGTCCAAGGGTAAAATCTCATCCTACCAGCCAAGCTTCCTGTGGCCCTCTGGGACAGAACCACTGCAGACTCCACAACATTTTGTCCTGCTATCTTTGTTCAAGAAGGGAAACTGGGGCCCAGGGAGACTGAGGGACTGACTCTCTAAGTCATTGAGAACCCTGTTTAGAATTCAAGCTGGCCACTTCCTGGTACCTAACCATCTCTCTAGATCCCTCATTTATTTGTAGGGGGATAAGATGCCCCTTGGAGAACAATTTCAAACTCAATCACATTAAGCAAGGCAGGATAATGATGCTCCGTCCCTTGTCAGCCATAATGTCACTAGCTGTAAGACAAGGGTCCTCAAAGACAGACTCTGGCAGAGTCTGCCTAATGTCAACACTGGCTAGGGTTTCTATGCAGCCTGTAGGCAAATGTTCCCATTTTCATAGATGAGGCAGCAGGAACTTGGGAGGCAGCCTGAGGTCACTCAGATGGTGAGAAAGGACCCAGGCCCCCACATGCTTACAGACTCTGAGTGTGCCAAGTTGGTCCCTCTGCCCTTCAGACCTTCCCTTGCCACCTGGATAAGGCATCTCCGCAACTCCGAAACAGCTTAGTTCAGGCTCATAGCTCACAGGCTCCCCCTGCTGGCATGAGGCCCTCTATACACACCCAACCACCGTCCCTCAAACATAAGAGTAGCAGAATGGAGTGGCTGGTCCTCACCATCACCAGAGGGGACAACACACAGCAAAAGTCACATGAATGAACACAAATGGCATCAGAAGACAGGTAAGAGTTGAGTCTGGAAATGTAGACCAGCTGATAGAATGCTTACACAAAGCCCTGTGTTCCAACCCTCCTGTAGGTGAGACTCAGCTCAAACCTATGACCTGATCCAAGCTGACCCTTGTAATACACACACCCCATTTCCAAACCTATCCTCCTAACTACACCAGCACCCATTGACCTGACAACTTACTAGCCTGTTCCTCAAACACCCTGGTAATTCCCTGCCTCAGGACTTTGCATTTGCTCTACAAATGCTAGTTTTCGTTCAGGTCCCCTTCTCATTGCCTTCTCCATTTCCTTCTCTGTTTCCCACCAAGAATCCTGAGAGTTGGCCTTGGCTTATGTACACTCCTTCCTGGGCCTTGACTAATAAGATCCATGTGAGGATCTCCCTGTTCATCACCAGCACAGTGCACAGTGTGTGTGAGGGTCCATGGGTGACTCAGTGAAGAGCTGAGACCTGAAGGTTGAGTAATCAGTCATCCATACAGAGGACCTGCCTGTACAGAAGCACTGAGGCAAGAGGTGCATCTGGGGGCTCTGTGGAGGTGGAGGGAAGCTGGAGCAGCCTGGGCAGACAGGGAAGGTGGGACACAGAGGGGCGGAGAAAAGCCACATGGTGCTTTCATTCCCCTTTGGCTCCCACTACACTCAAGGGCAAGTCTGAGCCTCAGTTTCCTTCTCTAGGTCACAGACAAGGTCTACCAAGATACCGAAGGTCCGTAATCAAGACCCTGTGTGTGAGCTGTGAACACTGGTTCAATGGTAATGTGCTTAGCCAGCATCCGAGAGGCCTAGGTTCGATCACCAGTTATAGCTTTAGAAAAAGAACGCAGGGCAGCAGTGCGACCCTTTTGTAGCATCACAGGCTCCTCCTGGGGAGGGGTGCCCAGCAGCACAAGATTCAGGCGGAGAAAGCCTTTCTCAGGTGGAGAGCAGGGCAGGTGGCGCTTCAGCCATTATTTAGCCTCCACAAACTAGTTATCGTGTGCTATCATGACTATCATGCTATCATGACACCCTGAATCTTGGCACAGTCAAGTATGGATGCTTCCAGCTGGCTAGACCTGGAGCTGGCACCAGGAAGCTATGGTTACACCACCCAACTGCTTGCCAGCCACTGTAGACCAGCTACAGGCGCCGCTGAAGTGGTCAGACTGGAACCAACCCTGGCAACACATATGAGTTCCACTGCCCAAGGACACCTAGACGCCTAGCAGACATATCTGACAGATGTCACCCCCTTAGAAGACAGGTAGAATGATCCAGCCCTTATCACACCCAGATGAAAGAAACCTGGGGTGGACCTGTCCTTCCCTTCTCTGTGACATTGGTGGCCTGGTTTGAATGGCCACGGTTCACAAGGCCCACTTGCTCCAATGACATTCAAACAGAGCACTGCCACCAACCACAACACCAATCTCAGAGGCATCTGTCAGTCTATCCCTGTCAGCACCCATCCCTAAATACACAATTTCAAGAAGCCAACATGAACCAGGTATGGTGGCTGTTTTCCCAGCATTTGTCAGGTAGAGGCAGAAGGATCAGAAATGCAAGGCCAGCCTGGGCTACATTAGACACAAATAAAAGGCCAGCATACCAGTATTGTGTCCCCATCTCCAAACAAGGTTCTGGCCATGGCAGGTTCCTGAGGTGTTGAATGCCATACAGCTGCCTGAGATGCTTCTCTGCCCTAAGGCTCATGCACCTGTTCCTTGGCTCAGCCCCATTTTTCAGGGTCACCTCCCAGGCCTGCTCTGCCATACACAGAAGTCACTGACGGCCTCTTTCCATCGAGTCAGATGCAAACTTAGAGTATAAGTGGGTTTTTTTTTTTTTTTATAAAAGATGTAAAACATGCATTTTCATTTTCTTTCATTTTTGAAGAGGCGAAGAGTATTTCACGGCTCACTGAGACAGGTGTTGTAAAAAGATGTTCGCAGTAAATTTTGATGGGCAAGCCTGACCCCAGACTAAGCTTCCAGAGGCTCGTGGGCATGAAAGCTGGGCAGGAGGAAGCAAACTCTGCCAGAGCCATAAAGCGTGCCAGGCAAACGGGAATTCAATGATGTGTTTTAAGAAGTATCTTTATGGCACTTTGCAAGAAGTCGTTCAGAGAGATGAGACAGGCTGGGCAGTGGAGGGGGGTGAGTGGTGGTGGGGGAACTGGCTGAGTCTGCAGAACACCAGGTGGGCACAGCTGATAAGGTGTGTGGCTTCTGTGGCGTTAATCACCTGGGAACAGTGACTCATCCACAAGCAGTGGAGAACAGAGCATGAAGCCCACTGCAGCTCTGGACCACACACACTGGGGTGGGTCAAGGCTGCTTCCCAACATGGAAGAGATGCCCTCACCCCTAATTCCCAGGTGTGTCTGAACAGTATGCTGGCTCAGCAGCTCCATCAGAGAAACTGAGATGAGGGTCCCCAGGTCCTCAGTGAGTCCTGGCCCCTGCAGAAGTATTTGCAGCTGAAGCATTAGGACCATACCATAAGCTAGCAGGGGGAGAGAATACAGGCTGGTGTGCCAGAGCCCAGCACAGAGAAGAGCAAAGGGGCGCTCTGTAGGCCGGCACTCTAATGTGACCCCCAGCACAGCAGCAGGAGCTATTGGTTCCATTTCATAGATAAGAAAACAGAGGCTTGAGGAACATGCAGCAGTGACCCTGGGGCTTGCTGGATTCTGATACACCAACATTCCTTCTCTTTTCAGTACACAGTTCTGGCCCAGCATGAGACAAGGATTCAAGGCTAAAACGGAAGCCCTAGATTTTTCTCATGGCTCCAGCTAAGTCCCCTCAAGCCAGTTGCCTTTCTTTCATTGTAAATATTTCCAATCTTTTGGTTTTGTTTTGTTTTTTTTTTTTGTTTGTTTGTTTGTTTTTTGAGACTGGGTTTCTCTGTGTAGCCCTGGCTGTTCTGGAACTCGTTCTGCAGATCAGGCCATCCTCAAACTCACAGAGATCTGCCTGACTTTGCCTCTGGAGTAAAGTGTAATTAAAGTGTATGCCACTGCCCAGCATCAATCTTCCTTTTAGGTATTTTTTTTTTTAAGATTTATTTATTTTATTGTATTGTATGAATGTTTAGCCTGCATGTGTGTATGTGCACCACACCATGCCTGGTGCCTTCAGAGGCCAGAAGGGAGCATTAATCCCCTGGAAATGGAGAATCAGGGGTGATTGTGAGGCTCTATGTAGGTGCTAAAAATTGAACCCAGGTCCTTTAAAAGAGCAATCAGGGCTCTAAACTGCAGAGCCATCTCTCCAGCCCCTATTTCCAGTCTTCTAAACAGGTCCTAGTTGGAGGGAGGGCACCGTGGCACCCAAGAACCCAGGGGATTAGGTTAAGAACCAGCAAAAACAGATCTGGCAGAAATCTGCCCCAACAAAGCTTCATGGCTCCACAACCGGTGTGATCCCCAGCACCATCCCCAGGTCTGGTGGTGTACACCTGTAATCTCAGCATTTGGAATAATGTATGGGCAGGCAAATCAGAAGTTCCCCATTACATAGGGAGTTAGAGGTCAGCCTAGGCTACAGGAGACACTGTCTCAAAAACAAAACAACAAAAGGCCTACATGTCCCCTGATGAAGGGATCCAGCCTGGTGGCTGTCCTGATGTGGAAGATTAATGAATTAAGAGAAGCAGGCAGCCAACATGGAGGTAAAGAAGGAGCTGAGCCCTGGGCAAGGCCTTTCCAGCTGGACCACAGCAGGCAATGGGCATGCCGCAGATCAAACATAGAACAACACCTCATAAGGAGATTCTTTTGGGAGGGTCAAGCCCTTCCAAAGCACTGATGCTTGCCTCCTGCCTCTTACCTACTGTCTGCTTGCAGCCTGCAGCCTGCAGCTTGCCTCCGGCTGCCTGAGATTATGCTTTGAATCTGAACACCCCACAGACTCAGGTCACATTTTAAAGGCTTGGTCAGGAGGTGGGAGTTGGTTGGAAGGAGCAGCAGATGGTCATTGCAGAACAGGCCTTGAGCCTCCTCACCTCCCTCCAGCCACCACGGTCCTACTTTCCTTTTGAGATGGAGTCTTGCCATGTAGCACAGTCCTTGCTGTATAGCCTACACCAGTCCCCATCTCCCAGCAATCCTCCTGCCTCTACTTCAGTTGATAGGAGCACAGATATGCACCACAGTAATCTGAGCGATATCTCCATGCCTTGTGCATGGGGATCTTCGTGTAACCACGAATCAAAATAAATCTTCCTTCTTCTTTCTTCCTTTACATGGGATTAGTGTGGTCATCGACAAGCAAAAACTAACATGTCACTGCTCAGGATGAGAGTGTGCCATTGGGCAACCCAAGACTGTGCCTTGGCTTTCCCATAGAGTGAGGAGGCCATGCCTAAGGGCCCAGGAATTTCCACACCCACTGCTATTATATTTCTTCACCCTAAACTGCCTACACATCAGTCTTGTGTGAGTCTGTGTGCCAGTCTTTGACAGAAAATCACCCAGGGAAGCAAGCATCTAGATATATCCTGAACACACATGTCTATTAGAGATAGGTGTCAGAATGGTGTGAGTAAGTTAATGTACAGGAAACCCAAATGCCCATCTGCAAAAGAATGGGTATCCAAACTGTGGTACATTCAGATGGAATACTAGACAGAGGGAAAGATGCATAAACTGTTACAGTGTCCATGTGGATGCCAGCCTGGGCTATAGAGGACAACTTTGATGGTTATTTTGTTTTCAGACACAAGAGCTCACTATGTAGCCCTGACTGGCCTAGAACTCACTTTGTAGACCAGAATGACCAGGAACTTATAGAGATCTGCCTGCTTCTACCAAGCAAGTGCTGGGATTATAGGTGTGTGGCACCAATCTTAGTCTTTTTTTTTTTTTTTCTTTACAAAACACAAAGTCTTTGAAGCAGGTAGATCTCTGAGTTTGAGGCCAGCCTGGTCTACATAACAAGGCCCAGGACATCCAGGACTATATAGAAACTCTCTCAATGTCATGGTTTGTATATGCTTGGCCCAAGGAGTGGCACTATTTGGAGGTGTGGCCTTGTTGGAGTAGGTGTGTCACTGTGGGCATGGGCTTAACACCCTCACCCTAGCTGCCTGGAAGTCAGTCTTCCACTAGCAGCCTTCAGATGAAGATGTAGAACTCTCATCCTGCACCATGCTTGCCTGGATGCTGCTATGCTCCCACCTTGATGATAGTGGACTGAACTTCTGAACCTGTAAGCCAGCCCCAGTTAAATGTTGTCCTTACAAGAGTTGCCTTGGTCATGGTGTCTGTTCACAGCAGTAAAACCCTAACTAAAACACTCAAAAAAAAAAAAAAAAAAAAAAAAAAAAAAAAAAAAACCCAACCCAAACAAACAAGAGGAAGATTTAGATCAGACCACCCCACATTTCCATGCCCAGAGCCTGCTGTCCCCTGATAGGCCACCTCTGACCTTCCCAGCTCAGGTGGTCCCAGCCACTACCGTTTCTTCATAGTGCACAGAGGACTATGTCACCATAGTGTCCACTAGACAGACTGTTGCCTGGCCACTCACTGTTGAATCCTTCAGTGCTGGCTCCAACAGGGCATGAGGTAAAATTTATTGAGTGAGGGCCAAGGAGATAGATGGCTTAGTGGGTGAATAAATGCACCTGCTACATAAGCCCGGACGCCAGAATTTGATCCCCTGAACCCATGCAAAAGCCTAACAGCCAGACACAGTAGCACTGGCATCTCTAATCCCAATAAACCCACTGGAAAAGGCAAGCAGAGATCAGACCTCTAGAGCCTCAAGGACCAGCTCACCTGTCTTACACAGACCCAGCTTGGCACAGAAGGGGAGAAAACAGAATCAGTCCCCAGTTGAGGAATCTCAGGTCCCATGAGCTTTCCTGGGTTAGGCTGGTTTTCAGGGTCACTAAGAAAAGGGGAGCTAGGGGAGAAAAGCTGGAATCTAGAAATAGAGGCAGGCCCTACACTAGGTGTGGTGCTGCCCCAACTCTCTGCCTCTCCCTGGGTTGCTACTCTCCATGGGTAAGCAGGACGCTAAGGAGGAACACTAACTCCCTCTGCTGGAATTCTGGACTAGCCCGCAACTCCCGGCCAAGGTTGAGGGAGTGGCAAGTTCTGATTACTCCCAAAGAGACCGTCGAGTGCATTAGGATCCTGGGCAGACTTGCAACAAGAGGGAGTTCTCTTTTCTAAAAGGGAACCAATCTGAGGTTACCTTCAATCCTGCTTGACCCAGGTGGCTCAGCCCCCATGGTCACGCCCACCAGCAGCCCAGCCAATGGCCTTAGCCGCTCATTGGGAGGAGGATCCGCCCAGAGTAATAAGGGAGGGACTGTCGCTGAAAGGCAGGGGCAGCTGGACTGCCACTCAGGGCTATTTGGGACTCTGCACTTTGCATTCCAGCTAGAGACTAGGTCGTCCAGGACCCGTGGTCCCTTCCTGGCATGCCCGTCCAGGAGGAGAACTTTCATTCTTGGGGGAGTCAGTGATTCTCACCAGCCCACATCCGATGTCAGACTGTTCTCAAAGTTCTTTGAGTTCAGTCCCTCAAGAAGGGGTAGAGTGCTGGCAAGGGGCCAGAAGCCAGCAGGAGGGCAAAACGGGCACCTACCATACTCCCAGAGAGGTTGACACCCGAGCTGCCACTCTTGGGGCTATCTGACCCTACCTGATAGGCCAAGTTTTCACACTTTGCCTTTGCTAACTCCCAGCCTGATCTTGGAGAAGTGGAGTCTGGCCCCCGGGCCTCAGTTTCCCTCCTGTGCATGCATGGAGGACCGTGGCAGGTCCCAGAGGATCTCGGGGGGGAGGGAGGGTGGGCTGCCTGGGGACCATTGCTGAGGTAAGGCCGCCTTCCCCACTCGTTTACTCAAGGGGTAACCTGGTGTAGGAGCTGGGCATGGATGTGGGCTGAGGGGATTCCCAAGTGTCTCAGGTGCTCGTGGAGTGCCATTCGGCCGGGGAGACCCACGCCCTGCGCTCACACTTACATTTGGCCTCCTTCCAGTCGGTGGAGGTGCTCAGGTCCACCTTCGCGGCCATGGCCAGGGGGGCCCAGGTGCGTACCCAGGCTCCACGCCCCGCCGCCCCCCACGCCCCAACTCCCGCCGAGGGCCACGCGCAGTAGCCGTGCTCGCCCAGCGCTACCAGGGGACCGCACGCACTGCCACGGGGCCGCGGGCCACCCGCCGAGCGGCCGGGCCAGGGGCGCGGGGAGACCAGCAGCTGCCCCGCCGCGCGCAGCTGTGCCAGGCGGCCGGACACTTGACTCTGCAGCGACATGAGCAGGCGGTGCCGGGCGGCTCCCCGCCCACTCGGACTCTATTTACGGTGCTCCGGAGAGTCGCGCTCGGTCCCTTATTTACTCTGGGACGAAAGTGGCGGGTGCCAGCCTGTGGCGACCTGCTTAGAGACCGCGGGCGGCGCGCCGCTGGGCACCCTGGAACTTGTAGTTCCGTTCGGGCCCACTGTGCTCAGGCACTCGAACACACACGTGCGCACCCAGCCTGTCTGTGTCCTTCCGGGTGTGGCTGCAGCCAACCTTCGGAAGCTCGGTGATTCGTCAAGGCACCCGGCGCCTGGGTCAACTTGGTCCCTATCGCGTGTTTTGCAGGCATAGAGAAACCTGGACTTGTGTTGGCGCCCTACACAACACCCAGGTCTGCGTCTGATCCACACAACTGCAGGTTCCAGCCTACCAAGGGGAGGTGATAGGTGCGGCGGATCTATGTGTCAGGTTGGGGCGACTTTTCCCGAGCCGAGCTGGCTGGAAGAGCTCGACCTCCCTTAAGCTCCAAGGGCCAAACGGCGCCAACTGAATTCCACAGTAGCCAGCAAGACATTTGTGAGATTTGAAAAGAAGAAACCTAGGTGCCAAACCGAAGTGGTGGGGCATACTTAGAATCCCAGCATCCAGGAGGGTGAGAGCAGAGGATCTTAGGAAAGTTTGGGGTCACCCTGACTTACAGGACAGCCATATAGACCCTGCTCAGGCAATAGGTCAATCTAACAATCAATATAAAAAAGAAGAGAAAGGGATGGAGAGAGAGAGAGAGAGAGAGAGAGAGAGAGAGAGAGAGAATATGAATCTGGGTGTATAGGAACACTCTGGTAAACTAAGAAGGATAATTTTTTCTCGTATTCCTGAATGACATTATGCCTGTAATCCTAACATTCCAGAGGCAGAGGGGAGTCAGGATGACCCGGAGTTTCCAGCTTAGCCTCTATTTCCTATTCAGTTCCACACCAGCCTGGCCTACTTGAGAGAGAGCTACCCAGTGAGACCCTGGGAGACTAGAGGGGAGAGGGGACGGGATTTAAATCCTGGGGCTGGAGAGATGACTCAGCAATTAAGATCCCGGGCCGCTGATCCAGACGACCAGAGTTGTAGTTCCAGTGCTCACGTGGTGGCTCAAAAACATCTGTAACTCCAGTTCCAAGGGATGCCACGCCCTCTTCTGGCCTTGCTTGGAAGTAGTGCACAGACACACAAGCAGGAAAACACCCAAACACAAATTTTCTTTTTACAAATTGTTATTGTGAGCCTTAATAGCCAAGCCATCTCTCCAGGCCTTGCTCCCAAAACTTTACAAATAAAGATTTAGTTCCTGGAAAACAAAACAAAAAAGAGAGAGAGACCAAACTGAACGCCCTCCAACCGAACCTCACCGCAAGTCTGGCAACATAAGCAATGCAGATTTCGCAGCTTAAATTCTGTGAGACAAGAATCTGGCGTGAGTCACCAGAATTACATGCCTCTGGCTTCATTCGTTCCCGGAAGCTCTAAGGGAGCTTGTCCCAGGATTTTCCAGCGGCCAGAGGTCACGTGGCCCTTCCTGTAGTTCCTTCCTGCAAGTGTCTCATGTGGTGGGGACCTTGCTCTCTGCTTCTCTATCTACCATTTTCCAGGCTGTGGTTACACTGGCCCCATCAGTATCCAGGAAAAAGTCAGTATGTGCCCACAATCAGCTGGTTATAGACTTGCTTCCCTTTGCCAAAAGCCATCTTCACAGGTTCCAGGGTTTAGGATGCGAACCGCTTGAATGGCCTTCACTTTGCCCTCCATCCTTCCAGTCAAGGACTTGGTAGGGGACTCTGGGAAAAGACAAGGTCCCAAACAAAAGACATTTTGGCTCCCGAGAAGAAGGCTGCCTTCTACTTAGGGCCTGAAATCCATGCCCGTGGGGCTTAGCCCCTGGAACTCTAAATAAACCAGAACCTCTGCCACCCAGTGCACACCAGATACAGCCCTCATTTTTTCCCCCTTAGTTGAAAATAGATTTTGTTTTTCAGTTAGCTGTGGTGGCACACCTTTTAATCCCAGCACTTGGGAGGCAGAGGCAGGTGGATTTCTTGAGTTCAAGGCCAGCATGGTCTACAGAGTGAGTTCCAGGATAGCCAGGGCTACACAGATAACACTGTCTTGAAAAACCAAAGGAAAAAAATATCTTTTTTTTCATACAATATATTCTTTTTTTTTCCCCTTTGGTTTTTCAAGACAGGGTTTCTCCGTGTAGCCCTGACTATCCTGGAACTCACTCTGTAGACCAGGCTGGCCTTGAACTCAGAGATCCACCTACCTCTGCCTCCCAAGTGCTGGGATCAAAGGCGTTCGCCACCACTGCCAGGCCATACAGTGTATTCTTATTACACTTCCCTTTTTCCAACTCCTCCCAGATCCTCGCTGACTCTCTATGTATCCACACCCTTTCTCTCTCTCGTTAGAATACAAACAGGCATCTACAAAATAATAATAAAACCAAATAAACTAGAATAGAGACAGGCAAACAAATGACCAGAAGAAAAACAGACAAAGAAAATGCACAAGAAGCACATGTAGATGCAGAAATGTGTAAATTTGGCCGGGCAGTAAAAACAAACTGTTGAAAGTTGTGACTTGCCGGGCGGTGGTGGCACACGCCTTTAATCCCAGCACTTGGGAGGCAGAGGCAGGCGGATTTCTGAGTTCGAGGCCAGCCTGGTCTACAGAGTGAGTTCCAGGACAGCCAGGGCTACACAGAGAAACCCTGTCTCGAAAAACCAAAAAAAAAAAAAAAAAAAAAAAGAAAAGAAAGAAAGAAATGTGTACATTTGCACACACAGAGATTCCATAAAATCCCTGAGAGGGGATCTGTAAGGAAGAAAGACAAAGTGAGCACTGAGACAAAGCATTATGAGACAAGGAACTTCCAAAAATGTCACTGAGTTTGTTTTGTGTTGACAGTCTGTTGTGGAGCCCTAGCAGTGGGTTGTAATGAGACTCCATTGGAAAGCTAATTTTTCCTTTACAGTCAGTTGTGTATTAGAGATAGCGTCTAGGTTGGGGGTTGGGAGCTTGCATCCATTTCCCTCTCAGTGCTGGGATCTCATCTGACCCAGAGTCATGCAGGCCCTGGACATACTACAGACTCTGTTGACCAAGCCAGCTCAGTCAGTCAACTGGGTCTCAAGGGAGGGACCGAGGACTGAAAAGAAAAATACAATTAGACAACACAATGACATGACTCCAGCCATTGTTGAGGCTGAAGCGGGTTTATTTTTCTCCAGCCTGCTTTTGTACCATTCTAAGTATGTGCAAAGAATAAGGTCAGTTTTAGCTCTAGGAACAAGGCAATAAACAAAAAGTCAAGGAACAAACAAGGCATTAAAGAAAGTCCAGTGATCAATGTTTCTAGAGGCTTATCAGGATGACCAAGATAACTGAGCTTATTTCCCTATCCTAGCCCAAAGTCAAATTCCTGACTGAAACCTACTTCTTTGTTCTAGCCCAAGGTCAAGTTCCTGCCAGGTTTCTAGAAGTGGCCCCCGAAGCTCTCCACACTCTGTGAGTTCATGTTTGTCAGTGCTGCCATGTTTAGAAAACCTGGTTTCCTTGGTGTCCCTCATCCGCTTGGCTCTTACACTCTTTCTGCCTCCTCTTTCACAAGGTTCCCTGAGCCAAGGGAGCGTTTTGATGGAGACACCCCATTTAGGACTGAGTATTCCATGGTCTCTTACTCATACATTGTCCAGCTGTGGGTCCTGAAAATGTCTCTGGTGATGGCTGAGCCAGATGCCCATCTACTAGTTAGCAGTATGTTGTGAGGAGTCTGGTTGTTGCTAAATTCCTTTAGAAGAACAGTAGTATTGAGATTCAGACCCAGGACAAGCAGCTGAGGTGCATATTTAATATACCAAAGTGGATCTGGCCTCCAGGTTCTCCCAGCCTCCCTCAGTCCCTACTGTGCATAACTTGCCCTTCTACCCTGAATTTTCCAGCCTAGAGGCTGGGCTTCCCTTCCCCAGGATGCTCTTTCCTATATAACCCAGACATTTTAGTCTCTCCTCTTTCTCTCTTCTCTTTGTGTGCACAGTTTTTCTCTTCCCCCTTCCCTCTATCTCCCTCCCCATGGCCACTTCCTTGACCTCATCCCTTGGTGTCACGGCCCACTCGACCAGCAAGGAAGACGGATCCTTCTCAACAGCCTTTATTGCAGGAGCGCTCTTTTAGTTTTCAGGAAGAGACCCCGAATGCCCAGGGCGAGCTGCTTATATACCCTCAGCCCTGGGGGGGGGGGGAGAAGCACATGGAGGTGCTCGATTGGTCAGAACTGCAGTGTCTCATTAGCATACCACATTAGCATACCCCACCCAGGAGGGGGTGATTGGTCAGGATCGTGGTACCCCATTAGCATACCCTGCTCGATTGTGGTACCTTATTAGCATACCCCGTTTGGGAGGAGTTTGGCGCTAAACTGAGTTGACGCATGAGCAGTGCACTATTTACTAGTAGCCAATACCAGAGGCCGAGACCAGCGCCATCTTGACCGGCAGAGTAGGGTCAGTGGCCTACACCTTGGGACCAGTGAATGGTTTTGTAGAGTGAAAAATTATAAAGACCATTTTGTGAAATATATGCAGGCTTTTATTTTGCCCTTAGACCTGAGCAGAAAGAGTGCAGGTTCCAGAACACGGAACTGGATGTAAGATTTCAGGCCTTTACTGTCACTGCCCCGGGACACATTCCAGGTGGAGGGCATTATCCCTGAATCAGAGGACACTTGTTAGATTAACATTCCTCAAGCCTCAGGGTGGGAAAGGCCCAAAGCAAGAAGACACATTCCTGACCACAGAGAAAGATGCAAGTCATCTAGGTGGGGCTATGACAAGTGAGAAATAGTTAGCCTGAAATAGTTGGTAATGACAGGGTAGGGCACAGTGACATGGTAAAACCACATTTTTGAGAAGAATGAGTGTACTGAGTAATTTCCATGGCTATTAACCATTCAGGGTGGGTTTCTCTGAAATGTTCCACTATTTTTATGTTATGTATCCTTGACAACCCCTCAACCCCCTTCCCACTCCCCTGGTTTGTGGTTTTTCCCTTTAAAAACCCTCCTCAGACTGACTGGCTTTGTCAAACTCTACTCCTGCACGAGTGTGCAGCTTGACCACTGGCTGCCAGCTCTCTTCCCTAATAAACCTCTGCTGATTGCATCCAGGTACGGTGTCTCGGAGTTTGTGGGTGGTTGCGACTTTCCGAGACTTGAGTAAGGGTCTCCTGAGTTTGGGGGTCTTCAGTTTCACAATAAACCTGCCTTTATGTATACTCTAATTTGGCTTGAATTGGCTCCTTTCACCAGAGGAGAAATGACTTATCCAGTAGCATTTCCTTTTGCAGTGGGCTCCTCACCTATCTAGTCTCCTGTTCGTAATCACCTGAGCAATACGAGGGATGAGCTTCATCCCATGGTGGAGACCATAAATCCAATCAGATAGCACTTTCTGCCAGTTACACCAGCATACCTTGCAAACAGGTCACAGTTGTAGAAGGTTTTAAAGCTGACAGCCTTCATTCTTTCTGCTGGGACTCAGATCTGTTCCCACATGGCAACCTCATTAAGGCCTCAGCCAACATCCCACGTGTCAGCCTCCTGGGCCAAAGACTCTGGGGATTCTGGGCAGAGAGACAGGGACTTGATGCTGGGAGGAAAACTTCACAGAATTTGAGTTGGGCCTTTTGTTTATTGACTAAGCCAACTGTCAGTCAACAGGTTCTCCAGGGAGGGAGTGAGGATTGGAAGAAAAATAAAATTAGACAACATTATTACATGACTCTAGCCAGTGCTGAGGCTGAAATGGGTTTATTTTTTCCCCAGTCTGCTTTTATACCATTTTAAGTACATGTAAATAATAAGGTCAGTTCTAGGCTAAGGAACAAACAAGGCAATAAACAAAGTCCAGATGTTTCTAAGGGATTATCAGAATGTGGTATTCCTCAAATGAGTTTACCTTGAGCTTTGTATTAGCCTAAATGTAAATATTCTTATCTGAGCCTACTTCCCTGTCCTAGCCCAAAGTCAAATTCCTGCCAAGTTTCTAGAAGCGGCCCCAAAAGTTCTTCATTGTTTATTTTCTGTTATTTGAGATAGGATCTCAGGTAGCTCAGGTGGCTTCCAAGTGGATGTTTAGCAGAGGATAACCTTGACTTCTGATCTCACTCCTAGTGCTGAATAACAGTGTGAGCTCCACACCAGATATATGCTGTACTTGGGGTGGAGCCCAAGGTTTTCTTCAAGGTGTGCAAACACTGTTCAGAACTACACCCATAATCTCTGGCCTGGACATCTCTATAGAGGTAGCCAAGGATGACCTTGAATTCCTGACCCTCCTGCCTCCACCTCCCAGATACTGGGATTAGGGAAATTTGTTAGGAGAGAAGCAAAGGCATGTAAATGTCTGGAGTACTGAGTGCTTCAGTGCGGCTGAAGTGTAGGGTGTTCTCTGCTGAGGATCTAATATTGGAGAGAGGCTTTCATGCACAGAGTGCTTCCTACCACTGCTTGTGTTTAAGTTAATGCTGTTTATCAAAATGTAGACATCTAAAAGGAACTAGATTTCCTTAAACAACCAAGTGCATCTTGCAAAGCTAGTTTTCTACTTATAAGTCCACCAATATTTATAAAAATAAGAACAATTGGGCTGGAGAGATGGCTCAGAAGTTAAGAGCACTGACAGCTCTTCCAAAGGTCCTGAGTTCAATTCCCAGAAACCACATGGTGGCTCACAACCATCTGTAATAGGATCCGATGCCCTCTTCTCACCAGAAGACAGCTACGGTGTACTCATACACATTTAAAAATTAAAAAGAAAGGAAAAGACTTGCTTTAAAAAAAGAACAGTTGCTAAACTGTTTTATTAATATTTAATTAATTCATAAATTCTGCAGAGTAGTTTCTTCTTTAAAATGGATGCCAATTATAAACATAGGTAATTAAATTCCTTAATAGATTTTGTTTAAACTACATTTCACCGAGTTTAAGTGCAGTGGATGGAAGCTGGGGTTATGGCGTTTTGATCCCAACACAAGGAAGCAGAAGCAGGTGAGTCTCTGTGGTTTGCGGCCAGCCTGGTCTACAGAGCAAGTTTCAGAACAGCCAGGGACACACATGCTGAGTGACAAAACTTTTCCTAGGGAGATACTGAAGAGCCTTAGGGGCTTTTACCAGCCTTACACCCACCAGCCTCAGGTCAAGGCTAGGCCAAATTCCATTCTCCACCCACAAGAACATTCTTGAGTAAAAAATTCTCAGAATTGTCTAATAGTCACCTGACCCTCTGGAAAGACCCAAGTAGAGTTCAAATGCCTGTCTTGCTTGATAGCCAATAGATTTAAAGGTCAATATGCTTAGCCAATAAGTTTGAATTGTAACCTTGCTGATGTAACCTGTGCCCCTGAAAAGTATAAAAGTGCTTGTAATAGCCATTTGTGGTCACTTTCTCATCACTCGCCTTGAGGGACTGATTGAGGGTTGACCCAGATGAGCCAGAAAGTAAATGTCTTGCTTTTGCATTTGACCTGGTGTCTTGGTCGCTTGCTCACGGGGGGGGGGGGGGGGGGGGGGGGGGGGGGGGGGGGTGTCTCGGAGTTAAGTACTAGTGACTGAGGGTCGGGGTCTTACAATTCATACATCCAGTTGCCCCAGATAGGGAGCTCACTACAGACCAAAAAAATTTTTTTTAGCATATATTAAAGGCAGGTTTATTGAAGCTGTTCTCCGGGGAGTTCACTGTCCCCAGGAATTGAGGACAGGGGAATCACAGAGGTTGGGGCACAGAAAGAGAAGGGAGAAGAGAGAGGAAAGGGAGGGGGAGGGGAAGAGAGAGGGTGACCAAAATGTCTGAATTATATAGGGAGGAGCCTCTGGGGAAAGGGCAGTCCAGCCCCTGGGCTGGAGAGCTCAAAGTTGGGAGCAGGGTATGCCTGATAGGGACTGAGGGATGCTGGGAGAACCTGGAAGCCTTACAGACCAAATTATAAGTACTGTCTGCTTTTATTTACTCTTGCAGGGAGAGGCCTAGTGGTAGGTTTCAGGGACTTCCTGAAAGTATTTTGAGTTGTCACCTTCCTGCTTAAGGAGCTTTTCTGCAGGAAGGAATGTTTTAGTCTCAGAGGACACTGTTACACAACAACAGAGAGAGAGAGAGACCCTGCTCAAAAAAGAGAAGATTGATAAGTACAAACTGAGCCGGGCAGTGGTGGCGCACGCCTTTAATCCCAGCACTTGGGAGGCAGAGGCAGGTGGATTTCTTGAGTTCAAGGCCAGCCTGGTCTACAGAGTGAGTTCCAGGATAGCCAGGGCTACACAGATAACCCTGTCTTGAAAAACCAAAGGAAAAAATATCTTTTTTTTTCATACAATATATTCTTTTTTTTTTCCCCTTTGGTTTTTCAAGACAGGGTTTCTCCGTGTAGCCCTGACTATCCTGGAACTCACTCTGTAGACCAGGCTGGCCTTGAACTCAGAGATCCACCTACCTCTGCCTCCCAAGTGCTGGGATCAAAGGCGTTCGCCACCACTGCCAGGCCATACAGTGTATTCTTATTACACTTCCCTTTTTCCAACTCCTCCCAGATCCTCGCTGACTCTCTATGTATCCACACCCTTTCTCTCTCTCGTTAGAATACAAACAGGCATCTACAAAATAATAATAAAATAAAACCAAATAAACTAGAATAGAGACAGGCAAACAAATGACCAGAAGAAAAACAGACAAAGAAAATGCACAAGAAGCACATGTAGATGCAGAAATGTGTAAATTTGGCCGGGCAGTAAAAACAAACTGTTGAAAGTTGTGACTTGCCGGGCGGTGGTGGCACACGCCTTTAATCCCAGCACTTGGGAGGCAGAGGCAGGCGGATTTCTGAGTTCGAGGCCAGCCTGGTCTACAGAGTGAGTTCCAGGACAGCCAGGGCTATACAGAGAAACCCTGTCTCGAAAAACAAAACAAAACAAAACAAAACAAACAAACAAACAAAAAAACCAAAACTGGATACAGTGGTATATTTGGTAATACTCCTATAATGTGGTAATAATTTCTATAATGTGGTAATATCCTGTAATGTAATAATTCCTATAATGTGGCAATACTCCTATAATGTGGAAATACTCCTATAATGTGGTAATATCCTTTAATGTGGTAATATCCTGTAATGTGGTTATAATTTCTATAATGTGGCAATACTCCTATAATGTGGCAATACTCCTATAATGTGGCAATACTCCTATAATGTGGTAATATCCTATAATGTGGTATTACTTCTATAATGAAAGCACTAGGGAGGCAAAGACAGGACAGTGAAGATGGCAGTGGCAGCAGCATACACATTCAATCCCAGCACTCCTATAATGTGGTAATGAAGGAGGCAGAGGCAGGTGGATCTCTGAGTTCCAGGCCAGCCTGGTCTACAGTGAATTCCAGAACTACACAGAAGAACCCTGTCTTGAAAAAACAAATAAAAAAATTTAAAAAAAAGAAAAGAAAAGAGAGAGAGAAAAGAAAAATCAGATTCAAAGCCAGGTGTGATGAACTCAACTTTAATCCCACCACTTGGGAGGCAGAGGCAAGCAGATCTCAGAGAGTTTGAAGCCAGCCTGATCTATCTATATAGGGAGTTCTAAGACGACCAGGGCTACATAGAGAAACCCTATTGCAAAACAACAACAACAACAAAAAACCAAATAGAGTAAATAAGCCAGTTCCAAGGGCTGGAGATAGGTCACTCGGTAACATTCTTGCTATGCGCACAAAGGACTTGAGTCCTCAGCATCCTGAATGGGATGATGAAATTACTCAGTAGGTAAAGGCACCCACTGCCAAACTTGATGACCAGGACCCACATGAAAGAAGGAAGAAACTGACTCCTGCAAGTTGTCTCTGACCTCTGTGTGTGTGCTATGGCACACACGTGCAAATAAATTAAACAAAAAAATGTCTAAAACAAACACAAACAACTTTGAGACCAGTCAGAGCCAGATGTGGTGGGGCTTGCCTGTAATCTCAGCACTTGGATGCTAGATGAAGAAACCCAGGGATTCAAGGCCATCTTCAGTTACATGGGTCACAGGGCTCATCTTGGGCTCAAACAAAACACAGGGGACTGAGGAGATGGCTCCATGGATAAAAGTGCTTGTTCTGAAGGCATGGGGACATAAATAAAAATCCCCAACAATGTAAATGGACCACTGGTCAGCCAGCTAAGCCAAAATGGTGTGCTACTTCAGTGAAATGGCCTTTCCTAACTAAAGCAATAACGTAGGGTTGTGAGATGACTCAGCTGCTGGAGGGGCTTGTCACCAGGCCTGAAATCCTGAGTTCAAATCTCCTCCTAATCCCACAGGATGGAAGGAGAGAACCAATTCCCTTCCCACAAATTGTCCTCTGACCTCCACCCGTGCACTGTGGCACTTGCAATCCCGACCTCATACACACAATAAATACATAAATTAATTAAATGAAATGATAGCAGAGTCAAAGGTGCACACAGAGGCATGCACGCACACAAGCAAAACGCCATGCAACTGTTTTTCTGAGGCTTTCAGGAGTGGCCCAGCCATTTTTCTGCTTATTGTCCCTGCCCGCCCCAGGTCCTAATGCCTAGTCTGGGTGGTAACAATTTGCATTCGGCCTTCATCCAGCTTGTACCACTCTCTCTCTATTTTCCTTAATTGCCTGCCTGCCACAGTGCATTTTACCCTCATTTCACTGGTGGTGTGTGTCATTATAGAGGTATGCAAGGAAGGACAGAGGGCGGCCTGCAGCTGTGAACTGCAGGTTTACCCAGCACAGGATGTCCCTCTGCTGCCCTGTTTCCCATGAGGGAGGGTGCCTGAGGATCGTGCCAGGTGCCTGTGAAAGTCTGTACCATGTGGCTAGGCAGAGTCTTCCCCTGGCTGCAGGAGGGAACTGGCTGAGAGAGGCCATCTCTGCCTTCTCCGGCCCTAGAGGCTACCTGGGCAAAGGTAGATGTTTATGAGACAAATGGTTTAAAGTGAACAAAAATCTTTATTTTACTTCTTTTATTGATTGATTGATTGATTGATTGATTGTTCTTTGAGACAGGGTTCTCACTGTGTTGGCCCAGCTGACCTGGAAATTGCTATGTGGACCAAGCTGGCCTTGAAATATGTGACTTGATTCTTGCTGGATTTTGAACTCATTATTCTTCTTTAAAACACTGTGTTACAGTTGGGCCTGGAAAGGTGGCCCAGTGGTTACGAGCACCTGTTCTTGCAGAAGACCCAGGCTCAATTCCCAGCACCGGCATGGCAGTGCCTCACATCCACAGCTGTCCATAGTTCCAGTTTCTCTCTTTCTTTCTTTTTTTGGTTTTTCGAGACAGGGTTTCTCTGTATAGCCTTTGGCTGTCCTGGAACTCACTCGGTAGACCAGGCTGGCCTCAAACTCAGAAATCCACCTGCCTCTGCCTCCCAAGTGCTGGGATTAAAGGCGTGTGCCACCACCGCCCGGCTCCAGTCCCCATAATGTATTAAATTATATTTTTGCCTTTTTTTTTTTTTGCAGCATCTTTGCAGCATGCATATATGTGCATTACATGAGTGTCTGTTAACCAGAGACCAGAGGAGAGTGCTTACTCCTCTGGACCAGGAGTTACACAGACAGTTGTGAGCTGAGATGTGGATGCTGGGAATTGAACCCAGTTCTTTGCAAGAGTGGCCAGTGTTCCTAACCACTGGGCCAACCCTTTAGCCCCTGGTTTGTTTCTTTTCATCCAAAGAACAGAATTCTTCTCTAGTAAATAAAATTGTGGGGTGACTTCGGTGCACTGTATGGGTTTGCTGGATGATAAGATAAAAAAGTTCAAAAGGTCAGAGGCACTGGGCATGGTGCTGTACACCTGTAATCCTGGTTCTAGGGCGTGGAGACAGGAAGATCCAGAGCTCAGCATCATCATTTGCTACACAGTGAGTTTGAGGCCAGCCAGGGGTACGTACAGTGCTGATCAAAAACAGTTGAATAAGTCTCATAAGATGGTTGAGCAGGTAAAAGCTTCTTGTCACAAAAACCTGCCAATTTGAGTTAAATTCCAAAACCCCATGGTGGTAGAAGAGAAGCAAAATTTTGATCTCCATACATGTGCTCTGTCACACACATACCCACACACATCATACTTCCACACATGTGCTCTGTCACACACATACCCACATACATCATACTTCCATACATGTGCTCTGTCACACATATACCCACACACATCATACATCCATACATGTGCTCTGTCACACACATACCCACACACATCATACATCCATACATGTGCTCTGTCACACACATACCCACATACATCATACTTCCATACATGTGCTCTGTCACACACATACCCACACACACATCATACATCACACACAAAATAATAAAATAAAAATAAAGTTGAATGGCCAGAGACGTAGCTCACACCTGTAACCCCAGCTCTTGGGAGATGGAAGCAGAAGGATTAGAAGTTGGAGGCCAGCTTCAGCCACAAGAGATACTGTCTCAAAGACTTTTATAAGATCTGATGAGGTGGCACCTTTAATACCTGCATTTGGGAAGCAGAGGCAGGTGGAGTTGAAGGCCAACCTAGTCTACATAGCAAGTTTCAGGTCAGCCAATGATACTTACCTTGTCTCAAAAAAAAAAAAAAAAAAACAAAAAAAAAAAACAAAAAAAAAAAAAAAAACGTTTTGAAAAGCCAAGACACAGTAGGAGAGATGTCTCAGTGGTTGGAGTACTTATGCCCCTGCAGAGGACCTGATTTTGGTTTCCAGCACTCACATGGGTGCTCACAATCTCCTACAACTTCAGTTCAAGGGGATCTGATGTTCTCTTCTGGTGTCCATGGGCACCAGAGACTGACGTTGCATAGATGGTGCATAGACACACATGTAGGCAAATACTCATGCACACATCCCAGTGTCAGAAGATGTTATCCCAGAAACTGAAGCTCCCTCCACACGCAGTGGTCTCCAATTGAGAGACGGTTTGAATCCCTAACCTTTGAGGGTATCCTGAGTTCCCATTTGCCAGGACCAAGGCAGCCAGCCTCACTTCAGTGACCTTCTGAAGGACATAAGTCCCCATCTATCACTTACCCTGATGTATGCCTGACAAGACGAGACCTAGAGCACAGGCTGGGAAACACTTTGGGAAGTTGTCCCCTCTTACTCGTTACCACATCAGGAAGTGAACACAGCTTTCTCTGTTGCTATCAGAGGTGGAGGTGCCAGGCCCCTCTAGCTGATCATGGGCTAGGTGTGGGGTGTGAATGAGGAGACTCAAGAAAGCTGAGCATGGTGGATCAGGCCTATGATCACAGCACTTGGGAGGCTGAGGCAGGATTCCAATGTCAAAGTTACAGTAGGGCTACACAGCTAGAACTCTTCAGTTTAAGAAACAAACAAACAAAAAAAACCCAAAGAAACATACATTCAGCTTCCAGATACACTGCTGGAGGGCTAGTGATGTCACCATCGATGGACTCCCACACTGGAGCACAATTATGGAACCTGATCTAAATTCCTGGAAGTGTCTGCCAGGCATGAAGAAGCCAGGAGGCAGGTAGTCAGACAAGCCTGGGAGTTGGGAGTAAGCTTTGACATGAAGCTGGAATTCTAGGAGTCATTTGAGATGGTATTTATAACCATGAGGCTGGTGGAGACACAGGGCCCCCGTACTGCCCTCAGCTGTCTGATTAGTGATTAGATAATTACCATTGTTCTGGTCCTCCAAGCATTTGGCACAGGGAGAGCCGGGTGCTTTGTGCTGGTTCACAGGAACTGAAGAGAACTTCCCTGTCTTTTATTTCTCCTCCAACTTTCCCAATTCATCAGGACTCAGTCTCTTTGCAGGAGACCTAGGAGTCAGAACCTCTGAGATTAGTAGGTCTCA
Source organism: Arvicanthis niloticus (assembly GCF_011762505.2). Classification (NCBI taxonomy): domain Eukaryota; kingdom Metazoa; phylum Chordata; class Mammalia; order Rodentia; family Muridae; genus Arvicanthis; species Arvicanthis niloticus. The sequence goes on along the minus strand of NC_047658.1, from coordinate 115,357,500 downwards.
AAGAACCCTCAAGAGAACCATGTCCTCAGTGGAAGAAGGAAGCCAGAGTTATCTCAGCTCCTCTCTCCAGCAGTGGAAGATCTCTCAGAATCCTAAACACTGTTCGCATACCACACTGCCATTAAAAGGCAGCTGTACAAGTTGGGTGTTTGCTCCACTGGAAATGTGGTCTCATGCTGAGTCCAGACATGGCATTTGCTTTCCTCCCCTCATCCTGAACAGCAGCATTTTGGAACACAGGCCTGAGTCACACAGGGGATGCACAGGGCCAGATGCCTCTGTAGTGACTCTGCTGTATTGAAGGGACCTGAGAGGAGAGAAGGAGCATGGGCTTCCCTAGACAGCTCTTGGCTCATGTCAGAGGGGTGGGACTTAATAAGAGCTCACATTTCTCAGTGTTCAGTGTGACTTTGTTGTGACACTGGAAGTTTAAGCTTCAGAGTGTTCCAACAGTCTCCATCTAAAGGCTCACACCTTGATTTTTTTAATTATGTGCCTGTGCATGCCTATGTTTTCATGTGTGAGCACACATGCATGTGTTTTTATGTGTGCACGCATACTTGGTGGTCAGAGGTCAGTGGAAGGGGTCTTCAATTATTCTCTGCCTTTCTTTTAAGTGTCTCTGTCTCTGTCTCTCTGTCTCTGTGTGTGTGTGTGTGTGTGTTTCCTGCATGTATGTGTGTGTACCATCTGTGTGTGTGCTGCCCTAAGAGGCCAGAATAGGAGACTTGTACTGGATTTTCAGTCAGTTGTCAGCGCCTATGCTAGTGTTGGGAACCAGAGTCTTCTGCAAGAATAGCAAGGGCTCTTAACTGCCAAACCCGTGTATTTCCTCAGCCCCTCCACTTTTATTTGCTTAGTTTTTTCAGGGGTTTGATACAAGGTCTCACTGTGTAGCTCTGACTTGCCTGGAGATATGTAGCCATGGCTGGCCTCAAACTCACAGATACACCTGCCTCTGCCTCCTGAGTGTTAAAGACATGCACATTTGAGAGCACATGCATACACATACACACACACACACACACACACACACACACACACACTGGCAAGACAGGGTTGGCACTTTTATTTTTTGACACAGGGTCTCACACTAAACCTAGAGCTTACCCACTGAGTCTCCTAAACTAGCTGGCTAGCAAGCCCCAAATATCCTTCCAGACTCCCCAGCACTGGAAATACAGATTGTGCTGCCATAGAGTGTGGTGTTTGAATAAGAATCCCCCCATAGTCTTAACTACATGAATACTTGGACCTCAGATTGGGAAGGATTAGGAGGCAATGCCCGTATTGGAGGATGTTTATCACTGAGGATGTGCTTTGACATTTCAAAAGCCCACACCATCCCGTTACATCTCTCTCTGCCTCGTAGACCAGATGTAAGCTCCCCCCATTAATTAATTATTTATTCACTTTACATCCTGATCGATACCCCTCTTCCCGTTCCCTCCTCACACAGTCCCTTCCCTTTTCCTCTGAGAGGGTGGCGGTCCCCCTGGGTATTCTCCCATTCTGGCACATTAAGCTTCTGCAGGACTAGGTGCATCCTTTCTCACTGAGGCCAGACAAGGCAGCCCAGTTAGGGGAACAGGATCCACAGGCAGGCAACAGCTTTAGGGACAACCCCTACTCCAGTTGTTCAGGACCCAGATGAAGACTGAGCTACACATCTGTTACATATGTGCAGGGGACCTAGATCTAGCATGTGTATGTTGTTTGGCTGGTGGTGGTTCAGTCTTTGAGAGGTCCCAGTGGTCCAGTTTGGTTTACTATGTTGGTTCTCCTCTTCTTGTGGAACTCCTATTCCGGGGCCTTCAATCCTTTCCCTAACTCTTCGATAAGACTCTCCAAGCTCCGTAGGTCTCTGCATCTGTTTCAGTGAGCTGTTAGGTGGAGCCTCTCGGAGGACAGCTATGCTAGGCTCCTGTCTGTAAACATAATAGAGTATCATTAATAGTGTCAGGGATGGGTGCTTGCCCATGGAATGGGCTCAAGTTGGGTCAGTCACTGTTTGGCCATTCCTTCAGTCTCTGCTTTATCTGTGTCCCTGGATATCTTGTAGACAGGACAAATTTTGGGTGGAGAGTTCTGTGGATAGGTTGGTGTCCTTATCTCTCCACTGGGGGTCCTGCCTGGCTACAGGAGCTGGCCTCCTCAAGTTCCCTATCTTCTCACTACTAGGAGTCTCAGCTAAAGTCACCCCCATAGACTCCTGGGAGCCTCCCCCACCCCAGGTCTCTGGCACATCTCTTAGCTGTTGCTGCAGTACCAGGCCTGCCTGCTTGCTCCCATGCTACCCACCATGGTGATCTTAGACTCACTCTCTGGAGCTGAAAACTTCAATAAACTCTTTTGTAAAGTTTCCTTGATCATGGTGCCTCTTCACAGAAATAGAAAAATAACTAAAAACCACAGCTTTTATTTTTTAAGGTTTTTTTTTTTTTTTTTTTTTTTTTTTTGGTTTTGGAGACAGGGTTTCTCTGTGTAGTCCTGGCTGTCCTGGAGCTCACTCTGTAGACCAGGCTGGCCTCAAACTCAGAAATCCGCCTGCCTCTCCTCTCAAGTGCTGGGATTAAAGGCGTGTGCCACCACTGCCCCGCTGTCATTTTTTTTTAAGGTTTTAAAAAATGCATTGTCATAGCTGGGCAAGGTGGCACATCCCTTTAATCCCAGCACTGGGGAGATAGAAGCAAGTGGGTCTCTGTGAGTTCAAGGCCAGCCTGGTCTACAAAGTGAGTTCCAGGACAGCTCTGCTACACAGAGAATCCTTGTCTTGTGAAACTAAAAAAGAAAAGAAAAGAAAAGAAAAAAGAAAAGTAAAGTATCATTCATGAGTGTGAGGCATTTGTGCCACAGTGGTGAGAAGAAAACCCTGTGACATCAGATAGCAGTTGTGTGTGTGTGTTCTGGGAATCAAACTTAGGTTGTTGCCTGGCTTGCATTGTTGGGGAGTAAACACCTTTTATCACCCTCTCAAGCCATCTCAGCCTTTCCTTTTCTTCCTTTCCCTTTTTCCCTTTCCCCCCTTTTCTCTTTCCCCTTTCTCCCCTAAATTTCCCCTCCCTTCCCTTTCCTTTTCCTTCCTTCCCTTCTCCCTCCCTTCCCTTCATTTTTTTTTTCCATTTGCTTAGGCTGGCCTTGAATTCTGATGGACCCACCTTTTCCAACTCCCAAAATTTGGGATTGTAGTCGTGCACTTTTCTGTTGTTGGAGGTGTCTTTGTTTTTTGTTTTTTGTTTTTGTTTTCCAGACAGGATTTCTCAGTATAACAGAGCTCTGGCTGTCCTGGAACTCACTTTGTAGTCCAGGCTGGCCTTCAACTCACCCAACCTCCCATCCCCCATCCCAGTGTTGAGATTAAAATTGCCACATTTGGCTTACACCTGTAATTTCAGCACTCTCCCTCTCTCTGAGACAGGGTTCTGCTATGGATATATAGTTCTTGTATGGATAGTGCTGGCCGTCCTGGACCTCACTATGTAGATCAGGCTAGCCTCAGAGATCCGCGGGCTCTGCTTCTTTGAGTGCTGTATGCCACCACCACTCACTTCCTCTGATCTTAAGCGAGGCAGGAGAAAGAACTAGTTAGGTATAAGCGAACACATAAGGGGCAACCAGATGGAGAGGGTGTGCATTGGCGCTACTGGCACAGACAGGGCACCGCAGAGCCCAAGTTCCTCATTCAAGCCCTGTGCAGACCCCTGGTCATCAGTCTCTGTTGTTCCATAAACTACACGCTAAGCCTGAAACCAAAGTGGCATTTCTGCTGGCAGGCCGCGGTGACCAAAGCTTGCAACTGAGTTCAGAGGGTGTGCGGCTCCACTAAGGACAAGCAGCCGGTCAGCCGGGACACCGCCTGTCGTGGCCCACAGCATTTGGGGAACATTCAGCGCAGGCCTATTGTACATATTAGGAACATTCGCGGCCTAACAGGCGGGATGTGAGGAAGCGCCGGCCAACACTCCCAGTCTGGCTAACGGAGTACAGCCTATATTACGCTATAGTGTCGCTCGGCTACACCCGGCCAGATGCTCGACTCCCACGAACCACCAGCCGAGCAAACCCTTACAGGGCAGCGGCCTAAACCAGTCAGCATCAAGTATGGCCAATTTCTCCCCACCCATCCACCCAATTGACTTTTTTCTCTGAAAGGCGGTTCCGTCTAAGGAGTCCTTCAGCCCAATGAGAGTTGTGGAAATTTCCAGAAAGAACAGGACCAATGGGCGCGGCCAGGTCAGCTACAATGGACGGACTCGCCAACCAATCCGTGTCGTCAAGACCCGTTTCCCCCCTCAGTTAGCCAAACCCTGAAGTGGGCGGGGCTTGTCGTGAAGCGTCCAATCCAGAGGTGCAGAGGAGGCAGGGCTGACGAGAAGATCCGCAGAAAACCAATGAACGAGAACTGAAGATGATTGACTGAACTTTAAACCAATAGCAGAGGCGCACAGAGCCTCCTGGACGCGCTCAACCAGTGAGCAGGCGAGGAAGGGGCGGTAACCCGGGGGTCCCGGCAGCTTCTAGTAGGTTCCAGAAGGCGGCGCGTGCGGTTGGGAACGCGGAGCGGACGAATTCGATTCAACCGGGTTCCGGGCCAGGCTATGGAGCAGGTGAAGGGGGAGGGGCGGCCGGGGCTCCGGGGCAGCTCAGGCCTGTTGGCGGGGAGAAGCGAGTGGTCGGGGGCCGGGCCGCGTGGCTGAGGCGCGGGCGTGAGGGCCGCGGTCGGGCGTGTGAGGGGAGTATGGCGAGCGCCCGTCGCCCCCGCGACCCGCCGAGTGGAGCGGGAACAGGCCGGGCCGCGGCCGGGCCCCGAGGCTTCTGTGTGCCGGGCCGCCTCAGCGTGGGGAGGCCCCGGTCGGCCGCTGCGAACTTGGAGGGATCCGGTGACCGGTCACCCCGGCAGCCTTCGGGGTACACGGCATCTGTGTGCGCCCGGGAAAAGGGCCCGCGCGGCGGTGCGGAGAAGGCGGGCGCGGACAGTGTCACCGAGTCTCCCTGAGGCTCCAGATACATATGTCGCCCCTCCCCCCTTTTTCTTGGTGACTGTAGGGTGACTGAGGATCTGACCCTTGAAAATTCCGTTCCCGATTACCCAGGGTTTAGTGGTTTTAGACAGTTGTGAGCCGATAGTGAGGAGCTAGAAGTCCCTTCCTCTACCGCTCAGCATCTGGGGCACAGAGAGAGGCTGTCCTTACCTTGGTGACTTAGCTCAGGGCACAGTGGCCTGCATCTGTGAGGCCTGGAGAGGTTTTGTTACCTTGGATGCTGTCATTGAACCGTTGTGATTCATCCAAACATACAAAAAAAGAGCACAGCTTACTACTTTTACTGTGATGGATAAAGTGAAACCTTTTGTTCTGAAATTGCCCCCGTGAGGGACCATGGGGCCTCTCTGTTTGTTAGTAAGACTAAATGGAGAGGTTAATCAACTTTTTGTACCCTTGGAGTAATTACGTTGTAACTGGAAGAGATTGGCTGCAGTGCAGACAAGAGAAATGCTTTTTGGAATGAGCAGCACCTTGCTCTGTTACAACAAAAAGAGGTTATTTTCCTTTATCATTCATTTAGCGTGCAGTGCTAGGGATCAAACCCAAGGCCTGGAGAATTCAGAGCTATGTCTGCCACAGCCATCCTCCCCACCCTCCTCAGGGGAAAAAAATCCTGCCAGCCATTATACAAGTGTGCAAGTGTTCATGTCGACAGTAAGGGAATGGCTGAGCCCAGAACTGCAAACTTACAGTAAGACTGGGCATATTTGAGTGTTGGGCTTAGGGATGGCTCAGTTGGTAAGGAGTTTGAAGTGTAAGAATGAAGACCTGAGTTCAGATTGTCTCTAAAATATTGGGGGGAAGGGGAGACTGGAGGATCTCCAGCCAGTCTGTGAGCTCCAGGTTCATTGAGAGATCTTGTCTCAGAATAAGGTGGAGAGCATTAGAGGAAGAGACCCTGACTTCCAATTTCTGTCCTGTGCACTAGCATGCACACAAATAAGTTTGAATATTGAAAATTATACATTTGACTATACATAGAACTCCTTCAGGTAACTCCTACAGTGAATGGCACATAGTTTACATTTTAAGGTTTATTTCTGCTGGGCATGGTGGTGCATGCACTTAATCTCAGCACTCATGAGGCAGAGGCAAGCTGATCTCTGAGTAACTGGACTGCCAGAGAGAGTTGCATAGTGAGACCCTGTCTCAAAAAAAAAAACAAAAAACAAAAAAAACAACAAAAAAAAACAAAAACACACACACACAAAAAAAAAAACAAAACCCAAAACATTCCTAATGCCCTGTGTGGTGGTCCAGATCTTCAATCCCAACACTTGGAAAGCAGAGGCAGATGGATCTACTACAGCTTTGCACAGTGGAGTTACAGCTCAGCTGTAGCTACATAGAGAGACCCTGACTGCAAACAAGGATGTATTTTTATTTGTGTACCGTGTGTACTTTTTCTCCCTTGGCCTTCCTGTAAAGGAATGGCATTTTGGCAGTTTCGTGTCTTTTCCTTTACCTCTGCTTGCCTGTCATCCTCCTTCCCTGAGAACATGGTCCCCTGCCTCTTCTTAAGTGTTGAGATTACAGGGCAAGCCCAGCTTACACAGACATTGGAACTTCTGTTGTATGGAAGTTTCTGATTGGTGTGCCTTGCGATTCTAAAAGCATTTGAAAGAAATAAATTCAATGTCAATCTTCTGAATCATGAGTAGGTCATAGTTTCATAGTAGGTGCTGTAATAATTTCAGTATTGCTGGACTCAGTGGTTTGGTCTTACAGGCTAGAGTTAGGTCTCATGTATCCCAGGCTGGCCTCACATTTACTGTATAAACCAAGAGATGGCCTTCCTACTCTCTCTCCTTCCTCTACCTCGTAAGTCCTGAAGTAATAGGTATATGTCACTATTGGTGCTGGGATTCTATCAAGTGAGCTACGTGCCCATCAGTGACATAAAGTATATATCCTACTCCACTCATATTCACACTGTGCTTGGCTTTAAAGGGGAGCTGTGAGCCTGTGATAGTTTTAATCTGAGCACTTGGGAGGCAGAAGCAGGCAGATCCCTGAGTTCGAGGACAGCCAGGGCTGCACACACACCAAAAAAAAAAAAAACCCTGTCTTGGAAAATCGGTGGTGGTGGTGTGCTGTATTTTTTTTTTTCCATAGCAAGCTTATATGCAGGGTTTTTGCTTCTGTTTGTTTGTTTTTGTTTTGTTTTTATGAGATTGGGTGTCTGTGTAGCCCTGGGTATCCTAGAACTCAGGTTGGCCTGCAACTCAGTGCGTGCCTCTGTCTCCCAAGGCATGGGCTACCATTGCTCTGCATCGTGAAGTTCTTGACCTTCTGTAGGTCAACATGACTAAGAACAACCCTTTATAGACATACACACACAGATAATAAAAAGAAAAGCCTTTAGACCTCTAATCTCAGCTAGCGGGAGACCAGAACAGGAAGATCTCATGTTCAAGGCTAGCCTTTGAAAATTAAACTGAGACCCTGTCACAAAATGTTAAAAAGGGAAGGGGGGAAAGGCTGGGGTTGCAGCTTTATGGTGACTGTGGGAAAGGAAAGTTAGCACTCTGCTTAGGCAAAGTCTCCTTCACTTTATGAAGCTCTTGGAAATGGAGAGAATAGGATTAGACGATATTTGTCTTCATTCTCTTACCCTCTTCCTGATAGAGCAATAGTAAAACAGTGATGGGGATTAGCTCTACCCTTAAGGGTCAGCACAGTAAGTCCTTTTTGGCCCTTGCTGATAATGGGAAATGGCAGTAGAGCCATCATGAACATAGAGGAAAGGATCCTCTTACTCTGAAGCTTCTAGGGCATGAGAGTATGTGTATACATGATGTTTATGCAGGTGTACACATATGGCTATTGGAGGATAACTTGGTGGTGTTGGTTCTTTTTCATCCTTTACTGTCCAGGTATCTAACCTAGATTGTCAGGCCTAGGTTGGTTGTTTTTTTGTTTGTTGTTTTTTTAATCTATGACACTGAGCCGTTTCATTGGGGCCCCAGTTTGAGACAGTGGTTTCTATATAGCCAGGAACTCAGGTTCCTTCAGCCTGAGCCTTCTGAGTCCTAGGAGCACAGATGTGAGCCACCACATGTCTGCTCAGTCCTGTATCTGAATATGTTCAGCTCTTCCTACATTCAATATACCATTCAGGTTTTTTTTCTTTTCTTTTTTTGGTTTTTCGAGACAGGGTTTCTCTGTGTAGTCCTGGCTGTCCTGGAACTCATTCTGTAGACCAGGCTGGCCTCGAACTCAGAAATCCGCCTGCCTCTGCCTCCCAAGTGCCGGGATTATTAAAGGCGTGCGCCACCACCGCCCGACTCAGATTTTTTTTTAATTTTATGTTCATTGGTGTTTTACCTGCACATACATACATACATACATACATACATACATACATCTGTGTGAGGGTATCAGAGGCCCTAAAATTGGAGTTATAGATAGGCGTGAGCAAGCTATGAGGGTGCTGGGAATTGAACCCAGGTCTCTTGGAAGAGCAGCCAATGCTCTTAACCACTAAGCCATCTCCAGCTACAATTCAGATCTTCTTGGAAAGCTTTGACAAATGAATTTGCTTTTCACAGTAAGTCAGTTTGCACTGGAGGGGCTGAGTTCTCTACCAGTGGAGGACAGAGAAGTCTTTGTGCCTCTGTTTTGTTTTCCCTGCTAGTTTCCAGAAGTGTAGGAGAACATGGCTGGATTAGCATTTTTCTCTTATTGATCAGTAGTGGCTAGTTGATACTTCAGAAGACTAAGTAAAGTCTAACGTCTAACACCCCAGGGGAGAGAATTCAGTTCTGTAGAGTGAAACTGTACTGATGCCTGTCTTTCCTCCTCAGGTGAATGAGCTAAAGGAGAAGGGCAATAAGGCCCTGAGTGCTGGGAACATTGATGATGCCTTACAGTGCTACTCTGAGGCAATTAAACTAGATCCCCAGAACCATGTGCTCTATAGCAATCGCTCTGCAGCCTACGCCAAGAAAGGAGACTACCAGAAGGCCTACGAGGACGGCTGCAAGACTGTTGACCTGAAGCCTGACTGGGGCAAGGTAAGCTGAAGAGTTGCGCCCTGCACAGTTTTTCTAAGACCTTTGGGTCTTGTCTGTGGTTCCTAATTACCAGGTCCTCCTGATCTGTCTAGTTGACTGTAGGTTGCTCCTTATGATCTGTCTGCCTACCCTGTCTGAAGGCACCCCTTGAAGAGAACACTTACTTCCCCAAGTTTGTTACCATCAATTGTAAAACAGGTTTTATTAGTTGTACAGATAAGAAATGAAGTATTATTAAATAAATTTGACAGTTTGTGGCTATGGGTTGCATGGAGATTTATGCACCTTTGTCTGGATTCTTTTAGTGTTGATGTTGTATCCTTTACCTATTTGCTGGTTGGCCTTGATGTGAGTATCATTTGGGTCTAAAAAGTACGTGGCAGGAGGGCCAACCAGAGGTTGCATATGCCTTTAATCCCAACACTTGGAAAGTAGAGACAGGTGGAATTTGAGGCCACCCACAGCTACATGAGACCCTGTCTTAGGAAAAAAGGGAGGACCGTTGAGACAACTCCATTGTTAAGAGCACTGGTAGCTCTTCCAGAGGACCTGGGTTTAATTTTCAGCATCCACATGGTGAATGAGAACTGTCTTTAACTCCGCTCTCAGGAACCCAGTGCCGTCTTCTGGCCCTTGTAGACACCAGGCATACATGTGGTGCACAGATACACATGCAGGGAGAACACCCTTATGCATTAAATGAATAAAGATAGAACCCTGATGGGCTCTTTGAGTTGATCTGAATTTACATCTGCATGACCTCTATTTCCTATAATTTTGGGGCTGTTCAGGGTTATTCAAGAAAAGCAGCAGCCCTTGAGTTCCTAAACCGGTTTGAAGAAGCCAAACGAACCTACGAAGAAGGTTTAAAACATGAAGCCAATAATCTGCAGCTTAAGGAGGGCTTGCAGAACATGGAGGCCAGGTTGGCAGGTGGGTACTCACATTCTCTTTTATGTAATGGGATTAATTTTTAAAACAGTGCCATCCTCCCCAAAGTGAAGGTAGGTGGTAGGTACGATATGTTTGATATCATGGAGACTGAAGTTAACTTGTCATACTAATGCACTTTCTTTGATTTTAGCAGAGAGGAAATTCATGAATCCTTTCAACTTGCCTAATCTGTACCAGAAGTTGGAGAATGATCCCAGGACAAGGACACTGCTCAGTGATCCCACCTACAGGGAACTAATAGAGCAGCTACAGAACAAGCCTTCAGACCTGGGCACGTAAGTAGAGACACTAGGAACTCTAACAGAAGCTCTCTGATATGGACCACTGAGTAGGACAAGTTTTGTAATTTGCATTTATATTTAAAAAAAAAAAAGGGTCAGGCAGCTTGTAATAGCAATACACTCAGGAATGTTACTTTTAACCCTGTCTCTCCTAGAATTTTAGCTTTGCTTATTTTTTTACTGCTGAGGATCAAACCCTGGCCCTTACCCATGCTAGGCAAATGCTGTCTCTGAGCTGTACTCGGCTTTAATCATGTTAGTAGGTAAGAATCATCCACGCATAGGAATCTGTTAATAAGTATACGGGTAAGGAGCAGTCGTAGCAGTCAGTCTTGGAAGTACACATCTCTCATTCCAGCTACTTAGATGACTTTCTTGCTTTTTGTTGTTCTTGTTATGCTTTTTGAAGAGTTTTTGTTTATTACCCTGGCTGTTCTGGAACTCACTATGTACACCAGGCCAGCCCCTAACTCGAGAGCCCCACCAACCTCTGCCTCTTAAGTGCCAAAATAAAGGGGTGTGCCATCGTAGCTGGCTCAGCTGGCTTTTTAAAAGTTCTCATTTGTTTTTTTGTTTTTTTTTTTTTTTTTTTTTTTTTTTTTTTTCCCGTCTTACAGCTGGAGTTACAGTGTTTGTGAGCCACGTGATACTGGTGCTGGGATCTGAATTCTGGTATTCTTAATTTTTGAGGCATCTCTCCAAACCTTCATTTCTCTTTAAAAATACTTATTTCCTTACTTATTTTATTTTAACTTTTATTTGTTCTGAGACAGTTTCTCTGTGTAACCCTGGCCATCCTTGAACTCCTTGAACCAGGCTGGCCTTGAACTCAGAGATCTGCCTGCCTCCGAAGTGCTGGAATTAAAGGTGTTTGCTACTATTCCTGGCTTGAAATTTTAGTTTTTATTATTTTAAGTTATATGTGCTTGTTGTCTATATATGGGCATGTGCGTGTGAGTTCGGGTACATGAGGAGACCAGAGGTGTCTCCTTGAGCTAGAGTTTCAGGAGGTTGGGAGTTGCCAAGCATGAGTGCTGGGAACAGAACTTGAGTCTCTGCAAGAACAGTATACCTTCTTAACTGTAGAGCCATTTCTCCAGCCTATTCTTTCTTTTGATCAATCCAGGAAACTACAAGACCCCCGGGTCATGACTACTCTCAGTGTTCTCCTTGGGGTTGATCTGGGCAGTATGGATGAAGAGGAAGAGGCAGCAACACCCCCACCCCCACCTCCTCCCAAAAAGGAGGCCAAGCCAGAACCAATGGAAGAAGATCTTCCAGAGAATAAGAAACAGGTCTTGTTTTCTCTCCTCTAAACTATCACACATTTACATACTGCCAAACTGATGAGAAAGTGAGTGTTACATGGGTATATCTGCAGACGGTGGCTGAGAAAAGGTTTGTAGCTAGGGACATACCTCAATTTGTGAATGCCTGCCTAAAATGCATGGAGTCCTTCCTGGGTTTGACACTTGAAGAAAGTTTCATTCTGCATCTTAGGCTGGCCTTAAACGTAGGATGAGTCTCCTCTCAACTGCTGGAGTTAGTAAGTTTCTATGTTTTTGATTGGTTGGTAGTGTTGAGATAGGGTCTTACTGCAGAACAGGCTGGTCTTAAACTCAGATCTATCTGCTTCTGCCTCCCAGATACTGGGACTAAAAGTGTGTGCTTTATTTTTACTTTATGTGTATGAGTGTTTTGCCTCCATGTATGTCTGTGTACCACATTTGTCTTAGTTTGCATTTCCATTCTTTTGAAGAGACATCATGACCTAGGCAGCTCTTATAAAAGTCAAGCATTTAATTGGGGTTGGCTTACAGTTTCAGAGCTTTAGTCCATTATCATGATAGCAGGAGGCTTGGCATTGCATAGGCAGACAGGATGCAGGAGGAGCCAACAGTTCAACATCTTGATCTTGAGGGCAGCTAGGAGGAGGCTGAGTGTTTCAAACTTGGGAAGAGCTTGGGCATTTAAGACCTCAAGGCCACACCTCCTAATGGTGGCCAGGTATTTAAACACATGAATCTGTGGAGGTCATACCTATTTAAACTACCACATTCATGGTTATTGTCCAAGGAGGCCAGAAGAGGGTGTCAGATCTTTGAATCTGGAGTTACAGATGGTTGTAAGACACCACTGTGGATCCTCTATAAGTGTTTAATTGCGAAGCCAGCTCTCCGGGCTGTCATCCTATGGGTTAATTCTTTACATGGATTCTGGGGGATTGAATACAGATCCCTGCGCCTGCTAGGTGAGCACTTTACCAGCTGATCAAGTGGCTCTCTAGTCCATTTTTGAATACTTGGTATGTGCTAAGCTTGCTATTATTTGAGTGGCTGAGAATAGAGGATCACCTGAGGCACAGGTATTTTGAGACCTGCCTGGGCAGTAGTGAAATTGTACCTGAAAGGAAAAAAAGTTCAAATACATCAGAGTCAATGAGATGTCTTAGTAGGAAAAGGCATTGCTGCCAAGCTTAACAACCTGATTTCTGTCACTGAGATCTACATGGTAGAAGAGAACTGAGTATTTTGCAACTGTTAGGTGGAGATAGAAGGATGCCAACAGTTCTTCCAGGGGACCCAGTTTTGATTCCCAACACTTACTTGGTGATGTACAACCATTAGTAACTCCAGATACAGTGAACAAGATACCCTCTTCCATCCTCTATGGTCAGACATGGATATAGTGGTATGCAGACATGTGCATGCAAAACACATTAAATTTTTTTTTTAAAAATGGCTTCATTGGTGTTTTTGCCTGCATGTATGTCTTGTGTGAGGGTGTCAGATCTTGGAGTATAGACAGCTGTGAACTGCCACGTGGTGCTGGGAATTGAACCCTGGTTCTCTAGAGGAGTAGTCAGTAGTCCTGACTGCTGACCCATCTTCTCAATCACCTAAAAGAAATGTTTTAAAAGTTAAAAAATAAAAATTTAAAGTAAGTTTGTTTTTTGATGGTGTTTCTCTGTATAGGCCTGGGTGTTCTAGAACTTGCTCTATAGATTGTTCAGGCTTCAAACTCAGATCCACCTGCGTTTGCCCCCATAGCTGAGCAGTGGTGGCACACACCTTTAATCCCAGCACTTAGATGGCAGAGGCAGACAGATCTCTGAATTTGAGGCCATTCTGTTCTATAGAGCAAGCCAGGACAACCAGTGCTACACAGAGAAACAGTGTCTCCTAAAACTAAGACACCAACCAAAAAAAAAAAAATTGGTTTTGTAGCAACAACTTTTTTTTTTTTTTTTTTTTTGGTTTTTCGAGACAGGGTTTCTCTGTGTAGTCCTGGCTGTCCTGGAACTCACTCTGTAGACCAGGCTGGCCTCGAACTCAGAAATCCACCTGCCTCTGCCTCCCAAGTGCTGGGATTAAAGGTGTGCACCACCACTGCCTGGCCAAGAAACCCTGTCTTAAACTCCCACCCACCCCCTCCAAAGTTTTATGTGTGTATGAGTGTTTTTCCTGTATGTATCTGCACCACATGCATGCCAGTACCCATGGAGGTTACAGGAAGGTGTCAGATGCTCTGAGACTGGCGTTAACAATGAGCAGTTGTGAACCACTATGGGTGCTGAGAACTGAACTTGGATCCTCTGCAAGAGCAAGAAGTGCTCTTAATTGCACTTTGATCTAGTTTTCTAGCCCCCCCAGAAACAGATATATAAGATACATGAAAAAGACTTCCTAGTTGGGCAGTGGTGGTGCACACCTTTAATCCCAGCACTTGGGAGGCAGAGGCAGGCAGATTTCTGAGTTCGAGGCCAGCCTGGTCTATAGAGTGAGTTCCAGGACAGCCAGGGCTACACAGAGAAACCCTGTCTCGAAAAATAAACACACACACACAAAGAAAAAGAATTCCTGTGGTGACAGGAGGATTGTAGGGTAGCAGTTTGTGTTGCACAGGGAGACTGTTTTGTTTGTAAGTGTATGTTTGAAAATGATGCTCTTTACAAGCCATTTCCTAGTGGTGCTGGAGTATTGGGGTGCTTCAGCAGTGTCTATGGACCCTCTTCACGTGCTGCCAGCATGAACATTGAGTAGAACAGATAGAATTGTGAGGGGTAGTAGTCCTTGCTGTGATCAGGGTATGGTGTCTGCATCAGTCCCGAGGCTCCTGATTGGATGTGGTTTCAGGTGGGTGTCCACTTGGCAACACTCTTCCAGAGCAAAAGACGTGTGCCTAAAGAATTGTGTTTTCCCTCTCATAGTCAGGAACAGCAGATTGTTGCCAAATTTATACTCTTAAATGGGTGAGTGCTGGTTGTTCAGGGTGCCTCAGCTGGAAAAAGGCCTTCCACGTGGGTGGGGAGAGCGATGTGGAGAGCGATTCTGAAGACTCCTGCTGTTCTTTGACCCTTTCTGATCCTCTTACTGTGCCTGTGTTCCTTAATAGATAGCTAAGATCTCAAGATAGCCACAACAGCCAGCTTGTGGCTGCTTCTCATAAAAAACCTGCCACCAAATTATACCATCTTCTTAGTTGCTTTGAGTTGAGAGTATTTCCTTTCCCTCATAGAAAGCCCTCTGCTGCCTGGTAAAGATCCAAGAGAGTAGATAGAAAAAGGAGTCAGATAAAGTATACTGGAGCCCTGACTCACTTGACTCTGACTAGTGTATGAAGAGGCCTTTATGAGGGAGGACTTACTTCCTAGTAATGTTGGGGGCACATGCTAAGTGATCCTGTGACAGAGCATGCACTTGGCTGCTGTTGCTGCCTTATGGTAGTGATGCACCTTTTCCAACCCCATCTAGGCACTAAAAGAAAAGGAGTTGGGAAATGATGCCTACAAGAAGAAAGATTTTGACAAGGCCCTGAAGCATTATGACAAGGCGAAGGAACTGGACCCTACCAATATGACTTACATAACTAATCAAGCAGGTGAGGCTTACAAGCCAGGGCCAAGAGAGCTGTTAGGCACTCTTGAGGAAAGAAACAAGGACTATCTTGACTGTTCTCAACCTTCTTCATGGCAGCTGTGCACTTTGAGAAGGGCGACTACAACAAATGCCGGGAGCTCTGTGAGAAGGCCATCGAAGTGGGCAGAGAGAACCGAGAGGACTACCGGCAGATTGCCAAGTATGCCTGCCACTGAACCCACCATGCCGGGGCCTGAAACCCTTGTTGAGAGCTGGGTTTCCAGGCTGTTGAGCCAGCTGAGCCAGCTTTGTTTAGAATCAATTCGTATTTTCTTTGAGGGTTGACCTTGTTTCTGACTCTGCCTTTTCCTTCTTGTCTTCATCAGAGCTTATGCCCGAATTGGCAATTCCTTTTTCAAAGAAGAAAAGTACAAGGATGCTATCCATTTCTACAACAAGTCTCTGGCAGAACATCGAACCCCAGATGTGCTCAAGAAGTGCCAGCAGGTGGGTCTGAAAAGAATAGGGCTATCATGTATCTGTTTTTGTTTGTTTTATATGTGTTGGTATTTTGCTTGTATGTCATTTTAATGATTCTAGCCCTATTGCTTGGTAATGTCTTGTAGGAAATGCTCTGGACCTATTAGCAAGGTTCTAATCTTGTTACAACTTTTTTTTTTTTTCTCCTTTTGGAGGGATTGTTAAGACAGTGTCTCTCTATTATGTAGCCCTCGATGTCCTGAAACTGTATAGACCAGGCTGGCCTAGAACTCAAGAGTAATTCACCTATTTGAATGCTGGGATTATATATAGGCTTGCACCACAACGCCTTGTCTCATTATTTTGGTAGCAGAGGGGTATGATGCCATTTGTAATAATGTAGTGGAATGTCTTGCACTCAATCCTCTGTTGCTATGAAGAGACACCATGGCCATGGCAGTTTGCGCTCTCTCTGTCTGTCTCTGTCTCTCTCTCTCTCTCTCTCTCTCTCTCTCTCTCTCTCTCTCTCTCTCTCTCTTTGTTTCTTTCTTGAGACAGGGTTTCTGTGTATAACTGTTCTTGCTGTCCTGGAACTACTTGTAGACCAGGCTGGCCTTGAACTCTAAGAGATCCTGTCTATCCCTCCCAAGCACTGAAATTAAAGACATGTACTGCCCAGCAAGAGAAAACATTCCCATTGAGGAGCTTGCTGGCAGTTTCTGAGGTTTAGTTCTTTATCATTATGGGGAACATGTGGCAGGCACATAGGCACTGGAGTTAAGTAGTAGCTGAGAGCTACATCCAGATCTGTAGACAGAGACAGAGAAACTGGTCCTGGCATGGGCTTTTGAAACCTCAAAGTCCACACACAGTTACGTACTTCCTTTAACAATTCCATAGCCCATATTCCCCCCACCCCTACAACTAAGTATTCGAATACATGAAACTATGGAAGCCATTCTTTTTTTTTTTTTTTGGTTTTTCGAGACAGGGTTTCTCTGTGTAGCCCTGGGCTGTCCTGGAACTCACTCTGTAGACCAGGCTAGCCTCGAACTCAGAAATCCGCCTGCCTCTGCCTCCCAAGTGCTGGGATTAAAGGCGTGCGCCACCACCGCCCAGCTTATGGAGGCCATTCTTATTCAAGCTACTACAGGGAGTATTTTCACAAAATGATTTGTCAGACTCAGCATTATAGCACATGACTATGTTCTAAGCTACTCTGGAATCCAAGACTGGAGTATCGTTCAGAACCAGCCTGGGTAGCATATAGTAAAGGATCCCAACCAGTCCTTCACTAGCTCTCCAAAAATATTGTGCTGTTTTGCTTTCATAGGGTTGCTCTCTTGTTTGTTTTTACATTTTATGCTTTTATTTGTTTGAGATTAGGTACATGCCACAGTGTAGGTATGGGGGTCAAGACAGAATTGCAAAGCCCAAGTTGGCCTCCCTTGAACTCCTTATAATTCTACCTATATTCCTCTACCTTGTGACAGATGAGATTACAGGTATAGGCTGCCACAACAGTTGTACAGTACTGGTGATTGTTTGTGAGGCTTCATGTATGTTAAACAGGCAACTCTACCAACTAAGTTGCATCTCCAGCCTAAGCAGGGCTTGGTTTTGAGTCAGGTGTTTCTGTTTTAACCGTGTACCTTGATAAGGAGAGATGGTTTTAAATACATTTCTGTGTTGCCTGTGTGCTTTACTGAGCAACATCTTCAGCCCAAGACCGATAGGAAAATCTTGCCCTAGAACTCTGAAACGCAAAATCCTAATTAGGGGACACCCAAAGGGCAAAGCAGGTTAGGGTGCTTGCCACCAAGCCTGGCAACTGTACTGTTTCAATCCATAGGACTCATGTTCTAGGGAACTTAAAGAGAACCACCTCAAGTTGTCTCTGATCTCCACACAGACACTGGTGTACAAGTATATATACAATGTAAATAAATGTAAAAAGGTTTTGGTTTTAATTATAATTTGGCCTTTCAGTCTAATCAGTGTTTAGATGTTTAAATTACTATGCTAATTTTTGTTATTATTTTTGTTTGGTTTTGTGTTTTGTTTTTTTAGGCAGAGAAGATTCTGAAGGAACAAGAGCGACTGGCTTATATCAACCCTGACTTGGCTTTGGAGGAGAAGAACAAGGGCAATGAATGCTTCCAGAAAGGTAGTCCAGGAAGCCTCAACTGTGCGGCTTCTGTGCCTGCTTGCAAGAAGGCACACTCTGCAGAGAGGGAAGGGCGTTTTTTGGCTATCATAAAAGTTTTCTTTTTACTGAATGTTGTGGCTTCTGGGGAGGGTGTTGATTTTTTTCAAGATATGGATTTCTCTGTGTAGTCCTGATTGTCCTGGAACTCAGATCCATCTGCCTCTGCCTCCTGAGTTTTGGGATTAAAGACACGTACTATTAACCACCCCACCAGTTTTGGGAGGAAGGTGCTTGTGTTTTTAATCCTAGTACTCTGTCTGAGGCAGGAATTCTACAGGCAGAGTTCTCCAGGCTTGTTGACAAAAAAGAGTTCAAGCCAGTTGGTGGTTACTTAGTGAGACCCTGTCTCAAAAACAAACAAATGCATTCCAACATAATTCCAACAATTGGGAGACTGAGACAGGCAGATCACTGGTGTGTGTGTGTGTGGGGGGTCCAGAACCCCTAGTTACAGAATGAAACCCTGTTTGAAATAACAAACTGCTGGGTGGTGGTATCCCATACCAAGCAGGAAGATTTCTTAAGTTTGAGGCCAGCCTGGTCTACACAGAGAAACCCTATCTCAAAAACCAAATAAATAAACAAAATAACAGAAGCAAATCATTCCTAGCTAGCTAGACATGGTACTGCACATGGCAGTCCTAATACTCATGAGGCTGACAGGCTATAGCCTGAGCAGCTGCAGTTCCAAACCAGCTGAGCTAATGGAAGTCATTTTTATGTAACTATCTAGGGGACTACCCCCAAGCCATGAAGCACTATACAGAAGCCATTAAAAGGAACCCAAGAGATGCCAAACTGTACAGCAACCGAGCTGCCTGCTACACCAAGCTCCTGGAGTTTCAGCTGGCACTCAAGGTGAGGCCTGGGAGTTCTTCTGGGGTTACTTGAGGTGAGACCTGGAGTTACTATAAGCCTTTGCAGAGAGCCAAGCCTCTTTTTCTTGTCTTCTCCTCAGTGGGTTGACAGTAGTAGTAGTAGTCGTCGTCTTTGTGGGAAGTTGGAGGCCTGTGTCTGCCTGACCTCGCCAGCCCTTAAAAGTCAGGGGTTGAGCTTATATAAGCCTGTGTGGCTCCTGTGCGCTCCCTAAATCTCCTGGGACTTTTTCCTCCCCATTCTTCCTCTATGTTTTTCTTTCTGTATTTTTTTTTTTTAATG